>NC_134136.1:116400013-117693513 GCF_040939455.1 Microcebus murinus
GGCTGGACATTAGCCCCATGAGGCTGAGATGTTTACTCCCTACTTCCTTACCAGACCTCTAAAATAATTTCAATAAAAACTATGTAGCCTCTAGGACATTTTAAAATTGACATGTAAAATTTTTCATCTTAAACCTGAATGTAAGATGTAATTTGTGGGATATTATAAATATTGATACTGAAAAATAAAATTCTTATATCACACTTTTGAATGAATCCAAAGGAATTTAAATATCATAGAGATTTGATACTAGCTATCACTCATTTAAAAAATACATAAACAAGCTCTTCTTTAACAGACAGAAATTTTACATCCTTTCTTTATATCAGTGAACTGCTTTTTCATTTTGCTTCCCTCATGGGATTTTATTCGAATGTAATATACTTTTATATTTGAAAGAATTTTATTTATCATTGTTTTAGACTTCTCTCTCTCTCTCTCTCTCTCTCTCTCTCTCTCTCTCTATATATATATATATATATATATATATACATATATCAGGTTTTTTTTTTCTTTTTTTATTTAGGCATATTATGGGGGTACAGATTTTAAGGTTTCAGCAAATGTCCATTTCCCCCCTCCCTCCACAGGTCTGAGTCTCCATCATGAACATCCCCCAGATGGTGCACATCTCACTCATTATGTATGTATATACCTGCCCCCCTCCCCCTTCCCACCTGCCCAATACCCTATTACTGTAGTACCTATGTGACCACTTAGGTGCTGTTCAGTTAATACGAATTTGCGGGTGAGTATATGTGGTGCTTGTTTTTCCATTCTTGGGAAAATTCACTTAATAGTATGGGTTCCAGCTCTAACCAGGAAAATATAAGATGTGCTATGTCACCATTGTTTCTCAGAGCTGAATAGTACTCCATGGTATACATATACCACATTTTATTAATCCATTCTTTGATTGATGGGCACTTGGGCTGTTTCCACAGCCTTGCAATTATGAATTGTGCTGCTATAAACATTCGAGTGCAGGTGTCTTTTTTGTAGAGTGTCATTGGATCTTTTAGGTAGATGCCCAGCAATGGGATTGCTGGATCAAATGGTAGAATCACTTGTATCGCTTTAAGATATCTCCATATTGCTTTCCACAGAGGTTGAACTAGTTTGCAGTCCCACCAGCAGTGTAGGAGTGTTCCTCTCTCTCCACAACCACGCCAGCATTTATTGTTTAGAGATTTTATGATAAAGGCCATTCTCATTGGGGTTAAGTGATATCTCATTGTGGCTTTGATTTGCATTTCCCTGATGATTAGAGATGTTGAGCATTTTTTCATATGTTTGTTGGCCATTCTTCTGTCTTCTTTAGAAAAATTTCTGTTCAAGTCCTTTGCCCACTTTTTAATGGGGTTATTTGATTTTTTCTTCCTGATTTTCATGAGTTCTAAGTATATTCTAGTTATCAGTCTTTTATCGGATGCATTGCCTTTGTGGACTTCTTCATAAACTCTTTGCCCAGGCCGATGTCTAGGAGAGTATTTCCAAACTTTTCCTCTAGAGTTCTAATAGTTTCATACCTTAGGTTTAAGTCTGTTATCCAGCGTGAGTTGATTTTTATGAGAGGTGAAAGGAGTGGGTCCTGTTTTAGCCGTCTACAGGTGGCTATCCAGTTTTCCCAGCACCCTTTATTGAAAAGGCATTCTTTTCCCCAGCGTATGTTTTTGTCTGCTTTGTCAAAGATTAGATGGCTATATGAGGATTGTTTTATATCAGGATTCTCACATCTGTTCCACTGGTCAATATTTGTATTTTTGTGCCAATACCATATTGATTTAATTACTACAGCTTTGTAGTATAGTTTGATATCTGGCATGTTAATGCCTCCCATTTTGTTTTTGTTGCCTAGAATTGCTCTTGATATTCGGGGTCTTCTTTGGTTCCATACAAAGCATAAAATTATTTTTTCTATATCTATGAAGAATGCTGATGGGATTTTAATAGGTATTGCATTGAATCTCTAGATCAGTTTGGGTAGTATAGACATTTTGATGATATTGAGTCTACCGATCCACGAGCATGGTATGGATTTCCATCTGTTTACATCTTCTGCTATTTCCTTCCTCAGTGTTTCATAGTTCTCCCTGTAGAGGTCTTTTACGTCCTTGGTTAAGTATATTCCTAGGTACTTTAATTTCTTTGTTGCTATTGTGAAGGGAATTGAGTCTTTGATTTGGTTCTCAATTAGATTGTTGTTGGCGTATATGAATGCCTCTGATTTTTGTGTATTGATATTGTATCCTGAGACTTTACTAAATTCATTGATCAGTTCCAGGAGTTTCTTGGTTGAATCCTTGGGGTTTTCTAGATACAATATCATATCATCAGCAAACAGTGAAAGTTTGATCTCTTCTGCCCCTATTTGGATACCTTTGATTCCATTTTCCTGTCTGATTGCTGTAGCCAAGACTTCCAGCACTATGTTGAACAGAAGTGGAGATAGTGGGCAGCCTTGTCTGGTTCCAGCTCTAAGTGGGAATGATTTCAATTTTTCCCCATTCAGTATGATGTTGGCTATGGGTCTGTCATATATGGCTTGTATCATTTTTAGGTATGTCCCTTCTATGCCTATTTTCTTAAGTGTTCGTATCATGAAAGGGTGTTGAATTTTGTCAAAAGCTTTTTCTGCATCTATTGAAAGAATCATGTGGTCTTTGTTTTTGCTTCTGTTTATGTGGTGAATTGCATTTATAGATTTATGTATGTTGAACATTCCCTGCATCCCTGGGATGAAGCCCACTTGGTCGTGGTGGATTATTTTTTTGATAAGTGTCTGGATTCGGTTAGCTAAGATTTTGCTGAACATTTTTGCATCTATATTCATTAGGGATATTGGTCTGTAGTTTTCTTTTTTTGTTGCATCCTTTCCTGGTTTTGGTATCAGAGTAATATTCACTTCATAAAAGGTGTCGGGGAGGTTTCCGTTCTTCTCGATGTTGTGGAATAGTTTCTGCAAGATAGGTACTAGTTCTTCTTTGTAAGTGTGGTAAAATTCGGGTGTGAAGCCATCTGGACCGGGACTTTTCTTTTTAGGGAGATTTTTAATTGCTGTTTCTATTTCAGCAGTTGAGATTGGTCTGTTCAGGAAACCTATTTCTTCCTGGTTGAGCCTAGGGAGGCTGTATGTTTCTAGAAATTTGTCCATTTCCTCCACATTTTCCAGTTTGTGTGCATAAAGATTTTTGTAGTATTCATAAATTGTATCTTGTATCTCTTTGGGATCAGTTGTGATATCTCCTTTTTTATTGCTGATGGAGCTTATTAGAGATTTCTCTTTTCTGCTTTTCGTTAGCTTAGTCAATGGTGTGTCAATTTTGTTTATTTTTTCAAAGAACCAACTTTTTGTTTTATTACTCTCCTGAATAGCTTCCGTGTTTTCAATTTCGTTTAGTTCTGATTTGATCTTGTTGATTTCACTTCTTCTGCTGGGTTTGGGGTTGGTCTGTTCTTCTTTTTCCAGCTCTTTGAATCGTTTCATTAGATTGTCTATTTGTGATCTTTTTGTCTTTCGATTATACGCATTTATGGAGATAAACTTTCCTCTCAGAACTGCTTTAGCTGTGTCCCAGAGGAGTTGATAACTTGTCTCTCCATTGTCGTTTTCTTCATTGAACTTTTTTATTTCCATCTTGATTTCTTCGTTTATGAAGTAATCATTTAGTAGGAGGTTGTTTAATTTCCACGTTTTTGTGTAGAAATCTGTGTTTCTGTTAGGGTTGATTTCTACTTTTATTCCACTGTGATCTGAGAAGGTACATGGTATGATTTCTATTTTTTTTAATTTCTTGAAATTTACTTTGTGTGCTAGCATATGGTCAATCTTAGAGAATGTCCCGTGAGCTGATGAGAAGAACGTATATTAAGTGGATTTTGGGTAGAATGTTCTGTAAATGTCAGTCAGATGTAACTGTTCTAGAGTTTTGTTTAAGTCCATTATTTCTTTATTAATTTTCTGTTTGGAGGATCTGTCTTGTGCCGTCAGTGGGGTGTTGAAATCTCTGGTGATTATGGAGTTGCTATTAATCCATTTGCTTAGCTCCAGTAAGGTTTGCTTTATGAATCTAGGTGCACCTAAGTTGGGTGCATATATATTTAAAATTGTTATCTCTTCTTGTTGGACTGTGCCCTTCACCATTATATAATGACCCTCTTTGTCTTTCACTACTTTTGTTGGTTTAAACACTAAATCGTCTGAAATTAGAACTGCCACACCAGCCTTCTTTTGGCTTCTATTTGCTTGGAATATTGATCTCTACCCTTTTATTTTTAGTCTATATGCATCCTTGCAGGTTAGATGTTTTTCCTGAAGACAGCATAGACTTGGCCTGAATTTTCTTATCCATTCAGCCAGCCTATGTCTCTTGAGTGGAGAGTGTAAGCCATACACATTTATGGAGAGAACTGATAGGTAAGGTAGATTAGTGTTCATTCTGTTGGGTTGGATGTTGTTGCTATGAGTTCTGTTTTGAGCTATTGTAATATCTGGCCTTTAATATTTTTGGTTTTTGGTTGTTTTTAAATTCATGTGTTATTATTATGATGTTCCGTGCGTAACGCTGTTTTACGTACTTCTTGTAGGGCTGGTCTTGTCTTGGTGAATTCTCTGAGCCTTTGCTTGTCTGAGAATGTTTTTATTTCTCCTTCATATACGAAGCTTAGTATTGCAGGCAATAATATTCTAGGCTGGGCATTGTTTTGTTTCAAAAGAGTGAGAAAGGGGCCCCAGTCTCTCCTTGCTTGTGAAGTCTCATTAGAAAAGTCTGATGTTGTTTGAATTGGCTTTCCCTTGTATGTTACTTGCTTCTTCTGTCTTACAGCTCTTAGAAGGGCCTCTTTAGTTGATACTTTGGTCAGTCTGATGACTGCATGTCGTGACGTCTTCCCATTTGCATTGAATCTCCCAGGGGTCCTCTGAGCTTCTTGAACTTGTATATCAAGATTTTGAGCAAGGCCTGGGAAATTTTCCTCTATTATATCTTCAAACAGCTTGTCCCACCCTTGAGTGTTGTCTTCTTCGCCTTCTGGTAAGCCTATGACCCTCACATTAGGTTTCTTCACATAATCCCACAGCTCTTGTAGGCTTTGCTCTTTTCTCTTGTTTCTCTGCTCTATTCCTGTGACTGATTTATTTAATTGGAGGGTGTTATCTTCAAGCTCTGAGATTCTTTCTTCTGTTTGATCTACCCTGTTCTTGAGACTTTCCACTGTATTTTGTAGTTCCTTGAATTGATTCTTCATTTCTAGGAGTTCGGTTACACTTTTCTTCATTGTGTCTATTTCTTTTTCCATATCCTGGAGGCTTTTTTGTGGTTTCTTTGTGTTGGTTATTGAGTTGTGGTTGCAGCTCAGTGAGTGTTCTTATGATTCACATGCGAAATTCCTCTTCTGTCATATTGGTTGCCTGATTTTGATTGGTGTCCATTTCTAGGGGGCTGGTGCTCCTCTTTGTGGGTATGTTTTCCGTTTGGTTCTTCATATTTCCTGAGTTCTTTCACTGATTTCTTCCCATGTCGATCAGTTGTTGTTTTTTTCCTTTAGGTTATTGTTTGGGTATTCACACACCTTGTTTAGTTTCTGAGGCGTTAGGTGGTGTCTGTGTGTGAGATTGGACCACTCCCTGTATATTGAGTCAGTGGGTGCCGTGGAAAGGCTGTGCAAGATGCCATCCCTGTCAGTAGGTGGCGTTTGCTTTGAGGAACAGGCTATGCTGTTGATTTTGTGTCCTGTTATCAGCTCTTGTTCTGGGTGGAGCTGGGTTGGGTAAGCCTGCCCTCAGGCAGTTAGCAGGGGTCAAAGTTCTGTTCTCTGCTTCCAGGAAAAGCTGTCAGGGCCGGCTGGAATGGTCCTGCTCAGCCAGAAAATCTGGGTTTGGGGGTGTGGCTGTCTAAGACCTGCAGTCTGGAGCAGGCCTCCCTTCTTTCTACCCTCCCCAAGTCCGCAGCTACTCCTGGGCCTCTGCCAGCAGGCCAGACCACAAGCCACCAGGTCTCCCCGGACTGTGATGCTGGCGGGGAGATTTCCTGCACAGGAACGCCTCCTGGGCTGGGTGCACGGCCTCCTCCTGGGAGGAGGGTTGCTCTCTAGGATGCTGATCTGCCCCTGGAGGCACACACACCTCAGTAGGCTGTTCATGTATAACCCTTCTGTGCCTCGGGCAATGCTAGCCTTCGGTGCAGGGGATCTGGTCTGCAGGTCCGACTTCTGGGTCCCAGAGTTCAAACTGTATCCCCACCAGGGAGAGGATTTCCAGTCCCAATTCACCCACAGGGAGCCCAAGCTGGGTCTCTGTCTCTCAGCCTCTGAGTCGGCACCGTTCTCCTGGGAACACGGTGCCAGCAGCACCTGGGAGGGTGGGTGGGTAGGGAGCTCACAATCTGAGTTCCCCTGAGTCAGGTGTAGGGTCCCAAACGGGAAGGTCCCGTTTCCTGGAGGTGCCTCTGGCTGGTGGCTGTATTGTCTCTCTGGGAAGCCGCGGGTAGGGTCAGCGGAGGGCAGGAGGAGGCAATATGGCGCCTGCTGCGCGGCTCGGGTCTTTGCAAACGGAGGTGCCCGGAGGAAGTTGGGAACCCGGTGCCAGGTCTGCTACAGGCTCACCACTGGCTGGCGGCGGCCATCTCTGGGCTGGCGTCCGCAGGTCTCTCCACCTGCTGGGGAGCCCACCAGCAGTCCCAAATGCACGGGAGGGGAAACAGGAAATCCACCTACTCTTGCCGCTGGTCTCCGGGCTGCTCCATTGGTCTGAGCCTCCAGTTCTCCTCCACAGCCTCCTCCCGTGGAGTCTCCCGGGGTTTAAGGTACCCCCCTTCTGGCCCTCGTCCGCTGTATGCTCGTCTTCTTGCTTCTTTCCTCTAATTTCTGCTAGAATCTGTCTTTTCTGCAGAGACACTCTGTCTGGCAGTGTTTCTCGTCTGCCCTATATATCAGTTTTTATCAGTTGGGGACAACTATTTTTATCAGAATCATTCCTAGTGCAAATTACTGTCATGGCTTTTGAGAGGTGGTCTCTTCCCTGTAGTTGATGAAACTCCGCAAGGACAAGTTTGTATCTAACTCATCTTTCCAATTTTTGTTTTCTTAGCAACTAGAAAACTAATAATCAACAAGGAATGCTCGTTTTATGTTTGAACAAATAGTTGGCATATAATAAGTGCTCAATAATTATTTATTGAATGGAAAGGAACCATCTTCATCTTGGCTTCTGTACAATGGATTTCTGGGATGCCTTTTCAATAACATTTGGTGCCCTCCGTGTGAATAACTAAGTGTTCTGACCCTGCTACTCACCCAGCCCCTTGCTTCTACATCTTTGATTGCATAAATTCTCATCCTCAGATATTTATTTGTTAAATTTTACATATCTATGCATAGCAGTAATTTCATGCAGTTTTCTTGCCTCTATATGTGGAACAACATTCTAATGGCTTCCCAATACACCCTGGATCAAATTCAAATGCTTTAGAATGGCTTGCTTACAAGGCTATCCATGATTTGGCCCTTGCTATCTCTCTGAGCTCAGCCCTGCTTATCCTTAGTTCTGCTCTAGCTACACTGATCTCACCTCAGGGCTTTGCATTTGCTGTCCCTTCTGCCTGAAATGTTTTCCTTTTTGCATGTCTTACTCACTTCATTCAGGTCTCTGCTCAAATGCTACTTCCTCAGAAAAGTCTTTTTTTTTTTTTTTTTTTTTTTTTTTGCTACCTTGGTTGTTATAGCACTCCTCCTTCCCTGTGCCCAGAAGGCTGTCCTGGCTTTTATAGTTGTGACCATACCTTGAGATTTATGCTAAAGATTTTGAAGAAAAAATTCAAATGCTTCCATGCCTGAGCTTGCCAGCCCAAATAACAAGGAGCTCAGAGGCAAAGTCTGCCCTTCACTTCCACCTTTCAAATTTCATATGAGTGTATCTGATTAACAGAGATATAATCATACCTAAAATCTTAACTATAAGAGAATCTGGGAAATGTAGTTTTTAACACTCTAGTTGGTGACTTCAGCAAGGTACAGGAGAGGGAGTGTGGAATGAAGGTCACATGCACCACAACTATGTGGCCATTCCATATAATGTTTAAAAGAAAATTTGTATGTGAAAAATGTTATAAAACAAGTAGAAAATATATAATTTTTGTTTTAAAAATTAATTTAATGCATATATATATATACACACACACACACACACACTGGAAAAATACATACCAAAATTAATGGTCTATCTCAGTAGTGGCTGTAATGTATTGATGGAATAAATTCTTGAATAGGATGGGCATGGACATGGGATTCAAACATGCAATGGAGTTAGGAATGGTACAGGAGAAGGGCTATCCTCTCCTATGAGATTGGAAAGGAGAAGACAGAGACAAATATTCAAAGACAAGTTGTAGGTGGGGTGGCAGCAGTGAGATGGTTTTTAATTGTTGGCCTTCATTTGTGCTGTCAAGTGCAGGCAAGGCCATTAGTGAGAGTGAAAGAGTGAACTATAGTGTTGTGTTGGGGGCAATGGATTATTGGTGAAGGTTCCTAACTATAGATATGGGGAATGGTAGGACAGCTGGCTCAGACACAGTTGTTTCTGGTGGGCAATGGAGGCCCAGCTGCTGTAAGAAACCTGTGCTGCTGAGGTCGTTTCTCAGCAGAACTCAATGGTCACAGAAGCCAATTGTGGTTTGGGATGTTATGATCTTCAGCCTACCTGACACCTGACATCTCCTGAGTGAGGTAAGGTTTCCTATCAACAATCATTGACTTTTATCACAGCAGAAATGTCTAGGCATTCAATAAACAATCATTTTTTAAATTAGAGAGGTAGCTGTACTGTAATCAGTGTTTGGATTTTTAGCTATAAGTTCCTGTATACAAATTCAGGTTGTATTACTTATTAAAGTTATGTGACTTCTCTATGCCTCAGTTTTCTCATCTGTATAGTGGAGGCAAGAATAGTATTTATTTCATAGGGTTGCTCTGAAATTCAAATGATGATGCAAAGTGTTTAGAACAATGTCTGACACATAGTAATCTCTAAATACATCCTGTTTGCAATTGGTATTATTACTACCTGTGTTAACATGGAAAAAAAGAGCTTGGGGGAAAAAAGTAAAGTGTCACTTCGTTTTATTACCTATTTCCACCTGCCCCCTAGACCTCACCTCAGGCCTGCTTGTTATACTAACATGGTTGAGAATTAAGGTCCTTTAATAATCTAATATTCTGATTAGTAAATCATGGCCATATATTGATTAGCAATTTCCAAAGCAGCAAGGTACAATAAAATAGGCAGAGCATGGACATTTTCATTGTATGTAATTTACTCCTTGACAGATTAGGAGAGTTTAAACACTAGTTACAGATTGGGTTCCCCAGGGAGCAGATTGTGTGATGGAAAATTAACATGCAGGATATTTATGAGGGAAAGCCCCTGGGATCAACATCAGTGAAGAGGAGAAGGAAACAGGATTGAACAGATGATGCAGCCTCTGCTGAAGCCTCAGTCCATTTCATGGGCAGCTCTGAGCCTTGGGTGGCCCCTCAGAGTTGTTTTGAATTGAAGCAAGACTGTCAGGCCTTTATGTGTGTGCATTGAGCAAACAATTGATGCAGACTAACCCTGGAAGCAATCTCGATCTTGAGCAAGGTAGCTTATTTTATCAGAGGCAATTTCCAAAGAGAGCTGACAGCTGAGGGCCACCTTCTGACAGCACTACCAACAGCTGGGGAAACTGACCTTTCCTTCTAAAAGAGCATCTGGGTGCCACATCAGAGTGTCCACCACCTGATCCTTTGAGCAACATTATTTGATTGTCAGTTACTCATATTTGGTAGACTTACAAGTTTGTTAAAAGAAGACCTCGGCCAATCAAATATCAGGTAAAAGAGATCCCACAGTGGTTTCACTTTTCATGTCAACAGAATTCAAGTGGTCTATTTCTTGCCTGTGAAGTAATGTCATCCTTCTACCATGGAAGAATTCTGAGAATGTGTCTGTATGTGTGTGTGTGTGTGTGTGTGTCCTCCAGTATAATTTAGAGGCATTTTTCTCTTTTTCTCTCTTCCTGTAAACCAGCTCTCCACTCCCCCAGTCTTGCTTTATCTGTCTCTTGTGTTCAAAGTTCTTTAATACTACATATCCTTGTAACAGAAGGGAATGTGAGCCACAGCCACAGGGAATTGACCTTCTTGTGTTGTTTTCTGCAGACTCAGAGGATTAGTTGAAACAGGCACTTATGAGGGGAAGGATTACTCAAAGTATGTAGTAAGTCCTAGGGCAGGGAGGTCAGTGTTCTGGCAGAGGTGATAGTCACAGCAGCTGGTATCATATCACAATGGTGGCCTGGGGACAGTGGGGTGAACACTGGCTATTGGATCTCTGTTTGGGAATGATGAAGGAGAGGCATTCACAGTGTCCAGTGTCTGCTGGGACTGTGGATTAAACATGGAGCCGGCAATAGCTTACTCCTTCCTTCACCTTCATATTAACTTGCTGTATCTGGGACTCACATTTTTTTCAAGCTATTGAACAGCATTTCTTTCACTAGGGCTGCTTGTTAGTAAGGGTCTGAGGAGGAAGGCAAAGCATTTCTTTCACTAGGGCTGCTTGGTAGTAAGGGTCTGAGGAGGAAGGCAAAGCACTGCTATTACTCCTACTACCATTTAAGTCTTGACGGTAGTCTAGGTGATCACTCTTGGAAAAAATTTACAGTAAAGTAGAACAAAGAAAATCTCAGAGACTTTATCTGTAATGAATAGTAAAGGGGGGCAGTAAATAACAATGTTCAAATGAAAGGTTCTAGTATTTCCCCCCACCACCACCACCTCAACCCCAGTAGAATTTCTTTATTTTCTTCTTTTGGACACAGGTGTGGAGAAAATTGAGAATTGGATGATAGAATGTATGGCCTTCCAACAGAGGAGAAAACCCCACTGGTTATAGTGTAGTGGATGTGGTAATGTGGGATGCAAAGCCAGCCAGATAATAGATACTTATTGAGTGCCTACTGGTGCCATGCAGAGCACTGAGGAGACGTAGGACAGCACAGAGGCTTGCAGTCAGTAGTAGAGTCCTTCCACACCCTGCTCCTGGACCTCACCTTTCCGACTTCAGTGCACACAGGCCCTTCTTACAATTGTCAGAACCTGTATTTCATTGCCTGACTTTAATTTTGTGTGTGACATTCAGGTCCTCTGTTATGAAGAAGAGATAGGCAAAGAAGTACTTATTTTGCTGTATACAGTATGGGGAAGAAATGTCATTGTTTTATTGATAAAGGAGAAATGTGATTATGAATCCAGCCTTGAGCATGATGCTTCTGTCCTCTGCATAGGAAAGGTTAAGAATGCTTCTGAGTTGTGCTACAGAATTGGGCTAGGTATGGGGGCAGATGGCTCTGCTGAGCAGCAAGGAGAGGAAGAATGTGGGTCACATTTTCAAGTCCTTGATGGTGGATTCAATAACCTTAATCACACATTTGATAACTTGACAAACATAAAGCTGTTTGCTAGCTTTTATAAATAAAATCAAGAAAGAACAAACGCAATAGAATCAAGACTCAGAAAAAATTATTTTCCAGGCAGTTACTGACCATTACAAAGTTGTTTTCTTGTGTTCATAGTGACAAGCCACCAAGCTTCCAAGTTATTTATTACAGTATAACAGCTGCATTTCATGGGTATGGATGCATTCCCTAAAATCCTTTAAGCTTTCTTTCAAATAATGATTTTATTAGCATCAGTGATTGTGTCTCTATTGAGTAGTTTAGCATATAGTGAGACATACTGTTTATCTTTAGCCAGAGCTCAGAAAATGTTGCTAAAGCAGTGCAAAGGAAAGCTGTTTTGTTTGGGGAACACTGGCTTAAATCATCATCCCCTCTGTTAACCTGCTTTTTTTCCTAGTATGGAAACAAGACATCACTGAGCCGAAATGAGAAAGTGGGATATAAGGTCCCCTCTCCATCCCTGTTTTCCCTGCCTAACCTCTTTGGCACAGAGAGCTTCCTTGCATCTGGAAGCAGGAAGGAGGTGCTTATAGCATCTGGAGTAAACTACACTAAAGGTCTTGCTCTAACGGTCATGGCTGCCAGTCAATTGAGCCACTGTGGATTGCACTTTCATTTCCTTCCCTCTCAGCTGGAGGAAAGCATTGTCCCAGGGTCATCCTAGGCAGGAAGGGGTCCTCAAGGAAAAAGACTGGATTTAATTAAGCCTCTGATCAAATACTTGCCAAGGTGCAGGAAATAGATTCTATCCTTCCCACACGAAGGATTTCTTCTCTCATGTTCCCTTTTATCCAAATATGTGGCATGTGCGTGACTTGTGCAAAGAAACACATTAATTATCCAACACCAATAGCATATTAGTGTAGCTTAGTTCATCATGTTCCCCTTAGAAAAGAACCTTTCTCCTTCTGAGTAACAATATAAAGTAGTGGTGGTGGTGGTTTTTCCTGCAGGGAGAATAATAGACATTTTGACGTGACAGATTCTGTGTAATGGGGAACCTTGGTTAACAGAGCCTGCTGATTTCACAGAAAATAATGTGATTTCTGAAATCATTATTTAAGGAGCACATTGAGGTTTTTGTTGACTTTTTTTAAAAAATGAAGACTTCACCTGCTGTACAGGGAGGAGTGAAGTAAAAGTGCCAGGAAATGAAAGCCTGGGGAGGGAAATTAGAGATGACTAAGTTTTCTTAAGAAGCTGCATCTAACACTGGGCATAAAGGCTGTGGTTGGAGAGGGGCCAGCCTAAGAACAGGAGCTGACTGTATTCTGTGCCAACTCCAGTGGGCAGAACTAGCAGAGGGGAAGCTGAAAAAGGGCAGTTGAGGAGGATAAAAGTGGATAGAAAGGAGGCTATTAATTCAGAGTCTTTAAGAATAATTTGTGCTTTTACACTGCAGCTGTTATTTAAGTTAAGGGAACCGAAGAGGGGAAAAGAAAGGATGGAACCACAAGTTTACTTCTAGAAGAGTTACTAAAAAAGAACACAGACCTTTCTCTGTCACTTCATCATTAGGCTTTATTTGTTCACTGCATAATTCCCTCTGGACCTTGCTCCTCTAAGAGGGTATCTGATGAAGAAAGCTACACTGATACATTATCGGGTATTGTACACTCATTGTGTTTTTCTGCATGGGTAGTATATTTGTATTCAAAAGGGAGTCCAAACTTGAAGAACTATTTTATCATGGGAGAATTGTAAACAATTAAGTCAAAGCCAAGTTTTGTCCCTCCTATTCCTGTTGTAGCTACATTAGTTTTCAGTTTGAAAAACATTATCTTTCCAGATTTCTGTTGAACTGTTCATTATATTGCTTAAACATGTGGAGTATAAAATGCAAAATATTATTATAGAAAGGTGTAAAGAAATAAAAAAGGCAGGATACAAGACCAAATGGCAGAGATATGTGAGCTTACAGATATCCTCACTCCAGCCAGCTCCAATCTTGGGTAAAAGCAACTTAAGAAGCTGTAAGTTTCACCACTGTGTGAAATTTGAATTGATCATCAACAAAGACTTAACATGGAAGTGATTCAGTCAGAGCTGGCCTCTTGCCAGACTTTTCTAGGATACAATGGATTGTTCTGGAGCTTCTTTATGGCTGTGGCACCTTGTCAGGTGACTCTTAATATAATTGATACTCTGGTGTGTTAGGCAGGGTACAAGAAACATCCACTTCTAGTCTATAATGCACAAATTTGTTTCAATGTGCTTTACGATAGATGAGCATTGTTCAATAGAACTTTCTGTGATCCTGGGAATGTTCTACCTATGCACTGTCCAATACATTGCCACTATCCACATTTTTTTGAGCACTTGCAATATGGCTAGTTTGAGGAAATAGGTTTTAAATTTTATCTCATTACATTTTAATTAATTTAAATTTAAGTAGCCACATGTAGCTAGTGGCTACTGTATTATACAGTGCAGAAGTGGAATAATTAGCAGCATTTATCTTTAACATTAATGAGACACATGTTAGCATGGGGTCACCCATTTAAAAATTTTTTTTCTTTTTGGTATCTACATATGTCTGTGAGTCTGAGTGACTGAAATGTGACCCAGTGTTTATCTGGGTAACATGTAAATTTGGTCCTAAGGGTAGAATCCTCTTGTTCTCTTTTTCAGCCTCCAGCTCGGACTAACAAGTAGGGCTACTTTCTCTTCCAGATACAACAAGCATTGACTCCCAAAGCTGGATCATGGTTTTTGGTAATAGCAAGAAGCTGGAGTCTTTCCAAAAAATAAAAGCTTTCCTTGAAGACAAGACATTCTCCAGACACTGGCTTTGGAAACAAGTAGAGGCCTCTTAAGTAGAAATAATAGCAGCCCTCCCTTCAACTCTCCTCTGGAATGACAGCATTAGTGGTTTGAATACATTAAAAGACCGGATCACTCCATCCCCTCTCCAGGCGAATCATATATACAGATATTTTTAATTCCTTGCCCTTGGTCAACCAGCAAAAGGGAATTGGGACTGAAATCCCATGTGAGCCTCCTTGGAATTTAAAGTCTACTTTGCTGAGACAGGATTAGGCAAGATAAAGGAAAAAGCAAGAAAATGAACACAAACACAATTAGACTAAACCAGCCCTCGAGTCAAGTCATGTGTAATTTCCAGTAGAAAAAGATTTAACTATGCCATCATGACCAAAATCACTTATTAAGTGCCCATTTATATGTGATGCTGGACTGGGAAGATATGCAGAAAAAGTCAGACTTGGTCTCAGCCCACTAGACAGATGATAATGAAACAGAGAGATATTCAGGATGGGAATTAAATACATTAATGAATATTTACATTCAGTGCAAATGTAGCCCCTACAGAGCAGCCTTGAAACTCAAATAACTAAAGAACAAAGCTCTGGACTGTTTTCGCTTGGATGCATTGGATGAAGAAGATGGGGAGCAGGGGAGGATAGAGGAAGTTGTTTGGATCTGCTGTTCTTTCTGTGATGTATGTGATGTGTTATTTGTCCATTGGGGAAGGTGCATGTGTGGCAGGGAGTAGGGAAGGAGGAAGTTCAGGACTTAGCCTTGAAGCTGTTCTCTTCCTGTTCCAAACCAGAGAAACACAGCAGAGCCCTGCCTCTTCTTGCAGAAGGCACTAGTACAGCTCACAGAGGTATGTGGAAGAGAGAGAGTGAGAAGAAAGAAAAAGTGAGGAAGAAAGAAAGGACGGAAGGAAAAAGGCAGGCAGGCAAGTAAAGAATGAAACAATACAAAAAAATATTTTTTCATTTCTTCATAAATTTTGGAAAGGGTTTTTCCACCCAAGGCCATGGAGATAAAGGACCAAGAAACCAACAGGAGGAATCCAAGAGTTTGCCAAACCAAAGAGGCTAAGAGTACAGAGTAGGTATGAAGTACAGAGGCAGGAATCCAGAAACCAAAAAGATGGGAGAAAGAAAATGGGTTGAGATAAAAAAAAAAAAGAGAAATTTGGGACAATTACTTCGAACAGTTTACAGTGTTTTTTTTTTTTTTTTTTTTTTTTTTTTGCTGGCACATGCTGAATTTGAAAAGTTAGATGAGTCAGGGAGGTCATGACAACCAGTGCCTTTGTAGGACACAAAATGGAAATTCCAGCATTGCACAAATCGGTGCAATAGCCAATTAGGAGCCAAGCTCTAGGATTGTCCATATCTAAATCTAAGTGCCATCTCTGAATGATTAGGAAGAGAAAGTATGAGAATTCTTCAAGTGTTCTGGCTCTGACATGAAGAAGTGGTCCTTCCATCACAGACTGGTGTGGGACATGGAATAACCTAGAACACAGACAATAGATAACAGAAGGAGAAGGAAAATCTAAAAGAACACAGGGGTTTTCTCTGAAGTGTAACTCCCTAAATGTCTTAACCTCACTAAATCCAATGGAAAATTTTCAATCTTTATTATTTTCTTGGCTACATTTGATAGTATGGATCAGTGTTACCCTTTTGAAAGCTTTTGGCATTGGTTCTTGTAACATCACATTCTCCTGGCTTTCCAACATTCCACAGGAGGCCAGTTTCCCTCCTCATTTGACATCAGTTTCTTTATGGAGCCCACAGATGGTCTTCAGGCAGTTGATGGACTCCTAAAATTGTGTATGAAATTTTGCTTGTGTGTACTTGAACATTTTTTTCCTTGGAAAAGAAGATCTTAAGCTTTCTTTGGATCCTTAAAGTAGTCCTTCATGCCAAACAAAGTTAGTTGCTACACTCTCCTTAGACAATGTCATCCTCTCATGAGTTTTCAGTTAATAACCTCTATATAACAAAGACTTCTGAATCCATATCTGCAGCTTATTTCTTTCATCTGTGTTTTAGATGCATAGATCTAACTCTCTATAGGAAAATATCACTTGGTACCTAAAATTCAACATGTTCCTGATCAAACTTATCATCTTTCCCTACTCTCCTCTTTGACTTGTGTTTTCTATTTTGATTAATGACATTATGTATTCTTAAGTTTCTGAAATAGTAGACTTTGAGACAAGGATTTGAATGTGAAGGAGTAGGGAAGTGAGACTGGGAAGGAAAAATGATCAATGAAGTGTACATAATCATGCCAGAAACCACTGTGGGAAACCAACACTTATTCCTCCTGAGGAAATTCTGTGAACACGATAGAACATGTGACTCAAAGCTGGGATATTTATATACCAGCTCTCACCAGTCATTTGTTGAGAGCTGCTCTCAGTTGGTGTTACTTCTCCAGCACTCCTGGCCTCCTGCATGGATGGGCAAAATGTGTTTCAGTGGCTAGAGAAAGCCCTCAGGTAAAGGAATGTAGAAGCTGCGAGTTGGAAACTGGGATGGCATTTTCCAAGATAGTAAAGGCAAGAGGAAAGGGTCGGGGCCACCAACAGAATGTACTACGACCATCCACCCAGTTGGTCAGGTTAGAAACCTGAGCATAATCTTTGATGTTTTCTCTCCTTTTCTTTATTCCTCACATGCAATTATTCAGCAGGGACTGTTGATTCTCTCTCTTAACATTTCTCAGATTTATCTACCTCTCTCTTTAATCCCCGTTTCCTCTCAGTCTAAGCCACCATCAACTCTCACCCAGACATTCCATAGCAGCTGCCTTGTTTATTTTTAAAGAGAGAGTATTTTCGTCCTCCTTTTGCATTCTTGCCTCAGCTCATAAGATGGGAACTTCTACTGGTCTTTCTCCCCTCAGAGAAATGCTGCTTAGTGCCAACACTGATACCACTTTCCATGAGGTTTTGTGGAGGAGAGCTTGACATTCTTTCAATTTCTCCCCACTCCTGATTTTATTTAACACCACACAAAGACTATTGAATTTATCTCGGAGGTAGTATTGGGGTAAAGGTCATTGTTTAGCACAACGCTCTCTCTTTCTCACCTAGGCAATATCCTCCATCTGTCTGCCTGTGAGGCAGCACCTTCTCCTTTCCACTCTCGTTTCCACATGGTAAGCTAACCAGAGAAAGCCTTCTCTACCTTGAAATGGAGTTTGTATATTTCAAATTCATTCAACTGGATAAACTCAATTCAAGTGGAAGGAATAAGAAGAGCCATTAGAACTTGAGTCCCAGTTGCATTTAATTCAGGCTTACCAACAACAAAGCTGACAACAATAATGTATTTTAATCCACATCTGTTCCTTGTGTCTGATTTTAATTGTCAAGAACCCAGAGGTGGGAAAAGGGATGCAATTAATTGACATCTTTAAAGGCCAACAAGTCCCTTTGCTTCCAGTTTTGTTCCTCTCTAGTTAGGGATGACCATGTGTCATAGTTTATTCAGAATAATATGTTTATGCCTGTTGTTCTGGCATAATTATTAATAGTATCTTTTCAGAGGTTCTAGCATAAAACTAATAATGAAACTCACTTACATGAACATGAACACTTCCAAGTGTCTAAGGGCATTTAAACAACTTTGTCATGTTGTACCTTTTTTCAAAGAGGGCCAGCTAAAGGCATATAAGCTTCTGGTGGATAAGCTTGGATCCACCTTTATACCTGCTTCTACTCTCAAAAGTGCCCTTTTTGGATAAATAACTTATATCTATAATACATTGAGAACTCTCAAAACTCAGTAATAAAGAAACAAATAATTCAATTAAAAATAGGCAGAAGTGAAGAAAAACTTCACTAAAAAAGATATATGGGCCGGGCGCTGTGGCTCACGCCTGTAATCCTAGCTCTTGGGAGGCCGAGGCGGGCGGATTGCTCAAGGTCAGGAGTTCAAAACCAGCCTGAGCAAGAGCGAGACCCCGTCTCTACTATAAATAGAAAGAAATTAATTGGCCAACTGATATATATATAAAAAAAAATTAGCCGGGCATGGTGGCGCATGCCTGTAGTCCCAGCTACCCGGGAGGCTAAGGCAGAAGGATCACTCGAGCCCAGGAGTTTGAGGTTGCTGTGAGCTAGGCTGACGCCACGGCACTCACTCTAGCCTGGGCAACAAAGCGAGACTCTGTCTCAAAAAAAAAAAAAAAAAAAAAAAAAAAAGATATATGGATGGCAAATTCACAATGATATATCATTGTGAATGATATATCACACCTTTTAGTATGGCTATTATAAAAAAAAAAAGATAACATGTGTTGCCAAGGATGAAGAGAAATTGGAATCCTTACATACTATTGTTGGGAATGCAAAATGATGCAGCCACTATGAGGGTTGGGGGTTCATCAAAAAATTAAAAATAGAACTACCATATAATCCAGCAATCCCACTTCTGGTGTTTATCCAAAAGAATTGAAATCCAAATCTTAAAAAGATACCTGCACTCCCATGTTCATTGCAACACTATTCACAATAGCCAAGATATGGAAACAACCTAAATGTCCATTGACAGATGAATGGATAAATAAAACATGGTATATGCCTACAATGGAATATTCTTCAGTCTTAAGAAAAAGGAAATCCTGCCCGGCATGCTGGCAAGCACCTGTAGTCCCAGCTACTCAAAAGGCTGAGGTGGAAGGATCCCTTGAGTCTACATGTTCGAGATAAGCCTGGACAACATAGTGAAACCCTCATCTCAAAAAAAAAAAAAAAAAAATGGAAATCCTGCCATATGTGACAACGTAGACGAACCTTGGGGACATTATGCTAAGTGAAATAAGCCAGTCATAGAAGGGCAAATGCTGCATGATTCCATTTATATGAAGAATATAAAGTAATCAAGCTCATAGAATCAAACAATAGAATGGTAGTTGGCAGGACCTGAGGGGAGGGAGAAATAGAGATTTGATCAATGGATATAAAATTTCAGTTACACAAGATGGGTAAGTTCTAGAGATCTGGTATGCAACACTGTGTCCATGGTTAATAATACCATATGGTACACTTTAAGAGAGTGCATCTTATGTTAAGTGTTCTTACCGCCCCCCTCCCCACCGCTTACACAAAAGTGTCTTTATGTGAAAAATAAAATATATGATCACCCTCCATCTAACTTGTACCTCCTTTGGCATTACTTACACGATCTAGCCTTGGCTTTCCTTCCTTCTGTCATTGCCCATCTCCTCCTGATCTTTTAACTTCAGGCTGTTCTATTTCTGCACTCTGCTCTGCCTCACCCCTGTGTGCCCCTAGCTGGAATATGCTTGCTTCTCTGCTGCCTGATTCATTGGCTAGCTCCTACTCTTTTGGGGGTCCTAACTTTGTTATTACTTCCTTTGGGAAGTCTTTCATCACCATTCTAGCCTAGGTTAGTGCTCACAACATTTTATGATTCCTCTATTATGACACATGTCACACTGCATTGCCATTGCTTATGAGGGTGTCTGCACCTCTGCTAGACTGTGCACTCTATCCAGGCAGGGACTGTGCTCTGTTCACATTTCTGTGCCCACCACTTGTGTAACTTGCTCTATGCACACTTTGGACTCTTAGGAGATATTTGTTGAAACAACGAAAATATATAGAAAGCCAACGTGTACCCTCATTATATATGTTCTATAGTTTGTTAATGTAGTACAAGGGTCATATGGATGAATTTAACAGTAAAGTCTTTAAAAATTATAAGACATTTTAAATACAACATTGCCTGCACAGACAATGAGTAATAAGCTGTTACATGGAAATGGGCTGAGCAGCCTTTATAGGGCAAGAAAGGACACAAATGCATTGACTTGAGAATACTGGAGAGAGTAGAGAGGACAGGTCCATGAGGACAATGGAGTGGGCCAAGGCACAACGACCCTTGACTTGAACCTAGCATGTTCAAGGGACAGTGAGCAGAGCAGTAAATCAAGATGGAATCCTAAAAAATGTTTAACCCACAGGAAGGCAAGAAAAGATAAATGCAGGAATAAGAAACAAAGGAAACAGACAGAAAACAAGTAATACATAAGCCCTAACACATCAAGCCTACTTAAGCCCTAACATATCAATAGTGACCTTAAATGTAAAATGATCTAAATGTACCAATTAAGAGAGACTGGCAGTGAACAAAACACGATCGAACTATATACTGTGTGCAAGAAACTCACTTTAAATACAACAGCATGTGTAGGTTGAAAGTTAAAAGGATGGAAAAATATATATCATATAAACATTAATTTAAAAATAAGCAGGAATGGCATTTTAATATCCATCAAAGTAAACTTCAGAGCACAAAAAATTGCCAGGGACAGAGAGGGACATTCCATGATGATAAAAGAACCAATCCACTAAGAAGACATAATGATCCTAAATGTGCACACACAAAACAACAGAGCTTCAAAATCTGATAGAGCTGAAGGGAAATTTAGATAAATCCACAATTATAGTTGGAGATTTCAACACTCCACTCTCAAAAATTGATAGTACTACATTAGAAGAATAATAGGAGAATACTATGTATATTAGCGTTCTCCAGAGAAACAGAACAAATATGAGATACATATCTAGAAAGACATTTATTATAAGGTATTGAGTCATGCAATGTTGGAGACAGAGAAGTCCCTGATCTGCTGTTGACAAGCTGGAGACCCTGGAAGGCTGGTGTTGTAATTTGAAGGCCTGAAAGCTAGAGGGCCAATGATATAGATTCTGTGTGGGTCTGAAGGCTTCAGAATGGGAGAAGATTAGTATCCCAGCTTGTTAGGCAGAGGAAGGACAAATCCAACCTTCCTCCACCTTTTTGTTCTATTCAGGTCCTCAAGTAATTGGATGATGCCCACTGACATTGGGGAGGACCAACTGCTTTACTGAGTCCCCCACATAAATGCAAATCTCTTTAGGAAACACCCTCCTGGACACATGAAAAGAATGTTTATTCAGCTCTTTGGGCATTCTATGGCCCAGTCAATTTTGTGACATATAAAATTAACCATCACATCATGAACAATTGCACACTCATAAATTCAACAACTTAGATGAAACAAACCAATTTCTCAAAAAGCACAAACTACCAAAACTCCCCAAAATGAAGTAGAAAATCTGAATGGATGTATAACCATTAAGAAAATTGAATTTATAATTGAAAGCTTCCAAAAAAAGTAATTTCCCTGCCTAAAAGGCTTCATTGGAGAATTCTATCAACATTTAAAGAAGAACTAGCTCTAGTTTTACACATTCTCTTCCATAAAATAAATGATTATGGCTATTTTAAGCCAGTAAGCTTTTGTGTAGGTTATGTATCAATAGATAACTGAAACACCAGGTCACTTACATTTTCTTCTCATGATCCTATTCCATTCTGTAACCCATGCCAGTCCAAATTGGTTCCTTCCTTGTAGAAGAGCTACTAATATTAATTATAGAGAATTCGGCTGGTCTATGGACTGCAGTTGCTCAGTATCCAAACTTGGCCTCCAGTTGGCCAATGCCTTACTTACATCACTGTGATATTCCTGTTTCTAAATGGTTTATCCCTTAGCCCATGCAATGTAGAAACTCTTCCTAGGACACACTGAAGTAAAGTAAATCTCAGAGTACACTCTAGCTACTATCATCCCAAATTCATCTCTCTGCCTTAGGCCTCTGCTCTGCTCAGAGTGGCTGTGGAGCCTGTTCTGCCTTACGGTAGGTGACAATCTCAGGTTGGTTATTATGATTACAACTGTTATTTACTGATAAGATTTATTGACTTCTGTGTTGGGACTATACATGTATTCTTTTGTAGCATTTTCTGTCTGTGCCTGTTAGATATTCTGGGTTGGAGACTTCTGAAGTTTGGAATACATGGAGAGCAATAAGAAAACCCAATAAACTCATTGCTGGGTCATTCCTCAAGTCCCAACGTTGCCAGGCAGTCCACCCTATTCCTTCTACCTTTCAGAATTTTCCTGTTCTTGGTTATTGTGTTATATACTTGGTTATGTCGAGGTTTTTATTTTAATTGTAAGAGAGAAGACCTGGGATAAATTAAGCTACTCCATTTTGGCCAGAACTAGAAATCCATAACCATTTATTTAGCTTATGAATCGGCAATTTGGTCAGGACTCAGTGGGGAAGCTTTGTATCTGAAGCTTGTGATATCATCTGGGGTGACTCAAATAGGGGGCTGGAGGATCCACTTTGAAGATAGCTCATTCCCATAATTGTTCAGTTGGTGCTGGCTGTTGACTAGGAGCTGGGCCAAGGACCTTAGTTCTCTTCCAGTCTGGTGGCTGGGTTCTGAGGGCAAGCATCCCATGAGAGAACCAGGTAGAAACTGCGTTCTCATTTATAATAGCCTTAAAAGACACATACTATCACATTTACCTAGTCAAAAGCAAGCCTTGATTTAAGGGGAAAGAACATAGACACCAATCTCTCAATGATTATTGAAGACACATTATAAGAAGCCAAGTGGCATGGCAGATATTGTTGTGGCCATTCTGGAAAGTAGAATCTGCCATGCCTGGAACCAGGGTGATAAAAGTAGATATTCTGGCAGGCCCAGGACAGTGATGACTCTAATAATCCTCCCTCATGTAAGAGGTTCTTAAGTGAGGAGAGCTTGGAAATTATTGTTTTTTTTAAATGTGGCAATTAAGAGCATAGGCTTTTGAATCACTTGTCATGGGTCCAAATCCCCTCTCCCACTTCTTGGTTGTGTCCCCTTGGGAAAGTGATTTATTTCTCCTAGCTTCATTGTCTTTATTTTCAAGATGGTAGTAATAATAACTATAGAGTAGGGTTTTGTTAGTATTTAATGGGTAATGAATAGAAAATACTTAGCATAGTAAATGGCTAAATGATGAAGACATGGTGGTTATTGGAGTTTTAGATGTATCTAAATAAATTTATATGTATATTTTTTGTGCATTACTGGGATTTTTATGATACTTATCACATGAATACATAGAGGAATACACATTACACTTTAATTGTTATTATTTTCAATGAACATTTTAGTTTCCTTCATAAAGTCCTCTGTTAATGAATCCCTCTAGGTGTCATTAAATATAGCTAATTCAGACAGGAAGTTTCAGAATGGAAATTGCGGCCAAGATCTTGGTCCACTGAAAGGGGAGAGGAAAGGAGGTAAGCTCCTCCCTCACAAAAAGCTGTCTGCCTTCATTAATCACCTGCACACATATGAATATCCCATATCTATTACTACTACAACACCCCACAAAGTAGATGCTTTTTGAATGTGGTTGTGGCTTTAACTGTATTCTTATTAATATAAGTCTCTCAGAAAACTCTTGGTTGAGCATTGCTAGAAATCACATATCTAAAAATTTCTTAGTAGAGAAGAGCTGGATGATAATACCACTTAATCAGGAGATACCGGTGGTCTGGCTGTGACTGTATTTGCAGAAGTCCTGGCATCTCATACATTTCTGGGCCTGCTAGATTAAGCAAATGACTGATATTCTGATGCTCTGAATGCAAACTCCCTGGTCAGCCAGTTACTCTGATGCAGGCCCAGATAAATCTCCAGAACTCTGTTTCCCTTCCTAAAAAATAACATTCTCCTTCTTCACCTCTCATTTCTCTTGCTGAGTGGAGAAAGTGATATCTTTATGACCCTAAGAGGCAATGCATGATTTAGAAGAGCTAAGTAAAGGGAGCCATAAACAATGATTGGGATGCAGAGTACTCGCCACCTTCTAATATATTTTCTCTCCATCTGACTTTAGACGGAAAAGAAAAAGTTGCTGTTTATTTGCAGGAACAATATTTTTATGGCTCAGCTTTATCAAGCTAGGTTTTGAGTCTGTTTAACATAAATTTCTTGGAGTTAAACCTCAATTCCATCTAAATATTCTAAAGTACAAGTATAAATTAAGTGAAAGTTGGGCAAGGTAAATATTTCAGTAAAATTATCTATATGGTAGCCTCTATTGAGGCTTCCTTCCCCTTCCCCTTCCCCACATACCCAGAAGAAGGTGGGTAAGCCCTCTCCCCTGTCCATCAGACTTGTAAACCAGGCTGTCGTGACCCTCCAACCTCTCCATATTATAAGATGCTTCCTATGCTAGACCTCCCCTCCTTCCTGGCACTATTATGCATGTGTAGCCTACCATCTTGGTTTGAGTCACCCTCCCCCCACCCAAAACAGACCCTGAGATGGGGATTTGGAGGAAGCTTATTTGGGACATGCCCAGGAAGCACTGAGAAGAGAGAAGAGAGAGAGAGAGAGAGAGAGAGAGAGAGAGAGAGAGAGAGAGAGAGAGAGAGAGAGAAGGAAGGATGCTAATATAGGGGGTATGTTCCCACTGAGTATCTTCTGAGAGACTGTTAGGAATAATCCTCAAAATTGAAAGGCAAGAAATGGTGGTACTTTTCTGTGCAACTCACGTTTCTCTTGATTGAAGGCTTCTCCCAGGGGTGTTCATTCCTTAACACTTCCAGCCTGTCTTGCAGGTGAGCTGAGCATTCCCTTGTAGCCAGAGAAAGACCTCAGCCAGAGTTGCAGGTGTTTGCGACAGAAAGTCACTGTAGGTATGCAGATGACAATAAGAAAACTATCTACTGAAGCTACACGTAACCTTTTGAGTGGGTCAAGGGAGCACAAGTGCGGCAACAATAATGGCTTCAACACCTAAATTCTGCTTCCTTTATCTCTGCTCAACCATATCTCTCACCACTCTCTTACCTTGCCTTCCAATCTCATGATAATTAGCTCCATCCAGTGACATTCCCTATTGTCTTGTACTATCCAAACTCACATATTTGAATTACCTGCTTGGTCTTTGTAGGTGTTTACTTTGTGATCACTGGAATAAATAAAAAGTGTGGACATGGCTGATAATGGATAAGGTTTTGGGAAGTCAGAGTGATTGATGTGACTGTGGGTAGGAATAGCAGAAGTTGAAACTAGGAAAGGATACTGGGACCAAATCATGAGGCTTTGGAAACCTTGCTAAGGAATGTCAGCTGTGCCATATATTTCATGATGAATATAGTATGGATTTCAAAGTAGTATGATTATTAGGCATTAGGGATAGATAATCCTGGAGAAGTATGGTACGAATTGTAATATGTGTATATGTGTAAGTGTTAAAAGCCCTCCAGGTGATTCTGATGTGGCTCCTACTTTGAGATCCACACACAGGATGAATGAGAAGGGAAGCCATTGAGAGGCAGACACCAATGAGGGGCTATGATGGTTCGTTTCATGTGTCAACTTGGCTAGCCCACCCAATTATTCAATCAAACAGTAAGCTAGATGTTGCTGTGAAGGTATTTTGTAGACGTGGTTAACATCTACAGTCAGTTGACTTTAAGTAAAGGAGAGTATTCTCCATAATCTAGGTGGGCCTGACCCAATCAACTGAAAGGCCTTAAGAGCAGAACTGAGGTTTTCCTGAAGAAGCAGAAATTCTGCCTGTGGGCAGAAGTGCAACTTCTGCCTGATAGCTTCTAGTCTGCTGGTCTACTCTATAGATTTTGGACTTGCCAGTCCCCACAACTGTGTAAGCTACTTTCTTGAAATAAATCAATCTCTCTCTCTACCTCTCTGCTCCCCTTCCTCTTCCCTCCCACCCTCTCTCCTCTCCCCTCCTTCCCTTCATTTCTCTCTCTCTCCTTCTCCTATTGGTTCTGTTTCTCTGGTAGAACTTGGACTGACATGAGTGCCACTGACAAAGTTCAGATTAATGATGATAAAAATTTCTCTGAGACTTTGGTTACTGAGATGAGCATTGTGTTGAAGAGACATTTCTGATAAGAAGGCTGTGGGAGTTAGAGGTAGGACTTAAGGTAAGGATGAGAAATAGTAAAAAAATTAAGACGAGATGTATAGTCCTGGAGATTGCATGGATGGTTATGCTGTGGATGAAGATAAAGAACTCAGGAATGATAAAATGTTTGGGGTGGGAGAGAAGCCAATTATTTTGGGACATGGTAAATTTGAGGTGCTTGTGAGACTTTGCTATGTGTCCAGCTGGAATTTGAAAATGAGTTTGATTCTCAAAGAGAGGTTTGAGCTAGAGAGAAGAATATGATTTTTAAAAGAATATTCTTCTCTCTTCTTAAATTATTCTCATTTCCTTTTCATTAATTTCTTCATTTTTATTTTTTTCATATTTTCCTTAAATATCTGGTGATCCTTGGAAGTCAGTTCATATTCAGGCAGAGGTTATATTCACTGCATATGCTCTATATAACTATAAGGGGATGAAGGTCCATTGACAGGTCTACCTAAGAATTCTTTAATGAGGTACCCAGAACCTTTTCTACTCTTTAAAATAATTGCTTATAATCTGGAGCCCTTGAAGATGGTTGCTTTGATATTTTAAGTCTCTGATTCCTGGCTCCTTTCTCCATAAATTAAATCCCATCAGCTTTTCCTTCCAGGGTTTCAAAATTTTTATTCACTTCATTCTATTTCTTGGTTTTCTTTCTTGTGTTATGGTTTAATTTTTTTGTATATTAAAAGGGTTATATTCTGTTTTTGAAAGGGAGGTGTGGTGGATATTCTACATTTGCCTCTCCAGATCCATGTTCCACTAAACTCTGCCATGCTCTCTGTGCCCCAGGAGCTGACCTGTATGGGTTGCATCAATGAGCAATCTTGCTCTCTGTTCTGATTGAGTTCACCCAACAGGAAGCCCTGGCGAGGGGCTGGAAGGCAGGAAGAGAGGGAGAGATTAGGTAAGGTCAAGATTTCATAAGGGCTTCATTCCTCTACCTATGGTCTTAGCTCCTATCCAGTGACTGTTCAACAGCCACAGGGCTACCAGGTTCTGGGAACTGCTGTCCCCCCTTGCCCATTCAGCACTGGGGGTGGTAGTAGCTTACTATTCTTGGTAATCCTGGGATCCTCTACCATTCCTTGTTGCTTTCTCTTATTCCTGGTCATACCTTGTAAATAGTTCCTTAATTAAGTTCTTTCAAATCTTTCCCTTTGAGAGTACCTTCTAAATCCTGCCAGGATCCTGACCCATATAGGAGTGAAGGAAGATGAGTGAATTAGAAGCCCAATAAAAGAGATTAGGGGCTTATTTGGGTAAGGAGGTTTTCAATGCCTATTAATTAACTTGAAATGACCAATTTTTCCATTTATCCATTGTTGAGACACAATCTAGAGGTTAGAACTCCAACTCTGGAGTAAGATTGCTTGAGTCTAAATACCAATTCCACAATTACTAGCTGTGCATCCTTGGAAATTTACCTAACCATTTCGAGCTTCACTTTTTTTCATTTGCAAAATAGAGATCATAATAGCACCTATACCTGATTGAGACTATTGTGAAGATTAAATGAGTTAATCTAAGTGAAATGCTCACAACAGCTCAAAAAGGACTTATTAAAAGTTAGCTGCTACCATTGTTGTGGTTATCACTATTATTATCTTTTCTTCTCATTCTCTTGTCTAACACGCAAGAGGCAGCATGACTCAGCGCTGCATTTAGAGCTGAAAGAACTATTTTCTTTACAACAGGCTGCTTCTTTGGTTCCCTATGCAAAATTACTTAGCTGAAGAGAGAGAAACTGAACACTTTCATCAATTCTGAGAAGTTCTCGTATTCATTCCATTTGTTGTATCCAGTGTGTTAGTGCCCACACAAGGATTCTTGCATCTTCACTCCCCTTTTCCCTTTTCAACTCTCTCCAACCAAGAAGAATTCTAGATTATGCTCTCTGGCCCAGGAAAGGGAGACAGGATTTCTGTTGCCCAAACTTGAGTGTGTGAGTTTGATGAGGGAGAGTTCTAACCTCTGTACTCTGGTGTCATATGCCAGTTTTCCCAGGTTCATTCTTTTCTCAATGTAATTAGTTTCATGCCTGATTGAGATGGAAAATCTAGGGATTTTACAGTTTTCAGATCTGTAGCTAACATATTCTGGAGACTCTACAAATAAGACACAGTAGAGTGTGAATCATAGTTACTACTCAATGATGTTAACACAATAAGAATCCTACTTAGTCAAGGTTCTTTTAGTTGTAAGTAATAGAAACCCACTCAAACTTGTTTCTGCCCAAAGAAGGAATTTATTATGAGAACACAGGGATAATCATAGAGCTCAAGGGCAGGAAGTGGAGCCAAGCCTCTTTGTGAATTGGAACCATGAGTAGAAAGCTATAGCAGCAGGTTGAGCTTGTCTGTCTCACTGCTTGTTCTCTCCCTATGTGACTTCCTCACTCTTTATCATTTGCAGGCTGACTTCTCCCTATACATGGTAGGTAATGATTGGCTTGCAGTTCCCACATTTACTTGTATCCCTTCCAGCCACAGGAAAAGACTAACTAACCAACTATTCAAAATCTCATTCCAAGGAGAGAGACTGTGATTCAGTCAGCTTGGGGACAGTGTCTATCTTGTGATTGCCCCCCATCAACTGTGATCTGAGGCTCCAGGTCACATAACATAAACATGGTTGTCAGGGTCCTATTGCTGTGGATGAAGGGAGCAGTTCTCGGAAAAAAAATATTGGTTTACTTTGGGATAGACATTTTTAAAGGTCTCTCTTTCATCTTAATTTTCTTCTTTCCTCTATATTTTTTTTATTCTACTATGGCAGAAACAGATTTGCCTTATATGATTAAAAATAAGAAAATCTTTTTCACCCTTTTAATAATTTCTCTATACTACTACATTAACTAATCTTGACTCATAAACTAGATTTAAACTTAAACTTAAACTCATAAACTAGATCTATAAACACCAGGATCTTAGAAATTTCTGGAACTAAATACTCTAGACTTTAAGGGTTCCTGGTAATTTAGAGGCAAAATTTGTGCTCATAAATTTGGGTATTTAGTATACATTTCAAATTATCATCATGCTTTGTCATAAGTCCAATCATCTTTTTGATTTTATTATCTCTTCCAGAGACTAGCTTGATGGAATTTTTTGTGGAGTTATTGATGTCCTGTGGTCTGATGTGAGAAGCCAGGCTCCCAGTTTAGATTACAATTACTTCCTTAGTCCAGGATATTGTAACCCTTTAATGGACTAATGATAGTTTTTTCTTATTAGTTGGCACCATGAGTACACCCTGGCCACAAGAATAGGATAAGAATTTTTCAGCAGTGAGAATAGTGGTGGCATCAGCAGAGAAGGGAGAATGCCTGTGTAATGCATTGGATGCTCAGCAGTATCTTGCAGGATATTACAAGATACCTGTCTCTTTATGTGTATATAAAATAACAGGTTATGACCATTGAACAGAAGACTTGGTGATTTGGGGATTTGTGTGTTGGGGAGGACTTTAGGAGAATACTGAAAACAGTCTCAATAAAAATTACACAGGTTTCCAGATGTGATCTCCCCTTCTTTCTAGTTTAGCCTGTTTTCACTTTGTGATTCTAAAGAGCATCTTTCTGTTGTCATTTTGCTCAGCAACAAGCCCAGAGCATCAGTGCAGTCCTAAAAGGGTAATTTCTTTCAGAGGTCTGAAAAAGAAGTCCTAGACTCCTCTGGTGGCCAAGGAGAACATGGAACCTTCTAGGTCCTTAAGTGTGGCATTTTGACTGAATCCAAATTTTATAGGATGAATCCTTTTATTAAAAGGGGTGCAGCAGAGAAAGATGAAACTTTTCTTGCCTCATTTGGTGCTTAAAAAAGGAATAATCTTGAAACCAGAAGGACAAAATCCCCCACCGCTGATGGCTGGACATCAGGGGCATGCTGATTAAACATTTTGGACAGAGAGACAAAGAAACTTCTGTGAGCTTTCTGTGGGGCACCATTGAGTTTAGAAATTTCTCCTTCACAAGACTCATCTGCTATCTAGCAAATAACACACCAATAGCATTTAGATACTATGCATTCAGTGGATATTTTATTTTCTGCCTTATTTGTTTTCATTGTTGAAATAACAAGCTTTGAAAATATCATCAATGTCAGAGACATATGCCTTGACCTTCACCACTGGTTCCTGGAAACCCACAAGGAAAGCAGATAGCACAGTGAGCAAGAGCTTGATTCAAAGCAATATTTTAATGTATCATTTCTGGAAGACAAACTGTGAAATGGATGCCATAAGAGGTATGAGTAGGTGTTGCTGCTGCTTAGTGAGTTTAACCACATGCATATTCTTACTGGTCAAAGAAAGTCACCACCTATAACATTTATGATAATAAGCCATGAGAAACAATAAAGTAATGAAATGTACTTTCTCCACTAATTCCCCAGCACTGATTTTCTTTGCTATGGTTGAGTAGGGGAATGGTTTTTATGAGGTTGTGCTATTCATTCTTTAAACAAATGTTTATTGAGCACCTGCTGCATGCAAAGGATTATCCTAGATCTGTGTAAATGAACATCAACACATGGACAGGTATAAAAAAGGGATCAATGGGATTATGAGCAAAGGGATGAGTGCAGAGATTCTTATTTATTTCTCCCTTCCTTTATCTTGTGCTGATTGTTTTTCTTCATTGATCTGAAAGGACATACTAATAACTTGACAGATTATGATATTTCTCCTGATTCCCCTTCTTGTTTCTGTGGCAAAAAAGTTCTTAGAACTTGTGCTGAGTGGAGAGTGGTGGGATCCTCCTCCTTGATAACATTCCCCTGAAGCGTGAGTATAACTGAATGAGAAAATACCACTTTAGTCCAGGAAGCATTTGAATTGATTTTGGTGCACCCATGCCTACTTCACTAATACACCATCCTTCAGAGCACAAGTTTCAGGAAACTCAACTGTGTTGGATGTCAAGATGTGCTGATCCCTCTTCAGGAACGAAGCACTCCTCTAGCCACTGGGAGTGCTGTTTGCAGAGTGTCTTCAGCTATCAGCCTTTTTGATGATTGCCTCCACTGAAGAAAATGCCTTCCCTGAAATCTCACCTCCTTACAGGGATAGTCTGTATGCAATGACTGAACATTGTAGAGATATGAAGGCCTAACCTCCTTGTCCTAATGTGAGATAATCCTCAATGTCCATCACAGGTCCAGAGCTAATGTGGAGTTGGCTGAACCTTTGTTGGGCCTGCAGAATAGCCTAACTTCTCCTGCCCACTCTTGCTTCCTTCCCCTCCCTTTCACAGGGATGAATGCCTAAAATTTTTCTTAATAACATCCAGGCATGCAAATCTCTCTTTCAAATTCTGCTTTCCGGAAACCCAAACTGTGACTTCAACCTTCCAGAACACAGTCTGGACTGAGAAGTAGGTAGGAAAGGAACATGAGGAATTATAATAGTTATGATGAACCTCTTACACAAAAGACTTGGGGACAGGTGAAGCAAAATAGGCACAGAGATAGGTGAGCAAAGTATTCTCTGTTCCTATGTGGGCTTGGTGAGTGCCTGTGTGTGCATGGAAGTGTATGTGAGGCTGTGCGTACTGGACAGTGGTTGAACATTGCTAATGTTATCTCCACAGTGGAAGCACAGTTGGAAGATCAGGATAGCAGGAGGGATGAGCATGAATTTGGCACTTTGCTGGAGTAGTTTCTATAGCTATTTGGAAGCAGAGAGACCCCAAAGGTAGGATTTCTGAGCCTGATGGCTATGTGGATGCTGTGTATACCTTTCTGGCTGATGTATTTGTCAGTTTTTTTTTTTTTTTTTTTTTTTGAGACAGAGTCTCGCTTTGTTGTCCAGGCTAGAGTGAGTGCCATAGCGTCAGCCTAGCTCACAGCAACCTCAAACTCCTGGGCTCGAGCGATCCTTCTGCCTCAGCCTCCCGAGTAGCTGGGACTACAGACATGAGCCACCATGCCCGGCTAATTTTTTATATATATATCAGTTGGCCAATTAATTTCTTTCTATTTATAGTAGAGACGGGGTCTTGCTCTTGCTCAGGCTGGTTTTGAACTCCTGACCTTGAGCAATCCACCCGCCTTGGCCTCCCGAGAGCTAGGATTACAGGCGTGAGCCACCGCGCCCGGCCTATTTGTCAGTTTTGAGCATTGTGCATACATTTGATGTCACTGGCAGATGGCATTGAGAAATGCCTACCAGAACTCTGGCTTCTCAGAAAGGATGAGAGGTTCCTGGATGGAATGGAGGAAAAACTAAAGGGAAAGAACTACTTCTAAAAATTTTAAAAGGGAAAAGGATATAGGAGAAATCTAACTCAATAATATGTATAGGTACCTACTATGCTAATATAATAACTGCTTGAAGGCCAGTATCAGAAAGTAGATGATGGAATCTGAGGAAAAAAGTCAAACACATGTGCCATGGAATGAAGACATCGTGCTGAAAAAGTAGAGGCTCTTTTCCCTCTGCTCATCTCTCTATGACTAGTGTCTAGCACAGCCTCTGGTACATAGTTGGTGCTCATTATATGTTTATAATGTGAAGGAATAAATATACTAAAATAGTAGGTGAGTATAAATGTATGAGAACTGCAGGACAGGGAAAGAACATATTATGGGATTTATTTGAGAAGGCTTCATGTGCTTTGAGACGGAGATTCATGGAAATGAGATTTGGAATAGGAGAGAGCACCATTCCAGATAGAGAGGCTAGAGTTTGAAGGTGGAAAAGTAGAAAGGTTTAAGGAGAACAAGTTCTTACTTGGTGACCAAGGAAAGAGAAGGGCCTAAAGGTAAGGTGGGACCAGTTAAGGGGAGGCCTTGAGGCCTTAAGGGCTCCATCTGGCCTCGGTCTTATGATCAATAAGGAAATATCCAGGGGTCTTCAAGACAAAGAAAAAAGTGGTATGCATCTCTATCTTTATAGGTCTTGGGTGTTTTTTTGTTTTTTTTTCTCCTGGGCTCAAGCAATCCCCTAGCTCAGCCTCCTGTGTAGCTAAGACTACACGCCCCACCATAACTGGCTAATTTTTAATTTTTTTTCTAGAGGCAGGGTCTTGCTATGTTGCTTAGGCTGGTCTTGAACTCCTGGGCTCAAGCAATCCTCTTGCTTCTACCTCCTAAAGTGTTGAAATGACAGGCGTGAGCCACTGTACCCTGCCTATAATTTGTGCTTTCTACTTACCTTTCTTGTCACCATCACTATCATTATCTTTAATTAATATTTAATACTAAAACTATAAAAAATAGTCTGTCAAATTTGATGAATTGACCACATGCATTTACTTCCTCTTCCTCCTAGCACCAAACTGATGTGATAGAATAAAAATATGTAAACTCATGGCAATGAAGAGAATGATAGAGAGGGCTGGGAGCAGGTGAGATATTTCAACACATTTCTGGAAAACAGAAAATATGTGCGGGAAAGAAAATATATGCCTATTCTTACCTTCACACAAATGAAACAGGCAAAGGATGCTGTAGCCCATAACATGCATGGAGGGGCTATCACTCAAGCAAAAATTTATAGAATTTTTCTAAAAATAAATTGAATGGGCCGGGCGCGGTGGCTCAAGCCTGTAATCCTAGCACTCTGGGAGGCCGAGGCGGGCGGATTGCTCGAGGTCAGGAGTTCGAAACCAGCCTGAGCAAGAGCGAGACCCCGTCTCTACTATAAATAGAAAGAAATTAATTGGCCAACTAATATATATATATAAAATTAGCCGGGCATGGTGGCGCATGCCTGTAGTCCCAGCTACTCGGGAGGCTGAGGCAGAAGGATTGCTTGAGCCCAGGAGTTTGAGGTTGCTGTGAGCTAGGCTGACGCCATGGCACTCACTCTAGCCTGTGCAAAAAAGCGAGACTCTGTCTCAAAAAAAAAAAAAAAATAAATAAATAAATAAATTGAATGACCTCAGATAAAAAAATATCTACATTCTGGCATTTAATGGCTGTGCAATCAATGATATCCAAATAAACAAAACTCCTATGATTTATTCCTTCCCCTCCCAGTGGACATTTAAGAAAAACCTTCACTATTTAAAAAGAAAGATTTACATAAACAAATAGAAAAATGTAATTTCAGAGGTGAGAGGTACTTTGAGGAAGAAAAGAAAATTTGAAATTTAGAAGGAACAAATATTAATAAAAGAAGTACAGAATACTACAGAAAGGGAACCATCTGAGAACAAGAAAGAACATGTAGAAATTAAGAATATTATTGTGAAATAAAAATATATATAGAATAGTTGGAAGATAAGGTAAAGAAAATCTTCCAAAAAGTAGAATATATCAGTCAGGGTTCTACCAGAGAAACAGAACCAGTAGGAGATCTATAGCTATGTATAAATATATCTATAAATATATATCTATAAATATATATATATAAATATATCTATAAATATCTATAATATATCTATAAATATATCTAGAAATTGGCTTATGTGATTGTGGGGACTGACTAGACAAGTCCAAAATCCATAGGACAGGCCAATAGGAAGGATAGACCAGATATCTTGGGCAGGAGTTGATACTGCTATTCATAGGTGGAATTCCTTCTTCCTTAGGGAAACCTCAGTTCTGCTCTTAAGGCTATTTCAACTTATTAGGTCAGGCCATATTATTATTATTATTATTATTCTGTTTTATTTAAAGTCAACTGATTGTAGATGCTACCACATCTACAAAATGTCTTCATATCAACACACAGATTAGTGTTTGAGTGAATAACTGGATACTGTAGCATAACCAAGTTGACACATGAAACTGCCCATCACGAATGGCAACAAGAACAAAAAAGATATGACAGAAGATCCATTCAGGAGGTCTAACACCTGGTTGATTAGGCATTCCAGATATAATAAATAAAATGGGAATGGGGAGGTTATCAAACCAACAATAGAGAAAGAAAAACCAATTCCAAAATCGGAAGGTCAGCAGTATGAATATCTACATTGAAAAGGCCTATTGAGTGTCTCCCACAGGGAATAATACAAACAACATACAAACAAATAGCATACATACAAACAACCAGAATCCTCATCTAGAGAAATCATCAAGGATAAAGTTAAATTCTTAAAAATTTTCAGAGGGTAGAGAATAAAGCCCTACAAGAAATGGGAATCAGTTGATCTCAGACTTTTCATTATCATATTCACTATCACATTCATTATCAACACTAGGTGCCAAAAGGTAATGGAGCATTGCCTTCTAAGGTATGAGAGATAATTTTCAACATGTAACTTTTCACCCAATATAACCTAATCTATTAATCATATATGAGGGTAGACACTTTCAGGAATTTCAGAAAATTTGTCTCTCATATATCTTATCTTAGGATATTACTTAAGGATGTATGGTGGCAAAGCAAGAGTGTAACCAAGAAAAACAAACACATGTGAACCAGGAAATGGTGACACCCAAAGAGAACCAGAAAGGGAAATTCTAGGATGACAGCTGTGCCATCACAGCTGATGGAGCAGGCACATGGAGGATTGAGCGAGGGAGGTTTCCTTAAAACACACATACAGCACAATACCATACCATGATAGGAGGTAAAATTGTATCCTTTGTTTGAAACAGGGTCATTGGAAGGAGGATGGGGAGATGTTATTATTAGTATAATTTGGTTTTGTTTTAAAAGCTCATGAAGTACTGATATATGTGACAGCATGGATGAACCTTGAAAACACAATGCTAAGTGAAAGAAGCCAGTCACCATGGACCACATACCATATGATTCCATTTATATGAGATGTCCAGAAAAGGCAAATCCATACAAACCAAAGTCAGATTACTAGTTGCCATGGGTGGAGGTGGGCAGGTAGGGAAACAGGTAGTGTTAAATAAGGAGTGAAGGTAAGGTGATGAGAATATTGTAAAACTGTGGTTACTGATGCACAACTATGTGAGTATACTAAAAGCCAATGGATTCACACTTTAAATGGGTGAATTATATGGTATTGTATGTAAGTTACATTTCAATAAAGCTGTTAAACATATTAATAAAAGCTCATGAAGACCAACTGGAAGTGTCTCAAGGGAAAAACATGCTGTTATCTTTCCAGCCTAGGGCAATTTTTACAAAAGACTCTCTAGCCTACACTGTCTTCTAGTTCTCTAGACCAGCTCTCTTCCCTGAGTTTCTATCACCCACTTTCCTATGGCTACTCACAGCAGCTCTGCCCCTTGGCTAAACTCTCATCTCAGACCTAGCGCTTTCCTATTATTTGGTATTTAGTGCATTGTCTCATTTCCCTACAGCTCACACTGGCTCCACAGTCCTTACCCTCATCTCCACCAGCCCCAGTACTGCTTTCTGTCCTCCTCCCTCAGTCTGCCAGGCAAATTTCTAGCACACCATGAAATTAGTCTCCTTGAACCCATGCGGATATATCCCTCCTACAAAATAGCTCAACACAAGCAAGCAAGGCTGGGAGACCGGTGGTCAGAGATACTGGAGAAAGGGGTCCCAGTCCTGAGAGGGATATTGAATTAGAATGACCAATGCTTCCCAAAGTTTAATGTGCACATGAATCAACTGAATCAACTGGGGACCTTGTTAAAATGTACTTGCTGATTAAGCAGCTCTGAGGCCTGAGGTTGTGCATGTCTAATAAGCTCCCAGGTGATGCTCCCACTGCTGGTCCTGGGATTGCACTTTGAGTATCAAGGAGACAGACCATCTGCAAGGTCCATCTCAGCTCTGACATTCCATCTTATACCTGGACAAGCTGATCACAGGAGACCCAGCTACATCCCATCTGACACTGCTAATGCAGCTCATAAACAGCTCCTGCAGAGAGTTGTCTCTAGAGGTCTTAATGGTGCAAGTTACAATGTAACAGAATGGAACATGGCTTTTCCCTTATGCAGGATAATGTTGCTAGCATTAAGAAGCATATCAACCAAATATGGCACATAAAATATGATCAAAGTATTACCGAATCCTTTCTGTCTCACTGAAGTTGATTAATTTCTGGGGAATGTTTTTGACTTATATTTAAGTGTCATTTGTTAATGGATGGTATATAAAACCATTTTTAGAAGCTGGCAAACTGCCAGGAATAGGAGAAAAATAGAACTCTAAAACGCCACAATAATTTTTATCTCAACTATTGATTCACAACTGTAGAAGGTCAAGAGAATAAAATCTATAGATTTTTCAGGTTACAATAATTATTATCACTGTTACTATTAATTTTATTATTATTTTAAATCAGAATAACTTATGAAAATGGTTTAAAAAGTCAATTTGTACAGAGAAGTGTGTAATAAAAAGCAGTAGTCCTGGATATCACCCTTGCCCAGTTACATCTACTTTTAATGAGTTTTTTTAAAGCTACCTTCATATCTCTAAATATAATATACATATTCTACTATTTCTTGATGTATCAATTATATACATTATGTATTGACTCCCTGCTGTGATGAATGATAATTTTGCTTCTGTGTTTCTTCTCTCCTTGTCTCACTAACAAATTCATATCTCTATTTCAGTTCCACTGTTAGTTACTCCTGTAGCTTTAAGTAATGTATTTCAATTTTTATTTTATCAACTAGAGATAAAGTACAGAACCCTTAACTCTTCATTTTTTAATGAGCATCTTAGGGATGATGCCCTTTCTCAACTCTTCTCTCACATGTTCACCTCTTGATTTTGCCCCCATACACTTATTTATACTTACTCTTCCATTTGAAGATTCATAACAACTATGGGCATAACATTCAAGTAAATCCTCTTTTTTTCTGTGGGTTGATTCTATAAGTGGAAAGAATGTTTACATTGTTGTAGCTATAAAAATATTGTTCACCATCAGGTGAAGTAATATACTATGATACTTCCTTTCTCTAAACCTATTTCTTAAAGTTTCGAATTGTCTTTTTATTGCATTAATAAATTAGGCCATCAACTTGAGATATTCTTAGTCAAAGAGTACTTACTTTATTAGTTAAAAGTCTTATAAAATTTCCATTTTTTTGTTTTGTTTAGTTTTTTACCATAGTATCGTGTCTTAGTTTACTTAGTGCTGCTGTAACAGAATACCACAGACAGGGTAATTTATAACAAACAGAAATTTATTGGCTCATGGTTCTCAAGGCTGGAAAGTCCAAGACTGAGGGGCCAGCATCTGGTGAGGGCCTTCTTGCTGCACCATCCCATGGCGGAAGGCAGGAGAGAGACAAAGAGAGAGGTCAAACTCACAGCCTCAAACTCTTTTATAGTTGGCATTAATCTATTTATGAAGGCAGAACCCTAATAGCCTAATTAGACCCCACCTCTCAACACTGTTGCATTGGGAAATAAGTTTCTAATACATGTTTTTTAGGGGACATATTCAAATCATAGCGTATGGTTGCTGGACCTGTTTGAATTTTGTTTTGTCTCCAATCCATACTTGTCTCTGTTTTTTTTTTTTTTTTTTTTTTTTCGGCATATTATGGGGGTACAGATTTTAAGGTTTCAATAAATGCCCATCCCCCTCTCCTCCCACAAGTCTGAGTCTCCAGCATGACCATCCCTCAGATTGTCTCTGGTTTTTAGTGAAGTCTGAGCTCGGATTGCTCCAGGGCACAGGATAAGAAGGAATATCTGTCTCTCCAAAGCTTGCTCTGAAATAAAATACCAGCAAACCTTAGATTATTATCTGAGCACTGGAAGGTCAAGCACTTACATTAGTACTTTTTAAACGGCAGCTCACTACTCAGTTGTGGGTCATAAAGTCAATTTACTGGGTCACAATCCACACTTTAAAAAGTGAAATGGAATAGGCAAACTGAATCATCCATAGTACCATAGTAAAATTTAAATATTTAAAAATAGTATGTATTATATATATATATATATATATATATATATATATATATATTCTGGTTGCATGTAAAATATATATTTTATTGTTGGTTGCTATCAAAAAAGGCTTGCATGTTCCTATCTTGCTTGCTGAATGGGTCTCTTTTGGCCTAATTTCTGGTTTGGAAGTTGCCCTCCTTGCTTGTATAATTAACTCTCCTTGGTATTAAGGAGCTGGGACCTCAGGGTATCTAATGGAGCTTTGAGCTCTGTTCCTCTTTGCAGAGATGCATCTCCCCAGGAGGGTTACTAAGACCTATTTTGGCTCAAGTTCCCCCTGGATTTCTTGACCTCAGCTCTACTGGTGGGAGGTGGGAAACCACTAGGCTCCCTCAGTGCTTTGCCTGGTGCATAGATAACCAGAACAGATCATTTCTTGATCAAATTATCTACAGGAATAATCACAATATAAAATGAATAATACTGGCTAGAAAAGACAGTGAACATTTTCATGAACTTTGAATATATTATGCCAGTTATAAAAATCAAAATAAAGATTGTATTACCAAAAACAGACAAAAGGTACAGATTAATACTTTTTATTATAATTACATTACTGTCATTTTTTCGGAAAAAGTGGTAGGTGGGAGAGGAAGACATGAAGAAACAGTTCTGAAAGGATGAATACCACCAGGTTCAGAGAACAATTTTGTCTAAGGAATGACAGAATTGAAATAATTCAATTTCTGTTTCTCTGTCTTAACCATCATTTCACTAGTGTTGTTTATTTTGAATCTACTGTTTAAATTTGAGTATGTGCTGTACCACAGGGGATGGAGCGAGGAACTTTATCTAAAGTGAGCTTCAGTCATTCAGAACTGTAACTTCTCTAGAAATGAACACATGTAGCTAAGTCTGACTCTGTAACTGGGAGTTCTCTGAATTCGCTTTCTTGTAAAATGCCATGTCGATCGAAGGATAGACAATAAAAAATGCTATTTTGAAGTTTATGTATATATAATATTATTAAAACTTAAAAGTAACCACAGCAACAAGAGATTTTTTTTGTGGGGAGAGGAGTATATTCTCACTGACTTGTTTAGAATTGCTAGCACATGGTAAAAATAAAACAGACTGATTGTAGCTAGTGTTATTGTTTTTAAATTATCTACCAACAATAAACTCCCTTATTTCCTGTACCTGGAACTGACCATTCCTACTCTCCTACCTGTGGTATGCCAAATTACAGGAAGAAAAGTTACTCCCACTCTTTCACAAGTTCTTTTGATAATGTGTCTAGAGTGTTTGAATAGCATTAGGTAAATTGAACCTGTGGAACACAACATAATGATTTTTGCTCACAGGTAGCCCTTTATTTTCTTTTGCTGGGCTCAAAGCCAGGGTAGTGGGCAGGAGAAGTGGGGTGGGTGTTGGGTGGACTGAGAAAAATGCACCAAGAGAAATTTTATGCAAGGTGAAAGGAAAGCACTGGACATTCCATAATATTTCTAAGATTTTTGTTCTAATAAAAAAAAAATCTTGGGTTATACATACCTACCTAATGAGGTGGTCGGTGTGCACTGTCTGAGGGATGGACATGCTTGAAGCTCTGACTTGGGTGGGGCAAAGGCAATATATGTAACCTAAACATTTGTACCCCTGTAATAAGCTGAAATAAATTTAAAAAATCTTGTGTTATATTTGCTAATATACTTGCAACTTCACAGGACCCTTCTCAGGCACTGCCTCTCTGTTTCCCACTCTTACCCTCAGTTGTTTTTCTCTCAGTCACAAAACCAACTCGAACTTGCCTCAGATTCTCTAAGCAGAGCCACAAATACTTTGGTTTGCTTTTACTTTTATTTTTCTTCACTTTTCAAACAAGAGAACATTTGACACTGACTCAATCTGCCTCCAGCATTAAAATGTACCTCCCCAGTTTTCTTATGTGTTTCAATGGCAAGGGTCCTCACTTTGTCCATGTACAGCTTACCTGGTGAAGTTCACCCAGCCCAGCCTGGTATTCAGAGTCCAGTGAGGAGATTTCTTCCAAAGAGAATAAGATACTGAAAATGAAGGAACAGCTTGGTGCTAATGAAGTCATTCCAAATGCCAACTCTCTGACTTCAAATTGCCTTCCTATCTTATATTGGGTTCACCATTGTCTTGCCTAAATACCACACAAAATCAACCAGGGCTTCTTGATTCTTCCTCTTGTTTTATACACACTTGTGATCTGCCATATACCCCTAGTTTGCTTCTAGCCTTAGTGCTAGCTTGGCCTGTGCTTCCCCTTCAGACTCAACTAGTGAAGAAAGTCCTCTCATCTTTCAAGATTCAGTTTTGAGGCTGGACCTTCAATGCAATCTATTACTCTAGCCAGATGCTCTTTGTTCTTCTTGTACAGTCTGAAGTCCCTTACTGTGTTATTGCCCATGTGACCCATATAGCTTGCTGCTCTGCACTGTAAATATTCACTTGGGGGTCTTGTTTTATGTAGTCAATGGACTGAAAACCACTTGGAGGGTAGAGTCTATACATCTTGAACCAATTTTGTGTCCACTATAGTGTACAGTACATATCTTTGAGCATAATGTATGCACAATAAATTTGCTTAGTGGATAAAAAGTTTAAAAATGGAATTAGTGTCACAAAATGTATGCCTGTACTAATTTGGGTATATGTGTGTATGGTGAAGCTATTATTTAAAAATTTTCTGTGATTTTTGTTAGTATAAAGCAAAGCCTTTTAAAACAACAAGAAAAAGACAAATACTCCAAAGGTAATTTGGAAAATAATGTGAGCATCTTTTCATATGTTTATTAGATATTTGTGTTTATTCTTTTGTGGGATGTTTGTTGACTATCAATAATAATCAAGGAAATATAAATTGAAACAATAGTAAGAAGCCACTTTTTGGTCTACCTAAGTGGCAAAGGTTTTGAAAAAGGTATATTACCTACTGTTGGGATGAGTTCCACATGGGATCTCATCTGCTTCTGGGAGATTGTGAGGAGAAAGAACCTTTCTGAATGGCAGTTTGCATCAAGAGACGTAAAATGTGCTTTTTCTACAAACGCTTTGGAAAACTGTTTAACAGTATCTACTGAAGCTGAACATATGCCATCTCTATGGCCTAGAAATTCCACTCCTATGTACATATCCAACAGAAGTGTGTATATATGTTTACCAAAAGATATGTATTAGAATGTTTATAGCAGCATTATTCATAATAGCTCCAAATTGAAAAATACTCAAATGCTCAACAACATTAAAATGGAAAAGTAAACATGACATATGCATACCATGGAATACCATCCAGCAATGAGAATGAATGATTGCTATACCCAACTACATGGGTGAATTGCACAAACAACATAGTGTTGAGTGAAAGGAGCCAGATGAAAAAAGGAGTATACCATATGAATGATTCTATGTAGATGGACTCAAAAAAACAGTAAAATTAATTCATTGTGTGAAAAGTCAATATACTGATTACTTTTGGGGTGGTTAGGAACTGAGAGGGTGGCTCTGGGGTGTTGGGTGTTGTTCCATGGTTGTGTCCACTCAATAAAAATTCATCAAGTGATTCCCTTATGCTTTGTGTACTTTTCTGTATGTATGTTGTACTTCTGTAGAAACTATTTAAAGCCTGCATACTCCTTCACCCAGTAATTTTACAACTAGTGCTTTATCCTGGTGCAATAATTATAGGTGTCCACCAAGAATTTATATGCAAGGCTTTTCATTCAAAGTATTGCTTTCCACAGTGAGAAATCAGAAATAATAGAAGTGTTAAACAATAGTGAAGTGGTCAAATATATAATGGTGAGATATTTACAGCCCTGAAAAGTCATGTTTATTATGACTATATAATGACATGAACAAATATGATTTCATGTAAAGTAAAAAAAATAAAAGACAGTCTTATATTGTCCTGGATAGAGCTTGAGTCCATCCTCCGAAGTGAGATATCACAAGAATGGAAGAATAGGCACCACATGTACTCGCCATCAAACTGGCACTAAGTAATCAACACTAAGATGCTCACACAGTAGAAATATTCTTTGGGGTAGGGGGGTGGGGGTGGGTAAACTCACAACTAATGGACGCAGTGAGCATTGTAGCAGGGAAAGGACATGTCTTAAATCATGGTTGGGATGTGGCAAAGTCGTAACATGTAACCAAAATGTTGGTACCCCCATAATTTCTTTTTTTATTTAGGCATATTATGGGGGTACAGATTTTAAGGTTTCAATAAATGCCCATTTCCCCCCCTCCCCCCACAAGTCTGAGTCTCCATCATGACCATCCCCCAGATGGTGCACATCTCACTCATTATATATGTATATACCCGCCCCCTCCCCCCTCCCACCTGCCCAATACCCTATTACTGTAGTACCTATGTGACCACTTAGGTGCTGTTCAGTTAATACCAATTTGCTGGTGAGTATATGTGGTGCTTGTTTTTCCATTCTTGGGAAAATTCACTTAATAGTATGGGTTCCAGCTCTAACCAGGAAAATATAAGATGTGCTATGTCACCATTGTTTCTTAGAGCTGAATAGTACTCCATGGTATACATATACCACATTTTATTAATCCGTTCTTGGATTGATGGGCACTTGGGCTGTTTCCACAGCCTTGCGATTATGAATTGTGCTGCTATAAACATTCGAGTGCAGGTGTCTTTTTTGTAGAGTGTCATTGGATCATTTGGGTAGATGCCCAGCAATGGGATTGCTGGATCAAATGGTAGATTCACTTGTATCGCTTTAAGGTATCTCCATATTGCTTTCCACAGAGGTTGAACTGGTTTGCAGTCCCACCAGCAGTGTAGGAGTGTTCCTCTCTCTCCACAACCATGCCAGCATTTATTGTTTGGAGATTTTTTGATAAAGGCCATTCTCACTGGGGTTAAGTGATATCTCATTGTGGTTTTGATTTGCATTTCCCTGATGATTAGAGATGTTGAGCATTTCTTCATATGTTTGTTGGCCATTCTTCTGTCTTCTTTAGAAAAGTTTCTGTTCAAGTCCTTTGCCCACTTTTTAATGGGGTTATTTGATTTTTTTCTTCCTGATTTTCGTGAGTTCTAAGTATATTCTAGTTATCAGTCCCTTATCGGATGCATAGGATGCAAAATTTTTCTCCCATTCTGTAGGTTGTCTGTTTACTTTCATGACTATTTCTTTGGCTGTGCAGAAGCTTTGTAGTTTGATCATGTCCCATTTATTTATTTTTGTTGCTGCTGTGATTGCCTTTGGGGACTTCTTCATAAACTCTTTGCCTAGGCTGATGTCTAGGAGAGTGTTTCCAACTTTTTCCTCTAGAATTCTAATAGTTTCATACCTTAGGTTTAAGTCTGTTATCCAGCGTGAGTTGATTTTTGTGAGAGGTGAAAGGTGTGGGTCCTGTTTTAGCCTTCTACAGGTGGATATCCAGTCCCCCATAATTTCTTGAAATAAAAAAAAGGCAGGATGCTAAACTGTACACAGAGAATGATCACAGTTTCTTAAAGAAATGTATCCATGTTCAGTGCCAACAGTGGTTATTTTGGCGTGATAGGTTTTCAGTTGGTTTTATTTTCTTCTTTATGCTTTAATTTATATTCTAAATTGCATGCAATGATTGCATCATTACTTTATAATCACAAAATGTATTTAAATTTTTTATGAAGGTATGATCCAAAGAGGATTGTGTCATCTTAGTCTGTGCTTTTGCAATGCCTATGAAAGTAGAAAAGTCAAACAGGCAAATTCTATTATTGTTGCTTTGGCACTCAAGCCAGTTTTTTATCTCCAGGCCTCGTGACTCCAGTAGAAGTATCTGAAGCCCGTGTAAGACCTCACAAATCCTAGAAACAGTTAGAAAGGGAATTATCATCATTTCTGAAAGGCAAATATGGACTGGTGGTCGAAGATAAGAACTGCAGGAGGCAGGAAGCCAGATGAGGGGAATTTTTCCCTTTTCCACGCTTATAGTAAAGTTACTGCCCATGGGCTGGGAGGAGGCACTGTTGCAACAGCTGCCTGTGCTCATTTGTCCCCACAGCTCCAAAGCTGGATGGTGGCAGTGGAGGGCGAACCCTGGGTGATCGTTTTCTGTGTGTGAGGCTGGATGACAAACTACCTTGTGCCTGCCTTAGGGAAGATGGCTTGATCCAGCCAATATCCTTGATGCCAATTAGAGGCAAAGAGGGTGGCATTTCTTAGACCAGGGCACCACAACTTCATCAATTGATCTATATCATAAGCAAAATATTCTATTTTTTAAACTATAATGTAGATCATTCATCTTAGTTACAATAACTGACAAAGCATCTTTAAAATCATCGTCCAGAAGTTTGTGGTAATTCTCAAAGCAGCATCCCATACCTAACAGTTTGTTCTATGGTCAAAAGGACACCACGTGCAATTATATGCAGAATGTTCAGAACACTTGTCCAGGTCACAGTCCCTTTGCTCATTGGAAAGTTTCAGCCAAAAGTGTCATAAAATGTCAAAACCATTTCTGTTCAAATGCCCAATATCTGTAATTATGTTCCTTGTAAACACTATAATACAGTATTGAGTATTATGTAAAATATGTAGCTACATGAAGTGGTACCTCAAGAACTTGGTAAGAAGGGAAACGGGTGATCTGTGAGAGGGAAACAAGATCTAAACACAATATATATGTGTGTGTGTGTTTCTATTATCTATCATCTTTCCATTATCTATCTACTATTTATTATCTATCTATCCATCATCTATCTATCTACTATCTATTATTTATCTATCCATTGTCTATCTATCTTCTATCTATCATCCATCCTCCTTCTCTCTCTCTGAGTGGTAAGTAGTGGGAATGAAAGGAGACTCTATAGCTGAAGAGGCTGCATACAAAAGGAGGAATAGTCAGGTTGGTGCACCATGGAAGAACAATGGAATATTGTCTGCAGGAAAAAATGCCCTTCCAGCTGACAGGAACACACAGTTTTCCTTCAGGCTATACATTCTTATTATGGTAGAAATGCAGAAGTCTATTGAGGCCAGATGTCATAAAATCATATACTTTCCCACCATCTGTTTCAATGCTTCATGAAGATGAAGATCACGCAAATCTGGTTGTCACTGTATTCCTCATATGGACACAGTTGGCACACATTTTGTGCTTATATTAATTTTTTAGGGCTACTGTAACAAGTTATCAAAACCTGGTGTCTTAAAACAGCAGAAATTCATTTTCTCACAGTTCTGGAGGCCAAAGGTCTGAAATCATTATTGCTGGGCTGAAATGAAGGTGTTGGGGGCAGAGCTGCACCACATCTGGGGGCTTTAAAGGAGAATCTATTCCTTGCCTCTTCTGGCTTCTGGTGGCTGCTGGCCTTCCTTGGCTTGTGGCTATATCATTCCAATATTCAAGACCACCATCTTCAAATGTCTCTCTGCTTCATCTTCATATGGCCTTCTCCTCTGTGTATGTGTCATCAGATCTCCCTCTGGCTGTCTCTTGCTAGGATACTTATGATTGCTTTTAGGATTCACCTGGATAAATCCAGGCTAATCTTCCCATCCCAAGATCCTTAACTTAATCATACCTGCAAAGACCCTTTTCCCAAATAATGTTAACATTTACAGGTTCCAGGGATTAAGACTTATTATATTTGGGCACTATTATTCAGCCTACTATAGTGCTCAATAAATATTTGTTGAATGAATGTTGGTTCTGCCAATACAACTTTCCAATCCACCTAGAAGTTCTATTTCTCACTACAGATTAATACATCTACACTTTGAACTAAGCCTTGTTGGTCGGAGGCAACACCCAACATGTAAACATCTCAAAGACTCCGAGAAGGCTGAGTTTGCTCACACCCCTGGCTGGTGGTGAAGTCGCCTAAGGTGCCTTGTGAGGATCACCCACATTCTGAATTTTACTGAAGATAACTTTCTTCAAGAAAAGGTTTCCCAAACCAAAAATTCTACTTCTACAGCTCTGTTTTGAAAAAACTTAAAAATTTAAAATTTGACAAAGTGCTTTAGAGAACCTTTGCTGCTGGATTAGCATTGCTCAAAAATTAAATTCAAAATGGATTAAAAAATATATGGCAATATCAAAATGAAAATACGTGTATATACTTTTTCTTTTTGTCAGGGGTTAGCCTGAAGTACAGCTTTATAGTTGTTGTTGGTAGGATCAAACTCCCAATTCAATCCTTACTCATTTGTTTGAACACAAGCTGCAGAGTGAAATATTGCAAGGCTTGATGTCTTTCTCTCTGCTTTCAAACACAGAGAAGGTGACTGGGTTGTTCAGCTCCAGCAAGCCTCCCCTTCCTTCCCTGATCGCCTCTGCACCTTTCATTCTCTTTGGTGCTGGGCAGGGATGCTGCTGCTCCCCAATCTGCGCTCCTCCTCCTCAGCCACTGACAAAGGTGAGCCCACTGCATGAGCAGCTTTCCTTGTTACCACTACTAATACCTTGGATTTTATTGAAGCCTGTTCTTTGAGGATTCTGAAGCACTTACACAGATATACTTATTATCCTCTCTGTAATCCTTTGAAGTGGCAAAGACTGGACATTTGTAAAAGGCAGAGATGATGCTGGCCCTGCCTGCAAGTTGACTTAAGCTTATTATGTGTGTCATCTGGCATTCTGTCAATCATGACTCTCTCTTAATCAGCAGATCTGAACATCAAAGTATATTGAGATAAAAACCCATGTTATTCATGTAACCTTAAGTTACTTAAGAATCCTAAAGGGCTTTAAAAATTATCTGACAGAAAATTTGTTGTATTCATCATAGCTTTAATATTCAGTATCGGTTTTTAATAGTCAAAATCTTTTGAGAATTTTTAACCTTCAAATGCCATATCCTATTGCTTGGTTAATGAGAATGCCTATTGCTTTTTTAACTTTGGGCATTTAAAAAAGTTCAGATATACATGTCTTGCCCCAGATCCACTGAATCAGATCTTTTGGGTGGAACCAAGGGTTCTCTCTCTCTCTCTCTCTCTCTCTCTGTGTGTGTGTGTGTGTGTGTGCGTGTGTATGGTATATTTATTTTAACTTGCTGCTATGGAATTTTTCAAACTTACAGAAAAGTAGAAAGTGTTATTCCCTACATACTTATCATCCAGAGTCAATATTTGTCAACACTCTGCTGTTTTACTTTCAACTCTTCCTCTACCCCTCCACCTCACCTCTTTTTGCTCGCTGGAATGTTTTAAAAGCAAAAGCCAGACTTAAGATTATTTCTTACAAAAAATATGTTAGCATTTATCTCTATAGACAAGGACTTTTTAAGAAAACATGATCTAAATATCATTATCATATCCACAAAGTTAATAATAATTCTTTATTATTTGATGTCTAGTCTATGTATAATTTTTCCTAGTTGTCTAAAAAAGTCTTTTATATGTTGTGCGTAAAATCAGAATCCAAGCAAGGTTCACACTTTGTATTTTGGTTAATATGTTTCTTACGTCTCTTCTAGTCTATGATAGTTCTTCCCCCCTTTCTTAACATGTATACATGCTTTTTTCCACCTAGCAGCATATAGAAACAATCCTATTCCTTTTCATAGCTGCATTGGACTCTGTTGAATTAATGTACCATATTTTATTTAATCATTCTCCTGGTGATACATATTTGAGTTGTTTTTAGTATTTGGCTATTACAAGCAGTATTGCATGCCTGGTGCATGTCTCTTTACATTATTCCAGTGTATCTTTGGTATAGATTCCTAGAGATAAGATTTCTGGGCCAATTACTGCATATTTGAGTTTGCTCTATCATCAGGAGATCCCAGTACTTTGGTAATATACTTTGCTTTTATCTCAATTTTAGTGCTGTTTTATAGGGAATAACACCAATTGCTAACTTGCTGCTTAGCTTTTCACCAGCTTTCTTTTCATCCACTGTGACTTTCTTCCACTGGGATAGATGACCAACTTGAAAGTCTTGAGGCCTACGTTCTTTATGATTACCAGGTTTGGAAGATTATACACAGCCAAAAAGCCAACACACTTATAATGCAGTTTATTTGGCATTGTTAAAAAATATGTGTTATCCATTTGGTTGCAAATTTCCTAAACACTTTTAGCCTAAAAATTGACATTTATATTTTAAAATCTACAGCAGCAGCTCTGTGGACCCCTCTGTACCACCACCCTAGCTCCAATGTTTCACAACTAAAATAGTTGTTCCTGTGAAACTTGCAAGAGCAATCGTTATTCTGCCTCAAAATTCCAGATTGAAATACAAGGATTCAGCAAATTTGGGAAAAAAGAAGGTACTCTCAGGTTCATTTATCTAAGCCATACCTATACTTTTCCTGAGGCTAAATCACAGCTAAATGGGATAAATAGGCAACTAGGCAGGTAAAGGGGACTTTGACATGAGTCAATGATGTCTCTCTCTTCCCCCTGGTTGCAAAGTATTTGTGGTGACTTTCAAACCAAACGCTCGTGGCTCTTGGGCATATAAGGGAGAAATATTCTGTTGTAAGTTGATTTCAGCTAGAAAGGGATATATTCTTTCCTTTCCAGTCTTATACTTCCTAGGAGTCATATTGAAATGCTGGTTAGAAACTGAAGATGTCTCATTAAGAATTTGTAATATAATTTTGAAGTCAGAGAGCCATGAGTTTAACCTCAACTATGTAATCTTGTCTGTGATTTAAGTATCCTGAATTCCTTTTCCATGTTAGTAAAATGAAGATAATGATGCATAGTTGTGGTGTAAGTCCTGAAGGTAAAGCTCAATATTATGTCCTGTTATGACATTGGGTAAAATCAGGAGGGCTTTGAATGGGCTAATTATAAGTTCCTCTCCCCATCAGCTTTCATGAATATGGTCCCCTAGACCTGGGTCCCCAAGCCCCAGGCCATGGACCAGTACTGGTCTGTGGCCTATTATGAACTGGGCCACACAGGCTCTGCCACCCCCACCACCCCTGTCCATGGAAAATTTGTCTTCCATGAAACTTGGGAACTGGGTGCACACCAGGAGGTGAGCAGCAGGCAAGTGAAACTTCATCTGTACTTACAGCTGCTCCCCATTGTTCACATCATCACCTGAGCTCTGCCTCCCTCCCTGTCCATGGAAAAAATCATCTTCCATGAATCTGGTCCCTGGTGCCAAAAAGGTTGGGGACCAATACCTTAGACAAACAACCCTCCTTATCACAAGGACCAGGCACAAGTCCTACATATCTTTGAGTAGTAGATTTCAGTGTCCTGACCGCTCATGGAATTGTTCAAACAAGCCAATTACATTCTCCCCTGGGAAGCCAGGGGCATTCTGTAGATATTACAAAGCAGGGCCATTCTGTAGATACTACAAAGCCTGCTTCCTACAGTCCCTGGTTGGTCATTCTGTTTTTAAGTGAAATCCCCATGTGGCCCTGAATGCCATGATATCCTTCTCCCCTGGGCTATGGGTATGTGTAACAAATTGCTATCAATTTCATCTGACTAGTGTCAGGGATCATGAGTTCTACCATCCCCATAACTCAAGTGTGGGAATCCCTCCCTCACTAATGTGGTGAACAGGAGGCTCTTAAAGCAATATCTAATAGGGTTATTGTCAGGAATAAATAGAATTAAGTGAAATACTTGGGGCTAAAGATCTGTGTAACTTCTCAGGGTATGTTGAAATACTGAAGAAGAGAGAAAGAAGGGTTTCCATCCTCAAGGTATTCAAAGCATACTGGAAGGGAGACATCACACAGCAGAGTAATCATTGATTTACACTTGGAAGTGAAGATGTGGAGGTAAACCCAGGGTTCTCTGTGGCCAAAGGAAGGCATACAAACTAGTAGCCTTCATCACTTCAGCTGTAAAAGAGGTAATAATGCTTACTGCATAAGGTTGTTTTGAAGATTTAAATAAATAATGCATAAATAATTTAGCCCAGTTTCTGGCACATAGTAATGACTTAATAAATAGTAGAATGAATTTGAAGGATTAATAGGCATTACTAGGAGTAAAAAAGTATTTTACAAAATGTGAAAGACCCCAGTTTATTTCCAGGATTGCCATACTTGTTTATTGTTTCCCAAGAATAACTTTTCTAGGAGAAAACAGCCAATTAAGATGAACAGAATAATGCTGCTTTTTTACACTAAGCAGTTCCACAATGTAAATGTTCATATTACTGGCACAGAAGTCCCCAAAGAATCCAACAAAAACACATGAAATTCAACCATTTTGCCAGCCCTGGCATGTTTCTTAGGCAGTTAGGACTAGTTGACTATGGATTTCATTTTCTTACCTGCTTGTTTGCTTCATTTTTTTTTGTTTCTTTTGGTTTTCTTTAAAGGCTTCCCTTAGACATTGCATCATTTTGTTAATAAGTAAAAATACAGGCAGAGTCCAGAGTGCAGTGTGAAAATGTCATTCCTGTCTTGTGATACCTCATCAAAGATGACCCATATGCAGTAGATTTTGTTATGGCACTATCTTATTGTGAATTTCTGTTTAATTGACAATTACTTGCTACCTCTGTTTCTTCTCACTTATGAGATGAAAGGGCAATATAGTGGAGTAGAAAGAGACCTACTCAGGTGTCACCAGATGGTCTTTTGTCTCAGTTCTGCCCTTTGCTAATTATAGAACTGAGACAATGTCTCTTAACTTCTGGAAGCTTCAGTATTTTTTCTTTTTTCTTTTTCTTTTCTATTCTTTTCTTTTCTTTTCTTTTTTTTTTTTTGTGTGTATTTAGGAGCATGGGTTATTTGTGATTTTATTTTATTTTAGTGTATTATGGGGGTACAAGTGTTAAGGTTACTTATATTGCCCATACCCCCTTCCCCCCTCCAGTAAGAGCTTCAAGCATGTTTCTGTGAAGTAAAATGTTGGGTTGAACTCAAAGATCCCTCATATCTCTAACAGCCTGTGAGTGGAGAGTCACAGAGTTAGGGATTTGGAGACTGAAAGATTTGCTTTTAAATTTTGATTTGCCACGCATTAGCTGGGGGACCTGGATAAGGTCTTCTTGAGGGTTAGTTTCCTCAGTTCACAAAAGTTTTATTACCCTTATTTTACTAAGAGTTGAATAATAAAACCAATCCATCAGTAATCCTGTTGTCTCTACTTTCCGAATAATTCCCGAAACTGACCAAATCTCATTACCTCCAAGCCATCATCATCTCATCCCTGGATTATACCAATGGCATTCTAAACTCTCCACGGCTTTCATTTTGTCCTCCCTACCCCAAACTTTCCATGTTCCATGCATTAGCCACAGTGATCTTTTAAAAATATATCAACTCATGTCATTCTTCTGTTGAAAAATCTCCAGTGGTTTTCCATCTCACTCAGTGAAAGTTCAATTCCTTACCATGGCTGATGAGGCCTGCTTCTGCTTCCTTTCCTGGGACTCTCTTTGATCACTCCACTGTAGCCATACCAGCCTTCTTTATGTTCCCTAAATACTTTAGGCACTCAATAATTATTTGTTGATCAAATTAATAAGCTATATAAATTTTCAAGTGCTCAAAAATGCCACTTTCCAATGGTTCTCTTAGACACATAATGTTTGGCATCCTTTAGTCATGTTATTTGATTAAAATACAACTCTGTATAAACCCTAGTTTTAGTTATGATAAGTAAAGAGCTTGGAAATTGTCATTCTCTTGAAAGAGAGAGTAACTTTACAGTGGAGAAACCTGACAAAGACTACTTCAGCCAAGTGATCAAGGTCAGCATCAACAGTGATAAGTCATGTTGACAGTATTTACCCTTGATATGATGTGATAGAAATAGCACTTTACCTCTGTGGTCTTCTTTTCCAAAACTCATAATACCTGTCTAATCATGAGAAAAACATCAGAGAAATCTGAAATGAGGAATAGTCTACAAAATATTTAACCAGTACTCTTCAAAGCTGTTAAGGTCTTCAAAAACAAAGTCTGAGAAACTGTCACAGCTAAGAGAAGCCTAAGGAGACATGATGATTAAATAAATGGGTTGTGGCATCTTGGATGGGATCTTGGAACAGAAAAGGAACATTAGGTAAAAACTAAAGAAGACTGAATCAAGTATGGAGTTTAATTAATAACAATGTATCTACCCAAAACATAGGCAACTAAAGCAAAAATAGAGAAATGAGATTACATCAAAATGAAGAACTTTTGTGCAACTAAAGAAACAATTAACAGGGTGAAGAGACAAACTACAGAGTGGGAGAAAATATTTGCAAGCTGTACATCTGATAAGGAGTGATATCCAAAATATATAAAGAACTCAAACAACTCTACCGAAAACAAATGATTTGATTCAAAAAATGAGCAAGGGACCTAAAATAGACATTTCTCTAAAGAAGACATACACATGGGCAAACATATATAAAAAATGCTTAATGTCACTAATCATTAGGGAAATACAAATTAAAACTGAATGAAATATCACCTCACACCTCTCAGAATAGCTATTATCAAAATGACAAAAGATAACAAGTATTGGTGAGGATGTGGAGAAAAGGGAACTCTTGCGCACTGTTGGTGGAATGCAAATTAGCCATTATGGAAAACAGTACGGAGGTTCCTCAAAAAACTAAAAATGGAATTACCATATGATCTAGAAATCTTACTTTTGGATATTATCTGAAGGATTTGAAATCAATATATTGAGGAAATATCTGCACTCCTATGTTGATAGCAGCACTATTCATAATAGCCAAGTTATAGAATAAGCCTAAATGTCCATCAACGGATGAATGGATAATGAAAATGAGGTATATATGCAAAACAGAATACTTTTCAGCTTTAAAAAATAAAGAAATTTTGTCATTTGTGACAACATGGATGGAATTGGAGAATATTATGTTAAGTGAAATAAACCAGGCCCAGAAAAAAAAACATTGTATGTTCTCATTTACATGTGGAATCTAATACAGTGGAACTCAAAGAAGCAGAGAGTAGAATGGTGATTACCAAAAGATAGCAAGTGGGGAGAAGAGGAGATGCTGATTAAAGGGTACAAAGCCTCAGTTAGACAGGAGGAATAAGTTTTTCTTCTTTTTTTACTTCGAGATATATTGTGCAGTGTGGTAAATATAGTAAATAATGATATTATACATTTAAGAATTGCTAAAAGGATAAATTTCAAATGTTCTCACCATAAAAATGTTAAATATTTGAGGTGATGGATATGTTAATTAGCTTGATTTAGTTATTCCACATTGTATTCATAAATCATAACATCACTTTGTATCCCATAAATTTACAACTATAGTTTTGTCAATTTACAATTAAAAATAAAAATTAAAAAGAAACAATGTATTAATATTGGTTCATTAATTGTAACAAATATGCCATACTAATGTAAGATGTTAATAATGGGGCAAACTGAGTGTGGGACACATGGGAACTCTGTACTATCATCAAAACTTTTCTGTAAATCTGAAGCTATTTTTAAAATTAAAGAAGGTTTACTTAAAATTACAATGCTTAAATAGAATATTCAATTTTTTTTAGATATGAGACCTTTATTTTTGAGCACAAAGGAGTGTGCTCAGGAATCTATTGCTAGGGCAGAGAACTGGGAATTCAATGTGCTGGTATTATTCACTAAAGCCCAGATTTTATCAGTGAAGTCTTCTCATTTTGTTCCTCTGCCTTTATTAGCATTTGCAACTCTCTCAATTTAGCATCGTTTGCAATGTCATTACCATGCTGGTTATTTCCTCTTCCAGATCATTAAGTTAAAATAGACCAGCTCCAACACCACACCCTGTGGCAGTTTTGGGACCTTGTCCTCAAATGGCTGCAGAGCTGTGAAGTTAGAAACCAGCTAAATAATAATTATCTGCAAATGGCAATTTCCTAACTTAATTGGTTGAATTTCATTCTGCAGGTGGTGATATTAAAGCAAATACTTTCCTGCTGTCCAAACAGACACAGTGTGGTTCTGAATTCTGATGGAAAGGTAACCAAGTGAGCTGGTTGTGGCATATTATTTGTCACTCCCCAGGGCTAATTGTTTATAACTCAGAAAGCTGATCATTATCAGATCAGTATTTCCATGATCCTCTTTTATCACTTTGTACTACTTTTCTGTGTGCAGAATATGTTTGTTTTAGGTTTCCCCAAAGTAGAAACTAAACCAGATGTATGTCACTAACTCCTGTCTTCCTATGGAGTCACTAGCCATACAGAAAAGTACACCTGTGGCAGGTATACAGCTCAAAGAATAGTCACAAGGTAAATACACTCTTGTAATCAAGACCCAGATCAAGAAACAGAGCATTACCAGCACACCAGAAACCCTGCTTGTGCCCCCACCCAGGTTTCACCTGCCACCCCCAACCTCAAAGAGTAACCACTATCCTGATTTTGAAATCATAGATTTATTTTGACCATTGATCGCATGTTTTAAATAAATTGAATCATATTACTAGGCATCTACCCAAAAGACCCAATGACACTCTACAAAAAAGACACCTGCACCCGAATGTTTATAGCAGCACAATTCATAATTGCAAGGCTGTGGAAACAGCCCAAGTGCCCATCAATCCAAGAATGGATTAATAAAATGTGGTATATGTATACCATGGAGTACTATTCAGCTCTAAGAAACAACGGTGATATAGCACATCTTATATTTTCCTGGTTAGAGCTGGAACCCATACTACTAAGTGAAGTATCCCAAAAATGGAAAAACAAACTCTACATATACTCACCAGCAAACTAGTATTAACTGAGCAGCACCTAAGTGGACACATAGGGACTACAGTAATTGGGTATTGAGCAGGTGGGAGGGGAGCAGGTATATACATACATAATGAGTGAGATGTGCACCATCTGGGGGATGGTCATGCTGGAAACTCAGACTTGTGGGGGGAGGGGGGAAAGGACATTTTTTGAAACCTTAAACTTTGTACCCCCATAATATGCCGAAATAAAAAAAAAATTGAATCATAGAGTATGTGCTCTTTTGAGTCTGGCTTCTTTTGTTCAACATTATGTTTGTGATATTTATCCATTTGTTGCATGTAGTTGTAGATAATTCTTTCACATTCCTGTATAGCATTCTATTGCATAAATACACCACAATTAGTTTATCTGTTCAAGTGCTGATGTATACTGGGTAGTTTCTAGTTTCTGGCTTTTAAGAATAGTGCTGCTATTTAACATTCTAGTGGGTATGTGTCTTTTGGTGAACATAGGAATGCATTTTCTTGGGTATTGTTTAGTTTTAGTAGATACATTAGGCAATGTGTTATTAAGCACTTGGAGCTTAAATTCATAGAAACCTGGTTTTAAATTTTGGCTCTACTACTTGCTAGAAACTTGGACACTTTATCTAACCTCTCTAAGCCTTGCCTTTTTAATCTGTCAAAGGGGAATTCATATAATTCCTGCCTTATAGTGCTTCTGTTCAGCTTAAAAGAAATAATGTATGCACAAAAATTTAATACAATTCTTGGCATAGAACACTCAATAAATGTCGTCCATTGTTATTTTTAAATATTACTTATTGAAAAATTGTTCAACATTATTTAAGCTTCAAACAAGAAGAAATAAACAGATTATTTACAGCAACGTTTTTTGGTAACTTGTAGGATCCTGAAAAAATGTGAACCGACCTTATAAATACTATTCTTAAGGACTCTCCACCCAGCCACGCCCCAACAATTGTTCCTCACTGCCTCAAATTCTTAGCACAAGGACTTGCTCCAAGCTAAACCTTCCTCATCCCACAGGCTGCCACGGAAGCTGAGCAGAAAATAAGGGGAATAAGTCTTCATTTCTGTCACAGTTTCCTTGTGGAAAGAACTGAAAGGATATTTGATACCTGGGACTCACTGCCAAATTTGTATCCATTTTGAACTCTTCATCTATGCTAGATTATTCAGACCAGATCTTCATTATTAAAAATATATTTCATAGTATTATAAAAATACTATAAGGTTCATATTGAAAATAAAATGTCACATATAACAGATAATCATATCTTTTTTGTGTAAAAAAGAACTTTATTCCTTTCAATATTAATAATTCATACTTTCTGTAAAAATATTGAAAAATACAAGAAATATTTTTATATGCTGTGAGTATTCTCATATGAGAGGAAAATGAAGAGTATTTATAATCCTATTGCCCAGAGATTTCTGGGTATTCTTTGCAGTCTTAAATAAATAATTTTTTCAATTACAAAAATGTGGAAAATTTGTCAAAACATAGAAAAACAAAAGGAAAACAACAAATAAGAAATCCCTTGTGATATCATTATCCATAGATACATAACAAAATCTCAACGGTTTGCTATTCCATTATTTTTTTCCCCTTCTCCCTTCCTTTCTCCTTCCCTCCCTTTTTCCTTCTCTCTTCTCCCTTTTCCTTTCTTTCTTTTTTATCTCTCAAAATAGCAGTATCATATTATAGTACTCTTTTATAGTCTGGGTTTTTTTCCTACCTTTTTTGAACATATGAAATATTTTATATTTCAATAAATATTCATCTAAAACCTGATTGATTTCTAATGACTGCATAGCATTCTGTTTTATGAATCATTGGTCTAACAGTTCTCTAGTGTGCAGTATTTATTTTATTTATACCATTTTTACTATTATAAGAAAGCTATGATGAATTTCATTGTATATACAACTTTTTGCATCTCTGATTATTTCTTTAGGATGATTTTATAGCAGCAGAATTATTGATTCAAAGTTTATACACATTAAAAATATCTTGATAATCATAGCCAGTTGCCTTCTAGAAAGTTTGTACAATTTTAATTTCTACCATCAGTTTATGAGAGGGCTATTTCATCATGCCTTTGGCAGTATTGAGTATTATAATTTTAATTTTTACAAATATAACAGGTAAAAATGTCATTGTTCTTTTATTTTTAACAGCGACACTGAATATTTTTCAGCTGTCTTCTATTTTTATTTCTTCTATGAATTAGTTTTTATGCCCTTTGACTATTTTTTAAGTGTGTTTATGTTTTTCTTGTTGGGTTGCTATCATTTTATATCTTAAGGGATGGCCTTTTCTATCCTTTTATATATTTGTAATATATTAAGGGACTAATATTTATTTTTCTTATTTATTTTTAATATATTTCCTAGTTCATCATATAACATTCATGGTTCCCTTGGATATATAAAAGTTTAAATGTTTTAAGCCAAGAACCAAGCCTTCTTTTTATATAATCATGTTATTAGCTGTTTACATTGTGATTTCTTACATTATTTTTATACTTAGAAATCCGTCAGTCAGAAATCAATGCATTTATCATTTATAGTTTCTGCCTTTAAAAAATGATTTTTTTTCTTAACATTTGACTCTGATTTAACTGGAATTTACTTGACATTATGAGATTATATTATGAGATAGAGCTCTAACTTGATTTTCTCCAAATACATACTTAATTTTCCAAACCCCCTGCATTAAATAAAACATCCAATTTCTATTGCTTTGGGATTTCTTCTTTATCACGTTTGAAGTTACAATATCTACTAAGGTGTATTTGGTAGTTATTCATTTGCTCCCATTGACCCGTCTTTTACTTATGCAACATATTTTTATCAACTATCTATACCTACTATGTCCCAGGCTCTGTGGCAGGCAATGGCACATATAATGCTGAACAGGACAGACATTGTAAGCTCCATAAGGACAAGGACCATATCATTATAAGAGCGTGTTACCACCCATTGATTCTAGTTTAAGCCTTCCTATCAATTTCCAATTTTTTTCACATTTCTTAACATCCAGTTACTTTGAAAGACTTAGGAAAGTAGGACACAAGTCTTTTTCCATATACTCTTCCATCAGTGGTGTTTTTGACAGAGCCAAGAGGACTATAGGGCTTCTTGGGAAAATCAATTAAAAAAATGTTCTCCCCCTTCCCTCACACCTTGACTTAGCAAAGGTGTAGAGTCTCTTTTTCAAGATGCAGCCATGGTAAATTAGAATATTAAATTTAAAGTCAGAAAACCTGGGTTTGAATTGTGATTATGTAATAACTTCATGGCCTTTGAAAAATATCTTCACTTCTTGGAACCTCAGTTTCTTCATCTTTAAAATGGAGTTAACAGTACTCGTCTTACAGAAATCTTTGAGGATGAAATGAAAATAGATGTTACAACTCTTTGAAAATTGTAAAATACAGTGGAGATAGAAATTATGATTTTTGGATGTGGAGAGATAGGAACACTCATACACTGCTGGTGGGACTGCAAATTAGTACAATCTCTGTGGAAAGTAATACAGAGATACTTCAAAGAGCTACAGGTAGAACCCTCATATGATCCAGCAATCCCATTACTGGGCATCTACTCAAAGGAAAAAAAAAGACATCCTATAAAAAAAACTGCACTAGAATGTTTATATTAAAACAGTTCACAATTGCAAAGATGTGTAAATAACCCAAGTGCCCATCAATCCATGAGTGGATTAATAAAATGCGGTATACGTACCAGGGGTCCTCAAACTTTTTAAACAGGGGGCCAGTTCACTGTCCCTCAGACCGATGGAGGGCCGGACTATAGTTAAAAAAAAAAACTATGAAAAAATCCCTATGAACACTGCACATATCTTATTTTGAAGTAAAAATATCAAACGGGCAAAAACACCCACATGTGGCCCATGGGCCGTAGTTTGAGGACGCCTGATGTATACCATGAAGTTCTACTCAGCCACAAAAAACAATGGTGATATAGCACCTCTTATATTATCCTTTATAGAGCTGGAGCCCATTCTACTAAGTGAAGTAACACCAGAATGGAAAAACAAGCATAGCATGTACTCACCATCAAACTCCATCAAACTGGTTTTAACTGATCAACACTGAAGTGCACATATAGTAGTAATACTCATTGGGTGTTGGGCAGATGGGAGGGGAGAGGTGGGGATGGGTATATTCACACCCAATGGCTGTGGTGTGCACCATCTAGGAGATGGGCACGCTTGAAGCTCTGACTCGAGTGGGGCAAAGGCAATATATGTAACCTAAACATTTGTATACCCATAATATGCCAAAATAGAAAAAAAGAAATCATGATTTTTATTTTTAGGCAAACTAAAGTACAAATAATCTGAAAGCAGGGCTCATATCTTGCTGCCTTTGTGACCCTCCTGCCTAAGCACAGTATTTATTTAGTACTTATACTGAAAGGAAGCCCTCAATAAATATTTATTGAATACATAAATAAATCCCCCTGCTCAGGTAGATGCTGTTCTAATATAACCTAATGGAAATACCCCTTGTCCAGAAAGTCTAAGCAAATAGCTCATTATTTGCTATGGATTTAAGTTGGCTTTAGTAGTTTATATATGTATTCTGATACCCCAGAGTTTGGGAGCCATCTTAAATATTGTTTAAAAGAATAGAAAGAATCTATAAGATAACACATTAAGCCTTTGATATTTGAAAGAGCTACATCCCTAAACTCTCACAAATCTCCAAATTTGCAAACACTATAATATAAACTTTCTATCATTGAACATAATAAAATGTAACTAAAGTAGTTGCAATCAGATTTTTGGTGATTCTGTAAATCTACTTGCCTCTTGGTCTTGAGTTCAACTGGTTGGCCTTTGCTTTGTCTTGGGAGGTGGTCTTTCCTGTTAGCAAAAGTGGCCTGCCCTGTAAACAGGCTCCAGCAGACTTCCTGATTTGCCTGAACACTGAATCCAGGGTGAACAGAGTTTATGGCCAAATTGACCTCCCTCTTCAACCTTGGATTTTTTCTACCAGAACAATTGAAAGACCTTAACAAAGTTGGCGAGGCCAGATGAGTAGCTAGGAGGTTGAGGAGTCTTTAAAAAAGGAGGAGTCTCCAACTGAAAAAAGTTATTAACTTCATTGGTCTCGTCAGAGTTTTAATCTCACTTTACAGATGAGGAAAACTAGGACTCAAGAAGATTTAATAACTTGCCCAAGGTCAAGGAGGTAAAAGATTTAGTATTTCAAACTCTGTTGGAATCTGTATTTCATACTCCTAAACATCTTGTTCTATGGTAATGCCAGGGACTCTTAGACATCAATTTTTTTCCTGTTTGGTGCTCAATAAATGCCCAGATAAATTCAAGAACGGTGGGGAACAAGTTAGAATTGCTATGTAATTGGAAGGTGAATTTTATTCTGCTTCAAATCTCTCTATGAATAATGGGAAGGCTTAAGCAGCTGGTAAGCAATTAGGGGTCTGGACAGCTGAGCCGCACACTGAGCAAGACAGGCTGGTGAGTGGTCGTGATGGTGGGACTCAGGCACTCAATGCCAGCTCTATCTGTCATCTTGGTGACCCCAGGGATTCTGATCCCTGCAGCCACACAGCACCTCCACTGCTATGCTTTAATAATTCCTGCATCTGCCAGCACATACCCAGGCATCTCCAATTCTCATGCTGATGAGCATTTGCTCTCAAGAGAAATCTGGGATGAAGAGGGCCTGCCTCGAGCCCCATATAAGAATGGGATTTATTTTGGTTACTGCAATACCAGAGGGTTCTCTTTTGTGCCTCTTCTCACCACCTGCTTGGCCTGTTGAGGACACAGAATGTGATTCCCCATCATAATACCCCCACCACACCCCCTACCTCATGTCATTTGTCAGGGAGGCCTCACCTCACTATTCCTGTAATTAGGGTAAAGGAGGTAGGTCCATCCTCCCATAAACCCCAGCTCTCTTCTGGGAGCACCAGACCCTCTCAAGAGTTCCCCTGTTCAAACTTGAAGGCACAATACACTTCTAAACATTGCAGGGATGATCTGTTTCCCATTGGGACCTATTGTCTTTATTACAGTGCACTGAATACACATTTTGGCCAAATCCTGAAAGACCAGTGTTACAAATCATATTCAATCAAAGCCGAGGCCAAAACTGAAAATCACCATTATAAATGAAATTCTACATCATAAAGATACATCTGAAAATGTACCAAAATATTAAAAATCTAGTAGTCAACTTTTATGAGATTGATACTATATATCAGAGACAATATTTTCCCAGGTACTGTCAGCTGCTGGATCATTTGTGTGGTTGCTATAATGTACATTTGTGATACTAAATGGATGCTCATTTTCAAATGAGTGTGTGGGTAAGGCTGCCACCAGATTATTAAGCCTTTCTTTCTCTTTCCTAGCAAGCCACTAAAGCTAAGGATATTTCTTCCTAATCTCTTGGACTTTAATATTGGTTTATGGTGATGTATTTTAATGGAAGCAATTCTCCCCAAATGAAGCTCTGTACATCGCTTGAGGAAGATACTTTCTTAAATTTTCGGAAACAGTCTTAAATGTTTTCTTTCATATTATAAATGATAACACTGAAAATAATCCCCCAAAATATAGATGTGTGTTATAGTCTAATCTCTATTATTTGCCCTTGTATTATTACTAAATTTAAATTTTTATAAAACACTAGTCAACTTAGAAATGCATTGATGTTCTTATTAAACTTATTAACTAATATTCTCTCAATATGTCATAAACTGTCAATCCATATCTTTACTTATTTAACTACTTGAAAGTTCTTAATAGTTGTTTTTGAACATAAAATTAACAGCTTTCACATCATCATTAATTATAGTAGTGTTTAACTTTTTCAAAGATAAATATGCATTTATATTTCAATGGTTTAAAATAATTTCAATGTATAAAGTACATGAGGAGATTTTTTTACTCCAAGTTGCATCTAGAATGCTTGCCTCCAAGTTATAACTAGGATTTGAATGTGAACATTATGATAATATCAATCAGAATGATGTCTTATTCATGTCACAAGTGTTATGTTGACTACATGTGAGAGTAATCTGCATCATCACATAATCATTGATTATTCACAACTGTAAATATACCCAAAATAATATAGGTGTTTATGGGTTCTTTTTGTTTGTTTTTTTGGCCTTCCCTGGGCTAAGAATGTTGCTGATTTTGTCTTAATATTGAGTCCAAAACCTAAAGTTGGGTTCAACCTTAGTCTTAAGATTAGATGGTTTTAGGACAAGGTTCAAGCCAGCTCTCCTTTGAAAGATCATCCTTTCACCTGACCTCGTTGTTCTTGCTAACACTAACTACAGTTCAACTACTTCCCTTTTTTCATGGCCACACCTCTCAACAAAGGTACTCCCTTTTTCCTTCTGTTTCCACATTACTCATTCATTCATCAAAGATTCTCTGAGCTTGTACAATGTGGCAGACAGTGTGCTAGGTCCTGGTGATATAGCCGAGAACAAAACATTGCCTTCTCTCAAGCAGCTTCTAATTCTAGAGGTGGAAAGATGGGTAAACATGACATTTCTATGTATAGCATGTGATATGATTAATGTTATGAGGTGGGAGCACAGGGTGCTATGGGAACTCACAGACATGTGGCACTTAACCTAGCCTAGAGAGCCAGGGGAGCCTTCCTGGGGGATGTCACAGAGGCTGCAGGGAAGAAAGGCAAGAAAACCCCAAACCAAACCAAACCAAGCATAAGCATCAATTTGGTTCTTGTCCCCCTTGCTCACCCCAGTCAGTACTTTGTGACACCATTAAATGACATTCTTGTACAATCCAATGGTCCTTTTTTGTTTTTTTCTTTCAATAGCCTCTGAGATTTGTGACCATGCTCATTTTCCTTTCACTTTCCTGACACTCACTCTTTTGGTTCTCATGGCCTTTACTTGCTTGCTACTGTATTCTCTATCCTTGTTGATGTCTCTTTCTGTGCTTCCTTTCTTGACCTCTCTTTCTCTTCTTTCCATCTATATATGGACACTCACCCAGGGCTTAGCCCATGTTCCTTGGAATTTTCTTCTCCTTCTGGGAGAGTTCATTAATCCTCAAGGTCTCCACACATCTAGTCCAAAACCTCCCCCATTTAAATCTTCTGTACCATGCCTCAAACTATCTGTGAATACATCCCATTCTGTCTTCATGTCTACCTCACTCCTATCATGGCCCTCCTCCTATAATAAAACCCACCACTAGGAAGAGAATGGACGTCAGCCATTAACACATCAGTTAAAATTAGTTTTCTCCTTCTAGCAGTGGTAGCAATGGTTGAATTTCAAGCCTCATTTCAAATTGTAGAATATAAATTTTATCTCTTGTTAGGGAAATTTTATACCCCAGCAGTCATATGAAGTAGTTTCTTATTATTTTTCTCTTTTCAGCAGGGGCTGTGTGCATTTCTCCACCCTTTTAACACATCTACTGCCATGTGAGTTGTATTAAACTCAGGCTAGTTTTGAGTTGGGGGCCTCATGAAGCAAAACCCTGCAGTTGGTTTGTGAAAATCTTATTTGTTGATGTTCTTATTGTTAAAATTAATATTGACAATTTAATTCTAAAAACGTGGATTGTGCTACATATGACTCATGCACAGAAAACAATAAAAAATAACAAATTAGAAAGGATTGTTTTGTTTTAATGAAACACCATGGCCACAGGAAAATTTTTTTTCCAATGTGACAGTCAATGTGTTAAAATAATATCACTGACAATACATATGGAAAGAGGTTTGTGATATATTATCATCAATAAAAACTGAATTATTTATAATCAAAAAGTATTTGAAATAATTTCCAGTTTTTAAAAAATATAGTGTATGTATATTATATATGTGTGTATATATACCAATATACATACACACACACATATACTGACATATATAGTGTGTCTATGTGTTTTATTGCTGCTTAACAAATTACCCCAAAACTTGGTGGCTTAAAACAATTTAGGATCTCATAGTTTCCATGTGTCTGGAATTTGGGAACAGCTTTGCTGGGTGGTTCCAGCTCAGGGTCTCTGATGTGGTAGAAGTCAGAATTTTGGCTGTTTCTGCAGTCTCTGAAGACTTGATGGGGCTGCAGGATCTGCTTCCAAGATGGCTCACTCACATGGCTGTTGGCAGGAGGGCTCAGTTCTTCACCATATGGGCCACTCCATTGGGCTGCTTGAATGTCCCCATATGGCAGTTGGCTTCCCCCAGAGAGAGTGATGAGACAAAGTGGGAGAGAGGGAGGGAGGGAAAGATAGATTGAAAACTGCAATACTTTTAATGACCTAGTTTCAGAAATCGCACACCATAACATCTGCCACATTCTATTAGCTAGAAGCCAGTCCCTAAGTCTGACCCACTCTTAATGGGAAGGAAATTAGGCTCCATGTTTTAAAGAGAGGTGTGTCAAAAATTTTGTGGACATATTTTAAAACTACCATAATTTTTGGGAAGTTATCAGTAAGAATAAATGCAATATTTTTTAAGCAATGATTATCTCTGGGTGGTGAGATTATGAATTATTTGTATATCTGTATTTTTAAATTTTTTTACATGGACATGAATATATTTAAGTAATAAAAAATTTTAAATAGACTAAAAAAGCATTGTGTAATGCTGATGTGGTATGACACTGAATGCATTTTCTGAAACATTCTCAATGTATTTACTTGAAATGGTTTGGCCAGACTGGTTCTATGGTGTAGAACTTCAGAATTATATGTCATTATTATCCTCAGCTTATAGTTGGTAAAACTGAGGCATAGTTAGGTTAATTGAGGTTAATGAACTTCCCAAGGTCCTAGAGTAAATAAGTGGTATAGATGACATTGAAACCTAGGCAGTGTGTTTATATAGTCCAAGCTCCTAAACTAAATGAAACATCTACAATACATATTGGACTGTGTAAAATCACATTATAGATCATACAGACAATAGCTCAGAGATATGAAAAAGCTGGGGCTCCTCTAGTCAGGGAAAACTTCATAGAAGAGGTGGACAGGGAGTTGTGCCTTGAAGGAAAAGTAGAATTTTGGTAATCTAAGGGTGGCATTCCAAATGAGGGACACAGTATGGCTAAGATCTAGAAATGAGTTGGGACCTGGCTTTTCCAAAGATGTCCCAATGAGAAGATTGGTCCAGGTAAAAAGTGAGGGGTTCCTAGTGAGCTGTGTGAGTTAAGGCAAAATGGAGTGAGATGAGGGTAAAGGTGGAATGCCAGATTCAGAGTAACCCCAATTGTAGGCAGGAGGTCTTACCCTCCATTTGTATTCACACACACAGGCTTGGAGATTTTAGCCCTTTACCACCAGGAAGGAACTTAGAAATTTTCTGGACTGTCCTTCTCATTGTAAATATGGGGAATTAAGGCCCATGGAAGAAAAGGATTCATTCACTCCAAATGTGTTTCTTACCTATTCTATTATGTTAGGGATTGTTGAACTATTATGGAAATTTTTTTCTTTTAAAATATATTAATTACTATATTTTTACCACTAACATTTTTTTCTAGTACAAGTAATAAGGAATCCTTTTTTAAAAATGGACCACTGTATGCTATATCTTATTCCATACTAATTGAACTTTTATGAAGTCTGTGTGCTAGACTAGAGCATTGAAATCAAAGAAAACCTATTTCCAAAATCACCCACTACACACAAAGTCCATGTTGAAATGAATCACTTAAAGAGCTAGGATCAGTTCTCTGTGGTACTTAATACTCATTTCACACCATGGGCTCTTACATGATCTCATGACATTAATTACCTTAGAAAGGCTGAATGGAACAATGCTTTTCCTTTGATGACTAATGATAACTGGTGGGTTTTGCCCCCCAACCCACATGTTTTTTCCAGCAAGGATTCAAGGAATTTCAGCTACAAATGAGATAGGTGTTTCAGCTCCTGGATCATTTCAGGTTCCCTAGTTCAGACTGAAGATCAGAGGTGATTCAGAGTACACACACATGGCCCTGGGTACTTAACAGGACATCTTTACCTTGCTGGATGATTCCAAGGGTACCAACAGTGCCTTATACATAGTCTCTAGTAGTTTCCAAGAATGAATTACAGCCTGTTCTTTCCACCTCCCATCTCTTTCCTCTCCCCCTCCCTCCTTTTCTTTCTTCCTAGCAATTGATGTCAGAAAAACAATATGCAATTATTGCTGGGGCACTTCAAAGCCAATTGGGGAAAAGAACTGCATAGATGACATTGCCAAAGAGGTCAGGCCATTAGCAGGGCAATTAATGGACCCAATGGTGCCTCACATTGAGGGTCAAGTCGCCTTAGTAGCTAATTGTGGGCAAAATGATCTTCAAGCATCCATTAAGGGTCTCAGATAAATGCTCAGGAGAATTAATCTACTGGATACATCTACTTGGGAACACTGTTCTTTCCTGACCTTAGGGCCTTCTTAACCAGCAATAGCTCTAGCCTACCTTAGGTGACTCAACTGGCTCAAATCCACATCCAAGACACTGCTTATCTTTACCTTCTTCTCACTCTTCCTGCCATTTGGGGGATACCTCGTATTCACACACTTGCATGATTCTCAGTGGACTCTTGCTGAGCTTCCCCTCCCCCAACCCTGAATCATTCAATTAATCTTAATTGTCCACATTTTGTGTTACCTCTTCTCAAGCATCTCATTGAATGCCATTTCCTCTGCATTTTTCTGTCTCTTTGATTTTTCTTCATTCATACTTTCTATCCTTCAGCACTTTACTACAGTGATTTTAAAGAAGAAAATTGCCCCTACTAATGGAGATTAAATTGTGGGTGTACAAGACACACATTGAGCAAATGTTTCCCAAAGACAGCACATATGATTTTCCTCTCTCTATATATTTTTATTGTAATTTTTAAAACTACAACTTTATTTTGGAATAAAATTATACCATAGATGTAATGTTAGGGGAAATAAAGCTTTAGCTCAATACCTGGTTATTCAGTTATAATTTCTGTCACATATTAATCATATTTCTGCTGAGATAATGCTGCATAAAAAACAGTGCCCCAAATCTCAGTAGTTTATAACAGCAAGCATTTTCCCTTCACTCTTGGTTCTGCAGGCTGACTGAGAGAAAATAGTCATATGTGATTGAAACACAGACATGGGGCAGGGACAAGTGGGGAACAGGTGGAAGAAGATGAGACCCCAGAGGTGGGGAAGGAGCAGGTTTACAAGGGCCTCATGCAATAAGAAAACAATGGGGGAACCTCAGAGCTTTTAAAGTAAAGAAGTGGCATAATGTTATTTTAGAGGACAATGTTGATGTTGTATGGAGGATGGGCTGGGGCTGCAGTTACCTGGAGTCAAGTGCCCATCTGGAAGGCTATCATAGGAGTTGAGACAGGAGCTGGGGAACCTGTGAAATAGCACCTTGTCCCTAAAGATGGGACCCAAGCACAGATAGAGATTCATTCCAGGAGGCAAAAATTGACAGTCTATTTGATGTAGGGAGTGAAGGGAGGAGTGGCTAGGATGAAGCCAATGTTCTAGGGCCATATGGGAAGTGGGTGGTACAGCACTGGATACAATAGGTTAATGCAGGAGAAACAGAGAAGAATGGATAAAAGCAACAGGCATACAAACTTTTTCCCTTAGCCAGAGAATTAGTTCAGAATATGGGAGAGGTAACTAGATGATGATGGCAGCAACTGCCATTAATGATACTGACAATGAGATAGATGTTGTCTTTTTCTATGAGATTATCTCATTTGAGCTTCATAACAATCCTATGGAATAGGTACTATTACTATCCCCATTGTACAGATAAGAAACTTGAAAAGCAGAGTTGGCAAGGTTCCAAAAGCACACAGCTGAAAAGTGGTAGAGTGGGAATTTGACCCCAGGTGTGTCTGCCTCATCTTCATCTTCACTTGCTGAGATAGTTTTTACCCCTAAGTTGGGCTGATATTCAGGTAGAATATCCTGGCCTATGCCTAGAGGAATGATTTCACACTTCTCTGAAGTCCTCTTGAAATAGTCTGAATCATATAATTCAGTGCATTTATTTTACACAATCATTGGTTGATTAATTGATTGCAGTGGCTTAATGACAATCATCTTCCTAGCTAATACAGTTCACCCTTACCCATTATAGGAGTAGCATTTTTCACTTCACATATATCTTCTTATTTGCTCTTTATAAAAATGCTGAGGAGAATGCAGGGTAGATATTATGACCACCACCCTTTGGTTCAAAAGTCAGTGGACTTTTTCCTTAAAGGACCAAATTGTAAATATCTTAAGTTTTGTGAGCCATATGGTGTCTGTGACACTACTCAGCTCTGACATTATAACATGAAAGTAGCCATAGATAATACATAAATGATTGAGTATGGCTGTGTTCCAGTAAAACTTTATTTACAAGAATAAATGACTGGCTATATTTAGTCTGTGGGCCATAGTTTGACAACTTTTGCTCTAGACAAAAAAGGTTCCATTCAAACTGATTAAATGATCCTCCCAATTTCACATAGCTTGTAGAAGTAGGAATGGAACCTAGGCCTCCAGCTTGCTTTATTCTTTCAATAAATATTTGAGTCCCTACTGTGTGTCAAACACTATTCTAAGTACTAGGGACAAAGAAGATCCCTACTCTCAGATAGCTTTCATATTTTGGGGAGATAGATGATGAACAAGTAAACGAGCATAGAAGATAAATTCAGAAAGTGAAAAATGCCATGAAGAAAATATACTAGTGATAAAGAATGACTTTAGCTACAGGAATCAGAGAAAACCAGTCTGAAACAGGGAAATGTGAGCTGAAATCTGGAGGAAGAGAATAAGCCAATTATGCGGAGATTTGGGGAAGATTATTCCAAGCAAATAGAATAGCCAGTGAAATAAATGAGCGTGGCTAAAGCAAAGTGAACAAGGAAGAGGATAAGATCTGAGAAATAGACAGGTGGAAGATAAGGCAAGAATTATAAACCATGGCAAAGGATTTGGATCTTACTTGCAGTGAAATGGGAAGCCAGAGCTTTCCTGATGATAACATGCTGTCATTAAATTTCTTTGTGTCTCCTCTGCGCAAGCATGTGGCACATGCTCTCAGAATATATTGGTTGATTAATGGATTCTGTCACATAGGTTACTTCAAGGCATGAAAGACCCATCAACATGCTGGGCTCATTGAAGACCCTTGTGAGGGGATACATTTAATAGATTCCCTTTCATTGGAGGTTTCCAAGAAGGCCTTCCCTAATGCTTTTGTCCAGGGACAGCATGGCAGCCCTTTGTTTTCTCCTGGGGTGGTTCTGGGTACCATCCAGACCATCTGCTCTGGCCCAGACTCCCTGGCCATAGGCTCTGCCACCATTTGCCAAACTGTTCCAAGAGTTAGGAGTGAGATGTCTCTGACATCAGAGCCACTTTGTCGGGATGAATCATCATGGTGGATTAACAGTTTTGTAGCAATCCAGTTCTAAGTGTACAATGGACCAGTTGTGGGTAAACTTTACAGTCTCTGTCTTCTCACCTGTAAACTCAAAGAGTTGTTGGACTGGTAAAATAAAATTATCTTTGTTAAAGGCTTAGTGTACTTCGTGGGCCATAGAGTGCCCAGCGGAAGTCAGTTCTCTTTCTTCCCAAATGTTCTTATATTTAGTGATTAGTAGCCAAGTCCCATTGAAAGCAGTGATTCACTTAGCATCTTTATTTTATTAGGACTTAAAAAGTGCTACAGAATTACACCAAGCCTTAAAGTAATTGGAAATGAACTTATGCAGTTTGGCCATCGCTGAAATGACTGACTTTTTGGAGAGAATTGTGGTGGTGAATACTGGGATTCTCCTCTGCCCAGGCCCTCCTCCAGTGGAGGATGGGTTGTTCTGGCCACCAGGAGTGCTATCAGCAATCGGCCTTCAGTATTGGCACCTTTGGAGATTGTCTCAGGCTGCAGTGTGGCTTCACCAAGGCCATTCCATTTCTAGGTGCCCCACTTCTAATTACTGATTGATGACGGAGTATAAAGATCTGATTATTTTGGCCCAACTTGGGACAACTCTGAAGGCTCCAGAGCTCCTCAAGGAGGTTAGCTGAGGCTGATGTTGAGCTTTCATTACAACTCAACTTCTCCCTCTTCTCAATCCTGCTGCTGTCTATTTCTTTCCACAGTTGTTGATCATTCCCTAAAATCATCATGTGTAGTTCAATTCCACCCAGTCTGCTTTCCAGAAAATTCAACCTGTAACAATTGTGTACATGTGTTTTGCCTTCTTAGCATTCCTGTGACCTTCTATTAGTGAATTTGATGCTCATTTAAAGTAGTTCTCTATGATTATTAGCATTTATATCCTGTATTTGTCTGAGAGTGTATATGACCCATGTATTTTTACAAAAGACTTTTCTTCTATAAAGTTTTAAAATGACAGAGAAGTAAAATATTCATTCACTCAAGTACCTGGAATGTATAATTTCTCCAGCTAAAAGAATTTTAAGAGCTCTTTGATTACTAAATGCCCATTAATTAAACATGAATGACATGGATATATATCAAGTGGGAGATTAGCTACAGTGTTATCTATGAGGTTATATATCATACCAGCATGCAAGGGAAGGAGAAGGAAATGCTGACATTTCAGGAGTTAATTCAGGGTCAGAAAGATTAAAAAATTTAGAAAAATCATTAAAAAGGATGGCATACCATATTTATTTGAATCTCAGACAGCCTCGAAGTTTGCAAATGTTTTTAAGTGTATGTACATGGCAGCCTATGTCCTTAGCAGAGAGTGTCCTTGGGCAAATTAGTCTTAGAGAGGTTAAATGAGGGTTGTTGTGGTGATTAAATGAGAAAATGGATGGATGGTACATGGTAAGTGCTCAATAAATGTTAGCTGCTGCTGCTGTGTTATTCAAAGTGGCATCTGGCTAGCAGTCCCCAGGGAAACTTCTCGCAGTATCTAACAAAAACACTAATGAAGGCCTAGGGGAAAAATAAAGCTCCCAACATGGAAAATAAGACTGGTGGCTAATATAATACTGAACCTTAAGGAAACTAGAACTAATTCCAGGATGATAGGAACTGGGTTTGGACACAAAGACAACTTCACAAAAGGTTAGAAAAATATTTTGTGCTTCAATCACTAGAGATTCACTAAGATTCAGGATTTGAACCACCCAGAAGCTTGGGGCATCTCTATTTTCTGCCAGATATGGTAAGAGATAGTACATCCACAGGTATCAGGGTGGTAGGGCATTATTTATATGGGGGCTTTGTAAGAAGACCCTAAGTAGCAGTGCAGGCTGGGAGTTATAGTTTTCCTTGTAACACATCAGTCCAGAGGACCATTGTAACAGAGAACAAGCTGGTAGGACAGGAAGAAGACACCAGCTTGCATGGTACAAAGACATGCAAAGTTAAGTTTTGCTTAACTTGCACATCAACCTGTCATTTTCTTGTAAATAGAATAAGGATATTGTATCACTAGCATGGGTCAGTTTCCACGACCAAGGACTAACTAAGATAAATAAAGAAAAAAGTAACAATGGGGCCTGTGAAAAATACCACAGAACAAGAACACAGAAACAGTATCTAGAAGACTCAGAAGAAGACGTACTTCTGATAATTAAGTAAATCCAACGGAAAACTTCAGGAAACTATTTGACATTTGCAACAGAGCACAGGAAGACATAGTCTTCATGAATTAGCTACAGAATATTAGAAGGCCAGCCCTGTAGATTATTAAAATAATATGATTATAGAATCAAGTAAAAATGTCAGGAATTAGTCCAAAATGAAAAGATACATGACTGTTAAGAAGATGATGAATTTAAAATCCTTTATTATGTTACTGATAAAAACTGAGAAGATTGACTGGGCCCAGTAGTGAGGGGCAAGCATGTAAGACTGTATTATATCCCTTGTCTCAAACAGGGGAGAATCAAATGATATAATTTCACCCCACATTCATACAAATTAAATAGAGTATAAATTGTTTATAAAAATAACTTCCAAATGACTACTACAATAATTAATGTCAGTTACTGCCAAAGAGCAGAAAACAAAGGAAACAAGAAGGAAGAATTACAAATATGAAGATGTAGAGTGAGATGACAGAAGCCAACTTAGTAATAATAAATGTAAGTAGGTTACTAGTGGGGGGGAGTTCAAAATTTTAACCTCCTGAACCTTATTTTCAAATGAAATATGTTTAATCACAAATTACAAAGCTGCACTTTAGTTGCATTTATTGATTTAAAGTCAATTAACGAGACCAAAGGTAATGAAAAGTAGCCTCCACTGTGTGCATACCACCATCTTGAACTGTCAGTTTTTCTGAAAATTGATCTATAGATTAATGCAATTCTAATGAAAATACTATAGGGGCAAAGAAGGAAAACTTCCCCCTTCACCCTCTGAAGGTTTGCTGAAATTGAACTGACAAAAGGTAGAGTAATAGGAGAAAAAGCACACAAATTTATTTTAACGTGCATAGCATGGGAGAATAACAGGAGAATGATTACCTAATAACTCAATGAGGTATGGGTGCTTATATACCCTTCTTCATAGGAGAAGGGAGATGAGGGAAATATGGCAATTTGAGGGATACTAAATGATTTTTAGGGGGAAATGAACGGGCCTAATGCTCAGACAATGGTTAGTAAATAATTTTCATTGGAAATTGGGACAGAAAATTGACAATGGTTTGAGATGAAATTCTTCTGGACTCTAGGTGTGGTGTTTAATTTTCAGGCTCTTCAGGTCTGCTTTCTAGGTTGATCAGGGAACTTCAGAGAACAGTGTCATTCTGTGCTTTGGAAGAGGGAGAAGATTGGGAGACAGGAGGCCAGGGGGAAGGTCAGAGAAACTTTGAGGCCATTTCTTTAATTTCAGCCATAGTTCAGGATAAAATGTTATGGTTTCCTTTAATACAATGCAATTTTTATTAGAACTTGACAAAATGAGTCTGAAGAACATTTTGGAAAAAAGAAGAAAAAATCAATAACAAAAGCTTAAAAAGAGTCTGAGGGGTGTGGAGTTGCTATACCAGATATTAAAATGTACTGAAAAACTCTAAAAATTAAAGGCATGATAATTTAATACTTTACAGAATATCAACATTAATATCAATGCAGATACTTTACAGAATATCAATAGAATTCATAAAATCAAGTATATGTGGATGTGTTTATATATTCTAATTTAGAAAAGATTGCAGTTCAACTCAGGAAAGGAAGGATTATTCAATAAATGATGTTAAGCCAGATGGCTAACCATTTGAGAAAAAAAGTTCAATTAACACAATTAATTATAAATGTATTAAATTTTTTTTTATTTCAGCATATTATGGGGGTACAGATTTTAAGGTTTCAATAAATGCCCATTTCCCCCCCTCCCCCCAAAAGTCTGAGTCTCCATCATGACCATCCCCCAGATGGTGCACATCTCACTCATTATGTATGTATATACCCGCCCCCCTCCCCCCTCCCACTTGCCCAATACCCTATTACTGCAGCACCTATGTGTCCACTTAGGTGCTACTCAGTTAATACCAGTTTGCTGGAGAATATATCTGGTGCTTGTTTTCCCATTCTTGGGATACTTCACTTAGTAGTATGGGTTCCAGCTCTAACCAGGAAAATATAAGATGTGCTATATCACCGTTGTTTCTTAGAGCTGAATAGTACTCCATGGTATACATATACCACATTTTATTAATCCATTCTTGGATTGATGGGCACTTGGGCTGTTTCCACAGCCTTGCAATTATGAATTGTGCTGCTATAAACATTCGAGTGCAGGTGTCTTTTTTATAGAGTGTCATTGGATCATTTGGGTAGATGCCCAGCAATGGGATTGCTGGATCAAATGGTAGATTCACTTGTATCGCTTTAAGGTATCTCCATATTGCTTTCCACAGAGGTTGAACTAGTTTGCAGTCCCACCAGCAGCGTAGGAGTGTTCCTCTCTCTCCGCAACCACGCCAGCATTTATTGTTTGGAGATTTTTTGATAAAGGCCATTCTCACTGGGGTTATGTGATATCTCATTGTGGTTTTGATTTGCATTTCCCTGATGATTAGAGATGTTGAGCATTTCTTCATATGTTTGTTGGCCATTCTTCTGTCTTCTTTAGAAAAATTTCTGTTCAAGTCCTTTGCCCACTTTTTAATGGGGTTATTTGATTTTTTCTTCGTGATTTTCGTGAGATCTAAGTATATTCTAGTTATCAGTCCCTTATCGGATGCATAGGATGCAAAAATTTTCTCCCATTCTGTAGGTTGTCTGTTTACTTTCATGACTATTTCTTTGGTTGTGCAGAAGCTTTGTAGTTTGATCATGTCCCATTTATTTATTTTTGTTGCTGCTGTGATTGCCTTTGGGGACTTCTTCATAAACTCTTTGCCTAGGCCGATGTCTAGGAGAGTGTTTCCAACTTTTTCCTCTAGAGTTCTAATAGTTTCATACCTTAGGTTTAAGTCTGTTATCCAGCGTGAGTTGGTTTTTCTGAGACGTGAAAGGTGTGGGTCCTGCTTCAGCCTTCTACAGGTGGCTATCCAGTTTTCCCAGCACCATTTATTGAAGAGGGATTCTTTTCCCCAGCGTATGTTTTTGTCTGCTTTGTCAAAGATTAGATGGCTATATGAGGATGGTTTTATATCAGGATTCTCACATCTATTCCACTGGTCAATATTCCTATTTTTGTGCCAATACCATATTGATTTAATTACTACAGCTTTGTAGTATAGTTTGATATCTGGCATATTAATGCCTCCCATTTTGTTTTTGTTGCCTAGAATTGGTCTTGATATTCGGGGTCTTCTTTGGTTCCATACGAAGCGTAAAATTATTTTTTCTATCTGTGAAGAATGCTGATGGGATTTTAATAGGTATTGCATTGAATCTCTAGATCAGTTTGGGTAGTATAGACATTTTGATGATATTGAGTCTGCCAATCCACGAGCATGGTATGGATTTCCATCTGTTTACATCCTCTGCTATTTCCTTCCTCAGTGTTTCATAGTTCTCCCTGTAGAGGTCTTTTACGTCCTAGGTTAAGTATATTCCTAGGTACTTTAATTTCTTTGTTGCTATTGTGAAGGGAATTGAGTCTTTGATTTGGTTCTCAATTAGATTGTTGTTGGCGTATATGAATGCCTCTGATTTCTGTGTATTGATTTTGTATCCTGAGACTTTACTAAATTCATTGATCAGTTCCAGGAGTTTCTTGGTTCAATCCTTGGGGTTTTCTAGATACAATATCATATCATCAGCAAACAGTGAAAGTTTGATCTCTTCTGCCCCTATTTGGATACCTTTGATTCCATTTTCCTGTCTGATTGCTGTAGCCAAGACTTCCAGCACTATGTTGAACAGAAGTGGAGATAGTGGGCAGCCTTGTCTGGTTCCAGTTCTAAGTGGGAATGATTTCAATTTTTCCCCATTCAGTATGATGTTGGCTATGGGTCTGTCATATATGGCTTGTATCATTTTTAGGTATGTCCCTTCTATGCCTATTTTCTTAAGTGTTCGTATCATGAAAGGGTGTTGAATTTTGTCAAAAGCTTTTTCTGCATCTATTGAAAGAATCATGTGGTCTTTGTTTTTGCTTCTGTTTATGTGGTGAATTGCATTTATAGATTTACGTATGTTGAACCATCCCTGCATCCCTGGGATGAAGCCCACTTGGTCGTGGTGGATTATTTTTTTGATAAGTGTCTGGATTCGGTTAGCTAAGATTTTGTTGAAAATTTTTGCATCTATATTCATTAAGGATATTGGTCTGTAGTTTTCTTTTTTTGTTGCATCCTTTCCTGGTTTGGGTATCAGGGTAATATTCGCTTCATAAAAGGTGTCAGGGAGGTTTCCGTTCTTCTCGATGTTGTGGAATAGGTTCTGCAAGATAGGTACTAGTTCTTCTTTGTAAGTGTGGTAAAATTCGGGTGTGAAGCCATCTGGACCGGGACTTTTCTTTTTAGGGAGATTTTTAATTGCTGTTTCTATTTCAGCTGTTGAGATTGGTCTGTTCAGGGAATCTATTTCTTCCTGGTTGAGCCTAGGGAGGCTGTGTGTTTCTAGAAATTTGTCCACTTCCTCCACATTTTCCAGTTTGTGTGCATAAAGATTTTTGTAGTATTCATAAATTGTATCTTGTATCTCTTTGGGATCAGTTGTGATATCTCCTTTTTTGTTCCTGATGGAGCTTATTAGAGATTTCTCTTTTCTGCTTTTCGTTTGCTTAGCCAATGGTGTGTCAATTTTGTTTATTTTTTCAAAGAACCAAGTTTTTGTTTTATTAATCTCCTGAATAGCTTCCGTGTTTTCAATTTCATTTAGTTCTGATTTGATCTTGTTGATTTCACTTCTTCTGCTGGGTTTGGGGTTGGTCTGTTCTACTTTTTCCAGCTCTTTGAGTCGTTTCATTAGATTGTCTATTTGTGATCTTCTTGACTTTTGGTTATAGGCATTTATGGAGATAAACTTTCCTCTCAGAACTGCTTTAGCTGTGTCCCAGAGGAGTTGATAACTTGTCTGTCCATTGTCGTTTTCTTCATAGAATTTTTTTATTTCCATCTTGATTTCTTCATTTACGAAGTAATCATTTAGTAGGAGGTTATTTAATTTCCACGCTTTAGTGTAGAAATGTGAGTTTCTGTTAGGGTTGATTTCTAGTTTTATTCCACTGTGATCTGAGAAGGTACATGGTATGATTTCTATTTTTTTAAATTTCTTGAGATTTACTTTGTGTCCTAGGATATGGTCAATCTTAGAGAATGTCCCGTGAGCTGATGAGAAGAACATATATTCAGTGGATTTTGGGTAGAATGTTCTGTAGATGTCAGTCAGACCCAATTGTTCTAGAGTTTTGTTTAAGTCCATTATTTCTTTATTAATTTTCTGTTTGGAGGATCTGTCTCGTGCCGTCAGTGGGGTGTTGAAATCACCAGTGATTATGGAGCTGCTATTAATTCATTTGCGTAGCTCCAGTAAGGTTTACTTTATGAATCTGGGTGCACCTAAGTTGGGTGCATATATATTTAAAATTATTATCTCTTGCTGATGAATTGTGCCCTTCACCATTATATAATGACCCTCTTTGTCTTTCACTACTTTTGTTAGTTTAAAAACTAAATCGTCTGAAATTAGAACTGCCACACCAGCCTTCTTTTGGCTTCTATTTGCTTGGAATATTGATCTCTACCCTTTTATTTTTAGTCTATATGCATTCTTGCAGGTTAGATGTGTTTCCTGAAGACAGCATATACTTGGCCTGTATTTTCTTATCCATTCAGCCAGCCTATGTCTCTTGAGTGGAGAGTTTAAGACATTCACATTTATTGAGAAAACTGGTAGTTAAGGTAGATTAGTGTTCATTCTGTTGGGTTGGATGTTGTTGCTATGAGTTCTGTCTTGAGCCATTGTAATATCTGCCCTTTAATATCTTTGGATTTTGGTTGTTTTTATATTCGTGGGTTATTATTATGATGTTCCGTATGTAACGCTGTTTTAAGTACTTCTTGTAGGGCTGGTCTTGTCTTGCTAAATTCTCTGAGCCTTTGCTTGTCTGAGAATGTTTTTATTTCTCCTTCATATATGAAGCTTAGTTTTGCAGGGAATAATATTCTAAGCTGGGCATTGTTTTGTTTCAAAAGTGTGAGAATGGGGCCCCAGTCTCTCCTTGCTTGTAAGGTCTCATTAGAAAAGTCTGATGTTATTCGAATTGGCTTTCCCTTGTATGTTACTTGCTTCTTCTGTCTTACAGCTCTTAGAAGGGCCTCTTTAGTTGATACTTTGGTCAGTCTGATGACTGCATGTCGTGACGTCTTCCTGTTTGCATTGAATCTCCCAGGGGTCCTCTGAGCTTCTTGAACTTGTATATCAAGATTTTGAGCAAGGCCTGGGAAATTTTCCTCTATTATATCTTCAAACAGCTTGTCCAACCCTTGAGTGTTGTCTTCTTCCCCTTCTTGTAAGCGTATGACCCTCACATTAGGTTTCTTCACATAATCCCACAGCTCTTGTAGGCTTTGCTCTTTTCTCTTGTTTCTCTGCTCTATTTCTGTGACTGATTTATTTAATTGGAGGGGTTATCTTCAAGCTCTGAGATTCTTTCTTCTGTTTCATCTACCCTGTTTTTGAGACTTTCCACTGTATTTTGTAGTTCCTTGAATTGATTCTTCATTTCTAGGAGTTCGGTTACACTTTTCTTCATTGTGTCTATTTACTTTCCCATATCCTGGAGGCTTTTTGTGGTTTCTTTATGTTGGTTATTGAGTTGTTGTTTCAGCTCGGTGAGTGTTCTTATGATCTACTTACGAAATTCCTCTTCTGTCATATTGGTTTCCTGATTTTGGTTGGTGTCCGTTTCTAGGGGGCTGATGCTCCTCTTTGGGGGTGTGTTTTCCGTTTGGTTCTTCATATTTCCTGAGTTCTTTCGCTGATTTCTTCCCATGTCGATCAGTTGTTGTTTCTTTCCTTAAGTTACTGTTTGGGTATTCACACACCTTGTTAATTTCTGAGGCGTTAGGTGGTGTCTGTGGGTGAAATTGGACCACTCCCTGTATATTGAGTCAGTGGGTGCCGTGAAAAGGCTGTGCAGGATGCCGTCCCTGTCAGTAGGTGGCGTTTGCTTGGATGAAGAGGCTATGCTGTGGATTTTGTGTAAGCCTGCCCTCAGGCCGTTAGCAGGGGTCAAAGTTCTGTTCTCTGCTTCCAGGCAAAGCTGTCAGGGCGGGGCTGGAATGGTCCCGCTCAGCCAGAAAGTCTGGGTGTGGGGTCAGGGCTGTCTGAGACTGGCAGTCTTTAGCGGGCCTCGCTTCTTTCCACCCTCCCCAAGTCCACAGCTACTCCTGGGTCTCTGCCAGCAGGCCAGACCACAAGCCACCAGGCCTCCCGGGACTGTTATGTCGGTGGGAAGTTTCCCTGCACAGGAACGCCACCTGGGTTGGGCGCATGGCCTCCTCCTGGGAGGAGGGTTGCCCTCTAGGACGCCGATCCGCCCCTGGAGGCACACACACCTCAGTAGGCTGTTCACATATAACCTTTCTGTGCCCTGGGCAATGCTAGCCCTCGGTGCAGGGGATCTGGTCTGCAGGTCTGACCTCTGGGTCCCAGAGTTCAAACTGTATCCCCACCAGGGAGAGGATTTCCGGTCCCAATTCACCCACAGGGAGCCCAAGCTGGGTCTATGTCTCTCAGCCTCTGAGTCGGCACCATTCTCCTGGGAACTCAGTGCCAGCAGCACCTGGGAGGGTGGGCGGGTAGGGAGCTCACTGTCTGAGTTCCCCTGAGACAGCTGTAAGGTCCCAAGAGGGAAGGTCCTGTTCCCTGGAGGTGCCTCCGGCTGGTGGCTGTATTGTCTCTCTGGGCAGCCGCGGGTAGGGTCGGCGGAGGGGAGGAGGAGACAATATGGCACCTGCCGCGCAGCTTGGGTCTGTGCACGTGGAGGTGCCCGGAGGAAGTTGAGGACCTTGTGCCACGTCTGCTACAGGCTCACTGCTGGCTGGCGGCGGCGGCGGTCTCTGGGCTGGTGTCCGCAGGTCTCTCCACCCGCTGGGGAGCCCACCAGCAGTCCCAAATGCAGGGGAGGGGAAACAGAAAATCTACCTACCCTTGCCGCTGGTCTCCGGGCTGCTCCGGTGGTCTGAGCCTCCAGTTCTCCTCCGCAGCCTCCTCCGGTGGAGTCTCCCGGGGTCTCAGGTACCCCTCCTTCCGGCCCTTGTCCGCTGTATGCTCGTCTTCTTGCTTCTTTCTTCTAATTTCTGCTAGAATCTGTCTTTTCTGCAGAGAGACTCTGTTTGGCGGTGTTATTCGTCCGCCATCTTGCTCCGCCCCCTAAATTTATTAAATTTAAAAAGAAAATTCATAATAGTAAAAATAGAATATATAGTAGAAGAGAATACAGAAAATAATATATCCTTGTGGTGGAAAATCACTTATAAAACATGACACCAATGGCTTAAACCAGAGGTCCACTGCTGAATTTGGAATGTAGCCATGCCCATTAAGCAATATATTATTGTCTATTGCTGTTTTTGCTCTACAAAGACAGAGTTCAGTAGTTGCAATGGAGACCATTTGGCTGGAAAAGTCTACAGTATGTATTTTCTGAACCTTTATAGAAAAAGTTTGCTGACTTCTGGCATAAATCATAAAATAATTTTATGTGGTTAAATGTAAAAACTAGCAGAGAAAATAACATTATAAACAATAAGAAACCAGGAAGAATATTTGTAATATATATAGTATAAAATGGTTATAATATATGATAAATAGCTTTTACAAAATAGTAAACAAAGTTGTACACAAGTAGAAAAATGGACAAAATATAGAAACAGGTACCACACAGCACAGGTATTCTAAATAGCCAATAAAACAATGAAAAAATGTCAGCTCTCAGTAGTATTCAAAGAAATGCATTTTTTAAAAATACCACAAATAGATATTAAACAAACCAAAATAAGGAAACTACTCTGCTTGGGCTAAAATGTGGAAAAACAGCCTCTCATGGTCTTTTGGTGCCTGTGCAAACTGAAGGGGAATTGGAAGCATTCATGAAAAGCTTTAAAATGTACATACCTTTTAATAAAACAACTACTGGTATTTATCCTAAGGAAATAATTAAAGAGAGGCACACAGAATTAGTTCTAAGGATGTCCATTGCAGGGTTGTATGTAATGGTAAAATGTTGGAAGCAAGCTGAAATACAAAAGGATATGGCATTGCTTAAGTAAATTATCAACTTATGGGATAAAATATTATAAGCTATTAAAAAATTATGTTGTCATATTATTTTTTAAAAACCACAAATGTTCAGAACATATTTTTGAGAATAAAAGATAGATCAGAAAACAATAAATATATCGTAGTTGCATTTTTGAAAAGAAATTCACATAAGAATCCCTGCAAACATCGGTTAATATTAGTTATAGCTGCCTTGTGGGATAACAGATGATTTTTATTTTCTCCTCTTTGCTTATTCATATGCAAGTGTTTTATTGAACTGTCTCATCCCTGTGGGGTACAAAGAGGAAATGGTTTTATTTTTTTCCATTCTCAGCTCTCACTTCCACAACTGTGCTACATGAAAAATCCCTCCCTGCTGGGTCACAGACTCCTTAAGGACATCTTGGGATGATTCCTTACCTTTGCTTTTGGATATTAAAAATCTGTTTCATTTACCCTTCAGAGCTTTTCTCTTTCCCCAGGGCCTGCCAGGTTTGTGGCTTAAGGGATGGGAAGTGAACATGGTGTGTGGTGGGCTCCTCCAGGATGCCCCTTCTCTGCCCCTCGCTCTTCCTGCCACTCATCTGGTGTGGGCAGGAGAAAGGAGGAGGGATTTGGGAAAAGAGCCAATTACTTAGCTGGGCTCCATGGCAATCTTCCCTTGGTTGTTGCCACTTCTTTGACAGGTCCTCAGTGCCCTCTGTGTGAGGGGGGCTAAACCCCGGCTCTCCTAAAGGGCACTGAGATGCTTAACATCTGCCTCTTTTTTGATCTCTTCCAACTCCCACCTTCCTTCCAGAGATGTGGTTGAGTAGCGCTGGAGAGGAGGTGGGAGCTGCAAACTTGCTCAAGCTTGGCTTCCTTCAAAGCCGTTCAAGGGACCCACATGAAACTCATGCATGAATGCCAAACCCAACATGGGAAGTACCAGCTACTCCATGGCCACTCTGCAGTCTCCTCCACTGCTCTCCCCTGCTCAGAAGGGCTCATGGGTGGATCAAGTCCTTTCCCTAGTTAAATTTCAAAACAGGACCTGGTACCAGTCATAACCTCTTCCAGGGATCCCCAATGTCTCTACTGGCGATTTCCTTGGAGTATCTCCCCTGGCTTGACTTTCAGTATGTTCAGCTTTTGATGCTCTGATCCTTTGCAGACTAGGGAGGGGAGAAGAGGAGGGGGAACTCAACAGACCTCCTCATTTCTCAATGAGTTAGGTCTCCAGAAATGCCCCCCCTTTCTCCCTTCCCTGCCCCCTCTTATAATTTGGGGATAATGGAATGGTTAAAACCACCCAGTGGAAATTTTTCTTGGAATATTATAGGAAATTCTTTGTGAAGAACGCACAATGTTATGAAATGTGAAAATTTGGAATTATTTCAATATTTTTCAAAATAAGGTTATGAAATGTGTAAGCAGTTGGAATGATTTGCTTTACCACACATCAAACATATAAAATTACAATATAATTATGACCAGAAATATTGAATTGGTCAATATGAGAGAACAGATAGCCTTCAAACAGGTCCTAGTGAATGGAAGACTTTAGTATATGCTAAAAGAAATATCACAGACTAGTGGGAAGGGAAGACATTCAACAAAAGTGCCGAGAAAATTATTTGGAAAAATATGTTATGTTACATATTCATATTATACACCAAAATAAATTTCAGATGGATTTAGAGTTAAAAATATAATCACAAAAACCCTAGGGGATAAAATAGGTATTTGTAGAACTGATCTTGAATTGAGGAAAATATTTCTCAGCCTAAAGGCATTGGAAAAAGACACAAAGGAAAATGATTGTTTTATGTTAAATATGCAAATATTTTATAGGTATATTGGAAACTCCATCAAAATAGAGGCAAGTAAGATTGTTGGATACATTCTGGCATGGTAGAACAGACAATAGTAAGTATAGTTAATATATAAATATACTACTAATCATCCTAGCACTCTGGGTGGCCAAGGCAGGTGGATCGTTTGAGTTCAGGAGTTCGAGACCAGCCTGAGCAAGAGCAAGATTCTGTCTCTACTAAAAAAAAAAAAAAGAAAGAAATTAGCTGGACAACTAATATATATATATATATATATATATATATATATGTATATGTATATATATATATATATATGAATGAGCTAGGCATGGTGGCACATGCCTGTAGTCCCAGCTCCTCAGGAGGTTGAGGCAGAAGGATTGCTTGAGCCCAGGAGTTTGAGGTTGCTGTGAGCTAGGCTGATGCCACAGCACTCTAGCCCAGGCAACAGTGAGACACTCTCTCTCTCTCTATATATATATATACACACACACACACACACACACACACACACACACACACTACTAATCAGCAATCAAAGCACTAATGTCTCCATAGAAAAATGGACCAACACAGAAACAGAGAGGAAAGACATACTTATGACCCCAAATATCAGAAACATATCTGAACTGCCTAGTAACAAAATAATGCAAACCAAAATAACAATAAAATACCTTTTCACCTACAACAAGAGGTTTTTAAAAATGTAAAGATAATGACAGTACAGTGAGATGACCATTTTTATCCACAACAGATGAGAATAAATTGACCTAACCATATAGGTAAACATATGAGCATAATGCAAACAGAGCCTTAAAACTGCTGATCATCTTCCACTCAGCTATTCCACTCCTAGGAATCTATCCCAAGGGACGATCTGGATGTACAACATAATTTATGCACAAGAATATTAATCATATATGTATTTATAATCATCAAAAATGGAAACTATTATGCTTGTATTGAGCATTCAGGGAAATAAATTATAATCTCTCCATTGGATGGTTTTAGTGTCTGTGAGATATGCCAAATATTCCATGTGTTGGAGAATTTTAATTGACATAGCCAAGTGCTTATGTGAAAAAAAAGCTAACTATAAAACTGTTTCTAGCATGACTGATTTTTTAAAAATCTCACAAACATGGCTCTGATCACTTTAGTGCTTGTGTCTGTTAGATTGTGCTTTTTCTATACAGACAGAAAGAGACAACCTTTCCAAAGCATGAGAGTTTCAGCCCCAAAAGGAAACAGAAGAGATTCAGTCCTACATTCCAGTTATAGCAGTCATTCCCATCTTCTTCTGTCTTTCTCAATACATCCTTTGTCAAAGGTTGTTTTTAAACATTATAGTAGATTTAAATATTCAATTTCTATTTCCTAATTATATTTTTAAATAATATCCATTTCTTCTTATATTGTTTACATCTTAAAAACAGCATAATTGAGGGATAATTGACATACAACAAACTGCATGTATTAAAGGGTGCAATTTGATATGTTTTGACATATGTATATGAATCTAAAACCATCACCACAATCAAGATAATGAACAAAATGATTAGAATTTTATTATGAAAACATATGGTCTGGAAAGAACTATGCCACAATGCTCAGATTATTTATATTTAGCAAATTTTATTTTACTTTTTTGAATGTGTTTTCAAAATTTTCTAAGAAAATTTTGTAGTGCATATGTTACTTTTATGAGAAGAAAAATCTTGAGGAAATATTAGTGACAGTGACTGAGGGTGGGTGTCAGTCTGGTAGGTCAGGAGCTGCTGCCTTGTGGAAAGCAAAGAAAGAGAAATTCTTAGCGAGGAAGGCTCAAGACGTTGAAATATCACGTATCAGATAATTAAGCTCTACTAGAAAGAGTCCAGTGCCATTTGTGTGGAAAACTGATAGTGAAGATAGAAAAGAGTTAAGGAATGAATAGACTTGGCAGAGTGGAAGAGGAGGGGCAGGAGACCAGGTGACAAAATGAGCTTTGACCCTGAAGAGGGATACCTTCTTCCCTGAGACTGGAAGTAATAAGCTAGAGCAAGAAGAGATATCAGACAAAATTTTATGTTGATGGGTGGAGAGTTGACAGCTACACATTGGAGCCTCACTTTTGGAGGACACTGGTGAATTTTGCCAGTGGTGACTGAACAGTAGCAGATCCAAGGAATGCATACCTGCATTGAAGACCTACCTGGCAGAAGAAGACCAGTATTTGAAATAGTCCCTATTTCCCTGTTTTGCTAAATTTTGTCAGTAAATTGGGGCAGAAGAGGAGAAGTGAGGTTTAGTTTGATGCTGGAGGTTGACATAGAAAGGGAGGCGGGTAAACACTCAAAGAGTTAGGTATACAAGTTAGGTAAGGTATGTTTTATTATTGGAGAAGCAATTGTTAGTTGGAATGTAAATTAGAAATGCCTGCTGTTTAAAAAAACAGAGTTTGTGTTTTTTAAAATTATAGTTATCACTATTATTATTATTATTGGTACATGGTTGATTTTGGTCATATTTTAAGTTGGATGATCACGTTCCCCTTCGCCTAATTCTTCACCCAATATCACTGAGTTCATATTTTTTAACACTCCCTGTGCTAACCCACTCCATTGTTACAATATAACAATTGAAACAACTCCTGTGTTTCAAATAAAATGCCAGAAGTGTGCTTGCACTCTACAAATATGTTCAATAGCTGACCAAGTGTTACTGTGCATCTATAGTCATACAGGGATCCTCAACCTATGGTGAGTTGTGTAATTATTTCATTATATATTACAATGTAATAATAATAAAAATAAACTGCACAATAAATTTAATGTGCTTTGATCATCCCGAAACCACCCCCGACCCCTGTCCATGGAAAAATTGTCTTTCGTGAAAATGGTCCCTGGTGCAAAAAGGTTGGGAACTGCTGACAGTGCATCACTAAATAATGCCTTTGAGATTCTTTCAGATAGTCACTAAAAAGTAAAGGCAGTGTTAGCATTATCTGTAATAGATACTTGTGAAGAAAATAAATTTATCAGTATTCTAGTATCTCTAAAATGGAAGAATAGCCTGCCCATCCAAATCAATGACAAATCTGGTGTTGTCCTCAGTTCTATGCAGATCAAATGACAGCCGCAAATGGATGTTATCTAGTGAAAATTTCTCACCATATTATACTTTCTTGCTTCAGGCATCTTCATGTTTTATTAAAGTCACTAAATAAATTGCCATTTCCCTTCCTTGCTCTTGGAATGTTCTAAAGTTTCTGAGAGTCATTACTTTTCAGAGAGCACATGAAATTATAGAACTTGTTTATCAGCACTAGGTATTTCCTTTGAGGGTTGAGCTTTAGGGATAGCATATATTTATTTCCACCAATCATGCAAGCTAAAGGAAATTGTCAAGGACTAATATTAAACAGTCTGAATATATTTGCATTAACCCTAGATCTGGTATTCACTGAAGATCATTTTCGGCAATTTTTGTATGCTTCCTATCTCTGCTGTCCTCATTTAAGCTGTCCTCATAATTAGAAAGTCACTGTCTTGAATTTATATTCTGAAAGATGCCAGCCTGTTGTTGATTTACAGAGTATTTCTATGCCTGAGTTTCAGATCTAAGTTTCACCTTTTTACAAAAAGGAGCCTTATATAGTGGCTGGGTGAAGTGACTTTCATACTCTGTTCCTAGTAGTGATGTCTCAGTGAAGGTATTTGAAACTTTCTGTGCCTCAGTTTCCTCATCTATAAGATGGTACTACTATGTATGGCTTGATGTAACAGAAATTTTCAGAGATTCAATATGGTTTTGTATGGGAAACCACTATGAAAAGAATGCAGGACAAAACAAATATAGGAAATTTTTCTTCCTAGAAGAAGACCTCAACCCAATGCAAACAACAAAGTTTCCTCCTTCTAGAATGTTGCCATTAGGACCCTGGCATCATTTCTCTCAGTTTTTTGATGAAGACTTCTGGTTGAACCCACTCTTCCATCATTGTTTAGAATCTACCATGCATGATTAATTTTTAGTCTGTTGTAGGTGTTAAATTTCACTTCCTGGTCCTTATCATGAACACTTCACCCAAGACTCTGAGAGATGCATGTAAGACCCTTTTGAAATTCTGGTAGCTAGATCTTGATAGTCAACCACTGAAGGGGGAAAAGCCATCTTTAGTTTTTGGAGAATAGTTTTCATGTTTAATTTGATTTCATTCCTGATAATTTAATTGCTATACTGATTTGTTTATAATATTGAAATTACCTCTCAGCTTAGTCAGTAATGATTTATTTTGATATTACAAAAAGTCATTAAAGGTAAGATAATATTCCTTCTTCTATTATTTTGCTGCTTTCCTAAAGATAATTGCCTTAGGATTTATAGTTTTCCTATTCCAAAAATAAGAACATTTGCCCACACAAAACTATTTTGCTTAGTTCTAATAAAATATTATCTATATAGACTTTTTACTGGAGAAAGAAGTATACTTGAGTGCTGAACACTTTCACTCTAGATTTAATCTCTACTGCAAACTACAAATGTTGTCAGTGTGAAGATGCAGAGTCAGTATAATGGAATGAGTAGGGGTATTTAATGCTTTGGGATGGAATGACTGAGGTGTGGTTGAAATGGTTAGGATTTGCATCTAAGTTTCTTTTATTTTGTAAAGGCTGTTGGAAGGGTTTATACCTAAATACACAAATAACAGAGTTGCCCATTACCCCTGATTGGTTGGGGTAGCAGATATTGTAAGGGCTCTACTCATATCTTCTTGGCTTTTACTATCTCATTGCATGCCATCTCAACTTCAAATGTCAACAAGTGAATCTTTGCCTTAGGGCTGTCTCTGACTACTTGAGCTTTCTCAGATTACTCCAATTCTGCCCTTGCCCATAGCAGGCCGGTAGTACCAGAAAATTCATGTCACCTGAGAGTAGCTTTCAATCAACAGCTGATGAAAATGGCTGAATAAAACTCCCAGCCTCTCTGTTCCTTGGATGGTATAACACTGAGGTATATCTACACTATTTCCCAGAATTCCCCAGTGGGATTGAGTTCACATTGCTCCAAGTGGTAACTTCATGGTAGTGCCTATTTTATTGACCTTCTTTCCTTCCCTGTCTCACTTCCCCACTTCATTTCTGATGGTTTCTGGTATCAATTCCAAAACATGTACTTATACTCAAATCCTTGACTCAGGGTTTGTGTCTGGGAGAATCCAAGCTAGAAAAGTTGGGAATTCAGATTCTTTCCATAGAAGTATGTTTAGGGAGGGAGGTTGACAGATATAGTCAGCAAAGGGATCATGGAGGATGATGAGTGACCTTATGGATTCAGATTGTAGAACCATTCATGAGGGCTGTGATGGCATCAGGAAAAAGGCTTTCTGTCTTTAAGAGGCAGGTGGACAAGTTACTGAGTTCATGTAGCTGGGGGTTAGAGGGAGGAGGAGAGAGACAGAAAGAAGAGGAGGAGGAGGAGGGAGACAGAGAGAGAGATGACTCCAGGGTTAGGAAAAGAGCTTGAAATTTGGAGTGACATATGAGGGCATGGGAACCAGAGCTCACGGGTGAGGGGAGATAACTGAGCAACTTGTGGCAATGCAGTGCACAGTTCATTCAGACCAGCACAGTGACAGCAAGAACTTTTCTGAGATACCAACTTTTCCACCACACACCAATCCTTTTATGGCTCTCCCCTCACACTACATTACTACTGCCCCATAGCAGGCAGGGCCGGTACTTGGTTGATACAGATTTCCATGTCTGTCTCTCAAGTATGTCATTAAAAACAAATGTGGATAGACCATTCTGGTGAGAATGAGAAACCTGTAGGTAGTAAATATTCCCAGTTAAGGGGCAGAGAGCAGTATTCTAAGAGGAGCAAGATGTTGTTTGACATTTAAAAATAGACCTAACTCTACCAATTACTTTGTTCTGCCCATGCTAACCTTATTCAATGTTATGGTGGTAATCGCTTCTGGAAAGCTTTGACATATTTTATAATTGAACTGCCAGGTTCACACTTAGCTATAATTCATTCACAGATAAGTGTGTCTTGTTAACCAAATTATGTTGACTCCCTTGGAAAGCCAGTGTGAGGACTTTCCTGTTTCCTGTGTTCATATGGTTTTCCAGTCTCATGACAGACCATTAGCATGATGAAAGATTGATTATTGTCTTGGGTACCAAACTGTAATTTGGCCCCATTTTCATTTTTCTTTTTCATCAGCTGCAGAATCATATGCATTTATCAAAATGGGTGTCATCTGTTTTGAAATTCATGAAGTTAGATTGCATACTTGCCAAACATTTTTTTTTCTGCCATTGACAAAAACATTAACATAAAGCTTTACTTAAGTTGTTTAGAAATAGAGATGTCCAGGTGAAAGAATGGTGGAATCAAAACAAAAGACTAGAGGCCAGAATGGCTCATTCATTCTACCAACATTTTTTGAATGCATTGAGTACACACAGCAAACTGCCAGATGTGGGCTAAAGTCTGTGAAGGATTGGAGGGACATGAGGTTGATTAATTCATTAAAAATTGTTTAATACCTACAGTGATTGGCACTGCACTTGGAACTGGGGAAACAACAGTAACAAAATAGACAAAGTCTCTTTCCTCATAGAGCTTATATTTTAGGCTGTGGTCCCCAACTGTTTTGGCACCAGGGACCTGTTTCATGGAAGACAATTTTTTCCATGGACCAGGGAGGGAGATGGTTTCAGGATGATTCAAGTGCATTACATTTATTGTGCACCTTATTTCTATTATTATTACATTGTAATATATAATGAAATAATTATACAACTCACTATAATGCAGAATCATTGGGAGCCCTGAGCTTGTTTTCCTGCAACTAGATGGTCCCATCTGGGAGTGATAGGAGAGAGTGACTGATCTGACAGGAGCTGGAGCTCAGGCAGTGATGCGAACGATGAGAAGTGACTATAAATACAGATGAAGCTTTGATGGCTCACCCGCCACTCACCTACTGCTGTGAGGTCCAGTTCCTAACAGGCCATGGACCAGTACTGATCTGCAGCCTGGGGGTTGGGGACCGCAGTTCTAGAGAGTTCATATGCCTATAACTGTTCGAAGAGCAGTGGTCCAGGGGCAATTTTTCTGCTGATTAGAGCCTCTGACCATCTATCTTAAAGATAATTCACAAAGAGCAATCTGGAAAAGAGGCAATCTCTGAATGCAACTTTGAAAATCTACAGCAAATATCATACTGAATAGTGGGGCATTTATTCCTTTTAAGATTTAGCAACAACGTAAGGCTGCCTGTTTTCACTGTTTGGATTTAACATGGTATTAGAGGTTGTAAGCAGTGCAACAGACAAGGGAGACTAATATAGTTTTAAGAATTGGAAAGAACAAGTTAAATTGTAATTATTTTCAGACAATTTAATTGTTTACAGAGAAAATTCAAGAGACTCAACAAGCTATTAGAACTAATAAGAAATTTCAACAAGGTTAGTGAATAAAAATAAAATTTCAAAATCAGCAATGTTCCAATACATCAGCAAAAACCAATTAGAAAATGTAATTTTAAGAATCCTATTCACAAGAGCAAGAAGCCCTTATCTATGAATAAATCCAATAAAAGTATATAAAACTTGATGTAGAAAACCAGGTGGAGAGTGCTACATGTTTGTGGACATTATTTTAATAAATATCCCAATAGTTATGTGTATGTGTGTGTGTTTGTGTGTGTAATTTGATAAAATGAAACCAGGAACACCAAGACAATTTTGAAAAATAAATAAATAAAGGCAAGGTAGATGAACATGACCCACCAGATATAAATATCTGTTTTATTTAATTAATATTACATTAATTAAAATAATATTGCATTAATTAAAACAATATTATATTAATTAAAATAATATTACATTAATTAAAACAGTGTAGTGTTGCTACAGGAATTGAAAAGTAGACTATTTATCATAGGAAACTACAAACATTTCTGTGCGAGTGTGCCTATATGTTGAAGTGAGTGAATGTATGCTCTTTTTTAATATAGATCTATCTCAGTTTTTGATGAAGCATGAAGACAATAAATCCTATACTCCAAAGACACCAACATACAAACATTTCAAAATCAAAATATGACAATTATTTCTTTAGCTGTTAAGCCCTTCCTTTTCATAGAGGATGTAGATAGCAGTGGAGACTTAGAGGGGACCTGTGAAAAAAATTTTTTTGTTGGTTGCTCGCTGTCTCAACCCAAACCCCTTCCAGGGCAGGAAGGTTGGGAATGGTCTCCCTTTACCTTGAGTCCAAAGAAAGGAAATGACTGTGAGAAGTTGGGAGGAAGGTCCCACAGTTAGTAGGATCCAATGGACTGGTGTTGGGCCCTTTCCAGGAAGTCTAGAGGATGTATGAGGAGCGAAGACCTGCTTTGACAGTGGTACAAGGTGCCCCTGCACTAAGATTGGCCTCTACTCCTGGACTTTGCTCATGCTAAGGATGCCAAAGTGGTTCCTGTGGTTCAGATGGGGCCATATGTGGAAGAGAGAGAGAGCCAGCCTGGAGCTTTACACAACTCTGTCCTAGAGAACCATAAGTAGGGGCAAAGGGATGCCAAAGAGAGGGATCTATATAGAGTGGACCCTCCTGAAAAACAGAGCCAGAAGGGAAGAGGCCAGCTAGAGGACAGGCATTTTCCTGGCTCACAGGAAGTCCACATCAATGCCTCAAGGGGAGCCTTTGTAAAGCCTCAGGGAGAAAAAGTCAGCTTCAGTGTCTGCTAGGCCCAGTGAGTATAAAGGCATGTTTCACTCTCCCTTCTCTCTGTAGCTTCTTTAGAATCAAAAAGCTTGGATGGAAGGTAGAGGCAGGGAGTTTGAGGCTTTAGGCAGAGAAGCGAAAGTAGAAAGGTTACGCGTTGCTCCCACAACACAATCTTCACATCTGCAGAGGCCCCAGCTTGTGGCAGGGGATATAACTTTAGATCAGTTTGAGTTTTGATCATTATATAGGATTGAACTTTCATATGTATGTATATATTCAGACTCCTGCTATGACAACAAGTATGCATTTCTGAAAAACCTCTCATGCTGCAAAATCACACACTATAAATAACTGGCTTATGGGGAAAATAGAGTTGAGGCAGCCCACTAAAAATATATGGAAATTTCTTTGGGTAAATACCTAGTAGATTGCTGGATCAAATGGTAGGTCTACTTTTATTTCTTTGAGGAATCTACTCACTATTTTCCATGGAGGTTTGCAGTCCCAACAACAATGTATAAGTGCTCTTTTTTCTCTGCATCTACACTAGCATCTATTGTTATGGGCCTTTTTGATAAAAGCCATTCTCCCTGGAGTTAGGTGATATCTCATTGTGGTTTTCATTTGCATTTCTCTGATGATTAGTGACATTGAGCATTTTTCATGTGTTTATTGGCTATTAGTTTGTTTTCATTTGAAACATTTCTGTTTATGTTTTTTGCCCACTTTTAATGGGGTTGTTTGATCTTTTCTTGCTGATTTGCTTGAGTGCTTTGTAAATTCTGGTTATTAGCCCTTTATCAGATATATAGCATGCAAATATTTTCTCCCATTCTGTAGGTTGTCTATTTGCTCTGTTGATTGTTTCATTGACTGTGCAGAGCTTTTTAATTTAATCAAGTCCCATTTATTTATTTTTGTTGTTGCCATGATTGCCCTTAGGGTCTTCTTCATAAATTCTTTGCTAGGCTGATATCTAGAGGAGTTTTTCCAATATTGTCTTCTAGAATTCTTATGGTTTCACTTGCCCTATAACGTTTATTACAGCACAATTCACAATCACAAAGATGTGGAATTAATATAAATACCCATTAATTCATGAATGGATTAATAAATTGTGGTATATATATATACCATGGAATATTACTCAGCCATAAAAATGAGTTAATACCTTTTGCAACAATTTGGATGGAAGTGGAAGGAGACCATTCTCCTAAGTGAAGTATCGTAAGAATGGAAAAACAAACACCACATGTACCCACTATTAAATTGGTACTAACTGATCAGCATTCAAGTGCACAGATGGAAGTAAAACTCAACAGAAATAAGTTAGGTTGGGGGTAGGAAAGGATGGGTAAAATCCTGCCTAACAGGTACAGTGCACACTATCTGGGTAATGGGCACACTTACAACTTTGACTCAAGCAGTACAAAAACAATTTATGAAACCAAAATGTTTGTACCCCTATAATATTCTGAAGTTTTAAAAAAAGTGCTTTTGTTTCACATAACAGTAAATATATATATATATATATATATATATATATATATATATATATGGAAATTTCTTACTAGACTGCTAACAAAACCCATAGCAATTCTAATAAGAACTCTAACATAGTTCCGTGTCTACTAATATTACACCCAGTCTTACAATCAGCTTATTCTTGCCTGCTCTTGGCCGTAGATTCATCCTTTCACCTTTGAGATGCAATATATCAAGGACATTAAATTCTCATGAGAATTTTCATCAAAACTGAAAATTAGATCCAGGGTGTGGGCATTTTAAAATCAAGGCTGTTCCTCCTTCCTTCCTTCCTTCCCTCCCTTCCTTTCTTCTGTCTGTCTTCTTATTTCCTTTATCCTTCCCTCCTTCCCTTCCTTTCCTCTTTCCTTCTTTCTAACTGACCAGCTTTATATTAATATAATATCTTGTTTGAGGCAAATAATCTCAGTATCAAATTTTGGAAGGTGCTAAGAAGTCATTTAATCAAAATTATTGAAAAGGATAGTTTCAGCAAAACCATGAATGGTACTCAGCAGCACACTGGTCCACCTAGGCTCTTATTTCTCCATCACCAATTACCCAGCTTATCTTGGTTGCTTGGGTGATAGGTTATTTTACCAGTCATCCCTTGCCTTCACTTGGCCCTTCATCCACTACTTAGCTATTAGGCCCAAGTCTCCATGGTATCTGTCTGATTTGTGTGCTGTTTCATTCATGTCTTCTGCTCTTCTCTGTTTCTATGTATTTTGTGTGGCACAGATATATATGTGTGCAGAACATAAAAACAGGCAATTAAACTATAAAAATAATAAATACCTCCAAATATCAGCTAAAAACACTAACATTGTGGCTGTGATAAATATATCTAGGAAATTATACTATCTAGAATTTAAAAGACAAATTCAATTGAACACAAAAAAATGTACTAAATGCTTGAAAAAGAGAAATACAGATTTTTTTTTTCTACCAGTGACCACCAGCTATAGGTAGCCATGTCCATGGCAGGAAAGAGTCAAGAGGAGGAAGTGAAGCAGAGGGCAAAAGATGGATAATGAGAAAAAGGAAGCCATCAGTTTACCAAGCTGATTTCTCAAAGAGTCTCTGTTGAAGCCTCTCTTTTCCTTTTAACCCTGTTTCAGCCCATACCTCCTACATGGTACCCACCTCTTTCTCTGAGTCCACTGCATACTTGTTTAATATGCATCTTGCCTGTACTAGATTCTATTGATTTTGAACTTCTGGCTTTCATAGCAAAAGTTGTAGCATGTAAGGGCAGCAAGATCGAGAGAATTGCAGTCTGTGTTTGTGAGAGATCCATAGAGATCAGAACAAGTCCTAGGGAAGGACAAATTTTTTCCTATTGATCTAAGTAATCTTTTGCATTCCTATGGTACCTAAAGGAAATCTAACCTTGTAACTTTATTGACTTTATTAGGGACCACAAGGAAAGAAAGGCCCCTAGAATCCAGGATGAGTAACTGGCACTCGTGTTTGACGAGGCACAATTGTTTTATAATCTCTTTTCCTTGATTTAAATGAAATTATTTATTATTGGTCAGAGGTCCATGTTTCCCACATATATCAAATAATGGAGCTGGGATCAAGGTTCTCCTCCACTTGTTTCCAAAGACCAGGCTTAGGTAATATGGTCATTAAATTCAGAATAAGTGACATAGTTTTCTAGGGAAACTAAGAGTGTGACATCTTTTTGTCTTGGTAGGCATTGTATAATCACAAAAAGAGCAGACTTCCTGTTATATGATATGAAATTATAATAGAATCTGAGCAATGATTCTTACCTTCTGTGTGACTTGGGGCAAGTTTAAACTCTCTGAGTTTCTACATCTGTATAAAGAAAGTAATGATTTATACATTGCAAAGTTGTAAGAATTAAATGAGATTATGTATGTAAAGTGCCTCATACAATGCTTGGAACATTAGTGAACAGTGAAATAATACCTTGCTAATCTTAAGTAAAAAGATTACTTTTTACTTGAGGCATGATATTACCAGACTTCAAACTGTACTATAAGGCTATAGTAACTAAAATAGCATAATAATGGCACAAGAACAGAGACAGACCTTTTCAACAAGACTGAGAATCGAGAGATGAAACAATCCACATATGGTAACCTAATCTTTGACAAAGCAGACAAAAATATACACTGGGGAAAAGAATCTCTCTCCAATAAATGGTGCTGGGAAAGCTGGATAGCTACATGCAAAAGATTGAATCAGGATCCCCACTTCTCACCTCTCACAAAAATCAATTCAAGATGGATAACAGACTTAAACCTAAGGCATGAAACCTTAAGAATTCTAGAAGATGTAGGGAAGACCCTTTCAGACATCAGCCCAGGCAAAGAATTTTTGAAGAAGACCCTCAAAGCAATCACCACAGCAACAAAAATAAATAAATGGGATCTGATCAATTTAAAAAGATTTTGCACAGCCAAGGAAACTATCATTAGAGCAAATAGACAACCTACAGAATGGGAGAAAATATTTGGTCTCTACACATCTGATAAATGGCTGATAACAAGAATCTATATGGAATTTTTAAAAAATCAACAAGAAAAAAATCAAACAACCCCATCAATAAATGGGCAAAGGAAATGAACAGAAACTTTTCGAAATAAGACAGCATAATGGCCAGCAAACATATAAAAAATGCTCAACATCTCTAATCATCAGAGAATGCAAATCAAAACGACAATGAGATACCATCTAACACCAGTGAGAATGGCCTGTATCAAGAAATCCTAAAACAACAAATGCTGGCAAGGATGTGGAGAGACAGGAACACTCTTACACTGCTGGTGGGACTGAAAATTACTGCAACCTCTGTGGAAAAGAATTTTGAGATACCTCAAAGAGCTAAAAATAGAAATACCATTCAATCCAGCAATAACACTATTAGGCATCTACCCAAAAGAGCAAAAGATATTCTATAATAAAGACATCTGCACCCGATGTTTATGGCAGTGGAATTCACTATTGCAAGGATGTGGAAACAACCCAAGTACCCATCAATTCATGAGTGGATTATTCAAATTTGGTATATGTATAAAATGGACAGTGATCTAGCACCTCTTACAGTTTCCTGGATAGAGCTTAAGCCCATTATCCGAAGTGAGGTATCACAAGATCAGAAGAATAGGTTCCACATGTACTCACCATCAAATTGGCATTGACTTATCAACACTATGGTGCTCACATGGTAGCAATATTCTCCAGGGATTAGGAGGTTGGTGGGGGTAAACGCACAACTAAAGGACACAGTGAGCATTGTAGAGGGGAAGGGCATGCCTCTAACCCTCTCTCAGGTGATGCAAAGAAATAAAATGTAACCAAAGTGTGTGTACCCTCATAATATCCTGAAATAAAAAAAAAAAAAACACAAAACTATATGCTATACACAGACAATGGAATATTATGCAGCCTTAAAAAATAATACCTTGCTATTCCAGTTTTGAGCCCTATATTACTTTTCAGGCATTCAGCTGACTGGGAAAAGTTGGTGTTTGTCTTAATCAGGATGGGCTAGGTTATTTTTTCATAAAAAACCCTGAAATCTCAGTGTCTTACAACAACAAAGACTAGTTTCCTACTCATGCTACTTGTCCACTGTTTGTTAACTGTGGCTGTGATCTATATTGCCCTGACTCTGGGCCCCAGTGTGGAACAGCAGTCTGGTATATTGCCTGGAATATTGCTAGTAGTTGTGGCAAAGGGAAGAGAGAATATGGTGAGGAAAGTGTTGGCCCTTAAAGCCTCCTCCTAGAATTGACACGTGTTACTTTTGCTCCCATTCATTAGTCAATGCAAGTGACTTGGTCATACATAGGTTCAACAGGATGGAGAAGTATACTGCTTCTGCATGGATGAGCAAACATTGGTGAAGAATAGCAGTTTACCATGGGTTGATCCAGCTGAGTGCTTTTTCCTTAGTTTCATTTCCCTGAACTCTCCAGGAAAACATGGGGAAAGAGTATCTGATCATATGATTATCTATTTATATGAGAACTTTTACATAATCATACCTTCTTTTTTTCAGCGAAGCAGACCAGGATAATCTTACCTTCTTATCCTTTAAATTTTAACTCAAATGCTGCCTTCCACCATGTTCTTCTGCTTTTGTCTTTGCTGAAAAATAAGCTTTTTCCACTGTGGTATGACATTTTACATTTTAGAGCATGCACTACATACTGTTACATGGTATGATTTATTATTTGCATGGATATTTTCTTTCTTGAGAGTAATTATCTTCAATGAGTTTACAATCTGTGTTTTATTCATTCTTAGGACCATTCAGATTCTTACTTCAGTGTCTTACACATAATTGATTCAAATATTTGTAGAGATAAATTGAAGATCTGAGATCAGACATAACAGTATGTGTGAGCAGGATGGAGGGAAGTCGATATTACACAATAGAGAATTGCCTCCTTTTGAAGTCAAATATATGTTTTCCGGAAGTTCTTGGTAGTAATCATCGGAAACTCCCTGGGGAAACTGGAATGTCAGATGAGACTCCTGAGAACCACTCTTGCAGGGTTCGGAAAGGACAGAGGCAGTTAGAGAAAATTAAAGTCATCAGAGAACTATATCAGCTAGTTTATAATTAGCAATTACTGCGGAAGGAGAAACATTTATTCCATTCTGACAAAAAAGATTGCATAATTGTACCAAGAGTGTTTGCCCACACCCTTTCTAGGATGTGTTAGGCATTTACAAATAGGAACAAATAGCCTTAGCATTGGTGGAGACAAGAAGAAAACAGGCTTTCTTAGGCTATCACTGATCCATGAAGATCAGCAATGACATGTGGCATGGTATGGGTTACCATGTGGGTGGATTAACCATGTCTTCATGTTCCTTTTTCTATCAACAATCTTTAGTGCTAAGTCAGGTCTGAGAAAGAACCAAGAAAGATCAATTCTTTCCCAAGAGACTGGAGATACCAAGCAATCACCAGTATATTTTTAGTTCAACTACTAGGTATTGAGAAACTACTATGTGTGAGACACCATGAGAGTTGACTCTGCTCAATCTTTTAAACAACTTAGAGTTTTATTTTCAATATATTTTTATATTATAATGTTTTCCTCCTGCCTGAAATATTCTAATCTCTGTGCCCTATGTATCCTTCTGGTTTTGGACATCACATCATTCAGAAAGAATTTCTAGACCTCCAAACAAAGGTTTAGTTTCCCTTTCTATGCACTTTTATAACAATATAAATTTCCCTTATCATAACACAATCAATCTGTATTGTACTTTCCTGTTTAAGTGCCTGTAGCTTCCATTGGCCTATATACTCTAGAGGGCAAGGCCTATTTCTTGCTCATTTGTGTATCCCCTGCACCACTGGGATGCTTGATAAAAGTTGATTAATATGTCATTATCTTTTTATGGCTATTATATGATTATATTATTTCAATATATTACCATGTCAATGCCCTATAGTAGCATTAAGTGTCTGTGTACTTTTGAGGGATTTATCTGTTTGCAACTAGCTGTAATTTTTGGAGAGCTGTCTTCAGAAATTCTTAGTAGCATGCTTTGTTTTTTAGTGAGTTAAACAAAGCCAGGAATCAAGGCCTGTGTTCCAGGTTTGGTGCTGTAACTATCTTGCTGTGTGCTTTTGGGAAATAACTTTACCTCTCTGAGCTGGTTTTCCTCATTTGTCAAAAAAAGGATGTGGAATAAGAGATGTCTGATATCACATGTCTGATATTCTGTGACTATATTTGTGTGGCTATTTTAAAACATGACCTGAACATTCTTTGACTCTCCTCCCATTGACTGGTGGAGTCTATGTTTCTTTCCCTTGAATCTGGGCTCTGTGACTGATTGTCCAGTGGAATATAGTGAAAGTGATGTTGTGCCAGTTTCTAGGCCCAGACTAAGAAATTGACAGCTTCTACTTCCTGCCTCTTGGGTTGTTCACATTTGAAACCCAACTGCCATTGGGAAGTCCAAGCATCCCAGGTATGCTACTACTACAGAAAGGAACTGAGTTTCCTGGTCCTCAGCCCGAGCTGAGCACTCAGCTGACAGCCAGCACCAAGTAACCAGCCATGTGAGTGAGCCATTTTGGAAGTGAATCTTCCAGCCTCCAATTCAGCTGAGCCAGCTAATGCTGCATAAAGCACAGAGGAAGTGTCCCTGCCCAGCCCTTCTCAAAGTGCAGATTCAAGAGCAAAATGAAGGATTGTTGTTCTTATAAACCACTAGGTTTTGGAGTGGTTTGTTACACGGCAATAGATAATTGATATACACCTTTTACTACTTCACAGTATCTCAGACCTTTTATCTACTACGATATTCTGGTATGTGTAAAATTAGCTCCAGAACTTTCATAAATCAATGCTTACCTCAAATTTATAACAGGAACAACATCAGTAGGGAGAATACACCATTAAGCAATCAAATGCTGGTTGAGTAGTGCTCTCTCCTCGGCTTCTCAGCAGAGGTTAATGGAGAAAGCTTTGGTTAAATTAACTGACGTAGGCGACAAATGGGCCAACCACTCTCCATTGGAATGTATGTTCTATGATTGATGATGACTCTTTGCAGGACTTTCTGGAGATGACTGTCAATTACAGGTGGGTTCCCAAACCACATGGAAGGCTTCCCCTTCATCTATTTTGTACAAAGTGATGTTCTCAACAGTGGAACCAAGGTGTCCATTTACCACTGTCCCCTCAGTGGCCTGGGGCTTGGAACTCAGACCATTTCTTTCAAATGGCATTGTGCTGTATATAAAATAAGATGTTTACACCCAAAATAAATAAATCTTTGGCTGAAACAGTCCAGGGTGTATAACAAAAATAAGCTCTTCTTTCTAGGTAGTCAATCTTCAATGGGCTTGGGAGATGAGGATTGATGGTGATGTATTTGAGCTGCCATTGTGGTTTCTCAGATTGGTGGCTTCTGCACTAGGTACCAGGACTGAACTTCTGGGATGATTCCCCTTCTGTATGAGGGAGTAGCTCTTCTTCCTTAGGGTATAATGCTTGTGAGCAACAACCATGGAGCCAAATAATCTGGGTAAAAATCCCAGCTCACTAGCCACATGACCTTAGACAAGTTACTAGGCCTTTCTATGCCTTAATTTTCTCATCATGGTGGTAATAGTGATCATTTCATATGGTTGAGTTTTTCTAAGGTTAAATGAGTTAATATGTGTAAATCACTTGAAACAATGCCTAAAACTTAGAAAGTACTATATAAATGCTAGCTATTTTATTACTGTTAACATTGCCATTAGTTACTATTATTTTTGTTTCCTTTTTACCTTACAGCTGAGTACCCTGCCTAGAATAAGATTTTTTTATGTGCGGACATCAAGCAGAGCTTACAACATCCAGGGGGGCTTTTAGTAAAGTCAAAGTGCCATTCTGGGCATCTTCTCTCTTAATCCTGGGCCTTTGGCCCTCACAACATTCCCCTCCCAGGAACTGCCAACTGCCATTCTATTTCCACCAGTCACTTTTCATACCATCATATGATCAACATAATTGAGAAAACATTTGGGGTTTGAGGCCTAAAGGTTTTTGTTTTTATGATTTTGTGTTTTGTTTTTCCTAATACTCAGGTTTAACCCTCCACCTTAGATTGCATTCTCTGGAAATGGATTGTGAGACAGAGTTGTGTGCTGAAGGTTTACTGGGGAGTGCTCCAGGGATATATACCCATAAGAAAGTGAGGAAAGCAGGATTGGATGGAGGCAGAAGTTGACTCACTATGTGGTTGCTACAGAGGCCTCACCTGATCCTATGGAGAGTGCTGGAGCAGTAAAAGCCCTTCGAGTTGTCCCAAATTGAGGTTGACAGGGCTGGGCATTTGTATCTCCAAATCAGACACTAAGGCTGACACCCCTGGAGGGAATATAATTTTGGGCAGGGCTACTTAATGTAGCAAATGGCTAAGGGACACAGCTGTGAACCATCTGATAGTCTCAGCAGCTAGGGATAGGAGCATTGGCCCTGAGAAGAAGATCTGGATGGAGCACCACGGTGTCCACTAAGTACAGACAATTTATTTCAAGGAAGATACTTATAGCAAAAAGAGCTTTGAAGTCTGCTCATAAGGGACAAACAACTCAGGAAAATTACTTAATCTCTCTGAGCCTCATTTTCTCCTATACATTGAAGATTAGATCATTTATAAAAGGCTAACAGAGCTCTGCTACTGGGTCTTTCCCACCAGAGATACTCAGTTAATTCTAGTTCCCCTCCCACCTTGCTCAATTGCACGAGACCAAGAATCTTAGGTCCAGAAATTCTAGCTCTTGTGTTTTCAAATGGCACACTGGGGACTGTACTTTTGCTTTCACTTAGGGCTAGCTCTGAGGGCAGGAAGTGAATGTCACTTAAACATCTACAATGATCCAGGCTCTCTGCCAGCTCATGTCACCCTCACCACAACACTGAGGGTCAGATATTAGGTCCTCCTTTCACACAGGAGGAAAGTGAAGCTCAGAGAGGTGAAGCGACTTGTTCAAGTTTATATGGCTAATAAGGGACAGAGGCAGTGTTCAAATCCACTTTCATACACTGCTTCCTGTACTGCTGCCCTGGCCCAGGTATAAGTACCCTTCACTTTAAAGACCAAGCTTCCAGAATACAACTGGGAACAGGAAATTAAAATTTTAAGGGGGATTAATATTTTACAAATATTGATGTAATTTTCTATTCTGCTTTCCTGAGCATGTGATCATACCCTAGTTGGCTTGTGATAACCAACTGCCTAGAAATTTTTTTGAGGTTGAATGTGTGTGTGTGTGTGTGTGTGTGTGTGTGCATGCGTGCACGCTAGGGTTAAGAAATGTTAACGATGGAATACAGAAAGACCATGATCATGTCCACAGAATATGATTGTGAGGCAAGACAACAGCCTTGTAAATTAGGCTACCGTCTTAAGAAAGGACTTGCTAAATTTTTAAATCTCATTCTCCTTTTGCAACCTAACATATCCAGCTTCAAAAACCAGAGTAGGACTTAAACACACAGAGTCCACACAGCAATGCTGTGAGTCTTGCTACTGAGTGCTAGAAGGAGGCTATGACCCAGGGGAACTAAGAGACAGCAGAGCCCCTTTCTTCTTCTTTGCATTGGCCTGACTCTCTGTCTCCCTTGGGAAGCTCACCCTTGAAACCCAATCCAGGCCCCAGGGATAGGTCACATGAGGGTGTTCTGGCCAATAGCTCCAGCTGAGGTCTTAGTTGACCACCAACATTAACCACCAGGCACACAAATAAGGATGCCTTCATGGCAACTACAGCTTCAGCCTCTTTCCAACTGTAACCACTTAGGAGGCCCCCAAGATAAAACCAGCTTGCTGAGTCCAGTCAACCCCCTAATCTACGAGAAATAATACTAAGAAATGATTGTTACTGTTTTAATGCCACTATGATTGGGGTGGTTTTATAGGCAACTATAGACAACCATAATGAGAGGCAAGAAGAACTTAGGGAAAGTTCCCACAGAGCTTGAAAGGTTATATATAAAACACGATAACATGCTAGGGAGTCTGAGCCTCTTAGTCAACTGAAGGAAAGATCAAGGGTAATTTAAAAATATCTTTAAAAACACAGCACAGGAAACTAAACCTTCTCAATTTCCAGTGAGGGCAGCATAAGAAGAAATCAGCTTAAATTATAGTATGATGAATTTCAAATTGATGTACGCAGTGATTTCTGAGTGAGGAAAAAGCCATGGGCACTCATATTTTAATGAATCATATATTGTCTTTATTGTCCTCCTATCTAGTTAGGTGACTGGCCTCCCTTCCTGTTCACTGTAGTCTCTAAAAAACATAAATACAAAATATAATAAACACATACTGAGGACAAAATACATATTGAAGATTAAAAAAAATTTATGATGATGTATATTTAGATACATATCATTTAGGGTTTTATTTTTATTTATTTTATTTTTTTATTTCAGCATATTATGGGGGTACAAATGTATAGGATACATATATTGTCTTTGCCCCAGCTGAGTCAGAGCTTCAAGCTTGTCCATCCCCCACATGGTGCACACTGCACCCATTAGGTGTATATATACCCATTCTCTCCTTCCCCCTCCCACTTGCCTGACACCTCATGAATGTTACTACTATGTGTGCACTTAAGTGTTGGTCAGTTAAGTGAGTTAATACCAATTAGATGGTGAGTACATGTGGTGCTTGCTTTTCCATTATTGTGGTACTTCACTTAGTAGAATGGGCTCCAGCTCCATCCAGGATAATACAAGAGGTGCCATATCACCATTGTTTCTTATAGTTGAATAGTACTCCATGGTATACATATACTGCACATTATTAATCCACTCATGGATTGATGGGCACTTGGGTCATTTCCACATCTTTGCAATTGTGAATTGTGCTGCTATAAACATTTGAGTGCTGATGTCTTTTTTATAGAATGTCTTTTTTCCTTTTGAGTAGATGCCCAGTAACGGGATTTCTGGATCAAATGGTAGTTCTACTTGTAGCTCTTTGAGGTATCTCCATATTACTTTTCACAGAGGTTGTACTAGTTTTCAGTCCCACCAGAAGTATAGAAGTGTTCCTATCTCTCCACATCCATGCCAACATTTATTGTTTTGGGACTTTTTGATAAAGGCCATGCTCACTGGAGATAAGTGATATCCCATTGTGGTTTGATTTGCATTTCCCTGATGATTAGAGATGCTGGCATTTTAAATAATTAAAAAAGAAAAAAATTATGTCCAAGCCAGAGTTCCTTAGAATGATATCATCTCCTTAAATAGTATGACTTTAAAAATGAACACCTCTGGGTTAATTGGTTTGGAGTTATATGATATAATTTTCGAAAAGATTCACATAGAATTTGGTGTACTGGAGAGATATCACTTCTCAGCATTCTTATTACACACAAGTCTATTTTGCAATTCCGTGGCTTTCCACTTTCTTCAATCTGGAAGGTGGCCCCCTACCCTGCCCCACCCTATCTTACCTTCTCTGTCTGAATAGTTACCTCTTTCTACATAACAGCTGCACTCTACCCAAAATAAAATACAGTAGTCCCTCTGTAACCGTGGGTGCCACATCCATGGATTCAACCAATAGCGGATTGAAAATTGCGGGTATCCTTCTGGCTACGCCAAATTGAGGGGCGAGAGTTGATGCAGTTGTACGGCCATCACGGTGAGGCATTGGTCCCCTGACTGCTGTTTTCTTTGGAGTTTTCTCCAGACTACCAATATGCACAAGCAAATACTTAAAATAATGCCAAAAGTTATTATAGTGGAACTCCCATAGACCTTAAGATGAGAAAGTGGATCGTTTGACTCCAAATCAGATGATATGTCATTAATGATGTCAGCCTCAGAGAGCGAAGTAAGTTTGTGACTGAAGGTAGTTAATAGTTCGTGTTGTAAATTTCCAATCTCTTCAGTGAGATTTCCTTGATTAAGTAGATGTTTTTTAGGTTTTCCCAAGAAAATCGAGTTTGATTATATAAATGAGGAGTTGGAGTGCTAATACCATAATTCAGTCATGTTTTTATGACTTTTAAAGTCAGTGTCTTTTATATGGGAGGGCCTTCTGTCCCAATTTCGTATTTATTAACTATAGTGTCCTCCTCGTTAGGTTTTATTGGACCACGATAATCATAAGGTCCTGGTAGCCAATTAGAATCATTAATAAAGACTAAGAAAGGCATGTCAGCCCAATTGACAATCTTATTTAAAGGTGGATTGGGAATATAGGCCCAGTAATGGTAAGTCTGGTTACCAGACACTCTTACTGCCATGCTTACTACACAGATCATGACAAGAAAGAGGTTCACAAATGTTTAGATGTCCAATTCAATATCCCAATATCCTGTTTGCTTCTTGGTGAGTTCTCTTCTCTCTTCCCATGTCATGGTCTGTGCCTGATGAATTCTAGTTTCCTCTCTGGGTTTAATTCTTTTGCTTGGAATCCAGACTCTTTGTCTGTCATCTGTCGAAATACAAGCAAAAACCTCTCCCCCACACCTTTGCCCATCTTTCTTCCCAATCATTCTCTATATCGTCTTTCTATCAGATAGGCTGGTGAGGGAAAGAATCTGATTGGCGACTCCCTTTCCAATAATTCTCTATTGCTGTTAAACTGTCTTCTTTACGAATATCCAAAAATTTTAAAGTAAATAAATTTAAAGTACATAAGGCTTAATTTACTCTATCTCTGAGGGACCATATATTTCCCCCTTTTTGTTTAAACAACATGAAATTTTTGCTTTTGTAGGTCAGTTACCATAATTAAAGAAAAATCTTTTGTAGTGATAATTTTTAAATTAAAAAAGAAAACATCTTATAGAATTAAAATGAGTATATCGTGTGATTTTATTAAGAGTAAATTAACATTAACAGAAATCTGTGTTTTAGCCAAAATTTTTTAATAAATTTTTTTAATAAACTTTTTCTCAATCTGCATGTACCACACACCATCTATAAAACATACCTTAAAACTTTTTGTTTTTCTTAACATTTTTTTAAAATAACCAGTCATTTTAGGACAAAAAATTTTATGCAAGATCCTTTTTTTATATTATTCTTTTTGTTTAACTTTTTTTTTTTTTACCAAAACTCTACATCCATAGTCTTTTTACATCTTTTTTTTACTTACGAGTGGAATTTTGGTTTTTTTTTAAATTTATTTTTATTTAATCTTTAGATAATCCACAAGAAAAAAAATTAGTCCATATAATGAATATGAGGAAAACATTTTTTTAGTATTTTTAAAGGCTGATCGACGAAATGCTGGCACAGGGTTGGCTATTAAGCATGCCCTGAGACAAGACTTTTTATTGATACTGTTTAGTTGGCTGTTAATTGTTTAAAGCAGGTATAGTAAAGGCATTTTTTTCTTATCAGATATTTATAAACGGATAGTAAAAAACCAGTCTTTTAAATCTACTATTATAATATGCCAATCTTTAGCTAAAAACTTTTAGAAATAATTGTAACATCAGCTTTAGTATCTATAAGTCCAATAAAAGATTTGCTATTTAGCTTAATTTCTAATTGAGGTCTCTGGTCATTAATAAAAGTTTGCCAATATACTTTAGTTCCAGTACTTCCAAAACCTCCTTGTCTTAAAACAATAGATTTTTTAATTTGCATAAAAGGTAATAATAGAAGTTGTGTAATATGGTCTCAAGCCTGAATAGGATAATCAGAAGTGGAACTCATTATAACTGAAATTTTTTTTTGAATAATCTGAATCAATTATATCCCAATGTACTATTACTCTTTTTAATGTAAGAGAATTATGACCTATTATTAATTAATATTAATATGCCTGGAGGATCAGGCCAAATATATCTATACGTACTTTTATATATATACATATCAATAGATGGTGTTAAGAGGCCATTGTCACGAGATGGTCTTTGTTTTTTGGAATTGCTTTTTTAGCCGATAGTTTTAGCCAACATTTGAATTTTAAATGTCTCACTGGACTTTTTGGCAAATTTTAAAAAATTTTTTTATCGGCACACCCTTTAATTTCAAAGGGCATAAAGCTGCCGGCCTTTTGAATTAACATTATTAAAAGCCAATATATGTAACATCATATTTTCTAAATTAGGAGGACTGTTTTTTTTTGCACAAGATCTTTCTTGCAATCTAGCAATAAAATCTACATAAGTTTTATTAACATTTTGTTTTATATTTATGCAGGAAGACACAGGTTATCTAAGAGAAGCTATCTTTATCCATGTTTTTATATAGCACTGCAAAATTTGAGAAAAAGCCTGATCATCATATTTTAATTGAGCATTAATACGAAACTAATTCTTTTTTTCGTAATTTGTGCCAGACATATCTATTGGCGGGTCTCTAGACCCATTTAGCTAGGTTTGCTGACGGGTTTTTTTTTTTTTTTTATTTCGTCATATTATGGGGGTACAGATTTTAAGGTTTCAATAAATGCCCATTTCCCTCCCTCCCCCCAAAAGTCTGAGTCTCTATCATGACCATCCCCCAGATGGTGCACATCTCACTCATTATGTATGTATATACCCGCCCCCTACCCCCCCCACTTGCCCAATACCCTATTACTGTAGTACCTATGTGTCCACTTAGGTGCTACTCAGTTAATACCAGTTTGCTGGAGAATATATCTGGTGCTTGTTTTTCCATTCTTGGGATACTTCACTTAGTAGTATGGGTTCCAGCTCTAACCAGGAAAATATAAGATGTGCTATATCACCATTGTTTCTTAGAGCTGAATAGTACTCCATGGTATACATATACCCACATTTTATTAATCCATTCTTGGATTGATGGGCACTTGGGCTGTTTCCACAGCCTTGCAATTATGAATTGTGCTGCTATAAACATTCGGGTGCAGGTGTCTTTTTTGTAGAGTGTCACTGGATCATTTGGGTAGATGCCCAGCAATGGGATTGCTAGGTCAAATGGTAGATTCACTTGTATCGCTTTAAGGTATCTCCATATTGCTTTCCACAGAGGTTGAACTAGTTTGCAGTCCCACCAGCAGTGTAGGAGTGTTCCTCTCTCTCGGCAACCACGCCAGCATTTGTTGTTTGGAGATTGTTTGATAAAGGCCATTCTCACTGGGGTTAAGTGATATCTCATTGTGGTTTTGATTTGCATTTCCCTGATGATTAGAGATGTTGAGCATTTTTTCATATGTTTGTTGGCCATTCTTCTGTCTTCTTTAGAAAAGTTTCTGTTCAAGTCCTTTGCCCACTTTTTAATGGGGTTATTTGATTTTTTCCTCCTGATTTTCATAAATTCTAAGTATATTCTAGTTATCAGCCCCTTATTGGATGCATAGGATGCAAAAATTTTCTCCCATTCTGTAGGTTGTCTGTTTACTTTCATGACTATTTCTTTGGCTGTGCAGAAGCTTTGTAGTTTGATCATGTCCCATTTATTTATTTTTGTTGCTGCTGTGATTGCCTTTGGGGACTTCTTCATAAACTCTTTGCCTAGGCCGATGTCTAGGAGAGTGTTTCCAACTTTTTCCTCTAGAATTCTAATAGTTTCATACCTTAGGTTTAAGTCTGTTATCCAGCGTGAGTTGGTTTTTGTGAGAGGTGAAAGTTGTGGGTCCTGCTTCAGCCTTCTACAGGTGGCTATCCAGTTTTCCCAGCACCATTTATTGAAGAGGGATTCTTTTCCCCAGCGTATGTTTTTGTCTGCTTTGTCAAAGATTAGATGGCTATATGAGGATGGTTTTATATCAGGATTCTCACATCTATTCCACTGGTCAATATTCCTATTTTTGTGCCAATACCATATTGATTTAATTACTACAGCTTTGTAGTATAGTTTGATATCTGGCATATTAATGCCTCCCATTTTGTTTTTGTTGCCTAGAATTGCTCTTGATATTCGGGGTCTTCTTTGGTTCCATATGAAGCGTAAAATTATTTTTTCTATGTCTGTGAAGAATGCTGATGGGATTTTAATAGGTATTGCATTGAATCTCTAGATCAGTTTGGGTAGTATAGACATTTTGATGATATTGAGTCTGCCGATCCACGAGCATGGTATGGATTTCCATCTGTTTACATCCTCTGCTATTTTCTTCCTCAGTGTTTCATAGTTCTCCCTGTAGAGGTCTTTTACGTCCTTGGTTAAGTATATTCCTAGGTACTTTAATTTCTTTGTTGCTATTGTGAAGGGAATTGAGTCTTTGATTTGGTTCTCAATTAGATTGTTGTTGGCGTATATGAATGCCTCTGATTTTTGTGTATTGATTTTGTATCCTGAGACTTTACTAAATTCATTGATCAGTTCCAGGAGTTTCTTGGTTCAATCCTTGGGGTTTTCTAGATACAATATCATATCATCAGCAAACAGTGAAAGTTTGATCTCTTCTGCCCCTATTTGGATACCTTTGATTCCATTTTCCTGTCTGATTGCTGTAGCCAAGACTTCCAGCACTATGTTGAACAGAAGTGGAGATAGTGGGCAGCCTTGTCTGGTTCCAGTTCTAAGTGGGAATGATTTCAATTTTTCCCCATTCAGTATGATGTTGGCTATGGGTCTGTCATATATGGCTTGTATCATTTTTAGGTATGTCCTTTCTATGCCTATTTTCTTAAGTGTTCGTATCATGAAAGGGTGTTGAATTTTGTCAAAAGCTTTTTCTGCATCTATTGAAAGAATCATGTGGTCTTTGTTTTTGCTTCTGTTTATGTGGTGGATTGCATTTATAGATTTACGTATGTTGAACCATCCCTGGAATGAAGCCCACTTGGTCGTGGTGGATTATTTTTTTGGTAAGTGTCTGGATTCGGTTAGCTTGCTGACGTGTTTTATCTCTCCACCGAGTGGTGAACTGTAAGAACTCAGGTGAAGGTAAGATTATTTGCGCCAGAGATTTCCAATCCCAAGGAATTAACTATTTTACTTGAGCCAATTCTTCTTCTTTTTTTTTTTTTATCACTTCTTTTATTTATTTTTATTTCAGCATAATAAGGGGGTACAAATATTAAGGTTACAATCATTGCTATTGCCTTCTCTCCCCCCTCGAGTCAGAGCTTCAAGCATGTCCATGCCCCCAACAATGCACAATGCACTTATAATGTATATATATAAACCCATCATCCCCCCACCTGCCCGACACCTGATAATTGTTTTTTTTTAATAACATTTTCGTTAGATTTTATAATTTTGCCTTTACTTAGGAAAGGTTAGAGATATGCTCTTCCCCTCCACACTGTTCAGCACGTCTCTCAGATGTGGATCTATCCCCCTACCCCCTGAATCTCTGGTGAACACCACCCGCCTCTGAGCACCATATTGAAAATCAGTCAGTACCAATGTGATGGCAAATACATATGGAGCCCATCCCTCTGATCTTGTGTCACCTCACTTTGGATAATGGGCTTAAGCTCAATCCAGGATAGTATAAGCGGTGCTGGCTCACTGTCATTTCTTAGAATTGAGTAATATTCCATTGTAAACACATACCAAATTTTAATTATCCAGTCGTGAATTGATGGGCACTTGGGTTGTTTCCACATCCTTGCAATAGTGAATTGTGCTGCCAAAAATATTCTGGTGCAGATGTCTTTATAATAGAATGTCTTATGCTCTTTTGGGTAGATGCCTAATAATGCTATTGCTGGGTCAAATGGAATTTCTATTTTTAGCTGTTTGAGGTATCTCCAAATTCTTTTCCACAAAGGTTGCACTAATTTGCAGTCCCACCAACAGTGTAAGAGTGTTCCTATCTCTCCACATCCTCGCCAGCATTTGTTGTGTTGGGATTTCTTGATACAGGCCATTCTCACTGGGGTTAGGTGGTATCTCATTGTGGTTTTGATTTGAATTTCTCTGATGATTAGAGATGTTGAGCATTTTTTTATGTTTGCAGGCCATTATTCTGTCTTCTTTGGAGAAGTTTCTGTTCATTTCCATTGCCCATTTCCTGATGGGGTTGTTTGATTTTTTTCTTGTTAAATCTTTTGAGTTCAAGATAGATTCTTGAGCCAATTCTTTAAGCAAGGTCTTGGTGTAAGGAACACTAAGAAACACAGGCTTGTTCTAATTCTTTGTAAGTTTTAAATGTAATAGGCTCATGATCACTGCGGGGGCTCTGAGGTGTACATGCTGCTTCATCCTGATCATTTGAATCTGAACTCAGCTGTACTTCAGCAAAAGGATAAAGACACACTTTTAACTTCCCATTTAACTGCATTTCTTTGCTATTTTTTAAGACCTTAGTTCGTCTTTTAGAAGTTCCTTTAAGGACCTTTCTCAAGGGCAGATCATGCTTCTGGGAACCATTTGCATAAGAAAACAATAGCTTCTTAGGCAAAAGCTTGGAGCTCATGGAGGAGGAATTTCTAGCTACTATTTTGAGCAAAAGTTCACCTTTAGTATCTTTTCACTTCTCCATTTTTTCTTTCATCGACCCATACTCACTGCCCACAGCCATCTTTACTGGCTTTCTCTCTTTTTTTTTTTTTTTTTTTTTTTTAATTTTTTTTTTTTTTTATTTTGGCATATTATGGGGGTACAGATTTTAAGGTTTCAATAAATGCCCATTCCCCCCCTCCCCCCAAAAGTCTGAGTCTCCATCATGACCATCCCCCAGATGGTGCACATCTCACTCACTATGTATGTATATACCCGCCCCCCTCCCCCCTCCCACCTGCCCAATACCCTATTACTGTAGCACCTATGTGTCTACTTAGGTGCTACTCAGTTAATACCAGTTTGCTGGAGAATATATCTGGTGCTTGTTTTTCCATTCTTGGGATACTTCACTTAGTAGTATGGGTTCCAGCTCTAACCAGGAAAATATAAGGTGTGCTATATCACCATTGTTTCTTAGAGCTGAATAGTACTCCATGGTGGACATATACCACATTTTATTAATCCATTCTTTGATTGATGGGCACTTGGGCTGTTTCCACAGCCTTGCAATTATGAATTGTGCTGCTATAAACATTCGAGTGCAGGTGTCTTTTTTGTAGAGTGTCACTGGATCATTTGGGTAGATGCCCAGCAATGGGATTGCTGGATCAAATGGTAGATTCACTTGTATCGCTTTAAGGTATCTCCATATTGCTTTCCACAGAGGTTGAACTAGTTTGCAGTCCCACCAGCAGTGTAGGAGTGTTCCTCTCTCTCCGCAACCACGCCAGCATTTATTGTTTGGAGATTTTTTGATAAAGGCCATTCTCACTGGGGTTAAGTGATATCTCATTGTGGTTTTGATTTGCATTTCCCTGATGATTAGAGATGTTGAGCATTTCTTCATATGTTTGTTAGCCATTCTTCTGTCTTCTTTAGAAAAATTTCTGTTCAAGTCCTTTGCCCACTTTTTAATGGGGTTATTTGATTTTTTCTTCCTAATTTTCGTGAGTTCTAAGTATATTCTAGTTATCAGTCCCTTATCGGATGCACAGGATGCAAAAATTTTCTCCCATTCTGTAGGCTGTCTGTTTACTTTCATGACTATTTCTTTGGCTGTGCAGAAGCTTTGTAGTTTGATCATGTCCCATTTATTTATTTTTGTTGCTGCTGTGATTGCCTTTGGGGACTTCTTCATAAACTCTTTGCCCAGGCCGATGTCTAGGAGAGTGTTTCCAACTTTTTCCTCTAGAGTTCTAATAGTTTCATATCTTAGGTTTAAGTCTGTTATCCAGCGTGAGTTGGTTTTTGTGAGAGGTGAAAGGTGTGGGTCCTGTTTTAGCCTTCTACAGGTGGCTATCCAGTTTTCCCAGCACCATTTATTGAAGAGGGATTCCTTTCCCCAGCGTATGTTTTTGTCTGCTTTGTCAAAGATGAGATGGCTATATGAGGATGGTTTTATATCAGGATTCTCACATCTGTTCCACTGGTCAATATTCCTGTTTTTGTGCCAATACCATATTGTTTTAATTACTACAGCTTTGTAGTATAGTTTGATATCTGGCATATTAATGCCTCCCATTTTGTTTTTGTTGCCTAGAATTGCTCTTGATATTCGGGGTCTTCTTTGGTTCCATACGAAGCGTAAAAGTATTTTTTCTATATCTGTGAAGAATGCTGATGGGATTTTAATAGGTATTGCATTGAATCTGTAGATCAGTTTGGGTAGTATAGACATTTTGATGATATTGAGTCTGCCAATCCACGAGCATGGTATGGATTTCCATCTGTTTACATCCTCTGCTATTTCCTTCCTCAGTGTTTCATAGTTCTCCCTGTAGAGGTCTTTTACCTCTTTGGTTAAATATATTCCTAGGTACTTTAATTTCTTTGTTGCTATTGTGAAGGGAATTGAGTCTTTGATTTGGTTCTCAATTAGATTGTTGTTGGCGTATATGAATGCCTCTGATTTCTGTGTATTAATTTTGTATCCTGAGACTTTACTAAATTCATTGATCAGTTCCAGGAGTTTCTTGGTTGAATCCTTGGGGTTTTCTAGATACAATATCATATCATCAGCAAACAGTGAAAGTTTGATCTCTTCTGCCCCTATTTGGATACCTTTGATTCCATTTTCCTGTCTGATTGCTGTAGCCAAGACTTCCAGCACTATGTTGAACAGAAGTGGAGATAGTGGGCAGCCTTGTCTGGTTCCAGTTCTAAGTGGGAATGATTTCAATCTTTCCCCATTCAGTATGATGTTGGCTATGGGTCTGTCATATATGGCTTGTATCATTTTTAGGTATGTCCCTTCTATGCCTATTTTCTTAAGTGTTCGTATCATGAAAGGGTGTTGAATTTTGTCAAAAGCTTTTTCTGCATCTATTGAAAGGATCATGTGATCTTTGTTTTTGCTTCTGTTTATGTGGTGAATTGCATTTATAGATTTACGTATGTTGAACCATCCCTGCATCCCTGGGATGAAGCCCACTTGGTCGTGGTGGATTATTTTTTTGATAAGTGTCTGTATTCGGTTAGCTAAGATTTTGTTGAAAATTTTTGCATCTATATTCATTAGGGATATTGGTCTGTAGTTTTCTTTTTTTGTTGCATCCTTTCCTGGTTTTGGTATCAGGGTAATATTCGCTTCATAAAAGGTGTCGGGGAGGTTTCCGTTCTTCTCGATGTTGTGGAATAGTTTCTGCAAGATAGGTACTAGTTCTTCTTTGTAAGTATGGTAAAATTCAGGTGTGAAGCCATCTGGACCGGGACTTTTCTTTTTAGGGAGATTTTTAATTGCTGTTTCTATTTCAGCTGTTGAGATTGGTCTGTTCAGGGAATCTATTTCTTCCTGGTTGAGCCTAGGGAGGCTGTGTGTTTCTAGAAATTTGTCCATTTCCTCCACATTTTCCAGTTTGTGTGCATAAAGATTTTTGTAGTATTCATAAATTGTATCTTGTATCTCTTTGGGATCAGTTGTGATATCTCCTTTTTTATTCCTGATGGAGCTTATTAGAGATTTCTCTTTTCTGCTTTTCGTTAGCTTAGCCAACGGCGTGTCAATCTTGTTTATTTTTTCAAAGAACCAACTTTTTGTTTTATTAATCTCCTGAATAGCTTTCCTGTTTTCAATTTCGTTTAGTTCTGATTTGATCTTGTTGATTTCACTTCTTCTGCTGGGTTTGGGGTTGGTCTGTTCTTCTTTTTCCAGCTCTTTGAGTCGTTTCATTAGATTGTCTATTTGTGATCTTCTTGCCTTTTGGTTATAGGCATTTATGGAGATAAACTTTCCTCTCAGAACTGCTTTAGCTGTGTCCCAGAGGAGTTGATAACTTGTCTCTCCATTGTCGTTTTCTTCATAGAAGTTTTTTATTTCCGTCTTGATTTCTTCATTTACGAAGTAATCATTTAGTAGGAGGTTGTTTAATTTCCACGTTTTTGTGTAGAAATGTGAGTTTCTGTTAGGGTTGATTTCTAGTTTTATTCCACTGTGATCTGAGAAGGTACATGGTATGATTTCTATTTTTTTAAATTTCTTGAGATTTTCTTTGTGTCCTAGGATATGGTCAATCTTAGAGAATGTCCCGTGAGCTGATGAGAAGAACGTATATTCAGTGGATTTTGGGTAGAATGTTCTGTAGATGTCTGTCAGACCCAATTGTTCTAGAGTTTTGTTTAAGTCCATTATTTCTTTATTAATTTTCTGTTTGGAGGATCTGTCTCGTGCCGTCAGTGGGGTGTTGAAATCCCCGGCGATTATGGAGTTGCTATTAATCCATTTGCTTAGCTCCAGTAAGGTTTGCTTTATGAATCTGGGTGCACCTAAGTTGGGTGCATATATATTTAAAATTGTTATCTCTTCTTGTTGGACTGTGCCCTTCACCATTATATAATGACCCTCTTTGTCTTTTACTACTTTTGTTGGTTTAAAAACTAAATCGTCTGAAATTAGAACTGCCACACCAGCCTTCTTTTGGCTTCTGTTTGCTTGGAATATTGATCTCCACCCTTTTATTTTTAGTCTATGTGCATCCTTGCAGGTTAAATGTGTTTCCTGAAGACAGCATATACTTGGCCTGTATTTTCTTATCCATTCAGCCAGCCTATGTCTCTTGAGTGGAGAGTTTAAGCCATTCACATTTATTGAGAGAACTGATAGGTAAGGTAGATTACTGATCATTCTGTTGGGTTGGATGTTGTTGCTATGATTTGTGTCTTGAGCCATTGTAATATCTGGCCTTTAATATCTTTGGGTTTTGGTTGTTTTTATATCCGTGGATTATTATTATGATGTTCCGTGCATAACGCTGTTTTAAGTACTTCTTGTAGGGCTGGTCTTGTCTTGGTGAATTCTCTGAGCCTTTGCTTGTCTGCGAATGTTTTTATTTCTCCTTCATATATGAAGCTTAGTTTTGCAGGGAATAATATTCTAGGCTGGGCATTGTTTTGTTTCAAAAGAGTGAGAATGGGGCCCCAGTCTCTCCTTGCTTGTAAAGTCTCATTAGAGAAGTCTGATGTTATTCGAATTGGCTTTCCCTTGTATGTCACTTGCTTCTTTTGTCTTACAGCTCTTAGAAGGGCCTCTTTAGTTGATACTTTGGTCAGTCTGATGACTGCATGACGTGACGTCTTCCTGTTTGCATTGAATCTCCCAGGGGTCCTCTGGGCTTCTTGAACTTGTATATCGAGATTTTGAGCAAGACCTGGGAAATTTTCCTCTATTATATCTTCAAAAAGCTTGTCCAGCCCTTGAGTGCTGTCTTCCTCCCCTTCGGCTAAACCTATGACCCTCACGTTAGGTTTTTTCACATAATCCCACAGCTCTTGTAGACTTTGATCTTTTCTCTTGTTTCTCTGCTGTATTTCTGTGACTGATTTATTTAATTGGAAGGTGTTATCTTCAAGCTCTGAGATTCTTTCTTCTGCTTGATCCACCCTGTTCTTGAGACTTTCCACAGTATTTTGTAGTTCTCTGAGTTGATTCTTCATCTCCAGGACTTCGGTTAAAGTTTTCTTCACTGTGTCAATCTCTTTGTTGAACCTTTGTTCCATTTCTTGGAGGTTTTTTGTGTTTTCTTGGTGTTGGTTATTGAGTTGTTGTTGCAGCTGGGTGAGTGTTCTTATGATCCACATACGAAATTCCTTTTCTGTCATATCGGTTGCCTGATTTTGGTCGGTGTCCGTTTCTAGGGGGCTGGTGCTCCTCCTTGGGGGTGTGTTTTCCGTTTGGTTCTTCATATTTCCTGAGTTCTTTCGCTGATTTCTTCCCATGTCGATCAGTTGTTGTTTCTTTCCTTAGGTTATTGTTTGGGTATTCACACACCTTGTTTAGTTTCTGAGGCGTTAGGTGGTGCCTGTGGGTGAAGTTGGACCACTCCCTGTATATTGAGTCAGTGGGTGCCGTGGAAAGGCTGTGCAAGATGCTGTCCCTGTCAGTAGGTGGCGTTTGCTTGGAGGAACAGGCTATGGTGTTGATTTTGAGTCCTGTTATCAGCTCTCGTTCTGGGCGGAGCTGGGTTGAGTAAGCCTGCCCTCAGGCCGTTAGCAGGGGTCAAAGTTCTGTTCTCTGCTGTCAGGGCGGGGCTGGAATGGTCCCGCTCAGCCAGAAAGTCTGGGTGTGGGGGTGGGGCTGTCTGAGACCCACAGTCTGCAGCAGGCCTCGCTTCTTTCCACCCTCCCCAACTCCGCAGCTACTCCTGAGCCTCTGCCAGCAGGCCAGACCACAAGCCACCAGGCCTCCCCGGACTGTGATGCCGGCGGGGAGGTTCCCTGCACAGGAACGCCACCTGGGTTGGGCGCACAGCCTCCTCCTGGGACGCCGTTCCACCCGATCCGCCCCTGGAGGCACACAGACCTCAGTAGGCTGTTCACGTATAATCCTTCTGTGCCCCGGGCAATGCTAGCCCTCGGTGCAGGGGATCTGGTCTGCAGGTCCGACCTCTGGGTCCCAGAGTTCAAACTGTATTCCCACCAGGGAGAGGGTTTCCGGTCCTAATTCACCCACAGGGAGCCCAAGCTGGGTCTATGTCTCTCAGCCTCTGAGTCGGCACCGTTTTCCTGGGAACAAGGTGCCAGCAGCACCTGGGAGGGCGGGCGGGGTCCCAAACGGGAAGGTCCCGTTCCCTGGAGGTGCCTCCGGCTGGTGGCTGTATTGTCTCTCTGGGCAGCCGCGGGTAGGGTCGGCGGAGGGGGGGAGGAGGCAATATGGCGCCTGCCGCGCGGCTCTCCGTGCACACGGAGGTGCCCGGAGGAATTTGGGAACCTGGTGCCACGTCTGTTACAGGCTCACCGTTGGCAGGCGGCGGCAGTCTCTGGGCTGATGTCCGCAGGTCTCTCCACCCGCTGGGGAGCCCACCAGCAGTCCCGAATGCAGGGGAGGGGAAATAGCAAATCCACCTACCCTTGCCGCTGGTCTCCGGGCTGACTTTCTCTCTTTTTGGCCTGATGCAGACGGAAGGTCGCAAATTACCTCCTCCTTCCTGCAAACCCCAGGCTCTGAATTCTGTACTGTACTTTTTTTAGGACTGGACTTTCCGTCTCACTAAAAAGACCTGAGTCTAGCCCAGAATAAAAAATTCTTCCCCATTTTTTGTTACCCCAAGTACTCTTAAATACAAATTCCTGGCGTTCTCACCTCTCCCTTCTGGGTGCTGACATCCAGGTCCCCTGTGATGCAGTATGGAGATCCTCTTCACTTCAGTGAAGCCATTGATCTTAGGAAACCTGTAGAAGAAACCTGCTGCAAAAATCCCACAAAAAAGTATCCACCCAAAAAATGTCTTGCTGGAGTCCTGCCGGTCCTGCCAGAATCCTACTGACTCTGCCAAACTGCGGGTATCCTGCCGACTACGCCAATCTGCGGGGCAGTGAGTATTTGAGGCAGGCCCACGAGATTAGCTACTTCTCCCCACGGAGCCAAGTCCCTAAAATAGCGGTCACTACAGATGATAAGGAAATTGATAGGTAACAGAGAAAAATAAAAGAATACACAGATACTAAGGTATAGTTTATAGTTATATATATATATATATATATATATATATATACATATATATATATATATAAAGATCAGATATAACACAGCGGGGAGTACTTGGAGACTGGCGTATCTCCATAAACGCCAGCAATATGGTTAGATTCATACAGGTTTTTATAATCACAGACATCAATTACCAGTTGTCAGGGTAACATATTTGCATATCAGGGAATGCAGTTGCCAGGGAATACAGGTAGTGGGTTAGAGTCAAAAGTCCTCTCAAGGGGCGTCTAATCTATCTAGGTGAACAAACAGGTACAAAGTCTTTTAGGGGCTAACTTCTAAGAGGTAGTTGTCAATTAACAGAGGTAAAACAAAAGACTCAATGTTATATATAGTGACTCAATGTTTCTTTGCTTAGTTATGGTGGACTTAAAGGGAGACAGACAGGAGAGAGCAGGAAGCTCATTTCTAATAAACAGGTTGTTTATAACCACCGGGGTGCTTCTCTGGGCAAAGTGCACTCATTGTCTCTGGCTCCCATCCTGTGGGCCATCTTTGCCTTGTCTTGTCTTTCAAGACACAAAGAAGCTCACAGATTTTGAAATACTGGGAAGTCTTCCTGGAAAACTTCCCCATGGGAGATTTGAGAGCTCTCCCATGATAGCAGCTTCTAATAAGTGAACCATTGAGTCCACACATTCTTTCAGGGCAAAACTCTGTAAACTCCTGTTTTTGTCTTTAACATAGTAATACAGGGTTACATAATAAAATAATGGTCTTATGAGCCACATCTCATTAATTCCTCAATCATATTTCTCAACAGAAAATATTTAGAAAAATGAAATGGATGGTTGCGTCTGTACTAACAAGTACAGAAATTTTTGTTGTAATTATTTCCTAAACAATATAATATAACAACTATTTACATAGCATTTACATTGCATTAGGTATTATAAGGTATTATAGGTATTATAAGGTGTTAGGTATTATAAGTATTATATCTAGAAATGATTTAAAGTATAAAGAAGGGCCAGGTGCAGTGGCTCATACCTGTAATCCTAGCATTTTGGGAGGATGAGGTGGGAGGATCACTTGAGGTCAGGAGGTCAAGACCAGCCTGAGCAAGAGTGAGACCCACCTTTACAAAAGATAGAAAAATTAGCCAGGTGTGCTGGTGTGCACCTACAGTCTCAGCTACTCAGGAGGCTAAGGCAGAAGAATCACTTGAGCCCAGGAGTTTGAGGTTATAATGAGCTATGATGATGCCACTGCACTGTAGTCCAGGCAATAGAGCAAGACCCTATCTCAAAAAATATGTACAGAAGGATGTGCATAGGTCGTATGCGAATACTACGCCTTTTTATATCGGGGACTTCAACATCATTCAATTTGGGGTTTCAAAGTGGGTCCTGGAACTGATCCCTCATGGATACTGATGGATCACTGTATCATGTAGCTTAACAATCATTTATATAGCTTATGATTCTGCAGGTTATTTGAATCCTGTGGTGTCTGTGAAACTCTAGTCTGGAACTTTGCTATACTGTATATAGTTTTGAGATATGTTGAGCCATCAGCATGTGAGGTGGTCTGTAGCCACCAGGAATATGGTAGCTCATGAACAAAGATTCAGGAATGCTTGACTAGACCTCCACCCTCACTCAATCTTGAAATATACTTTTGTTCATTTTTCCCACTCCTTCCACATTTATCCACCCACTGCCACTCTTTGGGCAGGGCCCTGGATTTACAGAAAGCATCAGAAATCTCTTGGAGGAACAATGGCAGCCCTCCTTCTGTGTCTTAAATGTAGTGACAAAAGCTGAACTGAGAGAATTTTGTTCCTACTGCTTCTGCTGTAATTTTTGATGCTGGAGGGCATTTATTCCGCTTTTATTATTTTCTTGTTAAAGAATATTTAATCTTACTAGTGGGTGGGTGTGGGTGGTGATCACATCAAAGAGAAGAAAAAGAAATCCAAGCACATTTCTAAGAAAAAAATATGTATTAACCATTATATAGTGGTACATTCTTTATAGTTAATCTGCAGCTCAGAAAGGAACATAAGAGAATAGCTCCCAAACTATACAAAAAGCAAAATAAACTCTGTGTAGACCATACCCTGTGTTAACAAAGTCTGAGTTGTGTTCTACAGGAAACTATATTCATTTGCTGGTGAACAACTTTTCAGAATTAACCTATTGTTTATAAAGTGCCCTGGAGCTAGAAGGAAACATTGGCTAAACATGGAACAGGGGTTCTTTTGACCTACAATGTGGAAAGCTCAACACAAAAGGCCTAAGAGAGCTAAGACAGGGCCATGGAATGTTTAAAATTTACGTACCAAGGCCAGAAAATAGGAGAAAACATCTAATGACACTGTCATTAACCAAATCATGGTTCAGTACAATGTTAATCTACTTCAATCATATTATTTACTATAGTGAGACAATCCCTTTAGCTTAATTGTCTCAGGAAACAATACTCTGTGATAGGCTACTTATTTCTTAATCTCTTTGGTTTCCTGATCTGTGAAATGGGAAATAATAATAATAACCCCTCTTTCATGAGGTTGTTTTGAGTATTGCATGAGGTAACAGATATAAAATGTGTAGCCCAGTGTCTTGTATATAATACTAGCTAACATTTAGAGTCATGATCACCATCACTGATGGAAGGCAGTATAGTGTAGGGAAGAGCACATGTTTTGAAATTTGATAGAATTGGATTTAAATCTCAGTTGACTGTTTTCTTAAAGCAATGTGTCTTTGGGCATATCACTATAAAATTGATATAATGTTACCTATGTGATTGCCGCGAGGGTTAACTGAAATTATGTACAAAAATAATTTAATGCAGTGTCTAGCACATGGAAATTAATGAATGGATGATAGATATTATTACTCTATGGAATTTTTATAGTATCTGGATCTATGCTGTATTGGCCTATGCCATATGTGATGCTGTGCAAAAATGAGCCACTATACTTCAGGATTTGTGGTGGTTGTGGGCTGAGTCAGTTCAGGTCTTCTTAGAAGATGGGATTATATAGAAAGGAGACTTATTGAGAGAGACTCCTTTGATTGATAAAGGGAGAGTAAGCAAGAGTAGGCAGGGAGAGCCTTCAGACTGGAAGACAGGGGTTACCTCTGCAAAGGGAGAGAGGAAGGAAGGACGGGTGGGTAGGGAAAGCCTCAGATGGCAGTACAGCTCTGATGATGCATACTTCAGGACAATGGGGAGCCCAGAGCACAGGCTGCCCCATCAGAGAGGTCCCATGTCAGGCAGGAATAGCTCAGCTCTAGTCTCTGCTCTACTCTGTCATTGGCCTGGGGTAAGCACAGCCTGGCATGGATGCTACAGTGGATCTGAAGGTGCCTCAGCTGAAGGTGTTAGTGAACTATATCCCTTCTCTGAGCAGGGTCTCTTGAAGTGAGATCTGGATGCTGTACCTCTATGACCACTGCAAGGGGCCTAGTTAAGTAGCAGTAAGAATTACCTTTGTTCATATTGGTTAGTTTCTGGTCTGGGTCAAGCCCTTATAACAGACCCTCTCTAAATGTGGAATTGAATAGAATTGTCTACAAAGAGAAATACTGAAAAGAGTATTTCTGGAGAATAATTGAGGCATTTAATTGAATAAATATAATATTATGAAAAATTAACTTAGCAGTTTTTATTTGGAAACGAGCAACACAGGTGTTAACTTGTCTTGTTTGATTCCTTGAAGGAAGCTAGACCCTAAATCTCCTTTCCATGTGTAACTGAAAAAATGTAGATTTTTGAGTGACATCTCTAGTTATGAAGTATCAATAATTCATTCTGATATCTTTTGCTGTCTAATTGTACTACTTAGATTTATTTAAATTTTCTGTTTTAAAGGGATCTCAGAAATATAATAGTAGAGGTAGGTGGGAGGTATAGAGCAAATCTACTTTTACCTCTTATTTCCCCTGCTATGAAGCCATTGCTTTCTCCATGTTTCCCTTTTATCTTCCCCGTCATTTGTGATATCAGGGAGGAAATTTTTTTCCTTTACTCTCTTAGGTTCAGTTACTGGGGCCTATGAATTAAATTGACAAAAGATAGATTAGCAAGAGGAAAGGCAGATTTTAATCACCAACATGCATGTGCATATGGGATTTCACTAGGAAATGTGACTCAAAGGGACAGTTAGAATTCGGGCTTACATACCTCCTTAATAGGGGAAGGGAGGATAAAGTGCACTTATGGCGAAACAAATGACTTTTTGGAAATATAAATAAACCCTTAGGGGAATAGATGAGAGATATGAGAGTTTTGTGACAATATCTGTTTAGGTGTGTTGTGGACACTTCTTAGTTTCTGGCGATAAGAGTCAATCTTCCTGGTAGTTCCCAGGGAGGGGATTTATGACAGTTGAGTTCTTTTGGGAGGCCCTACTTTCGGCAGATGAGGATTTTAGGAACTCAAATGCATGTTCCTCTAAATATTTTTTTTATACCACAGTGTCATACTCTGGATCCCTTCAATGACATGGATACTAAAATATTGGCTTCCCACACAATTTGAAGGCCCAGATCAAAGGTAATGTGTAAGGCTCAGACATACAACTGGTATTGTCTTAGCAGTTCAGTGTTCACTCACTAGAAACAAGTTAATGGTGATGGAAAACAAGCCAGAGGAGCATGTAAATGGCATTCACTGATGGCATATGGAACCAACTTCTTGGAAAGAAAGAAAATTACAACCCTTCCAATAAGAATATTACCGTGATAAGGGAGATGAATCGGAATTGAGGGCACAGAGGGAAGGGAAGAAAGTGGCTAGAAAATACCAGACAGGAGATGTAGAGCCAAGCAATAACTGGTTTGTGGCTGGATAAACTCACTGCTTAAGAAAAGCCAACAAGTATGAACAAATGAAAGTATCACATCACTCGGGAATTGACAAGGCTAGTAAATCAGCAGCAGGCCAGGAGAAATTAAACCTTGGCAATGTAGGCAGAGACTATTATCACAGTTGCTATGACCCTTTCTAAATTTTCTACCTGAGTTGAAAATGAGATGAGAGTGACAACAAAGGTCAGTGTTTATGCTGCTGGTATCCTGTGGAATCATTTTAGAGTTTTTGATTAAAAGCAATGTGGGTTCCGTTGTTTTTATTATTTTAAAGATGAGCATCACTGACAGGCAAGGACAGCAGGGTTATGTAATGGATGAGTTTGCTGACATGACTTTGCCTATGATCAGAGTGGTGCAGGACTAAATAGTGTATTCAAACTTAAGTTGAGAGTGTGTTTGAAGTTCTACGAGAGGTGGGCAGTTACTTGATAGCTTTGACTGAAGAACACTCCTATACTATCTGGAAATTGATCCTTTTGAACAAATGGGCATACATTTCAACAATATTTGTTGCATCATTGCTGTCAGTGGCAAAGAAATCTGTACACAATAGGAATATACATCAATAGGGAAAAATTGAATAAATTGTAATATATTCATACTATGCAGCTATTAAAATGAGTCAGGTCAGTACCTATTGATTTTGAAAGACATTTATGAAGAAAAAATACCATGCTATTAAAAAATTATTCCAAAATCATGCTTGAGAGACTTTAAAACTTCTTTTGCTTATGATATGAACCATATATGAATCCATCTTGTGGATAATAAAAACAAATTTATTAAATTATAGTTCTTTGAATTTAGCTGGTAGATAGATGAACTCCTTACCTTGTGCTTGGCCCAATTTTCTCTGCCTCAATATAGCTGAAATAATCCAGAGGAAATTATGGTTATAATAGTAAAAGTATCACTTTTTAAAAGTTAAAGGAGTAAGACCGTTTAGGGAGGTAAAGAGTGGAGTAATAAACATGCTAAATTATTTGTTTAGGGTTAAGTACTTTTTAAGAAATGTTTCTAATGATTGAAGAAAAGGCCAGCTGCTACATACTACTGTTTGAATAGTAAAAGAGGAGATAGAAAGGCAAAAGTGGTCAATGTAGAAGGTGTAGAATTGCATATATAACCTCATGTCTGCATAGAACACTGTAGTTTTAAAGACATTTTCACATTTACTTCCTCACTTCTCAGAGGGCTGGATATATACCTGCCATTTCACAGAAAAAAATAAAAATAGAACTAGATTAGTTCTGCCTAAGTTCTGTCTCTGAGTGCTAGCTAAATTGGATAATTGATAAAATCTGTATGTGGAGTCAGTAAAGAGAAAATTAAGGTTTTCTTCATTGGAGTTTAGAATTGAGATCTTCAGTGTAAATAAATACATGAGCTGTGTTGTGGACGATACTCACAACTCTCCTGTATTTTACAGAGGCTCTGGCAGATTTGGAAGCAAGATGAGGATGGAGTAGAAGGAACACCATCTGGGTAGTGATGCAAGTTAAGAGGAAAGAGCAGAGGACTTGGAGTAAGGAGGTTGTAGGTGAATTGAGGTGATGATTATGATGATTCTGGGTACAGAACTTCCATTTCTGGTAAGGATGGACTAGTTAATTAAGACTAATCTTCATGCTGAAGACGACTACAAAAAGTATATATATATATATATACACACACACACATATGGAGATATATATACACACACATACATATACACATACAAACTAGCATATTAAAATAATATTCTGGAAAGTGCCACATTATATAACTAAAAATAGAAAAATAGAGTGAAGAATTACTGGGCCAGGGCCCAAAGGAAGATAGATACCGAGGGAGTAAGCCAGAGTTTGGGGCCATTTTTTTCCTGGGACATTAGCCATTTCTTTTTTAGCAGGTGTCTGAGGATCTATAAGGTTGAATGCTGCTTTTGATAGCTTTTCAAGGGTAGAGACACAAGGTTTGGCATTCAGGATTATCTGAGGCCTTGGGACCATACCAGGGTTATATCCTAGGAGTAAGGGTGCACCTGATACAGACAAGTCTTAACAGTTACTGTAGCTCAATTCATTTCAATCCCTGAGTAGACTGTAGTGATCCTGAATTATCTAAATCCTTAGGTCACAGCAGAAGCAAATGAAAAACCACTCTGTAGGAGGATAATATTATCCCAGGCCTCACATTATTTATATACATATTTTGCAAATATAATGTCTGGCAAAAAAAAATTAATCAGATGCACAAGGAAACAAGATCACCTAAAATACCCCAGAAACAATAAATAATACAAAGAGATAATAGGGGATCCCACTATTGGAATGATCAGGTACATTCTTTATAATACTTTTTGCTATGCTTAGAGATGAAAATTAAAATTGAGAATATTGGAATAGAATTGTAAATAAAAGAACAAAAAATAAATTCCAGAAATAACAAACATAATACAAAATTAAGAGCTCACTGGATGGGTTTTGATAATAGTTTAGACAGAGTTAAAGAGATAATTAATGAACAAGAAGGTAATTCAGAAGAAAACATCTAGAATTAAGCTGGGTGAGTTAAAAGTATAGAACATACAGAAGACAGGACTGCATGGTGGCTCACACCATGTAAGCTACCATGTAAGCTCACTACCACTGTAATCTTAGCACTTTGGGAGGCTGAGGCAGGAGGATTTCTTGAAGCTGGCAGTTTGAGACCAGCCCGAGCAAGATTGAGACCCTGTCTCTACAAATAAATAAATAAATAAAAAATAGAAAGATCAGCCAGACATAGTAGTGCACACCTAAAGTCCCAGCTACTTGGGAGGCTGAGGCAGGAGGATCTTATGAGCCCAGGAGTTTGGAGTTGTGGTGAGTTATGATGATGCCACTACACTCTAGCCCAGGTGACAGAGCTAGATCCTGTATAACAAAAAAAGAAGAAGAAGAAGAAAGGAAAAAAAAAAAACAAACAGAAAAAACACAGAAGACAAAGTAAAAAACACAGTAAGAAGACCTAGCATATATGTAATTGCAGTTTCAGAAACAGAAGAACAAGAGAGAGATTGGAGCAGAGCAACAGTTGGAAAAAAATTGACCGAGATTATTTTAAAACAGATAAAAGATATTAAGAAGCCATATTGATTCCAAACAAGATATATAAAATGAAATTAGTACCTACGCACAGCATAGATAAAATTACTGAAAACCCCAAACAAAGAAAGAATTTTAAATGCAGCTAGTATAAAAATATCAATTACTTTCAAGAAATCAACAAATAGAATGACAAGTAATGTCTCAACAAAAGCATTATAAACCCAATACCGTGGAATGACATCTTTAAAATGTTGAAAGCAAACGTAGCATCCTAGAATTCTATATTTAGTGATAATTTCCTGCAGTAATAAAGATGACACAAACACATTATCTTAGTTATCTGTTGCTGCATGACAATACTACCACAAATATAGTGGCTTAAAATAACACATATTTTTTATTTCATAGTTGATATGGGTCAAGAGACTGGGCATGGGTTAGCTGGGCCTTCTGCAAGGCTGCAATCAAGGTGCTGTCCAGAACTCAGGTGTCATCTGAGGCTCCACTGGGGAAGAATCTGTTTCCAAACTCATGTGGTGGTTGACAGCATTCATTAATTTTCAGGCTGTCAGATTGAGAGCCTCACTTCCACTTAATCTATGGAAACATCCTAAATTCACTTAGGGATCTATGAGCCCACTTCCAAGTACAGTCATGCTGACTTCAACAAATCATAATTTATTTTATACTTTTCACCTATCCCATGACTCCTGCATCCAATGATGCACGCGTAAAGGAGCTGTCACCCTCAGGCTCTGGGAAGATCTTCAGACTCTAATCTGGTACCTTTGTAGCAGCAGCTGAAATAGCTCAGTTGGAAAAGCATTAGACTAAAGATCAAATGAGCATTGAGCAGGCTTTGTCCAGATTTTGGTGGGATGTATATGTTCTAGCCAACAGTTCATAAAGCAGTTTAACTTATAGAATCACTGGATGCTATTGCTGAAGCCCTACAGATAATGTTCGCCTGCTTCCTTTTCTCCCTCTCCTGCCCCTCCCTGTCCTTTACATACCAGCCACTTCTAGGGTCACTGTGGTAGGCTGAAATATGACGCCTCCACCAAGATACAGTCACTTCCTAATCCCCAGAACCCGTGAATATTATCTTATATAGCAAAAAGTGAATATTACCTTACGTGGCAAAAGATGTGATTGAGTTAAGGCTCTTGAGATCCAGAGTTTATCGTGAATTAAACTGGTGGGGCCTAAATGCAATCACATGTATTCTTGTAAGAGAGAGGCAGAGGGAGTTTAGAGATGGATATGGTCACCAAATGTGGGTGGGTTAATAGCTGGTTGTGGTGAATGATTGCTGAGACTGCACATTAATATATGTATTAGTTTTCTATTGCTGCATGACAAATTACCAAAAATTCAGTGGCTTACAATAACACATATTTATTATCTCATAGTCTTTGTGGGTGAAGAGTCTGGGCATGGCTTAGCTGGGTCCTCTGCCAGGATGCAATCCAGGTGTCGGACAGAGCTGAGTTCTCATTTAGAGGCTTAACTGACGAAGGATCTGCTACTAAGTTCTTGTGGTCATTGGCAGAATACATTTCCTTGTGGTTGTCAAACTGAGGACTCTGGCTTTTTGCTAGCTATTGGCTGGAGGCCACCCCCAGCTCCTAGAGGCATCTATAGTTTCTTGCCACATGGTCCTTTCCATAGGCTCTCTCACAACAAGGGGGCTTGCCTCCCCAAAGCCAGCAAAGAAAAAAGAAAGTAATTCTGCTAGCAAGATGGAGTTTTATGTTTTAATGTGATCACAGGAGTGGCATCCCATCACCTTTGCTATGTTCTATAGGTTAGAAGCAAGTCACAGGCCCCATCACACTCAAGCAGAGGGAACCATACAAAGGTGTGAACTTCAGGAGGTAGGGATTATAAGACTGCCTTAAAGCCTGTCTGCTACAATATATTAATACTCATTTAAGAAATTATATGGGGAGATGTTGGTCAAAGGGTATAGTTTTTAGTTTTGCAAGACGAAAAAGTTCTAGAGAGCTAACGTACAGTCTGGTGACTATAGTTAACAATACTGTGTTATACACTTGGAAGTTGCTAAGAGGATAGATCTCAAGTGTAGAGTTATCACCACATACATACACAGAAAAAGAAATAAAATGGTAAGTATGCAAGGTATTCGATATGTATATTAGCTTCACTGTGATTATTTCACAATGTACATGTATATCAAAACCTCAAGTTGTACATGTTAAATATGTACAACTTTTATCTGTCAATTATACCTCAATAAAGCTGAAAAAAATATTGAGGGATGAGAACCTTTTCCTAATTCACACAAAGGTCTCATATAAGATAGCAGTAGCTTTTTTCCAACCCCAACCCTCTTTATTTTTTTCCTAAACAAAGTAGTGCTAAAATGATAATCCAAGGGACACACATGTAGTTATTAGCTGAAAGAAGGTGGCTAAATTCTGAGAGAATATAATTGGGGTGTAGTTTGGCATTCCTTCCATTTTGATAACATTTTAGAATACGTCTGGTTTTGGAAAACAGACATCTCAATAAATAAACTACCACAACTGAAAATATCTCCCTTTGGCTCAAATTCTTTTTTATCAGACAAAATACCTCCCACACAGGTTCTATAAATATGCATTTGTTATAAAGTTGTATGTCCATCTTAGTGAATTTATTTTTTTCTGGATTTTTTTTATTTCAGCATATTATGAGGGTACAAATGTTTACCTTACATATATTGCCTTTACCCTACCCGAGTCAGAGCTTCAAGCATGTCCATCCCACAGACGGTGCGCGTCTTAGTGAATTTAGAAAGCAGAAGTTGCTCATTAGTGTTAATCCATTTTCTCTGGATTTCTCTAACTAGAAAGTATTATGAGCTATAGTGCATTCAAAGGAAAATTCTTAAAAATACAATAACTTTATTTTTCTTCAAAATCTTCTCCATTTCCATTGGTCCAAGCAGGGTTTAGATCTGAGTTGCCACTCACCTGGACTGTTGCCAAAAACTCCTGACTTTTTATTCTAGCCTATGCCTCTCTAATTTATGTTTCTCTTCAGCTTATGGGCTTTTGTAATGCTTCATTTTCTTCACCTTAAATTCTGAGTTCTTTTACCTATCCTCCAGGGCTGTGCATGGTCCCTCTGCCAGTCAATTCCTTCAGACTCTTCCTCCAAAATCAGGATGGCCATATGAATGAGGAAAACATGCTCTTATATATTGTTGGCCTTTGCACATTCCATTCTTCTACCTAAAATGCCTTCTCCCCTTTCCACAACTCATAGACTCCAACTCATTTCTTTAGTGCTATGTTTTGTTTTAGTTATGTATTTATTAACTTATATTAAGAAACATTTCAAACATAAAGGAAATATAGATAGTAACATAATAAACAAGCATGTCCCCACCATCTGTTTTAAAAATATTGATATCTTGCCATATTTACCTCAGATGTATATTTTTTCAATTTTTATAGAATATTTTCTAACACAGAGAAAATTGAAAGAATGGTACAATGAACACCCATATATCTGGTACTGAGTTCCAACAATTGTTAATATTTTGTCTATTTATTCTCTCTCTCATTTTTTTATGTATTACCATCTCTCTCCACACACACACACACACACACACACACACACATACACGAAACATTTAAACCTAAGTTGTTGCGGCATCATTCATGAGTCTTCATCACATACATCTCCTGAGAATAAGGTGTTCATTCATTGCTGCACCTAGAAAAATTAACAATTCCCTTACCTCAAGTTATATTCTGCCCATATAAAAGAGGCATTTTTCCCCAAAATATCTTCCTATAACTAATTTTTCTACACGGGATCCAGTCAAGGTTCACACATTACATTTGCGGGTTTTTTCTTTGTTTTTTTTTTTCTGACGAGGTCTTGCTCTGTCACCATGGCTAGAGTGCAGTGGTGTTATCATAGCTCACAGCAACCTCAAAGTCCTGGGGTCAAGTAATCATCCTGCCTTAGCCTCCCAAGTAGGTGGGACTGCAGGCACTCGCAATGATGCACGGCTAATTTTTCTTAGTTTTTAGCTTTTGTAGAGATAAGGTCTTGTTCTTGCTCAAGCTGGTCGTGAACTCCTGGTCTCAAACAATCCTTCCAACTTAGCCTCCCAAAGTGCTAGGATTATGGGCATGAGCCACCACTGGCCTACATTTGGTTTTGTTCTTTAAACTGTCATTCTAGAACAGTCATCCCTACAATTTTTCTTATGATATTGACTTTTTGAAGTGATCAGGCCAATTGACTAGTGGCATATGTCATAAGCTGGATTTCTCAGAATTATTCCTCATGTTTTCATTTAACATCTACCTTTAGAACATGTGTTTCCTGAAAACTGAAAATTTTCCTCTCTCCCATCACCATTTTACCTAATGGTTTTAACACACATCAATGGCTGAATCAATGATATTGTTAGTGGTTATAAAATAATAATTTTCTAATTCTGCCAATTACTCTACATTTATTAGTTGCCATTCTGCTGCAAAGAAGAGCATTCACTGATCAAACGGGGATGAACTCCAGTTCCTCCTCTAGGGTGATTACTTCATTCTTTCCCTTTAATTAGAAATTTTCAGAGTAAGTTGTTTCCAATGATGGCAAATGAATTTTTCTTTCTTTTTCTTCTTTTGGGTTATCTTAGTATTATTATGGGTTATTATTATGGGTTATTATGGGTTATCTTAGTATTATTATGGGTTATCTTAGTATTAGTTTCCCCGGAAACAGACCCTGAAACAGGACTCAAGTGCAGGTAGGTATTTGGGAGGTGATTCCCAAAACACTGGTAGAGGAGTACGGAAATGAGACAGGGAAGAGAAAGAAGATAATCAGGGAGTATTACTTAATGGTTCACCACTGCAATTAACTAGAGTTTAATCCTGTTGCAGTACTCAGAGAGGCATGTAGTACGTGCACTGAAAAGTTATCTCATTTGAGGGGTATTTATTCACCAACTTCTGTCAGTTGTTATTTGAAGACTGTTCCCAGGGAGTGTTAATTCCCTAGTATTATCAACTGACCATGTGAGTAGGAAAAAGTGCTTCAATATCCAGAGAAAGTCCACAGGCAAAAAAACACAGGTGCTGGCGGTTGTTAGTCCACTGATGAGAGCATATGAGTAGGGCACAAACAGCTAAGGTCAGCTACATGGATTCATGGACTTTTATTTATTCATTGTGTTACCATCACTTATTATTTTTGATGCTCAAAGTCTTCCAAATTTGGCTACTGAGAACCTTTTCAAGCTTGTTTGCCCTGGATTCTTTTGGCATACTTCTATTAGTTTTGGGCATTTCCTTACTTTCTGGCACACGATGAACCAGACTCAACTTATATTTTCCCTGCTATAGACCTGAAATTAACCAGTTTTACAAGAAGCTCTGATTCATGTTAGGGAGGAAACCAAGATCTGAGAGCTAAAAATGTTCATTGCTACTGACTATGTGACTGCTTCTTGGCCCTTTGAGTGGCCTGCTTTCACAAGTTCACATTGAAATTTCCAATTCAAATTGCACAATACAAAATTCTTACTTAATTTCTTTGATTTTTTAATTTCTTTTCTCTTACACTGAAAATATGATTTCTAATAATACTAACTTATGTTTCAAAATTACTATACCAATATTACTACTGAGTAAAGATTATTGTAATTTCTTTGAAATTCTTTTTGTTCTTATTGTATACCAATAGGGATGTACAATCAGAGTACTGTGTTCTACAATCACTTGAAATAATTTTCTCTCTCATCTTTTTTTTTTTTTTTTTTTTGAGGCAGGGTCTTGCTCTGTTGCCTGGGCTAAAGTGCCTTGATGTCATCATATCTCACTGCAGCCTCAAACTCTTGGGCTCAAGTGATCCTTCTGCCTCAGCTTCCTGAATAGCTGCAACTACAGGTGTGCCACAATGCCCAGCTAATTTTTCTATTTTTTGTAGACATAGAGTTTCTCAGGCTGGTCTCCAACTCCTGGCCTCAAGCAATTCTCCCTCTTCAGCCTCCCAAAGTGCTTCAATTACAAGTGTGCACCACTGCTCCTGGCCTCCTTTTTTTAAATATTTTGACATGCAATTATCATTTCTTTCTATTTTAGAATTTTATTTTTTTTTGAATACAGTAAAACATGTACACAGTTCACATCTCAAAACATATATGAGAAAATGCCAGAGAAATCTGCCTTTTTTAGTTTCCTGGTTTACCTTTCCAGTACTTGTTTTTGCATATGTATTTTTATTTCCTTTACTTTCTTATATTTATGGTAGCCTCTATACATGCTATTATGTACCATGCATTTTCTTCTTCACAGTATATCCTGGAGGTTACTCTACTTAAATTCATAGAGATCTTCCTCATTATCTTTTAAAGTTGCATAGCACTCCATTTTTTTGAGACAGGGTCTTATTCTGCCACCCAAGCTGGAGTACACTGGCACAATTAAAGCTCACCGCAGCCTGGAACTCCTGGCCTTAATTGATCCTCCCACCTTGGCCTCCCCAAATGCTTGGATTATAGGTGTGAGCCACTGTGCAGGGCCAGAACTCCATTTTGGGACTGTGAAATAGTTTATATAGCTTCTACTGAAAGAGATTTGGGTTGATTCAAAATTTTTGCTCTCTCAAAAAAGCTGCAGTGGATAATCTTGTGTGTGTGTTTATAAAGGTACAACTTTTGAGTAGATTATCTAATATAGAATTGCTTGGTCAAAAGGTAAATGCATTTGGTAATTTTATGTAATATTTTCATATTTCTTCTCATAGTGGTTATACATTTTATCCTCCCACCTTATTATTCATAGCCTCATAGGTAAAGTTCATTGTTATTGATGAACTTTTTATTTCAATTATACTCTCATATTATTTACAAAGAGTGTTGTATTTTTCTTCCTAAAATATTTTGCCTCCAGTAGTTTCCTTTTGTCTAATGGCATTGGCTGATACCTCCAATACAATGTCAAGATTAGTGGAAATAGTGAGATCCTTTTCTAACATCAGTGGGAATGCCTCCAATGACTCCCTATTAAGTAAGGTGCTGGCTTTGTTCAATGTTATTTTATCATGATAAGGAAGAACCAGTACCTATTTTATTAAATGTTTTTCTATAGAAATGGGTTTTGACTATTGTTACAGTCTTACCAGGTTCATTGCCTGCTGCCCAAAAGGAAGCAAATACACTAAGACAGCAGGGGTTACAACAAGGAAAGAGTTTAATATCACAGGCACCATGTGAGGCAACAGGAAAAAGCTCTCAAATCTATCTCCCTGAGAATTTGGGAGAAAGGGTGTTGAAAGGCAATTTGGTAGGCAAAAGGCTAGATAATTTGATCTGCTGGTTGGCTGGGTTCAGGGTAGAACCATAGAGGTATGGGAATTGTCTTCTTGTGCTGAGTCAGTTCCTGGATGGAGATCATAAGACAAGTTGAGTTAGTTCCTTGATATGGGCTACTGGTCTGGGTGGGTGGGTTGGCTGATCCACTGGAATGTAGGGCCTTCTCAAAAACTAGCCTTAGGTTTCACAAGGGTGATGTTATCTATGGGAGTAACCGAGAAAGTTAAGAATCTTCATGACCATCAGCTATGTAACTTTTTTTTTTTTTTTTTTTTTTTTTTTTAGACAGAGTCTCACTCTGTTGCCCTGGCTTGAATGCTGTGGCATCTGCCTAGCTCACAGCAACCTCAAACTCCTGGGCTCCAGCAATCCTTCTGTCTCAGCCTCCCAAGTAGCTGGGACTACAGGCATGCACCTCCATGCCCGGCTAATTTTTTCTATATAGTTTTAGTTGGCCAATTAATTTGTTTCTATTTTTAGTAGAGACGGGGTCTTGCTCTTGCTTCAGCTGGTTTCGAACTCCTGACCTTGAGTGATCCGCCCATTTCTGCCTCCCAGATTGCTAGTATTACAGGCACGAGCCACCATGCCTGGCCTCAGCTATGTAACTCTTGAATAGCAATTATAGGAAAGCAAACTAGGGGACAATGGGTGGTTATATACATATATATATTTTAACTATGCTTATAGTTAAATAAACAGAGTCCAGGCCTGTATGATAGTTCTCACCTTGTGGCCTTTTATTAATTTTATAAAGGGCAGTTTCATTGTTAGATGCCTTTTTAACATCTATGAAGTTATAAGTTTAAAGATATAGTCATATGAAGCATTATGTTAATGTATTTTTAAAAACATTGAACCTTTCTTGCATTCCTGGAATAAACTCTGTTGGTTTGTGATGTATGAGGTGCTCTGTATACATCTGCTCCCCAGTGAAACTGCTAAAAATTATAAAAAACAAACAAGCATTTAAAGTCTCTGGAAATAGCCTTCAGGGCATAATGCAAATGAAGAAACATTTATTCAAGAGAATCTACTAAAACCCAGAAAAAATTGTAAGAGTCTGTGATATCTGAACCAAGATCTTTACCTTCCCTTCTTTCTCCCAGCTCAATAAAACAAAAACTCCACTTCACAGTACAGGGCTTCCTTTTCTCCCAGCTCCCAGTTGAGGACTATTTTACTGAGAGAGGTACAACATCAGGATGCTCCCCTGCCCCCATCTCTGTTGCTGAGGCTAGGTTCTGGGAAAGTGCAGGCAAGAGGTAGGGGCTCCCTTCTTCTGCCCATCCCAACTTGTGGAATGGAGTGTCTCTGGTTTGTGTGTTGCCACTGAGAATACTAGGGCCCTGATTGCCTTTAACCTGGCTCCTGGGGCAGGAGTTCTATGCTGTGAGAGGCAAGCAGGAGACCTGCAGGTATTGCCTCCATCACCAAGAGCTCAGTTTCTAAATTGGGGTTGTCACTCAGAGAGAAATACATCATTAGTCCCAAACCCAAGTCAAGAACCCTGGCTCAGAAGTTTAGCCTGCAGAGAGAAGCAATTCATAGATTAGAGAGCTCCAGTTCCTCTCCAAAGGAGCTGACTTTATTTGTAACCAAGTGTGGATAAGTTCAAGCCTAAAGGAGCTCTCAAAAGTAGTGAAACTTTGGGATTTTTTGATAGTGGCCAATCTTACTGGGGTTAGGTGATATCTCATTGTGGTTTTGATTTGCATTTCTCTAATGATTAGAGATGTTGAAAATTTTTTTATATGTTTGCTGGCCATTATTCTGTCTTCTTTGGTAAAGTTTCTGTCCATTTCTGTTGCCCATTTCTTGATGGGGTTGTTTGATTTTTTCTTAATTCTTTTGAGTTCTAGACAGATTCTTGTTATCGGATCTTTATTGGAAATGTAGAGAGCAAATATTTTCTCCCATTCTGTAGGATGTCTATGTGCTCTAATGATAGTTTCCTTGGATGTGCAGAAGCTTTTTAATTTGATCAGAGCCCATTTGTTTGTTACTGCGGTGATTGCTTTGGGGGTCTTCTTCAAGAATACTTTGCCTAGGCCGATGTCTGAAAGGGTCTTCCCAACATCTTCTTCTAGGATTCTTAAGGTTTCATGCCTTAGGTTTAAGTCTGTTATCCATCTTGAGTGGATTTTTGTGAGAGGTGAGAGGTAGGGATACAGATTCATTCATCTGCATGTAATTATCCAGTTTTCCCAGCAAATGCTGGCGAGGATGTGGAGAGACAGGAACACTCTTACACTGCTGGTGGGACTGCAAATTAGTGTAACCTTTGTGGAAAAGAATTTGAAGATACCTCAAACAGCTAAAAATAGAAATACCATTCGATCCAGCAATAACACTATTAGGCATCTACCCAAAAGAGCAGAAGACATTCTATAATAAAGACATCTGCACCTGAATGTTTATGGCAGCACAATTCACTATTGCAAAGATGTGGAAACAACCCAAGTGCCCCTAAATTCATGAGTGGATTATTAAAATTTGATATATATTTACAATGGAATATTACTCAATTTTAAGAAACGACAGTGAGCTAGCACTGCTTATATTATCCTGGATTGAGTTTAAGCCCATTATCCAAAGTGAGGTGACACAAAATCGGAAGAATGGGCTCCACATGTACTCTCTATCAAATTGGTACTGATTGATTAACATTATGGTGCTCAAATGGTGGTGGTGTTCACCAGGGATTCAGGAGTTGGGGGAGTAGACCCATATCTGAAGGATGTGGTGAGCATTGAGGAGGGGAAAGGCATACCTCTAACCCTTGCTAGGGAGAGGCAATGATATAAAATGCAAACAAAATGTTTGTACTCTCATGTTTTCTTGAAATAAAAATAAAAAGTAATGAACCTTGTATCTCTTTAAGGTATCTCCATATTGCTTTCCACAGAGATACGTTAAAGCGATACAAATAGATCTAACATTTGATCCAGCAATCCCATTACTGGGCATCTACTCAAAAGAACAAAAGACACTCTATAAAAAAGACATCTGCACTAGGATATTTATAGCAGCACAATTCACAATTGCAAAGATGTGGAAACAACCCAAGTGTCCATCAGTACATGAGTGGATTAATAAAATGTGGTATATGTATACCATGGAGTACTATTCAGCTATAAGAAACAATGGTGATATAGCACCTCTTTTATTATTCTGGATAGAGCTGGAACCCATTCTACTAAGTGAAGTATCCCAAGAATGGAAAAACAAGCACCACATGTACTCACCAGTATTAACGTATCAACACCTAAGAAGATATATAGGAATAACATTTATCAGGGGTTGGGCAGATAGGAGGGGGATGAGGGGATAGGTATATACATACATAATGAGTGTGATGGGCATGGTGTGGGGGATGGGCATGCTTGGAGCTCTGACTTGAGGGGGAGGTAGGGCAAAGGCCATAACATAATCTAAACATTTGTACCCCCATAATATGATGAAATAAAAAAAAAGGTAGTGAAACTTGTGGCAAAAGGCAACTGGGAGGAGATTGATAGATTCATTGGAGACATAAGCTAAACTGTAGGCTGGATAGTTTGCCAGAAAGAAATAGGGAAAGAGAAATCTGGAAAGAGCCCTCTTGAACTCATAATGAATTTCAAACAGTAACTTTGGGAACTATACCTTCAAAGCAACCCAAATTTGTTTGTATTCATGGGTGAAGCAATTTCTATCCCAGGGCATTGTTTGAAACAAAAGAGTAATCCTCCAGCAAGTAGTAAAGCTTACCTGCTGGATAGGGTCAGGGAAAGAGACAGTGAAAAAAAAAAACCCTGGCAAAACCATTGTCATCCCAGTATGACTGTGGGCATATCTAAGGTTACACTCTCTGAAAAGCACCATCAGGGGGTAAATGCACTTCACTTCACTGAAATAATTCATCCAGTAATTAAACAAGTAAACATGCAAACAATAAGCCCCGAAGGGAATAACCACTACCCAGAGTTGCTACAATATGTTATCTAAAATTTTTGTTTTCAGCAAAGAATTACAAGACATGCAAAGAAACACAAAAGTATAAGCCATATACGGCACAACAACAACAAACCAATCAATCAAGCAAAAAACAGGCAACAAAAACTGTGAGTGACCAGATGTCCAATTTGATAGATTAAGGACTACAAAGTACCCATTATAATTATGTTCAAAAACTTAAATGAAACCATGATTAAAGAAATAAAGGAAGGCATGATAATAATGTCACATCAAATAGAGAATAGCAATAAAAAACAGAAAATGAATCAAATCCAAATGGAAATTCTGGTATTGAAAAGTATAATAACTGAAATGAAAAATACACCATTGGATCAGTAAATTTGAATTGGCAAGAGAAATAATTTGTGAACTTGAAGATATATCAATAGAGATTATGCAGTCAGAAGCACAAAGAAAAAAAGAATGAAGAACATGAAAAGAGCTTCAGAAAATTGTCAAACACCATTAACCACTTCGGTACCGTGCTCACCTGCCATGAAACCTTGCCCACAGCCGGCACTCATAGTCCGCAGAACAGTTTGTGCTGTGCATTGACGACAAATCCATTTTGCTCTTGTGTGATGAGGAAAGCTTTAAAGCACTGAAAGTTTGTTTTACTTTACAGGCAGCTTTACTTGTAATGTAAATAAGAATAGGTAACATATACATATATGTTTTCATTACGTTATTTTTAAATGTTCACAATTTTATTTTTATAAATGAAAAATTAGAAAAGACATATCATGGCTGTCGGCTAAAGTCGCTGTGCGTGTTCATCTGTGGCTATCAACTATAGTCGACACTGGTACCGAAGTGGTTAAGCACACCAACATATGCAAAATGATAGTATTAAAGGAAAAAAGAAAGAGATAGAAATAGAAATATATTCAAAGAAATAATGGCTACAAACATCCCAAATATTTTGAAAAACATTATTCTACACACTCAAGATACTCAATGAACTCCAAGAAGGATAAACCCAAAGAGAACCACAAGAGACACATCATAATAAAAACAAAACTTTGATTCAACATTGTACTAGAGGTTCTAGCCAAAGAAATTAGATTTTTTTAAAAAAGAAATAAAAGACATCCAGATTAGAAAGGAAAAAGTAAAACCATCTTAATTTCCAGATAACAATATCTTTTACATAGAAAATCTGAAGTAATCTACTAAAAGCAAAGCTAATAAACAAATGCAGAGAAGTTGCAGGATACAAAATCAGCATATACAACTTTATCATATTTCTATACAATTATAATGAACAATCTGAAAATGAAATTAAGAAAGTAGATCCATTTATAATATCAAAAAGAATAAGTGAGTTAGGAATTAATGTAACAAAAGAAGTGCAAACCTTATACTCTGAAAATTATAAAATGTTGTTGAAAGAAATTAAAGAAGATATAAATAAATGGAAAAACATTGCACATTGATGGATTGGAAGACAATATTGTTAAGATGGCAATATTCTCTACATTGATGTACAGATTCAATGAAATCTCTATCATATTCCCAGATTCCTTCTTTGCAGAAGTTGATAAGCTGATTCTAAAATCCATATGGAATTGCAAGGGACCCAGAATACCAAAACAAATGTAAAAAGAATGAATTAGGAAAACTCACACTTTCTGATTTAAATGCTTACTACAAAGCAAAGGTAATAAAGACAGTGTGGTACTGGCATGAGGATAGACACATAGATCAGTGGAATAAAATTGACAGTCCAGAAATAAACCCATACGTGTATGGTCAACTGATCTTCGACAAAGATGTCAAGACCATTCTAGTCTTAGATTTCTAGAAATAGTCTTTTCAACAAATGGTGGTGGGACAACTGGCTAGGCACATGCAAAAGAATGAAATTGGATCATTAGTTTACACCAGATACAAAAATAAACTCAAAATGGATCAAGACCTAAATGTGAAATCTAAAGCTATGAAACTAATAGAAGAAAACATAGGGGTAAACCTGAATTACTTCAGATTTGACAATGAATCCTTAGATTTTACACCCAAAGGCACAAGTGGCAAAAGGAAAAATAGATAACTTGGACTTCATCAAAATTAAAATCTCTGCTTCATAGGACACTATCAAGAAAGTGAATAAACAACCGACAGTATGGGAGAAAATATTTGCAAATTACATATCTAATAAGAGATTAGAATATATAAAGGACTTTCACAACTCAATAATAAGAATAAATTAACCCAATTAAAAGTAGGCAAAGGATCTGAATAGATATTTCTGCAAAGGTGTACAAGTGGCCAATATGCATATAAAAAGATGCTTAGCATCATTAGTCATCAGGGAACTGCAAATCAAGTCCACAACTAGATACCATTTCATACCCACTAGTATGGTTATGATAAAAACTCAAATAATAATGAGTATTGTGAGGATGTGGAGAAATCTGGGTGGAAATGTCACTTTGAAAAATAGTCTGGCAGTTTTTTAAATGGATATACATAGAGTTACCATATATAGAGTTACCATATGACCCAGCAATTCTGTTTCTAGGTATATACCCAAGAAAAATAAAAACATATGTCCACAGGAAAACTTTTACTTGAAGGTTTATGGAGGAATTATTCACAATACATCTAATTTGAAATAAACTGCATGTTCATCAACTTATGAATGGATAAACAAAATGTGGTATGTCCATACAATGCTATAAAAAGGAATGAAGTACTGATATATACCACAGCATGACTGTACCTGAAAAACATTATGCTGAGTGAATCAAAAAAACAAAAGGCCACATATTATAAGATTTCATATAGTTATAAAATGTCCAGAATGGGCAAATCTACAGAGACCAAAAGTAAATTAGTGATTACTTAGGGCTGGAGGGGTTGGAAAATAAAGAAGTGATAGTTAAAGGGTACAAGATTTATTTTTGAGGTGATGAAATGTTCTAAAATTGACTGTAGTGATGGCTGCTCATATCTGTGAACATATTAAAAACCATTGAATTGTACACTTTAAATTGGTGAATTGTGTGATATGCTAATTATATTTTAATAAAGTGGTCAGTTTTTAAAAATAGAAATTTCCTAAGCTTTTTTAATTTAATATATAATCATGTTTTATGAAGGAGTTTATCATCAGGATACAAAGATTGATATACAGTTATGCACCCCATAACATTTTGTTCAATGACAAACTGTATATATGACAGTAGTCCTATAAGATTATAATGGAGCTGAAAAATTCCTATCACCTAGTGAGGTAGTAGCTGTCATAACATCCTAGTGCAATGCATGACTCACATGTTTGTGGTGATGCTGGTGTAAACAAATCTACTGCACTGCCAGTTGTATAAAAATCTAGCACCTACAATTATGTACAGTACATACATAATACATGATAATGATAATAAACAGCTATGTTATTGGTTTATGTATTTACTATGCTAGACATTTTATCATTATTTTAGAGTGTACTACTTCTATTTAGGAAAAAAGTTAAGAGTAAAACAGTCTCAGGAAGATCCTTCAGTTGGTGTTCCAGAAGAAGACATTGTTGTCATAGGAGGTGACAGCTCTTACATGTGTTATTGTCCCTGAAGACCTTCCAATGAGACAAGATATGGAGATGGAAGACAGTGACACTGATGATCCTGACACTGTGTAGGGTCTCATTCTGACTTCCTGGGTAGAGTGCAGTGGTTTCATAGTTCACTACAACCTCAAACTCCTGGGCTCAAGTGATTCTCCTGCCTCAGCCTCCCGACTAGCTGGGACGATAGGCACATGCCACCATGCCTGGCTAATTTTTCCACTTTTTTGTAGAGATGGGGTCTCCCTCTTGCTCAGACTTGTGTCTTAGTTATTAACAAAAAAAAGATTAAAGAGTAAAAAGAAAAATAAAATAATTTTAGACTCAATGAGAGGGGGCGGAGCAAGATGGTGGACGAATAACACTGCCAGACAGAGTGTCACTGCAGAAAAGATAGATTCTAGCAGAAATTAGAGGAAAGAAGCAAGAAGACGAGCATACAGCAGACAAGGGCCGGAAGGAGGGGTACCTGAGACCCCGGGAGACTCCACGGGAGGAGGCTGTGAAGGAGAACTGGAGGCTGAGACCACCGGAGCAGCCCGGAGACCAGCGGCAAGGGTAGGTGGATTTGCTGTTTCCCCTCCCCTGCATTTGGGACTGCTGGTGGGCTCCCCAGCGGGTGGAGAGAACTGCGGACACCATCCCAGAGACCGCTGCCACCGCCAGCCAGCGGTGAGCCTGTAGCAGACGTGGCACCAGGTTCCCAACTTCCTCCGGGCACCTCCGTGTGCACAGACCCCAGCCGCGCGGGAGGCTCCATATTGCCTCCTCCTCCCCTCCGCCGACCCTACCCAAAGCTGCCCAGAGAGACAATACAGCCACCAGCCAGAGGCACCGCCAGGGAACGGGACCTTCCCTTTTGGGACCCTACAGCTGACTCAGGGGAACTCAGACAGTGAGCTCCCTACCCGCCCACCCTCCCAGGTGCTGCTGGCACCGTGTTCCCAGGAGAACGGTGTCGACTCAGAGGCTGAGAGACATAGACCCAGAATGGGCTCCCTGTGGGTGAATTGGGACCAGAAATCCTCTCCCTGGTGGGGATACAGTTTGAACTCTGGGACCCAGAGGTCAGACCTGCAGACCAGATCCCCTGCATCCAGGGCGAGCATTGCCCGGGGCACAGAAGGGTGATACGTGAACAGCCTACTGATGTGTGAGTGCCTCCAGGGGCGGATAGGCATCCTAGAGGGAAACCCACCTCCCAGGAAGAGGCCGTGCGCCCAACCCAGGTGGCGTTCCTGTGCAGGGAACCTCCCCGCCAACATCACAGTCCGGGGAGGCCTGGTGGCTTGTGGTCTGGCCTGTTAGCAGAGGCCCAGGAGTAGCTGTGGACTTGGGGAGGGTAGAAAGAAGCGAGGCCCGCTACAGACTGCCGGTCTCAGACAGCCCCACCCCCACACGCAGACTTTCTGGTTGAGCGGGACCATTCCAGCCCCGCCCTGACAGCTTTCCCTGGAAGCAGAGGACAGAACTTTGACCCCTGCTAACGGCCTGAGGGCAGGCTTACCCAACCCAGCTCCGCCCAGAACAAGAACTGTTAACAGGACACAAAATCAACAGTATAGCTGGTTCCTCCAAGCAAACGCCACCTACTGACAGGGACGGCATCGTGCACAGCCTTTCCACGGCGCCCACTGACTCAATATACAGGGAGTGGTCCAATTTCACCCACAGACACCACCTAACGCCTCAGAAACTAAACAAGGTGTGTGAATACCCAAACAATAACTTAAGGAAAGAAACAACAACTGATCAACATGGGAAGAAATCAGCGAAAGAACTCAGGAAATATGAAGAACCAAACAGAAAACACACCCCCAAAGAGGAGCACCAGCCCCCTAGAAACGGACACCAACCAAAATCAGGAAACCAATATGACAAAAGAGGAATTTCGTATGTGGATCATAAGATCACTCACCCAGTTGCAACAACAACTCAATAACCAACACAAAGAAACCACAAAAAGCCTCCAGGATATGGAAAAAGAAATAGATACAATGAAGAAAAGTTTAACCAAACTCCTGGAAATGAAGAATCAATTCAAGGAACTACAAAATACAGTGGAAAGTCTCAAGAACAGGGTAGATGAAACAGAAGAAAGAATCTCAGAGCTTGAAGATAACACCCTCCAATTAAACAAATCAGTCACAGAAATAGAGCAGAGAAACAAGAGAAAAGAGCAAAGCCTACAAGAGCTGTGGGATTATGTGAAGAAACCTAATGTGAGGGTCATAGGGTTACAAGAAGGGGAAGAAGACAACACTCAAGGGTTGGACAAGCTGTTTGAAGATATAATAGAGGAAAATTTCCCAGGCCTTGCTCAAAATCTTGATATACAAGTTCAAGAAGCTCAGAGGACCCCTGGGAGATTCAACGCAAACAGGAAGACGTCACGACATGCAGTCATCAGACTGACCAAAGTATCAACTAAAGAGGCCCTTCTAAGAGCTGTAAGACAAAAGAAGCAAGTAACATACAAGGGAAAGCCAATTCGAATAACATCAGACTTCTCTAATGAGACTTTACAAGCAAGAGACTGGGGCCCCATTCTCACTCTTTTGAAACAAAACAATGCCCAGCCTAGAATATTATTCCCTGCAAAACTAAGCTTCGTATATGAAGGAGAAATAAAAACATTCTCAGACAAGCAAAGGCTCAGAGAATTCACCAAGAAAAGACCAGCCCTACAAGAAGTACTTAAAACAGCGTTACACACGGAACATCATAATAATAACCCACGAATATAAAAACAACCAAAACCCAAAGATATTAAATGCCACATATTACAATGGCTCAAGACAGAACTCATAGCAACAACATCCAACCCAACAGAATGATCAGTAATCTACCTTACCTATCAGTTCTCTCAATAAATGTGAATGGCTTAAACTCTGCACTCAAGAGACATGGGCTGGCTGAATGGATAAGAAAATACAGGCCAAGTATATGCTGTCTTCAGGAAACACCTCTAACCTGCAAGGATGCATATAGACTAAAAATAAAAGGGGGGAGATCAATATTCCAAGCAAATAGAAGCCAAAAGAAGGCTGGTGTGGCAGTTCTAATTTCAGACGATTTAGTTTTTAAACCAACAAAAGTAGTAAAAGACAAAGAGAGTCATTTATAATGGTGAAGGGCACAGTCCAACAAGAAGAGATAACAATTTTAAATATATATGCACCCAACTTAGGTGGACCCAGATTCATAAAGCAAACCTTACTGGAGCTAAGCAAATGGATTAATAGCAACTCCATAATCGCCGGAGATTTCAACACCCCACTGATGGCACGAGACAGATCCTCCAAACAGAAAATTAATAAAGAAATAATGGACTTAAACAAAACTCTAGACCAATTGGGTCTGACAGACATCTACAGAACATTCTACCCCAAATCCACTGAATATACGTTCTTCTCATCAGCTCACGGGACATTCTCTAAGTTGACCATATCCTAGGACACAAAGAAAATCTCAAGAAATTTAAAAAAATAGAAATCATACCATGTACCTTCTCAGATCACAGTGGAATAAAACTAGAAATCAACCCTAACAGAAACTCACATTTCTACACAAAAACGTGGAAATTAAACAACCTTCTACTAAGTGATTACTACGTAAATGAAGAAATCAAGACGGAAATAAAAAACTTCTATGAAGAAAACGACAATGGAGAGACAAGTTATCAACTCTTCTGGGACACAGCTAAAGTAGTTCTGAGAGGAAAGTTTATCTCCATAAATGCCTATAACCAAAAGTCAAGAAGATCACAAATAGACAATCTAATGAAACGACTCAAAGAGCTGGAAAAAGAAGAACAGACCAACCCCAAACCCAGCAGAAGAAGTGAAATCAACAAGATCAAATCAGACCTAAATGAAATTGAAAATAGGAAAGCTATTCAGGACATTAATAAAACAAAAAGTTGGTTCTTTGAAAAAATAAACAAAATTGACACACCATTGGCTAAGCTACCGAAAAGCAGAAAAGAGAAATCTCTAATAAGCTCCATCAGGAATAAAAAAGGAGATATAACAACTGATCCCAAAGAGGTACAAGATACAATTTATGAATACTACAAAAATCTTTATGCACACAAACTGGAAAATGTGGAGGAAATGGACAAATTTCTAGAAACACACAGCCTCCCTAGGCTCAACCAGGAAGAAATAGATTCCCTGAAGAGACCACTCTCAACAGCTGAAATAGAAACAGCAATTAAAAATCTCCCTAAAAAGAAAAGTCCCGGTCCAGATGGCTTCACACCTGAATTTTACCACACTTACAAAGAAGAACTAGTACCAATCTTGCAGAAAATATTCCACAACATCGAGAAGAACGGAAACTTTCTCGACACCTTTTATGAAGCGAATATTACTCTGATACCAAAACCAGGAAAGGATGCAACAAAAAAAGAAAATTACAGACCAATATCCCTAATGAATATAGATGCAAAAATTTTCAACAAAATCTTAGCTAACCGAATCCAGACACTTATCAAAAATATAATCCACCACGACCAAGTGGGCTTCATCCCAGGGATGCAGGGATGGTTCAACATACGTAAATCTATAAATGCAATTCACCACATAAACAGAAGCAAAAACAAAGACCACATGATTCTTTCAATAGATGCAGAAAAAGCTTTTGACAAAATTCAACACCCTTTCATGATACGAACACTTAAGAAAATAGGCATAGAAGGGACATACCTAAAAATGATACAAGCCATATATGACAGACCCATAGCCAACATCATACTGAATGGGGAAAAATTGAAATCATTCCCACTTAGAACTGGAACCAGACAAGGCTGCCCACTATCTCCACTTCTGTTCAACATAGTGCTGGAAGTCTTGGCTACAGCAATCAGACAGGAAAATGGAATCAAATGTATCCAAATAGGGGCAGAAGAGATCAAACTTTCACTGTTTGCTGATGATATGATATTGTATCTAGAAAACCCCAAGGATTCAACCAAGAAACTCCTGGAACTGATCAATGAATTTAGTAAAGTCTCAGGATACAAAATTAATACACAGAAATCAGAGGCATTCATATACGCCAACAACAATCTAATTGAGAACCAAATCAAAGACTCAATTCCCTTCACAATAGCAACAAAGAAATTAAAGTACCTAGGAATATATTTAACCAAAGAGGTAAAAGACCTCTACAGGGAGAACTATGAAACACTGAGGAAGGAAATAGCAGAGGATGTAAACAGATGGAAATCCATACCATGCTCGTGGATCGGCAGACTCAATATCATCAAAATGTCTATACTACCCAAACTGATCTACAGATTCAATGCAATACCTATTAAAATCCCATCAGCATTCTTCACAGACATAGAAAATATAATTTTACGCTTCGTATGGAACCAAAGAAGACCCCGAATATCAAGAGCAATTCTAGGCAACAAAAACAAAATGGGAGGCATTAATATGCCAGATATCAAACTATACTACAAAGCTGTAGTAATTAAATCAATCTGGTATTGGCACAAAAATAGGAACATTGACCAGTGGAACAGACGTGAGAATCCTGATATAAAACCATCCTCATATAGCCATCTAATCTTTGACAAAGCAGACAAAAACATACGCTGGGGAAAAGAATCCCTCTTCAATAAATGATGCTGGGAAAACTGGATAGCCACCTGTAGAAGGCTGAAGCAGGACCCACACCTTTCACGTCTCAGAAAAACCAACTCACGCTGGATAACAGACTTAAACCTAAGGTATGAAACTATTAGAACTCTAGAGGAAAAAGTTGGAAACTCTCTCAAGACATTGGCCTGGGCAAAGAGTTTATGAAGAAGTCCCCAAAGGCAATCACAGCAGCAACAAAAATAAATAAATGGGACATGATCAAACTACAAAGCTTCTGCACAGCCAAAGAAATAGTCATGAAAGTAAACAGACAACCTACAGAATGGGAGAAAATTTTTGCATCCTATGCATCTGATAAGGGACTAATAACTAGAATATACTTAGAACTCACAAAAATTTGGAAGAAAAAATCAAATAACCCCATTAAAAAGTGGGCAAAGGACTTGAACAGAAATTTTTCTAAAGAAGACAGAAGCATGCCCAACAAACATATGAAGAAATGCTCAACATCTCTAATCATTAGGGAAATGCAAATCAAAACCACAATGAGATATCACTTAACCCCAGTGAGAATGGCCTTTATCAAACAATCTCCAAACAATAAATGCTGGCGTGGTTGCGGAGAGAGAGGAACACTCCTACACTGCTGGTGGGACTGCAAACTAGTTCAACCTCTGTGGAAAGCAATATGGAGATACCTTAAAGTGATACAAGTGAATCTACCATTTGACCTAGCAATCCCATTGCTGGGCATCTACCCAAATGATCCAATGACACTCTACAAAAATGACACCTGCACTCGAATGTTTATAGCAGCATAATTCATAATTGCAAGGCTGTGGAAACAGCCCAAGTGCCCATCAATCCAAGAATGGATTAATAATATGTGGTATATGTATCCCATGGAGTACTATTCAGCTCTAAGAAACAATGGTGATATAGCACATCTTATATTTTCCTGGTTAGAGCTGGAACCCATACTACTAAGTGAAGTATCCCAAGAATGGATAAACAAGCACCGAATATATTCTCCAGCAAACTGGTATTAACTGAGTAGCACCTAAGTGGACACATAGATACTACAGTAATAGGGTATTGGCAGGTGGGAGGGGGGAGGGGGGCGGGTATATACATACATAATGAATGAGATGTGCACCATCTAGGGGATGGTCATGATGGAGACTCAGACTTTTGGGGGGAGTGGGGGAAATAGGCATTTATTGAAACCTTAAAATCTGTACCCTCATAATATGCCAAAATAAAAAAAAATTTAATATAGTAAAAAGCTTAAAAATAATGATATAAAGAAAAAATATTTTTATACAACTGTACAATGTGTTTTAAGCTAAGTGTTATTACAAAAGAATCAAAAAGTTTTAAAAATTAAAAAGATTCTAAAGTAAAAAAGTTACAGTAGGCTAGGGTTAATTTATTATTGAAGAAATAACTTTTTTTTAATTTCAGTATATTATGGGGTACAAATATTTAGGTTATGTGTGTTGCCTTCCCCTCCTTCCCCCCTGGAGTCAGAGCTTCAAGTTCCATCCCCCAGATGGTGCGCATTGCACTCATTATGTATGTAAATACCTATCCCCTCCTCCCACCTCCCCTCTTCCTGACCCCCGATAAATGTTATTCCTATATGTCCACTTAGATGTTGATCGGTTAATACCAATTTGCTGGTGAGTACATGTGGTGCTTGTTTTTCCATTCTTGGGATACTTCACTTAGTAGAATGGGTTCCAGCTCTATCCAGAATAATAAAAGAGATGCTATATCACCATTGTTTCTTATAGCTGAATAGTACTCCATTGTATACATATACCACATTTTATTAATTCACTCGTGTGTTGATGGATACTTGGGTTGTTTCCACATCTTTGCAATTGTGAATTGTGCTGCTATAAGCATCCTAGGGCAGATGTCTTTTTTATAGAGTGTCTTTTCTTCTTTTGGGTAGATGCCCAGTAATGGGATTGCTAGATCAAATGGTAGATCTACTTGTATCTCTTTAAGATATCGCCATATTGCTTTTCACAGAGGTTACACTAGTTTGCAGTCCCGCCAGCAGTGTAGGAATGTTCCTATCTCTCTGCATCCATGCCAACAGTGTTTGTTTTGGGACTTTTTGATAAAGGCCATTCTCATTGGAGATAAGTGATATCACATTGTGGTTTTGATTTGCATTTCCCTGATGATTAGAGATGTTGAGCATTTTTTCATATGTTTGTTGGCCATTATTCTGTCCTATTTTGAAAAATTTCTGTTCATGTTCTTTGCCCACTTTTTGATAGGGTTGTTTGATTTTTTTTTTTTTTTTTTTGCTGATTTTTCTGAGTTCTAAATAGATTCTAGTTATCAGCCCTTTATCAGATGTGTAGCTTGTGAAAATTTTCTTCCATTCTCAGGTTGTCTGTTTGCTTTCATGACAGTTTCTTTGGCTGTGCAGAAGCTTTTTTTAAAGTACCTAGGAATATATTTAACTAAGGAGGTAAAAGGCCTCTACAGAAAGAACTATGAAACACTGAGGAAGGTACTAGCAGAGGATGTAAACAGGTGGAAAACAATACCATGCTTGTGGGTCGGCAGAATCAACATTGTTAAAATGTCTGTACTATCCAAAGTGATCTACAGAGTCAATGCAATCCCTATTAAAATACCATTCTCATTTTTCACAGATGTAGAAAAAATAATGTTATGCTCTGAATGGAACCAGAGAAGAGCAATGGGCTATACCATAGAGCCTAGGTGTGTAGACGATGCCATCTAAGTTTGTGTAAATACACTCTTGGATGTTTGCACAACAGCTGAATTGACTAATGACACATTTCTCGAAGATATCACTTCATTATCATATCACTCATTAAGTGAGGCATGACTGAATATATATAACTTTATTAATTTAGTTACATTGCATACTGTATTAGTTTGGTAGGGCTGGCATAAGAAAATACCACCAAGTGAATGGCTTAAACAACAGAAATTGTTCTGGCAGCTAGAAGCCCAAGATCAGCGTTAGCAGGTTTGGTTTCTCCTAAGGACTCTTTCCTTGGTTTGCAGATGTCCACCTCCTTGTTTTGTTTTCACATGGTCTTTCCTCTGTGCATGATTCCATGGTGTATCTCTGTGTGTACAAATTTCCTCCTCTTATAAGGACATAAGTTGTATTGGGTTAGGAACCACCCTAATGACCTCATTTTAATTTAATCACCTCTTTAAAGGTCTTATCTCCAAATAAAGTCAGATTCTGAGCTAATTACATTACATGTATATTATATATCATCAAATACATGATCATGTAAATTATACAAATATACTGAACTTTATCCTATTGTGGATAGATCTTTTTATTGTTCCTAATTTTTCACAATGACAAAATGTGAGGAAGCCCAGGTAATTCATGTGAAGATAGATAGTTTACATAAAGGAATGTCAAGGCATCAGATAACTGAGTTAAGATTTCCTTGGACTTTCCAGCGAGCTTAGGCACCAATTGAATGCAGCTGGGTGTGTTATTCCTGACACCACATAAAACAGAAAACATTCCAGCTGAGTCATGCCTTAATTCCTGACCACAGAATCATTAGAAACAATAAATTTTTGTTTTGAGACACTAAGACTTATGTGCATTTTTATACAGTAACAGAAAATTGAAATGCCTATACTGTTATAATGAAAATATTACACTGCAGTTTTTTCTAAACATTCTAAAGCTTTACATTAAAGTCTTTATTCAATCTAGAATACATTTTCACATATTATGAGGGATAGGAATCTGAGGTTGTTTCATTATACCATTTGTTGAATAATCCATGCTTTCCCCCACTGATTTGTAAGTTACATCTGTCATAGGGAAGTGGAACAGAATAAAGTGCCTAGAAATGAACTTGTGCATTTATATAAATTCCATATTTATCTATACACATTGTAGAACCATACAGTATTAACTACTATAATTTAATAGTAGTTATAATATTTGATATGGCAAGTAACACTGCTCCTGTACCCAGTTATTCTTCCTAATTTTTTTTTACTATTGTCATATGAATTTTGGGATTATTTTGTCACATTATATGTAAAATCCTGCTTGGATTTTGATTAAAATTGTGTTGAAATTATTCTCTATAGATGTCTTGTACATATTAGGTAGGTTTATTTCTAGGTACCTAATGAATATTGCTGCTTATGAATAGTGTATTTTTTCAATTGCATTTTAAAATTTGTTATTAATGATGTATAGGAATGCTGTTGATTTTTGTATGTTAATGATAAATTAAGGAAGCTTGCCAAAATCTTATAAATTATAATAATTTTATTCTTGATGCCTTTTTATTTTCTATGTAAACAATAATGGAAATGAGAATAGATATGCTAAAACATAAAATATTACTTCATACTTTAATTTGCATATTCTTGCTTATTAATTAGGATGAACATCTCTTCATTTGTTTGCTGGCCATTCACATTTCTTATTCATTCCTCCTCTTCTAGGAAATCCTATTTCTATTTCCTTTCTGGCTGTTCAAGGAATCCTATTCCTAGTCTTATTCTGATCTGATTAGAATTCATCATAGAGTTTTCTTATTTTTTTAATCTGTATGGTATTAGTAGTTATGTATCATTTTACATACTTAATATTGCTTTTATGCACGTTTTCTCCTTGGTCAGGTTTTTGGCAATTTATCTTTTATTGGTTTTTTTGAAATAAACTTCTTTAGATTGTGTTGATCTATTCTATTTTTCTTTGTTTTCTATTTCAGTACATTTTACACTCATAGTTATAATTTTTCCTTTTTATACTTAGGCTTAATTCTGTGTTTTTTCTAACTTTTCCAATGAATACTTAACTTGAATTTAAATACATTTAATATATTTTAAGCAATGCATTTAAGTTATTCATTTTTTCTAACTACCAAATTTTGATATGTCATTCTTTTGTTGAAGTTCACTTCTAAAAATTTTTAAATTTCTCTTTAACCTGAAATCTTTATTCCTAGGTTTTTAAAAATTTTACACACTAAAAATAACCCTGCAGTTCTATTTTATTTTTTAACCCTGAAAAAATATCATTTTATTATATATAACCTGCAGGTGCACTAATAGAATATAATTTGAAATGCAGTGAATTAGATTTTGTTTATTGGTAATTCTCAGTGGCTACACACAGAGTACTTCTCTTTGCTTCAGGCTTCCTACTGGTTTAACTGGGACAATAATAAAATATAACCTTTTTCCAATAGCAATAATCTCAAACAATCAAATCCTTCTAGCAACCAGAGTGATAGTCAGTGTACAGAAGCAATAATATACTGCTTATAACTTCAGAAGGTAAATATCCCTGTAAACTTCCTAAAACAAAAACTGTTTTAAGCTCTGGTGGGAGTTGGGTCTAACATAGAGGAAAATAATCCTGAAAGGACTCTAGATAGAGCCAACTCAATCAATGTTGTAGGTTGAACTTTGAAGCCATGCAGGGGATAGAACTACTTTTGATTTGTAAGATTTTTCTTTTTTGTTTTTGAATTTAATTGCATTATAGTCATAAAATGTGATATATAAGATACTGATTCCTCATACTTTTTGAGATCACTTTTGTGACATAATGCTGTCAATTTTTGTAATTGTTTCAAGTGTACTTAAAATGAACTATAGTCTCTGTTGGATTTATCCTCTCTGTCTCCATCTCTCTGTCTGTCTATCTCTGTCTCTCTCTCTCTATATATATATATTTACATATATATGTATATATTTAAATATGCATATTTAAACTGTGTTGTTCAAGTCTCAAACCTTCTATACTCTTATCTGCTCAGTCTATCAACTTATATAGAATAGTTTAATATTCATCTAATAGTGTGTTTATCAATCTTTCCTTGTAACAGGTTTTGCTTTATGTGTTTTGAGGCTGTATTATTTGATGTATTTTAATTTATAATTTATGATACTGATACTTTCTGCAGTGATTCTTTCCTTTGTTTTAATGTAATTTTCCATTTCATTTCATTTTATTTTATTTTATTTTATTTTATTTTATTTTATTTTATTTTATTTTATTTTTGAGACAGAGTATTGCTCTGTTGCCCAGGCTAGAGTGCCATGGTATCAGCCTAGCTCATAGCAACCTCAAACTCCTGGGCTTAAGCGATCCTCCTGACTCAGCCTCCCGAGTAGCTGGGACTACAGGCATGCACCACCATGCCTGGCTAATTTTTCCTATATATATTTTTAGTTGTCCAGCTAATTTCTTTCTATTTTTTTTTTAGTAGAGGCGGGGTCTTGCTCTTGCTCAGGCTGGTTTAGGACTCCTGAGCTCAAACGATTCTCCCCTCTCAGCCTCCCAGAGTGCTAGGATTATAGGCGTGATCCACCGCACCTGGCCTTCCCATTTATTCATAATAATGCTTTTTGTTTAAATCTGTTTTGTTTAATATTAATGTGACTACACCAGTTTTCTTTTGTTTAGTATTTTCCTGGTGTAGCTTTCCCCATTATTTTTAAAATGCCTCTGTAGTTTTGCATGTTTCACTTAAATGAAGTATATAGATAGCATTTATTTTTTAATATTCAATCTGTATTTTTGCAGGAAAATGAAGTCACAGATTGATACACTTTTCTCTATATTTCTCTCTGTCTTCTACTTATTTTGACACTAGATTATTGCATTTCTTTTTTTGCTAGTTATTAATATTTGATTTATATTTAATTACATCATTTTTACACAAAAATTATTTACTAATTTTGGTGTTTTCCCAAACATAGTAAAGATCTTATGCTTTTACTACCCATAAAATAACACCCATCTTATTGTTGTCTAGAGATTTTGTTTTACTATTTTTAAAAAGAATAATCTTTACAAAAATAATGAATTATACTTTTGTGTTTTATTGTTATTTCTTTTAATCTATCCTTTCCTCTAGCATATACTTTTTTCTTCTCCACAAATCCCTTAATATTTCTTTTAATAAGGATCTATGGATGGTAAACTTTCTTAATCCTTATATATCTAAAAATTTTATTATTCCCCCCATCCACTTCAACTAATAAATATTTTATATGAGTATAAAATTCTAAGTTAATATTTTTTTTTCTCAGCATCATGAAGATATGGTCTTCCATTGACTTCTGGGATTTATTGCTGATATGAATTCTCCTGTCAGTCTAATTATTCTTTAGTAAACAACCTTTCCTTTTTGTCTGATAGCTGTCTCATAATGCTTTTCTTTCTTATTTTTCTTCAGTGCCTCTATTATGTACTTGGGTATTGATTTATATTTATTTATTCAATATGTTTCTTGGGAAGCACTTTTGATTTGAGGATTCTTCTATTTCTGCAACTTAAACTTTGAGGTTTTTTTCTCCTCCCTACAGGTCTCATTATAACTCCTAAACTCACCAGAGATCCCACTCCTTCCCAACCTGCAAATCTCTTCTGGTATGTCTTGGAGCTCATAGGCTATCATCACTAATATCCACTATGAGCTCAGACTCTTTTCTGTACTACCCCTTTTCATATTTGCTTAATCTTGTTTCCTTATGTTTTTTTATTTATAATTCCTTATTCTTTTTCAAATGTCATTTGTTACTTTATATATAGCATTGGATATCAAGAATACCCTTATTTTGTGTTATTGATCAGTCTATTCTAGTATATTAATTTCTGATGGATTAAACTCATGTTCTGATTTTTAAAAATATATTTGTTGGCTTTCTTACTTACCATAAACTTTTTGTATATTATGTAATTTTATTTTGCAGACACATTTTGAAGCACTTTGTCACTATCTCTTTCCTATCTGTTCACTCCTCCCTGTCACCTGGGCCCCAGACCCCAGGCACGGATTCAGTTCAGGGCTTTTGCCCTGGTTATGTTGGCCATGTGGCAAATACAATCTCCATGCTAGCTGTCAGTTTGGCCTAGTTCCTAATTTCCAGGCTAAATCTGCCTCATCTCTCTTTGCTAGCCTGAAGCTGTCTATCATTAACTTCAGGCACAGCTGTGTTTTTCAGCCTCTTTCCAGAGTTGAGGAGGTATATCCCAGCCCTTTGCTTCAATTGATGAGCCTAGCTCTGTTTCCTTATATGAAATGTTTCTTTTGATATGAAATGTTTTTAGTCCCTTTACCCTACAGAATGTAAACTGTCAGCCTCTGCAGCCTATTTCTGGTCTAAGAGCCCAGCAAACCTACTAGGCCCATGGCCTCAGTACAATTCACCATTGTGTATTTATGTTCAATTTCTGATCTACAGAGATATGTATTTGGTTTGCAAGCCTGGTTACAGCTAGTTTTGGTTGTTATAGCTTATCAATCATGCAATATATTGGAGCATATGGAGTATGTTACAATATGAGCTTGGTTCCACCTCTTGTCTAGAAGTTTCCTGTTCATTCATGAAACACCAGTTTAGACAATATCCCTTGCAAGAATGCCTCCCTTGGTCATCCCCTGTCCATTCCATTCCTCACTCAAATTGATAATTTCCTCCTTTTTGGTTTCTAGTACATGGTACATTGCTATACTCTAAACACTGTAAGATACGTTGTATTTGGTATCGACTTCCATTCATGACTTCCCTCTTCCCTCAAGTCACAGAGCCCTGATATGTTGAACAATCCTCAAATTTCAGAATCCAGCTCATTTGCTGTGTTTATTACAGTCTGCTTTAAGCAGTTAGGTTATTGTAGCAGATATTGTTGGTGCTGAAATCCTCTCAGATCCCTTTTATCCTTTTATTTCCCTCTCCTTTCAGTATTCTTTAGCTTTGATAACCCAACACCTGGAAATCTTCTTTGGAGGCCAGCCCTTGGGGCTACTGGACACTCTGCTTGCATGTCTCAGAGAAGGAAGTGCCTGTGTGTACAGGTTAGCCCCTATTTGCCCTCAACCAATAACTAATGACCATAAAAGTATAAAAGCTTTCAGCCTACTTGCTTTTGGTGGCAACAACTCTGAGGCATAACTTACACTATAGAGCTTTACAGGATAAGGCTGAAGCTATCCTCTGTAGAATTTTGCCTGAAATTGTACCCTTGCTTGATTTCTTTTTTTATTATTTATTTTTTCCACCATATTATGGGAGTACAAATGTTAAAGTTATGTATATTTCCCTTGCCCTCCACCCCAAATCAGAGCTTCAAGTGTGTCTATCCCCCAGTTGGTGCACATCACACTCATTATGTATGTATATACCCACCCTCCCACCTGCCCAACACCTAATAAATATTATTCCTATATGTCCATTTATGTGTTGATCAGTTAATATCAATTTGCTGGTGAGTACATGTGGTGCTTGTTTTTCCATTCTTGGGATACTTCACTTAATAGAATGGGTTCAGCTCTATCCAGGAAAATACAAGAGGTGCTATATCACCATTGTTTCTTAGAGCTGAATAGTACTCCATGGTATACATGTACCACATTTTATTAATCCACTCGTGAATTGATGGGCACTTGGGTTGTTTCCACAACTTCGCAATTGTGAATTGTGCTGCTATAAACATTTGAGTGCAGGACCTCTATCTGTCTCTACATCTTGGGCTTTCTCAACTGTTGGTGCATTAGGTTAAGCTCCTTAAAAGTGATCATAAGATTAGGATTCATATGCAAGCAACTTATTAAGGAACTAATATGAAAATGAAATATGAAATGAAATACGAATATGAAAAAGACACCCTTGCTTGATTTCTTCCCTTTCTCTGACCTGCTTCTTCCACTCCCTCAGTGTTTTTTCCTGGGAATAGTTCCTTAATAAGTTGCTTGCATATGAATCCTGATATTATGATTCACTTTTAAGGAGCTTGACCTAATGCACCAACAGTTGAGAAAGCCTGAGATATAGAGACAGATAGAGGTAGAGCCTCTCTTTACTGATGCACCCAGGTGTCTTCACTCCCAGCGCATCCACTCTTGTATGTATCTGTATTCTTTTCTTTCTTGTTCCTTGTCTACCTCTCTTACCTTAGGATTGTACTGCCCCTCCCTTGAGTGGTGAGTCTATTTTGTCCTTTATTTTAAGATCTCCTTTCTCTTCTCACTTTGCCTGAGGTTAAGTATCATTCCTAGTTTCCAGAAACATAGGTCTCAACTATTCCACTTGTTCATATTATTTGGAGGCCTCATATACTAACGAAGTTGTGATGCAATTTTAAGCAGAGGGTTAGAAAGAGCTATGGTGTCACCTTTTAATATAGGGGCTCTGGGTGTCCATGGAGTACTGGGAATTTTAGGGCTATGTATCGTAATACATTTGGTGCATTTACTCATGTGCAGACTCTTACCTTTCCCAGGGCACAGATTAACTTCTTTATTTTTATAACCTTAGCTCCTAGAAAAAGTACCTAAAGGTGAGTGGTTTTCAAATCATCTGATGAGGAGGAGATGGGGAACAGCATCTGTTAAAATTTAGTGTGCTGGGCTCCACCCCAGATACACTGAAGCAGACTCTCTAGGGATAAGGCCTAGAATTCTGCATTTTAAATAAAATCACAAGGAAATTCGCATATACTTTGCAAATTCCTGGCCTAAAATTTAGATCCCTCAATAAACACTTGTTGAATTAAATGGACCTTCTTACTTAAATGACAAATATGGGAAATGAAACATATTACAAATGTTAGATTACTGTAGATTTGAGTTTTTAAATTATAAAAGAATTCTGGAAACATCCTATCCAACTGAATGATGGAAATGGAAATTCAAATGGGTAATATTTATAACACAAATCAACTTAAAATTATGGAAGGAGGCACTAGGCAATTACCTATAGATAGATGCTGTAGCTAACTAAATGTTTGGGTCAGCAATCATTAGTCAATACTCTTAACTTCGGATAACTAGCCCTTGGTTTTCTATCTTGCTTTTTCTTGTGGAAAAAACACCTTTAATTGGAAAAATTAGTTGGATTCTCATATCTGTTGGTGTTAGAAAACTTTAGTCCTAGAAAATCCCAGCCTGAGTTCACCAAAATTGATAAGCCATCTCTGACGTTTTTACTGCAGGTTGCTGAGATAGCCTGTTTCCATGGAAACAGACGCCAGGCTTACAGAAAACAGAGGAAAGAACTTTAGCATTAATTACTGTTTCAATTTGAATTAAATTGATTTCAGAGTAAATCTGGAGATGACTTGGCAGTATTATTGTGAGAGTGCTGTAGGCATGCCCCACACTATATTAAAACAGCTTAACAAATATAACAAGATACTGTGGGTTATAAGAGAACTAGAGCTCAACTATTGAAGTAAGCACAAAAAAGTGTATACAGAAGTCTCAAAAATCAGTTTTGGAACTGCATAGATGAATGACTTGCTTTTAATGAATTTAAATTCCCCTTGACAAAGCCATGTCATTAAAGGATTGCTCTTTATGTCCCTTCTGCCAACACTGAGGAAGAAATTGCACAAAGAGGTGAAGAAAATGCACAAAGAGGTAAAGAAAATAAAAAGCCTGTGGAAAGCTCTATGTTTGACTCTATGCATTTGAGGGTAAGAGTTCTGGGTCCCCAACCTATGATGAATTGTATAATTATTTCATTATATATTACAATGTAACAATAATAGAAATAAAGTGCACAATAAATGTATTGTGCTTGAATCACCCCAAAACCATGCCCCTCCCCAGTCTGTGGAAAAATTGTCTTCCATGAAAATGGACCCTGGTGCCAAAAAGGTTGGGGACTGCTGCTTAAACTATTTCTCCTACTATCAGCCATTGGGTCACTTAGCTTCATCTTTGAATTCCTTGGTGAGTATGTGTGTGTATGTGTATGTGTGTGTACATGGTGTTCATATGTACACTGAAATCTCAGGAATCTTTTATCAATTTTGATTAGCTCAGGTTGGGACTTGCTAGGACTGAATTTCTCTTCAACACCAACAGATATGAGAATCTAACTAATTTCTAGAATAGCTGCAGTATATATATATACACTATATGTATATATGTATATATATACATATATATATATATCTTCAAGAGTTTTTATTTTGAAAGTCCTAGGAAGAGGGTATAATATTATTTGGCCTGGAAAATAATAGTTTGTGATTAGTAGTTGGAAGTTGGTACAGAGCTAGAAGTGAACATAACAAATAATTAGTGAGAAGTCAGGATGAGGAGTTTAAAGGAGAGGGAAAAAAAGCTTGATAAAAGCTAATTTTGTTTATTGAACTATTTCACTGAGACTATGAAATGATACATATATTTTAAGAATCCTAAATAAGCAAGATGGAGAGAATGTTGGCAATCAACTAGGGCTTTAAGAATGTCAAATTTCTCTAAAAAGGTGTGTACAAAGAGTGCATTTCTTAGTCACAGTTGCAAAACAGAGGATCTAAATCCAAGTCTAAATCCAAGGCTCTAATCCAAGTCTAAATCCAAGTGTTGCAAGATAGTATTTAAGAGTGAGAATTCTAGAGTGGAATAGAACCCAGAGTAGATGAATATTATTAGGGGCCCAGATAGATTCCCTGTGTTCCATTTACTGATTCTTTGACCCATCTCCCAGCTTCTGTGTGCTTTAAACAGCTAACATCTGTGACCTTCTTTCCCATACTGTCTTTTGGGTTACTGGAGCTGTTTCCTTTGCACAGAGAGCTAGAAATGCCTGGAAGTTCACATACCATGCCTATTCTTTACAATTGTGGGACTATGAAAGCCCATATCTTTTTTCCCGAAGTGGGACAAACTTTGAGGCACAATTAACACTCTAGAATTCACTACAGGTTCAGGCTGAGCCTGGGACTTTGCCTGAAATCTTACACTTGCTTAGATTTTACCCCTTCTTGTCAAGAGTGGTAACCATATTCAAAAATGACCCTTAATGACCCTTGCTTTCTGATTTGCACACCCTTGTTTAGTTCCCTCCCATGTTCAATAGAACTGACACGTGTGACCAATAGGATATCATGGAAATGATGGTGTGTGACTTCCAGGGCTAAATCATAAAAGTCATTGTGGCTTCCACCTTGCTTTCTTTTGGGTTGTCCTCTCTGAGGGTAGCCATTTTGTGTGTGAAGCTGACACTCAAATAGTCCTATGAATAGGTCCATGTAGCAAGGAACTGAGTCCGGTCATCAATGGCCAGAACAACTTTGCCATTCATATGAGAGAGCCATCTTGGAAACAGATCCTCCAGCCCCAGTCAATCCTTCAGACGGCTGCAACTCCAGCTGATACTGTGACTGCAACCTCATGAGTGATCTTGAGCCAGAACCACCCAGTTATGCTATTCCAGATTCCTGACCCACAGAAAATACGTGAGATGATAAATATTTGTTGTTACTTTAAGTCACAAAGTTTTGAGGTACTTTTTAATGTAATATTAGAAAATTGATACAATTTGCTCCCCCTCCCTTTCCTGGTTTCTCCTAGTGCCATATGCTTAATAAATAACTTGCATCTGAATCTCATCTCAGGCTCTGATTTGGGTAAACTTGACCTAAGACACTTGGATTCAAATCTCAGCTGTGCCATCTATTAGATGTGTGACCTTGGGCAAGTCACTAATATCTCTACTGTACCTCACTAAAATGTGAATAAGGATAGTACTGACCTTTTACAGTTAGATAAAGATTAAAGAGATTAATACTCATAAAGTTCATAGTATAGTGCCTAGCACAATGCTGGAGCTCAATAAATGCTAGTAATTATCATGAGGGTAGTGTGGGGTGACACTTGTTAGCTGTAAGATCTAACCAAGTGGAATTTTTCTCATAGCCTCTGTGGTCCCTGTCATCTATCTTTCTCTCTTTCAACCAAAAGGAAGTATGAACAGGAGACTGTAGATGCTTCAGCCCAATTTGGTGGGGGGAGACAAAAAAAAAACAAAAAAATTTCAAGGTACATGCACTCTTGTGGTAGGTCAATATTGTCATCTTTATAAATGAAACTCAAATCATTGCATTATTGTGATATGATCTGCCATTTTACCTTAATTAAACAAAACTTGCTGCCTGATCCATCACTGTTCCCACCACAAAGGAGGTGTGAAGCTGTAGCAGCTATTTCAACAGCTAAGTGACAATGTTTTTCTACTGAAAACTGAAGGCAGACACTACTCTCCTCTCGTAGCTTTTTAAATCCAGGAAAAAGCATAAAAAGCAATGTCCCAATTAAGAATCTTTATAAAAGGAGATTCTTCTAGTGAGACTGGTTCAAAAAATTCTTCATGTAATATTAACATATGTACATGAATAGATATCAGGCGATTATAATAGACTGGAGGAAAAGATGATCATGTTCTGACAATGAGGATATAATGAAGAGAAATCAGAATTCTGCAAGCTGAATGGGGAGTGGAACATAAAGAGCTTCTGGACTTCAGATTCCAGTTAAATTGAAAACAAGAAAGAATTCTGCCTTAATGAGGGGTCTAAGGGAATTTCCTGGCTGTAAAGCTGCCAGATGAAATGGTGCATGTACAAAGACCCTGAGAAGCTTTCTCAGTGCCATTTCTTCCTCTACCATGGCTGAGCAAAACAACTTCAGCAGGCCCAGTAGGATCTTGGAGAATGTTTCCTCCTAAATTTTGCTTTAACTTCCATAGTCTAATTTGTAATTACCAGCTATGAAGACTTGTTGATTATTTCTTATTCCCCAAAGTACTTGGGGGAGTTGAAGATGAGGGGTGGAAATAGGAAGCTAGGTTGGAGAGAAGGCTAAATAGCACACAGAGTTTTGACACTCAACAGTTTGTGAGTCTATCACAGTTTGTTCCATTTCCAGGATACTCTCAGGAATACTCCCTAAAACAGGCACTGCTGGTTATGTTGCTTATTCAGAGTCTTTCTTGAGATTCCTTTTGTGATTAAGCCAACCCATGAACCTGGCAACTGATACCACAAGAGATGTTCCTTTCGGCTCAGTAATACTTCTGCTTAATGCTTGTGGGCTGAGCTTGTCAATAGTCATAATAGGAATGGTGCAACAGGGTTTGTAAAAGGGACTTTCAATCAAGAGCAAAAGTCACATAGAGAACTTTCCTGAAAGTCCTTGGTCATCTCAAGAATTATTCTTTAATGGCACAGGGAGAAGGGAATCTTAAGTGGCTCTGACTTTTTATCCATCTTGATGAATTGACCATCATTGTGTACATCATTGACTTTCAAAGCAGTTGTTAAGCTCTTGGTTATCCAGTATCCCTCCAGCAGTCTGCACAAAGAGGGTTAACTGGGCACTCTCATACACTGTTGATAAAAAGACAAATGGCTACAGCCTTTTAGTAGACAATTTAGGAATATGCAGCAAAATTCAAAATGCATGGTATCAGTCAGGGTCCTGGCATGAAACAGATGGCACTTTCAAACTGTGTAATTGAGAGCATGCAATAAAGGGCTTAGGAAAGCCAACAAGGGATGGTTGGCCAGAGCAGTAAGTCATTACCACCCTAGGCCTGAGGGCAGGACGAAGGAGTGGTTAATAAAATTTATTACTGTATGGAAGGTGCGGCCTGCCAAGAGCTGTGGCCTTTGACAAAAGGATGCAGCCAACTTCCTATGCTGGCAGGGAGGGTGCTGGAAGAAAAAAATACCCCAAACTCATGATAGTCTTTTCTTCCAAAGTCTTGTCTGCACCTCCCATTAGCAAAACCAAAACAGAAGCCAAAGGCAAGGGAGCCCATGGTTACAGTCCACATGGGTCAGTCTCCTTTGGCAAGGAACAGGATGCTAAATGATAAGAGTGGGCCTACAGGGGCAGACACAGAAACTATCCAGCACACGCATGTACCTTTTGACTCCACAATCCTGTTTTTACAATCCTTTCTATAGACATATTCCTACAGGCTTTCAAAGATAATCAATATAGCATTTCTTCATAATAGTAAAGAACTAGCAAAAAACCCTAAATTTCCAGTAATAGAAGAAAGGTTAAATAAATGCATATCTATATTATAGAATACTATGAAGATATTAGAAATAATATGATAGTATCTCTATGTGCTAATCTAGAAACATGTCTAAGATGCACAGTCATGTTAAAAGATATGAAAACAGTACACAAACAAAGAAACAAAAAATACAAGTCACAGATCAGTATCTAAAGTATGATCCCATTTTTTGTTGGGGAAAACAAAAATGACAAAACCATAAATATCAACACATGCACCTAAACACAAAAACCTGATTGGAGTTGAGCAGATAAAAAGGAACTTTTAGTATTTTTCCTAGATGCATTGTTATCATTTTAAATGTTTATAAGAACACATTTCTATATCACTGTGTAATTACATAAATCAGTAAGAAGGTGCAACTGAAAAACTTGGGTAATTGGTAAATTCCTGGTGGGTAGAAATAAATTTCCACTTAATGCCTTTCCTTCCTTGTCACTCTGCCTCCACTCTGCTTTGTGGGCATCGAGGGTCTTTGATGTTCAGTCTTAGTCCTGACACTTGCTAAACCAATGCATGAATTAGACTGCATATTTAATTCTTCCCTAGCCTGTTGCACATAGGATATGCACCCTGAGCTGTTCCCATTCCCTTTGATCCTGCTGGCTAGTTCCTAAAGTCAATCATGTTATACTAAGACTTAGGCAATGCACACTGACCTCTGCCCATGGGCATTGCTGTAGTTGGAATCTTTGAACTTCCTATATGAGCTTAACACATTTTCAGTTGCACCTTGTCCTTTTGCTTCATCTCTTTCCTACTTTCTGATTGCTAAAGTCCTCTCATTTGGCATCCACAATGTTTGAGTGCTCTAGATTCCCATTGTCACTAGTTGTTTCATTCTGGCATTTTTTTTTTTTACTTTGGCATATTATGGCGGTACAGATTTTAAGGTTTCAATAAATGCCCATTTCCCTCCCTCCCCCCAAAAGTCTGAGTCTCCATCATGACCATCCCCCAGATGGTGCACATCTCACTCATTATGTATGTGTATACCCGTCCCCCTCCCCCCTCCCACCTGCCCAATACCCTATTACTGTAGTACCTATGTGTCCACTTAGGTGCTACTCAGTTAATACCAGTTTGCTGGAGAATATATCCGGTGCTTGTTTTTCAATTCTTGGGATACTTCACTTAGTAGTATGGGTTCCAGCTCTAACCAGGAAAATATAAGATGTGCTATATCACCATAGTTTCTTAGAGCTGAATAGTACTCCATGGTATACATATACCCACATTTTATTAATCCATTCTTGGATTGATGGGCACTTGGGCTGTTTCCACAGCCTTGCAATTATGAATTGTGCTGCTACAAACATTCGACTGTAGGTGTCTTTTTTGTAGAGTGTCATTGGATCATTTGGGTAGATGCCAAGCAATGGGATTGCTGGATCAAATGGTAGATTCACTTGTATCGCTTTAAGGTATCTCCATATTGCTTTCCACAGAGGTTGAACTAGTTTGCAGTCCCACCAGCAGTGTAGGAGTGTTCCTCTCTCTCCGCAACCACGCCAGCATTTATTGTTTGGAGATTTTTTGATAAAGGCCATTCTCACTGGGGTTAAGTGATATCTCATTGTGGTTTTGATTTGCATTTCCCTGATGATTAGAGATGTTCAGAATTTTTACATATTTGTTGGCCATGCTTCTGTCTTCATTAGAAAATTTTCTGTTCAAGTCCTTTGCCCACTTTTTAATGGGGTTATTTGATTTTTTCTTCCTAATTTTCGTGAGTTCTAAGTATATTCTAGTTATCAGTCCCTTATCAGATGCATAGGATGCAAAAATTTTCTCCCATTCTGTAGGTTGTCTGTTTACTTTCATGACTATTTCTTTGGCTGTGCAGAAACTTTGTAGTTTGATCATGTCCCATTTATTTATTTTTGTTGCTGCTGTGATTGCCTTTGGGGACTTCTTCATAAACTCTTTGCCCAGGCCGATGTCTAGGAGAGTGTTTCCAACTTTTTCCTCTAGAGTTCTAATAGTTTCATACCTTAGGTTTAAGTCTGTTATCCAGCGTGAGTTGGTTTTTCTGAGAGGTGAAAGGTGTGGGTCCTGTTTTAGCCTTCTACAGGTGGCTATCCAGTTTTCCCAGCACCATTTATTGAAGAGGGATTCTTTTCCCCAGCGTATGTTTTTGTCTGCTTTGTCAAAGATTAGATGGCTATATGAGGATGGTTTTATATCAGGATTCTCACATCTGTTCCACTGGTCAATGTTCCTATTTTTGTGCCAATACCAGATTGATTTAATTACTACAGCTTTGTAGTATAGTTTGATATCTGGCATATTAATGCCTCCCATTTTGTTTTTGTTGCCTAGAATTGCTCTTGATATTCGGGGTCTTCTTTGGTTCCATACGAAGCGTAAAATTATATTTTCTATGTCTGTGAAGAATGCTGATGGGATTTTAATAGGTATTGCATTGAATCTGTAGATCAGTTTGGGTAGTATAGACATTTTGATGATATTGAGTCTGCCGATCCACGAGCATGGTATGGATTTCCATCTGTTAACATCCTCTGCTATTTCCTTCCTCAGTGTTTCATAGTTCTCCCTGGAGAGGTCTTTTACGTCCTTGGTTAAGTATATTCCTAGGTACTTTAATTTCTTTGTTGCTATTGTGAAGGGAATTGAATCTTTGATTTGGTTCTCAATTAGATTGTTGTTGGCGTATATGAATGCCTCTGATTTCTGTGTATTGATTTTGTATCCTGAGACTTTACTAAATTCATTGATCAGTTCCAGGAGTTTCTTGGTTGAATCCTTGGGGTTTTCTAGATACAATATCATATCATCAGCAAACAGTGAAAGTTTGATCTCTTCTGCCCCTATTTGGATACATTTGATTCCATTTTCCTGTCTGATTGCTGTAGCCAAGACTTCCAGCACTATGTTGAACAGAAGTGGAGATAGTGGGCAGCCTTGTCTGGTTCCAGTTCTAAGTGGGAATGATTTCAATCTTTCCCCATTCAGTATGATGTTGGCTATGGGTCTGTCATATATGGCTTGTATCATTTTTAGGTATGTCCCTTCTATGCCTATTTTCTTAAGTGTTCGTATCATGAAAGGGTGTTGAATTTTGTCAAAAGCTTTTTCTGCATCTATTGAAAGAATCATGTGGTCTTTGTTTTTGCTTCTGTTGATGTGGTGAATTGCATTGATAGATAAACATATGTTGAACCATCCCTGCATCCCTGGGATGAAGCCCACTTGGTCGTGGTGGATTATTTTTTTGATAAGCGTCTGGATTCGGTTAGCTAAGATTTTGTTGAAAATTTTTGCATCTATGTTCATTAGGGATATTGGTCTGTAGTTTTCTTTATTTGTTGCATCCTTTCCTGGTTTTGGTATCAGAGTAATATTCGCTTCATAAAAGGTGTCGGGGAAGTTTCCGTTCTTCTCGATGTTGTGGAATAGTTTCTGCAAGATAGGTACTAGTTCTTCTTTGTAAGTGTGGTAAAATTCAGGTGTGAAGCCTTCTGGACCGGGACTTTTCTTTTTAGGGAGATTTTTAATTGCTGTTTCTATTTCAGCTGTTGAGAGTGGTCTCTTCAGGGAATCTATTTCTTCCTGGTTGAGCCTAGGGAGGCTGTGTGTTTCTAGAAATTTGTCCATTTCCTCCACATTTTCCAGTTTGTGTGCATAAAGATTTTTGTAGTATTCATAAATTGTATCTTGTACCTCTTTGGGATCAGTTGTGATATCTCCTTTTTTATTCCTGATGGAGCTTATTAGAGATTTCTCTTTTCTGCTTTTCAGTAGCTTAGCCAATGTTGTGTCAATTTTGTTTATTTTTTCAAAGAACCAACTTTTTGTTTTATTAATGTCCTGAATAGCTTTCCTATTTTCAATTTCATTTAGGTCTGATTGGATCTTGTTGATTTCACTTCTTCTGCTGGGTTTGGGGTTGGTCTGTTCTTCTTTTTTCAGCTCTTTGAGTCGTTTCATTAGATTGTCTATTTGTGATCTTCTTGACTTTTGGTTATAGGCATTTATGGAGATAAACTTTCCTCTCAGAACTGCTTTAGCTGTGTCCCAGAAGAGTTGATAACTTGTCTCCCCATTGTCGTTTTCTTCATAGAACTTTTTTATTTCCGTCTTAATTTCTTCATTTACGAAGTAATCATTTAGTAGGAGGTTGTTTAATTTCCACGCTTTTGTGTAGAAATGTGAGTTTCTGTTAGGGTTGATTTCTAGTTTTATTCCACTGTGATCTGAGAAGGTACATGGTATGATTTCTATTTTTTTAAATTTCTTGAGATTTTCTTTGTGTCCTAGGATATGGTCAATCTTAGAGAATGTCCCGTGAGCTGATGAGAAGAACGTATATTCAGTGGATTTTGGGTAGAATGTTCTGTACATGTCAATCAGACTCAATTGTTCTAGAGTTTTGTTTAAGTCCATTATTTCTTTATTAATTTTCTGTTTGGAGGATCTATCTCGTGCCATCAGTGGGGTGTTGAAATCACCAGTGATTATGGAGCTGCTATTAATCCATTTTCTTAGCTCCAGTAAGGTTTGCTTTATGAATCTGGGTCCACCTAAGTTGGGTGCATATATATTTAAAATTGTTATCTCTTCTTGATGAACTGTGCCCTTCACCATTATATAATGACCCTCTTTGTCTTTCACTACTTTTGTTGGTTTAAAAACTAAATCGTCTGAAATTAGAACTGCCACACCAGCCTTCTTTCGGCTTCTATTTGCTTGGAATATTGATCTCCACCCTTTGATTTTTAGTCTATATGCATCCTTGCACGTTAGATGTGTTTCCTGAAGACAGCATATACTTGGCCTGTATTTTCTTATCCATTCAGCCAGCCTATGTCTCTTGAGTGGAGAGTTTAAGCCATTCACATTTATTGAGAGATCTGATGGGTAAGGTAGATTACTGTTCATTCAGTTGGGTTGGATGTTGTTGCTATGAGTCTGTCTTGAGCCATTGTAATATCTGGCCTTTAATATCTTAGGGTTTTGGTTGTTTTTATATTTGTGGGTTATTATTATGATGTTCCGTACGTAATGCTGTTTTCAGTACTTCTTGTAGGGCTGGTCTTTTCTTGGTAAATTCTCTGAGCCTTTGCTTGTCTGAGAATATTTTTATTTCTCCTTCATATATGAAGCTTAGTTTTGCAGGGAATAATATTCTCGGCTGGGCATTGTTTTGTTTCAAAAGAGTGAGAATGGGGCCCCAGTCTCTCCTTGCTTGTAAATTCTCATTAGAGAAGTCTGATGTTATTCGAATTGGCTTTCCCTTGTATGTTACTTGCTTCTTTTGTCTTACAGCTCTTAGAAGGGCCTCTATAGTTGATACTTTGGTCAGTCTGATGACTGCATGTCGTGTCGTCTTCCTGTTTGCGTTGAATCTCCCAGGGGTCCTCTGAGCTTCTTGAACTTGTATATCAAGATTTTGAGCAAGGCCTGGGAAATTTTCCTCTATTATATCTTCAAACAGCTTGTCCCACCTTTGAATGTTGTCTTCTTCGCCTTCTGGTAAGCCTATGACCCTCACATTAGGTTTCTTCACATAATCCCACAGCTCTTGTAGGCTTTGCTCTTTTCTCTTGTTTCTGTGCTCTATTTCTGTGACTGATTTATTTAATTGGAGGGGTTATCTTCAAGCTCTGAGATTCTTTCTTCTGTTTGATCTACCCTGTTCTTGAGACTTTCCACTGTATTTTGTAGTTTGTTGAATTGATTCTTCATTTCCAGGAGTTCGGTTACACTTTTCTTCATTGTGTCTATTTCTTTTCCCATATCCTGGAGGCTTTTTGTGGTTTCTTTATGTTGGTTATTGAATTGTTGTTTCAGCTCAGTCAGTGTTCTTATGATCCACATACAAAATTCCTCTTCTGTCATATTGGTTTCCTGATTTTGGTTGGTGTCCGTTTCTAGGGGGCTGGTGCTCCTCTTTGGGGGTGTGTTTTCCGTTTGGTTCTTCATATTTCCTGAGTTCTTTCGCTGATTTCTTCCCATGTCGATCAGTTGTTGTTTCTTTCCTTAAGTTATTGTTTGGGTATTCACACACCTTGTTTAGTTTCTGAGGCGTTAGGTGGTGTCTGTGGGTGAAATTGGACCACTCCCTGTATATTGAGTCAGTGGGTGCCGTGAAATGGCTGTGCAGGATGCCGTCCCTGTCAGTAGGTGGCGTTTGCTTGGAGGAACAGTCTATGCTGTGGATTTTGTGTAAGCCTGCCCTCAGGCCGTTATCAGGGGTCAAAGTTCTGTTCTCCGCTCCCAGGAAAAGCTGTCAGGGCGGGGCTGGAATGGTCCCTCTCAGCCAGAAAGTCTGGGTGTGGGGGCGGGCCTTTCTGAGACCGGCAGTCTGGAGCGGGCCTCGCTTCTTTCCACCCTCCCCAAGTCCGCAGCTACAGGAACGCCACCTGATTGGGCGCAAGGCCTCCTCCTGGGAGGAGGGTTGCCCTCTAGGATGCCAATCCGCCCCTGGAGGCACACATACCTCAGTAGGCTGTTCAAGTATAACCTTTCTGTGCCCTGGGCAATGCTCGCCCTGGATGCAGGGGATCTGGTCTGCAGGTCCGACCTCTGGGTCCCAGAGTTCAAACTGTATCCCCACCAGGGAGAGGATTTCTGGTCCCAATTCACCCACAGGGAGCCCAAGCTGGGTTTGTGTCTCTCAGCCTCTGAGTGGGCACCGTTCTCCTGGGAACTCAGTGCCAGCAGCACCTGGGAGGGCGGGCGGGTAGGGAGCTCACAGTGTGAGTTCCCCTGAGTCAGCTGTACGGTCCCAAGAGGGAAGGTCCCGTTCCCTGGAGGTGCCTCCGTCTGGTGGCTGTATTGTCTCTCTGGGCAGCTGCGGGTAGGGTCGGCGGAGGGGAGGAGGAGGCAATATGGCGCCTGCCGCGCGGCTGGGGTCTGTGCACAGGGAGGTGCCCGGAGGAAGTTGGGAACCTGGTGCCACGTCTGCTACAGGCTCACCGCTGGCTGGCGGCGGCGGCAGTCTCTGGGCTGGTGTCCCCAGGTCTCTCCACCCGCTGGGGAGCCCACCAGCAGTCCCAAATTCAGGGGAGGGGAAACAGCCCGGGGTCTCAGGTACCCCTCCTTCCGGCCCTTGTCTGCTGTATGCTCGTCTTCTTGCTTCTTTCCTCTAATTTCTGCTAGAATCTGTCTTTTCTGCAGAGAGACTCTGTTTGGCGGTGTTATTCGTCCGCCATCTTGCTCCGCTCCCCCATTGTAGCGTTTTTTATTTCACTTCCGAACCCGCCCCTTTGGCTAGATGGAGGAGCCACTGTTGTGCCTTGCCTTAGCTGATAGCCTTGCCTAGCATAACCCCATTTCCTCTCTGCTCTTTGACTCTGATCCCAGAAGGCCAGGTCCAGAGAAGCTCCTGCCTTGGTGTTCTAATGTATTAAAATTTCTTCAGGTCTGCAGTCTTGTCCTGGACCCAGCTTGTTTTGTTAGGTCCTGCCCATCTTGTCTCACTCCTACTAACATTTTCTCACCAAAGGGTTTCACCTTGAGTCCTGCACATTCAAGTTCTTTCTGTTTTGCCCTAAGTCAAGCAGACTACCTGTAACCACTTGTAGAAAACTCCTGATTCTCATAGTCACTGAGTGGTTCTCAAAGTGTGGTCCCCAGACCAGCAGTATTACTATTACGTGGAAACTTCTAAAAATTGCAAATTCTCATCCTTACTCAGGCCTACTGAATTGGAACTTGTGGAGCTAGGGCCCAGCAATGTGTTTTAACAAGCCTCCCATAGGATTCCGATGTATGCTTATGTTTGAGAAACACTGGCCTAGATACTCTGGCTATCTCACAAAATCTCTTAAATTTAAAGTTCTTGGATTTTGGTGTATATAGGAATTACCTGAGAAACTTGTTTATAAATACAGATTCCAGAGTTCTACCCACAGACAATCTGATTTAACAGAATGAGATTCAGAAATCTTTATTTAAAATATCCAACAAACATATGAAAAAAAAAAAAGCTCAACATCTCTAATCATCAGGGTAATGCAAATCAAATCAAAGCCAGAATGAGATATCACTTATCTCAGTGAAAGTGGCCTTTATCAAAAGGTCCGAAAACAATAAATGTTGGCATGGATGCGGAGAGATAGGAACATTCATACACTGCTGATGGGACTGCGAACTAGTACAACCTCTGTGGAAAGTAATATGGAGATACCTCAAAAAGCTACAAGAAGAACTACCACTTGATCCAGAAATCCCATTACTGGGCATCTACCCAAAGGAAAAAAAAGACATTCTACAAAAAAGACAACTGCACTTGAATTTTTATAGCAGCACAATTCACAATTGCAAAGATGTGGAAACAACCCAAGTGCCCATCAATACAGGAGTGGATTAATAAAATTTGGTATATGTATACCATGGAGTTCTACTCAGCCATAAAAAGGAATGGTGATCTAGCACCTCTTGGGTAAATGAATATAATATTTAAGTCAACACAAACACATGGCAAGCAGTTTGCTGGGTACCAGTAAGCTTTCCTGACAAAAATAAAGAAGGATAGAAGGTCTAAATAGCCTTCAGTCCATAATTTAAATCTTTCCAGCCTTCTTCAGCTCATCTTTCCCAGATCATTCCAGTCCACTATGATGATTCTATCCTTTAAACATTAACAGTGCTCATACTACACTTACATACTGTTTTGTGTTGACATTTGTTTTTATATACATGTGTCATCTTCCAAATTAACTCAGAAATCCCTTGAAGGCAGTAAGTCAGGGGTAGATACCTTATATTATTCTCTTATTTATCCTCCATAGTACTCAGCACAGCTCTCTGAAGGTAACAGAGTCTTAATAAATACAAGTTGAACAGATGTGTGAGGCAGAAAAGTATCATCTATATTGCATATTTAAGAGGCTAATCCAGTGATTATAACACCACCTGGTAAGTCTTATGCTCCCTTATCATTTTAGTTAAGACCTTATTTTGTAGGCATAGTTTATATGGGACATAGTTATTGGTATGTTGTTGTAACTATTGGTGTACTTAATAAACAATACCAAGCACATATGTGTCTCTTGACTGGTTTTCCTTTCCTGATGCTAAAAGTTCATCTATTAACCATCCTCTTTCAATAGTAACCTCTTGATTTTCCGAGCAAATATCCTGCAAAATCCACCCCTATTGCAGCCTCTAAAAGCAAATCTGTCCCTGCCAAGTCCAAGGGTTGTACCCAGGTTTGGAGGGTGTGTCTCAAACTCTTTCAGTCAATTCAATTCATTCAACCCAATGAGTGTTCAGATTTGTCTGGCCCTCACCAAACAACTCAGACTGGAAGTCTTGGATCCTCTCTGGCCCCACATCAGACTCATCATCAAAAGCCAGAATCCAGTGACACTTGCTTTACCAAGCCTGCTTTGACAGGTCCCCTCCCTATCAGTGTTCCTCTTAAGCTCTTTATTTGTACTATTTGTCATTCTTGTGCACAAAAAACTGAAAAAGACCATTTGAAATTAAGTACCAGTGTGCCATATCTCTCTGTACTTCATGGTTCTTGAAAGTAGTAATTATGTTTTTATTCACCCTTGTAGCATATGCCTTGTAGCATATGATGCAGTTCTCTGCATATAGGTGCTCAAAATGTCACCTGGATTGGATAAAGGAATGAAAGACTACTTCATTGTCCAAAGGGCAACTGGGAATCTAGTCATCCATAGCAGAGTCCACAGGGATTGGTCCATGATGATGAGGCAAATATGACCATTCTCCATGCTAAGAAATAAAAAATGGTAATATCCAGTAAAGGATTTAAAGTAGTCCTGGTTATGCTTAAATGTGCAGTATAGATGGTAGAAATATCTATAGTACTTTTCTGCCCCCCTCATCTGTTCTACTTGTATTTATTAAGAATCTATTACATACAAAGAGCTGTGCTGAGTACTATGGAGGATAAATAAGAGAATAATATAAGGTATCTACCCCTGACCTACTGCCTTCAAGGGATTTCTGAGTTAATTTGGAAGATGACACATGTATATAAAAACAAATGTCAACACAAAATAGTACATAAGTGTAGTATGAGCACTGTTGATGTTTAAAGGATACAGTGATCATAGTGGACTGGAATGATCTGGGAAAGATGAGCTGAAGAAGGCTGGAAAGATTTAAATTATGGACTGAAGGATATTCCAGCCAGAAGACATGTTGATGGAAAATGCATGTGTGTCTATGGAACAATAGATAAGCTAGACTTTTTAAAGCAGGGGACCCAGCAGCCTTGAGCTCCCAGATCTCAGGCTATGAGGTCACGGTCACTGCTGTTACTATTTTCATTGCACAGCCATAATCTGGTTCCTATAGCACTCAAGCCCCTTGATTACACAGTATCCACACACTAACCTGAGACACCTGGTTGCTTCTCCTGTAAGTCATCTCTGCTGGTAAGACCCTTACCTTTCAAATAGTTTTTTCTTCTCCTTTATTAACACAGTTTCTCCTTTGGAGTTTGGTTATTTATGTCCTCAGAGATTACACTAAGAGAGACTCAAGCTCAGTTCCCTTTGCTCCGTATCTGGCTGCGCAATGTGAAGCAGGTAGGATTCATTGGCTATCCACTACAAGGATTGCAGTGTGTGTGGTGGGGGGAGGGGGCAGTAAACAATAAGCTTCAAAATTTTACACACAGTCCCTCCTATGGGGCCTAGAAAATCCTCTACTCATGGAGCCCCAAGGCCTACCTGATCATCCCAGGGCTTCCTGAGGTGTGCATGCAAATGAGACCAAAACAGTGACACCAGATGACACTTAATATTCATTTGGGTTTGAGCACCTTTTAAAAATAAATGCACATAACATCTAGACCCACCATCAAGGGACTCATTTTGACTATGTCTTCATGGAAATAACTAATGTAGATTCAAGCTGAATATTTTAAGGAACTATTTCAAGGAAGGTTTCTTGGGTTTGTTTTTGCTTTCTCAAGGACATCACTGTGCTCTGCATAATTGGCAAAGTAGATATTATGAAAGAGGAGGAAAACATGAGCAACGAGGGCTGTGAAATGCCACGAGGGCAACAGTAGCAGCAGCTAATGGCAAGGGTTACTTCATGGTCTTGCATTGTGCAAATGCAGCTCCTTTTTTAAGCAGAAGATCCAATAGATTATGCTATAGTGCAGAAAGACAAAACAAACAGGTGAGGGTGTTTGGGTGTTGGCAGCTTCTTTGCAAATATTTTAAATGCTGCATTTTCTACCCTTTTTCCTTTCCAGGGATACTACCTTGGTACTACCATTTATGTGACATTGCCAGGTAGCTCTCTGATCAATGACAACTTATTAGACTGGGTCCTGTGCCAGGAACAGACATTTGGGCTTCCATGAGACTTTTCAACCAGGGAGGACTAAGATCATCTGGGGGCTGATGTCAGAATGAGACCCACTCTGTACTCGGCCAGTACTGCACTGCTTCCTGTAGCAGCCATAGCTCAATTTGTGTTTCTAGTCTTACCTTCATCCAATGTGGCTCCTTTCAAGAAAATTAAAAACATTTTTTATAAAGAAAAAGAGATTAGTAGGGAGGGAGCCTCGGATACATGTGGGGATGCTTAAGCACATCAGGCAATCAGAGAGATGGCCACAAAATGGGAAGATAATGGGTAGTCCAAATCCATTTGAAGAAGACTCAGAATGTCATATGTTCTGAGCCACTTCCCAAAGTCATTAATCCTTATGCAGAAGTTGTAATTTTTAAAATATAAATCCCTTTGGCCCCAATTGTGCTCACTAACAGTGAATGGGATCCAATGCCCTGATAAAATGAAACAAACCCAGGCTGCCGTAAAGTTTCATTTGAGTTTTATTTTGATGATGGATTTTTAAACTCTAGTCAGTTTCAGACTTGAAAAATCACAATTTTTAAATCAAAGGAAAAACAATCAGATATGAACTATGGACTGCTCTACTTGTAACTTTCTTTTTATATGTCTATCTACTTAATCACACTGTGAACTTCTTTAAATGGAAGTATGTCTTATTAATCCCTGTAATCCCAGTCAATAGCGCAGAGTTTGCCACATAAAAAATCCTAAATAAGAAAATGTGAGTCAATTATAAATAAATTTGTCTCTGAATAAATAAATAAATGAAGGAAAGAATGCTGGGAGGAAAAAGTGCAGAGACCTTGCAAATGTTTTGGACTGTCAGGAACTCTAAAAATTTCCCAAGATCTACCTGATGCTAGATTGAGCAGCTGGATTAAATCCTTGATCTTGTATGTTTGAACTTTTGAGCAGTTGGGGAAAGATTCTAGAGTAGAATTCTGTGGAGGGTAAATTTAATTTCTTCACCATAATTCTAAGTACTGTTTTGAAAGCTTAGTTTCAGACTTACTGTATATTCCTTAGAAAATCAACTGGGCTTGCCAATGTCTAGAAAGAAAGCTGTGAAACTTACTACAGTCAGGCGTTGCTTCATGACTGAGATACATTCTGAGAAATGTGTAGTTGGGTAATTTCATCATTGTGCAAACATCCCAGAGTGTACTTACACAAACCTAGATGGTATATCCTGCCACACACTTAGGCTATATGTAAAGCCTATTGCTCCTAGGCTATAAACGTGTATAGCAAGTTACCGTACTGAATACTGTAGGCAATTGTAACACAATGGTACACATTTGTGTATCTAAATATTTTATTCTAAACTTGAAAAGAGAAAGTAAAAATACAGTATAAAAGATAAAAAATCAGTACACCTGTGTAGGACATTTACCATGAGTGGAGCTTGCAGAATTGAAAGTTGCTCCAAGTGAGTCACTGATTAGTGAGTGAATGTGAGGGCCTAAAATGTTACTGTGCACTATTGTAGACTTTATAAACACTGTACATTTAGGCTACACCAAGTTTACAAAAAATTTCTTTCATCAATAATAAATTAACCTTAGCTCATAAATTAACTGTAACTTTTTTACTTTACAAAATTTATAAAGTAGGTTTATTTATGCCAGCATCACCACAAGCATGTGAGTAATGTGTTATGCCATGACATTATGATGGCTATGACATCCGTAGATGACAGGACTATTTCAGCTCTATATAATCTCTTGGGACCACCATCTTATGTGTGGCCCATTGTTGACCTAAATGTCATTACATGGCACAAACCTGTATTTTGTTTACTCCTTGCCTTATTCCAAGGGTACATGAAAGGGTTTATATAAAGGAAAAATGTGATAAATTAATAGTAGGGGATAATCTGATGAAGAGGGAAATGAATTAATTTTTATGTTGAGATAATATACTTTAAATTATTTGAAAGAAATAATTCTTTCTCCCCCCTGGTGCCAACCTTGGGGATCAATTTCTCACACGGAACATTGAGTAGGGTATTGAGTGATAGATAGCTCATGTGGAAGTGATAGTCACAAGGTTAGTTTATTTGATAGTTATTTTTGCTAAAAATTGAAAGCATAAACTTAAAAATAATAATTCAGTTAAAGCTATGATTCAACAAACTAGATACTGAGCCCTGAAATGAGGAGCAGAATTAACTAGTTCTAAGGTCCCCAGACATAGGGTTAAACTTGTCTTGCAGTAGAAGTTCAGCTCTGCCATTTACCAGCAAGGAGACCTGAAGCAAATTAACCTGCCAAAGGCTAAATTTCTTTAGCCAAAAACAGTATAATCATTTATTTCATAGGGAAGCAATTATGTTTAAGTGAGACAATATAAAAGTTCTTAGTATGGTGTCTGACTATACAAATGCTCAAAAAATGTTAGCTCTTAATACTTTTGTAGTGGTCTTGGTTATTTTGGTTAACATTTAGAATACTGAACACAGAAGAGAGGTAGTGTATCCCAGGAATATTAACTTTGTCAAGTGTACAAAAGCAGCATGTTAGAGTTTATAATTTAAATTTACCTAGGTTACATGACGTCTTGTGTCGAACAATATTCTCAAAGCATAAAATCTTCCCTTGTGGGCAAGGATGCTGAAAACAATTTACAGAAAATACTTTCAAGGCTAATTCATGTGAACCAACTAAATACTTCAAAAGATGAAAACATAATTTTTTTTGATCAACAAGTGGACTTAGAGGAACAAATGTCCTTCCATAACACTAGGTAAAAATCTTTTCAAGGCTCTATTGTGACTGGAAATTCACCTGCAATGACAAAAAAACATAGTGCAATTATTCTATGAACATCTCTCATGCTAAACCTTATTGACTCCAATTTTTTTGAAGAGTTTTATTTCATTTTAAAAGAATCAACTTTGAATTAATCTCAACCATGTCTGTTCTGAGTTGCATCTCATTTTTGTTAAATTGGGTTTATCTTCAGGTTTTCTGGTAGCATTATAAAGAGCCCTAAAATCTATTAGTTGTCATGGCCACTGGTTTTGTGCTTTGTGTAGATTATCATATTGTATTTCATTATATCTATGATGCCATTGATTGTAAGTATGCCATTATTTTGTGAAATGGTAAAATGCTGCTATTTAAATTATGGCATAAATCCTTCTTATTACCTGAAATTTTTATTGGTAGTATTTGCAAGAGCTTCTTTGGATGTATGTAGAAACAAATTTTTATCATATATCAGACGTGTGTACATAAAAAAGAGAATATGAATGAAACAAATTGATTAATGTATTCCTAAGACTTCACATTTAGAGTCCTTTTATTTTTAAAAATTTATTTATTTTTTAAGTTGACAAAATTGTATATATCTATTGTATACAACATGATGTTTTGAAATATATATGCATTGTGGAATGGTTAAAGCTAGCTAATTACCATATGCATTACCTCACATAGTTATCATTTCATGTTGAGAATATATAACATCCATTTTCTTAGCATTTTTCAAGAATAGAATATGTTGTCATTAACTATAGCCATCTTAATGGTGCCTCTGGTTCTTCTAGATTTTTCATTTTAGTTGTTCACTGAGGGACAGGGAACAACTTGCTCTAATGAAGGATTGGCGTTAAAGGAGGTGGCAGGCTTTTAGTTTGAGTTTTTCAAACAAAATAAATTACACAGAAACTACTATTTCGTAGTTTGAGCACATCCACCTGATCTTAGAGTCAAGTTTGAGGGATTTATGCCAAACATAGCTAACTGGGAACAATATTTCTTGGCTTGTTTTTCAGATATTGAAAACTGTTTTGTGCAACCCTTGAATCATTATTTCCTTCTTTTCCTCCCATCCCTCTTTTTCTTATTCTTCTCATACTTTGTTGTCTTCCTATGTCTTTTGATCAGTATCTAATATTATTACCTAGTAAAATACACATGATTGGAAATCTACCCCATCAAAGGAGAAACCCATATTTGTCAAGGTCAAATCATACTTATGCCCCATTGCATTTATTTTTTGTACTAACCTAATTGAATTATGTTGATACTTTGTTCACCTTGGCACAGGAGAGGAAAAATACACTATAATATTACTCAAGGAACCCAAATGAGAACAATTTCATAAGCTTATGGAAGAAAATTAAAATGGATTCTGGATTCATCTGCTGAATATTCCTCATTTAACAAATACTTATGAAGCACCTTGTATATGTCAGGTGAACTATTCTAAAATTCTAATTGTAGGCAAAAGGAGACATAGACCCTCCTATCATAATATTTATAATCTGGTGATTTCAAGTCCCATCCCTAATCTGATGACACACAAATTTCTCTAGCTAAGACCTCTTTGTTGAGTTTAGAGTTGTATGTCCAACTATCTACTAAATATTTCCACTTCAATATCACCTCAAGTTTGACATATCCAAGACTGAACTTATGAAATTGAACTGTTGGCCACTCATCACTATCTTACAATAAAGAAAAATAAATGCCACTTATTTCTATTTTAGACTTTCCTATTTAGTGAATGTCACCTTTATCAGCATAGTGTCTCAAGGAAGAAACACAGAAGTAGAGATGATACCTCCCTTTTCTTAAGCCAGTTTCTTATCTATCACCACATTCTGTTGATTTTACTTCTTAACTTCATATAACTCTGTCCACTTCTCTTCATTTTACCACCACCACCATTGCCCTGACCAAACCACTATCATGTTTTGTGTGAACCGCTGCAAAAGTTCACAAACTTGTCCCAGAGATCAATGTTGACCTCCCTCCAATCCTCTTTCACACTGCAGCCAGGATGGACACAAATGTGATCATGTGTATTTTTATTAAGTGCTCTTTCTCTAGCACCTAAAAGAGTACTTGGCAATAGTAAGCACTCTAGGTATTTGCTGCATATATAAGCAAATGACTTCTTCTATTAAGATATTAAAGACCAATATTTTGACATGACCTATATGATGCTGCATCACTTGTCCCTGCCTAGTACTCCAATATTATCTCTCATTAGTGTCACTCCCAAGCTCTTACCTTCTGTGCCTTACTAAACTGGGCCTCTTTAAGCTTGTCAAACAAATCCTGCTCCCTCTAGCCACAGGGTCTTTGCACATACTGTCCCCTAGGTCTGAGTTTGTAGTCCTCCTTTGACTAATGAGCTCCTACCCTTCCTTCAACTCTTAGGCCACATGCTGCCTCCTCAAGAAAGCCCACCCTCCCAACTCTCCCAGACTTCACAATTTTCTTAGTGATTTTCCTAAAAATTCCATACCCCTTTCCTTTACGACACTTTTCTCATTTCAGAATTTCACTTTTGAAATGATGTATTCATCAGTATCATCAATTGATTAATTTCTGTCTCCTCATTTAAATGGGAAGCTCCACAAGAGCAGAGAAGATGCCTTCTTTTGTTCACTAGCATCTAGCATCTTGCCTGGCCTATAACTGGAACACTATAAATGTTTATTAAATGAAGGCAAATAATGTTATTGAGAAACATATTAATTATAACTAAACATATATTAATATATATATTAATTATAACTAAATATATGTTTAACCAAACTGAACTACCAGGTCAGAGATTCTGAGGAGACTCATGAAATGCTGGTCCTCTCTCTTGGAAACAAATTATAACTAAATATACATAATATATAATTATAAATAAATATATATTACTTTTAAAAAATCTCTAAATGTCATTGCAAATGAAAACCCAATTTGGGTATAATTATGGTATGCTGTATCTTTACCATTACTTCTCTCTCTTCAGTAGAATATAGTCTACTACAGAAGGTATTGTTGTTTTGTTGTTTTTTTTTTTCCTAAATTGAGTTGTTCATAACCTAAGGGAAGACAGTAATGAAAATATTCATTTAGAATACAAGCCATAAACAAACTGAATCCTGACTTCTACATTTATGGAGATAAAACTTTGGAAGTTTATCATCTGTAACTGTCATCAGGTAGCAAAACACTTTTAATTGGTATTTCAGGACCTAAGAGAAAATGAACTGCGTAAAAGCAAATAGAGTCAGCCATAAAGTTGAAGGGCTTGCTTTTTCACTCTGCTAAGTGTCTGAGGGGGAATTATTTGATTCAGCCAGTGAGTCAACAAATCAGTCTAATTCTCTAAATCTGGTTATTTTCCTTTGCAAAATGTATTTGTTCTCTCCACCACAAAAGCATATTTGCAGAAGGCGTTGACTATGAAATTCTTTCTGCCACAGTTATTGAAAAAGAATATGAAGAGCCACATAATAATTAGACAATTGATGTTCCCAAAACAAGATTAAGAATCTCATTCCCACTCAAAGTCATTCTTTGTCAACTGAGCTATGAACACTCTCCACACAAAAGAGAACTAAATTTAAGAACATGTAAAATTTCTCTAATATAAACCTTGAAAACTTATGACACTTTCAGTCATTCAGTGATATGTTGTTATTCTTTAAATATTTGGAATTATTAAGTATTATTTTACCATATTTCAAAATTGAAAGCCCCAACTGTTTTTCCAATGTTACATATATATCAAATTAAGAAGATTTTTTTAAGTTAAGGAAAACTATGTATTGTTCTTTGTGGGCATTCAAGTAATCAGCATACTATGCAATAATATCACCTTGTCGTTTATAACATGCATTGCCTAATTTGATCTTCAGAATAATCCTATGAAGACATCATTCTTATCCTTTCCTGCTATTACCTGTCATTATCAGATAGTAAATGATGTAGCTGGTTTTTCATTTATGTTGTCAGATTTCATGTCCCATGATCTGTTGCTATATACTTCTCTGAAGAGAAGAGCTAGAAATATGTTTAAGTTACTGGGGGCATAACCTAGAATAAATTATCAAAGATTCCAATATCCTTACACTTCAATAAGGGAAGTCTGAGGGGATGATAGTGATTATTAAATATCTTCAGAGTTATTAAGTTCTTGTTCTTTCTGAATCCAGAATGAGAAGAAATGGACTCACCTAAAGAATAAAAGTCAAGGTATGTTCATTCATTGAGCTCCCAGTATATGCCAAGCACGGTCCAAAGTACTGGGAATGCAAAGATAGATAAGACATGGCCCATGCACCCTAGGACCTTATAATCCTTTGGAGGAGATGAACACATAAACAGGCAGTCATAAATCAATGTGGTAAATGCAGTGGAAGAGATATGCAGAAGGGCTTTTGGAACACACAAAAAACCATCTACCTTGGTCTGCAGTATGTCAAGCAAGTATTCTAACTAAAGATAGTCCCAAAGGCCAATTGGATACATTATTATGATACTTTTGGACTATAAACTTTGTGAGAATAAGAGGACTTGTCTTTCTTATTTTGTATCCCCAACGCCTATTTCATGGCTGGTGCTCAACATATTAGTTTGTTTAACCAAACTGAACTACCAGGTCAGAGATTTTGAGGAGACTCATGGAATGCTGGTCCTCTCTCTTGGAAACAAATATGGCTCTCTGGTCACATGATGAATGTCTTTTCAATATTTTCAAACATTGATATATTAAAGAATCCTGTGAAATTTCTTTCTGTTAAGACTTTGTGGTCTTCTTCATAAATTGTTTCCCTAGGCCAATGTCTATAAGAGTTTTTCCAACATTTTATTCTAGAGTTCTTGTAGTTTCATGCCTTAGGTTTAAGTCCTTTATCCACCATGAGTTGATTTTTGTGAGAGGTGAAAGGTATGGATCCTGTTTCAGTCTTCTATGTGTGGCTATCCAATTTCCCCAGCACCATTTTTGTTGAATAAGGGTTCTTTTCCCCAGTGTATGTTTTTGTCTGCTTTGTCAAAGATTAGATGGTTGTAGGAGGATGGTGTTATATCTGGGTTCTTAGTCCTCTTTTATTGGTCTATGCCTTTGTTCTTGTGCCAGTCTATGCTGTTTTAGTTATTATAGCCTTGTAGTATAGCTTGAATTTTGGTAAATTGATGCCTCCCAATTTGTTCTTTTTGTTTAAGATTGCTTTTGCTATACAGTGTCTTCTCTGGTTCCATACGAAGCATAGAATTATTTTTTCTAGATCTGCAAAAAATGATGTTGGAATTTTAATAGGTATTCCATTGAATCTGTAGATCACTTCGGGTACTATAAACATTTTAATAATGTTTATCTGCTGACCCATGAGCATGGTATGGTTTTCCACCTGTTTATGTCCTCTGGTATTTCATTCCTCCGTGTTTCATAGTTCTCCCTGTAGAGGTCTCTTACCTCCTTAGTTAAATATATTCCTAGACCCCAAAAGCAATCACAGCAACAACAAAAATAAACAAATGGGACCTAATCAAATTAAAAAGCTTCTGCCCAGTCAAGGAAACTATCATGAGAGCAAACAGACAAGCTACAGAATGGGAGAAAATATTCGCATGCTACACATCCAATTCAGGGCTGATAACTAGAATCTATATAGAATTCAGGAAAATCAGCAAGGAAAAAAATCAAACAATCCTATGAAAAAGTGGGCAAACGACATGAATAGCAACTTTTCAAAAGAAGATAAACTAATGGCCAAGAAACATATGAAAAAATGTTCAACATCTTTAATCATCAGGGAAATGCAAATCAAAACCACAATGAGATATCACTTATCTCCAGTGAGAATGGCCTTTATTAATAAGTCCCAAAATAATAAATGTTGGTGAGGATGTGGAGAGATAGGAACACTCATATGCTGCTGGTGGTACTGCAAACTAGTACAACCTCTGTGGAAAGTAATATGGAGATACCTCAAAGAGCTGCAAGTAGAACTACCATTTGATCCAGCAGTCTCATTACTGGGCATCTACCCAAAAGAACAAAAGACATTCTATAAAAAAAGACATCTGTACTCGAATGTTTATGGCAGCACAATTCACAATTGCAAAGATGTGAAAACAACCCAAATGCCCATCAATACATGAGGAGATTAATAAAATGTGATATATGTATACCATGAGTTCTACTTAGCCACAAAAAACAATGGTGATCTAGCACTTCTTGTATTTTCCTGTATAGAGCTGGAGCCCATCCTACTAAATGAAGTATCATGAGAATGGAAAAACAAGCACCACATGTACTCACCAACAAATTGGTATTAACTGATCAACACTTAAGTGCACATATAGTAGTAACATTCATCAGGTGTCGGGCAGGTGGGAGGGAGGAGGAGGGGCTGGAGGAGGAGGGGATGGGTATATACACACCTAATGCGTGCATTGAGCATTGTCTGGGGATGGACATGCTTAAAGCTCTGACTTGGGTGGGGCAAAGGCAATATATGTAATTTCAACATTTGTTCCCCTGTAATGTGCTCATATTAAGAAAAAATAAGGAAAAAAAAGACTTTGGGCCAACAAATTCAACCTTTTTTTAATGGTGGTCCTACCTGAGAAGTCAGCACTCAAGATTTCATTCAGCCCAATAATCTTTTGACTCTTGCCCTGATTTCTCAACAAAAACAGCTTTTGCATGCCAATAAGTGGTACTTGCATTGAATGGCCTCATGCATTATCACAGCAGTTGATAGCACCCTAAACTGAATTGTCTTGTATTTAATCAATTACTAAATTTTGTCAATTCTACAAAAAATTTGACTCTTGAATCTCTCCTTTCTTCTTCTTTCTTTTAATTGATACTACCTTGTTATTCTCTTTTGCCTCGATGTTTGCATTAACATTCTAATGCCTTGTTCACAGAGCTTCCAAAGTGATCCGGAGATTTTATTTTTCAAAAAACTTTTTATGGTGCTTCATTGCTAATGGGATAAATTCAACACCCTTAAGCATGATTTACAAGGTCTTTATGTCCTGAAGTTAAGATTGAGTTGAAATCAATTACATTGTGTTATTTGTAAACAGAATAGTCCCAGCCCATAATCAGTTAGTTATTTCAATAAATTGAAATCAGTTATGAAAAATGCTGTCTTGTGATATACTAATTTCTTACCCTACCAAATATAGTTACAAAACTGCTATGCCTAGATGCTGAAAAGACTGTCTCATTGACAAAAATATTGCTGTCTTGGAGAAAGTGGAAACTATGAAAATAACTTTTTCCACTGATGGAAAGCCCCTGCTGTACTCTCTGATGGTGATTTGAAATTATTTATTTTAACAGAATTGAGATTATAACCATATCATGCATCAACAGAAGTTCAGGAGTCAGCCCCTGAAGTTCTATTGTCAATTTTCCTGTCGGTCCAGCCTTGCATTTGGACTCTCCAGGGTCTGCTGAAACTTTAACTGCTGAAAACTTTGAAGATTTTGCCTCATTCAAAAATATTATAGAGAGCTTGCTGTGTTGACTTAACACTCTCTCTCTCTCTCTCTCTCTCTCTCTCTCTCTCTCTCTGTGTGTGTGTGTGTGCATGTGTGTGCATCTGTAAGAACCTTATTCTTCATATTCTACTAACGGTCCACTACCTCCAACAATAAGGGAAACATTTTTTAATTGTTGTGTAAGCAATTATGGCACATTGTACTGAAATATTCACCTTCTCGGGCCAGTCTGGTTTACCCTCAGATACTAAAGGGAATGTTTTAATTAGAAGGAAAAAATTCTAGTGAGTCAGAAAAAATAAATTGATTAAATTCAAGCCTCTCACTTTTGAAGTTGTAGTCTGTCTGGCACAACAGCTGGAGCTTAATTCAGAGGGGATACCACAGTGGCCTGGGTCTTAAAAAGTGAGTTATTAAAGTTCTTTTCTGAAAAATATCTGCCACTTCCTTTCATTTCTAAGCCTTGACTCCTGTTTCTTTACTGTACTAAGATAATAGAAAAAAATGAGTGGAGGGTAAGATAAGTTAATATAGCTCTGGGAAGTGTACAAATGAATGAAGTCTCCTCCCATCTGCTATGCTGAGATTGTCTGAGAAGCAACCCTGGCTGGTTGACTGAGATGTGTATTCAAATCCTGATTCTTCTATGACAGGCTGTAAAATTGATTCACCCATGGAATTGATTATTTCCTGGTTGATTTATGTGTGGGTGGAGATGTCTTGTTCTCTAAAATTCTCTGACTCTGTGATCTATATCTATAATCATAGTAAAGATATCTCTGTGTGTAATGGCCTGTTGCATAGGCATGTAGAACAGGGAGAGAAAAGAAGGAGAATTAAATTCAACCTGGACCAAGAAATACTAACCCCTGATCCCCTCATCTGTCTTTCTGGATGGGCAGCTCCAATCATGGTTCCTCCATGACTTAGTAGAGTTTCAGGCCTAGGTCTGACCCTGTATTTCTAAGGAAAACAACATGCAGCTTTACTTTAGGGGCAGGAGAAGAGTGAGCACAATGGTGGTAAGAACAGTCATGTGTTTGTTTTGGATGGTAGGTCTGCTCAAAGGTGGAACACATGATTGGCACACAAGGTAAAGCAGAGCTTGAGGTGGTAAAGGATGGAAAACACGCTTGTGCTGACCATAATAATTACCACCTACTGAATACTTACTATGTGCTGGGAACTACTCTAGATGTTTTACATGTGTTAAATGATTGAATCGCTTGATAACCCTGTGAGTTAAGTATTATTAATCACATAGTACATATGATGAGACTGAGGCTAATGGAGACTAAATATTTTGCCTAAGGTCTCATAACTAGTAAGTGGTAGAAACACGACTCAAACTCTGGTTTGACTATATTCTTAACCATTCTACCTCAGTGATCTTATGATCTTATGATTCTGATGATTCCATGATCTGATTTTTCTCTTTATTCAAAATCATGATGGTAACAGATGTTGCTTAAAACAAATGAGGTCTGAAAATAATTCATCAGGACCTTTTTTTTTTTTGCTACTAGATCTGTAGACATGCAAATATTGTCTATAACTAAGACATAATCTACAAAGTATTATGTAAACATGGTTACGAGCAAAGGCAGTGGAAGCTCCCAGGAGTGAGTTGTAAGAGTCCACCAGCCTTATGCCACTAAACTCTGATTATCCTGATTCAGAGGTTCTCAGTTCTTTCCATCCACTCATTTATTCACCTATTTGTTTATTTGCTTACTTATACATTCATTTATTAAGAAATTATTTACTGAGTTACGAGGCACCAGACTCTATTCCAGATATTGAGGATACATCAGTAAACAAAACAGTCAAATATCCCTTCATCCACAGGGCTCAAATTATAGTAAGGGAGGCAGAAATAAATAAATAAAATAAAGAATATATTTTTTAAAAAAACAAGTGCTATTGAAAAAATAAAGCAGGAAAGTACTGAAAAGGTGTTGAAATTTTAATTAGGGTAGTCAGGCAAGGCCTAAGTGAGACAGTATCAGCTGAACAAAACCTAGAGGAGGCAAGAGCATGTGTATGTACTGGGGAACACTATTTCAGGCACAGAGAATAAATAGTGTAAATGCGCTTAGGTGGTGACACATGTCTGTATGTTTAGGGAACATCAAGGGAGACAGTGTGATTGGAGTGGAATAAGCAAGGTTGAGAGTAGTAGGAGAAGGGGATCATAGTGGTAATGAAGGACTATATTGTGATCTTAGAGGCCATTGTGATGACTTCGGATTTTATTCTGAGTGACCTGAGAAGCCATTGGACATATTGAGCAGAGAAATAACATGATCTGACCTGTTGTAAAAAGACCACTCTGACTTTTGTGTTGAGAATAAACATATTATAAGGGATAGGGATAGAAGCAGGTTGATAAGTTAACTTAAAAGGCTTTCGCAATAATTCAACAAGGGATGATGCCTGCATTAGTTTCTTATTGCTGCTGTAACAAATTACCACAAACTTGGTGGCTTAAAACAAAACAAATTCATTGTTGTACAGGTTTGTAAGCCACTAGTCAGGTACAGATACTACTAGACACAAATCAGGGTTGTGGGAGGCTGTGTTCCTTTCTAGAAGCCCTAAGGATAAATTTATTTCCTGCTCATGTAAGTTTTTGGTAGAATTCAGTTCCTTGTGGTTGTAAGACTGAGGTCTTCTTTTTTGGCTGACTGTAAGCTGAGGGCTCTTCCCAGCTTCTAAAGGAAGACTACATGAGCAGGTATGGAGGGTCTATCTGTGAGGATAGGTTAGGTTATATTGTAAGTAGCTAATGATAAAATCTCAGTGGTTTTCACAAAGAACATGACAGCCACGTTTTTTATTTCGTCCTTGCCTTGAGGTTCAGTGTTAAAGGCCTTGTGGTTCAAAGGTTTTCTCAGTTTTATGTTTGATAATTGGTGTTTAAAACCACTTGTGTCTTCCAATCCTGCAAGCCCCTGAATTTTTGAACCCTATTTTTTCTTACTCCTGCTTCAAAGTGGACAACTCTTTCCAGAGTTCATGTCTTCATTGAGGTACATTGTCAAATATGGGCATTAGTAAATGAGACATGCTATTAACGTTCTGTTTTCCAACATTTTCAACCATAAAGCAACAAATTCATTAAGAACATCATTTATATTTCAAGTTATTGCAGGCAATAGTTTCAGCAAACTTTTTAGTACTGCATACTGTGGATCACCATCCCTTCTATACTCTGATAACATTTTTTTTTCTCGCTACCTGGCTCCTAAATCAATTCCATATTTTTTATGGTGTAACAGCACACAGTTCTGTCACCAATTTCTCTATCGGTTAGGACAGACTAGGTCATGTGGTAGCATCAAACAACCACAAAATTTCAGCGGCTTATAAGGACAAAAGTTTATTTCTTGCTTACAATACCTATTCATGTCTTCTTCATTCTGGAACCCACATTGATAAAGCACCTACTATCTGGATTAATATCAATCTTGTGAGAGATGTGGGAAGAGAGCATGGCAAATCATGTGCTGACTCTTAAAACTCTGCCTAGACACATATCACTTCTGTTCATATTTCTCATGATGAGGAAGTACAGTCCTTTCCTAAACTGAGATAGTCAATATTTGTAAACAATAAAATAGTCTAATACAGGATACTATATCAAGAGTTTGGTTTTGGATATATTAAGTTTGAAATATTCTTTAGATTTCCAAGTGGAGGTATAAAGCAAACATTTGTATTTGAGAGTCTGGAGTTCAGGAAAGAGAGAAATTTTAGGAATCTAGATCGTATGTAAGGTAAGGAAAGCCAAGAGAGTAGAGTGGCTAAAGTCACCAAAGAAGTGAGTACATGAGTACATTTAGAGAAGAGATCTGCCATCATTTAGAAGTGGAGCAGAAAAAAAGGAAATCTTAAAAAAAACAGAGCGAAAGTTGTCATTGAACTAGAAGAAAAATGTAGGATATATGATGCCCTGAAAGCCAAGCAAACAAATTGTCTCCGTGATGAGGCAGTGAATATCTTTGTCATGCTACAGCTAGGTCAAGTAAGATAAAGAGTGAGAATTGATCATTGGCTTCATCGGTGTGTAAATAATTGGTAATCTTGAGAACAGTTTCTGTGGGACAGTGTGCATGAAAGTTTGATTGGAATGTACTTAAGAAAGAGTGAGAGGAAAGGAATAAAACACAGAAAAGACCCTGTATAGCAAAATAAACCTAAGCAAAAAGAACAAATTGGGAGTCATCAATTTACCAGACTTCAAGCTATACTACAAAGCTATAATAACTAAAACAGCACTGTATGGACACAAGAACAGAGATATAGACCAATGGAACAGAACTGAGAAATCATATAGCCATCTGATCTTTGACAAAGCAAACAAAAACCTACACTGGGGAAAAGAATCCTTATTCAATAAATGGTGCTGGGAAAATTAGATAGCCACATGTAGAAGACTGAAACAGGATCCGCACCTCTCACCTTTCACAAAAATCAACTCACAATGGATAACAGACTTCAACCTAAGGCATAAAATTGTAAGAATTCTAGAAGAAAATGTTGGAAAACTCTTATAGACATTGGCCTAGGAAAAGAATTTATGAAGATGACCCCAAAGGCAATCACAGGGACAATAAAAATAAATAAATGGGACCTGATTAAATTAAAAAGCTTCTGCACAGCCAAGGAAACTATCATGAGAGCAAACAGACAACCTACAAAATGGGAGAAAATATCCACATATTACACATCCAATAATGGGCTGATAACCAGAATCTATAAAGAATGTAGAAAAGTCAGCAAGAAAAAAACCAAACAACCCTATTAAAAAGTGGGAATATATGAACAGAAACTTTTCAAAAGAAGACAGGCTAATGGCCAAGAAACATATGAAAGAATGCTCAACATCTCTAATCATCAGAAAAATACAAATCAAAACCACAATGAGATATCACCTAACTCCAGTGAGAATGGCTTCTATCAAAAAGTCCCACATGCCTGAATCTCTGACTCGGGTGGGGCAAAGGCAATATATATAGCTTAAACATTTGTACCCCCATAATATGCTGAAATAAAAAAAATATTTTTAAAAAGCCCCTAAACAACAAGTGTTGGCATGGATGCATAAAGCTAGAAACACTCATACACTGCTGGTGGGACTGCAAAGTAGTGCAACCTCTATGGAAAGTAATATGGAGATACCTCAAAGAGCTACAAGTAGAATTACTATTTGATCCAGCAATCCCATTACTGGGCATCTAGTAAAAAAGACATTCTATAAAAAAAGACATCTGCAGTTGAATGTTTATAGCAGCACAATTCAGAATTGCAAAGATGTGGAAACAACCCAAGTGCCCATCAATACATGAGTGGATTAATAAAATGTGGTATATGTATACCATGAGTACTACTCAGCCACAAAAAACAATGGTGATCTAGTACCTCTTGTTTTATCCTGGATAGAGCTGGAGTCCATTCTACTAAGTGAAGTATCACAAGAATGGAAAAACAAACACCACATGTGCTCACCGTCTAATTGGTACTAATTGATTAACACATATGTCAACATTTGGTAGCAACATTGATTGGGTGTTGGACAGGTGGGGGAAAGAAGGGATGGGTATATTCACACGGATGGGTGTAGTGCACACTATCTGGGTCATGGGCATGCTTGTAGCTCTGACTCGGGTGGGGCAAAGGGAATACATGTAACCTAAGCATTTGTACCCCTGTAATATTCTGAAATTAAAATAAATAAATAATTAAATTTTTAAAATGGGATAATATATGCAGGGGTAAGGAGGGTGTTTAAAAAATTGAATATGTGAGTGATATCAGCATGTTTATATGTTAATTGGAAAGATCTATAGAGTTGGATTAAGTGATGACACAGAACAGAAAGAGGAAAACCCCTGGAACAAGTTCTTTGAGTAGGTAAGAGGACCCAGCTCACAAGTTGAAGCTTTTGTCTTAGCTGGAATCATGGATAGTCCATCTACGCAGTAGAGAATAGTGAGCATGTGGGGTATAAATACTACTAGGCAGATAAATGTATTGGTTGGTGGCAGCTTATTGAAGTTCTGTATTTTTTCTTTTATTTAATTGATGAAACAAGCATCAAAGTCAGCTGAAACCAAGAGGAAGAAAGTGTTGGGGATGTCTAAAATGGTAGATAATGTGTGAAATAGTCCTGTGAGGAAACAGTAGAGAGATTAAGGAAATATAACGTGTTAATCAGGTAGCATTAAGGACCATTCTGAGGTTATTAATTATAAATTTAAAGATCAATCAGCATGGAACATGCATTTTTTTTCTCTAGTCACATTCATAGATAGAAGTAGAGCAATGGAATAGGTTGAAAACTGTGTTAGCCATCGATGGGGTATAGCCATTTGAGAATGATGATTTTAGAAAGGAGAAAGAGGGGTTGTGTTGCAGGCATGGTGGTGATTATGATTGCCCATGGGTTTTTAAACTGGATAGAGGAATTAGTGGCCCTTAGGTGGTCAGAGATCGTGAAAAAATGGTAGGTTCAATGAATTGTAAATCTCAGTGAGATTGAAGAATTATGGGACTCAAGTTACTCAAGGAAGTGAACTGGAAAGACAGAGGCAATGGTTGGAGACTGGGATACATGAAGTTCAAGTTATGAAAGGGTAGTAGTTATATGTAATGACAAGATCTATGTATCATCATCTTTGTCTCTCTTTTGCCAGAAAAGGCACTGTCTTTTCCTCTAGCCAAGAAGAAATATACCTATATAGCATCAGGAACTAATGATTCCCATGGGAATCATGGGTGACCTTAAATTATCTGGATCTTTATTTCTCACATCTCTAAATGAGATCAATAATATTACCTCTTCATTGAATTAATGCAAGGATTAGAAATAATATATGTAAAATGTCTGACACATACCATTTCTGGGTACCTATTATTATTGTTATTATTATTATCCTTATCTCAAACAGAACCGGATCTTGGTGGTTCTTACTTGGAGCTTGCTTTCAAGAGTTTTGGAGTGAGGGGAGAGATAAGACTTACTGAGAATCAGAAAAGTCTGTGAAGTGATTAGAAGAAATGAAAATTTATTTTCCCAGCCTTTGTTCTTCTCTTTAGCTCATCCTATGTGACATTAAACTGACATGGTGAGAAGTCAGAAAATGCACCAACACTGTGTTTTACAAGAACTGATCTCTTGAGAAAGTTCAAATATAAATTGTTGACATTGTGACAAATCTAAAACCCAGTCTTGGCCAAGACCCCCATCTGAGGTAGTTTGATATATTCCTTACTAATTATCTTACACTTACCCTAAAAGCTACTAATGCCAAGGGTTGAGTGGCTGAGAGATGTGGAGACAAACTGGTCTCAACTCAGTTACCCTTGAAAAAGGGTCATGGGATAGGGTTGTCCCAGGGTGATGGCTTCAGTAGTTTCCTTTCCCGGAGTTTCCTTTCTGTAGTGGAGAGGAGGAGGAAGACAACAGAAATTTGGTAGCAACCATGCTGGCTGAAGCTGACAAAAAGATGCTCATATACCAGTCACCATCCAACCTCCAGCTTTCCTTTCACCACAACATTCCCATGGGTGGGCAATCAGGCCATCTGGCACACCATTCTCTCATCTCCTGCATACAAATCAGACTGCTTCAGGTCCTTTGAGTTCCTGGAGCACTCAGTGAACAGGATCAGGATGGTACATAAATTTTGTGTTTTTAGTATCTGCTAACTAAGTAACCATGCCATTTTCCCTAGTTGGGCCTCAGTTTGGAGCAAGGGGTAGACTAGATAGCAAGGGAGTTGTATGATCCCATGGGAATCCAAAAACTCAGTAGTGCAAATAATGTAACATTTGAATAACAAGTTTGAAAACAAATATTGAGAAGCTAACATGTTGGTCAATTTTCATTTTAATGACTACCTCAGAATAATATGGATAAAATACAAAACATTGACTTTACCTGGTTTCCCTGAGTCTCAACTTTATTAATTTAGATAGCACATTGCTATTTTTTAACAAATACTAGATTATACAGAATTTAATTTAAAGAAAAATGTTAAATAATTTAAAAATTATATTTTATATTATTCCCTGGGACTTATTCTTTTTCTAGTTAAAAACCATTACCCTTGAGTGATCATATTTCTCCTCACTCTTACTTTGGGGGTGGTTATTTGCTTATGTTTTAGAGTTGCTGTGATTTTGAACTTTTTTGTGGGGTGAAGTGTGTGGATAAATATTTCTAAAAGTGTCAAATAGGCATTTTTGTTTTGTTTTGTTTGATCAAAATATTAAGAAATCATGGTGATGGATGGTAAAAATCTTCATTTAAGAATGATGAATCATTTACACATGTTAACTGTGGTCAGTGTCAAATGACTGACCATTTTAGAAGCATGAGAAGCCTAATTGGAGGTTTGGAGCCTATAGTATCCAAGATAATGATTTCATTCTGTTCCAATGGTCTATGTCTCTATTTTTGTCCCATTACAATGCTGTTTTGGTTGCTATAGCCTTGTGGTATAATTTTAAGTCTCAGACATTTTCCTCCAAAGTTATGCTTTTTCAGACAATATCCATGTTCCTGTACATGGATGGACAGGAACCAGTCACAGAACATAATGACTCTATGATTCAATGATTCTTTACCACCAATGAGAAGGGGCATTTTTACCATCCAAATCATTTAACTGCTCCTCGATTTGCCTCTCCTTACAGGAAGATGCTCTCCTGGTAAATGATCATCATAATAATAAGGATGAAATCTGAATACCTTCCCATTATGTTGTCAGGCTTAGATATATGAATTGCCTTGACCAATGAATTGCTAACAGAAATGATGTCAATTACCTTTGGCAGAAGCTTTAGGAGAACATTTGAGGCTCTTTTTTCCTTCTGCCATGGTGATTGGCAACATTCTCCAATAGTGGTTGCCTCATCAGCCTGAGACTCAAAGTGAGAATGATGGCAATACAGGGCATAGCCCTGAGCCAACCTTCTAGAATTGTCACAAAAATCAACCTTTAAGCTATAAGTACTTGAGGATTGTTTGCTACTGTGGTATACCCTAGTGCAGGTGTCCTCAAACTATGGCCCGTGGGCCACATGCGGGTATTTCTGCCCGTTTTATTTATTTTTTTTATTTCAGCATATTATGGGGGTACAAATGTTAAGGTTACGTATAACTTCAAAATAAGATGTGCAGTGTGCATAGGAATTTGTTTATGGTTTTTTTTAAACTATAGTTCGGCCCTCCAGTGGTCTGAGGGACAGTGAACTGGCCCCCTGTTTAAAAAGTTTGAGGAACCCTGCCTAGCTTATCCCGATTGACACGAGGCCTCAATATTCTTCTATTGAGTATAGGATTCTGAAAGCCACCAAAAAGTGAACTGCTGGTTGTGCAATCCCCTTTTACTTCTGTAATTTCAACATAGGGTGTTACAGTTACAAAGACTATTGTGCCTTTAGCTTCATTTTACTTCTCCCCTTCCATTGTTCTTTTTCTACCTTGCTACTATGCCTCTTTATCTATCATGCTGGGGTTGTTAAGACTCTTTCTTCTCTTCTGCAGGAAAGGAGTCACCCATGCTTGGCCCAAAGATCTACAAGATCACATATTACCTCTTTCACTGTAGGCATTAAGACATTTTTAAGACACATATTATTCAACAAATAATGTTCTCAGTTCCAGTATGTAATGAAAAATAGAAAGTCCAATGTATATTCTGCCTATCCTGGTAGAAATAGACAACCAATGATTTATTTTATCATAATAAAAAAGTATTTATGCTGTGATTCATGTCTCTGATGAAGTGTCATTATTCACTGGCTGTGCTGTAGAGGAAGAGTTGTTTATAGTCACAGACAGAGCGTCAGACTGAGACCCAAGAGTTATTCCAAGAATGGTGACAAGAACAGCGTGTGTTAGAAGAAGCTGCTCAGCTGGAAGGAGAATTGTGTGAAGTACAAGTAATCTAAATGTTCTATTATCTTCTGTGCTTTTCTTCTCTCTAGGGAGAATTTCTTTTGTCTGGTCTTTATTGGAGCAGCTAGTTCCTTCACATTCCACTTTTTTTTTTTCCACTTTTTTTTTTTTATTTCGGCATATTATGGGGGTACAGATTTTAAGGTTTCAATAAATGCCCATTTCCCCCCTCCCCCCAAAAGTATGAGTCTCCATCATGACCATCCCCTAGATGGTGCACATCTCACTCATTATGTATGTATATACCCACCCCCCTCCCCCCTCCCACCTGCCCAATACCCTATTACTGTAGTACCTATGTGTCCACTTAGGTGCTACTCAGTTAATACCAGTTTGCTGGAGAATATATCTGGTGCTTGTTTTTCCATTCTTGGGATACTTCACTTAGTAGTATGGGTTCCAGCTCTAACCAGGAAAATATAAGATGTGCTATATCACCATTGTTTCTTAGAGCTGAATAGTACTCCATGGTATACATATACCACATTTTAATAATCCATTCTTGGATTGATGGGCACTTGGGCTGTTTCCACAGCCTTGCAATTATGAATTGTGCTGCTATAAACATTCGAGTGCAGGTGTCTTTTTTGTAGAGTGTCACTGGATCATTTGGGTAGATGCCCAGCAATGGGATTGCTGGATCAAATGGTAGATTCACTTGTATCGCTTTAAGGTATCTCCATATTGCTTTCCACAGAGGTTGAACTACTTTGCAGTCCCACCAGCAGTGTAGGAGTGTTCCTCTCTCTCCGCAACCACGCCAGCATTTATTGTTTGGAGATTGTTTGATAAAGGCCATTCTCACTGGGGTTAAGTGATATCTCATTGTGGTTTTGATTTGCATTTCCCTGATGATTAGAGATGTTGAGCATTTCTTCATATGTTTGTTGGCCATTCTTCTGTCTTCTTTAGAAAAATTTCTGTTCAAGTCCTTTGCCCACTTTTTAATGGGGTTATTTGATTTTTTCTTCCTAATTTTCGTGAGTTCTAAGTATATTCTAGTTATCAGTCCCGTATCGGATGCATAGGATACAAAATTTTCTCCCATTCTGTAGGTTGTCTGTTTACTTTCATGACTATTTCTTTGGCTGTGCAGAAGCTTTGTAGTTTGATCATGTCCCATTTATTTATTTTTGTTGCTGCTGTGATTGCCTTTGGGGACTTCTTCATAAACTCTTTGCCTAGGCCGATGTCTAGGAGAGTGTTTCCAACTTTTTCCTCTAGAGTTCTAATAGTTTCATATCTTAGGTTTAAGTCTGTTATCCAGCAAGAGTTGGTTTTTGTGAGAGGTGAAAGGTGTGTGTCCTGTTTTAGCCTTCTACAGGTGGCTATCCAGTTTTCCCAGCACCATTTATTGAAGAGGGATTCTTTTCCCCAGCGTATGTTTTTGTCTGCTTTGTCAAAGATTAGATGGCTATATGAGGATGGTTTTATATCAGGATTCTCACATCTGTTCCACTGGTCAATATTCCTATTTTTTTTGCCAATTCCATATTGTTTTAATTACTACAGCTTTGTAGTATAGTTTGATATCTGGCATATTAATGCCTCCCATTTTGTTTTTGTTGCCTAGAATTGCTCTTGATATTCGGGGTCTTCTTTGGTTCCATACGAAGCGTAAAATTATTTTTTCTATATCTGTGAAGAATGCTGATGGGATTTTATTAGGTATTGCATTGAATCTGTAGATCAGACAGTTCTGTAGTATAGACATTTGTAGTATATGTACTACAGTATCTGTAGTATAGACATTTTGATGATATTGAGTCTGCCAATCCACGAGGATGGTATGGATGTCCATCTGTTTACATCCTCTGCTATTTCCTTCCTCAGTGTTTCATAGTTCTCCCTGTAGAGGACTTTTACATCCTTGGTTAAGTATATTCCTAGGTACTTTAATTTTTTTGTTGCTATTGTGAAGGGAATTGAGTCTTTGATTTGGTTCTCAATTAGATTGTTGTTGGCATATATGAATGCCTCTGACTTCTATGTATTGATTTTGTATCCTGAGACTTTACTAAATTCATTGATCAGTTCCAGGAGTTTCTTGGTTGAATCTTTGGGGTTTTCTAGATATAATATCATATCATCAGCAAACGGTGAAAGTTGGATCTCTTCTGCCCCTATTTGGATACCTTTGATTCCATTTTCCTGTCTGATTGCTGTAGCCAAGACTTCCAGTACTATGTTGAACAAAAGTGGAGATAGTGGGCAGCCTTGTCTGGTTCCAGTTCTAAGTGGGAATGATTTCAATATTTCCCCATTCAGTATGATGTTGGCTATGGGTCTGTCATATATGGCTTGTTTCATTTTTAGGTATGCCCCTTCTATGCCTATTTTCTGAACTGTTTGTATCATGAAAGGGTGTTGAATTTTGTCAAAAGCTTTTTCTGCATCTATTGAAAGAATCATGTGGTCTTTGTTTTTGCTTCTGTTGATGTGGTGAATTGCATTGATAGATTTACGTATGTTGAACCATCCCTGCATCCCTGGGATGAAGCCCACTTGGTCGTGGTGGATTATATTTTTGATAAGTATCTGGATTCGGTTAGCTAAGATTTTGTTGAAAATTTTTGCATCTATATTCATTAGGGATATTGGTCTGTAGTTTTCTTTTTTTGTTGCATCCTTTCCTGGTTTTGGTATCAGAGTAATATTCGCTTCATAAAAGGTGTCGGGGAAGTTTTCGTTCTTCTCGATGTTGTGGAATAGTTTCTGCAAGATAGGTACTAGTTCTTCTTTGTAAGTATGGGAAAATTCAGGTGTGAAGCCATCTGGACCAGGACTTTTCTTTTTAGGGAGATTTTTAATTGCTGTTTCTATTTCAGCTCTTGAGATTGGTCTGTTCAGGGAATCTATTTCTTCCTGGTTGAGCCTAGGGAGGCTGTGTGTTTCTAGATATTTGTCCATTTCCTCCACATTTTCTAGTTTGTGTGCATAAAGATTTTTGTAGTATTCATAAATTGTATCTTGTATCTCTTTGGGATCAGTTGTGATATCTCCTTTTTTATTCCTGATGGAGCTTATTAGACATTTCTCTTTTCTGCTTTTCGGTAGCTTAGCCAATGGTGTGTCAATTTTGTTTATTTTTTCAAAGAACCAACTTTTTGTTTTATTAATCTCCTGAATAGCTTCCCTGTTTTCAATTTCGTTTAGTTCTGATTTGATCATATCGATTTCAGTTCTTCTGCTGGGTTTGGGGTTGGTCTGTTCTTCTTTTTCCAGCTCTCCAGAGTCGTTTCATTAGATTGTCTATTTGTGATCTTCTTGTCTTTTGGTTATAGGCATTTATGGAGATAAACTTTCTTCTCAGAACTGCTTTAGCTGTGTCCCAGAGGAGTTGATAACTTGTCTCTCCATTGTCGTTTTCTTCATAGAACTTTTTTATTTCCGTCTTGATTTCTTCATTTACGAAGTAATCACTTAGTAGAAGGTTGTTTAATTTCCACGTTTTTGTGTAGAAATGTGAGTTTCTGTTAGGGTTGATTTCTAGTTTTATTCCACTGTGATCTGAGAAGGTACATGGTATGATTTCTATTTTTTTAAATTTCTTGAGATTTTCTTTGTGTCCTAGGATATGGTCAATCTTAGAGAATGTCCCGTGAGCTGATGAGAAGAATGTATATTCAGTGGATTTTTGGTAGAATGTTCTGTAGATGTCTGTCAGACCCAATTGTTCTAGAGTTTTGTTTAAGTCCATTATTTCTTTATTAATTTTCTATTTGGAGGATCTGTCTCATGCCATAAGTGGGGTGTTGAAATCTCCGGCGATTATGGAGTTGCTATTAATCCATTTGCTTAGCTCCAGTAAGGTTTGCTTTATGAATCTGGGTGCACCTAAGTTGGGTGCATATATATTTAAAATTGTTATCTCTTCTTGTTGGACTGTGCCCTTCACCATTATAAATGACTCTCTTTGTCTTTTACTACTTTTGTTGGTTTAAAAACTAAATCGTCTGAAATTAGAACTGCCACACCAGCCTTCTTTTGGCTTCTATTTGCTTGGAATATTGATCTCCCCCCTTTTATTTTTAGTGTATATGCATCCTTGCAGGTTAGAGGTGTTTCCTGTAGACAGCATATACTTGGCCTGTATTTTCTTATCCATTCAACCAGCCTGTGTCTCTTGAGTGCAGAGTTTAAGCCATTCACATTTATTGAGAGAACTGATAGGTAAGGTAGATTACTGATCATTCTGTTGGGTTGGATGTTGTTGCTATGAGTTCTGTCTTGAGCCATTGTAATATCTGGCCTTTAATATCTTTGGGTTTTGGTTGTTTTTATATTCGTGGGTTATTATTATGATGTTCCGTGTGTAACGCTGTTTTAAGTACTTCTTGTAGGGCTGGTCTTGTCTTGGTGAATTCTCTGAGCCTTTGCTTGTCTGAGAATGTTTTTATTTCTCCTGCATATACGAAGCTTAGTTTTGCAGGGAATAATATTCTAGGCTGGGCATTGTTTTGTTTCAAAAGAGTGAGAATGGGGCCCCAGTCTCTCCTTGCTTGTAAATTCTCATTAGAGAAGTCTGATGTTATTCGAATTGGCTTTTCCTTGTATGTTACTTGCTTCTTTTGTCTTACAGCTCTTAGAAGGGCCTCTATAGTTGATACTTTGGTCAGTCTGATGACTGCATGTCGTGACGTCTTCCTGTTTGCGTTGAATCTCCCAGGGGTCCTCTGAGCTTCTTGAACTTGTATATCAAGATGTTGAGCAAGGCCTGGGAAATTTTCCTCTATTATATCTACAAACAGCTTGTCCAACCCTTGAGTGTTGTCTTCTTCCCCTTCTTGTAACCCTATGACCCTCACATTAGGTTTCTTCACATAATCCCACAGCTCTTGTAGGCTTTGCTCTTTTCTCTTGTTTCTCTGCTCTATTTCTGTGACTGATTTGTTTAATTGGAGGGTGTTATCTTCAAGCTCTGAGATTCTTTCTTCTGTTTCATCTACCCTGTTCTTGAGACTTTCCACTGTATTTTGTAGTTCCTTGAATTGGTTCTTCATTTCCAGGAGTTCGGTTACACTTTTCTTCATTGTGTCTATTTCTTTTCCCATATCCTGGAGACTTTTGTGGTTTCTTTGTGTTGATTATTGAGTTGTTGTTGCAACTGGGTGAGTGTTCTTATGATCCACATACGAAATTCCTCTTCTGTCATATTGGTTTCCTGATTTTGTTTGGTGTCTGTTTCTAGGGGGCTGGTGCTCCTCTTTGGGGGTGTGTTTTCCGTTTGGTTCTTCATATTTCCTGAGTTCTTTCGCTGATTTCTTCCCATATTGATCAGTTGTTGCTTCTTTCCTTAGGTTATTGTTTGGGTATTCACAAACCTTGTTTAGTTTCTGAGGTGTTAGGTGGTGTCTGTGGGTGAAATTGGACCACTCCCTGTATATTGAGTCAGTGGGTGCCGTGGAAAGGCTGTGCAAGATGCCGTCCCTGTCAGTAGGTGGCGTTTGCTTGGAGGAACCGCCTATACTGTTGATTTTGTGTCCTGTTAACAGCTCTTGTTCTGGGCGGAGCTGGGTTGTGTAAGCCTGCCCTCAGGCCATTAGCAGGGGTCAAAGTTCTGTTCTCTGCTTCCAGGCAAATCTGTCAGGGTGGGGCTGGAATGGTCCCGCTCAGCCAGAAAGTCTGTGTGTGGGGGTGGGGCTGTCTGAGACCCGCAGTCTGGAGCGGGCCTCGCTTCTTTCCACCCTCCCCAAGTCCACAGCTACTCCTGGTCCTCTGCCAGCAGGCCAGACCACAAGCCACCAGGTCTCCCCAAACTGTGATGCCGGAGGGGAAGTTCCCTGCACAGGAACGCCACCTGGGTTGGGCGCACGGCTTCCTCCTGGGAGGAGGGTTGCCCTCTAGGATGCCGATCCGCTCCTGGAGGCACACACAGCTCAGTAGGCTGTTCACAATAACCCTTCTGTGCCCCGGGCAATGCTAGCCCTTGGTGCAGGGGATCTGGTCTGCAGGTCCGACCTCTGGGTCCCAGAGTTCAAACTGTATCCCCACCAGGGAGAGGATTTCTGGTCCCAATTCACCCACCGGGAGCCCAAGCTGGGTCTCTGTCTCTCAGCCTCTGAGTCTGCACCGTTCTCCTGGGAACACGGTGCCAGCAGCACCTGGGAGGGCGGGCAGGTAGGGAGCTCACAGTCTGAGTTCCCGTGAGTCAGGTGTAGGGTCCCAAGAGGGAAGGTCCCGTTCCCTGGCGGTGCCTCCGGCTGGTGGCTGTATTGTCTCTCTTGGCAGCCATGGGTAGGGTCGGCGGAGGGGAGGAGGAGGCAATATGGCACCTGCCGCGTGGCTCGGGTCTGTGCACACGGAGGTGCCCGGAGGAAGTTGGGAACCTGGCACCACGTCTGCTACAGGCTCACCGTTGACAGGCGGCGGCGGTCTCTGTGCTGGTGTCCGCAGGTCTCTCTACCCTCTGGGGAGCCCACCAGCAGTCCCGAACGCAGGGGAGGGGAAACAGCAAATCTACCTACCCTTGCCGCTGGTCTCCGTGCTGCTCCGGTGGTCTCAGCCTCCAGTTCTCCTCTGCAGCCTCCTCCCGTGGAGTCTCCCGGGGTCTCAGGTACCCCTCCTTCTGGCCCTTGTCTGCTGTATGCTCGTCTTCTTGCTTCTTTCCTCTAATTTCTGCTAGAATCTGTCCTTTCTGCAGAGACTCTGTGTCTGGCAGTGTTATTCGTCCGCCATCTTACACATTCCACTTTTTAATGGTGATTTTCTTGAATTTCTCCACAGATTCCATTGGGATTTCCACAGAAGAAGGTGTACACATACCTAGCTTGAGAATACCTTCACCAATATGTGCCGGTTTGAACCAGTCACAGAACATTAACATACAGTGTATCATCTGACCACTTGACCACTTCTAACAAAGGTTTATTTTCTTCTTTCCCTGAGACATATAGAACAACTGTGTTTTGGGAATAATGCCAGAGGACTTGATTTTCTTTTAGAAAATTATGCTTTTCAAGAGGTTAACATACAATGAACACCCATATTCTCATGTCCCAGATTTTAAAACTGTTAATAATTTTTATATTTCCTTCTGGCCTTTGTGTGTGCATTTTTTAAAAAAAATCACGTTTTATATATATATATATATCCTTTATTTTTAGAAATACTAATAAAATGTAAAAGTCCCCTTTGACTATATTTCCAGCCCATTGCCCTGTCTCTATTCTCCAGAGACAAACACTATGATAAGCTTGATATTGGTCCTTTTTAATACTTTTACATACATCAATAGAAATTCAGAAACCAGATGTAATATTTCTATGGGTTTTGAAAACTCATAGATGGAATTGTTTTATACATTTCATTATGCAACTTTTATTTAAAATTAAGTGTTCTAGATCTATCCTTACTGATTTATATAGCTCTAGTCCCTTTCTTTTGTCTGGTTAGCAATCTATTTCATGAAGATTCCATATTTTATTCATTTCTTTATTGATGGACATTTGGGTTGTTCCTAATTTTTTTGCTATTTCTGACAATGCTGTGGTAAACATCCATTTATGTGTCCTCTTATGTATCAATACATTGTCAAATGTTTCTCTAGGTTGTATATTTAGAAGGGGAAATGTTAGGTTATGGGGTTGACATGTTTCTCATTTTACTAAATACTGTAACACTCCTCTCCCAAGTGGCTGTTCTGGTTTACATACCCACAACATGGTATAAGATAATCTGTTTACTCATCCTCCTCTTCTATATTGGTGATTGTCACACTTTTTAATTATGGTCTGTCTGATGAGTAAAAGATGCTTTCTTATTGTAGTTTTAATTTACATTTCTATGATTACTGGTAAGATTGAACATCTTTTCATATGTTTATTGGCCATTTGTGTTTCCTCTGGATTCACTATATGCCTAAATTATATCTGCTGATATTTTTTTCCCTGCACACAAAGTACACTCAAAAGCATTTATGCATAAAAAGAAGCTGGAAGAAGAGGGAAAAAATATTCAGCATTGTTTACTACAGCAGTTCCCCTTAATCTACCTGAAAAGGATGACTTTATTGTGCAATTTCATTCTAGGAAGAAGAGGCTGTGGTATCATTTATTCAGTGCATAGACATTATCTAGTCACAAAGCACCTTTAAAACAGAAAAAATTTCTGTGCAACTTCCTTCAGAATTAACACATTATCCTGCTTTAAGTAAACATTTCTGTGTAATAGCTAAAGCATAGGCTTTGGAGTCAGAAGGTGCCAACTTCTTATTTCAGCTCGGCCAATTTCTACCTGGAGAGAGGTTGTGGAGACCATTTAGTTTCTCTGAGACTTCAGTATATTTTCTTGGTCCTTCTAGCATTAGACTCAAGAGTTACCTTCTCCATCCCCTTCCTTGTTATCATTCCTGATGACTTCTCCATTCCATTTTCATAACAATTTTACAGCCTCACTTCACAGTCTTAAACTGTTCCCTTCTGACACTCTTTGTCTCCTTGCTACTTTCGTGACCTATTAGCATGGTCTCACATGGAACCATGTTATTACTTAAGAACACCTCCAAGAACTTCCAAGGACACACTTGTAGCCCTGGCTTGAATGAGGCAAATGCATTTCATGTAACCAAAATGTTTGTACCCCCATAATATGCTGAATTTAAAAAAAAAGAACTTCCAATTCCAAACTTTTCCTTTCTGGCTAACATATCCTGCTCTTTCATCTTTGGTCCTTAACTTTCCTTTTCATATTATCTTTCATCCCACTAGCCCTGACCTATGTTCACAGCTCCTTAGCCTCTTTTTTTCTTCACTAGCTTAGCTACCAGTCTGGAGCTTTATTCAACAATGCCTTCTCTCTCCTGAGCTCCCCTGGTCCTTCCATTGCATTTACCCTGTCAGCGCTCAGCCCTGAGCACACCTGCTGTCAGTTTTCTCTGTTCTTCCAATCATGAGCTATTTAGCACCAGGATGATTAGATAAACTACAGCAGCAGTTCACCAAGTGTGGGTCCTGGACCGGCAGCATCCACATCACCTAAGAACTTGCTAGAAATACAAATACTTGGGCCCCACCCAAGCCTAATGAATTATAAACTGCGGAGCTGGGACCCAGCAATCTGTGTTCAACATGCTTTCCAGGTGGTGCACTACAAATACCTGGATTCAGTTGAATGTTCTTGACAATCCTATGATTGACTCTTCAATTAAACACTTACCTACCAAAATTTTCAGACTAAAATGCTGATTCCCTAGTGTCAGCCACTTTGATTTTGTAGATCTTAATGCAACTCAGTGATCTGCATTTCTAATGTGCACTCCTATGAATTCTGATGCAGGAGGGCCTGTGGACTACACTTTGGAAAATACTGAAAAAAGTCCTCATGGTTATTTTCTAATGCCACTAACTTCAATTCATATCTCCTCCCTTTGAAAATGACATGGGCCCTCTTTTATTGAGCTCATGGAGTTGAAAGCTTAATCCCACTCTCTCCCACCTCCTCCGATTGTTCTTTCCAGCATTAGAATCAAAAAAGTTATCTTCTCCATCCCCTTCCTTGTTATCATTTCTGGTGGCTTCATTTCATTTTCATAACAATTTTACAGCCTCACTTCACAGTCTTGAATTTTTCCCTTCTGACATTCTTTGTCTCCTTGCTACTTCCATGACCTATTAGGATTGGTCTCACAGGGAACCATGTTATTACTTAAGAACCACCTCCAAGAACTTCAACTTCAAACTCCACACCAATTACTTCCCATTTATCTTTCCCCACATATTTAATTCTCTTGTATACTAAAAAACATTTCCATGACATTGCCACAGCTTTGAGTTCTAATTTTATTTTATTCCTTTTCTTCATTAACAAAGTGTTTGAAAGAGTGAGGTAAACACACTACTTACACCTTCTTACACTTACTCCTTCCACCCTCAACACTTCACTGAAATTACTCTCTTCATGTTTCACAGGGACTTCAAAATGGTCCAATAAAATTCCCTTTTCAGTTATCCTACTCCTCTTCCACTCTAAAGTCTTATCCTAATGACCATCCTTCCTAAGTGAAACTGTCCCCTCGGTTTGCTTCCCATAGCAAGAACTTCTGTTTCCATTTTATGGCTTGGATTTTCCTTTCTCTTTCCATTTTATGGCTTTGGTTCATCCAATTCTCCTAGTGAAGGGTTTGTTCTTCCTGCTCTTCTCTTTCATCTGTACATGTGTCAATCTAATTTTTAAATTTTTTATTGAGATATAATTCATATATGATAAAATTCACCAATTAAGAATATACAATTCAGTGAGTTTTGGTATATTTACAGAGTTGTACAACTACCACCACAATCTACTTTCAGAAGATTTTCATCACCCCTCCCCCCATAAAACACCCTATACCCATAAGCAGTCATTCCCCATTTTTCCCTCCTATAGCCTCTAGTGACCACTAATTTACCTTCTGTCTCTATGGATTTGCTTATTTTGGATATTTCATATAAATGTAATTATACAGTATGCCACCTTTTGTGTCTTGCCTCTTTCACTCAGCATAATGCTTTCAAGATAGATCCATGTTGTAGCATGTATCAGAATTTCATTCTTTTTGTGGCTGAATATTTCATTGTGTGGTTATACCATATTTTACCCTTTCACCAGTTGATGGAAACTTGATTTGTCTCTACCTTTTAGCTATTATGAATAATAGCAGCTATTATGAATAATACTGCTAAGAAAATTCAAGTACAAGCTTTAGTGTGGCCCCAGGTTTTTACTTTTTTTGCATACATACCTAGGAGTTGAGTTGTTGGTTTATATGTTAGCTCAATGTTTAACTTTTTAAGGAACTGCCAAACTATTTTCCAAAGAAGCTGCACCATTTTTACTTGCCTACCTACTAGGGATGTATGAAGATTCTGGTTTCTCTACAGCCTTACCAACACTTGTTATTCTTTATCTTTTTTTATTATAGTCACACTAGTGGGTGTAGACTGATATCTCTTTGTGATTTTCATTCGCATTTTTCTAATAACTAATGAAGTTGATCATCTTTTCATGGTACTGCGGTCGCCAACCCCCAGGTTGTGGCCCAGTACTGGTATGTGGCCTGTCAGGAGATAGGTTGCATATGACCACCTGAGCTCTGCACCACCTGCCCCCTACCCATGACACCTCACCCCTCAACCCTTAGTCTGAGAAAAATTGTCTTCCATGAACTGGTCCCTGGTGCCAAAAATGTTGGAGACCACTGATGTACTTATTGACAATTTGCACATATTTTTAGGAAAAATGTCTATTCTAATCTTTGCCTATTTTAAAATTGGGTTTTTTATTGTTTAGTTGTAAGAGTTGTTTGTATATTTTGGATATATCACATATCTCCGTTATCAGATATGTGATTTGCGAATATATTCTCCCATTCTATGAATTGTGTTTTTTACTTTCTTGGTAGTGTCCTTTGTGCATAAATGTTTTTAATTTTGATGAAGTGCAAGTTATCTATTTTTTCTTTTGATGCTCATGCTTTTGATGTCACATCTAAGATTTCACTGGCAAATCAAGGTCATTCAGGTTTACCTCTATATTTTATTCTAAGGGTTTTATAGCTTTAGCTTACCTTAGGTCTTTTATTCATTTTGAATTAATTTTGTCTATGGTATAAAGTAAGGGCCCAATTTCATTTTTCTGCATGTTGATATCCAGTTATACCAGCACCATTTATTGGAAAGGCTATTTTTCCCCCACAGAACTATCCTGGCATCTTTGTAGAAAATCAATTAATAACAAATGTAAGAGTTTATTTCTTGACTTTCAATTCTATTCCATTGATCTATGTCTATTTTTATGCTAGTATCACACTGTCTTAATTACTGCAGTTTTCTAGTTGATTTTTAAATCAGAATATATGAGTTCTCAAACTTCTTTTTCAAAATTATTTTAGCTATTCTGTATACTTTGTAATTCCATATAAATATTGGGATTAAATTGCCAATCTTAAAAAATATCCAGATGGGATTTTGGTAGGAATTCCTTTGAATTGGTAGATCAATTGGGGAATATCGTCATTTTAATAATAATAAGTCTTTCAGTCAATGAGCATGAGATGTCTTTCCATGTACTCATATCTTTAATTTCTTTTAATGATGTTTTATGTTTCAGTGTAAAGTCTTATACTTCTTTGGTTAAAGCTATTCCTAAGTATTTTATTTTTTCTGATGCACTTGTAAATGAAATTCTTAATTTCATTTCCTAATTGTTCATTGCTAGTATATATAAGTATAATTGATTTCTCTAGCTTTTCCTATAACTGATTTTTGGACATTGATCTTGTATTCTGCAACTAGCTTTTCCTATAACTGATTTTTGGACATTGATCTTGTATTCTGCAACCTAGCTAAACTTATTCATTGTTACAGCTTTTTTTTGTGTGTGTGGATGCCTTCGGATTTTCTGTGTACAAGATAATGTCATATTAAATGGAGATAACTTTACTTCCTTTTTTCATTCTGGATTACTTTTATTTCCTTTTCCTGCATAATTGTCCTGTATAAAACTTCCAATACAATGTTGAATATAAGTGCCAAGATTAGACATCCTTGTCTTGTTCCTTATCTTACTGGGAGAGCTTTAAATTTTTTGCCATTAAGTATGTATCAGTTATGTGTTTTTCTTAGATGCTCTTTATTAGGCTAAGTAAATTCCCTTCTATTTCTAGTTTGCTGAATCATTTTACATTGAAATTTCATTGGATTTTCTCAAGTGTGTTTTCTGTGTCTTTTGAGATAATCATGTGGGGGTTTTTTGTCTGCTATTTTATTAATATGGTGTATCACATTGATTACTTTTTCTATGTGGAACCAACCTTGCATTTCTGGGATAAATCTCATGTGGACATGGTGTATAATCCCTTTTATTTATTTATTTATTTATTTATTTATTTATTTATTTATTTATTTATTTTTTTATTATTATTTTTTATTGCGGCATATTATGGGGGTACAGATTTTAAGGTTTCAATAAATGCCCATTCCCCCCCTCCCCCCAAAAGTCTGAGTCTCCAGCATTACCATCCCCCAGATGGTGCACATCTCACTCATTATATATGTATATATCTGCCCCCCTCCCCACTCCCACCTGCCCAGTACCCTATTACTGTAGTACCTATGTGACCACTTAGGTGCTGCTCAGTTAATACAAATTTGCTGGTGAGTATATATGGTGCTTGTTTTTCCATTCTTGGGAAACTTCACTTAATAGTATGGGTTCCAGCTCTAACCAGGAAAATATAAGGTGTGCTATATCACCGTCGTTTCTTAGAGCTGAATAGTACTCCATGGTATACATATACCACATTTTAATAATCCATTCTTGGATTGATGGGCACTTGGGCTGTTTCCACAGCCTTGCAATTATGAATTGTGCTGCTATAAACATTCGAGTGCAGGTGTCTTTTTTGTAGAGTGTCACTGGATCATTTGGGTAGATGCCCAGCAATGGGATTGCTGGATCAAATGGTAGATTCACTTGTATCGCTTTAAGGTATCTCCATATTGCTTTCCACAGAGGTTGAACTAGTTTGCAGTCCCACCAGCAGTGTAGGAGTGTTCCTCTCTCTCCGCAACCACGCCAGCATTTATTGTTTGGAGACTTTTTGATAAAGGCCATTCTCACTGGAATTAAGTGATATCTCATTGTGGTTTTGATTTGCATTTCCCTGATGATTAGAGATGTTGAGCATTTTTTCATATGTTTCTTGGCCATTCTTCTGTCTTCTTTAGAATATAATCCCTTTTATATGTTGTTGTATTCCAATTACTAGGATATTGTTAAGATTTTTGCATCTATAATCATACTGAGTATTGATCTATAGTTTCCTTTCCCTGTCATGACTTTGTCTGGTTTTGGTATCTGGGTAATACTGAAAGCATAGAGTAATTTGGAAAGTATTCCCTCCTCTTCTATTCTTCTGGAAGACTTTTTCAAGTTTGGTGTTAATTTTTCTTTAAATGTTTGGTGGAATTCACCAAACATTCACCAGTAAAGCCATCTGGGACAGGGCTTTTCTTTGTGAGAAGTTTATTGATAGTTCAATTTCTTTATTTGTTATAGATTTGTTTAAATTTTCTATTTCTTTTTGAGTCAGTTTTGTAGTTTGCTTCTTTCCAAGAATTTGTCCATTTCATGTAAGTTATCTAATTTATTGACACACTGTTTTTTATTATAGTCCCATACAATTCCTTTTATTTTGGTTGTAGGTAGTAATGTTCCTTTTTTATTTGTTTACTGATTTTAAGGATTTGAGTCTCCTCTTTTATATTAGGTCAGTATAGCTAATGGTTTATTAATTTTCTTGATCACTTCAAAGAACCCAGTTTGATTTCATTGATTTTCTCCATTGTTTTTCTATTCTCTGTTTCATTAATTTTTGCTTTAATCATTATTATTTCCTTCCTTCTCTTTGCTCTGAGTTTAGGTTGTTTTTCGTTTTCTAGCATCTTAAGGTAGGAGTGTAGATAATTGATTTTCTACCTTTCTTCATTTGACTACAACTATTTATAAATTTCCCTATAAGCACTGTTTTCACTGTGTTTCATATATTTTCGTATGTGTATTTTTGTTTTCATTCATTTCAAAGTATTTTCTAATTTCCCTGTGATTTCTTCTTTGACCCTTTGTTATTTAAATATGTGTCTTTTAGTTTCCATATATTTGTGAATCTTACAAATTTCTTCTCATTAATTTATAATATTATTCCATTATGCTTGGAAGACATACTTTATATGATTTTAATCCACTTACATTTACTGAAACTTATTTTATGGCCTAACATATGGTTTATCCTGAAGAATGTTCCATGTGCACCTGAGAAGCATGTGTATTCTGCTGTTGTTGGGTAGAGTGTACTAAAGATGTCTTTTAGATCTAATTGGTTTATAATGGTACTCAAGTCTTCTATTTCTTTGTGGATTTTCTGATACTTGTTCTATTTGTTATTGAAAAGTGGATATGAATTCTCCAATTTTAATTGTTGTATTGTCTATTTGTCCCTTTGATTCAGTCAGGTTTTCCTTCATGTATTTTTGGATTGTGTTGTTATATGCATACATGTTTAGAATCGGTATGTCTTCTTGATGAATTGACCCTTTATCCTCATATAATGTTCCTTGTCTTTAGTAACAACCTTTGTCATTATAAACTCAATTTCATCTGATATTAGTATAGACATTCTGGCTCTCATTTGGTTACTATTTACATAGTATATCTTTTTCCATTCTTTTACTTCCAACCTATTTATATTTTTGAAACTAAAATGTGGTTGTGAAGCATGAACCTAATCAGCCATCTCAACAGAAGCCATGCATATAGATAGGATTATATCATCAGAAAAATCGCCAGCTGAGACCAAAGAAAACAAAGAAAATGTGCTGAAATGAAAGAAGACTCTTGGACTTCTTAGACTCTACAGGACTGGACCATAGAGTTATTTATATATCTTTTGATCTTCTCTGTTTGGTCAGACATCATTCTCATACTTTCTTTTAGTTCTTTAGATGTGATTTCCTTTGGTTCTTTGAACATGTTTAAAATAGTTGATTTAAATTTTTGTCTAGCAAGTCCAATGTCTGGTTTCCTCAAGGATAGTTTCTATTCACTGCTCTTTTCCTGTATATGGGCTATATTTTCTTGTTCCTTCTCATGTCACATAATTTTTTTTGTTGAAAACTGGATACTTTAAGTAATAGGTTGTGGCAACTCTCAAAATCAGATTTTCCCTTCTCCCCAGAGTTTGTTGTTGCTGCTACTTGTAGTTGTTATTATTTGTTTGATTAGTGACTCCTGTGAATTTATTCTGTAAAATCTATATTCTTTGTCATAAAACTTTCTATTCTGTTAGCTTAGTGATCAGTGAATGATTGGACTGAGATTTCCTTAAATGCCTAGAATGAAAAATTGTCCCAGTCTTTGCAGAGAGGCTCTGTATTTGTTTTGGCCCATGGGGCCAACACTCAGCCAGGAAGTTTACAACCCTATAATAGCCTTCACTTCCTGCTTGTGCAAAGCCTCAATGTCAGCTAAAGGTGAGTGCTTGGAGCTTTCTCGGGTCTTGGGTATAAGCACAGCTTTGGGTATGCACAAAATCCTATGTATGTACATGGATTTCTAGATTCCTAGGAATATGGTGGAGCTTTTCAAAGACCCCTACAGATATCTAGTTCTCTTATTATTTATGTTTTCTGGCTAAGTTCTTGTATGCTTCAATTGTTATCACAACTTCAGGCAGCTGCTTTGTTCAGCAATTGCTGATGATTGTTTTCACAAATGCCTGCAGGGATTTGTCTGCACTGCTTGCACTGAGTGAATTCTGGGTCAGGTCAAACAAAGACAAGCTTGGCAGATTAGTGCACTTCCTGTGTGGAGAGCACTTCTAGCGTCTGGCTGAGGGTAAAATCATCAGAAAGAAAACTTGCTCCCTTCAACTTTTAGATTTGTTGTATTCAGGTCCCAGTATACATTAATGAGAACCAATCCATATGCTCGGTGGCCCCTACCATCAGGTGTGTGGCAGTTGTCACATGACCGTCATCAGAATTGGCAAGGCACACACAGTGGGTGTCCTGGATGCCTGTGGAGGAAACTTTGGGTTCAAGCTTCTGGTTCAGTTCACAGCCCTTCTTGAAGTTGAACCCATCATTGTTTCTGGAAGAAGAACTCAGGTTATTATGTGGCTCTGCACTGTGTGTTCCACGAGGGACCGCAGCCACCTTATCGTGAGTTTCTGCCAGTGACTGCTACTAGGCGCCCCTCTAGAGTCAGCAGTGCTCATAGGTGTGGAAACTCCCAAAGCATCCATGAACTTAAAAGCAGCAGTGAAATGACTTAACACACTTCTCACACCAGAGACTGTTATGGAATTGTGGAAGCAAAGGGTATCTGACTCCTACCACTTTGTCCATCTGGAAAGGTATTCTATCAACTCAGACCTACTTTCCTCCTGGCACTGGAATTCCTTAGGGGTTGGGGTTTGTCCATAGCACATTAGAGTGGTTGGATTGTCTTCAAAACCAACCTAGAGTTAATAGACTTGGATAGGAGATGCACTCTCCTTTTCACAGTTCCTTTTTACAACCCACCTCATTCTCCCACCTTGGAGAGGTGACCTAGGAAATTGCTTCCTACTCCACACCACAATTTATGTGGTCCTCTGATTTTGTATTGTTGACTCATGAATAATCCTATTTCTCACATTCCTATGACAACAGTTTACACATATATTTCACACATTAGTCCAATTTAACCTTCACAGTAAGTGACCTCCCATGAAATGTACCCAGCCTCTAATTAATATAAGAGCCAGAGTAGAACCCCCATTGATGACTTTACCCTGCTTTTCCTTATACCACCTAAGCTTTATCTATTCTTGTTTCTAGAATGATTGCTAATATATATTTAAATAGTATTTGTATACACAGGTAGTGTACTAAATGATGTATATTACTCCTTTAATTTTGACTGCTACTCTATTTTTTTAACCTCATGTTTAATTTATAATTTATATAAAGTAAAATTTATTCCTTTTAGCTTCCAAAAGTTTCCTTGTGACTTTTTGTGGTCAGTCCCCTTTCCCCACACCAAGCCCCTGGTGCATATTAACAACTATACTTTTATCTGTAGTTTTAGTTATGGAAAAAGACAAAGACAAAAAGTTAAGTGATTTGCCCCAAATCATAGAGCTAGCATGTCAGAGAGCCAAGATTGAAATCTAGACAGTTTGGCTTCAGAGTCACTGCTCTAACTACCACCATATACTGCATTTACATAAGATTTGGATTTGGAATCAAATGATTAGGTTTCATTCATTTGACAAATACAGTTGATTCCCCTGAAGTCATTAAAACAATGAATTAGCAAATACTGAACCATTGCTCCTTGGGGAATTATAGGATTATGTTCCTGTAAGCCTCTGGACACATTTTCATTAACTGGTCAATATGTTATCTTATTTTATGTGTTTCTGTTTAAAAGACACCTTATTTACTATATATTGTTGACCCATTAACATTGAACTCATGGCCAACAGCACTGTAATTCATACCTGAAGATACCTTATCTAACATATCTCCTCTGTAAGACACACCATACTCTTTCATACTCTTTTTTTTTGTTTTTTTGGGGTTTTTTTTTGCTTAGAAACACAAGACAGCTTTTCAGCCTGGTGCTTGGGGGCCATTTTAAACAGTGAAATCATCAACAAAAAGCATAAAAATATTAAAAAAAAATGTGGCACTAAATAGACTGAAATGAACACTTGTTTAAAGTTTGGCAGCTGAAACAAGAAGCTATGTTTGACCTCAGCTAGGAAAATGTGTATTGGATGGCTCAAATCTCTGTACATATTCACAGTTGACTTCAAAATCACTGCAAATATTGATTTGGGGATTACAAGTAAATTTTACCAAGTGTGCAAATTTGCAAATATGTAATCCAAAAATAATGAGGATCAACTTTGTGTATTTTAGTACTCTTACCTCTGGAATTACTCTGTTGACCAAGACAGCCTCTTGTTCATAAGGTGCTTACAGTCTAGTGCAGGAGACAATCTAGCAATTTTAAAAGATAAAACAAATGCTAGTAAAGAAATAACTATAGAACACTGTAAAAAGGGGCTCTTCCTTACCTAGAGTAGGTGCTGTTAAATTAAAGTATAATGCAAGCAACATGTAATTTAGAGTTTTCTTGTAGCCACATAAAGTAAAAAATGATGAAACTAATTTCAATAATATATTTTATTTCATCCTATATGTTCAAAATATTATTTCACACTTAACCAATACATAAATTATTAATAAGATATTTTATATTTTTCCCCATACTAAGCCTTCAAAATTATTTTTATACTTACAATACATTTCAGTTCAGACTAGCCACATTTCAAGTGCTCAGTATCTGTGTATGGTTGGTGGCTATCATGTTGAGCATCATAGGTCTAGAAGGTTTAGAGACTGCTTCTCTTGGGGTGAGAACAAAAAGACAAGCCCTGAGCATGAAGGTTTTCAGGTAACTGCCAGATAGATCAATTAATGACAATTCTTTGAGACTGGTGTTTTCAGTGGACTTACCAAAGCATTCTGCCTCCTCTGGTGTCAGCTAGGTTGTGGGGATGGGAATATAAAAAGTTAAAACACTCCAGTTTGCTTCTTCCCCTTCTTGTAACATTTATTGAAACCTTAAAATCTGTACCCCCATAATATGCCAAAATAAAAAAAAAAGTTAAAACACTCCAAAGCTCACTGTTCTTAATGAGATTTAGTAATTTTTTCTTAATAAATGCTCTTCAAACTATTGCAAACTTTTTATTAATTTCCAGAGTTCTGAAAACATTGATTTTGACAATTTTTGCTAGTATTTTTGTTGATTTTATGGGGAACTGGCATTGTGGATATCCTTTTTCTGCCTTTCCTGCTGATGTGACCACTGTTACTCTAATATTGATTGCTACATGTGTGTTCCCATTTCACTTGACCTTCACCTGAATTTCCCTTCATATATACCTCAAATTTAACATGTTTTAAATAGAACTAATAGTCTCTTTCCACAAATTTGCTCCTTCTTTCAGTGTCCCTATCATAGGCTTTGCTGCTAGGCCAGAGAAAATTAAGCTAGCAAAGCAGATGGAGGAGTCATCAAAATGGCAGTAGAATATAATTATAATTATCTGTGTTAATCTGGTATTGTTAAGTGTGAAAGGAATGAAAAGATTAAGAGTTGGAAGTTTAGAAATTTGATTTACAAAATTGATACCAAAGTCCCCATTGTTTCCATAATCTCAGACTCAATTTAATAATTCTCTCCTATGTGCAATTAACTGCTTACTCCACAAACCAGCTGCATTGAGACCCACTTCACTGAATATCCACATGTAGTAGGTGCTCAATTAGTAACCAATAATAACATGAAATATAAGTTAATAACATAAATGGATTTCTTTTATTCTCTCTCTCTCTCTCTTTCTCTCTCTCTTTCTCTCTCATACACACACACACACATGCACACACAGATCTGGTCTCATTCTCAGCTGGAAATTTCTCTAGAAACTCATGAATATAATTACTTTTTTCAATATTTCATTGACACGTCAACCTGAATTATATACCAAAGAGAGCCCAAATGAGAGCTTTGTATGGGATATAAGGCCTAATATGATTTTATGCCTCATTCAATAAATTTATTATATTTATTATTTATTATATATTAATTGTGCTGGGAGTCAAACCAGCAAATGATGGCTGATTGTGTTATTGCCCAGCTTTTACATTTCTCCCTTGTACACTTTACACAGACCACTGGAAATCAAGGACTGCCATCTGCCACAATGAGATAAACAACAAAATTATTAAGCAGGGAACATGGCCCATGGAGCTGGCCTTAAAAGTCAAGTCTTTGATCTAGGCCTTTAGGAAAAATTTGTATTAAAAGTCTCAGGCCCACATGACACAATGATAGCTAAACTGGTTTTTTTTAATGGCAAAAACTTTTCACTTTTCTTTCCCATTTCCATGTGTATATATGTGTGGATACGTATGTGTGTGTGTGTGTGTGTGTGTGTGTGTGTGTGTGTGTGAGAGAGAGAGAGAGAGAGAGAGAGAGAGAGTGAGAGAGAGAGAGAGAGAATGGTGTAGGTGTGTCTGAATATGTTTATATTCTCTACTCTTCAACCTAAAAGCTTTGTAGAGTATGGAATGTAAAAAAAAGGAATGAAACTTTAACAAACACCTAGTATGAAATACTTCAAAGATTTAAGCACTACTTATTAGTTTCCTTATACCTAAATAAAAAGTAAATGAATACATTTATCTGAATAAATAAAATTCTTGGATAATAGTAAATTCTTATTTGTTATATGAATAAATGAACAATGAATGAAAGTCTCTTTTTCTTAAAAATTAAACGTAAATATGTTATTGCATGTAAGTATTTAAGTAAATAACATTTGGGTCTTTTGCAAAAACTATCAAATGCACTGTTTAGTGTGTTTCTTAATGTCCCTTATTATCAGTCCCTTAGAAAAACTGATGCTACAGCATTATATCTTAACCAGTTAAAGACATGTCTTGCCAGTGTTTAAGAATGTTGCTTTTCTATTTTTCTTTTTTAATAAAGTATTATTTACAAATAGTATGATGTACATATCTGAAGTATATACAGATGGATGAATTTTTACGTACTTTGAGATATAAAACATTTACATCTCAGTAGACTCCTTCATGCCCCATCTCAGTCAATACCCTTTCCCAAAGGCAATTGCTTTCCTGACCTTTTGCAACATAGATTAATCTTGCCTGGTTTTGAATTTTATATAAATGGAGTCATATTATATTTATTCTTTTGCATGTGAATCCTTTTACTCCATATTATCTATATTGTTGCATGTGGCAATATTTTTTCATCATTATGTAGTATTCCATTGTATGAATATGGAACAAGTTACTTATTCGGTCTACTGTTGATGGACATTTAACTTGGTTTCCAGTTTTTGACTATATTGAATGTTACTCTGTGAACATTATCTGTGGACATAAGCATATTTGTTTTGTTGGGAATAGAACTTCATATCATATGGTATATATATATATACATATATATATATATATATATATAGTTTTAGCAGATATTACTAAACAGTTTTTCAAGGTGATTGTGCCAATTTCATCTCTATCAGCAATATAGGAGAATTCTAGTTGTTCTACATCATGCCCTTTACTTTTTAATGATCTTGTTGAGGATTGTAGTAAGTCTTCCTTATTCATTTGGGGTTTATTAGATGTAAGTTTTTTGAAAAAAATCACATTTCAATTAATTCTAAACCGACTTCAGTTGATGGCGTTGGTGGTATTCTCCCATGTATATGATCCTTTTCCAACTGAGAAACACAGATTCCTTTTTCAATGGAAATGAAGATACAGACTTCTACAACAGATTGCTTTGCTCTGCAGGTCTGCCAATGAGAAGAAAACCCCAACTGAAAACTTTTAGAAAATACTTAGTTTATTTAAGGAAAACACATGCATTGAAGGAGATTGCTTAATATAGAGAGAATAAAACAGCAGACCAATTGCCTGTTTGTGACATGTAAATATCAACTTGGACAGTAAAAACTCAAGAATAATGCTTTCTTTCTAGCATGGACCAGAAGCCCATTCTAGTGCAGGTGTAGGACCTTTCATTACCTTTTGTTTATGTGTCATGGCAAATCTCTCTCAGTGTTGGTAGAGAACATGTAGTTTCATACTTTGAGCCCTCTCTAGCTGTTATCAAGTTTCATGGGAGTGGTTGGAGAAGAAAACCAAGCACAGACTCTATCATAATGGGATCTTCATTTAGAGTTGTGGTAATTGCCATCATATTTCATAATGCCACGCATTACTTTTAATCTGGGACTTTAGGTCATTATCTCCAATCAGGCTCCTTATGGTGTATCTCCAGGTATTAATAAGTATTAAGAGTAACTCAGCACAATCATTATTTGTTCTTGCTTTAAATAATATATGCTATAAACAGCAGTATATCCAGTTAATGGTTTAAAGTGCATCAGCAAAATTAGATGGCATTAAAATATAGTTACTTCTGAAGAAAGCTTGTGGCATTGCATAATAGCAGACAGGTAAAACTGTTTAACAGATTAAATATTATTTTGTGGTTCATGGAAAACTTTGGAAAATGATCTTAAATTTGGAGCTATTTCTTGGACTTTTGTATTACTTCCCTAATCTGTTTATTCTCTTGCTGATTATAAATTAGATACTTATGTTCTCCTTTATAAATTAAATTTTCATGTAATAGATGATCAGGCCATGCACATGTGGACAGTGAAAATGGCATGAAATTTTATCTTATGTTTTGTTTCACTCAGTCACTATTTGTTCATCTATCAAATGTTTCCAAGTCATGTCCTCTGTGTACATAGCATTGGCCCTGTCAATATAATGTGGACAGTCTAAGAAGACACCCTTCCTTTTTCCTCATGAGCCTGTTTGTTAAACAGAAGTTATATCTTCCCAATGCCTACCAGAGTCACATACTATCCAGCAGTATTGAAGTAAGAATGCTTTAAGGGTACATTATGTTGAATACCTTTAAGTAATAAATTCTGCCTTTGGAAATAGTAACATCTTCAAAAGATACATACAATTTGGGATTCAAAATGTCTGGCTTGCCTATGTCCCGTAAAAATCCCGTTAACAGTTTATCTCATTAATAGCCCTTCATACTCATCAGTTCAGGCTGTGTTTTCCCACTGGGACATCATTTACAGTGCCCTAAACATATTTTCACAACATTCACCTGACAACATCAGCTGAGAGAAAAATCTTCAGACTGCAGAGAAACATCAGGAGGCCATGAATTCTTAATCAACACACCAAATTACAAAAAGAGTGTGTATATCTCTTTGAAAATACCCTTAGCAATAATTAACCAGGAAATGAAATGGTAGATAGTTCAAAGACTTTGGCTTACTACCTCCCCTCCCCAATTGTTAAGAGAATATTTCCAGGTGTCTGTGTGGTGACCAAGCTTCATGATTGCTGTATACCTCGGAGAATAGCACTAGAAAACATGTGGGAAGAAAAATGATTAGAGTTTTCTGAGGCTCACAAAGAAGCAGAAACAGGCTAACCAAGTATCACCTGGTGAAAGGCCTCCTTTAATGAGCAAATAAAAATGATTTATAATTAGCACATGTATATGCTTTTTTAATGAGACCACACCTAAAGCAACCAAATCCCTTAACAGATAAATAATTCCTCTTCTAATCTCCTTTAACACATTTGCTTAACAATTTCTCTTTCCATTTCTTTATAAAGTGACTCTCAAACTTTTGCCAGAGTTTCTGTATTATACTTCACTCAGAATGAATTTTATTATGTTGGTAACATGGAGATGCCTGATGTGATAACTTGGAGTGTGAATTAAGTCTACAACTGTATCCCCTGAAGATGTGGTGGGCACCTAGACTGGACTGCCTTGGAAGGCATTTCACTGTTGTCTAGGTCCTTGCTAGTCAAGCCTACTCAAAGTATGTTTTTCAAATCATCAGCATTTAGTGTCACTTGGGAACTTGCTGGAAATTCTGGGTCACTGAACCAGATTTTATGCATCACAGTCTTAGGGTAAGGTTGAGGACCAGTAATCTCTGTTTTTACATACTTCCAGGAGATTTCTCTACATGCTAAATAGTGGGAAGCACTTTTTATGGGTGTAGTCTTCATAGATTCAAAACTGTATTTATTTTTCCACGTTGCCTCATATATCCTTGCCTTTGATGAGCTATACCCTCTATCTCAAATTTCTTTTATTTTTCTACTGTAGCCCCTACCATGAGTCCCTTTTCTCTCCAGTTCTTATATATTTTGTAACTTTCTTTAAGAAATAATTTCCAGACCCTAAGATGCACCTTTTCTTCCCTCCAGGCTAAAAAAATGCTTTTCTGCTCCCTCCTTTGGCATCACAGCAACCACATAAGCCCATTGACAATTATAACACAGTGAGAGATCTTTCCTCCTACTATGGTTAACTCCTACAAGGCAATGGCTATAATTGTTTTTTTTTTTTCCTATCCCTAATACTGAAAATAGAGCTTGATGTTTAATAGAATATTTTATTGATAAATATAAAGGTTGAAAATCTCTGCACTGCCTCCGGAATTGTCTGTAAAATACTTCATGTTTGTTACCAACCAAAGTACTTTGCTTATTATGTTCCCTCTGTCTCCTCATGGGGCAGCTCTCTCCCCGACCCTAACTCTACCATGTTTTTGTTTCTCCCCTCTGCCTAGTCAAAATGGTTCAATTCCTTTGTATCCTTTGATTTGTCCAGCCTTTTCCATGAGGCCTGTCCCAAATCTCCATTGTCTTTTGTCCGTACATGCAGGTGGTGGGTTGGGAAGAGGTTGGTAAAGGAGGCATCTGCTGCAAGTGTCCATTTATACTACTGCTGAAGTGATCGTGGCTGGTTTGATGGAGTAATATCACTAATAACAATAGGCTCAACTTGCACTTCAGGAAAGAGGGAGTAAAAGTGCTTTCCCCTATTCATTTTACTAAGTATAACTAAAAATTCTGGAAATTATATATAAAACAAACATAAGAAGACTATGCCATGTGGACAGAAGAAGATAGCCCAGCAATGCAGAAATGCCAGTGGTTAGAAATGGGAAAAAGAAATTAAAACATAAAACTTCCCCAATAAAAGCCTGTTTTCTCTAACAAAGGACCAGGAAAGGGGCAATACATGAAGAGAGAAAATTTTTAGATAATAACTGTTTGTTTTACTCCAAACAAACATCACAGATAAAAGTAAGGTCCCAACTCTATCACCAGCAGCAAAGGCAGAGTGGGAGCAAGGACTTCCATTACTATAAAGAAGTAATGAGGTCTCCTCCATGATGTCAGTGGTGGCCACGTGAAGAACATTAATGGATCACCTGTGCCTCTTCTAGCCAGGGTGGTATCAGCAGAGTCTTAGTGGGCAGCAAGAACTCCCACCTATACCCATCAATAATGAGCAGTTCCTTCCCCCTGGTTGCCAATGGATGCTGAGTGGGGAATGTAGACTTAAACCCCATTTAGAAGTATAATTGCTAGGTGGTTCTTGTACTTCCTTCCTTGAACAGCATGAGAGGATGCCTGCTGAAACATAAGACTTAAACAAAATTCAGAATCACATAATACAAGACCCAAATGCCCACGTTTCAATTGAAAACAATTCCTCACACAAAGAAACAGGAGAATATCAACTGGAATGAGAAAAGACAATCAACAGACACTAATGTCAAGATGACACAGATGTCAGAATGACCTGACAAAGAATTTAAAGCAGACATTATAAAAATGCTCTGATGAGCAATTACAAACATGGCTGAAGTAGATGAATTAATAGAAAGTCTCTGCAAATAAATAGAATATATATGAGGCTATCAAATTTTCTCAGCACCATTTATACCCACATGTAGAAGACTGAAGCAGGATCCACAACTCTGACCCCTCACAAAAATCAACTCACAGTGGATAACAGACTTAAATCCAAGGAATGAAACACCAAGAATTCTGGAAGAAAACATTGGAAAGGCACTTATAGACATTGGCCTAGGCATAGGATTTATGAAGAAGACCCCAAAAGCAATCATAGCAGCAACAAAAATAAATAAATGGGACTTGATGAAATTAAAAAGCCTCTTCACAGCCAAGAAAACTATCATTAGAGCAAATAGACAACCTACAGAATGGGAGAAAATATTCGCATGTACTCATCCAATTTTAGGGCTGATAACTAGAATCTATTTAGAACTCAGAAAAATCAGCAAGAAAAAGAATCAAACAATCCTATCAAAAAGTGGACAAAGAACATGCACAAGAAATTTTCAAAAGAAGATAGACTAATGGCCAACAAACATATGAAAAAATGTTCGACATCTCTAAGCATCAGGGAAATGCAAAACTGCAATGAGATATCACTTAACTACAGTGAGAATGGCTTTTATCAAAAAGTCCCAAAACAATAAATGTTGGCATGGATGGGGAGAGAGAGGAACACTCCTACACTGCTGGTGGGACTGCAAATTAGTACAACCTCTGTGGAAAGTAATATGAAGATACCTCAAAGAGCTACAAGTAGAACTACCGTTTTGTCTAGCAATCTCATTACTGGGTATCTACCCAAAGGAAAAAAAGATATTCTATAAGAAAGACATCTGCACTTGAATGTTTATAGCAGCACAATTCACAATTGCAAAGTGGTGGAAACAACCCAAGTGCCCATCAATACATGAGTGGATTAATAAAATGTGGTATATGTATACCATGGAGTACTACTCAGCCATAAAAAATGGTGAACTATTCTTGTATTATCCTGAATGGAGTTGGAGCCTATTCTTCTAAGGAAAGTATTACATGAATGGAAAAAGAAACATATGTACTCACCATTAAATTGGTACTAATTGATTTATACTTATGTGCACATATGAAGGTAACATTCATTGGTGTTGGCCAGGTGGGAGGGAGGTGGAGGGGATGGGTAAATTCACATCTAACAGGTGTAGTGCACACTGTCTTGGGGATGGGTATGCTTGTAGTTCTGACTTGGGCAGTGCAAAGACAATTTATGTAATCAAAGTGTTTGTACCCCTGTAATATCCTGAAATAATAATAAAAAAAGAAATGGAAGATATAAAGAACTAAACAGAAAATTTTAGAACTAAAAAAGAATAAAATAATAAATAAAAACTCAGTGGATGGACTCGACATCATAATGAAAGGGACAGAGGAACGAATCAGTGAACTTGAAAATAGAATAGACATGATCCAAATATAACAACAAAGGGAAAATAGACTAAAAAAGTTAACATGTATGCTATGGAGTACTACTCAGCCATAAAAAATAATGGTGAACTAATACCTTTTGTATTAACCTGGATGGAACTGGAGACCATTCTTCCAAGTGAAGTGTCACAAGGATGGAAAAACAAATACCACACGTACTTACCATTAAACTGGAACTAATCAAACAACAATTTTGTGCACATATGTAAATAAAACTCATCATAAATCAAGTAGGTGGCACAGGAGAGGTGGGGGAGTAAATTCACACCTAACAGGTATAATGCACACTATCTGGGTGATGGGCACACTTATAACTTTGACTCAAACTGTACAAAAGCAATTTATGTAACCAAAACGTTTGTTACCCCATAATACTCTGAAATAAATAAAATAAAATAAATGTGTGTGTGCCTTTTTTCCAGTTAATAATTGTTAATAGGGATTAATTATAACAAAAGATCTTATGTCATCAGAATTCTAAGAGAGGAGACAGAGGGTGAGGCTGAAAAGTACTGGAAGAAATAGTAGTTAAAAACTTCCCAAATTTGGTAAGCAACATAAACCTACAGATTCAAGAAGCTGAACAAATCCCAAACAGGATAAACCCAAAGAAATCCATACCAAGACACAGTGTAAACTTCTGAAAACTAAAGAAAAAGAGAAAATCTTGAAATTAGAGAAAAATGCACCTTACTTATGGGGGGAAAAACAGAAGAATGGCAGATTTGCCAACAAAACTGTGGAAAGCAGAAGGAAATGGCATAATAATTTTCAGGTGCTAAAAGAAAAGAACTGCAAATTGGCGAATGTTCATAGCAGCTTTATTTGTAATAGCCCACACCTGTAAACAACCAAAATGTCCTACAATAGGTGAATCAGTGAACAAAAGATGGTACATCCCATACTGTGGAATACTACTCAGCAATAAAATGGCATGAACTACTGATTCACCCAACAACTTGGATGTATTGCAAAGGCATTATACAGAGTGAAAAAAGCCAATCTCAAGAGGTTACACACTACATTATCTTATTTATATAACATTTTTATAGGACAAAATATAGAGAACAGATTAGTGGCTGCCTGAGGTTAGGGATAGGGGTGGGGTTGGTATGACTATAAAGGGGTAGCACCAGAGAGATCATTGTGATGATATAATAATTCTATATCTTCATCACAGTGGTGGTTACACAAATCTACACATGTGATAAAATGGCAGAGAGCTATGCACACACATTGTACCAATGTCAATCAATTACCTGGTTTTGATAATTGCACTATAATTTCATTAGTAACCACTGTGGGAAACTGGGTGAGGGTATGTGGAACTTCTCTGTACTATCTTTGCAATGGCCTATGGATCTATAGTTATTTCAAAATTAAAAGATAAAAAACAACAACAATAGGCTTACTATCTGGCATTAGACAAAGAGAGTTGAGGGTGAGAGTAGAACTTCTTGAACCCCTGTGTCAGAGTCAGATTAGAACTCAAGAAAGAATGTATGCAGGATGACCTGAAACCCAAGGAAGGAATCCTGGAGTGAGCTGGTGGAAAATTTTTTTTTCTGTAAGTACCAGGATGCAGAGAAGTACCACACTGGATTGTGAACTCCTCAAGGGCCATGATAATGATGGGATGTATTTAACAATTGCCCAAAACAAAGAAAAATATTTGTGGACTGAACAAATGAATAAATGAGAGTGATGGGTCCTAGGGCATGTTTTACTGATGTCAGTCAGAGAGAAGACCTAAAAATAGGCTTTGGGAAGGACTAAGAATTTCAACGGGTCTTATAGAGGTGCCTATCAGAAGCTATTCTAGGTTAACTTTCTTGGTTGCTGGATTTATGGTTTCTAGAATCTCAAACTAGGAGAGGGGAAAGGAAAAAGATTAAAACCTGAATTAATGTTGTCAAAGCAGATGATCTCTGGCCAGATTGTGGTGTCAGGATCAAGATTCCGTGTGCTTATGTATTCATTATACTTTTGCAAGTTTTTCATTTCCTTTTAGGTTCTTGGTAAAGTTCTTTAGAAAATTCTAATTTATCATGAATATCATAAGTCAGAATGACCTGCCCATGCCCAACAGAGCTCAGAAGACAAGCACAGAGGCCAGACTATAGCAGCAGCAGCTTTTCAAACTACACGTCAGGAAAAACCTTGGGAAGACGCTGTAGTTAATGAGGTGGACTCTCCTAGAGAGAGATGTCAGAGACAGTATAACCTCTGCTTTCATTCCAAGAAGTCTGGTTATGTTCATAGGCCCTGGGTATTGCTCAGTGCATAAATGAATTAGCCCAATCTGATTTTATTGGGCCTTTCTGCAATATAAAAGTACACAAAAATAGAGTGAAAATACACTTACAGCAAGCATTGCTGCCCTTCTCCAGTAGAGATCCGCAAGCAATTCAAAGAGAGTAACAGCACGAATGTCTCATATAATAGTCAACAACCTATAAAATCACTTCACAAGGGATAACAAATAGACTTGATTTGAAAGCCATGAAGCTACTATCCAAGTGGCCACTTGGATGCTGAAACTGAGGCAAAATGCATTAAAAACACATCTTAAAATATTTTTGAAGTGAAGATTAAATCTACATAAATTCAGTCAATGCTCTTGTAAGAGTCATGTGAGATGACTTGAGGGGGTGGAGCAAGATGGCGGACGAATAACACCGCCAGACAGAGGGTCTCTGCAGAAAAGACAGATTCTAGCAGAAACTAGAGGAAAGAAGCAAGAAGACGAGCATACAGTGGACAAGGGCCGGAAAGAGGGGTACCTGAGACCCAGGGAGACTCCACGGGAGGAGGCTGCGGAGGAGAACTGGAGGCTGAGACCACCGGACCAGCCCGGAGACCAGCGGCAAGGGTAGGTGGAATTGCTGTTTCCCCTCCCCTGCATTCGGGACTGCTGGTGGGCTGCCCAGCGGGTGGAGAGACCTGCGGACACCAGCCCAGAGACTGCCGCCGCCTGCCAACGGTGAGCCTGTAGCAGACGTGGCACCAGGTTCCCAACTTCCTCCGGGCACCTCCGTGTGCACGGACCCGAGCCGCGCGGCAGGCACCATATTGCATCCCCCTCCCCTCCGCTGACCCTAACCACGGCTGCCCAAAGAGACAATACAGCCACCAGCCAGAGGCACCTCCAGGGAACGGGACCTTCCCGTTTGGGACCCCACCCGCCCTCCCAGGTGCTGCTGGCACCGTGTTCCCAGGAAAACGGTGCTGACTCAGAGGCTGAGAGACATAGACCCAGCTTGGGCTCCCTGTGGGTGAATTAGGACTGGAAATCCTCTCCCTGGTGGGAATACAGTTTGAACTCTGGGACCCAGAGGTCGGACCTGCAGACCAGATCCCCTGCACCTAGGGCTAGCATTGCCCGGGGCACAGAAGGGTTATTGTGAACAGCCTACTGAGGTCTGTGTGCCTCCAGGGGCGGATAGGCATCCTAGAGGGCAACCCTCCTCCCAGGAGGAGGCCGTGCGCCCAACCAAGGTGGCGTTCCTGTGCAGGGAACCTCCCCGCCAACATCACAGTCCGGGGAGGCCTGGTGGCTTGTGGTCTGGCCTGCTGGCAGAGGACCAGGAGTAGCTGCGGAGTTGGGGAGGGTGGAAAGAAGCGAGGCCTGCTGCAGACTGCCGGTCTCAGACAGCCCCACCCCCACACCCAGACTTTCTGGCTGAGCAGGACCATTCCAGCCCCGCCTTGACAGCTCTCCCTGGAAGCACAGAACAGAACTTTGACCCCTGCTAACGGCCTGAGGGCAGGCTTACCCAACCCAGCTCCGCCCAGAACAAGAACTGTTAACAGGACACAAAATCAACAGTATAGCTGGTTCCTCCAAGCAAACGCCACCTACTGACAGGGACGGCATCTTGCACAGCCTTTCCACGGCGCCCACTGACTCAATATACAGGGAGTGGTCCAATTTCACCCACAGGCACCACCTAAACCCTCAGAAACTAAACAAGGTGTGTGAATACCCAACAATAACCTAAAGGAAAGAAACAACAACTGATCAACATGGGAAGAAATCAGCGAAAGAACTCAGGAAATATGAAGAACCAAACGGAAAACACACCCCCAAAGAGGAGCACCAGCCCCCTAGAAACGACACCAACCAAAATCAGGAAACCAATATGACAGAAGAGGAATTTCGTATGTGGAACATAAGAACACTCACCCAGCTGCAACAACAACTCAACAACCAGCACCAAGAAACCACAAAAAATCTCCAGGATATGAGAAAAGAAATAGACACATTGAAGAAAAGTGTAACCGAACTCCTGGAAATGAAGAATCAATTCAAGGAACTACAAAATACAGTGGAAAGTCTCAAGAACAGGGTAGATGAAACAGAAGAAAGAATCTCAGAGCTTGAAGATAACACCCTCCAATTAAATAAATCAGTCACAGAAATAGAGCAGAGAAACAAGAGAAAAGAGCAAAGCCTACAAGAGCTGTGGGATTATGTGAAGAAACCTAATGTGAGGGTCATAGGGTTACAAGAAGGGGAAGAAGACAACACTCAAGGGTTGGACAAGCTGTTTGAAGATATAATAGAGGAAAATTTCCCAGGCCTTGCTCAAAATCTTGATATACAAGTTCAAGAAGCTCAGAGGTCCCCTGGGAGATTCAATGCAAACAGGAAGACGTCACGACATGCAGTCATCAGACTAACCAAAGTATCAACTAAAGAGGCCCTTCTAAGAGCTGTAAGACAAAAGAAGCAAGTAACATACAAGGGAAAGCCAATTCGAATAACATCAGACTTCTCTAATGAGACTTTACAAGCAAGGAGAGACTGGGGCCCCATTCTCACTCTTTTGAAACAAAACAATGCCCAGCCTAGAATATTATTCCCTGCAAAACTAAGCTTCATATATGCAGGAGAAATAAAAACATTCTCAGACAAGCAAAGGCTCAGAGAATTCACCAAGACAAGACCAGCCCTACAAGAAGTACTTAAAACAGCGTTATGCACAGAACATCATAATAATAACCCACGAATATAAAAACAACCAAAACCCAAAGATATTAAAGGCCAGATATTACAATGGCTCAAGACAGAAATCACAGCAACAATATCCAACCCAACAGAATGATCAGTAATCTACCTTACCTATCAGTTCTCTCAATAAATGTGAATGGCTTAAACTCTCCACTCAAGAGACATAGGCTGGCTGAATGGATAAGAAAATACAGGCCAAGTATATGCTGCCTTCAGGAAACACATCTAACCTGCAAGGATGCATATAGACTAAAAATAAAAGGGTGGAGATCAATATTCCAAGCAAATAGAAGCCAAAAGAAGGCTGGTGTGGCAGTTCTAATTTCAGACGATTTAGTTTTTAAACCAACAAAAGTAGTGAAAGACAAACAGGGTCATTATATAATGGTGAAGGGCACAGTCCAACAAGAAGAGATAACAATTTTAAATATATATGCACCCAACTTAGGTGCACCCAGATTCATAAAGCAAACCTTACTGGAGCTAAGCAAATGGATTAATAGCAACTCCATAATCACCGGAGATTTCAACACCCCACTGATGGCACGAGACAGATCCTCCAAACAGAAAATTAATAAAGAAATAATGGACTTAAACAAAACTCTAGAACAATTGGGTCTGACAGACATTTTCAGAACATTCTACCCAAAATCCACTGAATATACGTTCTTCTCATCAGCTCACGGGACATTCTCTAAGATTGACCATATCCTAGGCACAAAGAAAATCTCAAGAAATTTAAAAAAATAGAAATCATACCATGTACCTTCTCAGATCACAGTGTAATAAAACTAGAAATTAACCCTAACAGAAACTCACATTTCTACACAAAAACGTGGAAATTAAACAACCTCCTACTAAATGATTACTTCGTAAATGAAGAAATCAAGACGGAAATAAAAAACTTCTATGAAGAAAACGACAATGGAGAGACAAGTTATCAACTCCTTTGGGACACAGCTAAAGCAGTTCTGAGAGGAAAGTTTATCTCCATAAATGCCTATAACCAAAAGACAAGAAGATCACAAATAGACAATCTAATGAAACGACTCAAAGAGCTGGAAAAAGAAGAACAGACCAACCCCAAACCCAGAAGAAGAAGTGAAATCAACAAGATCAAATCAGAACTAAACGAAATTGAAAACAGGAAAGCTATTCAGGAGATTAATAAAACAAAAAGTTGGTTCTTTGAAAAAATAAACAAAATTGACACACCATTGGCTAAGCTAACGAAAAGCAGAAAAGAGAAATCTCTAATAAGCTCCATCAGGAATAAAAAAGGAGATATCACAACTGATCCCAAAGAGATACAAGATACAATTTATGAATACTACAAAAATCTTTATGCACACAAACTGGAAAATGTGGAGGAAATGGACAAATTTCTAGAAACACACAGCCTCCCTAGGCTCAACCAGGAAGAAATAGATTCCCTGAAGAGACCACTCTCAACAGCTGAAATAGAAACAGCAATTAAAAATCTCCCTAAAAAGAAAAGTCCCGGTCAAGATGGCTTCACACCTGAATTTTACCATACTTACAAAGAAGAACTAGTACCTATCTTGCAGAAACTATTCCACAACATCGAGAGGAACGGAAACCTCCCCGACACCTTTTATGAAGTGAATATTACTCTGATACCAAAACCAGGAAAGGATGCAACAAAAAAAGAAAACTACAGACCAATATCCCTAATGAATATAGATGCAAAAATTTTCAACAAAATCTTAGCTAACCGAATCCAGACACTTATCAATAAAATAATCCACCACGACCAAGTGGGCTTCATCCCAGGGATGCAAGGATGGTTCAACATACATAAATCTATAAATGCAATTCACCACGTAAACAGAAGCAAAAACAAAGACCACATGATTCTTTCAATAGATGCAGAAAAAGCTTTTGACAAAATACAACACCCTTTCATGATACGAACACTTAAGAAAATAGGCATAGAAGGGACATACCTAAAAATGATACAAGCCATATATGACAGACCCATAGCCAACATCATACTGAATGGGGAAAAATTGAAATCATTCCCACTTAGAACTGGAACCAGACAAGGCTGCCCACTATCTCCACTTCTGTTCAACATAGTGCTGGAAGTCTTGGCTACAGCAATCAGACAGGAAAATGGAATCAAAGGTATCCAAATAGGGGCAGAAGAGATCAAATTTTCACTGTTTGCTGATGATATGATATTGTATCTAGAAAACCCCAAGGATTCAACCAAGAAACTCCTGGAACTGATCAATGAATTTAGTAAAGTCTCAGGATACAAAATCAATACACAGAAATCAGAGGCATTCATATACGCCAACAAAAATCTAATTGAGAACGAAATCAAAGACTTAATTCCCTTCACAATAGCAACTAAGAAATTAAAGTACCTAGGAATATATTTAACCAAAGAGGTAAAAGACCTCTACAGGGATAACTATGAAACACTGAGGAAGGAAATAGCAGAGGATGTAAACAGATGGAAATCCATACCATGCTCGTGGATCGGCAGACTTAATATCACCAAAATGTCTATAACCCAAACTGATCTACAGATTCAATGCAATACCTATTAAAATCCCATCAGCATTCTTCACAGATATAGAAAAAATAATTTTACGCTTCGTATGGAACCAAAGAAGACCCCGAATATCAAGAGCAATTCTAGGCAACAAAAACAAAATGGGAAGCATTAATATGCCAGATATCAAACTATACTACAAAGCTGTAGTAATTAAAACAATATGGTATTGGCACAAAAACAGGAATATTGACCAGTGGAACAGATGTGAGAATCCTGATATAAAACCATCCTCATATAGCCATCTCATCTTTGACAAAGCAGACAAAAACATATGCTGGGGGAAAGAATCTCTCTTCAATAAATGGTGCTGGGAAAACTGGATAGCCACCTGTAGAAGACTAAAATAGGACCCACACCTTTCACCTCTCACAAAAACCAACTCATGCTGGATAACAGACTTAAACCTAAGATATGAAACTATTAGAACTCTAGAGGAAAAAGTTGGAAGCACTCTCCTAGACATCGGCCTAGGCAAAGAGTTTATGAAGAAGTCCCCAAAGGCAATCACAGCAGCAACAAAAATAAATAAATGGGACATGATCAAACTACAAAGCTTCTGCACAGCCAAAGAAATAGTCATGAAAGTAAACAGACAACCTACAGAATGGGAGAAAATTTTTGCATCCTATGCATCTGATAAGGGACTGATAACTAGAATATACTTAGAACTCACGAAAATTAGGAAGAAAAAATCAAATAACCCCATTAAAAAGTGGGCAAAGGACTTGAACAGAAATTTTTCTAAAGAAGACAGAAGAATGGCCAACAAACATATGAAGAAATGCTCAACATCTCTAATCATCAGGGAAATGCACATCAAAACCACAATGAGATATCACTTAACCCCAGTGAGAATGGCCTTTATCAAAAAATCTCCAAACAACAAATGCTGGCATGGTTGCGGAGAGAGAGGAACACTCCTACACTGCTGGTGGGACTGCAAACTAGTTCAACCTCTGTGGAAAGCAATATGGAGATACCTTAAAGCGATACAAGTGAATCTACCATTTGATCCAGCAATCCCATTGCTGGGCATCTACCCAAATGATCCAGTGACACTCTACAAAAAAGACACCTGCACTCGAATGTTTATAGCAGCACAATTCATAATTGCAAGGCTGTGGGAACAGCCCAAGTGCCCATCAATCCAAGAATGGATTAATAAAATGTGGTATATGTATACCATGGAGTACTATTCAGCTCTAAGAAACAATGGTGATATAGCACATCTTATATTTTCCTGGTTAGAGCTGGAACCCATACTACTAAGTGAAGTATCCCAAGAATGGAAAAACAAGCACCAGATATATTCTCCAGCAAACTGGTATTAACTGAGTAGCACCTAAGTGGACACATAGGTACTACAGTAATAGGGTATTGGGGAGGTGGGAGGGGGGAGGGAGGCGGGTATATACATACATAATGAGTGAGATGTGCACCATCTGGGGGATGGTCATGATGGAGACTCAGACTTTTGGGGGGAGGGGGGGAAATGGGCATTTATTGAAACCTTAAAATCTGTACCCCCATAATATGCCAAAATAAAAAAAAATTAAAAAAAAAAAGAGTCATGTGAACTTTAGGCCATTAAACGGTCAGATATTTATTGAACACCTACTGAAGCAAAGGGTTTCATATCTCAAGAATCATAGACAGATGTAATTTTGCCTGAGGTTTTAAAAAGTATGTGTGTGTGCACATGTGCATATATGTGTGTGAGTGTGGGTATGTACGTGTGTGTGTGGAGCCTTCCCAAACTTACTTCAGCCAAAATGTTATTTTTTTCTACCTTATACATCTGCTTCCACAGTCTTAAAACTCACGTATGACTTCATTCTATAAGATTGTATCCAGCACTAACCATATATCAGGTATTGTGAAAGGATAAAGGGTTCTAAGTGACACAGAAGAAAGATTAAAGCAAAAAATTACATGTGAGCAGGTGGAGAGAAATGCAGGCCAGGGAACAGGAGGCTGGAGCATGGAAGAATGAAAGGGGAACAGCAGAAAAAGGTAAGCATTTTGGGAAATATCCAATAGAAAGGGTTCTGAAATCTGCAAAGAAGTTGCACAGACACCAGCAAATGTGAATAATCCAGTCGCCATCTTAAAGGACTGTGAGCTTCCTGACATTGGAGAATATGTCCTCCTTGCTTCCCTCTGATTAACATATGTTCAGTATAGAATTTTATCCATGATAAGCATTCAATAAATATTAGTTCAATGAAAAAACAAATGAGAAAGTGACACATTATAATTGACACTTCTTTTCTGAGAAATGCAGAAATGTTATTTACCATTTGACAAGACACATTGTGGGGTGCACTGCCTTCCTACAAAACCTTTCAAAATTACTAGCTGCTACACAAGCAAGAAAGTCAAAGAAGGGATGGAAATATCACTGAGCCCCCAGCCCTTCACGCTTTCCCCATGGGATTGATTTAAAAGTCTTCAGAGAAATTCTTTAATTTATTTCAAGTTAAGTGGGTAAAAATTGAAGACTATTATTTTAAAAAAGAAAACTATCATTTCTCATTGTTTTCTGTCTTTAAGTACTTGGAAGACTACTATGGTCTACTAGGTGTTAATATACATGGTTTTAGAGCTTAGGAGAAACCTCAGGGCTGAATATTGAAGCTTTGGATTTCCACTGTAGTACAGAACTAGAAGCTGGAAAAAAGGCTGTTCAGGGCATTTGAGATACAGACCACTTTTCCTACTGATCAAAAGGCAGTTACCTCCCTTTGCCCTGTGTCTGGGTAAAAGTCACTAGATCAAAAGATATGAAAATCTTTTAGTAGAGAATTTAGAACTGGACCATGTGACCAAATGGATATATGTAAAAGAAATACAGTCTTAAGAAGTGTGAGTTTATAATGTTATAAAATGAAGATTTGGGGAACACAGTTGGGAGATGGAGTTGAGTTTTCAAATTCTGATATGTTTATTTTTAGGTGAATATGATTTTATGAAAGATTACATTAAAAGAAAAACAATGCTGAACATTTCTTGCCTTTTTCATGTCTTTCTCTTTGATATATTTTCTGGAGGTTTTTTTTTTTTTTTTTTTTTTTTTTTTTTTTTTTTTTTTTTTTACTTTATCTTCCATCCTGTACATACTTTTAAAAAATGTTAGCAATCATTTTATTCATTTATTTTATAAAGCTCTTTCTTGTTCTTTCACAGTCTTCTTGTTTCATCAATACAATGACATTATTAATCTTTTTAATACTAAGTGCTTTGGTTTCCAACTTTTCTATACAGTTTATTTTTCTTATTGTGAATTTCTCTTGATCTCTCTGCTTCATGATAGATGATTTTCTCAAATACCTGGTGATGCGTGGTAAAGAGAGGCAGAGAGAGACAGAGAGAGAGAGAGAGAGAGAGTAAAAGAAAAACAAAAGCAGATTGGAAGATGTAGGGAAATTAGGTTCTAAGGTTCTAGGTTAGAGAACTTAGTTTTTTTTTATTCATCATTATTATTTTTAAAAATTCCAACCACAGTCATCACTGGTCAGTGACTTATAAGAAACTGGCTACAGTGGGATTGTATCTGCAATGAGAGAATTCCAATTCTGTGTCAAATTTTTACTTTACTCAGTTCTATAAATGCTTTATTTACTGATTATCATTAAATAATTGCAATATTTTAAAAATAATCTTCTTGCTAAAGAGGGACTAAAAGTGTTTTGACAATAATGTTAGCTAATTTTGCAGAAATAGTCCACTTTTTACTAGTTATAGAAAATAAATATAATGTGTTAATGATGCCAGTTGCTTTTCTGTATTGCAAAACAGAATCATCAATTTTGAATAATAAAACTTTAAATAATAAGCTACATAAGAAATATCAATGTTGTTCATTCATGTTGAAAATTTACAACCAAATACCTTTATGATTCGTCTTTACATTTGCTCCCTAGTTATAGCCCAGCCCTCTACAGTTGTACATTGTAACTCCTGGTTTCTCTAAAATGGAGATCTGATATTTTACAAAACCCTCCATGAAAGAGTGGTCCTATAGAGATAAAGGTTTTCTGTGACCCTAGAGTGCTATGAGTGGAGATGGGGTTTGGGAATTCCTGGGCACTGACTCTACTCTCTCTAGTACGAATGAGCCCATGACATTGCTGGTGCTGAGTTTGTTTTAAAAAACAGCTATTCTGGTCAGCATTTCAGCAGAATAAAGGGCATACTCAAACTAGGCAATTTAAGAAAAGTTTAATAAAGAGAATATTTTCAAATGCCTGGACACAGAGATAAGAAAATCAACAAAGGATAGTGTAGTTCTCCATGTCTAGCAGTAGGGGGACCCATAAATACCCTTAGACCTGAAAGAGAAAAGGGAGGGCACAGTTATTGGAACTCAGAGAGGAGATATATATTAAGAGGGCTGCCTGACAGAAGTGACTTTCAATAAAAAGAAGCAGTCAACCCATGGTTATCCTATAGAGAGGTAGCCAAGGACATAAAATATCCCAGCCTGATTCTTCTCCCATCTTCCCATCTCAACCAGTGTCTCTGATTGGTTGAAGCCAACCAGAAGCCAGAGTACAATAGAGCTCACTGCTACAGTTTAAAAAGGCAGTTTTGGAGGGGCAGAGCAAGATGGCAGATGAGAAACGCCATCAGAGTGTCTCTGCAAAAAAGACAGTTTCTAGAAGAAATTAGAAGAAAGAAGCAAGCAGATGAGCATACATTGGATGAGGGTAGGAAGGAGGGGTACCGGAGACTAAAGGAGACTATGGGGACTATGGGAGACTCCACAGGAGGAGGTTGCAGAGGAGAACTGGAAGCAGAGACCTCCCAAGAAGCTTGGAGACCAGTGGCAAGTGTACGTGAAACAGTTAACTTTCCCCTCCCCTGCATCTCAGACTGCTGGTGGGCTCCCCAGCGGGTGGAGAGGCCTGTGGACACCAGCCCAGAGACGGCCACCACCAGTGAGCAGTAAGCCTGTAGCAGATGTGGCACCAGCCTCCCAACTCCCTCGGGGCACCTCTGTGTGCACAGACCTGAGCCGCGTGGCAGGCGCCATATTTCTTTATTCTCCCCTCCCCCTTCCATAACCGTGGCTGCTAAGAGAGACAATGTAGCCACCAGCAGGAAGCATCTCCAGAGAATGGGACCTTCCCTTTTCAGCTGACTGAGGGGTATTCAGACTGTGAGCTCCCTACTCACCAGCTCTCCCAGGTGCTGCTGGCCTGGTGACTTCAGGAGAATGGGGCAGACCCTGAGGCTGAGAGACATCAACCCAGCTTGGGCTCCCCTTGGGTGAATTGGGACTGGCACTCCTCTCCCTGGTGGGGTCAGGGATTGAATTCCAGGGCCCAGAGGTCAGACCTGTGTACCAGATCCTGTGCAACCAGGTCTCACATTGCCCAGGACACAGAGGGTATATTCATGAATGAGCCTGCTGGGGTGTGTGTGCCTTAAAGGGAGGATCACTATGATTGAGGGCAACCCTCCTCCGAAGGGGAGGCCATGTGCCCAGCCCAGGTGGCAACACGGTGCAGGGAGCATCCTGGCCTACATTGCAGCCAGGGAAGACCCAGTGGCATGGGTCTGGCCTGCTGGCAGAGGCCCAGGAAAAGCCATTGAGTTGGGGAGGGTGGAAATGAGTGGGGCCCGCTACAGACTGCGGGTCTCAGGCAGCCCCACCCACACACACAGACTTTCTGACTGAGTGGGGCCATTCCAACCCTTCCCTGACAGCTTTTCCCTGAAGTAGAGAATAGAAATTTGACACCTGCTAGCAGTATTTGTGGTGCCTGATGGCAGGCTTACCCAACCCAGTTCTGCCCAGACTCACTCCCAGACCAGCCCTCACTGAGGTGGAGAATAAGGACACACCTAGAAGTCCCAAGGTTCCACCTACCACCTGAGGCACTAGATTGCCTCTCCATAGGAACAAGAGCTGGTTACAGGACCCAAAAACAACAATGTAGCTTGCTCCTTCCATCAAGCACCACCTACTGAAAGGGAGGACGGCATCTACTGACTTATCATACAGGATGTGGTGGAACCTTACCCACAAACACCACCTACTGGCTCGGAGGCTAAACAGGGCATGTCATTACCCAAACAAAAACCTAAAGGTAAAGCAACAACTGATCCAGATGAGAAGAAATCGGCAAAGGAACTCTGGAAATATGAAAACCCAAATGGAAAGCAAACCACCAAGGAGGAACACCAGCCCCTCAGAAATGGACATCAACCAAAATCAGACCAATAAAATGACAGGAGAAGAATTTCGATCATGGATCGTAAGAAAATTCAACAATTTTCAAGAAAAACTGGATAACCAACACAAAGAAAACGCAAAAAGATTCCAGGACCTGGAAAAAGAATTCACTAAAGAAATTGAAACAATGAAGAAAAATCTTACCAAACAATTGGAAATGAAGAAACAATTCAGGGAACTACAAAACACAGTGGAAAGCCTCAAGAACAGGGGAGATCAAACAGAAGAAAGAATCTCAGAGATTGAAGATAACAGCTTCTAATTAAATAAATCAGTCACACAGATAGAGCAGAGAAACAAGAAAAAAGAGCAAAGCCTACAAGAGATGTGGGATTATGTGAAGAAACCTAATGTGAGGGTTATAGGGTTACTCAAAGGGAAAGAAGAAAACACTCAAGGGTTGGATAAGCTATTTGAAGATATAATGGAGGAAAATTTCCCAGGCCTTGGTAAAAATCTCAATATACAAGTTCAAGAAGGTCAAAGGACCCCTGGGAGAGTCAATGCAAACAGGAAGACTTCATGATATGCAGTCTCAGACTGACTAAAGTATCAAACAAAGAGGCCCTTCTACGAGCTGTAAGGCGAAAGAAGCAAGTAACATACAAAGGAAAGATAATCTGAATAACGCCAGACTTCTCTACTGAAACTTTACAAGAAAGGAGAGACTGCGACCCCATTCTCCCTCTTCTGAAACAGAATAATGCCCAGCCTAGAATCTTATTCCCTGTAAAACTAAGTTTTGTATAGGAAGGATAAACTAAGAGATTCTCAGATAAGCAAAGACTGAGGGAATTCAGCAAGACAAGATCAGCCCTTCAAGAAGTACTCAAAACAGTGTTACCCATGGAACAGCAAAATAAACATTCACAAATGTAAATCTACTCAAAAGCTAAAAATCAAAGCCCAGAAACCACAATGGCTCAAGAGAGAAAACAAAGCAACAATGGTTAACTCAACACAATGAACAGAAATCTGCCCCAGCTATCAGTTATCTCAATAAATGTGAATGGCTTGAATTCCCCACTCAAGAGACATAGGCTGGCTGAATGGATAAAAAAAATACAAGTCAAGTATCTCTTGCCTTTGGGAAACACATCAAACTTGCAAGGATGCAGTTAGACTAAAGGTAAAGGGGTGGAGATCAATATTTCAAGCAACTGGAAGCCAAAAGAAAGCTGGCATGGAGGTGCTGATTACAGATAACTTACTTTTTAAATAAACCAATATAATAAAAGACAAAGAAGGTCACTATATAATGGTGAAGAATACAGTTCAACAAGAAGACATAACAATTCTAAATATATATGCACCCAACCTAGGTGCACCCAGATTCATAAAGCAAACTCTATTTGATCTAAACAAATGGATAAATAACAACACCATAATAGTCAGAGACTTTAACACCCCATTGACAGCACAGGACAGATCCTCCAAACAGAAAATCAACAAAAAATAATGGAAATAAACAGAACTCTAGAACAAATGGGCCTGACTGACATTTACAGGACATTCTACCCCAAAACTACTAAATATACATTCTTCTCATCAGCTCAAGGGTCATTCTCTAAGATCAACCATATTCTAGGACACAAAGCATGTCTCAAACAATTTTTAAAAATAGAAATCATACCATGTATCTTTTCAGATCGCAATGGAATAAAAGTAGAAATCAATCCTAACAGGAACTATCATTTCTACACAAAGTCATGGAAACTAAACAACTTTCTGCTGAATTATTACTTCATAAATGAGGAAATCAAGATTGAAATAAAAAATTCTTTTAATTAAATGACAAAGGAGACACAAGTTATCAAAACCTGTGGGACACAGCTAAAGCAGTCCAGAGAGGAAAGTTTAGTTTCATAAATGCGTATATCCAAAAGTCTAAGAGATCACAAATAGACAACCTAATCAAACATCTCCAAGAGCTGGAAAAAGAAGAACAGTTCAACCCGAAACCCAACAGAAGAAGTGAAATCATTAAGATCAAATCTGAACTGAATGAAATTGACAACAGGGAAACCATACCATACAGAAGATTAATAAAACAAAAAGTTGGTTCTTTGAAAAAATAAACAAAATTGACACAGCTTTGGCTAAACTAATGTAAAGCAGAAAAGAAAAATCTCTAATAAGCTCCATCAGGAACAATAAAGGAGAAATTACAACGGATGCCACAGAGATACAAGATATAATTCATGAATATTACACAAACCTCTATGCACACAAACTAGAAAATGTGGAGGAAATGGACAATTTCTTAGAAACACACAGCCTCCCTGGCTCAACCAGGAAGAAATAGAATTCCTGAACAGACCAATATCAAGTACTGAAATTGAAACAGCAATTAAAAACCTTCCTAGAAAGAAAAGTTCTGGACCAGATGGTTTCACACCCAAATTTTACCACACCTACAAAGAAGAACTGGTGCCTATCCGGCAGAAATTATTCCACAACATTGAGAAGGATGGAATCCTCGCCCAACACATTTTATGAAGCTAACATAACCCTGACACCAAAACCAGGAAAGGATGCGACAAAAAAGGAAAACTACAGACCAATACCCCTTATGAATATAGATGCAAAAATTCTCAACAAAATACTAGCCAATCAAATCCAGGTGCTTGCCAAGAAAAGAATCCATCACAACCAAGTGGGCTTCATCCCAGGGATGCAGGGATGGTTTAACATATGCAAATCTATAAATGTAATTCGACACATAAAGAGAAGCAAAAACAAAGACCATATGATCCTCTCAATAGACGCAGAAAAAGCATTTGACAAAATTCAATACCCTTTTATGATAAGAATACTCAACAAAATAGGCATAGACAGGGCTTACCTAAAATTGATACAAGCCATATATGACAAATCCACAGCCAATATCATACTGAATGGGGAAAATTTCAAGGCATTCCCACTTAGAACTGGAACAAGACAAGGTTGCCCACTATCTCTACTTTTATTCAACATAGTGCTAGAAGTCCTGATATCGCAATCAGACAAGAGAGCGGAATTAAGGGCATTCAAATGGGAGCACAAGAGATCAAAGTCTCACTCTTTGCTGAATACATGATATTATACATAGAAAACCCCAAGGATTCAACCAAGAGATTCCTTCCATTGATAAATGAATTTGGTAAAGTCTCAGGATACAAAATCAATACACAGAAATCAGAGGCATTCATATACACCAACAACAGTAAAATTGAGAACCAAATCAAAGGCTAAATTCCCTTCAAAATAGCAAGAAAGAAAATATAGTACCTAGGAATATATTTAACTAAGGAGGTAAAAGACCTCTACAGGGAGAGCTATGAAACACTGAGGAAGGAAATAGCAGAGGATGTAAACAGGTGGAAGAATATACCATTCTCATGGGTTGGGAGAATCAACATTGTTAAAATGTCTATACTACCCAAAGTGACCTACATAGTCAATGCAATCCCTATCAAAATGCCACCATCAGTTTTAATAGATATAGAAAAATACTTTTATGCTTTGTATGGAATCAGAGAAGATCACATATAGCAAAATCAATCCTCAGCAATAGAAACAAAATAGGAGGTATCAATTTGCCAGACTTCAAAATATACTACAAGGCTATAGTAATTAAAATAGCTTGGGACTGGCACAAGAACAGGGACATTGACCAGTGGAACAGGGAACCCAGATATAAAACCATCCTCATATAGCCAACTAATCTTGGACAAAGCAGTCAAAAACATACACTGGGGAAAAGAATCCTTATCCAATAAATGGTGCTTGGAAAATTGGATAGCCACACGTAGAAGACTGAAACAAGACCCACACCTTTCACCTCTCACAAAAATCAACTCACACTGGGTAACAGACTTAAATTTTAGGTGTGAAACTTTAGAATTCTAAAGGAAAACATCAGAAATACTCTTTTAGACATTAGCCTAGGCAAAGAATTGATGAAGAAGACCCCAAAGGCAATCACAGCAGCAACAGAAATAAATAAATGGGACCTGATCAAATTAAAAAGCTTCTTCACAGCCAAAGAAACTGTCAAGAGAGCAAGTAGACAACCCACAGAATGGGAGAAAATTTTTGCAAGCTACACATCTGATAAAGGGCTGATAACTAGAATCTATTTAGAACTCAGGAAAATCAGCAAGAAAAAAATCAAACAACCCTATCAAAAAATGGGCAAAGGACATGAACAGAAACTTCTCAAAAGAAGACAGAATAATGGCCAATAAACATATGAAAAAATGCTCAACATCTCTAATCATCAGGGAAATGCACATCAAAACCACAATGAGATATCTCTTAACTCCAGTGAGAATGGCCTTTATCAAAGAGTCTCCAAAAAATAAATGTTGTCTTGGATGCGGAGAGATAGGAACACTCCTACACTGCTGGTGGGACTGCAAACTAGTTCAACCTCTGTGGAAAGCAATATGGAGATACCTTAAAATGATACAATAGATCTACCATTTCCTTCAATTCCACTACTGGGCATCTACCCAAAACATCAAAAGTCACTTTATGAAAAAGACACCTGCACTCGAATGTTCATAGCAGCACAATTCATAATTGCAAAGCTGTGGAAACAATCCAAGTGCCCATCAATTCATGAGTGGTTTAATAAAATGTGGTATATGTATACCATGGAGTACTATTCAGCTCTAAGAAACAATGGTGATATAGCACATCTTATATTTTCCTGGTTAGAGCTGGAACCCATACTACTAAGTGAAGTATCCCAAGAATGGAAAAACAAGCACCAGATATATTCTCCAGCAAACTGATATTAACTGAGTAGCACCTAAGTGGACACATAGGTACTACAGTAATAGGGTATTGGGCAGGTGGGAGGGGGGAGGGGGGCGAGTATATACATACATAATGAGTGAGATGTGCACCATCTGGGGGATGGTCATGATGGAGACTCAGACTTTTGGGGGGAGGGGGGAAATGGGCATTTATTGAAACCTTAAAATCTGTACCCCCATAATATGCCAAAATTAAAAAAAAATAATAAATAAATAAAAAAAATAAAAGAAAACAATGATGATATAGCACCTCTTGTATTTTCCTGGATAGAGCTGAAACCCATTCTATGAAGTGAAGTATCTCAAGAATGGAAAAACAAGTACCACATATACTCACCAGCAAATTGGTATTAACAGATCACCACCTAAGTGGACATATAGGAATAACATTTATTGTGTGTCATGCAGGTGGGAGGGGGGAGGAGGGGAAGGGTATATACAAACACAATGAGTGAGATGTGCAACGTTTGGGGGATGGTCACACTTGAGGCTCTGACTCAAAGGGGGAGGGGGGACATGGGCAATATACTTAACCTTAACACTTATACCCCCATAATATGCTAAAATAAATAAATAAATAAATATTTTAAAAAATAAATAAATTAATTAAAAGGCAATTTCCTGGGATGCAGAGCAGGGTGGGGAAGGCCAATGTGGATCAGAGAGGGGCAATGGAAAATACCTGGTTCACCATGAAAACACTGTGTTTGTAAACAATTCCTTAAATGAATTTACTGATGTCATTTATCCTGGAATGATAAGGTAAGCACATAAATTCAGAGGGAAGTAGTATAGCAAGATCTGGCTTATTTCTCAATTCTGGAGGGACTCTACCTGTATGGAGAATGAAACAGCTAGCTTCATATCCTGTAGGAAAGTCTGGCACAAGGGGAAAGCCACATAAAGATATATTACATCTGGTCATGTTTTCTGTGGTCACCTCATTCTGGATCCTTGGTAAAATGATTAAGAACTTTTATCCTAATTGTATGTTTGTCTGTCTGTGTGTATTTTTTTCTTCCTGTCAATTCACAGTATACCTGAAATACTAGGCCTTTATATTTCCCAAATACATAAATATTTTATGGTGTGTATGTGTGTGTGTGTGTATATAAATATATATATATATACTCATCCTTTATTAATTAATGAATTAATTTATTAATTGGAGACAAGGTCTCACTCTGTTGCCTAGACTAGAGTGTAGTGGCCTGATCATAGCTCACCACAACCTTGAAATTTTGGGCTCAAGCAATGCTCTCCCCAGCCCCCAAAGTAGCTGGGACAATAGGCACATGCCACCATACCCGGCTAATTTTTTTCTCTTTAATTTTTTGTAGAGACATGGTCTTGCTACATTGCCCAGGCTGGTCTCAAATTCCTGGTCTCAAGTGATCCTCCTGCCTCAGCCTCCCAAAATGGTGGGATTACAGGTGTGAGCCACCATGCCCAGCCATATACTCATCCTTTAACCATAGAAATAGGTATCATTTAAGTTTGCCAAAGTTTATACATTATAAAATATAGGTGGACTATAATCCATTTGATTCCTATTGACCCTCATATTAAATTCCCATAATTAATATCATTAGTAATAATACTCATCTCTAATCGTTAGAGAAATGCAAATCAAAACCACAATGAGATATTGCCTAACCTCAGTGAGAATGGCCTGTATCAAGAAATCCCAAAACAACAAATGCTGGCGAGGATGTGGAGAGACAGGAATACTCTTACACTGCTGGTGGGACTGCAAATTAGTTCAACTTCTGTGGAAAAGAATTTGGAGATACCTCAAACAGCTAGAAATAGAAATACCATTCGACCCAGCAAAAGCATTGTTGGGCATCTACCCAAAAGAACATACATCTCTCTGTTATAAAGACATCTGCACCCGAATGTTTATTGCAGCACAATTCACTATTGCACGGTCATGGAAACAACCCAACTGCCCGTCAATTCATGAGTGGATAACTAAAATGTGGTATATGCTCACAATGGAATATTACTCAATCCTAAGAAACGACAGTGAGCTAGCACTGTTTATGCTATCCTGGATTAAGCTCAAGCCCGTAATACAAAGCGAGATGACACAATACCTGGAAAATGGGCTACATGTCTACTCGCCATCAAATTGGTACTGACTGACTAAAACTATGGTGCTCAAAAAATGGTAGTGTTCAACAGGGATTTGGGGGGGAGACCACATCTTAAGAAAGTGGGGAGCATTGTGGGGGGGGGAAGGGATTACCTCTATCCCTTTTTAGGGAGAGGCAAAGATATACATTGTAACCAAAATGTCTAAAAAAAAATCTGTTATTGGGAGGTGGGCAGGTGGAAGGGGGGAGGAGGGGAAGGGTATGTACTTACGTGGTGGGTGTGGTGCGCACCACCTGGAGGCTGGACACGCTTGAAGCTCTGGCATAGCGGGGTGGGGGACGGGGGGCAGGGGCAAGATATGTAACCCTAACAATATTTGTACCCCCATAATATGAGATAATAAAAAATAATACTCATTAATTATAATATTAATAATGTTAATAAAATCATTCTAAGTATCTTTGGATAGAGAGGGAATCCTGGGTAGTGACCAGGTGAGGGCAAGAGAGACAGATATAGCTGGGAATCAAAGAAACTGATAAGAATATTGAAAGTACTTGAAGTAGACTGCTGCATTTCTAGTGTTGCAGAGTAAATCCTGACATGGGTGCATTACCTTGGCATAAGGACTATTAGCCGGAAACAGATCTAGGTTTTGTGGGACCTGAAGATTGCACAATTTGAAGGACCTCTTTAAGAAAAAGAATATGATCTGGGCATGGTGGCTCATGCCTGTAATCCCAGCACTTTGGGAAGCTGAGGCAGGAAGATTGCTTGAGACCAGGAATTTGAGACCACCCTGGGCAATAGAGTAAGACCCCCATCTATACAAAAAATAATTTAAAAAAGTTAGCCAGACTTGGAGATGTGCCCTATAATCCCAGGTACTTAGGAGGCAGAGGTGGGAGGATCACTTGAGCCCCAGAGTTTGAGGCTACAGCGAGTTATGATCATGCCCACTCCACTCTAGCCTGGATGACAGAGTGAGATTCTGCCTCTAAAATTAGATATGAAAGAAAAATGTTTTGAGAAATCGCATCAAATAAATTTTTAAAAGTTGACATCACAAACATTAGAGCATCCTGAAAGACAACACAATATTACTATATGTGAACTATCTTACATACTTCTATAATACTTATATTTTCCCCTTATATTTTGGCTGTACACTCTTTTATTTCCTCTTCATATGCAACCTTTGTGTAATGTCGTTTTTTTATTAAAAGAATTGAAGGTAATTCAGTCTTTCCCTTAGTGGATTTCTTTTCCTCTACCTTCATACTTCCCATGCTGGGTGCTATAGTTTGTGTTCTTATTCCATTACAACCATAGCCCTGCACTGGCATAATGGTTCTGGGATCATTGGCACAGTGGGTGGCAGGAGTATCCCTGGAAGACATTCTTACCCTTGATTGGCTAATAATATCTTAACTCTACATAGTGACTGTCTCCCACATAAATATACCTTACTAAGTCCAAAGTAAAATTAAGCCTGGCTCATGTTCCCTCCAACAGAATCCTCCAAAAACACTTCTGGTCACTCCATTTTTACCTGACATGAATAAAAAGAAAATTTGTGACAGAAAAAATTGTCATAAAAGGAGTCAGTGGTCTTAACAGATTATGGTTAAATTATCTTATTTTGCATTTCTTCAAAAATACCTTATGTGAATACATTATTTTCACCTCTTCTATGGCATTGGAAAGGAACTGTGTAAGTTTTATTTGTTCATGATAAATACAACTTTGGTACCCCCATAATATGCCGAAACAAAAATAAATAAATAAATATAAAAAAAATACAACTTTGGGTAATTGAAATAAACTTCATAGTGCCTCACCCTCCTTCCATGGAGATAACAGGAAATGGATCCAGGGTTGAGTCAGTTATGCTGCTTCTGCCATAGAATGAAGGTAGAATCTGGAATTTCAAGTTCTCTTTTTTTCCTTAGTTACCACTCAGCCTGGCATGAGCTAGGGAGTGGGGGGAATGCTTGTATTAGATAATAGCTATGATAACTTTTTCTTGTATTCATTCATTCAGTAGGTATTTGCTGGTTGTTTATTATAGGTCAGGCACTATTTGAGATAATAGGGATAAAATGTTGAGCAAAACAGATGCAGTCTCTGTCTTCAGTGATCTTAAAGTCTAATGGAGGACAGACAATTTAACATTCTGTCTTTAAGTAAAACAAATATGTGAAAAGTCATAGAATAATTCATCTACCATCCCATCCATATCTTGGTACAAAGCAGTAGTAATCCCAGAAGTCCTATCTATGGCCCTTGCATCTCTGGTCTCTTCTTATTACTGAAAAATGAGAGAAAGGGGAAGCAAGATTTCCTAGGAATGGAGAATATAGAAGCTAAGAAATTAACCCATCTCTAAGTCTTTGCACTTTCCAGTCTTGAGCTCCACTGAACTGTGGACAATATAGAGGAGTTTTAGTCTCCTATACTCAATCAATCATCAGTGATGAATAATAAAAGAATTGGTACTATGTGAGGTTTCTCATCTTCTAGACTTTCATATCATTCCTATCACAATGGCCACAAAACATCTGTAGGCAGTGCGAAGGCTCCCATTATTGAATGGAGAGAAAGATAAAGACTTCACTCTATGTCCACTCTTGCCTTTCAGAAAGCTATCTAATTTCTTAGCACTTCAGGTGCATACCAGTGAAAAAAGGTCAATTATACAAATTCCTTACTTATCTCATTAAGATACAGACTGCTGCAAGAATTGCAGCTGTGAATTTATAGGATTTCCAGAGGGCTTATCTATTATTGGGAGAAGTAATCAGAATTCCATTAGCCCTAAAGAAAGGGTAACCATGACAAGTTGTACATAACTAAAAAGGAATAAATTTTTAAGATGAAATCCTTAGGCAGAAAGGGATTTTAATCAATATTCAATATTAAATCAATATTAAAATCAGTACTCTCTGGCTAAGCCATGCATACTGCTTTCATATGTCTTTGACTGCTTGATCATTGTTTGTCTTCAGATTCTGAGTCAGTTCTGCTGCTTCAAGTTCTCATTTTTGCCCATTCACCATTCTGCCTACCGTGGACTAGAAAGTTGGGGGACTCCTTGTAGACATTCACAGGAATGTCTGTATTCTGGAAATGGTGATAGGAATTCCACTGTCATGTAAAAACTGCAATGATGTCATAAATATGCAAATTCAATCAATCGATTGAATTTGCCAAGCACATTAAGTTTCTTAAAGTCCATTAAGTTCTCTCTAGGTCAAGCCCATGTGTTCTTTCCAGTCTTGTGCTCTTAGATGCATAAAGCACGGGAAAAGATCACTGAGTTTGAGTCCTAGACCTGCAACTTTCTGAGTATGTGTCACCTTGGACAAGTTACCTAACATCTGTGAACTTCAATTTTCCTAACCTATGAAATAAGGGTAACAATAGTTCTTGAAGGATTGTTTTAATAATTTAAAGAAATTTTATAGTCAAAACATGCTGTGAAGCAAGTTCGCAATGAATGACAAGTATTACTAAGTATGAATTTTAACACAATAATAAGGTATTTTTTAATCATTTGCTCTTTCCAGTGTTTAAACTTTGGGCTAAGAAACATTTTCTCATAAGATTATTATGATTTGTAAACATGAGCCAACTTCTCCATAGCAATTATTTTGCTGGGAAGTAAGCAAGGTCATAAATCAATAATGACTCATGCAACCTCAGGACTTATTGATCTTGCTGTTTGTCTTCTGTAATGTTCCTGGAAAACCCAATTATATTGGGAAGTTACCCAAACTAGTTTACCCATTATTCTATATTAGTGTTATTAGTAACAAGTTATAAAAGCATTTGATTGATTTTCTTGGAAAAACAATCCCTTTATAGTATAATAGAGATATTTATCCAATAATTTTTAGCATATTATAATACATTTTTTAAAAAGAGAAAATTGGGACAAAGAGCTAGAAATTCTTTCTCTCATAACTTCTACTTTTCTGGGCACAACAGTTGAGAGTGCTAAAGGGCACTTCAGCTAAGAAAACCTCTCGGGATACATGGGTGCTATCCATCTTACGGGCTGGCCATTGGCAGTGATTTCAAGTAGAAGTAACTTTTAATATATCTGGTGTTGTTTCCTAATACTTATTATACTCCTTGGCGGGGAAAAAATGCTCAGTAAATGTTTCTTGAATGAATGAATAAAGGAATGAATGAAAGCATAGGTAAACAAAATCAGAAATGCATAAATACTTACCTACTATGATTGCTTGTGAAGGTGGCTCTACCTCCCTTCCCAGTATAAATGCTTTCTTCGATTTATAGAAATGTCTTTTATAAATTTTTTTTATTTCACCATATTACGGGAGTACAAATGTTTAATTTACATATATGGCCTTTGCCCTACCCGAGTCAGAGCTTCAAGCATGTCCATCCCCCAGGTGGTGCATACTGCACCCATTTGGTGTGTATATACCCATCCCCTCCCCCTCCCTCCCACATGCCTGACACCCAGTGAATGTTACTGGGTGCACTTCAGTGTTGATCAGTTAATACCAGTTTGATGATGAGTACATGTGGTGCTTGTTTTTCCATTCTTGGGATACTTCACTTAGTAGAATGGGCTCCAGCTCTATCCAGGATAATACAAGAGGTGCTAGATCATCATTGTTTTTTGTGGCTAAGTAGAACTCCATGGTATACATATACAACATTTAATTTATCCACTCATGTATTGATGGGCACTTGGGTTGTTTCCACATCTTTGCAATTCTGAATTGTGCTGCTATAAACATTTTAAAGCAGGTATCTTTTTTATAGAATGTTTTATTTTCTTTGAGTAAATGCCCAGTAATGGGATTGCTGGATCAAATGGTAGTTTTACTTGTAGCTCTTTGAGGTATCTCCGTACTACTTTCCACAGAGGTTGAACTAGTTTGCAGTCCCACCAGCAGTGTAGGAGTGTTCCTAACTCTCTGAATCCATGCCAACATTTATTGTTTTGGGACTTTTTCATAAAGGCTGTTCTCACTGGAGGTAAGTGATAACACATTGTAGTTTTAATTTGCATTTAACTGATGATTAGAGATGTTGAGCATTTTTTCATATCTTTCTTGGCTATTAGTCTGTCTTCTTTTGAAAAGTTTCTGTCCAGGTCCTTTGCCCTCTTTTTAATGGGATTTTTTTATTTTTTTCTTGCTGATTTTCCTGAGTTCTATATAGATTCTAGTTATCAACTCTTTATCAGATGTGTAACATGTGAATATTTTCACCCATTCTGTAGGTTGTCTGTTTGCTCTTGTGAAAGTATCTTAGGCTTTTAAGAAGCTTTTTAATTTGATCAGGTCACATTTATTTTATTTATTTTTTTTTTGTTTCTGTGATTGCCTTTGGGGTCTTCTTAGACCCCATAAATTCTTTGCCTAGCTCAATATCCATAAGAGATTTTCCTACTTTTTTTTTCTAGAATTCTTATAGTTTCATGCCTTAGGTTTAAGTCTGTTATCCACCCTGAGTTGATTTTTGTGAGAGGTGAGAGGTGCAGATCCTGTTTCAGTCTTCTACATGTGGCTATCCAATTTTCCCAGCACCATTTATTGAATAATAATTCTTTCTACTAGTGTATGTTTTTGTCTGCTTTGTCAAAGATTATTAGATGGCTATATGAGGATGGCTTTATATCTAGGTTCTCAGTTCTGTTTCATTGGTCTATGTCTCTGTTCTTATGCCAGTAACATCGTGTTTAGTTACTAGAGCCTTGTACTGTAGCTTTTGTTAAGAAGGAAATCAAGCTGGAAATCAAGAGTCTTTGAACTAAATGAGAAAAGAGACACATGTTATCAAAATCAGTGCGACAAAGCTAAAGCAGTCCTGAGAGAAAAATTTATGTCCATAAATGCCTTCATCCAAAAGACAGAAAGATCACAAATCAACAATCTAATGAATCATCCCAAAGAACTAGAAAACAATGAGCAAACCAACCCCATACCCAGCAGAAGAAAAGAAATAACAAAGATCAGAGCAGAACTAAGAAAAATTGATAGCAAAAAAACTATACAGAAGATTAATAAAACAAAAAGTTATTTCTTTGAAAAAATAAACAAAATTCACATGCCTCTAGCTAGATTAAGAAGAAGCAGAAAAGAAAGAACCCTAATAAGCTCAATCAGGAATGAAAAAGGAGAAATTACAATCGATATCATGGAAGTACAAAATGTTATCAATGAATACTATAAAAACCTCTGTGCACATAAACTGGAAAATGTGGAGGAAATGGACAAATTCTTAGAAACACACAGCCTCCCTATACTCAATCAGGAAGGAATATAATTCCTGAACAGAACAACATCAAGTACTGAAATTGAAGCATCAATGAAAAACCTTCCTAAAAAGAAAAGTCCCAGATGAGATGGTTTCACACCCAAATTTTATGAGACCTACAAAGAACTGGTGCTCATGCTGCAGAAATTATTCCACAACATGGAGAAGGAAGGAATCCTCCCCAACACATTTTATGAAGTCAACATCACCCTGATACCAAAACCAGGAAATGATGCAACAAAAAAAGAAAACTACAGACCAATATCCCTTATGAATATAGATGCAAAAATTCTCAACAAAATCCTAACAAACTGAATTTAGGTGCTTATCAAAAAAATAATCCATCATGACCAAGTGGGCTTCATCCCAGGGATGCAGGGATGGTTCAACACAAGCAAATCTATAAATGTAATTCACCACATAAATAGAAGCAAAAACAAAAACCACATGATCCTCTCAATAGATGCAGAAAAAGCATTTGACAAAATTCAGCACCCTTTTATGGTAAGAATACTTAACAAAATAAATATAGATAGGACTTACCTCAAAATGATACAAGCCATATATAACAAACCCACAGCCAACATCAGTGAATGGGGAAAAATTGAAAGCATTCACACTTAGAACTGGAACCAGACAAGATTGCCCTCTATCACTGTTTTTATTCAACATGGTGCTAGAAATTCTTGTGAGAGCAATGAGACAAGAGAAGGAAATCAAGAGCATCCAAATGGGGCAGAAGAGGTCAAATTATTGCTCTTTGCTGACGATATGATCTTATATCTAGAAAACCCCAAAGATTCTGCCATGAGACTACTGAAATTGATAAACAAATTCAGGAAAGTCTCAGGTTACAAAATCGATGTGCAGAAATCAGTAGCATTCCTATACTCTAACAACAGTCAAACTGAGAACCAAATCAAAGACTCAATACCCTTCACAATAGCAACAAAGAAAATAAAATGCCTAGGAATATATTTAACTAAGGAGATAAAAGACCTCTACAGGAAGAACTATGAAACAGTGGAGAAGAAAATAGCAGAGGATATAAGCCAGTTGAAAACCATACCATGCTCATGGATCGGCAGAATGAACATATTTAAAATGTCTATACTACCCAAAGTGATCTACCAATTCAATGCAATGTCTACTAAAATACCAACAGCGTTTTTTACAGACCTAGAAAACAATAATTCTACACTTCATTATGGAACCAGAGAAGACTCCATATAGCAAAAGCAATCTTAAGCAAAGCAAAACAAAACAAAACAAAACAAAGACAAATTGGGAGGCATCAATTTACCAAACTTCAAGGATTTATGGACATTTCTAAAGGCCCTAGATCTTTAACACTGAACTCTATTGGCAAATTCAACTAGCTTTCTCTTTTCAAATTTATTCTTTCTACTTGACCAGAGGTAGTCTCCCTGAGGTATAAAACTCCTTTTTGTGATAGTGAGCTTGAATTTGAACCTAATATTTGGAAGGCCAAAGGGATCTATTTATTAAAACAAAATTGGGTATGAAGGAGGTTAGTGGTTTCCCAAACTTGTCCAATATAAGAATTACCTGATGTACATATTAAAAGTACAAATTCCTAGCCATTATCTGAGAATCTCCAAAGGCAGTACACCAGTTGCTTCATAGGATCAGGCAGATTGGGCAAAAACTGGGACATGGGACAACTGTCACCTTACTATCAGAAGACTGATAGAGCTTGGTTGAGGTAACAATTTCCCTTAACTTCTGTTTTCTCAAACTTAATATGGGGATATCAACATCTCCCCAGACCACATCAAAGGGATTCTGTGAGAATCATGAGACATTTAATTTTCAAACCTTTGTATTTTATGCAAACTTTTAAATCTATTCTAAAGATACTAACAAACTCATCAGGATTCCAATGCTTCCATGAGGAGACACTAATTTACACTTTGACAAATCTTTTTGGCAACCTCCCATTAAAGATTCCAAAAATTACTGTGGTCAATCCACACTAACTAGGAATTCCCAGTCTACCTTGTATGTTACTATTTCCTTGAGAATGAGCTACCATATCCATGCAATTAAGAAATATTGAAACACTTATGTTCACATATAGTAGTAACATTCATCAGATGTTGATGGGTGCATTCACACCTAATGGGTGCAGTGCACACCACTGGGGGATGGACACACTTGAAGCTCTGACTCGGGTGGGGCAAAGGTAATATATGTAACCTAAACATTTGTACCCCTGTAATATGCTGAAATTTTTAAAAAATAAATATTTAAATATAGAAAAATGTGTGTCTTTTTTTAAAGGAAAAGAAGAATTTAATCTATTACCAGGTTACTATTAGGCATAAATCATTTTTATTTGGTTGATTTTTTTGGCTAGATTAATAATCTGTCTTTAGCAAATTCTCCTACAGGTATATTGAGAAGAAAATAAAAATAACTGTTGTCATTATATTAATAACTATTATAATATTAATATCTTTTAAACTCAATATTGTCTGGACATTTTTGCTAGAATTAGGAATTTGCATTAGTAGCACAAGATTTCTTAAAAATTAAGGGGATAAATGTAATATTAATCTAGCCAAGAAAATATACTTGGCCCCCTCATGGTTATTGCCTAATAAGAAACGAGCACTAAGATTTTCCCTTTATTTTAACAATAAAAATTATTATTAATAAAAATATTATGATTATATAATAAATATAATAAAAGCTCTGAGCTTAGTGTTTTACATGCTTTATTTCTTTTGCCTCATGACAACCTTCTGGGGCAAGTATGACTATCATTGCCATTTTACAAATGATGATGCTGAGACAAAAAGTTGTAATTCGCCAGAGGTCTTGCAGCTAAATGGCAGAGTCAGGATATGTATTCATTTGCATTCAACTCCAGAAGCCAAATTCCTAATTACCATCATTTGTCGATTCTTAACCAAAACAAATAGAAATTTAATAGTTCATATTTATGTTTTTTAAAGTAATGTGTCTTCATTTATTTATACTTCCTGCCTGATTTTCTTTAGAACTTCAAGAAACTGGTAAAAGTACAACCGACAATTGCTTTACCCTAAAACTTTTCCTAATTTAAATTGTGATTTCTAACTCCTATTACTAGCATGTGTGTGTGTATGTACATATGTATATTAATATATGTGCATGTATACATATAAATATATATCCATAAAGATATGAAAAACAAAAAATCTTATTGTGACATCTGTTATCTTCATTTAATAGCCTTTCTTCTGGGTCCTTTCAGTTTCAATATCTGTCCTAGGAGCTGCTAAGCACTAGTAGGTAGTGGATGATCCCGGGTTTACACTCAAATTTGACATAACAACCTTCTAAATAGATTACAAGATGACTATTTATCAGGGTTTAAATTTCAGTGTTGACATATGTCGGATTTTCTGAAAGCAGAGCCAAGGTGGAATTTGTTGTGAGAGGTGCTTATTGGGGAGAAGGAGGAAGCAGGATTAAGCAGAGGGAGAGGCTGAATACTAAAGCAGACCTGACAAAGCCTTGGTGGACTCCATAGAGAGCTGTGGAGCCCATAGGGCACATCAGGGTCACCAGATTTAGCAAATAAAATACAGGGCACCCAATTAAATCAAACAACAAATAACTTTTTCTATGAGTATGTCTCATGCAATATTCATCCCATGTAATATTTTGTCTGATAAAACTAATACCATTGGACCAAAATGTCTGGGTCTTCATATCCCAATTTTTATCAGTCATTGGATGTGGGCCATTCCAGGAAGGATAGGACCTTGAGAGGAGGGGCAGACTTCAAAGGAGCTGAGAGCTGGGCAGGAAACCTTTCCATGAAGGGAAATCTGGGAGACATATATCCGTGTTTACCACAAATTCATAGCCAGGGGAAGTCTGGAGGCAACTGTAAGCTCCAGAACAAGGGTTTTAATTAAGGGACCCTAGCAAATCCAAATTTTGCTACTTAGTGGTGGGCTTGCATTGTTACTGTAAAGGAATAACCTAACAAGAAAGCACTTTTCAGTCAAGTGTGTAAGCAGTGAAACTGAACACATGTCCATGGAAGACATATGGCAGCTGAAAAGTTTGGAGCAGGATCAGCTTTATGGATGTGACCAGAGCAGTCATAAAGGGCCTCAGACTTAAAAGGGCCCTGAACTTGGTTTAATATTCTACTGTCTCCGTCTGGAAGTTCTTGGTAATTTTTTCTTTTATTTTGTTAGTGAAGTCTGAATGGGCAGTGGAGCATGCCTATGAGCAGAGGAAAGGCATGCAAAATATGTGTGTCTGCTGTTCCTGTGTCCCTGTTCACATATAGCATTCTTGATACCCCACAAGAATAGAATTCTGATATACCTACTATCCGTGAGAGTTCAGTGAGATTCAAATTGAATTCAAGCAGCCTACATCTATGACTGATAAGCTGAGGCAGTGAGAGCCTCAAGAGGCCATGTTTTCACTTTGAATTAGAACTTTCTTTGAATGCAGAAGAAAGTCACTGACATTCTAAAAATATAAATGACCAAGGAAATCTACCATATTCTTTCTTCTTCATGTTATATCCTGGTATTATTCAACCAATTATGCTGAACATGATGACAAAGAAGGAAAGGGAGTGATGGATAAGCCATAGGTTTGTTTTTTTTCCCTTTTCTCTCAGACCTTATTAACTCATCAGTAAGCTGAGGGTAAAGAGTGTTGGTAGAATGTGTGTACATCAAGAAGTGAAATAAAAACAGTTGAGTTCGTTTTTTCATTATTTTCACTGTTCTGGTAAGAGAGAAATACATATGCATGTTTGAGCTATGAAATACAAATTGGGTGATTTCAGTGATTCCACATATGAGTTAAATGTGCTTATATTTGTGCTTAAAATTAGCATTGCATAATATAAAAGTGAACAGCAAAATTCATGAAATAGTTTAAAATTTTAATTTTTCTTTGCTTAGAATGACATTAAGTAGCTGACTTAGAAAACATGAAAAATCAAGAAAGAAACTGCAGCAGAAGGGGAAAGGCTTTATCTTTCAGTATCTTTATAGACACTTTTTGAACAGGGACCCTATATTTCCATTTTGCACTGGGGCTCAAAAATTAGGCAGCTGGCCTTAGGTCAGAGGAATGGGATTAGCAAGTATAAATGGAGTAGAGTAGGATAAGGACCCTGAAAAACTGCTTTAGGAGAGAATACTGGATTTCTGGGGCCATGATTGTGGATGAATGCACTTGCACTACTTTTTGTAATGATTTCAAAATATTAAGGGGGAACAAATGTTTCTGTTACATGGATAGCTTTTATAATGCTTAAGTCAGGGCTATTATTGTGCCTGTCACCCAAATAGTGTTCACTGTACCTGATAAGTAAAGTAGGTTTTTACTCCTCTGCACTACTTTTAAAAATTTGTTCTTTATATCTTGTGACCTAATTTCTGAGCATCAGTTTTCCCTTCTCATTTTGTTTCTTACTTAACAAATATCTATTGTCTTTTGTGGCTATAGTAATGGGATAGGAAATACAAAAGGGGCGAAGTAGGATTGGACTACAGAGAAAACAAATATCAGCTACTGTCAAAGATCTTGCATTCAAATAATGTACTTTTTCTAATCATTTCTAGATTCTAATGTGTGCCTACATCACAGTATTTATGTGCATACACATATGCAAACACACACACCTGCCATTTTTTCTTCCTATTTTTTCAAACATATTTTGTTCCCTTTCCTCTTTTGTATCCTTGGTCATTGCTAGAATGGTGATGGCGATGGTGATGATGGTAATGGTGATGATAATAATAATAATTAACATCATTCTAAGCACTTTACACATATTCAGTTAATACTCACTGTAGTCCTGTGAGACACATACCATTTTTATCTCCATAATAGAAATGAAGAAATGAAGCACAGAGAGGTTAAGTAACGTGTGCTCCAAATCAAACATCTAGAAAGCAGATGAGCCAGGATTTGAACCAAGACTGTCTCTACTAGGCTACACTAACAAATTTCCTTAAAGTTTTAGGCGATAGCGACCTTCAGCAGAGGTCTTCAAATTTACATATGTGTGCTGTGGCAGAGGGGAGGTACTGAAAATTCCAGGGAAGTGTTAGGGAATGAATTTCCAGATCTTCAGCTTCACTGAGCTCTTTTTCCTAAAAATGGTCTGCCAAGAATAAACCTAGAATTGAGGCTGGTGCCCTTTCCCACCTCACCTTTTGCAATAGCTCTTCTCCTTTTTTTAGAGAAGAAAGGCCCTCATGTTGAATCTTACTATGGTTCCATTACCCTGGGGCATAACACCCTCTGAGTGCCAATTTAAAGTATTGGTAATAGTCTTAAGAAAGTAAATGACATTTAAGACTGTGTAACAATATCTTTTATAACACAGGAATTTCTAATTATGTGTTATTAATAAAATTAAAGGAGGATTTAAACAGATTATCAGCTGATAGGGTATTAAAGTAATTTTTGATGATAGAACACCATGTGATTTTGTCATATAAATTAGGAGTTCTAAGAATTGGATGACAGTTTTATGACAAAGTTTCTTCCATTCCCATCCTTTAAATGATGAGTTTTCTCAGCATTTATATTTATAGAAACAGAACAGTGAAAGTGAATTTATATCAAATCTTGTTTTTTCTAAGGATAAGTACCATTCATTCATGGATACATAAACTAATTGTATGCAGACAATGCCATCCATTTCATTAAGTGCATTTCCATTAAGATTATACTTTTTATGTTTAAAATTATTTATCAAAATCTGTAATATATTTGTTTTATCTGATCCTTTTTCTCTAATAATAATTATAAGGACAATTTAATCCTAAGTTGTCTGGTCAAAGGAAATTTTTAAAAATTAGATTTTAATTTAACTATGTATATTTATTGCATAGAAAGAATAGGTTGATTAGTAAAAGATTTTGAAAGACAAAATAGAAATTTAGTGGAAAATTTCTGACAAAGACAAATTTATTCACATAAGTTTTTTAAAAATACATGATGATGAGTAGCACTATAGTAACAGATTCTATTGGATACCTTTAAGAGTGATGTAACAGTTTGTTTAAAAATGTCAAAACTTAAAATATATCCTTTGTACTTGTTTAACAATATAATGAAATAACTTAAATGTCCACCAAAAAAATTGTGAAGGGTATTTAGTTTATACAACTTTTTGTAGTTATACTAATATAAAAGTTTGAAGACCTTATGACCTGAAGGAATTGTCTTGTAACCTAAGTATATTGTTCAATTCATCTCCATTACATACTATTTCAGCTCTTTTTAATGCCTAGAGCATCCTTTGAAGTTGATGAAAGTCTTGTGCCAAGAAAGAGGAAAGTATTAAAGAAAGGGATGATACAAACCCATCAATTGTAGTGTCTCCAGAGGGACTGTTTAAATGAGTAATCAATTTTATTCTTCTCTTCATCATGTTCAGGGAACTTTCAGTCTGCTTACTTATTCAATTTCAAAATTGCATCTCTCATAATTGCTTTTGGACCTACATACAGAATTGATAAGTAAAAAAAAATGTATTTACCTTACAGCTTCCCATTGGGATAGCCCTAGAGAAAAGAGAAAAGAGAGTAAGATTTTATAAGTGAGAAAATGAAACAGGACAATTGCTTTCATCTTGGAAATGGAAAGTAAGATGACTGGCAGAGGTGTAACCAAGATATAGAGAATGAGGAACCAAATTCCTTCCGACTAGCTGTGTGTGTCTGAAGTTAGTTATTTAACCTCTCTGAGACTTAGTTTCCTCAAATAGGAAAAAGCAAAGTATACCTGTCTTAGAGGATTCTGTCAAGTATGAATAAGATTAAGTGTAAGTGTGAAGAGCTTGGCAAAATGTCCAATGTAAAAAAATGTTAAAAATCTTTGGAAATGTTTAAGAAAATAAAGAAAGAAATTTCTTGACAAAAATAAGGTCAGGAGATTCATTTAATATAACAGAGTTTATCTCTTCTAAGTAGTACCATTTAAAGTCCATATGATTATTTCAGAGATATTGTCATTCTTAAGACATTTCAGCAATTACTCTTTTGGAATTGTCCTCAAAGTACAGAAGTTTAGAATACCCTGGTTTTTTTTTTAAGCAGTCTTTTAAGAAAAGTTTTATTTTCCGATAATTATAGATTTACATGCAGTTATAAGAAATAATTCAGAGACATCCTGTGTATCCTCTCCCCTAACAGCAACATATTACAAAACTATAGTACAATAGCACAACCAGAATATTGACAGTGATACAATCCACTGATCTAATTCATATATCCCCAGTATTATTTGTATTCATGTGTGCATATGTGCATGTGTAAGAAAATGTTTATTTTTGCAAAGAAAATATAGATGAAACCTTTCACAAATTTTAATTATCAGATCCCTTGCTACTTAATGAGAATCTGGATCAGGACTTGACAACACCTAACAAAAGAAAACAGATGAAAATCCATAGAATCTTCAATGCTTGGTAAAATGTTGTTATCCCCTGAGGTTGGGAAAATCTCAATAAAGTACAAACAGCACAATCTGAAAAGGGAAAGTCTGATAAAATGGAGTATATCAAAATTAAAACTTTCTACAAAAGAAAATACACCATTAACAAAGTTTAAATACAAGAAAGGCTGGGGTAAAAATATTTTCTACAGACATAAAAGACAAATCTTTAGTATCAAGAATGTAGAAAGATTCAAGAAATGAACATGAACAAAAAACACTATAGAGAAAATGAAGACTGAATGCTAAAAATTCATAAAAACAGGACTATAAATGGAAGTATAAGTGAAAAATGCTCAAGCAAGGAAATGAAAGTTAAAATAACAAAATACTACCTTTTGTTCTTTAGATTTGCAAAAATATGAAAGTTGATAAATATGAAAAGGTAACCACAGATCAATATTTGTTATGAATATAAATGCAAAAATTCTCAATAAAATAATACAAACTGAATTCAACAGCACATCAAAAAAATAATTCACAATGATCAAGTGGGCTTCATGCCACAGACACAAGGATGGTTCAACATATGTAAATCAATAAATGTGAGTCACCACATAATCAGAAACAAAAACAAAGATCAAATGATCATCTCAATAGATGCAGAAAAAGCATTTGACAAAATTCAACACCCTTTCATAATAAAAAATCCTCAATGAACTTGGCATAGAAGGAACATATCTCAAAATGATAAAAGCCACATATGACTATCCCACAGCCAGAATCATACTGAATGGGGAAAAGTTGAAAGCATTCCCATTAAGAACTGGGGGAAGGTATATACATACATAATGAGTGAGATGTGCACCGTCTGGGGAATGGTCTCACTTGAAGCTCATACTTGTGGGGGGAGGGGGGCAAGGGCATTATATGAAACCTTAAAATTTGTACCCCCATAACATGCTGAAATAAAAAAAAATAAAATAAAATTCAACACACACACACACACAAGAACTGGAACAAGACAAGGATGCTCACTGTCACCATTTCTATTCAACATAGTGCTAGAAGTGCTAGCCAAAGCAGTCAAGCAAGAGAAATAAATTAAGGATATCTAAATCAGGAAAGAAGAGGTCAAACAGTTGCTTCTTGTTGATAATATGATCTTATGTCTAGACAGCCCCAAAGATTTCACCAAGAGACTCCTGGAATTGACAATAAATTCAGCAAAGTTTCAGGTTACAAAATCAATGTATACAAATCAGTAGCATTCCTATACTCTAATAATAGTCAAGCTTACAGTCAGATCAAAGTCTCAATAACATTCACAATAGCTACAAAGAAAATAAAATACCTAGCAATATACTTAAACAAGGAGATGAAAGATCTCTATAGATAGAACTACAAAACACTGAGGAAAGAAATCACTGATGATACAGAAAAGTGGAAAAACATATCATGGTCATGAATCAGTAGAATTGATATTGTTAAAATGTCCATACTTCCCAAAATGATTTATAGATTAAACACAATCCCCATCAAAATGCGAACATCATATTTTACAGATCCAGAAAAAATAATTCTACATTTCATTTGGAACCCGAATAGAGCCCAAATAGCCAAAGCAATCTTAAGCAAAAGGAACAAATGTAGAGTCATCATATTACCAGAGTTCAAACTATGCTACAAGGCTATAGTAACAACATTGGATTGGCACAAAAATAGAGACACAGACAAATGGAACAGAACAAAAAACCCAGACATAATACCATCTGCATACAGTCAACTAATCTTTGACAAAGCAGAGAGAAATGTACACTAGGGAAAAGAAGCCCTATTCAATAAATGGTGCTGAGTCAACTGGATAGCCATATGCAGAAGAATGAAACAAGATTCGTATCTCTCACCATTCAAAATTAATTCAAAAATTAATTCAAGAAGTATAGCAGATTTAAATGTAAGGCATAAGCCCACAAGAATACTGAAGAAAATGTTGGAAAAATCATTCAAGATATTGGCCTACATAAAGAAGTTATGAAGAAGACCCAATAGCAATCACAGCAACAACAAAAATAAATGGGACTTGATTAAATTAAAAAGCTTCTGCACAGCCAAGGAAATAATCCATAAAGCAAATAGACAACCTACAGAACTGGAGAAAATATTCACAAACTGTACATCTGATAAAGGGCTGATAACCAGAATTTACAGAGAACTCAAGCAAATCATACAGAAAAAATCAAACAACTCCATTAAAAAGTGGGCAAAACATAATGACTGCAATGCACACCAACTGGGGATGGACACGCTTGAAGCTCTGACTTGAGGGGGCAGGGGGACAAGGGTAATATACATACCTTAACATTTGTACCCCCATAATATGCTGGAAAAAATTTTAAAAAGGAAAAAAAAACATAAAAAGTGGGCAAAAGACATGAACAGGAGCTTCTTGAAAGAATATAGACAAATGGCCAATAAACATATGAAAAAAATACTCAATGTCAATAATCATCAGGGAAATTCAAATTAAAACCACAAGGAAATATTACCTTACCCCAATTAGAATGGATTTCATTAAAAAGTCCAAAACAAAATATGATGCTTTTGATGCAGAGAGAAACGAATGCTTATACTCTGTTGGACTCTGTTGTATACTCTGTTATACTCTGTTGGACTGCAAATTAGTACACCTTCTATGGAAAACAATATGGAGATTCCTCAAAGAACTAAAATTAGATCTACTATTTGATCCAACAATCCCACTACTGGATATTTACCTAAAGGAAAATAAGTCATGTTATCAAAAAGACATCTGCACTCAAATGTTTATTGCAGAACAATTCACAATTGCAAAGATCTGGAATCAACCCAAATGCCCATGGATTCATCAGTGGATTAACAAAATGTGGTATATGTATACCATGGAATACTACTCAGTCATAAAAAAGGATGAATTAATTCCTTTTGCAACAATATGGATAGAACTGGAGGCCATTATCCTAAGTGAAGTAGCTAAAAAATAGAAAAACAAACACCACATGTACTCTCTATTAAATTGCAACTGATGAGCACACATGTTCATAGGGAGAAGTATATCCCAATGGAAATCAACGGGGGAGAGGAGAGAAAGGGGATGGGCAAAAACCTACCTAATAGGTAAAATGAACACTATATGGATGATGGGTACACTTATAACCCTGACTCAAGTATTACAAAAAAAATCCTTGTAACTAAAAATATTTGGACCCTTGCAATACTTCTAAATAAAAAAATAAAATATACTAAAAGGAAATGGATAAAAATAACAATAACATCTATTAGTTGAGTGCTATGTGTGAATGATTACATTTAGTCCTCAATACTAAGCTATGAGGCAGGTAATGTCAGTATAAATTTTATCAACTGTACTGGAAGATAATTTGTTAGTATCTATTAAAACTTAAAATGTGCATATCTATCAGCAATTTCATTTCTTAGCATCCTCCCTGGAGATGTAGTTGCTCATGAGCACAAAGAAGCATATACAAGAATGTTTACTGTAGCAGAGTCTGTAATACTGAAAAATTGGAAATGAACTAAATGTCCAATAATAAGAGAATGGTTAATTGTCTGTTCATATAGTAGTTCAAATGAATGAAGGTAGCTATAGAAATTTACTTGGATTGATATCCAAAATATATTGTTGAGTAGAAAAAGCAAATTATAGAGCAATACCATTTATGTTAAACGTATACATCAGCACTCATACTTTTATTATATAGTATATACATAAGTATATATATAAATAATATGTATTAATTTTAATTAAACTTAATCTTCATTAAGAAGAAATTAAAGCTCAGATAGTCTAAGCAACTTTCCATTTTATATTTATTGAGACATGTCAAAGCAATGTATTACTTGTTTTCTACCTGCAACAGCAAAAGGATAAATCTCAGTCCTGCTACTAAATGGCTGTATTGTTTTTGATAAATCAATTAGCCTTTCTGATCTTTATTATTCTAATTGAAAAATGGTAATAATAATAACCATCTATCCTATATGGTTGTTTTCAGGATAAAAAGAAGTACCATATATAAAGATTTTAGCACTGTACTTGGCATGAAGAAAGCCTTCAAAATATGGTAGCTATTTTTCCTAATAACATTGATGAAGATAAAGGAAAACAGCACTGATGATTAACTCTGGGGTATTTAGGGAAAGGTTTATTGGAAAATAATCTTAGGTGAGCTTTTTTGCTAAGGATAAGAAGGGTGTTCTAGGCTGTGGAAATAATATGTTTGAATGCAACCTAGGATGAAACACAAAAGAAAATTTAATGAGCTACTTGTAGTTGAGTAAAGGGGTGCAGGAAGAAAGAGTTTGAGTAAGACTATCAAAGAACTTGATTGTCATATATTTAAGCTTAATTCTATTAATCATGACATGATATTGAAGGACTTTAACAATCTTGATTAACCCAAAATGGCAGAGTTGAACGTGGATTGTAGGGGGAAACTAGAAGGCTGTTTTTAGGTAGTGGCAATAGGAAGGAAGAAGCCAAGTAGAGTTCAAACCAGCAATTAAATACAATGCACTTGCTACAAGATCCAGTTACTTATGTGTCATAAAACAGAGTAAGGAGAACCAGGGGAGGCAGGAAAGAATGAGAAAAACAGACTAAGAATTATATGGACTATAATTCCTGCCAAAAATATTAAGATTTTTGCTGGCAATAGTCATATGTATTTTAAAGAACTTAAGAGGAAAAAAACAGTCTTTTATATTTACCCTGATATTTACCCTATCGTTTCATTTCTGAAGATCCAAGTTTCTCTCTGCTATCACTTCCCATTCAATCTGAAGAATGTCCTTTAGCATTTCTTGTAGGGCAGGTCTGCTTGTGACAAACTCTCTTAGTTGTCCTTCATCTCAGAATGTCTTTATTTTGCCTTCCCAACAGGTATTTTTTACTGAATATAGAAATGTGGATCCACAATTCCTTTCTCTCAGCATATTAATGATGTTACTCTACTGTCTTCTGGCCTCCATGGTTTTTCATGAGAAAATTTGAAGCCATTTAAATCTTTGTTCCCCTATACATCACTTTTCTTTAGTGACTTTCAAGAATTTTTCTTTCCTTTGGTTTCAGCAGTTTGATGATGGTGTATTTAGGCATATTCCTATTTGAATTTGGCCTGTTTGGGGTCTGATGAGCACACATGTGCATTTTAAATCTATAAATCTATGTGTTTTACTAAATTTGGGGAAATTTCTCTTGTTATTTTATCATAAGATTTTGTATACCAATTATATTATGCCTGCATTCTGTAATTCTCAATGACACATAGATCATGTCTTTGGTATTATCTCACAAATCCCCAAAGCTCTGTTCAGTTTTCATTACTTCTTCCTCTGTTCCTTAGATTGTATACTTTCTATTGATCTATATTCAAGTTCACTGACTCTTCCCTGTCATCTCTATTATACTATTAAACCCATACCATGATTTTAGAATTTCAGATATTACAGTTTTCAGTTCTGGAAGGGCTGATGTTAGCTTATATTACTCCGTTGAGGACTTTTTATTTCTACATATTTAAAGTGTGTTTACTTTTACTTCATGTAACATAGTTAAAATAGTTGCTTGGAAGATTCCCCCCCCCCAATTTTTAGGTCATCTGAATATTGGCATCTGGTTCCCTTAAGAACTGATCACACTTTTTATGGTTCTTTCTATGTTGAGTAATTCTAGATTGTATAATGGACATATGTTCTGACATACAGTCTGTGGACCCTGTTATAATGGACTAAAGATTTTTTATTTTATTTTTGTTCGTGTTGTAGGCTATTAACCCACTTAGGTTCAAATTGCAATTTCTATCTTACTTGCTGTAGGTGGTGGTTGTGATCCCAGTTCAGTTTTCCAGGTCTTTGCTATGCTGGTTTGGTTTCATTCCACACAAGCATAGCCCAGGAGTAAGCCTAAGATTGTGTGGGTTCATATACACAGTTAGGGAATTCCTTTCTTTGGCTCTCTTCTCTCTAGGGTTCCCCTTACAATCTATGGTCCACATGCTTCTTTTTTTCTGATTTCTCTGACCAGTAAGATGTGGTTTCTATTGAAACAGTCTACACTATTGTACAGTTATAAAAACTGAGACCACACTTAGGGCAATTCCATGTGGGAAAAGATATTTTAAAAACTCAGAAAAGCAACGCCCTGTGGGTCATTTCTCTAATTTTTTTACTTCCCTCTACAATCTGCCTACTATCATTTACTCTTTGGAGTGACAAGATAGTTGGTTTCTTGTGTATATTTTGTCCAGTTTTTAGTTGTAATCAGCAGGAGAGATGGTCTGTTACTGAGATTAGCCTTCCATATCAAAACTGAACCTGATTTGTCTTTTTTTACCCTACTCCTGTTAATGTATTTGTCAAACTATCCCATAATATGATAGTTGCTAATTGTTAACTATGTTGGCTTTCTTTACTACCAAAAGTTTTCTTCATGTGTTTTGTAAAATCATTTTGAGATAGTTTTTTTTTAGCATATTATGGGGGTACAAATTTAAGGTTTCAATAAATGCCCTTTCCCTCCTCCCCCCACAAGTCTGAGTTTCCAGCATGACCATACTTTCATTTGTTAACTGTCTTTCTTTTTCTCTCTCATTTCTTTAATGCAATCTATAACTAAACATCTATGAACTATACAATCAACATTCGTGTTAGTATAGTACTACTGCTATTATTAATAATAGTAATAATAGCCAACATTTATACATCTTTTACTACCTGCCAGGTTCTAGTTCAAATGTTTTACATTCAATTTTTTAAAATTTTAGAATAGTATTTTATATACAAGCAAAATATCATGCTGGGATTTTGATAGAAATTATATTAAATCTATAGATCATTTGGGGAGAACTAGCACCTTTACTATGTTCAGTGTTCAGTGAACACAGTATGTCTCACCATTTACTTAGATCATCTTTGATTTCTTTCAATGGAATTTTGCACTTTTCAGCATACAAGTCCTGTACATTTTTTGTTAGATTTATACCTGAGTATTTCATTTTTAAAGTAATTATAAATGACATTATATTTTATATCTTGGTTTCCATATGTTAATTGCTAGCACATAGAAATACAATTTATTTTTATATGTTACTCTTGTTCTCTGTGCCCTTGCTGAGCTCAATTATTAGTTGTAGGAGGTTTTGTTTGCTTGTTATATTCTTTTGGATCTTCAATGTAGAGCATCATGTCATCTGCAAATAGGAATGGTTTTATTTCTTTCTAATTTGCATCCCTTTTCTTTCCTTTTTCTGTTGATTGTGTGGGCTGGGACTTGTAGTACTATGTTAAATAAGAGTGGTGTAAGCGGATATACTTGCCTAGTTCCAGATCTTAGACAGAAAGCATTTAATCCTTGATTGTTAAGATGATGTTAGTTGTAGGGTTTTTATAGATGATCTTTATCAAGTTTAGGAAGTTCCCCTTTATTTCTAGTTTGCTTAGATCTTTTTAAATCATAAATAACTGTTAAATATTGTCAAATTGTTTTCTGCCTCAATTGATATGATCATGTGATTTATCTTTTTTCATTATGTATTTATCTTTCAGCATATTATGGGTATACAAATGTTTAGGTTACATACATTGCCTTTGTCCCACCTAGGTCAGAGCTTCAAGCATGTCCATCCCCCAGGCAGTGCGCACCACACTCATTAGGTAAAAATATACCCATCCCCTCCTCCTCCCTCCCACCTGCCCAACACCTGATGAATGTTACTACTATATGTGCACTTCAGTGCTGATCAATTAATACCAATTTGCTGGTGAGTACATGTGGTGCTTGTTTTTCCATTCTTGGGAAACTTCACGTAGTAGAATGGGTTCCAGCTCTATCCAGGATAATACAAGAGGTGCTAGATCATCATTGTTTTTTGTGGCTGAGTAGAACTCCATGGTATACATATACCACATTTTATTAATTCACTCATGTATTGATGGGCATTTGGGTTGTTTCCACATCTTTGCAATTATGAATTGTGCTGCCATAAACATTCTAGTGCAGATATCTTTTTTATAGAAGAGCAAAGTAGATATCTTTTTTTCCTTTGGGTAGATGCACTGTAATGGGAATGCTGGATCAAATGGTAGTTCTACTTGTAGCTCTTTGAGGTATCTCCGTATTACTTTCCACAGAGGTTGAACTAGTTTGCAGTCCCACCAGCAGTGTAGGAGTGTTCGTATCTCTCTGCATCCACACCAACATTCATTGTTTTGAGACTTTTTAATGAAAGCCATTCTCACTGTAGTTAAGTGATAGATATCACATTGTGCTTTTGATTTGCATTGCCCTGATGATTAATGATGTTAAGTATTTTTTCATATGTTTCTTAGCCATCCTTCTGTCTTCTTTTGAAAAGTTTCTGTTCATGTCCTTTGTCCACTTTTTTTTTTATTTCGGCATATTATGGGGGTACAGATTTTAAGGTTTCAATAAATGCCCATTTCCCCCCCTCCCCCCAAAAGTCTGAGTCTCCATCATGACCATCCCCCAGATGGTGCACATCTCACTCATGGGTTGTCTGTTTTTTTCTTGTTGATTTTCCTGAGTTCTATATAGATTCTAGTTATCAACCCTTTATTGGATGTATAGCATGCAAATATTTTCTCCCATTTTGTAGACGTTGTCTGTTTGCTCTTGTGATAGTTTTCTTGGCTGGGCAGAAGTTTTTTAATTTGATTAGGTCCCATTTATTTATTTTTGTTGTTGCTGTGATTGCCTTTGGGGTCTTCTTCATAAATCTTTGCCTAGTCCAATGTCTATAAGAGTTTTTTCAACATTTTCTTCTAGAATTCTTATAGTTTCACACCTTAGGTTTAAGATCATGTGATTTTTCTACCCAATGTTAAAGATAATGATATATGAATATTAAAATTTGCTGAAGATAAATTGGAGAAAATTATGTGTTTAACAGAAACAATTGAGTTTCTTTAGTGTAGGGCATTTAAAATTTAATGTATTCTTTTTATTTTGGGGGGAGTAAATTGATTTTTGTGGCCTTTTAAGCAACATATCTACTGTATAAAACCAGATATATCTATTCATTATTGATAATTACATTTTCTAGAATTTTCTGAAAGATATGACTTGACAAAAGTTTTGGACTAATTCTGGATGTGAAAAACCATCATAGATATATGATCTGGAGATCAAAATTTTAAATTTCCTGAATATTCAAATGGATTATGGATTTGCTAGAATAGAATATTTGAAATCAAACCACCCCAGAAATATTCATGGCTTATGGGCACATCTTTGTCAGGACCCACAAGAAACAAATGACAGTTAGGAGAGCTCTTATCCTCACTGCCTTCTTATCAAGCTCTGTCTACTCTTGGGGAATATTAGGTTACCTAATGGAAATGGTTTTACTACTTCCCCTGCAGTCCGTATTCCAACCACATTTTTTTTAACACCCAGGTTAGAATCAGTTCCACCAATACAGTGTTAAAACTGAGGGGCATGTGTGTATGTGTGTGTGTGTGTGTGTGTGTGTGTGTGTGTATGTGTGTGTGTGCTTCTGTACTTTTTTAAATTGCCAAGACTGCTTCTGATGACAAATACTTTTAGGCAATGAATATTTCCACAGACCTTCACTTCTCTGAGATTTAATAATGCTCCTTTATGATTAATTTTATTGGCCTTTTAATGTAGTTTGAAATCAGACCATATAAAATTTGTCCCTCAGTTTTCTAATGTGATAATAAATGTTTTCACTTTTTTTTTTTTTTGCTTCTGTCTCTTTTTTTAAGGTTGAGTGAGTTTCTGCTTCTAAGCTTAGGGTGATACATAACCCATGTCCACAAAGTAGGGCATAGAAAGTAATGTCACTACTATTTTATGTCTTATAATTCACCTGAAATTTGCAACATATGAATATTTTGTCTTTCTAGTGTAAATAGAGAGCATATCTCTAGACCAGTGGTTCTCAAACTTGAGCATATGTCGGAGTTGCCTGGAGGACTTGTTAACACATGGAGTACTGGGCCCCATCTCCAGAGTTTCTGACGCTTTAGGTCTGGGGTAGAGCTGAGAATTTGCATTTCTAACAAGTTCCAAGTGATGCTGAGACTACTTCTCCAGGGACCATAGTTTGAGAACTACTGAACTACTGTTCTAGGAAGAGGGGAAATATGTTTAATCCTGGTTTATGTACAAATTATTTGTGTGAATTAAGCAAGTCATAAATATTCTATTCCACAGTTTCTTCATCTGATAAAGATTAATGATACCAGTCCAAACTACTTTGTGGACTTCTTGGAGGAGCCAGTGGAATAATGCATATGAAAGTGCTTTTGAAAATTAAAAGAAACAAATACTTTTGTGAAATTGTTAAATGTTTTCAGAGGTCCTGAGAAGGTAGAATGATAATGTAAGAAATCTTCACTCGAGCATACCATAGTTCACAAAGAACATTTGTAATTTTATTTTCTTCATAATTTTACCTCTCTTTCTACTTTTATAGCACATTAATGATTGTCTTTTGGTTATTATCAAGCAGCAGATAAGTGGTTGGCAAATCAATAAACTCTTTTGTCTTGAGTCTCTGGTTTTATTTTTTCCCACCCATGGTCTCTGAGTAGCCCTCTTTTTTTCCCCAATGCTTATTGTGGAAATATTTCACAGGGAATGGGATGACACTAAGTCTCAGGATATTGCTTCTTTTTCCTAAACAAACACGCTTATCACTAGGGAACAATCCTGCCTTAGTTGATGACATATTAGTTCAGGTGTCCTCAAACTATGGCCCTTATCCAGCCCGCCGGATGTTTTTGCTGCCGCCGCTGCCTGTCCTGCTTAGCAGCTGACTTCTCCCAGGCCCACAGTGCGCATGTGTGGAATGTGCACCACACTCTCCAATGGCCCTCCAAAAGTCTGAGGGACAGTGAACTGGCCCCCTGTTTAAAAAGTTTGAGGACCCCCACAATAGTTGATATAAATAAAGGTGTTCCTTTTAGGCCCTTTCAGCTATTCAGGTTCACTACTTATAAATCAGTGAAAGATGCAATTTGAACTTGATTCCTTAGAAAGATACAAAGACAGAGAGGATGGGTTGCACTTTAACACTAAATATTAAAGGACAAGTTTGCTGTCAAAACCAGGCCACTAGCTTCATTTGATCTATTGGTTTTGAGCTGAAGGAAGGCTGGGGAAAAGAGTGATCATGTTGTGCCAACAGCTAACAAGGAAACATTTTCATCATTTTTATTTGTACCAAATATAATCATGGGGTGGTGTTTTTTGGTATAGCAGGCATTGCTTTCATTTGAATGCTAATTACATTTTCAATGTATGAATTAATTATAACTTCTATTGACTATGTTGATATTGTTCAGAAAAATTATCTCTCAGATCAGATGAAAAGTTTTGCCTGTGTATGGAAGGCTCAAGTGACTTGTTCTGCATATGACATTAATATTCCTTGGTGTAAGCTTCATAAAACATTAAAACCAAATTAAACACATCCCTGCTGATTTATTTATTTAAAGCCATGGGGGTGGAGGTCCTCTTTCTTTCTGTATATGTAGATAAAGATATATGTCTGCCCCACTCCCCCTGCCTACTTGGAGCATATTTAAAGATTTCATCAAATATACCTAAAAACGATTGTCTTCAAAATTACAGCAAGTTTTATTAAACCCTGATGTGTTTAGGCAAAAGCAGCAATTTGTGTGATCATACTTTGTCTAAAGCTGTTTTGAACATTCCCTGTGCCAGAGAGAGAGGTCCCCCCAAATTAGCAATAAATGCTAAGAGTAAATGAGAATTAACACTTTCTGCACAGATCTTTTTCAAAAAGCTAGAGTATTTTTAAGTGCTTCATTGCTCCTTCTTGATTACTTGCTTTGGGACTGAAATACAGTATAGAACAGCTTATGGTGTGGGGAATTAAAATGTAAAGAAATCCATGATGATAATTAACCCTGACTCATTCAGTCATGTTTCTGGAAGAGAGACCATAGAATTTAGCTTTCATTTTTTATCATTCCTTTATGGGATAAAGGGACTCCTAGCCTGAGAAGAAGAGTTGAAAACAATCTATATTCTGACAACTCTGAAAAATATATATCTTATTTATTTATTCATTAGTTCACTGGACAAATATTTATTAAATGCCTACTATGTATCAACCAATGTTTTGGGCACTGAAGATATAGTAGTGGGTAAAAAAAGTCTCTAATCCCAGAAAGCTTACATTAGTGGAAGAAGGCAGGCAATAAATAAAAAAGTAAGTACATTTTGAGCATGACACATGGTGTCATGAGCAAAGGAGAAAAATGAAGCAGGATAAGAGGGATAGGCAGAGATGGGGAATGAGGGGGGAGTTGCTATTTTATTTACAGTTGTCGGGAAATGCCTTGACTGTGAGGAGGTAAAAGGGCACTGCAGAACAATCTCCAAGGTGGGAGTGTTCTTGTCCTGAATGCAAACAGTAAGAAAGTCAAGAGGTTGGAGAAATGTGAGTAAGAGGAAGGGTGGAAAGAGATGAGATCAGAGAAGGGGTGTGTGTGTGTGTGTGTGTGTGTGTGTGTGTGTGTGTGTGTGTGTGTGTGTGTGTGCTTGATCATTTATGGTCTTGTATACTATTGCAAGGACTTTGGCTTTTAGTCAGAGTAAGCTAGGAAGCCATTAGAAGGTTTAGAATGAGAAAAGATATGCCCTACTTCAGTTTCAATGAATCATTCTGGATGCTTTGTGTAGAATAGAGAGTCGGAGAACGAGGACAGAAGCAGGGAGATCTGTTAGGAGGCTTTGGCAATAGTGGAGGGGAGAGACAATGCCAGCTTGAATCAACGTAGTGGAAATGAAGGTGGAGTGAAATGATAAGATTCTGGATATATTTGGGAGGAATAGTTGTACTTGCTGATGAAATGGCTATGGAGTCTAACAGAAAGAGAAGAGTAACGATGACACCAAAGTTTTTGGCCTGAGCAGATGGAGTTTACATTTACTGAAAGGCTGAGATGGGGAATTAGCTGATTGGAGGCGTGTGTAAGGTAACCAGGAAAATAGCCTCCCCAAAACATTCCTCTGAGTACGAGGCTTATATATCCAACTAATTACTGGATATCTTTGCATAATCCTCAAATGTAACATGACCTTGCGCAAAATGAAACTCTATCCCCCGACTCAAACCTGCTCTTCCCTAGGCTGCTCCATTTCAGTAAGTGTTGCCACATTCTGCGTGGTGCTCAAGTCAGAAAGTTTGGTATTATTATTCTTGATTCTCCCTACTTCATCACCTCCCTACATCCAATCTATCTACAACTCTTGTTATTTCTACTTCCAAAATATATGTGGTAAACTCTCCACTTCCATCCATCCCCATGGCCATTGCCCTGACCCAAGTCACATTATCCCTTCTTTACCTGGACCAGGGCCATAGCTTCCTCCATTCTTTACATAGCAGCTAGAAGTAACTCTTAAAAATGAAAAATATGATACATCCATTCTGCTGCTTAAAACCCTTCAATGGTTTTCTATTTCTCTTAAGGAAAAAAAATGCAAACTCCTTCTCAGGGCCTTACAGAGCCTGCATGAGTTGATTATAGCTTCCTCTCCAATCTCATTTTTAATCTCGTATTTTTTATAATATTTTGCTCTCCCACTTGTTTTCTGTGATCCAGCCATGCTGGACTCCTTTCACTCACTTGAGTTTCCCAGATATTTTCCACCTCTATACTTTGTTCCTTCATGAAATGTTCTTGCCCTCGTCTTCTAATGGCTGGCTTCTTTCAACTTCAACAGTCTCCTTCTCAGAGAAATCTTCCTTGTATGCCCTATCTAAAGACTCTCGCATCACACACACTTTTTATTCATTACCCAGTTTTAATTTTTTTCTTGGCATGGGTTACTATTTGATACTATATTGTTTCACTATATATTTTCTTGCTTATTATTTGTTTCTCCTTTCAGATAGTAAGCTCCATGAGGGCAGAGATTATATCTGTTTTATTTACCACTATGTACACCGTGCTTAGTACAAGCTCTTGTCCATTGGAGATACTCATCTCATATGTATTATATTCTCAGAAATAAATACAATAGATATTCATATTTTAGGTTTGCCTTGATTCAGTTATAAAAATCTTAAGTGCTATGGTAAAGACCCTGAGACAGATGCTGTAGGGTAGGCAATCCCCAACGTTTGGCCTAATATCCATCAGAGATATCCTCATGGATTTGTGACCAAACAAGAAAGGAAAATGTAGTATTTATATATGTGTTTCTTTAAGGCTGAAAACTACTTGCTTAGGGAGGACTGACCTTTATTTTGAGATTATGTCTCTTGTGTGCATGTGTGTGTGTATGTGTGTGTGTGTGTGTGTGGTTATGTGGCATGTAAAATGTCCTTGTTAAATACAATCATAGTGGTAGTAGGTACAATTCTTTAAAAATACCCTGGCTGGCTAAATAAAAAGTTGATAGACCTGTTTTTGTCCCATGCATTTCGTTTTGTTAATTTTTCTGTTTAACACAGGCAGGTTTGGAAACTACCAGTGGAAGCAATGCAAGCTGAGTAAGGTGCAGTTACTGTTGTAAGAATCCAAAAAAGTAATGCAAAGGAATAAAATCAGGGCACAAATTTGAGGCCTAATCTGAGAGACAATATTAAAGAAATACAATGTGTCATGCACGTAAGAGTATGGAGGGTAGGAAAATGGTGGGTGAGTGGTGGACCAAGAAAATCTTCATGAAGTTCAAATTTGAAATAGGTATGAAAGAAGAAGGATGATTTTGAAAGTTAGAAAGTATAGTCCAGGCAAAGGAAACACTGCAATAAATACATAAGGACATTGGAAAACATGAATTGAATAAAGAAGTCAGCATCTGGAAGTCTAATGTAGCTAGAGTTCAAAGTATACACAATGAAAAATACTGAGAAAAAATGGCTGAAAGGTGAATCGAGATCCAATTGTAAAGGACCTTGCTTTGAAGAATTTAGATATAACCCCTCAATTGTTATCAATTAGTCAATAAGGCAGTAAGCCAGTAAAAAATTTGTTGAGAAATGTGATATCATCTGAGCTGACCTTTAATAAATTACTTCAGGACTAGGTGAAAAATGAATGGTTTAGTGGTTTTAAAACATGGCCACAAAATCTTTGACATTTCTCCTATCAAGAGGTGGAACCTCTGTCCGCTTCCTTTGACTTATCTGACAGAATGCACCAAAATTGATAAGGCTAGGTTATAAAAGACCATGTAGCTTTCTCCATGTTTTCTTGAGACCCTATCTAAGAATTCCAACTACACTGCTCTGAAGAAACTCAAGCCACATGAAGAGGCTTCTTGTGGGCTCCCTGGCCAACAGTCCCAACTGAACCCAATATTTGAGTTATTCTAGCCCAGGTACAAGGCTTGTGAGTAAACAAGCCTTCAGATGATTACAACCCTGTGAAGTCACCGCCAGCCTTCAAGTCTTCCCAGCTGAAGCCACAGACATTATAAAGCAGATAAAATCCATCACTACTGTGCCCTCTTCAAATCCCTGATCCAGGAAATCTATAGTGGTTTCATACCATTGAGAGTTTGGGGTAATTTGTTACATAACAGTGGATACTTGGAACAGATGGGAATGGAGAGAAAACCTGGAATCAGAGATCATCTTGGAGTCTCTAGTGGTGGTATGTGTAAGAGACATATTCTTTGTATGGTATCTAGTTCAGGGATTGAGAAATCAGGCAGAAAATGTGATCCATGAGCTATTGTACCCTATTTTGATTAAGCTTCATTGAATTTGCTGGCATTTGGAGTTTTATTAGTTTTTTGAGGTGAATGAGCTAGACAAGGGTGATGAAAAAATGACTGCCAATATCTTTCTGACTTAGGGACAGGATGGACTTCTTAAAAGAGCACGAATCACATAGCAAATAGTATCAAAATTAGAAACACTATGTACAAAGTTATAGCAGGTTAAAAAACAAGAGAAGGCATTTATCTAAAATTGACATGGAATTAATATGTAGAATATACAAGCAATTCCAGCAAATAAACAAAAAAGATGATAATTCTCATAGAAAATTGGCAAAAAATATGCATAAGAAATTTACAGAATAAGAAACTCTAAAAGCCAACAAGCATATGTAAAGATGTTCAAAATCAAGAGTAATCAGAGAAATGTATATTAAAACAATAATGAGAATCCACTTTACACCTGACTGACAAAAATTAGGAGACTTGGCAATGTTAAGTGCTGTTGGTGATGTGGGGATGTACATTTGCTGGTGGGAGTGAGCACCAGAACAGCCACTCTGTTGGAGGGCAATTTGGTACTCCTTAGGATAAGTACCTTAGGCTACATACATGGAGGTCTAGCAGCGTTTCATTTGTGTTTAATCTGAAAAGAAATTATCACACAACTCCATAAAGGGAAATATATGAGCTTATTTATTACAGTACTGCAGTCCTAATGAGTTGGCAGCTACCTGGGTGTCCATCACTAGGAGACTGGAGGAAAAAGCTACGGTGGATACTCAACATGGATTATTATGCAGCAAATAGAAGCAAGAATTTAAAATATATATGGATCCTAAAATATAGTGCAAAGTGAAGAAAAAGTAAGAAAAGAATAAGATATGTAACAAAGTATTGGTTTCATAGATTAAAATTTGGTCAATAGAAAATAATGATACATGTTTTACAAGAGCATTAATGAACAATCAGGAGAATAGTTGCTGGTGGGTGGGTACTGGGAGTAAATAAGAAATGAAAAGGGAATAAAGAAGTAAAGAAAATAAAGGAGATGTGCACCAAGCAATGATGATGACGTGCCATGAACTGAAAGGTACGATGAATGTAACCTTGTGCACCTGAGACCCAAAGGTCATAACTACAAAGCAATAAAACAGATAAAAGCTTCTGGAATCTCTGCTTATTTTGAATTGTTTTTAATTCTTCCTGGAATTAGGTTCATTTTGTCCTCTAAATTTCTATCTGGACATATACAATTAAGTCAGACTACCAGGTGTGGGTTACTCAAGTGCTACATATTTCTATCAGGAAATTTTACTAGAGCTCATTTGGCAATCTTAAGATTCTGTACCTTGATTCAAGTGGCTTAAATTTTTCTCCTTGATTATGAAAATAATCCATATTCATTGTGGAACATTTAGAAAACACAAGAAAAAGGTCAAGAAAAAAATAATTCAAAAAAGAATCAAGAAGAAAATTATAATTATCTCCACTATAATCTCACCACCCAGAAATAATTATGGTTAATATTTGGATATATTTATTTTCAGTCTTTTTTCTAAATATAAGCATGTCTATATAAGTATTAATATTAAACATGCATATGCAAATATATGCATATGTTTATTATTTTTGCAATCATACTATATGCAAATTTCACTGTTGTCAGAATTAAGTAGCATATCTTTTAAAATCTTTGCTTAGTTTGTAGGTGTTAATGGAATCTCATTATTATTTCAGTTTGCATTTATTTGATTCCCTGTGAAGTTTGATTTCTTTTTTTTAGCTATTTTTATTTTCTTTTTGTGAATGATCTCATGAACTTTTTTCATTATTCTATAGGATTCTTGTTAAAAAATCAATTTTATATTTTCATTATATGTGAATATCATTAAATCTTTGTCATGCCCCTTGTAATTTAATTTAATTTATGCCAAAAGTATTACAGCTTTTTGTTCTTTTATAGGTAGTCAACCATATTATATGTTCTTTTCTATATTTTCTACATCATCTTTAAGCTTAGAATGTCTTTACTCACCTATAATTTCTTCTCTCTTATCTATGTATCTGTGTGTACATTTATAGTTTTAAAAATCTTATTCTTTGGTCAAAAGCAGGAACTTATTTTATTATAAAATATGGCAGATATATCTAAGTTGATTTTCTCAGTCTCTGTCATTAAATTGTCCTTAATTTTTCTATTAATTCTCAATGCTTCCTTTATGATGGGTTAATTCACAAGCACACACACATGCTTATGTTTGTTTCTACTATAGCATTAATTTGTCTATTCCTGCATCAGAAATATAATATTTTAATTATTATAGGCTTATAATATATTTTAATAGCTAATAACTGGCATGGCAATCCTGTAATATTCTTTCGAAAACAATATTCTTTTTTCCATGTGAACTTTAAAATTATTTTAAGTTTCAAAATAAACTCCATTTAGGATTTTATTAGCAATGACATTTAAACAACATAATCATCTGGCAATCAGAATCTTCAAAATATCTAGAATTTATATCCAAAATGATTTATCACTTCAACTTGTTCAAGTCATTTAAAAAATCTTTTTATAAAGTTTAATCACTTTTTTCATATATATTGTTCACATTATCTTGATTAAGGTTATACTTGACTTCTGTTGCTATCATTGACCACCATACAGTGTGGCACTGGACCACCTTAACTGACTGAATATGGAAAGAAGGGCATTAATGGAGATTGAGAGTTGAGAGATTTGCTCCCATCTGCTTCAGCAGAAAGTTTCAGTGCAAAATTGTGGTGTCTTCCTATATGTATTTTTTCTCATAGATGTTGTAGTCTGTGGAGGAAGACAGTGAAAGGTCCAACTAACATTCCATCCTTCAAACACTACTGTTATGTCAAAGGAGAGGTTCTCAACATTTTAAATACATTTAGCCCCACCTCCACTGCTTTTAGTGGAAATTCCTTGCAAGATTCAGCAAATTATTAGGCACTACTCTTATTTTCATTCCTACTATGGCTTTGTATCTTATTTTGCTTTTTTATGAGCATTTTAATGGAAACATGGATGTATTCAAGATAGGCTAAGTAATGCTGCAGTAAAAATCAACCCCCAAATTTCAGGGGCTCTATACAAGACAAGTTTATTTTTCATTCCTACTGTTTATTCAATACTGGTTTTCAGGGGGAATCTGATTGTTACAGGCTTATGGAGATTCCATGTCATCACAAGCTTACACTATCACTGCAGCAGTGAAAAAAATATGTTAAATCACATACTGGTTCTTATAGCTTCCATATAGGAATATCACTTTAGCACTCTTTAATTGGCCAAACTCAGTCACATGGCCTTACCTGATTTCAAAGTTAGGTGGGAAGTATAATCCTACTACGTTCCCAGAAGGAGAGCAGGATATTTGTGAACAACCCTAATGATTAGCATACGTTCACATTCTGAGAGTCTTATTTTAGTGACTTTTTAAAATGGCATCTGTGGCTTTTTAATCATTTATAATAAATAGACTAAGTCACTTAATAGATGAGCAGTACATTAAAAGCTGAAAAAGTGTTAATTCTTATAGGAATGCAATTTATTTTTAAAGGAAATGACCAAAAAAGACAGGAGAAGTTATGTCTTTGATGCTGGAAGGTCTTTTTTGCAACATTTGGCTTTCAGATATGGATTGGAGAGGATAATCCTCTCTGCTGTTGTATCCATGGAATAACTGTAAAGTGCAATGCATTCAGAACTCTCTTTCATTGCTTGAATACTTTAGTATGTATATTTACTTCTTCCTCTTCCTTCCAAAGGCAAATATTTGAGTATGGGTGTAATCCCTTGAATGCCCAGTGTCCTCTACTACTGGTTTATAGGCATTCACTGTTTCTTTTTAACAATAGAGGAGAGGGAAGTCTTGTTGCTATAACATGCTGTTTCAGACAATCGTGGACTGTGAGGTTGCCAACTCTGGCATCAGTTAAATCAGGATCAGAGTGCAATCAGTAGTGGGAGTAGGGAGAATCCACCTAATACATATCTCATACTGATTAAAATAAATGAATGCTCTGTATCTTCTAACTGGTATCAAAAGACATTTACAGTTTTCCTAGCCTGTTTCCCACGTCTATTTGGCACAGAGACTGCCAGGATCAATGGTCCAATTTTAGTTCCACTTTCTTCTATCGTTCCCTGTATTCAGCTCTTCGGAAGTGAGTTAATAATGTAAAATCTGGCTGAATTAAATTCATTTAACTGTGCTGCCAATTCCCTTCCCTTCATGCATTTTTAAAGAGATCTCAAACCAGTGATGGATTTCTAATGCTCTAGGAAAAGAAAGCAAGCATGAGACAGTAAACCTGAATGGGATGAATTGTTTATTATAATTACTACACTGAATTATCTCACTTTATACCCAGAAGGAAGAGGAAATATCAACCTATATAGGCTTTGCAAGTGGTAATATGCATGGTGGAAAAAAATTGTAGAAACTGCCTCTTCAGTCAGTTGAAGAAGTGACATAGTGCAGCTTTACAGGGAAAGCTGTGAACAGTAAAATATGAGGTGGGGGAGCCTGTTTCTATAGCAACCCAGCATATTCTAGCTAGAAGGATGAATGCTTTTTTTTTTTAAAAAAAAATTAAACTTACAGTTAGAAACAAATTAGCAACCAGGCCTCACACTGTGCCTATGTTTGACACTGTCACTATGTGAGCTACCTGTAAAAATGGTCTAATTTGAACCCTGTTTCTTGCTCCCAGGCTGGCTCTGGTTTCCCCAAAAGCCTCTTGGCTTATTAAATTGGCTGATGAACTGGAGTGTACAGTGTTAAAGCAATGTTTAGAAGAAGATCAAAAGGCAACGTTTCTGTCAAATTCATGACAAAAGGTGATGATTTCAGCAAGCAGAGACCTCTTCATCAGGGAATATTCCTAGAAATTAAATACCCATATATCTATTAACTTGGGTGAGTCTGTCATCATTCAACTGTTAAAGTGACCTGTTTTCAAAGCAAGGTGTTAGAAGAAGAGATCATTTATGACTCTCTCTTTCTTTCTTTCTTTCTTTCTTTCTTTCTTTCTTTCTTTCTTTCTTTCTTTCTTTCTTTCTTTCTTTCTTTCTTTCTTTCTTTCTTTCTTTCTTTGGAGGGGGGTAATTCCTTCTAATCATGGAATAGATTTTTCCCCCCCATGGCAAACATCACCTGGAACTTAGGCTTTTATTACCTACTTCCTATCTACAGTCTCTGTTCCCGTCAAGCTGTCTTGTTTATCCTAACCATAAAGGGGTCCTAATGGTGTAATGGGTTAATGACGCAGTCAGTTCTCTAGTTTATACTCTCATGACAACCCAGAGAGTGAAAGAATTCACATTCTGGTTCCACAGTTCCATGATTTTTGTTCCTTAAATGGAACCTGAGAGTAACCTGCTACTAGATATGTTCTTCATCGCCACACACTTCTGGAAACTTCATCTGTGCACTATGCACAAAAGTTTCAAACGGCTCCAAAAACCATGCTTCTGTTAATTTCATGTTTAGTGAGATCACTCTGGAAATCTAGCCCATGGCACTGATGAAAAGCTGGGTGCTCATTCAGTCTATCATCTGGCAACACTCAACATCCAGTGCAGCTTTAAGAGTGCAGGTGCTCCTAATAAAATAGAAAATGCCTTTCCTATTCATAATGCAACATGCTCTGTGTCCTCTTGTCTCTGGATCCTTTTGCTGACTCAAAACAAAAACAAAACAAAACACTGTGTTGTGCTTTCACACAAATCCCAAACACCTCTGGAGAAAACAGTATATTCATCCAGGGACAAAGGGAAAATTAGAAATTGGAGGCACAGGATTTCAGAGGGGCTTTCTATTACTCAAGTTTTCCTCTATTTTTGTTGTCCACCAACCATCCCCTGCCCCACTTTTAAGAGTTAAGAATTCTGAAAGTGTCTCATGTAGATGCTAGATAAATTCTTGGTGATTAGCTCAGCCAGTTTCCCTTATTACTCTTATAGCCAAACCCTGCTGAAGCCAAATGGGGTTTATGCTACATCAACATAGAGATTGATAAAATGAAGTTTGGCTCCACAGTGGCTCCTCCTGATAAGCAATTTGGAACTCTGACATGGCCTATGACTGAGCTGATGTCAGGTAAACTGACCAAGACCTCTATCTTGTCATCCTAAGCTACCACCAAAAGGTAAACTCTTCCAGTAACCTGTCCGTCCATGTATACTTGTTCTAATGTGTTCCTCTCCCATGACCCTTTCTTTTGCTGCTGCCTTCTTTATCCCCAACTACCCCCGTGAGCATGAAATCCATGTTTTATTGTTGAAAAGCTCAATTCTATTATCAGCCTTGCCACAGAATTTTTTACTGCTTCCTGATTCTGAAAAATTGTTCTGTCCTAAGGACTCTCCCAACAGCCTTCCTGAGCATTGGTGGTTGTTCCTCCGTATTCCTTGATCCAGTTATCTTTTTTGCAGCAAAACAAACTATCCTAAAATATAGGAACTTAAGAAGATTTTGTAGGTCTGGAGTTCAGGAAGGGCTCAGCTGACATTCATTTCTCTGATCTACATGGCATCAGCTGAGACAGCTGAGGCTGGAGGATCCACTTCCAAGATGGCTTCTTCACTCACACACCTGGTGCTTCAGTGCTTCTTGGCATCAGTGTCTTTCCAAATTTCATTTCTTACTTTAGGGCCTCTCCACAAGACTTTCTTGGGCTTCCTCACAAGCGTGGTATGTCTCAGGGTAAATAGTTTTGTCACAAAATGGATGGCTTTCCACAGAGTAAGTCTTCCAAGAGACTCAAGCAGAATCTGCGAGGCTTCTTATAGCTCATCCCAGAACATCAGTTAATCTATATTCTATTGACCAAGCAAATCACTAAAGCCTACCAGGTTGAAGTGGTATTAGTCTCCTCTTCTTAATCAGAGGAATAGCAAAGAAATTGTGCCCATGTATAATCTACCATGTCTCATATTTCAGATATCAGAGATGGTATAGCATTCTCTCAGCTCCACTTTTTCTTATTACCAAGAAACTCTTCTATCCCCTCTAGTTTGGGTTCTGGTTCTATCCCTTTCTTCACAGAGCATCCTCCCAGTTATGCTATAGTTTTATTCTGAATCATGGCATCTAATACAAATTTTCAGTCTCAGCTTACTGATCACAGCAGCATTTGGCATGTTGACCAATCCCTTTTTCTTTGGCTTACATGGAAACAACACTCCTGGTTTTCTCCTTCCTATATCTCTGGCCATATCTTGTTTTGTTTGTAGGGTCAACCTCCTCTACCTGGCCCATTACATATTGACTTCTAAAAAGTAGGGTCCCAGAGTCTCTTGTACTTTGTTACAAGGTGGCAAATTACATTCCATAGGCCAGCCACTATTTTTGCAAATAAAATTCTATAGGAGCACAACTATGCCCATTTAATTGTGTATCGTCTATGGCTGCTTCTAAGCTACAGTGGCAGAGCGACAGGGACTGTGTGGCCTGTGAGCCTATAATATTTGGCCCTGTACAGCAAACATTTGCTGACTTCTCCTCCAGAACCAGTGGCTGTCAAAGTGCAGTCCCTGGATTAGTGGCAGCATTAGCATCCCCTGGAACAAGTTAGAAATGCAAATTCTTGGTCCCCACTCAAGATCCTTTGAACCAGAAACTCTGAGGGTGGGGCCCAGTGACTTTTATTTTTTTCAGACAGGATCTCATTCTAGAGTGCAGTGGCATCATAGCTCACAGCAACCTCAAACACCTGGGCTCAAGCGATCCTCCTACTTCAGCTTCCTGAGTAGCTGGGACTATAGGCGAGTGCCACCAAGCCCAGCTAATTGTTACAATTTTTTGTAGAGACAGAGTCTTGCTATGTGGCCCAGGCTGGTCTCAAACTGCTGGCCTCAAGAAATCCTCTTGCCTTGTCCTCCCAAAATGCTAGTATTACAGGCATGTGCCACCATATCCAGCCATACGTGTTTGTTTATAAGTCCTAGTGATTCCAATGCACATTCATGTTTGAGAATCACTGCTTCAGATAGTAATACAAGCAAGAAGAGAGCCAGACATAACAAAGGTTGGACATAGACATTACATCTGTCATATATGGGTGGTGGAGACTTTGAGCATCCCTCCCCACGGGTAGGATCTGCAGCAGCAACACAGAGGAAAACTGCATCAGCCAGGGCTAGAAGCAGCATCTAGGGTAACCCCACAGGCCCTGGGTATTTCTTCTCATTTGTATCACCCCTGCAGAGTGGATGAAGGTTTAGGAACTCTGAGTGGGGACCCCAGTTCTGTAACCCATGGGATTGTGTTTTGTAAGTTGGGGTAACTTTGTACTTCAGATGTGACATGAAGAATAAGCATTATAATTTGTTTTGTTCCTGCTATGTGCCAAGCACCCTGTAAAGCACTTTATGTATTTTTATATACCTATTTAACCACTGTAACACAGTTCCAGAGAGCATGAGTCCTACATCCAAGATCCTGGCTTCCAATTCTGGCCCTGCTTCTTTATACTTGTATGCCCCTAGCCAAGTTACTTACCTACTCTCTGTCTCCAGCATCATTAACTATAAAATAGGGACAATGGTTATACCCACTTCATAGTATCATTATAAGAATTAATGCATCTAAAGTGCTTAAATCACTGCCTCACAAATAGTTAACATTCAATAGATTAGCTACTTGTATTATTTAGTTAGGGTATACTTTAAAAAAATCATTTAAACTTCACATCACTATTCCAAGGTAGATATTATTACCTCCAGTTTATAAGTAATCTCTCTGGGCCCCAGATTCCTTGAGTAAATATTTGAGGTTGCACAGCTAGTAAGCATCAGAAAAAGATCAAGCTTTTAACCAACACACACACACACACACACACACACACACATGCACACAATATGGAGCTTTCTGGAAATCAGTGTTTTGTGTTGTTTTTATAGTTACATTTCCAAATAGCTGTGTTAATATTTTAAATATTGATAAAATCTTAAAAAATATTAATAGGAATCCTTTAAAGATATTCCATATAATTTAATTTTTAAAATTCCATTTCAAATAGCATTTCTAAAGTTATTGAACCTGTTTTGATAATTTTACATTAGTTATTGTTACACTGGTAAATATACAGTAGCTAACATAGAAATTGGTGATTCATAGGACATGGGAGTCTGCTAATCAACCCTTAACACCTCTTTTCTTGACAAATTCCCTTGCAGCAGTTTTTAAAAATTATTATTTGCTATTTTCTCAAGAAATAAGACATACACTCCTACATGGCCTCTTTGCTGCCTTTTTGCAAAATCACTTAGTGAAACAAAGACCAAGACATCTTTCTCCAAAGTGGTTTTCTCACCTTCTAGAAAATCTTTCATATTATTTAATTCTGGTATCAGCATTCTAATAATTTTCAGTACAGTTCAAAATGCAATTTCATCACTATGAAAAATGGAACATGCTTAGTTGCTAACAATCCTACCTCACTTTCGTATTGAGGATATGAGAATAGGGTGGGGGGTATCCCTGGCAATTTTGCCATTATTTTTTAATTTTAGGATATTATGGGGGTATAAATATTTTGGTTACATGTTATGACTTTGCCATAACCCAACCGTGATTTGAGGCATGCCCTTTCTCCCCCTACAATGCTCACCATGTCCATTAGTTGTGAGTTTACCCACCCTCAATCCCCCTACCCCCAAAGAATATTACTATTATGTGAGCAACTTAGTGTTGATCAGTCAGTGCCAGTTTGATGGCGAGTACATGTGGTGCCTATTTTTCCATTCTTTTGATACCTCATTTTGGAGGTTGGTCTTAAGCTCTATCCAGGAAAATATAAGAGGTGCTTGATCACCATCATTTTTTATAATTGAGTAGTATTCCACTGTATACATATACCATATTTTCCTAACCCATTCATGGATTGATGGGCACTTGAATTGTTTCCACATCCTTGCAATAGTGAATTGTGTTTCCATAAACATTCAAATTTTGCCAATTTAGGAATTTGTGCTGAACAGTTGTATGGAGAACTTAGTTTGAATTTCATTTGTTTTTTATGTGGAGAGCAAGATACCCAAAGTGAACTGTAAATTGGCTGAACCGGCATTAATAAAGGATCAGACACTGAGCTAAGTGTTCAAAATACACATAAATAAGATGTAGTCCTTGCACTAAAGGCAATTAGAGTCCAGAGGATAAGACACTACAGTGGGATAAAGTGAAGAACTGGAAGGAGCTTCAGATGCAGGTGAAAGAGGGTCTTTGTAGGATCCTCAGTGAAGATGTTTTGGAGAAGATGAGACTTGGATGGGTAGGAATAGCCATAGAGAAACTGGGGAGTGAGAAATCAGACAGAAGAGGCAGCGCAAACAAAGATATGGGTCTGAGACCCGCCGCCCCGGTACAGGTAGGGCACCATCATTACTGGAGCCATCTGTATAAGGAGATTCGTTTGGCAGGAAAGAGAGCAGGGGAAGTTGGAAGGCGTATCTCTGTCATGGAGGCCCTTGTATGCAGTGGGAGGCAAACAGTGTTCAACGCGTGGGTTCAATATTCCCTATCCCACTGATGGATCTCCATTGCCAGTCTGGGAATTGTCTTGTCAGTTCTGAGCAGATTTTGTTTCTACTTTGGATATTGGCTTTTATTCCTTAATCTGTTTACTAATTTTTCCACTATATTCATTTATCTCTATATCTTCCCCTTTGCATTCTGACAGCATTATGACATTTTCCATTTACATTATGGATTCAATTTTCTGATGAGTCAGTTTTGCTAGTGATTTTCTACAATGTAGATTTTAATTCTATTACTGCTATTTTTGTTCTATTACTGCTATTACTGCTATCTTAACATTTATTTCATATATAGCATGTTTTCTTTTTATATGAACCCATCTTTTTTCCTTATCATAGATCTGTTCTTGATTAATATTGTTATTATTTGAATATGTTACCTCCAAAATTCATGTTGAAACTTAATCTCCATGTGGAGGTATAAGAGGTGGGGCCTTTTAGGAAGTGATTAAGTCATGAGGGCTCCACCCTCATGAAAGAAGCTTCAGAGAGAGTTTCCTTCTTTTTGCCCTTTTGCCTTTGGCCACAGCAAGAAGGTACTCACCACACAGAATGCCTGTGCCTTAACCTTGGACTTCCCAGCCTCCAGAACCATGAAAAATAAAATTTGTTGTTTATAAATTTTCTAGTCTCAGGTATTTTGGTATAGCAGCACAGAAAAACAAAGATAAACATTTAAAAATTTATGAATTTTACTGAAATCAGAGCAGAAATTTCCTTAAATTTTTCTTTCAATTTCTGCAGTGATTTCACCAACTGTTGTTTTTTTTCCTTCTTCAGAATTATCACAGAATTACCTTCTCTTGTAAGTAGAAGAGAATGTTTCCTAGGCCCTGCATTGCCTATTGTTTTGTTTTTAATCATACCAAATGAGGAGAAACCTGTATCGGCCCCATGTTTGTAACATGTAGAGGCTTGACCACCCTCATTCACTTTTCCTATTCACTTGGAAGCTGAGAGAATCCCCTTGTCAGCTATAAAGCCAAGTGCTAGTTTGATTTTCACACTCCCCAGCCTGAAATTCATTATTGTTGTAAGCATCAATTTTTTATAGTTCTGCTAAACTTGAGTGGAAACTTTTCCTCTTCAACTATTTCATTTTTTAACTCAGCAGAATCCATGAGTGATGATAGTATTGAAGAAAGAGGAGGAGGGTTGGGGCAAGAAATAATCTTGACTATTCTACCAGGCACTTCTCTAAGATGTTTACATTAATTATCTCATTTAATTGTCTTAAAAACTCTTTGAGAGAGCTACTATTCTTGCTCTATGTTACTTATAAGAAAACTAAGGTGTGGCTAGATTAAGTAACTCAAAATCTTGCAAGAAGGTCCATATGATTCTGAAGTTCATGTTCTTGACCTCCATGCAATGCTCTATTCTATAGAGGTTCTTCCTTAGATAGGTTGGTGCATGTCAAATTACCCCTGACCTCTGTCTATACCTAGCTTGCTTTGCCCCAGAGACATTTCTGGACGCAATGATCTATCATTTGCTCTTCTTACTGCTTTTAACTTCTCATCATATTGCACATGGGACTCTATAAAAGGAGGCTGGAGAAGGAGTTGAGAAGATTATGATCATTCTCAAAGACAGTCCACATGTAGTGAAGGAGAAGCCATGGCTTTTGTCTACTGTACCTTTTTGCCTGGAGTTAGAGGCAGAGAGTGATGGTAGCCCTAACCTCCTCCTACCTACTTCCAAGCCATACTATTCTGTATAGGGTTTTAACATACCCTGGGTAGTGATTTTGTTTCTCAATCCACACTTATATGATATGGTTAATGAAAATTTCTCCCTGCTTCCACATTACACTGGACTTTGCTTCTTGGTTTATTGTGCTATTTTATTCTCATCATTAGTTTATTGTGCTGTCAGAATATCTCACTTTTGTTAAATTATTATATATTTTTAAAGGGAATATGAGAAACACTTGGATCAAATACTTAAGCTATCATTTTTGATGCCAAATCTCTATTGTCTTCTAATATTTGTTTTAAAATAATATCCTAGACAGAAGAAACATTGACAATTGCTATCTTTGATGCTATAGGTATATTGATATTAATTCAAATTAACAAATATTTATTAAGTACTAAGAATGTGCAAAGTGCAATGATCAGTAATTTGAAGCTATAGATATAGAGAAATCATTCTTCTTATTTTCAGGTGCCTAGTGGGAGGGACAGATATATCTATGATTCTCTGTTTCTTTTTTATATCCTGTATAACATGCTCCCTGATGTAATAAAATCTTATGAGAACCCAGGAGGGGAAGGAATTATTATCTGTGGAGTCATGGTGAAAAGACTTCCAGGAAATCTTAGGTTGAATTTCCCCAGAAGCAGACACCAAGGGTATTTGGACACAAGGTTTATTTGGAAGGTGATCCCAGGAAGCCAAAGAGAGTACACTAATAAGCAGGTTACTGTTATGGACAATGGGGTCTCGATCTCATTGGTGACCTCTGGGAGTTAAGAATATACCTCAGTGTTGTTCTCCTTTTAGAAGGGGAGAAATATGAGGTATTTATTTACCAAATTCTGTACATCACTGATTGAGGGCTATGCCCAGGGGTGTTATTGTTGCAATATTTCTGACCTATTCCACATGTGGGCTAAGTCTGTACCTGTGCTGCCAGTGAAAAGCCCCAGACAAAGAGCTATAAACTCGAGGGGTGCGGGGAGACAGAATTTGGCTAAGGCACAGACAGCATCTGTTTCACTGGAGGAGGTAGCATTTAAATTGAACCTTAGATGATGAGAAGGTTTTTCATCAAATCGTGATATGGATGGGGGTAATAATTTCAGCATGCAAGAGTAGGAAGGACTAAGGCAGCATCTGTGTGGTCCATAGCAATAATAATAAAGCCCCAAAGTTTGAAAATGATTCACATTTTTAAAATTAGAGAAAATTCAAGGTTATCCCTATAAATATTCATTCTCACTCCCTTGCTTTGAGTGGGAGAGAACTTAGCTCTCAAGAGTTTGCTCAGAGGGAATCGTGCCTCACTAGCAGCCTGTTTCCTCTAGTTGATATCTAGGTTGCCTTGACTTATTGCACTGTTTTATTTCTCTGCAGAATGTTGGGTTTTTGTCAAAATCTGGGCATGGCTATGTGAGTTATGTTGTTGCACATAAGGAATGTCATTCTTTATATGTGTCACATTAGAAAAAAGGTTAAGAATTGCTAACACAAGGCTTGGAAATATGACAGATGGGTTTAAGGAAGAACAAATAATCCAGTGGTTGGAGCATAAGTTGTTGTGTGTGGGGATAGAGACTGTGAGTGGATGAGGAAGGGAAAGAACAAGTGATATATATATATATATATATATATATATATACATATATATATGTATATATATATATATATATATATATTTCCCCCTAATAATATTTGGACTAATATTTGGAAAGTATTTCCAGGACTTAAACTCAGCATCTCTAAAATAATGAAGAGGAGTTACACATCACAGAAGTGAAAATGGGTCATGTGAATTTTCCTTTTACTTGCATATAGAAGTGAGGAGAAATACCAAAGTATGTTATCTACTTCACAAGATGTGATTGCTCCCCACTAATGAAACCCATGCGAGGTTTCACTTTAACCTTAGAAAACATTGAAATTTTTGACAAGGTGGGTTATTAGTAGGTCGGGAGCCTGCATAAAAATTTGCACCTGTTTGAAAATGCTTCATTCTGGACATGCAGCTGTCATCTCTGGTAATTCATGCCTGTGAGCCCCTGAAGCTTTGGAAAATGGAGTAACAGCAACCCCACATCATTGAAGTTCTTAGCCCAAGTTTCCTATGGGGCACAAGGCTGTCAACTGTGAGCAGGTAAGGCTTATTTAAAACATCTCCATTTCTGGTTTGCACAATATGGAATACAGTATGCCATGTCGTGGAAATACATGAAATACTAAGTACGTAGAGTACTTATGTAAGAGCTAGGCATGGACACAGATTGTCACAGAAGTGGAGATGACATTCTTCTGAGGGCAGTTAATGAAACAGTGACAGTACACAGAAATTCTCTTTAGAGAGAAAAACAAAAAGATGGATGAGCCTTCTTTCAAAAATAATATCAAAGATGAAGGATAGTATGGGCCCAAGGTTTGCCTCTTCTACTTTTAAAGTTCAACTTCTTCTAGAGTAAGAGGAAATTTTACATCATTTCTGCTCCAGTTGTCTACACCACAGTGCTGCTAGGAACCTTTACCACTCCTCCCTGGCAGCTCCATGGCTGCTGGTTCAACATCTGGACCCCCTGTATCTCATCCCCTCAATATGCTACTTTTCCTTTATGAAAGCCAGTGATGAGTTTGCACTGGAAACAGCCACCATTCCCTTTGATATCCTGTGCTTCTGTTTGTTACTGTCTCTTCACACAAGGCAGGAAGGGTAGGATACATTTTACTGAAAGATTGGGGAGAAAAATTAAGATGGGGAAAACTTCAAAATCAGTGCTATATCACATTTTTTGACAGATTTTTGAGACAATCTGGTAAGTTAAATCTCTCATGGGGAAGTTACTAATTCCATCTCTGTTCTTGACTTGTTTTTCTCCATTCATGCTTTTAAAAGGAGAAAGGGAAGCATTTTTCTATTTTCTCTGTGATTTTTAAGTTCTCTCTTTTGAATGAATTATTCTTTTACATTAACATCCAAGGAGTGTTAAGTCATTTCTTTTATCCTTCCCCACTGTCACCCAACTCCCAACCACCACAACTGTTGGGAATAATAAATAGGCCCCTCGTTGAGTTTTTTGCCCTTTATCAACTACTTTCTTAGCTACCAGCAGAGAAACTTGAGATTACAACCTATTAGCCAATGGCCTTCATTTTCTCCACTCATCCTCTTGATTTTGAGGAGAGGAGAAGGAGAGATCATTTGTTAATTTTAAAAAGTGTATAGACTATTCTGGTGATAGGTATACTAAAAGTCCCAACTTAAGCATTATACAAGGTATCCATGTAACAAAAACATTTGAACCCCCTTAATACTTTGAAATTTTTGAAAAAGCATATAGGATATGTAGGACTCTATTGGAGTGATTTTGAAGGATACTGTTATTTTTCTGTACTTTAATCAGTGAACTCCATTATTAAGACTGATCATAGACTCCTACACTCTCCCGTCTGTTTTCTCCTGCCTCCTGATACATGTTTTTAGTCTACTGTAGGGCTTATCTCACTGGCTTAGACTTACCTATTTATTGGTCTTCTTCTGGATGCAGTGTCAAAGACTATAGCCTATTTGCTTTGGTTCCTCTGGAGCTCCGTATTGAAAAAGGCACATAACAGGTAATAAATAGGTGCTTGTTAAATTAACTTGTATCCAAGCTGCCATCTCACCTTCTGAAAGAGATTCATTTAACAAATTATAAAACAAGAGATACATATTTTTAAAAACTTCCAGAAACCTATTCCAATATTCACTACTGGGGAGAAATGGGAGAGAGGAAAAGAAAATCGACATTTATGGAATATCAACTCTGTATCAGGTACCAAGTATAATACACCTTGTCTCATCTAATGAAGGGTTGATAACTACAATCTATTTAGAACTCAGGAAAATCAGCAAGAAAAAATCAAACAACCCTATCAAAAAGTGGGCTAAGGACATGAACAGAAACTTTTCAAAAGAAGACAGAATAATGGCTAACAAACATATGAAAAAATACTCAATATCTCTAATCATCAGAGAAATGCAAATCATTTTTTCTTCAAAATAGTCCTCTTAGGTAAGAACTGCTATATCTCCATTCTACCAATAAGGAAATTGGGGCACATAAAGTTAAACATTTTACAGCTCATGTGTTAATATGAGACAGAACCGAGATGCAAATCTAAGACTGTCTCCAAAGCCTGGATCCTCTCTACCTTACTTCTTAGTTATTCCATTATAGAGAAAGAAATGACAGTTGACCCTTAAACAATACGAGTTGCACTGCATGGGTCCACTTATATGAGGATTTCCTTCCACCTTTGCCACACTGAGGGAGCAAGACCAATCCCCCCTTCTCCTCCTCTTCAGCCTACACAATATGAAGATAATGAGAATGAAGACCTTTATGATAATCTACTTCCACTTAATGAATAGTAAATATATTTTCTTTTTTGTGATTTTTTAAATAACATTTTCTTTTCTGTATCTTACTTTATTGTAAGAATACATCATATAATGCATATAACATACAAAATATGTGTTAATATACTGTTTATGTTATTGATAAGGCTTCAGTTCAACAGTAGGTTATTTGTAATTAAGTTTTGGGAGAGTCAAAAGTTACATATGGATTTTTGACTACATGGGGGGGTTGGTGCCCCCTAACCCCCAGGTTGTTCAAAGTCAATTGCTATCTGTTCCATATCTCATTGAAAGATTAATTTTCTTAAAGATTTCCTTTTGCTCAAATCCCCTCAATCATTCCCTTTTGTCTAACATTAGAATCCATACCACACAGCTTGAATAACAAGGCAGTATAGCCTGGTGGTAAACAAGTTCTGTGAGCTTCTGTGTCAATGCCAATGGAAGCCCTATAATTTCTTACTTAATCTCATGAAACTATTCTATAAACTGGGCATAATAATAGTATCTACATCACAGAATTTTTTAAAGATCAAATGATATAATACATATGAAGTGCTCAGCATAGTACACAGTAAGGACCCGATAAATATAAGTGAATACTACTATGTGTTGCCCTTGTTGTTAATAGAACTTCACCACACCCTTCCTTTCTAACCTTTGTCCCTTTCTATAGTACAAACTTGGTTCTATCCTGGCTAGCCTCCCCATGCTTTGCCAAACTCTATGATTATCCTTGCCTTATTCTTTTGCTTAAACTAACACCTCTTCCTTTCCATCTGCTCATGCAAATCCAATCAATTTTCTCACTCTCTCAGGCAAAGCTGGTACTCCAAATAGCCATTCTGTGGATGTCACTTGGCTTCTGTCCCAAGCTACCTCGTGGAAGATTGCTCAATGTGCAAAGGAATGAGATTTAGGCATCAGCTCCACAACATTGACTTTGCCTTACTAAAGCTAGTCTTGCTACCATCACTACTGAATGACTGCCTGCCAACATCATAAACAATGCTGAGCCCTGCTATGACATCATTACCTGGGTGTTGAGGTGAAAGGGATGGGGCAAGGAGAAGCAGGGAGACTGACTAGCTAGCTGTTTGGTGGCAGATTGATTGATTATATTCAACCTCTTCCAATGTGGAAGGAGCAGAAATTTGTACTTATTAGAATATACATGTATTCTAAATATGGCTTGGCATCCTTGCCCATGATATTATTGCCAGGACCATCATTCATAGATTTATAGAATACATTATTCACTATCATATTATTTTGCATAGCATTGCTTCTCATCAAATATTGAATTTTCTCAGGAAAAGAAGTGTGGCCATGAAATTCACCATTCTTACCATGTGCTCCACTACTCACAGAATGTTAAAATAGTCTATTGAAGATATAGCTATAGTGCCTGTTACAGTGGTAAACTATACCTATGTGGTTGGGAAATTGTCCTCAAGGATGGGATATATATTTGAAACCAATGAACAATATTGGTACCATTTCCCCACAGCCAAAATGCATAAATCTCAGAACCAAGAGGTGAAGTTGAGAGTGATCTCTCTTACTATTCCATGTGATAATCCATTCACTAAATTTTGCTACAAATCCCTAAAACTTTGGGCCCTGCTGGTTGAGAAGTATTGATTCCTGGGGGTAGAGGGAATGTTTCCACCATGGGACACAACAATGATTCTATTGAATGGGAAGCTGAGACTGCCACCTGATCTTGTGGGGTTCTTCAGGCCACTAAAGTTACTACAAGCAAAGAAGGGGGTTACTCTACTAGACAAGAAAATAATTATCAAGGGGAAATTAGGTTGCTGTGCATAATAGGAGCAGAGAGAACTATGGCTAGAGCTCATCAGGTTCCACAGGATACAATTTCCAGTCAAAAAAGTTAAAGACTAGCCAATTAATGCATGATCAGTAAGGGTTCAGAGTTCTTACAATGAAGGTTTGAATCAGTCAGTCAGCTGAAGAAATTTGACCGTCTGAAGGCTAAGGGTAAAGGAACATGAAATAGGCACTAGACGAAAGAACTTCAATTTCCAATATGGCTTGGTGTCCAATATAGAAATAAGAACTATAGCATATTTTGTACAGTGTATGTATTTTGTTTCTTGCTTGATTTATATACATGTGTGCTTTTATAATTTTCTTCCCCTTTCCCACTACTTCATATAAGAAATGTTGGTAATAGTTAACTTTTTAATTTAGTATTTTAAGATATTGAATACCTCCATGGGCTTTTTATTGATCTAGAAAAGAAATCAGCATTACCAGAAAGTGAGATAGTGACTAATAGGACCTTGTGTTTCCCCCTTTGTGGAGAGAATAAATGTGTCTTAATTTGTGCAAATAAGAGTTGCAATGGTGATGTCATGGAAATGCTGGAGTAGGAAACTCCAAGAATCAGTCCATCCACTGAAGCAACCATTAAGCTGGCAAAAACTGACAGAATCAAATTTTTTTGTGGAGCTCTGGAATCTAATCAAAATCTAACAGCAATCAGGGAAGTGCTTAATGAAAACAGACGCTGCTAAATTTTGGTAAGAAAATATTGTGGCATTTTTGCTTCCTCGCTTATCATCCCCCATTCCTCAGTTCAGCAGTGGCTGTAGCAACAGCAGCCTGTATTCCCAGTGTGGCTTCCTGGTGCTGAGATGTGGGGGGAGGAATATGGATCTTGTTCTCAAAACATTTCGGTTTTGGTCAGCCCAGTGTTTCCCTGAGGGACTGGCACAGAGACTGATCTTTGTTGGCCCTTACCTCCCTGCCCTTGGGCTAGAGCCGCTTTCTAGGTGACATCTATCAAAAGCATTTAAAGACAAACTGTATATAGCTGCCTGGACAGAAGATGGGGCAAGCAGCAGACAGACTTAAAAGTATGGATAGGAGAAGACTGAGAAGGAAGATTTTGGGGCAATAAAGGGGCTCTGAAAGACAATCACATATGCTGGGAAATCCAGAGTGCAACATGCATGCCCAGGGCCAGATGCATGCTCACTAAAAACTTAAGAGGATCTTAGGCTTGCACCTCTGATTGATCAGTGGGCTCTGCACAATTAGGAAGTAAAAGCTAAAGCAGAGTTTTAGGTGGCTTGCTAAGTGTTGAACGAGCACCCCAGAACAAAACTGATTTTCAAAGACTGGGAAGTAGGATTTTTTTTTTCTTTTTTGGCTCCCAATGTTTAAAGAAACCTCTGGCAAGTCATTGGCTGACCACAGAGATAAAAACACGGAAACTTCAGTGACTACATGTAACAAGGAAGAGTCTTTGCAATAATAGTTTTAAAAAGTCATTAAATCTATGGATGACTGTAGCCCTCAACAATCAATAACAGGCTTTTCAAAAATAGTTTAGAAAAGTCATTAAGCCAATGTAGGACTGCAGCCCTCAACAATCAATAACAGGATGGGGGAATATGATTCATAGAGTTACCACTTTATAATATTAAATTTTCCAGTTTAAAAAAATATAATGCATACAAAGAAATAGGAGATATAGCCCATTCACAGGAATAAAAAAGAGAAAAATGGACAAAAACTGTTCCTGGGAAAGCCCGTACCTTGGATTTAATAGACTTTAAATACACTGTCTTAAATATTCTAAAAAGAGTTAAAGGAAACCATGCACAGAAAACTAAAGGAAACAAGGAGAAAGATGTGTGGACAAATACAGAATGTCAATAAAGAGAAAAATTATAAAAAGGAGCCAAATATTAATAGAAATTCTGGAAGTGAAAAGTACAATAGTTGAAATGAAAAATTCACTATTAACTAAATGAAATATTTACTCTCAGAGCTTCCAGAAGGAACAAGCCCTGCTGATACGTTAACTTTAGCCTAGTGAAACTAATTGTGTACTTATGACCTACAGAACTGCAAGAGAATACATTTGTGTTATTTTAAGCCAGTGAATTTCTGGTAACTTCTTATAGCAGCAAAAGGCATTAATACAACACCTTTAAACCAATTCCAATCATTGAATTCCTCTCTCCTTAAAATACCTAGAGTTGTGTCTATTTTCCTGATTGAGTATTAAGAGGTAAGTGCTCTATTCATACTTGTGGAATAAATCAATAAATAAACATATAAAAGCTGTAAAGTCCAAAGCAATAAAAGCTGTCAAAGTCCTCCATTATCTTAGTTTGGGTTTCTCCAGAGCTGACTCCAAGCTAAGGATTTTGTGGCAGTGGTTCCTGGGAAATATTGGTAAGGGAGTGGGGAAGTGAGACAAGGAAGGGAAGACAGTCAAGGCCAATGAGGAGTATGCCATCAAGCAAGTCATCACTAGGGAAAATTGAAACCTAATCTCATTGGAGAACTCTTGGAGCCAATGTAGAATGTGCACCTCAGGGTTATTCTGCATGAGGGGCAATGGAGCTAGAGAATTTATTACCAACTGCCATCAGTCCTTGGTTGAAGGTTTCATTAATTCCCTGGCACTTTTGGCCTGCCATATGCAGGGGCAGAGAAGGCTCTTGTGGTCAGAGAAAGCTATTAGACCATGAGATGCAGATTCTGGCAGTTGGAAGTTGAGTGGATATGCACTGAAGTGATAAGGGCCAGGAAATGAAGCTGGAGCAACCCCAATCTCAACTGTACCCACAAAATCTATCCTAGCTAATCAAATCCCAGTCCACCTCCTTCCTATTAACCAATAAACACATACTATATGCACCACTCCTACAAAGCAGTGTCTTTGATGTAATAATATATACATTTTGTCCCAGAGCAGGTCTGTAGAGTTTTTGGAAGCATGGACCGACTTATTTTTCTTTTATGTTTTGCACAATACTGAGTGTCATGGTAAGCATATTATAGGCACTCAATATATTATTGAATTATCATAATTGTGTAATATCTATTTCTTACCCTTGAAGGTAGTACTCTATTGAGTTTTCTCCCTGCTTTTTCTTTTAAATTTTTTCTTTCATTAAAATATTTTAATTATACATTAATAAATAATTGGCATAACTAGGAAACAATCTAAAGACTTTATTTTTAATGTGAGTACCTCCCTACCTACCTACATGTTCATCCTTTGACTAAATCAGTGTTAATACACATCATTTGCCTTCCACAGACTTTTCCATTTCCTTACAAATATATATATATAAATGTGCACATCACTGCTTTTGTTTTTATAAAACATATGATTATACTATGCACCTTCCTTTGCAAATTTTCAATTTACTTGATAATATGTCATAGACATCCCCAGGTCAAATAGATTTAGTTCATTTATTTTAATAGTTGCAGAATATTATCTTGTGGATGTACTATAATTTATTCAACCATTACTTTGTTGATGGACATGCAGTTTGTTTCCAGTTTTTTTTGCCTCCTTAAACAATGCTGCAGTAAACAATGTAATGCAAATATTCATTTATATTCGTCAAAGTAGTATTATTCTGTCAAAGGGTATGTGCATTTGGAATTTTCATAAATATTGTGAGATTATCTGCCACTTCTTATCCATACTAAAAATTCTCATTTCCCTTAAACCTTCCATATTTTATTTATATGTAATGGGATTTGCCTAACCAGCATTAATATATTCTTGGTTATGACTGATAAACTGGCATGGTGCTGCTAGGAGTCATTTGCATGTATCAATTTTGATGAGGATTTTCCTCTAAAGGGGAATTGAAGGGGGTTTCTGCATGTCCTGGGAAAGAGGAATGTGGCAGAAGCTGAAGCAGAGATGGTGATTCTTTTGTCCAGGCAAGGAAGTATGATGCAACTTTGAGGAAGCAGAGCATTTTCTCCATTTCTACATGGAATGCAGTGTAGCTGTGGCAGTGAAGAATCCTAAACACACACAAAAAGCCTCATTTACTTGCAACAATCTGGAGGATGTGCAGAAGTAACTGGGTTGTGTTTAGAGAGGTCATCAGTGGGTAGCAAAAGCCAGTGAAACAATTGTTGTTGCATTTAAAGTAACATCTTTCCTTCCCCTACATTTGTACCCACTGTCTGGCAAGATATGGGAAAACTTTACGTGTAATTGGACTTGAATTCTCAAATTGGTCTAAAAACTCATATCACTTTGAAGACTCACTTCCTGAATTAGCAAATCATTATTCTGTGTTGAACTTTTTTTTTTAACTGTGAAAACATTTTGGAGTAGAAAAATATAGTGATAACATGATTAAATATTTTTAATATAGTGAGCCTTTTAATTGAAGATTATGTTTTATATTGTTTGCAAATGAGCTTCCACAATCATAAGCAAGACTTTCTTCCTTTCTGGAAAATTCCCACTTCAAAACTAAAATGGAAGCGCTTTCAAAAAGGAAATTTTCAACAAAACCAGTGTTAATGGATATACCTAAGACAGTTTAGTAGACAGAGATGACACATGTATTTTATGTACTAACTCAGCTTTGCCAATTTTCCCGCTTTGCTGAAAAGTTCATTTTCGAAACATCAGTGCTCTATCATTTGACAGCTTGCTGTTTCTGAAACTCTAAATTTCTGGTATGCAGCTAATGTATGTACATTTAGAAAACACCACATCTGAATTCATATGTATGCAACTCTTAAATTACATGCTGCTGTCAAGTATTGACTTTTATGGTTGATAGCTTTAATATTACTATTTGTCTTTCTGTAAATTATTTTTCTCAGAAGACAAAAAAGAGCGAAATCTAGGTTTTATTAACAGATATACTAAGCATAACACTCAAGACATAATTGATATGAATATCAATAGCATAATTTTAATAACATCAAACATTTTGGTGTCATAGGGAAACATCTTCTAAATGCAGAATGTGAGTGGTGCAGTGAATCAGGGGCAGGCTCTTAGGAGGAAATACCTGACTTGAATCTGTGAAAAGAATGAAAGATTCTGAAAACCATTAGTGACAGCAATAGAAATAGTCCTGAAGATTCACATTTATCGTAACCTTGAATTTTATAACCACAAACAAATTACAAATTTTATAGGCCACAAACAAAATATTGGCCACAATGAGGTCATCAAGACTTCTAGAACAATGCAAACAATGAGAATTCATTATTTTCCTTAAAAGTTGTATGGAAAATATGTGTGTGTGTGTGTGTGTGTGTGTGTATGTGTGTGTGTGTGTGTGTGTGTGTGTGTGTGTGTGTGTGTGTGTTGTGACAGGGTTCAGGGTGGGAAAGGAAATGTTTGCCTTCTCTCTAAGCTTGGGTTCTAGCTTTCCAGAATGGCAGATGTGTGGGAGAGGGACTCTTTGAGAGGGTTTGTTTGGGAATGTGGGAGAGGCCAAAATAATGCAGATGTGACAGAGGGCAAAGAATTACTTCATGGAATTATTTGCTAATCAACTTTGAGAGAAATACACACAGAGGAAGGCCTGTTGCCAGATTCCAGTAGTGTTCAACCCCTCTGACATTTGACTCATGAAAAGAGGGCCAGTGAATGAACCAAAAGTGAGGTAGGGAAAAATGGACTTTAACACCCCCTGCTCCCCATTCAATACCTTCTCTCCTTCCTAACTTCAATCTATATGACTTCAAATTCCTTGCTCAGTTGTTTCCTACTAGAATATATCCTTCTTGGGCAGTACCAAGTTGAATTGAGCAATTTTACCAATAGTCTTCATTTCTTTTTACCCTAATAAAACATTAGCCTTCTTGAAGTTCATTCCCCCAAAGCTTTACTCCACAAATAAAGTAATGTGGGCCATTGGCTCGATATGATGTCCCTTATCTAATGTATTTACATTCTAACAGAATCTGTCAGAGCCTTAAGCAAAGGAGAGGTTCAAATATTGGTCTTTTTAATTGAACAGGTGGGCAAGGAGCTTCTTTAGGGGTCATAGATTTCTTGTTTTACCTCAAACCATACTAGATAGAGAGGTATCTGTTTTACCTAAGCATAAGCCCATCCCTGATCCTTTGTTCACATGGGTTTCCCTTGCTAAGTCTAGCTCTCTGTCACATACTCAAGGTGATGCCCAGTGTACTGTAGTCAACGTATGTTACTGCTCATCCTTTAGGTCCTGCCTGTCCCTGTGGGCCTTGGCGACTTGCCTTGGTTGTCAGTACGAGTGATTTTAGGGAGGGCTCATGCTTTCCCTGTGGTCTTTAAAGCTCTAGATGCCCTTCCTGCCATGGTCAGAAGAGCATCCATGTGCTGTTCTGACTGCTCAGAAGAGATTGCCGTGCCATTGGAGGGGGTCTGACCAATAAGAGACTGATGATGGGAAAAAACCATTATTCTCCCTTTCTCCCCCAACAGACCACTTTGAAACACAATGGTTGCATGCAGCATGTCAGACACATTCTGTGTGACTGAGTTGTGTTTTGCTGTGAGGGTGGGGCCAGCCCAGTAATGTACCACCTTGTATTTGTTCTCTTTCTTTTCCTTCCTTCCTTCCCCTCCTTCTTACTTCCCTGGGATTGCCCTCCCCAGTAAAGGGTTAAAACTTCTATCACTGGCTGTGTTTTCTACAGAATCAGAGCTAAAGCCCATAGTAAAAATCAATTATTAACAATATCAAAAAACATCCAATTGTGTAATATTTCCCTAACTATAAGCCTAATTTAGTCTTGTTATAGTTGCCCAAGGTTTATGGGATACAGGAAGTTGTCAAGTGCCACACAATGTGGCAGAAAATGTCTGAAACCTGGACTCCAAAGGGCAATGGCCCAAAGGTATAAGAACACATCTGTTGTAGCATGTGTTCTGCCTCAACAGTAAGTGTCACTTGAGCCTTACACACAGTGTGGAAAAGAAATCGAGATGGGGAGATGATGAGCAAATTCTGAGGGTGAATTTTTATTCCGTATGTAGGCCCTGTGGACACATTGACTTGTTGGCTTGGCCAGGGGTCTGAGTGTGGAGGCCAGCAGGGGATTTCAAGGAAGTCCAGGGAGCAGCACACTACTCAAGTTCTTCTTTGGGGCCACATATTCTCAAGGCCAAGTAAAGCTTATGTGTGTATAGACTTGATCATTGACCAGTAAAACAAAGAACCGAACTTTACATGTGGTTCTTAAAACACTTTACACTTTACGATCAATTTCTACTCATAGTTCTTATCAAGCAAAAGATTTGAAATGACCATATGCAGAACAGGATAAGTGTCTCCACAGGTCCATCTGTGAAACTAGAGGCCTAGAGTGGACAAGTGTCCTCTACATGAAATGAAGGTGAAACATAATCATGGCTTTTAACAAGGTCACATTGAATGGAATGACAGGATAAATTAGACCATTTGAGAACTTTGCCAAGTGTAAGAATTAAGGTTACATTACTAAAAAATCTATCTAGATAATCTTGGGCTCTGAAAAAAAATTAATGGGGAGTGAACCTAATTATATGAGCTGAGATACAGAAAATGTAGTTCATGTACCTATTAAGGATATATCATTTTTGCTCAAGGTATCTGAACAAAAGTGCTGACAAAGATTAATTTAATATTTAATGATTCATTTCAGGAAACCTACAGCTTTTTAAATAAGAGATTTAGGGGGAAAATCTGCTGAAATAAACAAATCCTGAGATAATATTTAGTTTACATTTGAGTCAATGGATAAGATAAACTTGATTTTCAATATACATACATATATACATATATATATATATATATACACACACACACACATACATAAAATTGAGAGACTAAAAAAGGCTTGACAAAAATAGACCAAATGCTCTTTAACCTAAACATAAGGAAGAATAGTAAAAAGCAATATAGAAACAATCAGGGTTAACAACATGTTTGGTTTACTCCCTTAAAAGAAAAAGTCAACACATTTTAGGAATTTAAATTTTTCAGGTGATTTTAGATGTATTTGTTTTATATAATTTGGGAACTCTTCTTAAAACATAAAGATGGTTAAACTAGAAGAAAATAATCCTACAAATATTCGGTCATTTAATTTTGAGCAATTAAGAAAAAAAATCATGTCAAACACTTGAATAAGAATTTTCTGTATATTATCTTGTTGACTGCTCAGAAGAATTCTATGAGGAAACAATATTTCATAACCTCATTATAGATAAAACAGCTTTAGGGAAGTTAGCTAATTTGTTCAAAGTCTTACACCTAGACAGTGGGAGTTAGGCCCTGCGACACTCCGAATCTGCTAGGTACACACTATATCCAATGTACCTGGTCCAGCCACACCGACTAGGTTTTTATTTTTAGTCTGTTATTCTTGGTCAAATGTCTTTGACATCTGACTGTTTTTGCTTCTCTGGCATTCATTTTTGATGTGATCACTTCTAGTGGGTGGAAAAAATGTGTTTGGACATGTTTCCCAGTTAATCAAGATACAAACTCATATGACAAAGAGATAAAAAGTTTGCTTCCATTTGAGTAAATTCATAGATTTCAGACAAAGTAACAGTAGTTGGTGATGGTGATGTTCTAAAAATGATTGAATGGATAAAGTTCTTAATGACAACATTTAGGGAGTTATGGTTAGTTGGTTCTTTTGCTACTTTTCAGAAATTGTGCACTCTAGCCAAACTTAGGATGCCCCCTAAGACACTAGGAAATATCTACAAAAATTTGTGTAGTAAAAACCAACCTTTAAAAAGTATAAGATTTCTTAATGTTTAGAAGCCTTGGATTCTATTTTTTAAAAATTTTATAATATACTAAATTTAATGAATTATTATCTGAATATAGAATTTGTCTATTTAAAAAAAAAATAATGAGGCTGAATTCCTTGCGACCTATGGGATTGCCTCAAAAATATACTATTATGGGCTTTTGAATTAAACTGAGTTTGACTTCTAGCTCTGCCACTTACAGGTTGCAGGGCCTGAAGGAAGTTACTTAGCCTCTGTCTATTGGTTTTTTTTCTCATCTCATTGTAAGAATTAAATGAGATCATGTATTATAAATGCATCCATTGTATTTATTATTGTTAATAAATCATAATTCTACATTCTGTGCAGCAAACTCAATGATTTTATAAGAAAATGAAGTTTCTTCAATTTATTTATTCTACATTAAGTCAGTATATTGATTTTAAGGAATAAAGGACTTTTTAAAAATAATATACGAATGTATGTTTTTCCATTTTTTCTTTTCCCTCACTTACTTATCACCTACCTTCCACCTGTCATGAAAAAGAAAGTGGAGGAGAGAGAGAGGGACGGGGAGAGAGAACAAGAGAGAGGGAGAGAGAGAGTGATGGGGGAGAGAGAGAAGGAAGAAAGGAAGGAAGAAAGGAAGGAAGGAAGGAAAGGAGGGAGGGAGGGGGAGGAAGGGAGGGAGGGAAGAAAAAAGGCAGGTAGGCATGTAAAGAATGAAACAAAACAAAAATTTTGTTTTGCATTTCTTCATAAATTTTGGAAATTTATCTCCTTTAGCTGCTGCTATTTAAAATACATGCATAATTCAATATAAATTGAGGAAGGACATTAGGCTAAAAAATTTCTCCTTTGGTAAAACTGACACCAGCAACTCACATAGCTTGTCAGGATCTACGGCTTCACTGGAAGACACAAGGGAAACAGGCAGCAGAAGGAAGCATCAAATGGTGCAGCCTGCAGTTCCCAGCAGTGACTCTCAAGAGGACTGTACACATTACCATGGTTCCTGCAGGAACTACTGCCCAGCTGGTTGTCAGTGGAAGTGTGGACACAGGCTACCATTCTTTCTCCCATTCATATCTGTCTCCCAGCAGCAGATAGTGATGGTGGTCACATTTTTCAATCTGTCCACACTACTGATAAGGAGGACCCAGGTTAGCATTTGCACTCCCTTCTTCTCTCACTTTGAGGAGTTCAAGGGTTGAAATGTTAAGTCAGAGAAAGGTCTGGTTTGATAAGTTATATTCTACTAAAATTCTATCATTTTTACTTTTAATGACAATTCTTAAATAATATAAGCTTGAATATTAGAAAAGTGATAAATCTGAACACTCTATAAATAACTAAAGTATTAACAAGCATCTCCCCAATAGTTTAGGCAGGCAATTATCTTAATCTAACACCATTAAGGAGAGAGCATGAAAAATTACTTAATCACAAGATACACAATGTTTATCAGTAAAATCAATCCAGGGGTAATACAATAGCCAAATAGTCTATTGTGATTTTAAAGTTATTATCCAAATTAGTTGCTGAAAAAAGAAACTAAATATAATAAGAACTATGGAACTATTAATAATATTTTGGTCTCACTAAAAGTTAGCTGTAATAATCACCCAAAATTACAAGCATAATTCAAAAATCATGGAGGCTTCAAAACAAAACAAAAAATGACGATCATGAAATCCATCAACCACTCTAATAGCAACTTACATTTAAACAGTGATTTGCACTTTGAAGTGAGATTTCACAGATTTTTTCCTAATATAATATACTTTGAAGTAGGTGCACCATTATATCTATTTTTCCAATGAATATACTAAGCATCAAAGAGATTATGTAACATGGCCTATGTCTAAGTTTGTTTTGCACTGCTAAATACCTGAGGCTGGGTAGTTTTAAAGAAAAAAGGTTTAATTGCTTCTGGTGAAGGCTTCAGGGAGCTTCCAATCAAGGTAGAAGGTGAAGGAGGAGCATGTGTGTCACATGGCGAGAGTGGGAGCAAGAGAGGGAGGAGGTAGAGGCAGGCTCTTTTAAACAACCAGCTCTCATATGAACTAATAAAGTAAGAACCCACTCATTATCATGGGGAGGGCACAAAGCCATTCATCCATTGACATGACTCAAACACCTCCCACCAGGTCCCACATTCGATACTGTGGATCAAATTTCAACATGAGATTTGGAGGGACCAAACATCCAAACCATATTAATCAATAATCCAGTTTTCTTGCCTTCATGGTAGATATTTTTCTTCTAATGCTACAGGTCATGGATAATAATTTTCATTATATAATGGCCACCGGAAACCATCTCAATTTACCCAAAGAGTTCAAATAGTCACCTATTTTGTGTGTGTATGTGTGTGTGTGTGTAATCCTGGTGTTAATATTGTGCTTTTCTGTTGTATTGGTGGCCCCAAATGAACCATATCTTTTGATATTCATGCCTTTGTGCATTTTCCCTCTTGTATCTGGGCTGGACCTGTGTTTTCTTGAACCAAAAGAACACAGTGGAATAGGTGCTTGCCAGTTTTGGGCCTAACCCTTAAGAAGGGCATCTTTTGCTTTTGCTCTTGGGAGCTCATGGTATCATGAAAGAAGTCCTACTACTCTGCTGAAGAGGCCACCTGCATGGAGAGATCATGTGGAGAGGCCACTTAGGAAGGGAGAGGCTCTGGGGCCACAAGGAAAGAGAGAGAAGCTCAGCCATCCCAGAATCCTGGCTGAGCCCACCCAGGGCCCATCTGCCTGCTGAATTCAACCACACTAGTGACCCTGGGGATGACTAGCAGAAGAACCCCCAGCTGAGCACAGCCTGGGCCACATGATTATGAGATTATGAGAAAATAAAATGAATGTTGTTTTAAGCTACTAATTGTGTGGTGGTTTGCTACAGAGCAATAGATAACTGAAATAAATGTCAAAGCAATGGGCTTTAGGCTTCATTATGCTTTCTAAGTACACAGTTACTGAATGAGCAAGCATTCCCCAATCCTATATCTCAAACTGCCAATGACAAGTCTATGAATTCTGCAGTGGATGTGTTTCATCATCAGGGAAAAAGAAAGGCCTGCTGTGCTGCTGTGAAAGACAAAAAAATCATGAAATTGACTTATTTTTTTAATCAGAGCAATAATGCTGCTAATTGTTTGAACCAAAGACCCAGGCATAATGTAGCTGCCTAGATAGGAAATGACACTCCATAAACTTGCAATTTCATTTCACACCCATGAATGCATTTCCATCCTATGAGGACTGCTATGTATGCGGGTGCTTTCAATTCTCAGAATGTCATCTGGGAAAAGATAGCAGCGGCTTGGCCATGAAATCACAGGTTTGCAAATTAGCAAATTTTCAGCACTCTGTTCATTAGTGAAATCAATGAGACTTTTAAAGGACTGAGAAAAATTGTGAAATTATGAAAGGATGAAAATGATGACACACATGGCACTGTAGGAGCTCAGGGGTAAATGTGGGGGAGGCACAGCCATTGAGCATCCTTTGATACACTCCCAAACACGTTAAAGTCAGTCACATCAACCGAGATGACTGCTCTGCATCTACGTCATTTGGAACTTCAGAGAACTTGTAACAGGCTCTTTTGGGTCATTACTTGATTTTATTTCCTTTCTCTTCAGATTAAGACAAATCAGATAATAAGAGATTCCCCTCAACTGTGTGATTTTAAAGAAAGTTACTTTAGTTGATCATTAACTGACTACATATTTAAGCCTTAACGCAAAAAAATAATCATGGTTTACATAATGTAAGCATGTGATTCAGAGGGAGGGTAAAAGGCCTGAACTGGTACAGGGTAAGATCTACCTCTTCCAGTTCTTTCATCTTGCTCTCCAATGACCTGTGTGAATTTTTCTCGAGGAAGCTGATGTTTAAGAAACTAGCAGATGGCCAAGAAAAGCCTAACATACAGTCCCTGCCTTCAAGGGGCTTAGAGTTTATTTCAAGAAACAGTGATATGGGAGGCTCTTAACCATTAATCAGAATAAGAGAGCCTCAGAGATGCTAATGGTGAAATAAATCTCTCCTTCATTTGGGAAAATTGACTCACATTAAATATGCACATTGCTTTCCTCTCCCTTTTTTTGTGTCAATAGGCAATAAGATTCTCTAGTCTCTACATCTTTTTAGTCACCTGAAAAGCATACAGTATTGAAATATATCAATTACCCTATAACTACTTACATTAAATGATGCCTTACAGTTTAAAATACAATTTTACAGATATTTTTCTTAACAACATAATCCTAAAATGTAGGCAGAGCATGAACAATTATTATTATTTTTTGGATAAATAAACTGATTGGGAGAGATGTGCACAATGGGCCTAAGTGTCAGGAGGTAATATAATACACTCATGGATAATAGGTTATTGACTTTGAGCAAAAATTCCCTAGAAACATAAATCTTATTCCATCTAGTCATTCCAACTGGAAATCAGAGGAGGCAATTGTGAAGGAATAGATGGTTTATGTGAAAAGAAAGATGAGTATCCTAGAGTGTACTAAGGATAACTCTTCTTGTGGAAAAAAGAAAGTCATAAGCACAGAGGGCATGGGGTTGCTGTGATGCCATTAGGAAGGAGTAAACCCCTCACTCCACTTCCCACTTTTAAATGAATGCCAAAAAGTACACTGAAACTGCCAACTCAAAGTAGTAAAGAAATGACAGGACCAACATGGCAGAAGGCTCCTTTTCTAGTGTTGAAATAATGCATATTTCCTTATGTGTAGGAGAGTGTTAGGCTTACCATCTAAGCTATTTTGACTATAGTGTATGCATACATACACCCATGTATATCACATGTACGTGTGTGTGTGCACATATACACACACAGACACCCATATGTTACCTCTTTAATTTGCTGTATTTACTGGACACATAACCTGGACAAAGTACTGGGCCCTCTCTATTCTCATCTGTACGATACGGACTTGCTAAGAAACTTTCAGCACCATCTTGAATACAGCTAGAACAAACTGCACTATTTTGTGCAGTCTCAACTGTCTTCATGTTTGAGTTATAGAGCAGAGAACAATTTCCATCTTCCCACACCCTACAGCATCCTTCAGAAGTGTTTGAACAGGATATATTTTCTAGAACAAAACTAAGACATGTTCTGGACTGATGGAACATTTCGTTTGAATTTCTGGTCTCTAGTACATGATTCAAACTCTTTATGCCTCAGTTGTCCTTTTAGTAAATTGGAGATGATTAGAATTGCTTCCTGATGGAAGCTTAACTATGTTAGAAATTCTTTAATATTACTTCAACATGCAGGAAACAGGTTTACTGTAAATATAGGATTGTTGCTATTTTTTCCCAATGGTTCTGTTAACTCAAATAAGAGATAATCCACTGTACAACCTGTGTGTACTGGCATTTTTTCTCTCTTCCTTTTTTATGAGGGCCAAAGGAAAGACACGGTTAATCCAATCATGGCACATGAATAAACCTCCTCTACAGCTCAGGCCAGACATTTCTCATGCTTTGTCTAGCTGTCTCTAATTTTCTGTTTGATTTTCCACCACTCACAAGCAAGATAGAGGGTTGTTTTGGCAGAAATTAAATGTGCAAAAATGTTTTACCATCTGCTGGAATATTCTTGGATGTTATCACTCCAGAGGCACTCATTATTAAAAATATTTATTGGACAAGAACAATATATCAAATTCTGTTCAAAATATGGCTGTCTCACAGTTACTGCTCAAACAAGGATGAAAAAACAATATTGATTGCATTAGCCCTGGCACTGAATTCTGCTACTCTTGACACTGTTTTTCCTCTCCTAGGAAGAGGAAGTTATTTAAGGCAAGAACTGTGTTTCTCTTATTTATAATATAAACAGCACAATGCAGATACTAGAGCATAAACTGCTGATTTACTGATAAATTTGTGAAGCCTGCTTCATCATCTAAATTGCAAGTTTCTTAAGGGGCAGTGACAGGATTTACTACTTCTTAGGTATGTGAACATCTGTTAGATTTTGGTTTTGGTTTTGTTTTCAATGCCCAGCATCAGATGCTCCAGTCTAGGTTTTGAAAAATGCTCAATATAAAAGCTGACATATCAGATACTTGTTTTCCCAGCTTCCCTTGCAGTTAGGGTACTGGAAGATGACCTAGTTAGACCAATTAGGAGCTGATAATGGTTAAGAATTAGATAATGTGGAAAATTTACTTGCAGCAGTAACATTTCAACATTTTTGGGGTGGTAGTGGTAGCAGAGACAACAGTGAAGGTTGTGGTGGCCAATGTTTGTGGAGGTGAAAGAAATCCTGTCTCCAAATCCCTCATAGTTCTCATTTTCATAGAAGGATATTTCCTGCCTGTTTTCCAAGCCTGATTCTATGACTTTCCAGGTAATTCTCTAGCTCTGATATACATTCAGTGAATTTCTTTTCTGCTTAAATCAGGCAGGGCAATTTCAATTGCTTTCACATTAAGAAGTCCAGCTGATATATTGGGCTTATTCCCCAACCTCTCCATAATAGATCTTAAGAGAATACCCTGTGGTCTTTTATTCAACACCATTTTGTGTTTTACTTATGGGCAATTTTAATTCTATATTCTCTTGTATTTTTAACTGTTTTTATGTGTTAGTCTTGTCTTTCTCATGATATTATAAGAACCTTGTAGTAATAAATCACATTATCTTTCTTTTTAACCTCAGAGATATAGCAGGATCCTTCAAAAAGAGTACATGTTGAATTCATATGTTGCTGATTGATATCATCTAAATAATATCAGAACCATAGTCATTAGCACAGTGGGTATATAACTCAATAAAAAAGCAGGTGTCATTTTTTCAAGACCAAGATAGAGAATACATGAGTTACTTAAAATTAAAATTCTGTGCCATATCAGAGGAACAAAAGATTCTACTGAATTCAAACTGCTTTGAATTTAATTTACTCAAATCAATTTTTGTAACTAGACAGTCTTAAAATGGAGACTGATTGTAGGTGTAGCCCTCAGGCTAAAATTAGATAAAATAAGAATAAAAGGATGAATTTTCAATGTCATTGGCCTAATCTCATTGTTAGACTAGTACGAATAGTACATGCTCTCTTCCTTTCTTTGCTTCTTCTCTTGCTGCCCCAAACATATTCACATAACAAGACCAGAGGAAGTTGATTTGGGATGGAGTGTCAAAGGAATTAAAGAAAAGATTGTGGGAGGAAACATGGTGAAGGAGAAAGCTATGAAAAGGTGGCCTTGGCTGTGAAAATGTGCCTGAGAATTGAACTGTATGTTGTAGGAGAGGGGACTCTGGTAGTCAGCTGGGGGCAGGGTGGGGTGGGGAACTGCTTATGTCAGAACAGAGAAGACTATATCTGTATTTAAATAATAAGAATTGGATCCCACAGATGTCAGTATTATGATGAATCAATGTCAAACAGTTCATTCTGTTATGTATTCATTCAACAATCATTTTCTGTCATGCATTGCTCTAGGCTCCGGAACTAGAACAGTGAACAAGACAGATAAAATCCTAAACTCAAGGAGCTTATATTCTAGTAAGAGAGATAGATAATAAGCCATCAAGGAGTCAGAAATATATTCTAGGTAGCAGCCCGTAGTATGTGTTACGAAGAAAAATAAAGTAGGATAGGGAGATAGAGGGTGATGGGGGTTGGGGATTTTAAGGCAGGATTGTCAGAGAAGTTTATTCTTTGAGGTGGCTTCATTTGGAAAGAGACTTGAATAAAGTGAGGTGATCCAGAAAGAGGAAAGAGCAAAATTAATGTCCCTGAGGCATTATTGTATTTGACTTGCTTAAAGAAAGGCAAGGAGGCTGGTTTACCTGGAGCTGACTAAAGCAGCAAAAGAATAGCAGCTAAGGTAGAAGACTATATTGGACACTGTGATGTGCTGATCAGATTCCCCTTCAATGAAGGACTTGCCCCAGTTGTTAGGAGTGCTGCAGGCAGACAGCCATTAGCTTTTAGGCCTTTCAGGGACTGCTTCAGTTGTTGAGAACCACCTAAACCAAGGTCTTGCCCCTTCCCAGGGCAGCCTGCATCCAATGACTGATCATTGAGGGAATATAAAAGCTCAACATCTTGGCCAAACTCAGGACAACTCTAAAGAGCTGTTCTAGCTTTAGAGCTTGCCATGAAGTTGGCCAAGACTATTGTTGAGTTTACATTGAAGTTCCACTTTCTCTCTGCCCACTCTTGCTTTGTTTTCCTCCATTCCATGGATGCTGATTCCCAGGCCATTTTCTAAATAAAAACCTTGCTTTCTAAGCTCCATTGCAGACAGAGAACCCAACCTACAACAGAGATATAGGTAGGGACTCGTGTAGGTTATTCAATTCTATTAAAAATGTTGTGGAAAGACTATAGGGTTCGGAGTAGAGGAGTGATATAATCTGATTAATATTTTAAAGGGATTGCTTAGCTGCTGTATGGAGAAAAGACTGTAGGAGTAAAAGAGAGAAAGTTGGGAAAGCATTGAAGTGATCCAGGGGAAAGGTGATAATGGCTTAGGCTAGAGAAGCATTGATGGAGGTGAGGAGAAATGAATGGGTTCAGGATATTTTCTGAAGGTAGAACTGAAAATATCAAGCAATGCTCTTTAGCTCATCAAAGGGACCATCAACAATTATTAATATCATCAGAAACAAAAGAGTCAATTAAAAACCTGGCTATTTAACAAGTACTAGTATTGTTTAAAATGCATAACAACACTAATAAAAATCAAGTTGCCTCTTATATTAATAACACAAATGGTTTGCTTATGTCGCAGAAACAAATATCACTGGACCTGGTGGAATGCCCAGTTAGTGCTGGTGGGCTATGTACTCTTTATATTAGGGCTCAGCAAACTACAGCTCACAAGAGAAATCTGGGCTGCTACATATTCTTATTCGGCCCACATCTCAAAAAATGGCTTTTACATTTTAAATGGTTAGAAAAAATCAAAATGAGAGTAATAGTTTGTAAAACACAAAAATTATATGAAATTTAAATTTCAGTATCTATATAAAATTTGGCACATAACCAAGCTTGTTTGTTTATATATAGCTAATGGCTACTTTTGAATTATAAGAGCAGAGTTGAATAAATATGACAGAGATCATATGGCCCACAAAGCCTAAAATATTTACTAGCTGGCCCTCATAGAAAAAGTTTACTGACCTCTAATTTATCTCACAGAAGTACAGCCTGGTAGAATGCGCAGTTTGTGCTGGTGGGGCTGGTGGCCTGTTCACTTACTCTTAACTTTGTCCCTGCTAGATACCAGGGTGGTGAGCAGTCATCCAGGGTGAATTTGTTCAGGTTTGTTTGAAGGGCCTATTGAATTCTGTTTTTTTCTGTGGTTCCTTTTGCTCATTTCAAGATCTGTTGTGATATATTGGCTGTTAGCTGTTTCTTATCATTATAAAACATGGGCTTGGGACCTCTCCCAAGCTGACCTTGTAACTTTCAACTAGTCATATCTACTATGCAGCATGCACCGACATATGAAAGCAAACAGCAAATATTTCAGTGCCATTCTTTAGAGTTTTCTGTGACACATAATCCAAAGTTACCCTGTGCTTGCCCCTTGCCCCTGTCCCTCCTCTTTTCTCCCTGCCCTAGAAATTTGGACTTGACATTTAAACTTGATCTTCCAAATATTGATTCTAAGTGTTCTCTGGGAATTGTCCTCATGCTTACCGTTGTGTTCTTCTGCTCATAGTTGTCCTACAGGAAGCTCTAGACTGGCTTTGGCCCCAGGATACAACCCCGTTGCTGCTCTCCCTAAAGTGCTCCTCCCTTCCACTAGAGGCTGCCTCACCAACTGGCTGTCTTTCCACTGTGCTCCCACTGTGACTCCGTGGTCATCTCCTCTTTGCATAAAAATCCATTGGAAAACCCTGCACCCATCTTCACTTTGCTCTATCTCCCTATTTTGAGCTTTTCTCTGCATTCACTCTTATGCTCTCTCCTCTTGACCATAGCACTACACCAACCAAGAGAGACCTCTTGGGCTTCTAAGGATGCAGGGACCACATCTTTGACCACAGGGCCTGTCAATTTATTTCCATTAATTATAACAATAAATATAATTATTATAGCTCACATTTATTCAGCATATACCTCTATCTCTGATGGTGCAAGTATTAGTTTGCTAGGGCTGCAATAATAAAATACCACAGACTGGGTGGCTGCAAAAATAGAAATTTATTTCTCACAGTTGTGGAAACTGGAAATTCAAGACCAAGGTGCCAGCAGGGTTGGTTTCTGGTGAGGTCTCTTTTCCCAGCTTGAAGATGGCTACCTTCTTGCTGTGTCCTCACATGGCCTATTCTCTGTGCATGCAAAGTCCTGGAGTCATTTTCTCCCATTACAAGGACACCACTTCTGTTGGATTAAGGCCCTAACTTTACAATCTCATTTAACCTTAATTACCTCCCTAAAGGCCCTGTGTTCAAATTGGGGGTTAGAACTTCAATATATGAATTTGGGAGTAACAAGCTTCAGTTCATAACAGTGCATTACAAACTTTGCATACAATATCTCATTTATTTCTCTCATCAGCTCTATGAGGTAGGTAGGTCCTCTTATCCATACTTTACATATGTGGAAACTGAAATTTACTTTGGATAAGGTTACACTTGTGGTAATTTTAGATAGATTTATGACTGAATCTCAGGTCTGATTGAACCTACAGTTTACTCCTTTAATCTCTCCTATATACAGCCTCTCAAAATTACCTAGCTCTTTTACATGATTTACATGAGGTAACCCCAATTCACTGGATAGATCTTTTTCTTTCATTGGTTATGAGCTCCTTGGTGGCCTTTAGAACCATCTGGTCAAAAAACCTTACTGCCCATATGATCTGCAAGGCCTGTACTGCCTCTTGCTGATTGTGAAGGAGTCCTAGAAGACAGTGAAAGTCAATCCAATGTAAAGGTGTTAACACTGGGGCTATAGCATGCTGAGAGAAGGATTATTTGACAAGCTTCCATGATTTTGAGGGAGAAGAAAAAAGTATATATGTGTGTGGGTAGGGTAAAGGTGTGTGAGTGTGGTAACAAGAAGGGTGGAAGGGGAGTGAAAATAAAATAAATTAATATTAATATTTATTGAGCATCAATAATGTAATTTGCTTTGCTGAACCATGACATTTTGTTTTATCCTTGATAGGCCTACCTAATTTTTCTAATTAAAATTTTTATTGAGATAATTATAGAGGCACATGCATTTGTAAGAAATAATACAGACAGACCCTGTGTACACTTGACCCAGTTTATCCTAATGTTAACATTTTATAAAACTATAGTAAAATATCACGATGAGGATATTGATTTTGTTACACTCTAGAAATCTTGTTCAGATTTCCTCAGTTGTACTTACTTTGTGTGTGTGTATGTGTCTTCATAGATATATACAATTTTATTATCTGTGTAGGTTTGTATATACCCAGCCACAGTCAAGACCCAGAACAAATACTTCCATCAACACAAGGATACCTTATATCCTTCTTTTAGAATATGCCTACCTCCTTTTCTGTCCCAAATCCCTGAAAACCATTAATTTGTCCCCCATTTCTAAAATTTTATCATTTCAAAAATGTTTTATAACTAGAATCATATAACATATAATCATTTAGGATTAGCTTTTCTCACTCAGCATAGATCCCTAGAGATTCATCCAAATTATTGCATGTATCAGTAGTTCATTCCTTTTTATAACTGAGTAGTAGTCCATTTATATATGTATAGCAGTTTGTTTAACAATTCACCTGTTGAAAAATATCCAGGCTGATTCCAGTCTGTGCTTTAATTACAGCTAAAGCTGCTATTGACATTCATGTACAGGTTTTTATGTGGATATATTAGGTCTTTAAGTATAAAATGTCTGTTTTCCTTAAGCACTAAGTTTGACAGTTGATATATCTGACATTCCATATTGATGCTTCTTGTTGTTTTTTGTTGTTGTTGTTTGTTTGTTTTTTCCTATTGAGAAGGTACATCCTCAGCCTTTCAAATACATGGCTTGGATTGTGATTATCTTTCCAATTTTTTTTATAACAATTTGTATAAAACCATGGATAAGTCAAAAATTCATGTTATTTTTTAATATGAATTCCATCATAGAACCAATGCAGTGCAGACAGCTAGAAATATCACTGAAGCATTTGGGAAGGATGTGGCTAATGAATGTATAGTACATTGATGGTTTGAGAAGTTCTATTCTGGTGATTTTAACTTTGAAAATGAGCCATGTGGGTGACCTGAGACCACAGTGGATCATGATGAGCTGAAAGCTGTAGTGGAAGTGAATCCATCTCAGCCTATGTGTGAATTAGGAGCAAGGATTGACGCTACTATTCCAACAATATTGGACCATTTGAAACAAACTGGTAAGGTAAAGAAGCTGGATAGATGGGTACTGAATGAATTAAACAAGTGTCAGAAGAAAAATTGTCTCAAAGCTTGCCTTTTTTTGCTGTCACAACATAAAAGCGAGCCATTTCTACACCGTATTGTTATGTGTGATGAAAAATAGATTCTTTTTGACAATTTCAAGCATTGAACATAATGGTTGGATAAAGATGAAGTGCCAAAACACAGTCCAAAACTAAATATTCATCAAAAAAAGCTAATGGTGTCTATTTGGTTGTCCAGCGCTGGTATTATCTACCACAGCTTCGTGAAACCTGGTCAGTCGATTACAGTGGATGTCTACTGCAACCAGTTGGACTAAATGATGAGAATGCAATTAAGTAGCTGAGATTGGTCTATATAGACAGGCCAATCCTCTTGCAAGACCACATGTAGCAAAAAACAATGTTACTCAGACTACAGAGGCTGGACACCAAACTATCATCCACCATATTCACCAGATCTTGCACCAACTGACTACCACTTCTTCCAGGCTTTGGACCACTTCTTGCAAGGAAAAATATTCAATTGTCAAAAAGCTGTGGAAAACGCCTTTTGTGATTTCACCGCCACTTGCTCTTCAGGCTTCTTTGCTGCTGGCATAAGCAAGCTGCCATTAAGATGGCATCACGGGGCAAGGGGGGAAAAATGTCGGAGTAGGGGTGCCCTCCTGGCTCTCTGCTCCCAGAGCGAAAAGTGAAGAAAGCGGATAGCCACACTCGAGCGATCTGCACTTCCACGAGACCAGCTTCGCAAGCCTGCAGACATCCAACAGGAAACGGAGGGATAAGACCATTTGCAGCCTAAAACAAAGGTGAACCGATCATTCTTCCTCAAAACTTGGGGATTCGGAGGCACACAACAGGGAAGGATCGAGGCGCGGGTTAAGCTGCTGCCTGCTGGCAGTGGCGCCAGCCTTACCCGGTGCTGAGAAACACCCCCTCCCACACCGAGCTCCACTTCCCCGTAGGCCGGGAGGTGCCTGAAGTTGGTGAGAAGTGGCAGTGCGGGACTAAGCCGTGTGGAGAGGAGACTAGAGCAGGGAACGCGCTGAGTTCCCCAGAGCACACAGCGGCGGCAGTTTAAGGTGGGGGCGGGTCCGCACGCAGCAACCGCTCTCCGTGCAGCAGGAACCAGAGCCCACTCGGGCATCTCCCTGCAGAACACTCCCAGGTAAAGGTTAAGGGGAGTTTACACAGAAGGAGGCTTCGACTTTGGGTATAGAGGAGGTTTGGGATAGCACTGAGAGGTCAGAGTGCGTAAAGTTAGACTCCTCGATTCATTAGGACCCCCCTCCCTCTGCCCCTCCGGCACCGCTCCGCCCCTGCATTCTGGCGCTGACTTGGACTCAGGGTTTGGAGAGGAGGTGCAGAGAGAGCGCTGGTATGCGCCACTGCTCCACCAATTTGATATTGGACCGTCACTTGCTGCACAAGTGGCACTGACTCTGTGCTCAGAGAGTGGACCCTGCCTGGACGGGGCAGTGCTACAGGGGAGATTGCCCTTGGCGGATTTAAGGCAGAGAAACATTGCCTTCCATGCTCTCCTTCGACCCGGAGTCCCGCCCTGGGCTCCAAAGTCTCTGTCCCAGCCTTGGGGGCGGAGCTGAGATAGCAACTGTTCTCATTCCTGCCGCTTATCTCCACCAGTGTAATTAAAAAGACAAAAGTCAGGGATAAGTGGGTCCCATTGACTGCCTGCCTGCCCACTTCTGGTCAGTCTCTCTCTGCACAGGTCTCCCGCGCTGTGCCCAGAGTGAGGAGCCCGCCTGGGCAGAGCTCGGCCTTGCAGGAGGCAGCCAGCCGTTAGTGGTTATAAGGCAGAGATATTTTACGACCCCCACATCTGGGGATTTGGGGCTAGGCCTTTGGCTCCAAAGTTTGTATCCCTGCCTTGGGGGTGGAGCTGAGATAGAAACTGCTCCCGTTCCTGCTGCTTATCTCCACCTGTGGAATTAAAGAGACAGAACACAGGGCCTGGTGGATCTGGCTTCAGGACAATCTCTCACTGCACAGGTCTCCCGCGCTCTGTGTCCAGAGGGTAGAGCCCGCCTGGGCAGGGTTGAGCCTCGTGAGAGACTGCCCTTAGTGGCTATAAGGCAGAGAGACTTTACGTCCACCACGCTCCAGTGTCTTGTGGCTGAGCCTTTGGCTCCAAAGTCTCTGTTCCCGCCTTGGGGGCAGAGCAGAGATAGGAACTGTTCCCATTCCTACTGCTTAAATCCACCTGTGCAATTAAAGAGACAGAAGACGGGGTTCCGTGGGTCTGGCTACGGGCCAGTCTCTATCTGCACAGGTCTTCTGCGCTTGGTGTCCAGGCCATGGAGTTTGCCTGGGAAGGGCCTAGCCTAGTAGGAGGCTGCCTTTAGTGAATACAAGACAGAGAGACGTTACAACCCAAACACTCTGGTGACTTGGGGCTGGGCCTTCGGTTCCAAAGTTTCTATCCCCGCCTTGGGGCTAGAGCTGATATAGGAACTGCTCCAGTTCCTGCCGTCTATCTCCACCTGTGTAATTAAGGAGGCAGAAGACGGGAGGCCGCCGGAGCAGTCCGGAGACCAGCGGGAAGGGTAGGGTAATTGGCTGTTTCTCCTCCACTACATCTCAGACTGCTGGCTCCCCAGCAGGTAGAGAGACCTACAGACACCAGGGCAGCGACGGCTGCCAACAGTGAGCAACACCACCTACTGGCTCAGAAACTAAACAAGATGTGTGAATACCTAAACGAAAACCTAAAGGAAAGAAACAACAACTGAGCAAAATGGGAAGAAATCAGCGAAGGAACTCCGGAAATATGAAGAAACAAATGGAAAACACACCCCCAAAGAGGAGCCCCAGCCCCTTAGAAACAGACAACAACCAAAACCTGGCAACCACAATGACAGAAGAGGAATTTCGAATGTGGATCATAAGAACACTCACTGACCTGCAACAACAACTCAATAACCAACACAAAGAAACCACAAAAAGCCTCCAGGATATGGAACAAAGGTTCACTAAAGAGATTGACACAGTGAAGAAAACTTTAACTGAAGTCCTGGAGATGAAGAATCAACTAAGGGAATTACAAAATACTGTGGAAAGTCTCAAGAACAGGGTAGTTCAAACAGAAAAAAAGAATCTCAGAGATTGAAGATAACACCTTCCAATTAAATAAATCAGTCACAGAGATAGAGCAGAGAAACAAGAGAAAAGAACAAAGCCTACAAGAGCTCTGGGATTATGTGAAAAAACCTAACGTGAGGGTCATAGGGTTAGCAGAAGGGGAAGAAGACAACACTCAAGGGCTAGATAAGTTTTGAAGATATAATAGAGGAAAATTTCCCAGGCCTTGCTCATAATCTTGATATACAAGTTCAAGAAGCCCCGAGGACCCCTGGGAGATTCAATGCAAACAGGAAGACGTCACGACATGCAGTCATCAGACTGACCAAAATATCAACTAAAGAGGCCCTTCTAAGAACGGTAAGAAAAAGAAGCAAGTAACTTACAAGGGAAAGCCAATTCGAATAACAGCAGACTTCTTTAATGAGACTTTACAAGCAAGGAGAGACTGGGGCCCCATTCTCACTCTTCTGAAACAAAACAATGCCCAGCCTAGAATCTTATTCCCTGCAAAACTAAGCTTCGTATATTGAAGGAGAAATTAAGACATTCCCAGGCAAGCAAAGCCTCAGAGAATTCACCAAGACAAGACCAGCGCTAAAAGAAATACTCAAAACAGTGTTACACACGGAACACCATAATAGAAACTCACGAATATAAAAAAAACCAAAACCCAAAGATTAAAGGCCAGATATCTCTATGGATCAAGAGAGAAATCAAAGCAACAACATCCAACCCAACAAAATGAACAGTAATCTACCTTACCTATCAGTTCTCTCAATAAATGTGAATGGCTTAAACTCTTCACTCAAGAGACATAGGCTGGCTGAATGGATAAGAAAATACAGGCCAAGTATATGCTGTCTTCAGGAAACACATCTAACCTGTAAGGATGCATATAGACTAAAAGTAAAAGGGTGGAGATCAGTATTACAGACAAGTGGAAGCCAAAAGAAGGCTGGCGTGGCAGTTCTAATTTCAGACGATTTAGTTTTAAACCAACTAAAGTAGTCAAAGACAAAGAGGGTCATTATATAATGGTGAAGGGCACACTTAAACAAGAAGAGATAACAATTTTAAATATATATGCACCCAACTTAGGTGCACCCAGTTTCATAAAGCAAACCTTACTGGATCTAAACAAATGGATTAATAGCAATACCATAATCACCGGAGATTACAACACCCCACTGACGGCACAAGACAGATTCTCCAAACAGAAAATTAATAAAGAAATAATGGACTTAAAACCCTAGAACAACTGGTCTGACTGACATATACAGGACATTCTACCCCAAATCCACTGAATATACTGCTAGCACGAGACAGATCCTCCAATCAGAAAATTAACAAGGAAATAATGGACTTAAATAAAATTATAGAACAACTGGGACTGACTGACATTTACAGAACATTCTACCCAAAATCCACTGAATATACGTTCTTCTCATCAGCTCACGGGACATTCTCTAAGATTGACCATATCCTAGGACACAAAGTAAACCTCAAGACATTTAAAAAAATAGAAATCATACCATGTATCTTCTCAGATCACAGTGGAATAAAACTAGAAATCAACCCTAACAGAAACTCACATTTCTACACAAAAGCGTGGAAATTAAACAACCTCCTACTAAATGATTACTTCATAAATGAAGAAATCAAGATGGAAATAAAAAAATTCTATGAAGAAAATGACAATGGAGAGACAAGTTATCAACTCCTCTGGGACACAGCTAAAGCAGTTCTGAGAGGAAAGTTTATCTCCATAAATGCCTATAACCAAAAGACAAGAAGATCACAAATAGACAATCTAATGAAATGACTCAAAGAGCTGGAAAAAGAAGAGCAGACCAACCCCAAACCCAGCAGAAGAAGTGAAATCAACAAGATCAAATCAGAACTAAATGAAATTGAAAACAACCTCTGTGGAAAGCAATATGGAGATACCTTAAAGCGATACAAGTGAATCTACCATTTGATCCAGCAATCCCATTGCTGGGCATCTACCCAAAAGATCCAATGACACTCTACAAAAAAGACACCTGCACTCGAATGTTTATAGCAGCACAATTCATAATTGCAAGGCTGTGGAAACAGCCCAAGTGCACATCAATCCAAGAATGGATTAATAAAATGTGGTATATGTATACCATGGAGTACTATTCAGCTCTAAGGAACAATGATGATATAGCACATCTTATATTTTCCTGGTTAGAGCTTGAACCCATACTACTAAGTGAAGTATCCCAAGAATGGAAAAACAAGGACCACATTTACTCACCAGCAAACTGGTATTAACTGAGTAGCACCTAAGGGTACACATAGGTACTACAGTAATAGGGTATTGGGAGGGTAGAGGGGAGAGGGGGGCGGGTATATACATACATAATGAGTGACATGTCCACCATCTGAGGGATGGTCAAGCTGGAAAATCAGACTTTTGGGGGCAGGGTGGAAAGGGCATTTATTGAAACCTTAAAATCTGTACCCCCATAATATGCCGAAATAAAAAAAATAAATAATTAAAAAAAGGAAACATAATAATGATGAAGCTAAAAATAATGGTCCATCATGCCAAAAATTATAACTATATCTTTTTACACTATTAAAACCAACACAAGCAATTTATTTTCAGTAAATATAATTTGATGAAAATTGCTTAAAAACAAAAAGATGGCATCACTGAGGCAATATTTTAGGCACATTCTTTAATTGTGCTGCTTCTTGTTTAAGACATAATAAACTAAACTTTTGATTCAAAATCATACATTTCATATTTAATGATCTAATACATTTTCATTTCTCTGGAATACATGTCTGAGAATGCAATAGCAGGGTTCCTCTAGGTAAGGGAGGACAAATTCAGGTCCAGAAAGACAAAGAGTCTTACTGGATGGAGCCACTTGTTGTATTGGAGTCCTCTCTTACTGGTTCCCTCTACCTACCTCAGTATCTCTCAGTGGGCTGTGGGATTCTAAGGCATCAGTGAGATGGAGAGCAATTCTCCTGGCCTTTTATCTTTGGAGAGGCTCCTTGTTGGTCTCTCTTGTGAGGGGGGGGGGTGTCTCACTTGATGTTTCGTATGTATGCCCATTCAGTCCAAAGGAAGAATGAGAATACCTGGGCTGCTTTCTGTTGCTAGGTCAGGGGGAGGGAAATACTGGTTCGGGTTGTCTTTTCTTCCATCGGGTGAGGGCACATAAGTACTGTGCTGCTGGGTTTTTCTTCCAGTCTTGAGGTCTCAAAAGAGTTCATCTTCTTTTTACCTCCTTTTGGATGTCTCCTTTATTGCCTCTTTCATAATTTCCAGGACTTAATGAGGAGGATAAGGGAAAAAGGGGCTTATGGAGTCTTGGCTGGATCAGAAGTCTAAACACACTTCAAAGATAATTGCTTATCTTTGAAGTGTGTTTAGACTTCTGATCTGGGATATTCAGTATAACAAAGATCTGAGCAACCAACCATGGATATCTATGGTGTGTTTATTGTCTTTTTAAAATTATTTACTCAGAACAATATTATATAGCAGTTAGCTGTAACCCTCACTGGTCTCAGTCTTTTGCATGTGAGAGTTTTTGTTTGTTTGTTTGTTTTGTTTTCTCTGTGTCTAGGCAGATCACCATTTTTGCACCTTTGATTATGGACTACAGGTGAAGTGAGTAGGCAGACATAGAAGGTTCACCCTCATACTGGGCATTTGTTTCAAAGCCAAGATTCATTCTCATTTTGTAATTTCTTGTAGGACAGAAATGATTGAGTGTGGTAAGATCCAACCTTAGGTTGTGGCCTTATTGAGGTGGATCAGTGAGCAGTTGGTCCTTCCCTATTGTTTAGAACCAACATTGAACATCAAGCAGGCACAAGCTTTGGACAAAGACATCTTCAGAGACTTCGCAAACACTATATGTTACATTTGTTGAAACAACATGAGATTTGTCTTTATGAGAAAGGAGCACTCAGAATTTTTTTGGGCTAATTTAATAAGAGTTAATAGACACAATTTTGTATTTTCATCTTTTTCTTGGGAGACAGAAGACTAATAAATCCATGATAGAGGTCAGGGGACTTTAAGCTTCTGTAGTAGAATTGCCCATGAATTTCCTGAACAATGCTTTAAGATAAGTATTATTTTCTTTATTTTACAGATGATAGAGCCCTAGCTTAGCAATGGTGAGTGACTTAATGTCGGCTAATAAGGGACAAGAGAATCCATCTCACTTTAAATCCTGGTGATAACTCGAAAGTCCATGCTGTTTCTTTAATTTAGTCAAATTTTTATTCAGTGTCATGCTTTGTATTAATTTCTGAGGAGAAAATAAGGAATAAGCTATGGTTGCTACTCTCTAGGAATTCACAATCCTATGGGCACAATGGGCTCTTTCCTTTAACCTTATTTGCTGCCCTTCCTCCCCAGCCTCTTTTGATTCATCCATCCAACAGTGATTAAAGCTACAACTCTACACTCATCAAATGCTGTTCTTGTAAATTTTAAAATTGTGTGAATTTGCTGTCCTCAATTCTTCATTAGTTGAAAACTACATAGGCACATGCTACAAATTTGATGACCAATAAGGGTTCTGACCCATTTTCCAGCTTACAGCTGTAAGGAATCTGTCACTGTCCTTTATGTCTGTCTTAAACATGATAACATTAATTGTGTTTTCACCAAAAGGTCAGTCTTAGATGTTTTCCCAAATAAATAATATAAATAATGCTTATTTAAGAAGTAGCTTAATGGGGTGCTTTCATAACAGAATAAATGTTTCAATGTTTGAAATTGTAAAGTTTACTCCTATTAAGAAGAATACCATCTTTTAATTTCTGCATCATATTTCTCTTACCCTGCTATGACAAATATTTTGTCTCTTTTGACTTCTTTTAGATATGGTAGCAGGTAGAGAACGAAGACTCCAATTATAAAGCCTTTGAAGTCAGGGAACATCTGATTGGAATCCTAGCTCTGTCATTTACTTGCTTTGTGACCTTAGGCAAGTGACATAAGCTCACTGAACATTAGTGTCTTTATTGAGAAAATGATAACACTTCCTTCATGTGGCCATTGAGGGTTAAATGTAGTGAAGTACCTGGCAAGTAGTAGGATCCCCAAAATGCTAGTTCTTTTCTCTTTTCCTCAGTCCAATCTCAGAATTACTTTTGTTTAAAAGTATTTATACTGAATTTTTACATAAGAAAAAGTCCAGTTTCCCACTATGAGTCTCAGTTCCTGAGCTGAATCCCTTCTTTTGTCAATGGCATGTGTGTCAGACTGTGAAGGGTTTATGAAGTATTCTCACCCCTACTGGAAACTCAGAAAGGTTCCCCGGGCTCTTTACTGATGGGATTGTTGCTGCCTTGTGTGCTTAAGAGCTAAAGGTATAATTTTTAAGGCACTGAGAAAACCTTCCCAGCCAGGTTTTTGTTTTAAAAACTCCAGGCTCTGAGAAGCAGAGATGGGTAAAGGAGGAAGTGAGTATCTGAAGTGGCATTTTCCCAAGATCAGAGTGGGTTTATTTTGGGTAGGAATTTCCCATAAGGTATCCCATGTAGTATGGTGGATGTCCATGGCCCTTTCCCCACAAATTACCAAGAGGTGACCAGAGGACTAAAGGCTAAGAGACATGAGGCTCAGGGTTCAGATACAGATCCTTGGGCCACTTTCAGGCATAGACAATATGCATCAGCCAAGTCCACAGCACCTTGGCTGAATGTCTTGGACTGTGTAAGAACCTGTATCAGTTGGGCTATGCCAGACTGTACTCTGGTAATAAGAAACCCTTGAATATCAGTGGCTTCGAACAACAAAGGCTTATTTATTGATCACAGACTTTATGATTAACTGTGGATCTTGCTCTACACTGTTGATCCACACTCTGGGATCTAAACTGAGGAAAGAGCCACTCTCTGGGAACAGTGTGCACTGGTTTTTAGAACTTCTGCCTGAAAGTGACATATATCATCTCTGCTCACATTTCACTGGCCAAAGGAAGTCATATGACTGCATCTAACTTCATGTGGGTAGAAATACAATCCTACCTTGTGCCTGGAAAGAGAGAGAATAGAATATTGTGAACAATTAGTTCTAATGCCTTTAACAGTCTGCCTTTCACTGAATGTTCAGTTTACTTCCTTCTCTCATGTGGAAAACACTCAGTTTCATCCCAAAGAAGACACCCCAGAAACCCCATTCTGTCTTGGCAAAAGCTCAAAGTCCAACACCTCTGGGTGAGGCATGGTACTCTCTACATTTAGGAGTGATACACAATGATAACTACATGAGGTCTGGATGCAACTACTCTTGATCCAGAAACAAAGGATCAAATTTTTAAGGACTAAAACTTAAAAATACCCCCACATATAAAATAAATATGGGAGAATAGAGGCTTGCCTAATGGTAACACTTCTATTTTAAAATTGGAAAACTAGAAGGCATTGGTCTGTATGGATTCTACTGGGCAGATATTGGCAGGACCCTCTATCAGGGAGTAGAGAATGTTTAATTATTCAGACCCAGTTTTGCTCCTTAGCTCTTAGTTATCATCCTTGGCTTCATGTACAAAGTCATGGAAGAGTACGCTGTACAACAGAAATGCATTCTCTCACAGTTCTGGAGGCCAGATGTCCAAAATCAAGGTGTCAGTGGGGCTCCCTCTGGAGGCTCTAGGGGAGAATCCATTCCTTGCCTCTTCTACCTTCTGGTGGCTGCTGACACTCCTTGATGTTCTTTGGCTTGTGGCCACATCATTCTAATTTCTGCCTATATCTTCACATTGCCTTCTGCTGTGTGCATATAATCTCCCTCTGCCTGTCTCTTATAAAGGCACTGTGATGCATTAATGGTTCACCTAGATAAGCCACAGTAATCTTATCTCAAGATCCTTAATTATGTCTCTAAGACCCTTTTTGCTTAAAAAATGACATTTACCTGTTCCAGGGATTAAGACTTGGTATCTTTGGGTGGCTCTTATTCAGCCTACTACAGGATCCATTTAGGTCAAGGTTAGTGGGATATATGTCTGTATCTTTACAGTCATATTCTTGTACAGTTAAGTTTTTCTAGCCATCCTAATAGAAAAATCTTACTTCCCAGGGTGCTGACTCACCTAACATTGTAATATGAATGGTCAGGGTCATATTGTGCTATGAACCTATCCTGTGGAACTTGGAACCTAGGAATATGGAGGTAGGTAGTGGAGGATAGGCAAATGTAAGGAGCCAGAAACTGATCCATGAAAAATTATTCTAAATATCACAGCATATTTATGAAAGAAAAATATTTTTTTTAGACAGGGTCTCACTCTGTTGGCTGGGCTAGAGTGCAGTGGCATCAGCCTAGCTCACAGTAACCTCAAACTCCCAGGCTCAAGCGATCCTCCTACCTCAGCCTCTTGAGTAACTGGGACTACAGGCATGAACTACAATGTTTGGCTAATTTTTCTATTTTTAGTAGAGACGGGAGTCTCACTCTTACTCAGCCTGCTCTTGAACTCTTGGCCTCAAGAGATCCTTTCACCTCAGCCTCTCAGAGTGCTAGGATTACAGGCATGAGCCACCACACCTGACCAATGAAAGAAATTTGATGGAGATTTTCCTAAATTTGGCAATCCTAAAAATGTACATATCATTGTCCATAACAAGTTGTGAAGTGAGAAGAAACTCCCTAAACTATCAATAAAAAAATTCAAATTTCCATAATTCACACTAGAGGAAAGACTAAATTATCTTTCTGTTCTCTATATAGAAAATGATATTATAAAAGATCAAGAATATTGGCCAAAAATATAGAAAATAATGCATTATAGAAGTGTATCAGTTAATTCATTAAAAATATTATTTAGTGTTTAGAGATTTTTGTGATTATCTGTAAGGTTTTTAAAAATTTTTAATTTGTCATATTTTCTCGTTCTAAATAAAAGTTAACTTTCATAGTTGATTTCATATTCATCTCCTAAATTAGCTCCTCCAAATTGTATAAATTTTAGGTCTGGTAAAATATAGAAGAACCTCTAACTGGGAGACCTTCTTCAGACTGCTTTATGGTTCAGACATGCTTGCTTAGGAGTGAGTGCAGGGTCTGTTTCTCCACTGCATAAAGGGGAGCTGCCTCAGGAAACACAGCTCTTCAACATTGACAAGAAGTCAGCTAGCAACACAACACAGAGCAGATGCTCTCCAGCTTCCTTTTTTTCTTCTTTTTTTTGAGACAAAGTCTTGCTCTGTCACCCTGGCAAGAGTGCAGTGGTGTCATCGTAGCTCACTGCAACCTCAAATTCCTGACCTCAAGCAATCATCCCACCTAAGCTTCCCAGAGGGCTAGGATTACAGGTGTGAGCCACCACACCCAGTCTCTTCAGCTTCTTGTCTGGGCTATCAGATTGAACTTAGTACTTCTCCCAAGCTCTGCTGAAAAACAAAATACTTAGGGGTGATTGATTGAATGAGGGCTGTGCAGTATACCCATCCCTTTTTTGCACATGCTAGCTAGACCATCAGAGATGTGTGTGGATGTTCCTGCCGAATTGAATTGCACTTCTTGGATTTCTATGTTTATAGGTGGCACCAAGGGGAGTGTAAGAAACTGCCCTCTGAAGCCTGTTTCTCTATTTACTGTAGGGATACTGTTGAGGAAGTTGTTCATTATGCTCCTGTTTATGAGAACTCAGGGGAAACATGTCTCTCTGGCTCTCCTGAGCATCAGATTTGATTTTGATTTTTATTGTTTGGATGTGGTAAATCACGTGCCTGCTTTTGTCTCTCACATGTCATATCTCTAGCAGAACTATGAGGGCTTAGAACATGAAATTTGGATACCAATATTACCCTGATTCTGTCTCAATTTTATTTTTTCCTTTACCCTGCTTTTGTTCTTTGCTTCTTATTGTTTTTATCTAATATTATTAAATGTATTTATGTAGCCACCCTAAAATCGATCTGCAACAATGTGAGGAAAAATAAATAATAATTTAAAAACCACGGTAAGTGATTAAAAAATGATAAAATACCTAAAGCGCATTTCCCTTCAAGACATTATTAATTACATGATATTTCTGCATGTGCCTTTTGCCAGCAAGTTAGAATTGCATTTAGTGAGAAAGGATCCAGGTTTCATTAATGAAACCTTAGACATTTCATTTTCAGCTGAGGAAAAGAAAACAGCCTTATTTTATCCTTTTTACTTTTTTTCTTTTTCCCTTTTGCACTATGATTATTGTTCAGTTAAGAGTATAAAGGTTCTCTGAGGCCCCCAGTTCTTTCTTATTCAAGTAGGTTCAATCAAATTACACATGACAAAGATGACAAAAGCCTTCTTAATCTGTAGTGCTTTCTGCTCCTGGGAGAACTCAGTCCTTGTATTCTTGCTTCCCTTTCCTGAGTCAGCACTTGGCTAGTCCAAGGCTATTGGGCCCCAGCTCAGACTGTTAGAAATAATAACAGAAAAGAGAAAACCCATATTTTAAGTTTGAAAAGAGGTCTTGCTCTTTAGGAGGCAGAACAATTGTGTTGTTAATACCATTCAGAAAAGAAGGACTAGGGGAAATCAAGAAAATTAAAAACAGTGTATTTCTATAACCCCACCTTAATTAATTGTGATGCTAAATTACGAATGGAATAATACCTCTTTGGCTAAAGAGAGACCCAACATATCTAGGTAAGATCATAAAACACTAAGGTTATTTTATGTAGGCAGGGCTGAATCCCTTTTCTTATCCTTTCCCACAAAAAAGTCTTCTGGTCTTTGGCTGATTAAGTGATGTAAGCTCAAGAAGTCTATGTTAATTCTGATATTCTTATTTTGATCCATGTTTTTTCCAGCCTTGGTTAACATAGTCCCTAACTAATGGTTTATATGATCTTTAGATTGTTTCCAACTAGGATATAATCTAATGATTTTCTTCCCTTTGTAAGAGCAGAAAGGTGTGATCCCTTTCCTCACCTGTCATTGGGATCACAGCTAACACTCTTATAAGAAAAGACAGGCTAACAAAAGGAAAGCTTAACAAATTTATTTGATCAAAGTTTTATGTGACATGGGCGTCTTCAGAAATGAAGTACCAAAGACCAAGGGAAAATCATCTGGTTTTCCTTTTTTTAATTAATTATTTAATTTATTTATTTTATTTCAGCATATTACGGGGGCACAAATGTTTAGGTTACATATATTGCCTTTGTATGCTTAAGTTTGATGAAGAATAGACAGCCATGTAGAAATGTGATTGGATAGAAGGTTATGATCCAGTGGTAATAGACTGAGGGGGAAAATCCAGCAACATCTGTCTATTCAGATTCTTCTTGGTCTCTCTGTGTAGTATCCCTTCCTGCTCAGGGTGAGGCAATACCCCTCTGGAATGAGGGTCTTATGACCTATAATCAGACACACTAGGTCAGAGAATTTCTTTATAGCCATCTCCTATACAGAAAGGCAAGGGAAGAGGTTAGAGTGGCTTTGCTTCTGAAGCTGCTTCTGAGGACTTCCAATTTCCTCTAGTTCAAAGTACTCAGTGCCATACTTTAGGATAATCATTTTCTGGGCCCCAACACCTTCATTATCATTATTCCTAAAATCTCTTGCCCCTCAACATGGCTGGTTTTTAATTGCATATCCACATTAGATTCATCTTTTAATTTATTTTTGAACTGGTACCCACCTGATTTAGAGTTCAGGTACTTATGTTTTATCTTAAATTTGTGAATCAGTTTTCCATTTTACATCTTTCTGACTGTAAAGGTTCTATGACTTTGACATGGCATTATTTTATGTACTTTCCCAGGCTCTACTCCATTTTACACACCATTCTCCACCTTATGATTTACTATCTGTTTCTATGTCCTGTCCATTGGCCATTCACAGGAACACATCAGACCAACATTCAACTTGTGGTCCTATGCAAATTATAGTCCATTTTCTTGACAATCTCTGTGCATGCAGCATCCTTTCATGTTGGCTTCTTGTCTGCCTTTTCCTGGGCTGCCTTAGAGCTCCTCTAAATTCACAACCTATGTTGAAAGAGAGGAACATGAAATTAAAACCCCCAAACAAATCATCCATAGTAAATAAGCAACTCCAAACAAAAACATCCATCAGAGAAGAATGGCATCAGTAGAGAATAGAAATGGTTAATATTGATTTTGAATGACTCTCTATACCTGATGGAGGTATATGCATGTGTGTAGGTAAGTAGGAGAAAATTTGCTGCCTGGAAAGGATCTCAGAGTGTAGAGGCTGAACTGAACCCCAGTGGGAAGAGATGTGAGTGACTATCAGGGGCCTATTTACTCCAGCTGTCTCGGATGGAGGGGTGTGATTCCTGCACCTTACCACATACCCACTTAGCACCCTATAAGGAGTGTCTCCATCATTCTTTCTCTGACATAAGAGAGAATGCTGGAGATACTCCTTACTTGTTAATAGGTAGCAAGGACATCTGCACATCTTGCTACCATGGCATGTCCCAGAGGGTGTTCATTTACCACCCTCAGCCCCTGCTGTCTTATATCAACCTTTCTGAGCACAAGCAAGTCAATTACTCCATGAATATTTAATTTCAATAAACTGGCAAGACTATTTTACTTAGTTTGCCATTTCTGCTTCAGGATAGCTCCGTCTTTGATTCATTAAATGTGTTTATGCGTCAATCGCTAAATCAGAATCCTTTCCATTTGGTGGCTCTATCATAAGGCTTTAGAAGTTATGTGCCCTGTGTGTAAATCATGCTGCACCTGCATTATCTTTCTTTACCCCAATCAAAAGCATCCAGAAAAGGAATCCAATAAAAATATTACACATCATTTGATCAGTAAAGACCATATTATACATTCAAAGGGACATTAAACCAAACAACAGGTACAAGGTGCTAGGCATGTACAAAACAATTTGAATGCAGTTTATCCAATTTTAATAATAACTTTGAAAAGTGGGTATTATAGAAATATAGAAAAGTACAGTTCTTATTCTCCAGTCTAGAGGGGAAAAGGCCAGCTGGTTGGCTCCTAGAGGAATTCATTACCTTTGTGAATTTCTTGAAAGCCAGGGTGTGGCTCTAGTTCTCATGGGCCTAAAAACTTGATTATATCAGCTCAGAGAATGTGGAGTCATCTGTCAGGGGTAGATCATAAGCCAAGAAGAAATCACCATCAGACAAACTCGATACTCAAACCCACATGCTCACCATATGCATCAGTCAGGGGCTCAACAGGAGAAAGATGGTACTCTGAAATTAGGATAATTGGGGGAGGGCTTAATAAAGAAGTTATTTACAAAAGTGTGGGCAAGAATAAGGAAGTCATACAGGATAGTACAGAACTGGAGGCTAGTAAAGTTGCTCTATTTCCACCTCTAGGCCTGTGGAGATGAAGGGAAGGAGTGGTTTCAATGAGATAACCTTGTTGAAGGTGCTACCTTGACAGGAGCTGTGCGATCTTTAGCCAAGGAACTCAGCAAGCCCAAAGCAACCTTACAGGGAGAGAATTGTGAGAAAAATGCTGTGAAATCACTCACCTTCTCTCCAATCTCCAGGTATGGCTCCCTGTTGGCGAAGTCCAACACGAAGGTACAAGACAAGATTGTTCCTTGAGGCAGTCTATACAGGTCAGCTTCCGGGAGTAAATAGCAGGGTAGAGAGGGGTAGAAAGTAAATGTGGAAGGGCAAAGAGAAGATATGCAGCGTCAAATATCTTCTCCTTAAGCCAAACCTGGGTCGGAAATCACTAATTCACCTTGAATATTTACCACACCAGGGGCTAGGAATCCTTGGAGTTCATGTGGTAGGCCCATTGCACATTGTAGGCAGACTGTGAGAGAGACCAGATCATGATTAGAAATGTATTGGTGAACATGTACTGAGAGCAATGGAAACCAGGAGAATGAAATAATTGACAATGTCAACCCCTGGGACCAGAATACTGAAAGCTAAAAAGCTCTTTGGTATCTATTGCTGCAGAACATACCTCCCCAAAACTTACTGACTTAAATAATAAACAATTATTTTTTTATAATTCTATGGGTTAGCTGGGTGGTTCTTTTGAGCTGGCAACTTCTTTGGGGCTGGATGGTCTAGGATGGCCTCAGTCACATATATGGGGGCTCAGCTAGGAAGGCTGGACAGCTGAGGCCTTTCCACGTGTAATTTGTCATCCTCCAGGAGCCTAGCCCAGGCTTGTTCATGTGACGGGAAAATAATTCCCAGAAGCAAGAGAAGGCAAGCCCCACTATGTAAGCACTGTTCAAATGTCTGTTTGTTTTTTGTGCTAATGTCCCATTGGCCAAAGCAAATCACATGATCAAACTCAGATACAAGGGTGGAGGAATACACTCTACCTCTTAATGGGAGGAGCTTCAAAATACTGTGACCATTTTTTTCAATCTATCACACCTGTGTTTCCATGTTAGGCATTGTCTATCCTGTTGGACAGGAAATACTCAAAGTTTGTTCATTTTTACTCTGTCTTCTTAACCTGGCACTTGAACAAGTATGGCTGATTGCAACCCCTATTCTGATTTCAGTTGCTACCAGGTCTTATAGCCATTCTGTCTTTTTAGGATTATTGGGTCATGAGTCATCGTGTTGATGTTTAAGCTTAATTCTCAGATACAATTTTATTTTTCATGTTTATGAATTTTTAAGGGGCTCTCAAATTTAGTCTCCAAGTATTGACAATATACATTATTATTTCCATTTTGTAGATGATGGAATTGGGAACACAGATAGTAAAGGTTGGATCTGAACCCAGATCCAGCAGAATCCACAGCCTGGTCTAGTTTCTTTATACTCAGTTGCTTCTCAAAATTTATATGAAAAACACTTTCTAAACCACAAATTACTACTGAAATATAAAGGAGCATTGTCATCATCATCACCACTATTATTAGAATTATCAGTGTAATTGAGAGTGGAGCCTAAGAACACAGTGAGGTAACATTACAACAGATAATTTAATTTTTCTCTTTTTCTCTAGAGTCAGCAATAAGCACTTCATAATACTTACATAAGAATCAGTCTTGATTAGAAGGTTCTGAGTTAATGGTTTTCCATTCTATTAAATAGCCATTTATTCCTTTAAATTAGCTGTCATTTCAATAAGGAAGCCAATTGGTTGAGCAACTGAACTATAGGGTGTACAAATTAAGCCATCTGTGGAGCAAGCCTATTTCATACTCCCATTATAGTCCATATCACGGGCAAAGACAAGCCCACAGGTTGCTGAACACTCAGTCCTGCTTCAGGAAAATTACTGTTCCATTTAGAGGCATCAAATATAGTAAATTATGATTTACTTAAATCAATATTTTTCTCTATTCAAATGGATTGTAGGTTTCTTAGTGGTGAGAATTGAGATTTATACTTCTTTTGAGTAGCACCTAGCACATGAGACACATAATATGTGTCTGAGAATATTGTTATTTGATGTATTAATTAAAGACTGACAGAAGTTGTGAGTGAGGGTTGAAGGTGAATAGTGGCTCCTTCTATAAAATACTATTGGGTAAATATTAATAGCTTGGATCAGTAAACAATCAGGTTTGCCTGCACTAATGGATATCTGAGTAAGTGTAGATTACAAAAGATAGAGAAGTTAATTTATTTCACATAACATTAGATTCAGAAATAGGCAGAAAAGAAGTATAGAGGCTTTGTGGATGCCATCAGTAACACTATCTTCTTGGGTATTTCTGCTGCATCATCTCAAGCATAAATATTTACAATATGCATTATCAATTTATCAGCATCTCACAGCACATTTTGGGAAATGTTAATATAAATAAAGGCTTTCATTTTGTAAATCCAATAGAATTTAATTCAACAAATAATTATTGAACAGAAACTATATGCCCAAAACTGTTTTTGAAGCCCTGAAAGAGGATAGATGAGGAAATCAAGAACCAAAGTAGTGAGGTGACTTGAAAGTTGATACATCAAATGAGTGGACTGAGCGAAGGCTAGAGTCTGAGCACTTCAAATGTCATGTCCCCTTCCTTTGACAAAAATGACTAAATATCATAAAAATTATATAAGGTAGGCATTATTTATTATAATAATTCTCCCTTTTAAAATCAGTAAATGTGCACTTCAGAGATAATGAGTAACTTGCCCAAGGTCACCCAACTATCAAAATATTAAACAATAACTCTTTCCTGCACATCTGACCCCATATTCTTTAATTTTCTATTATTATATGTTTATTATTTTGCTATTATATCTTTAATATGGCAAAATGTAGAACCTGCTTCAGATATGAGAACTGGCACTCTCAAAGGAATTCAGGGCTGGGATTTAGAATTAGTTCCTTGTCCTGGAAGAGACATGGTGCAGGGACATGGAAACAGAGGCTGGCTATTTATGAGGCTGTGAGCTGGCCACCTTTGATGGAGGTTGGCCTACATACTGGGCTGTACCCTGCCCATTTGAGGTCACTGAAGACACCAGATGTGTTAGTGTAAGACTATTTCAACACTCCTATTGCTGATAGACAGAGGGTCTTCATTGCATGATCCAGATATCATTGCCTCAAGTCCTGGGCAGCACTGAACTTGCCAAATGTATATACACAGCAGTGGATTCCATGAATTTTTTAAAATTAGTATTTCAAAATATTATGCGGGTACAAATGTTTTTGTTTACATGGATTGCTTTTGCTATGCTTGACAGGGTTATAAGTGTCCCTATCACCCAGATAATGTTCACTGTACACATTAGGTAGGTTTTCACTCACCTCCTCCTCCCATCTCCCTCCTGGTGTATTTTCACTGAGTTTTACTTTCCTCTGTGCACATGTGTGCTCATCAGTTAGTTCCAATTTAATAGCAAGCACATAGGGGTTGTTTTTTCATTCTTTAGATACTTCTGTTAGGATAATGGTCTCCAGTTCCATCCAAATTGTTCCAAAAGGCTTTATTTCATCTTTCTTCATTGCTGAGTACTACTTCATGATATACATATACCACATTTCGTTAATCCACTCATGACTTGATGGGCACTTGGGTTGCTTTGACACCTTCGCAATTGTGAATTGTACAGCAATAAACATATGAGTACAGGTGTCTTTTTAATAAACTAATTTCTTTTCCTGTGGGTAAATACCCAATAGTGGGAATTCTGGATCAAATGGTAGGTCTACTTTTAGTTCTTTGAGTGAACTCAATACTGTTTTCCATAGAGATTATGCTAATTTGCAGTCCCACCAACAGTGCATAAGCATCCCTTTCTCTCTGCATCCACACCAGCATCGATTGGTTTTGGACTTTTTAATAAAAGCATTCTAACTGGGATAAGTTGATATCTCATTGTGGTTTTAATTTGCATTTCCCTGATGATTAGTAACAAGCATTTTTTCATATGTTTTTTGGCCATTTCTCTATCTTCTTTTGAAAAGCTTCTGTTCATGTCTTTTGCCCACTTTTTAATGGGGTTGTTTGATTTTTTCCTTGCTGATTTGCTTGAGATTTTTGGAGATTTTGGTTATTAACCCTTTACCGATGCATAGCTTCCATATATTTTCTAATATTCTGTAGATTGTCTATTTGCTCTGTTGATTGTTCCCCTAGCTGTGCAGAAGCATTTTAATTTAAGTAAGTCCCATTTATTTATTTTTATTGCTGCCATGATTGCTACTGGGGTCTTCTTCATAAATTCTTTGCCTAGGCCAATATATAGAAGAGTTGTTTCAAAATCTTCTCCTAGCATTCTTATGGGCCAATGCCTTTTATTTAAGTCTTTTATCCATTTGGAATTAATTTTATGAGGGGTAAGAGACACAGATCCTTCTGCATGTGCCTATCCGATTTTCCCAGCACTATTTATTTAATAGGGCTTATTTTCCCCTACTGTATATTGTTATCTGCTTTGTCAAAGATTAGTTGGCTGTATGTGGTTATTTTTATGTTAGGATTTTTCTGTTCTGTTCCCTTGGCATATGTCTATTTTTTTGCCAATACTATGCTGTTTTGGTTACCATAGCCTTGTAGTATAGTTTGAAGTCTGGTAATGTGATGCCTCCAGATTTGTTCATTTTGCTTTCACTCTTTACTTCATTGGTTCTAAACGAAGCTTAGAATTATTTTTTTCTAGTTCTGTGAAATATATCGGTATTTTGATGGAGATTGCATTGAATCTGTAAATCACTTTGCATAGTATGAACATTTTAACAATGGTGATAACTACTGATCCACGAGCATGATATGATTTTCCATTTGTGAATCTGTGATTTCTTTCCTCAGTGTTTCATACATAGTTCTCTCTGTAGAAATCTTTCACGTACTTGGTTAAGTATATTCCTAGGTATTTTATTAATATTTTCTTTGTGGCTATTGTTAATGGTATTTACTCTTTGATTTGACTCTCAGCTTGACTGTTACTGGTGTACGTGAATGCTACTGATTGTGTACATTGATTTTGTAACCTGAGACTTTGCTTAATTTATTTATAAATTCCAGGAGTCTCTTGGTGAAGTCTTTGGGGTTTTCTAAATATAAGACCATATCATCAACAAAAAGTGATAGTTTGAAACACACTTTCCCAATTTGGATACCATTTATTTCTTTCTCTTGCCTGATTTCTCTGGTTAGGACTTCCAGCACTATGTTGAGTAGAAGTGATGACAGTGGGCAACCTTGTCTTTTTCCAGTTCTTAATGGGAATATTTTCAACTTTTCCTCATTCAGTATGATTCTGGTTGTGTGTTTGTCAGATATGGCTTTTATAATTTTGAGATATGTTCCTTCTATGCCTAGTTTGTTGAGAGTATTTATCAGGAAAGGGTGCTGAATTTTGTCCATTGTTTTTTCTTCATGTACTGAGATGGTCATATGATCTTCAGTTTTGCTTCTTTTTATGTGGTGAATCACATTTACTGATTTCTGAATATTGAACCATCCTTGTGTCTGCTGGATGGAACAAGTGAAGCCCACTTGGTCATGGTGCATTATTTTTTTGATGTGCTGTTGAATTCAATATGGTAGTATTTTATTGAAGATTTTTGTATTAATATTCACAAAGAATATATTGGTCTGTAGTTTTTTTAATTTCTTTTCTTTTCTTTCTTTTCTTTCTTCTGTATTTTCCTTTCCTGGCTTTGGTATCAAGATGATACTTACCTCATAGAATGAGTTGGGGAGGATTCCCTCCTTCTAGGTGTTATGGAATAATTTTTGCAGTATCAACTCTTCTTTGTAGATATGGTAAAATTTGGCTGTGAATCCATCTGTCTGGGGCTTTATTTTGTTGGATGTTTTTTATTACTGCTTTAATCTTGTTCTCATTATTGGTCTGTTTAGGAGTTCTGTTTCTTCCTCATTGAGTCTTGAGAGGTTGTGTGTTTCCAAGAATATGTCCATTTCCTCTACATTTTCGAGGTTATGTGCATACTATGTGCATATTTTCATAGTGTTTGCAGGTGATATTTTCTAATTCTGTGATATCAGTTATAATATCTCCTTTTTCATTTCTGATTGACCTTGTTTGGGTCCTTTCTCTTCTATTCCTGGTTAATCTATCAAGAGGTCTTTCAATTTTGTTTATATTTTGGAAGAATTGACTTTTTGTTTCATTGATCCTTTCCATTGTCTTTCTGTTTTCTATTTTGTTTAGTTCTGCTCTGACCATAGTTATTTCTTTTCTTCTGCTGCTTTTGGATTTGATTTGCACTTCCTTTTCTAGTTCCTTGAGATGTGCCATTAGATTGTTGATTTGTGAACTTTCTGTCTTTTTTATGTAGGCATATAAGGCTATAGATTTTCCCATTCGGACTGCTTTTGCAGAATCCCATAGATTTTTTAGCTTGAGTCCCCTTCATCATTCAGTTTCAGTAATGTTTTGATTTCCATTCTAATTTCAATAACCAATAATCATTGAGCAGTAGATTCTTTAATTTCCATGACTTTGTGTAGAATTGAGTGGGGTTTTTTTTAAGTTGATTTTCAGTTTTATTCCACCATGATCTGAGAAGATGCATGGTATTATTTTATTTTTTTTAATTTGTTGAGACATGGTTTGTGGCCTAAAATATGATCAATCTTAGATAATGTTCTATGTGCTGATGAAAAGAATGTATATTCAGTAGTTTTTGGGTAAAATGTTCTGTAAATGTCTGTTAGTTCCTTTGTTCTGGAAGTCCTTTTAAATCCAGTGTTTATTTATTTATTTTCTGCTTGGATGATCTGTCCAGTTTTGTCAGTGGGGTGTTAAAGTCCCTGGCTATTATGATGCTGCTTTCTATGTCTTTCCTTAGACTTAGTAGGGTTTGCTTTATTAATCTGGGCATGCTTGTGTTATGTGCAAAAATATTTAGGATTGTTATGTCTTCTTGTTGATCATCCCCTTTACCATTATATAATGACCATCTTTTTCTTTCTTTACTATTATTGATTTAAAGTCAATGTATCTGATATGAGAATGGCTACACCTGCTTTCTTTTGGTTTCCATTTACAAGGCATATATTTTCCATCCCTTCACCTAAGTATGAATGAGCCCTTGTGGTTTAGGTGAGTTTCCTGAAGACAGCAGATAGCTGGGTTATACTTTTTCATCCATTGAGCCAGCCTATGTCTCTTGAATGGGGCATTCAAATAGTTCACATTGGTTGCTGGAATTGATATATGGGATGCTGTTCATTTCATTCTATTGGGTAGTACTTTATTGCTTTGTTTTACCTCTTGTGCTATTGTTTTATATGAGTTCTGACTTTACCTTTTTGGTGGTTTTACACTGGTGGGTGTCTATTGTATTGATCCACATATAGTCCAGTTCTGAGTATTTCATGCAGGGAAGTTCTGTTCTTGACAAATTCCCTCAGTGTTTGCTTGGCTGGAAAAGTCTTTATTTCCCCTTCATATATGAAACATAGTTTTGCAGGACACAAAATTATAGGGTGGAATTTGTTCTATTTAAGAAGACTGATGATGTGGCCCCAATCCCTTCTGGCTTGTTAGGTCTCCATTGAGAAGTTGTAGTTAGCCTGATGGATTTTCCTTTGTAAGTTACTTGATGTTTTCGCCTTATGACTTGCACAAATTCCTCCTTTGTGTTGACTTTGGCCAGTCTGAACACTATGTGTCTTGGTGATTGCCTCTTTGCAATGAGTCTCTCAGTTGTTCATTGAGCTTCTTATACCTGAATATGTAAATCAATTCCAGGGAAGTTTTCCTCAATTATTCCCTCAAATAGGTTTTCTAGTTTCATATGTTTTCTTCACTTTCAGGGATTCCTATAATTATTATCCTTGGCTGCTTTACCTAATCCCATATTTCTTGTAGGCTTTGTTCATTCCTCTTAATTCTCTGTTCATTTTTGACTGACTGATTTAATTGGAAAGAGTTGTCTTCAAGCTCTGAGATTCTTTCTTGTGCCTCATCTAGTCTATTCTTAAAACTTTGCACTGTGCTTTGTATTTCATTAACACATTAACTAACATGACAGTTGTATTTAACTCACTCTAGTTTTGACCCCAGGGCCATGTGAAGCATATGTAAAATCTTACTTGTTGATGTTCTTATTGTTACAATTAATATTGACAATTTAATTCTAAAAACAAGGATTAACAGAAGTCAACAAATTTTATTTTTCTGTTTATGTTTACCTTTAAATTACACTTGATGTTTTTATTCTATTTTCATCATAAAACACTGTGGCCCGAAGGAAAAGTTTCTGTTTTTTATTTTTTTGTCTGTGTGTGTATTTGGCAGTCAATGTGTTAAATGGATTTTTAATTTCCAGAAGCCCTATTTTTTTTAATATGTTGGTCTTTTTTGTGAATTTTTTATTCATTTCCTAAATTTTTTTTCTGGTTTCTTTGAGTTGGTTTTTTATTTTCTCTCGGATTTCATTGAGCTTCTTTAGAATCTATATTTGGAATTCTTTATATGTAATTTCAATATTTTCATTTTGGTTGGTATCTATTGCTAGAGAGTTGTTGATCCTCTTTGAGAGTGTCTATTCACTCTGATTTTTCATACTTCTAGAGTTCTTTTGCTGATTCCTTCTTATCTTGGGCAGCTGTCACTTCTTATTTTTGGAATTTCTTTTGTTGAGATGGGGCTTGCCCACCTCAGCCCCCTGACTTGTAAAGTAGTGTTTGTAACGTATGTTGGGTAGTAACCTTTGGCTTTGCTTGTGGGTACTTTGCTGGTGATCTAGGTTCTGGATGGATGCCTTGGTTGTGGATATCCTTAGTGTGGTTGTTTTCTCAGTTGCTAGTTGTTTGCAGGCTGTAGTGGTGTTGAGCTATGTGTGTGGGCAGGTACCCTGTCTCTCTTTGATAAGGGAGGATGAAGGTCTTTGAAATCTTTTCTCTTTCCCCAGCACTGTGGTCTTAACAGTGTAAATTTTATTGGTATGCCCAATTTAATCTCTGAGATAATAGGTGGTGCTTGTTGGTAAGAATCAACCACAACCTACATGGTTGAGTCAATATATGCTGTAAAGGGCTGTGCAAATTGACTTCTCTGTCAATATGTAGCACTTTCCAGAAGGAAAAAAAACCTTGAAGTGTTGTTTTGGGGACCTATGATCAGCTCTAGCCCCTCAGGAGAAGCATTTGAATGCCCGAGGTGGTGGATGGGGCCCTGGAACTTCCAGGTGAGTCCATATTCTACACCACAGCAGGGGCAGGTGGGGAAGTGAGGGTGGGTGGGGTTGGGTTGGGTGAGATCAGCCTCAGGCTCCACAAAAGCTGGTAAGTTAGCTTTTTTGGCAGTGGTCTAATGTCTGCTCCCAGCTTCTGTGGAAAGCTTCCAGGGAGGAGCTGAAGTGGCCCTACCCAGGCACAATGTATGCTTGTGGAAGTAGGGCTGTCTGAGATTCACAATCTGGCTGTCAAGAGAATGTTGCACTCCTCTTTCCCTTTCCCTGCTCTGCAGTCTCTTTCCAGCATCTGCAAGCAAGCAGGATCTCAAACTAGATGACCACCACCATGATGGCACTGTGGGCTGGGAGCTTCGCTGTCTAGCATCCTGCCCTGGGCTGAGAGCATAGCCTTATTGTAGGGGCAGGGATGCTCCATGAGTGCATTGCAGCTGGGATCTACACTGCACTCTCTTTTCAGTTCTGCCCACACTGGCTGCCTCACCTCCCAAGATTAGTTCACAAATATCTCCTCTGTCCCCAAGCAACATGATTGAGTCCTTAGGGGTACAGGATCTAGTCTGCAAGCCTATCCCTGGGTCCCTGAAGATCAGCCCCTTACTGTGCTAGGGAGAAATGTGCTTGTCCTGAGTTGCCTATGGGGTACTCAAGAAGGTTTGATGTAACTCCACTTTGAGGTGTGCCCTGCTCTAGGAGGAGCCAGGTAAGCAGCACTGGGGAGAGCTGTTGAGTGAGGGGCTTACAGTCTGAGCACTCATTAGTCCTTTGCAGGTCTTTAAGAGGAAAGGTCTGAACCTCTCTCTCTGTGGAAGCATCAGTGTGATGTATGCCCAAACAGGGGGGAAGCAGCAGCTCCTGGGAGCCCTGGCTCAAGAATGTCTCTTGGGAGCCATGGGTGGGGGAGAGGAGGGGGAGGAAAAGAGTCTGTATGGAGGAAAGCTAGCATGCTGGTCATCTCTGTCCCTGACTCTGGAAAGCAGCCCACCCAGAATGTCTAGGCTCTGGGGTCACGCAGATCCTCTGGGACCCAACAGCTCCCTGTGGCTTCTGTAGTCTGGGCTAGAGGTGGGAAATGTTTGTGTGAGAATGAGCAAGACAAAAACTGAAGAGCTGAAGCTCCCTGGGGTGAACAAAGGTGCACAATGGATGAGGAAGCAATATGGCACCTACCATCTCAGCTCGGGTCTATGTTGATGGGGGCTGGCAGCCTGGTGGTTTGTCCTCAAGAATCTTCTAGTTCAATGGCAGCAGCAGCTTTTGGGCTCGTGAAAATAGAAATGCTCTCCAGCAGCTTGGGACCCTACTGACTGCCAGAAATGTGAGAGAGGGAGAAACAACCCCCCCCACACACACTTTTTGCTGGTCCCCAGGCTTCTTGGGGGTTGTTCTCTGTTGATATATTGCTCTTTCTTGTTCTGCTCTGCACCTTCTCCCCATGGAATCTCTCGTAGGTTCTGGCACCTTTCCCTGAGAATTACACCTGATCTATGATTGTTTGTGTGTGTGTGTGTGTGTGTGTGTGTGTGTTTTATATAAAACATTTCCTTCTTTCTGAGTCTATACAACAGCTGATGTTCCTACTCAGGTATCTTGTCTCTCCCCTCTTCCAGGAGTTTTTGGACACTCTTTTTACCATACTTTCTTTCCTTACTATATATTCCCTTTGGTGTACAAGCCCTTTGCATCCCAACTACCACCAAGTTCTTTCTAAGGTTTCTTTTTTTCCTTTTTTTTTTTTTTTCGGCATATTATGGGGGTAAAACTCTTAAGGTTTCAATAAATGCCCTCCCCCCCCCCCACAAGTCTGAGTTTCCAGCATGACCATGCCCCAGATGGTGCACATCTCACTCATTATGTATGTATATACCCGTCCACCTCCCCCTTCCCACCTGCCCAATATCCTATTACTCTAGTACCTATGTGTCCACTTAGGTGCTGCTTGGTTAATACCAGCTTGCTGGTGAGTATATGTGGTCCTTGTTTTTCCATTCTTGGGATACTTCACTTAGTAGTATGGGTTCCATCTCTAACCAGGAAAATATAAGATGTGCTATATCACCGTTGTTTCTTAGAGCTAAATAGTACTCCATGGTATACATATACCGCATTTTATTAATCCACTCTTGGATTGATGGGCACTTGGGCTGTTTCCACAGCCTTGCAATGATGAATTGTGCTGCTATAAACATTCGAGTGCAGGTGTCTTTCTTGTAGAGTGTCATTGGATCTTTTGGGTAGATGCCCAGTAATGGGATTGCTGGATCAAATGGTAGATTCACTTGTATCACTTTAAGGTATCTGGTATTGGCACAAAAATAGGAATATTGAGCAGTGGAACAGATCTGAGAACCTTGATATAAAACCATCCTCATATAGCCATCTAATCTTTGACAAAGAAGACAAAAACATACACTGGGGAAAAGAATCCCTTTTCAATAAATGGTGCTGGGAAAACTGGATAGCCACTTGTAGAAGGCTAAAGCAGGACCCACACCTTTCACCTCTCACAAAAATCAACTCCCACTGGATAACAGTCTTAAACCTAAGGTATGAAACTATTAGAATTCTAGAGGAAAATGTTGGAAACACTCTCCTAGACATCGGCCTAGGCAAAGAGTTTATGAAGAAGTCCCCAAAGGCAATCACAGCAACAATAAAAATAAATAAATGGGACATGATCAAACTAAAAAGCTTCTGCACAGCCAAAGAAACAGTCATGAAAGTAAACAGACAACCTACAGAATGGGAGAAAATTTTTGCATCCTATGCATCCGATAAGGGGCTGATAACTAGAATATACTTAGAACTCACGAAAATCAGTAAGAAAAAATCAAATAACCCTATTAAAAAGTGGGCAAAGGACTTGAACAGAAAATTTTCTAAAGAAGACAGAAGAATGGCCAACAAACATATGAAAAAATGCTCATCATCTCTAATCATCAGGGAAATGCAAATCAAAAGAACAGTGAGATGTCACTTAACTCCAGTGAGAATGGCCTTTATCAAAAAGTCTCCAAACAATAAATGCTGGCGTGGATGTGGAGAGAGAGGAACACTCCTACACTGCTGGTGGGACTGCAAACTAGTTCAACCTCTGTGGAAAGCAATATAAAGATACCTAAGTTTTCTTTCTTAGGTAAGTATTTTGAAGTGTTTCCTTTTTCTTTTCCATCACCAATCTTTAGTATTTCATTCTCTTATTGTTGTCATGGGCAGACTAAATAAGAAGCTGTATTACATGATAAAATCGAATAATAATAGTCTTCTAAATAACAGAAAAAAAACAAGCTAGTTGATTGTCTTGCCAATCTTAAGTTTTAAAATCAAAGAATAGCATATTAATATTAATGGAAATTCTTAGTATATTTATTTCATTGGCATGATTTTTCCATGTATATGTGTGCTTGATCTTTTACTGTATGTAGCTTGTGTTCACATTTTCTGTTGGTAAAGTTGTTCCTAGTTTATATGATGGAATTAACTATATTCTGTGTAAAAAAGAAAAAAAAGAAGAAGCTGTTACCAGACTCTCACATTCCACAGCCTCTTTCTCTATGCTTCCAGAAAAATCTTCTTTAAAAATTATGCCATTTCTATGCTCATAGTATGATATATAATGCCTATCCTGTATTAACATCCTTTGCCAGATGTGGCAGAAACTCCTAGTTCCTTGCTCATTGTCCCTTGTCTCCCTTTTATTTCTTAAAAAAGAGAAAAAAAACACTTAGTTTTAGTCAGAGCAGAAAGGTGGCTTGTAAAAAGATTACATTTGTAAGCCTTCTTTTTTTTTATTTCAGCATAATATGGGGGTACAGATTTTAAGGTTTCAATAAATACCCTTTCCCCCCTCCCCCCACAAGTCTGATTTTCCAGCATGACCATCCTTTAGATGGTGCACATGTCACTCATTATGTATGTATATACCCGTCCGCCTCTCCCCTCCCCCCTCCCCAATACCCTATTACTGTAGTACCTATGTGTCCACTTAGGTGCTACTCAGTTAATACCAATTTGCTGGTGAGTATATGTGGTGCTTGTTTTTCTATTCTTGGGATACTTCACTTAGTAGTATGGGTTCCAGCTCTAACCAGGAAAATATAAGATGTGCTATGTCACCATTGTTTCTTAGAGCTGAATAGAATTCCATGGTATACATATACCACATTTTATTAATCCATTCTTGGATTGATGTGCACTTGGGCTGTTTCCACAGCCTTGCAATGATGAATTGTGCTGCTATAAACATTCGAGTGCAGGTGTCTTTCTTGTAGAGTGTCATTGGATCTTTTGGGTAGATGCCCAGCAATGGGATTGCCAGATCAAATGGTAGATTCACTTGTATTGCCTTAAGGTATCTCCATATTGCTTTCCACAGAGGTTGAACTAGTTTGCAGTCCCACCAGCAGTGTAGGAGTGTTCCTCTCTCTCCGCATCCACTCCAGCATTTGTTATTTGGAGACTTTTTGATAAAGGCCATTCTCACTGGGGTTAAGTGATATCTCATTGTAGTTTTGATTTGCATTTCCCTGATGATTAGAGATGTTGAGCATTTTTTCATATGTTTGTTGGCCATTCTTCTGTCTTCTTTAGAAAAGTTTCTGTTCAAGTCCTTTGCCCACTTTTTAATAGGGTTATTTGATTTTTTCTTCCTGATTTTCATGAATTCTAAGTATATTCTAGTTATCAGCCCCTTATTGGATGCATAGGATGCAAAAATTTTCTCCCATTCTGTAGGTTGTCTGTTTACTTTCATGACTGTTTCTTTGGCTGTGCTGTAAGCCTTTTTTGAAGATATAGATGACCTAGCCATTACAATAAGAGGAAAGGGCTGGATGGGGCCCTAGAAAATCTATTAAAAGAGGGCTTAGTTAGCTAGAAGACCTGGAGTGTGGACTTGATGACTTGTGCTCCAACAGCCTTATTGTTATTGTGTGGGAATGGAGTTCATGCATTAAGGAGCAGAAAAACAGAAAGCATTTGTCTCTGGGGACTTCATGGACCTGCCATGACATCTCTGCACAGGGTAATTCTAGAATTATTTTTATGTTACGGAAATAATTCTAAGCTAAGTATAGACATTTTTCAATTATCATCAATAATCCATTCCAGAAAATAAGACATGCTACATGAAAATGCCAAATGAAAGTCTATTTCCCATTATTTTAAATAAGAAAAATTATGAGTTAAATGTCGATCAAAACCATTTGACCAATTTCTTAAAACAAGACTAAAACATGGCAAAATGCCAGCATGAAAATAACAATTGTATTTACATAATGAGTGAGATGTGCACCATCAGGAAGATGGTCATGCTGGAAGCTCAGACTTGTGGGGGGAAAGGGGAGGGGCACTTTTTGAAACCTTAAAATTTATACCCCCATAATATGCTGAAATAAAAAAAAAGAAAAGAAAAGAACAATTGTATTTAGATGGAAAATACTGAAAATATCACTTCCTGATATACAAACAATCAGTGTGATTGTTAACAAACAATTGGACTTCTGCTTTTAGCCAAAATAGAGTAACAGGTACCAGATTTACTCACCCAACTAAAACAACCAAAAATTGAACAAAATATTTGAAACAACAATCTTTAAGACTTTGGACATCACAAGAAAAAGAACAGTGATTCTTGAGATATGAGAAACAAATAAGATAAAACCTACAATTTTGCCAGCTTAATGATTTGAGAGAATTTCCAGGCTAAAGTACAGAGATGGCGAAGTGAGGCAGAGCCAGAAGGATTCCCTGAGTTGAGGAGATGTGACCGAAAGTCTGGCAAGAATAAATGACCTCAGCTTCAACCTTAAGAAACTAGAAAAAGAAAAGCATTACTAAAAATAAGCATAAAAAAGTAAATAATAAAGTTCAGAGAAAAAACTCAATGTACTAGAAGAAGAAAATGAGAAAAAAATAATAATAAAACCATAAGTTGACTCTTGGAGAAAATCAATAAAATTGTTGAAACTCTTAACATGCTGATGCAGAAAAGGGAGATAGTGAGAGACAAAACTAGAGCTAGAGCTAGAGGGACAGAAGGAAGGAGGGAAAGAAAGAAAGAAAAGGAGAGAGAGATAGTGGAAACACAAGTTACCAACATCAGATCAGAAATAAGAGTGATGATACCATTATGGATTCTATAGATAAGGTGCTTTTATGAACCACTTTATGCAAATTAATTTGATAAAATAGATGAAATAGAAAATTTTTTGAAAGTTACAAACTACCAAAGTTCACTCAAAAAGAAATAGATAATCTGAATAGCCACACATCTAGCTTAAAAATTAAATATGTAGTTAAAAGGCCTAGATGGCTTCATTAGAGAATTCTACTAAACTTGCAAGGAAGAAATAACACCAATTCTTAACAAACTCTTTCATAAAATAAATGACCATAAACAAGTACATGAGAAAATGCTCAACCTGATTAGTCATTAGGGAAATAAAAATTAAAACCACTATGAGATACTGCTACTCACTTATTAGAATAGTTCAAATCAAAAAGACAGACCATACTAAGTCTCAACAAAGATTTGAAGCCCCTGAAATACCCATACACTTCTAGAAGGAATGTAAAATGGCATCAACACATTGAAAAACATTTCAATGTTTTTTTTTAAAAGTTAAACATACACCCAGCCATATGACTCAGTTGTTCTACCCTAAGAAATGTATATGTCCATACAAATACTTGTATAGGTAGTCCATAGCAGCTTTGTTTTGTTTTTTTGTTTTTTGTGGGTTTTTTTGCTAATAGCCAAAAAGTAGATATAACCCAGACGTCCGGCAGCTGGTGATTAAATAAATAAATTTTGAAGCATTTATACAATGGGATACTACTCAGCAATAAAACGGAATGAGCTATTCATACACACTGAAACACAGATGAATCTCAAAATAATTATGCTGAGTGATCAAAGCTAAACAAAAAGAGTATATATTAGTGAATATTGTATGATTCTATTTATATAAAATTCTAGAAAATGCAATTTAATCTACAGTGACAGATAATAGATCAGTGTTTTTCTGGGAGAGGGGAGTTGGAGTTGGGAGGGGAATGAGGGAGGTATTCCAAAGGGACATAAAGAAACTTTTGAGAATGATGGATATGTTTATTATTTTGATTGTGTATATGGTTTTATGTATGTATACATGTGTCTTAAAAATTATCAAATAGCATATTTTAAATATTTGTAGTTTATAGTGCATCAATTATACCTCAATAAAGCTGCCTTTAAAAAACAATTGCTTTATTTGCAGTTATCTAACTTTTCTTGGCATTACTAGCATGATTTTATATCCCCTTTATTGTTTCTTTTCAAAATGTCCTCTTCACATATTATGACATTCTACCAATTGTATTTGGAGTGTTTCTTGAACTTCTCCTACACAGTATTTGTGTTAAAATGTTGCAAATGTTTAAATGTTAAAAAATATCTCAATGTAATTTTTTACTATGGAAATATTAGCCAAAAAATGATCTATTGTAAGGTACCTACATTTGTAACTAGGATTCAGCAGAAAACAGAGCTGAGGCTCTGGAATCTTATTTGCTTGCATTTTTATCAGGTATACAATTCCAGGGAGCCATCGAGAAACAAAGAGAATAGAGCAGCTAATGGAAAACAAATACACAATTGTGCTGTTGAGCTTACTGTTGCTAAGTGCAACTAGGTTTGTGGGAGTCGGTCCCCAAGAAGCTATCTCTATAAAGCACATTCAGGGACTCTACTGGGGACAGTATGTAGATAAAAAGGAAGAATATATCTACTGCTTTCTGTCTCCCACTGGCCCAAGGTTTACTCCACAGGGTATTAATTTGCCTACACTTCTGGATTATGTAGACCAGGGTGAGGGCACATGACACAGACCCCAAAAGAGAGGTTTTAGGTATAGGCAGGAGGTAAAGACACTCTCTGCTTGGGACTGTATGAAGAAAGAGCCCTTGTGGAGCTGGCTGCCACCACAACAGCTGAAATAAAGCAAGAGAAAAAAAATGTGAAGCCAAGAGGATCCAAAATGGTACAACAGAGATGTCTGACACATGTATGTTTTATGGCTATTAAGAACTGGGGAAAGCCTAAAATAAAGTATTTTGTTCTAGATGACATTATGTAACCTATAGCTAATCCTACTTGACAAAAAGGTACCCTACTGCTTTGTTTCACATGCGTATACTCTTTTAATAAGTCTTGTGGCATTCTTCCCTGAGGTATATTATGTTTTCTTGGATTACTTTTATAAACCATTGACTTCTGTGTCCATCACACATCAATCAAAATAGAACACCTGGAAAGGGCCTGGGTATCAGTATTTTTAAAGGCTTCCAAGTGATTCTAATGTGTAGCCAAGGTAGAGAATCATTGAATCACTTCAGTCTCCTAGATGTCCCATATCATATACTTTCTATGTTTTTACCAATTCCAAATCATATCTACACCTTTACTACTTAAAGGAATGCTAGCTCTTTTCTCTAAGTGCCACCCATTATTCAAGGTACATTTTAAGTCCTATTTCACATACATATCTTTTCCTAACCATTTTATACTTCATAGTTCCCTTCTTTGACTCCATCGTCTGTATTAGCAAAGCATCTTCCATATCTCCCTAAGCAATTTGTAGTGAAATCCTATTGAAATTTCTTTCCAAACTTAATTTTTTTCATCTTTCCATCCACTTTGGGGTTCCTTGGTGTTAATTTACGCATGTTCTTAACACAAAGGAATCTTCTCTTGAAAATTCTGTTAGTTCTGTTTATTTTTAACAAGACTGATGTGGCAAACAGATTCAAGGTGGCCCCAATAATCTCCACCTTCTTTGGTTCACACCCTTGTATAATCCTCTCCTTTTGAATGTGGGCAAAACCTGTGACTTGCTTCTGACCAATAAAATATGGCAAAGGTGATGGGATGTCATCCCTATGATTATGTTACATTATATAAGACTCCATCTTATTAACAGTCTCTCTTTCTCATTTGCTGGCTTTGAAGAAGCAAGTTTCCATGAACAGCCACAAGGAAATATATTAATATTATGCCAAAAACCTGAGGGAGCTTGGAAATAAATAATTCCTCACTCAAACCTCTGTTGAGAACCCAGCTCTAGATAACACTTTGATTCCAGTCTTGTGAAACACTAAACAGGTGACTAAGTTAAGCAGTGCTCTGACTTCTGACCTGCAGAAACCAAGATAATAAATGTGTGATTTTTAAACCATTAAGTTTATGGTAATTTGTTACGAGGCAATAAAAACTAATATATATTTTGGTACCCCGAATGGAATGCTGTCAAAACAATTCCTAAAAATGTAGGAGTGGCTTTGAAACTAAGCAGTTGGTGGACACTGGGAGAATTTGGAGAAGCATGATAGAGAAATGTGTAAAATGCCTTCAGTGTACTGTTAGTAGAAATCTGGAGTTAGAGGATGCTCTTGGTGAGGGCTCAGAAGAAGTGAAGATCATGTTATTAAAAACTGGAGGAAGAGGGAACCCTTGCTAAGTAGGGGAAGAAAGCTCATAAAAATTGACTCCTGCATTTATGTGGAAAGCACAACATGTAACTGATGAACTTGGTTATCTAGCTAAGGAGATTTATAAGTGAAGTGTTGAAGGTGCTACCTGGTTTCTTCTTGCTTATAGTAAAATGTGAGAAGAGAGAAATGAATCAAAAGAAGAAAAAAAATGAACAAGAACTCGATTTTTTTTTTTTTTTTGAGACAGAGTCTCACTTTGTTGTCCAGGCTAGAGTGAGTGCCGTGGCGTCAGCCTAGCTCACAGCAACCTCAAACTCCTGGGCTCAAGCGATCCTCCTGCCTCAGCCTCCCGAGTAGCTGGGACTACAGGCATGCGCCACCATGCCTGGCTAATTTTTTATATATATATCAGTTGACCAATTAATTTCTTTGTATTTATAGTAGAGACGGGGTCTCGCTCTTGCTCAGGCTGGTTTTGAACTCCTGACCTTGAGCAATCCGCCCGCCTCGGCCTCCCAAGAGCTAGGATTACAGGCGTGAGCCACAGCGCCCGGCCAAGAACTCAATTTTTAAAATTCAGTTTCTTCAGATGGCAAAAGAAGCTGAAATTAAAGCAGCTTGGTTTAGGGGGAAAACTCAGGTTATCACCCTACAACCTTTTGCTAAAATCTCAGAAAAATCAAAAGGTCAGAATATTCAATCACACAAAGGAGCTTTTTAAAAGATTAGTTGTGAGTCTCACAGATCTTCTGTTAACTTGTAGTGCTTCTATGCTCTTATATAATCTCTGCACCTTGAATGTGAGTGAAACCTGTGACTTGCTTCTAACCAATAGAATATTGAAAAGGTGATGGATTACTGTTCCTGTGATTGTGTTATGTTATATAAGACCCCATTTTGCTAGCAGTCTTTTCTCTCCATTGCTGGCTTTGAAGAAGCAAGCTTTCATGAATCCTACAGACACAAGGAAGTGAACTCTGCCAACAACCCGAGAGAACTTGAAGGCAGACCCTTTTTCAAGCAAGCCTCTGAAGAGAACCCAGTCCTGGCTGACACCTTAATTGCAGTTTTGTGAGACACTAAGCAGAGTACCTAGCTAAACCATCCCTGTATTCTTGACCTACAGAAACTGTGAGGTAATGAGGATGTGTTATTTTAAGTTACAGAGTTTGTAGCAATTTGTTATGCAGAAGTAGAAAACTAATACAGTCAGACTTTTTATTGCTGTATTTTAGTCATCATTCCTAGTCATCTAAATCACAGGTAAATTAGGTTATCATCTGCCTTCCATTTTCAGGTGTTTATTTCAATTTATTCGTTATCCACACTCTGTACATTTGGACATTGAGAGTTGAAGGTGAATTTCCTGATCCTTACAGCAGTGGTTCTTGAAATTTAGCAAGCACTGAAATCACTTGAAAGGCTTGTCAAAATACAGATTGCTGGACCCCAGACCCAGAGTTTCTGATTCAGTAGGTCTGGGGTGAGGCCCAAGAATCTGCATGTTATCTAATAAGTTTCCAGGTGATGCTGCTGCTGGTCAAGGACCAATATTTTGAGAACCACTTCTATAGACCATTTTTACTATAGTTCTTTCTATGGCCTCCATGATATACATTTTTGCAGTTTACTTTGACCCTTTTCTGATGATGATTAATATTGTAAGCTGCTAGAATTTTCCAGGTTCTGGCTGGCAGTTGCTATGGCAACACACAGGGTTGCCCTGTGCCTGAGGCCCTGAATGAGGATGGGACCAAATGAATCACTGGCATAAGTGACTTGTAAGTGGCACAGACATTTCTCCTGAGTTGTCCATTTCCTTCTGTGACCTTATTCCTGGTCCTTTCTTTTTTTTGGTAATGTCCTTTTTAAGTCTCCCTCCAGATTCTTTCTTCTCTATGATATGATAATGACAAAAACCTTAGATTTATGCCATTCTTCACATTTATAAAACAAACAATACCTTTTATAGCACAAAATTAAATTTTATTTGCATAACGACCCTGCAAGGTGTGCTGCATAGGTCTTTTTATTCCCGTTTACAGAAAGTGAATATAAGGCTACAAGACACTCAGAGATAACAGAAGTCCAAGGTTACACAAGGTAGACAGTGGCAGAGCAAAGTCTAGAGCCAGAACTCCTGATTTCTAGTTTAATTCTTGTATTGCCCAGAGCCTTGGCAGGAAACAAATAGCACAGGCAAAAGGCTAACTGAAGACAGCTTAACAAAGAGAACCTAAGAGTGATGGTGAAGTACCCCATGCTAACAATTAGCCTGGAGGGTCAAAAGGAGAGAGTGGTTAGTGGAACCTGAAAAGAGAGATATAGCTATAGCTGTAAATATAAGAGTATGCCCATTAGGAGCTGTGGCTTTTTATTGGAGTAATGCAGTCACTGCCAACCCACAGCCTGGTAGGAAGGGGGCCAGGCCAATAAATAACCCAACTTCTTTCCCCAGATTATAAGGGAAGCTTAAGATGAGGCAAAAGCATTTTGCCTTACCAATGTCTAATTAGGAGGCCATTGAAAGGTTCTGAATAGGGAGTGATACATGAAAATAAGGTCTTAGGAAAATTGAACTGGCAACAAGAGGCAGGGTAGACTGGAGGGAAAAGCTGGAGGCAGTATCAGTCAAAGGGATGTTACAGAACTTAGAAGAGCTTCCATTTCTGTCCACCCTGCAGTGGGGCTATTCAATGTTGAGCCTGAAGTCCCTTTTAGGTGTTAAGTGTGGTATGACTGGCCTTTTGGCCTTGGTTTGGGTTCTTGAAAAGCAGACTCAAAGATAAGGATTCAAGTGTAAATAGTTTATTAGGTAGGTGCTAGGAACACTAGCAAGGGAATAATGAAGTGAGGGAGGGAAACCAAGAAATGCAGTGCAGCTAACACAGTGAGTGTCTGGCACTTAATTCCATGGGCAAATTCTGGGAACTAGTATAAAATGCGCAATCATTCTACTAGAGAGACAAAGGAATTGGAAAATTTGTACGCCAATTTTTGAGCATCATTGGTTGAGGGCTATTCCTGGGAAGTGTTAATTTTTGACACTTCCAGCCTGCCACATACACAGGCAGAGTGACTTCTGGTGGTTCTGGAAATAGCTTTCTGACCCAGAGATGCAGATGGTGGCAGTTGGAAGTCATTTTGAGCATGATGAACTAGAGATGGGTGTCCACACAGAATTCTACTTGATCAGGCACAAAATTAAGCCAGAATGGTTGTTTTGAAGGTTACAGCATTGTTGGATAAATACCAAAATGGGCAGAAGAATTTGTAGTAAAACACAGGAGGTAAAATTTGGCAATTTTTTAAGGTTCTGGGGTGGGGGAAACATCTTAGTAAATGGTCAGGGGATCAATATAGCTAACAGCTGTTGGCAGCTAACCAACAATCTATACCTAGGACTCTGAGCCGTCAACCCAAAAACAAAAGAAAAACACAGTAAAGAAAGGCAAGTAGCCATGGAAAAGAACCCTTCTTGCATTACATAGTATGTCTGTTTGTTGCTCTGACCTGCCTGCAAAAGATACCTAATCACTCTTACTTCACTGGAAAAGAAAGCTTCAAAGTGCTATAATTTTTCATTGAGTTTCAGAATAGCCAATAGTCTGATGCATTCCCTCTGTACTCAGACCTCACTAAGTTTACATCTCTCAATTCAACCAGGACATCTGTTCTGCTCTGCATCAGAGATCTCAGCATGATCTTGAATCCACACAGACACACACACACACACACACACACACTGAGGCAGAGGGAAGCATTTTCTGTGCCACACTGTGCTGAATTATTTACTCCCAGCCCTGGGATTCAGAGAACTAGCTCTTTCTCAGCCTTGAATTTTATTGCAATACAAAGAAATAAAATAAGTAAATAAGGAGAGAGAGAAAGTAAATCCCTTGGAGATCTACTGGCATATGAAACATCTTTTGAGATGGAGCCTGATGCTGAAATAATTGTGTCATTTAGAGTGCTATAGTAATATGCTCACAACTATGGCTAAATGCTGGAGCAAAGCACAATTTTGCAGCAATAAATTTGTGGCCATTTATTTAAGCAGGGAAAAAAATAAACCTAAAATTTGCATGGATTTATTTAATTAAGCATCCCCAAATTTAGAAATCGACTCCAAAATAATGCCTTCATGCATTATGTGCCAAACAATAAGTATAGGTAATAGAAATGAGAGTGTCTCTATTTCCTCTGAGATAAGAATGAGGAAAAAGGATACTATATAGTGGTTTAGAGGTATTTATATGGCCATAAAAGAGAGCAATCCACCTTCTTTCATGATATGTGTCACAGAGGGGGACCATGAACATTCCCAATGTATTCTAAAGGGACTGTAATCGTGTAGTCACACAAATATAAAATAACTTTACTTTTATCTCCCACTACTCCTCCACATTTATTCAGGATAATTCCTTCACAGCCCCTAGGCAAAATCCTGGGTATCCCTACATCTTTTCTGGGGTGCTTAAGTAATAAAAATTCCTAGAGTCATTTTACATCCAGAGTACATTCTAGTTTTAGTAATTATCAGTTACTATGATATCCAGGTCCTTGTAATGCTCAAAATTTTGAACATGACATGATACTGGTAGGAAGCCTGGAACTTCCAAGGGTGGGAGAGACATGGCCACCTTTTTCTCTGGAAGAGAAGGCATAGTGCTTCTTTGTCTTTCTCCCCAGCTGCTCACCTACTTCCTTACCCCTTCTGTACTGGTGTGTGGGGAGGGAGGAGAAATACATACACAGAGAAGAAAAGCCCTTTGAAACTGGAATGCTTATGAACACTGTCCATTGAGTGACCTGGTTGCAAGTGAAATGCTGACTCTTTTTCCTTGTGGATGCTATTGTGGGCTTTTGGGAGATCCCTTCGCCCACTGAATGTTGGGGATCTCTCACCTACAGTTCTCTTGCCTCTGTGCTATTTTCTCAGTCCTTGGCTGTCCCTTTAGATTCATTGTTAGCTTTTTTCTACGAAGATCTCTATGCTCTTCCAAGCAAGACCTCCTGCCTAGTCCCTAAATTGATTTTATGGTTGTTCACTCTGTCTCTATCTGTCTTTGACTGTCTGTCTCTGTCTCCCTTTCTCTCTCTCTGTCTCTCTCACATACACATATGCACACATTGGTCCAAATCTGTTTCACAACAAACACTGAAACACTTATGCATCCTTTTCTGCAATCAATTTCAGGAGCATTGGTTGATTCCAATACCACCTGTCAGAGCAGTCAGTCCATTCATTCCAGGAATGAGGTAAACATTAGTTCACTGTATCTCCTGCTCAAATCTTGGGCAACACATATTGACTCACATAATGGTTTCCTTTAAGCCTCTCTCTCTTGACTTGAGGTAAAGAGAGAAGCACTTCCTGGCCTCCTCAACAGAGCTTGCTCAAATAAATGGTGTCAAAAAAAATCTTCCTCTAAAATCTAATCCTAAACTTTTTTTCTCCATGCTGTGGGTAAGAGTCACGAAACTCATAAAATTGGTTTTGGCCATTTTTCTCTGCAAACCCTGTAGGAAAGTCTATCTCACAAGTCACTTTGGTATCTAGTATCTATTAGTATCTCAGCAGAAGTCACTTTGGTACTAGTATCTATTAGTATCTCAGCAGAAATTTCTATTTTAACAACCAATTACAACATAAAAAGTGTGAGGAGGCTATTTTTCCCTCAGCCAACATTAGGAAGTGCCCACAGATTCAGCAATAAGGAAACCCTTGACTGTTATTTTTGGATTTGCAGAGGGCTTCAGAATCATGCTTTACTGAAGGCTAGCACATCAACATTTATTAGGAAATCACCATATGCCCACAAGGTAACTATGATGTGTAAAATGGTATTTCTCTCTACCCCCCAGATAAAGAACTGGAGGTGTACAAAAATGAAGTGGCTTGCCTAGAGACATTAATGAGCTGTTAAAACTTGAGAAAGAACTCCATTATTGTGTGGTCAGCCAACTGATTAAGCCTGTTAACAGACATGTGACATAATTCATTCTAATAATTTCTTTCTGTTCCCAGGCCCATTGGTTGAAGTTGATCTGAAAGATAGGACTGACTACCTGTGATCCAGAATTGGAAGAGTCAAGAAAAGTCTGGGAATTTCATTCTTGAATAAGAAAGTTAAAGTGTTTTGGAGTCAGAGTATTAACAAAGCTGGAGGACTAGGGTCCATTGGATTAAATTATATAAGCAGACCAGACTTCAGAAGAATCAATGCACTAGGAGCAAGAAGAACTTGAACTTAAAGCAAAGTTACCTTATCTTGGAGAATTCTTCTGCATTCCCTGCTCAAACATAAACCCTCCTCATGAAGAGGAGATCCACTTTGGATATAACCACAACTTACCCCCCTCAGCAGATCATAGAAGCCTGCTGCCTACTGGGGAGCTGCCTGCCTGCTTAGCTTTCTGCTTCCCCACTTATATCCATCTTGCTCTATATGAACCTTCCCATTCCCAAAGCTGCAGATATATAATCATCCAATAGCAGAGAATGGCAGATACTCACCAAATCCTTTTCCTTGCCTTCCTGGGCACAGAGCTAGAACATATTTCCAAGCCTCTCTTGAAATTATATATGATCATATGTCTAATTCTTATCCAATAGAATGTAATTGGGAACTGCTATGTGTCTTTTTCAAACCTGGCCCATAAATACCTCCCCCATGATACTCCCCATGTTGTTTCCTTTGTGCTCACTTGATGCAAGTGAGTCCAGCAAGCTTGGAAGTTACATGCTAAGGATGTGTTTAATATCATTGATAAAGCATGGGTCCCTACATCACTGCTTGAAAGATTGCTGCCCACCAATTAAACCACCCATTTTGTACTTAATATGAACACAGAGTAAACTTCTTTTGTGTTTGAACCATTATATATGTTTGGGTTTGTATGTTACAGTAGCTAGAGTTACCTTAACCGATACAGACCCCCTGAGGAAAGTTGTTGCACAAATATATATAGATATAGATATAGATATAGATATATAGATATAGATATATCTCAGCTTGGGTTTCAAGCAAGAATTTCACACACAAAATATTGTAAATATGTATGACTTTAAGCTTCACTAGGATATAATCCATATCCTAGTTATCTTTATATCCTTAAAAGGTCTCTCATGTAGTAGGAATTCAAAGACTAGCTATTTAAAATGTTTAAATGTTGAAGTTTTAAGAAAAAGTATAGACTGTGAGAAGATTGAAGAGTCTTTTATGTGGTAAGGGTTAAATGAAGGCTTATTGAATAAATGAATGAATTAGTGAATAAATGGATGGAAATATTTAGTAAACTATTTAAATCGTTTAATGGAAATAAGTCTCACTTAGGATTCACAGATCAATTTAATCATCTTTAAAATGAGGATTATAATATCTTGCACTTCCTACCTCACAGGTAATTTGTTAGTATCAAATTAGAGAACATAGTTTCTAGCAGTCAATTTCTAAATTATTAAGTGCTAGACACATGTAAGTTCTCCAGTATAATTTAGATAGGTTACTTCATGCTTTGTCAGTTTGTTGACAGTATGTTGACAGTATGTTTATAATGGAGTTGAAGCTCAAGGAAGAAGAATCATCTGTGAAATACTTCTGAACCCGTTGGAAACATTTTTTTAAAGGCTATATTGGTGACCAGAAGACCTTAGACCAGGCATCCTCAAACTACGGCCCACGGGCTACATGCGGGTGTTTTTGCCCGTTTGTTTTTTATTTCAAAATAAGATATGTGCAGTGTGCATAGGAATTTGTTCATAGGTTTTTTTTTTTTTAAACTATAGTCTGGCCCTCCAATGGTCTGAGGGACAGTGAACTGGATCCCTGTTTAAAAAGTTTGAGGACCCCTGACTTAGACCTCTAAAACTTTTGACATTCTACAATTTACAGATAAAATCATGCCCCAAATTTACCACTGGACTCAAGAGAACATCTTTGCATCATCAATTCCCCTGTAATTATAAGCAGACATGTGCCCTCTGTATTTCCCTAGGATTTACCTGCCACTTCCTAGATTCCTGCTTAGTAATCAGCATCAGAAAAGCATTAATCAACACCTCTGTGCCAAATGCTATAGAATTTCATTCAGCTATATTACATAATTGAAATGTCAGAATGTTTAAACACTTTCAGCCATATGAAAAGACATTTGGATATGTCTGGAACCAAGCTAGCAGAGAATAAACACAAGTAATGTTCTTATAACATGGATAAGATCTAGCCAGGTGCAGTGGCATGGGCCTGGAGTCACAGCTACTCATGAGGCTGAGGGAAAAGGATTGCTTGAGCTCAGGAGTTTGATGCCAGCCTAGGCAACATAGTGAGACTCTGACTCTTACTTTTTTTTTAAATGGATAAGATCCAATGGTCCATTGCAAGGTTCTGAGAGGACTTTTTGTTGGAAGCCTGAGAGTGGGGATTGGGCAAAAATGGCTACATAGTGTGCCAATGGTAATGATGACCCCTCATCAGCTGAAGCTGGGAGGTATATGCCACAGGCTTCAATGACTGCTCTCATTGCTGAAAGAATATATCCTGTATTGCCTAGGCAAGTGACCTTTACCTGGGCTCAAGAATTTAGGAGGGAAAGTAAGACTTTGAATTGTTTTCACTTATTCCTGAGGTGAATAAAACATCTGAAAGCATATTTTAATAATCCAGTAAAGACTAAAGCAATGGGTATTTGAGGGACAGGCAGTAATAATAACAAGAACACTAAAAATAATTTATATTTATTGAATTTTCTTATGGGTTGGGCATTGTTGCAAGCACCTTACAAATGTTTTCTCGTTTAATCCTCACAACAACTCTCCCAATAAGGAAAATAACATATTTCCTCTACAATAAGGAAAATAATATATAATTAAAGAGGTTAAGTAATAGTTGTCAAAATAATTGTCTTACAAAATATCCAGTGTATAGTAGGTGTTTGAAAAGTGTTCATTGAATATTATGTTGCTGCTCTTCACTGACCAGAAATCCAATGCGAGACTCCTTCTACCCTCATCACCTTAGTTAGCGCCATGCCCAGTAACCTGCTACACCATCTATATCCTTCCACAAGGTCCATTAGTGTCATCTGAGTTGTGTCACCATCCTGTTCAATTATCAGCTGGCATTGTACCCATACTTACCACATGTTCTAAGTTACAGTGACACTTTATTTTATAGTATTTCTTTCTTTAGCATCCATAATTAGGGTCTGAAACAGTACTAGGGGACCCTATGATTGTCCTGGGAGATCAGCGTTGAGACCACACTGATAGAAATGATTAGACCATTCTTTTATTTTTTTTTTAAAGAGTGGATTTGGTTTTATTTTTGCAAACTTTTTGTTAAAGTATACTATACACACTAAAAAAAAGTGCACATAAATTTGCACAACTAAATTACTCATGCAGTCAACACCTAAATTCATAAAAAGGAACAGCATTCCAGAATCCTCTTTGTCTTTCCTTTCAGTTGCTACCTTTGCCCCCCAAGGGTAAGCACCATCCTGACTTCTAGCAGCATAGTTTTGTTTCTGTACTTCATATTAATGGAATTACATAGTACATACTGTTGTGTCTGGCTTCTTTGGTACATTATGTTTATTACTTTTATCCATTTTGTTGCAAGTAGTCATGAAGCATTTGCTTTCATTACTATATAGCATTCCATTATGTGAATATGCCATAATTGAGATATTCATTTTAGTGTTGATGAAGCTACCCTATCATTTGAGTAGCTTCCTACATTTATCTACTTAGTATAGACTTATAGGAATACATGTCTTTTGGTGAACAGATGTAACCATTTTTTATTGGGTTTATACCTCAGAGTGGAATTGCTAGACCCCAGGATATGGTAAGCCTCAGAACTGCCAGTTTTTCAGTGTTTATACCATTTTACATTCACATCAGTGAAAGTATTAATTTGTTCTACATCTATGCCAACACTTGGTATCTTTTTTTCATTTTAGCCATTCTGGGGAACATGTAGTGTATGGCATTGTGGGTTTAATTTACATATCTGATGATTTTTTTTGGTTACACTTTATATCTTTGCCTCTCCCTAGGAAGGGTTAGAGGTATGCCCTTCCCCTCCACAATGCTCACCACATCCCTAAGATGTGGGTCTAACCCCCACCCCCCACTGAATCCCTGTTGAACACTACCACCATTTGAGCACCATAGTGTTAATCAATCAGTACCAATTTGATGGCGAGTACATGTGGAGCCCATTCTTCTGATCTTGTGTCACTTCATTTCAGATAATGGGCTTAAGCTTAATCCAGGATAGTATAAGTGGTGCTAGCTCGCTGTCACTTCTTAGAATTGAGTAATATTCCATTGTGAACATATATCAACTTTTAATAATCCACTCATGAATTGACAGGCACTTGGGTTGTTTCCATGTCCTTGCAATAGTGAATTGTGCTACTATAAACATTCGGGTGCAGATGTCTTTATAATAGAATGTCATATGCTCTTTTAGGTAGATGCCTTGCAATGCTATTGCTGGGTTGAATGGTATTTCTATTTTTAGCTGTTTGAGGTATGATGAATCAGACCATTCTTGAATGACCTAAGAAGGGCCAGCTGAATTGTAAACTAACCAGAATAATTTGAAAAGCTGCTGGGAGACAAAATCATGACCAGAACTCTGGAGCCTTAAGATTTCTTTGGGTCCCCAAAACCTCTTGGCAACAGATTATAAAGGCTTTAACATCAGTAACCTTTACTGAGTTCTTACAATGTACCAAGCATGATTCTATGTATTTTACACAATTAACTTACTGAATTCTCTCAACAAACCCAATGAGGTCAGAACTACTATCCTCACTTTAAATGTGAGAAAACTGAGGAACAGTAATGTTAAGTGGCTTCCAAGGTCACATAGTTTGAAAGTGGCAGAGATTGGATTCAAACTCAAATAGTAACCACTGTCAGGGTACCATGGAAAGTTGTAGTCCAGACACTGTGTCAACCTGTAACCAAGGAGTCCTAATCCTAGGCCTTCTTTCTCCACTGGATGAGAGAGAAGGAATAGTAACTAAGTCTCCTGCCCTGACTTTCTGGCAATTTGCTTTCCTGCTATATGTTTCTCTGTCCTCTGCCCTTCTGTACGTTGAAATAATGGACAGGCAGACATTCCCAGCTCTGGTGGCAGACAAGCAAAGACTAGTGCACTTTTCTACCTCTTGTACCAGCTCATACTTTGATTGGTAGAAGTTTAAAATCACATCCCAAGCTTCTTGAAACTCAAAATTGAGTTATCTGACTCAGTAAAATGTAGCTTTCTCACATAAAAGGATTTGCCCAAGGGGCCTCTGGGATTTAAAATATACTTAAAAGCAACAACCATGTTGAATCATAGAATCATAAGGGATTGCATTTCCACTGAAAAACACACAGGATGTATTAAACAGAGGAGAGAATGTTTGAAGTCCAACAAGCTTTGAGTTTCATCCCACCCAACACATCTGAAAACTATCTGAGTCATTTGATGCAGGCAAAATACAGCTGGGCTCCCTCATTCTTAGTGTTATTGTGGCCTACTGTCTTGACATTGTGTTGCTCTCTTTTCAGGAATGTTTCACCTACATCTACTAACCCTGTTCTACTGGAACCAAGAAGAGCCCATTTTCCAAAGTCTATCTGCAGGATAGTGGACTGAAAGGGCAGTGGAATGAATATTCTTATCAACAGAAGGATATTGTTCTCTTTTCAGCAGCACATACATCTCCAGACAAAACCGTGAAGGCAAACAGGCTTGTCCATGCCATGAGCTGCTATCAAAGAGGTTACAAGGTATGTATCTCTGTCATAGTGCTGTAGTACAATGTAGTGTGTTTATGAAAATAGATCTGGGAGTCAAACAGATCCATGTTTAATCCTGACTCTGCCCATTTCTTTACTCACTGTGTGACCTTGGGTAGATTACTTAACTTCTCTAATTATATGTTATTTTCCTTATTGTAAAATTGGGAGAGTTGTTGGGAGGATTAAATGAGACAACATTTGTAAGGTGCTTGCAACAATGCCCAACCCATTAGAAAATTCAATAAATATAAATTATTTTTAGTGCTCTTGTTATTATTACTGCCTGTCCCTCAAATACCCATTGCTTTTTAGTCTTTACTAGATTATTAAAATGTGCTTCCAGATGTTTTATTCACCTCAGAAATAAATGAAAACAATTCAAAGTCTTACTTTTCATCCTAAATTCTTGAACCCAGATCAGCACCTAACATAAGACTCAGGGGACAAAGAATAATAAAAATACAGTCCTTCCAAGAAACAAATTTGTTTCAGCTTGGTCAGATCACTACAGTGATACAATATAATGGAAAATGCACTGGCTTTGGAGCCAGTTTGCAGGTCAAATATAAGGAAATCCATATAACTTGGGAACCTTGGACAAGTTACTTTGACTTCTTGGGTCTCTTTATAATTAATGGAAAGATTTAGAGGGTCTTAGATTAGAGTTTTCTAATTTTTGCCATGAACTATTTATTCAAATAAACTCTCACAGGGAAATACCACATATAGATCAGATGAAATAAATACAGGAAGTAAGTGTTCAGAGTCCCTCTCCCCAGGACTTTAGAAGTGTTTTGTGAACTTGTAGGGAATACATAGTCACACTGTGCATACTACTCAACTACATAATCACTAGAACCCTTTCTGGGTCTAATGCCCTAAGCATGCTGTCTTCTTTCCTTAAACACCAGGCTGTAGTCCCATCATCCTCTCAACCTGTTTTGCTTATACCTACCTTTCATCTTGGGTTTCCTCATATTCAAAAGACATTCTGGTCCCCCCACACACACACACACCCCATTGGATCTATATCAGTGGTCGTAGTCTTTTACCTTTGGGCCATTCTAAATGACATACTTCTTTCATTTGATCAGCACAATGTTAAAAAATCATGTATTGCAATCTCTCTAGGCAAACACGCATTATCCAGTTCCTATTAGGCCCTACTACTGTCTCTTAACCAAGATAAACATTTATATTACTTGCCTGCCCCCCGAAGTCATCTGAATTTATGATGCCAGAAAGGTCCTGCTGAAGTCTAACTTTTGGACTCCTCTAGTCACTCCTATCTCAATAATACTAGTGTACTTGCAATACAGTTATAAAGACAAAAATAACAAAAATAGAAAAAAGTAGAGAATAACTTGAGTTTAAGTTTGGAGAACTAATTGCAAAAAGAAGGTCAACTTCTTTTGGATCTCTTATAACAACTTGTAACAAGTACACAGTCTCTTCTTGATCAAGTGGTCAAATATGTATGTGACCATGAAATAGAATTAATTTGAAAAGATTGTGTTTAATAATCATGATCAGTGGTATATTAAGATAACACTAACTTCAATTAAGAAAAAAACCCAAATATTCAAAACCTTAATACAATGGAACTTAATTTCTTATCCACTTCCATCTGTGTATACCCTGGACTTTTATGTAAGAAATTAAGTGCCGTTGTATATGGATAACTTTAAAAAACCCTTTTATTTAAAAATAACTTTAGATTTAAAGAAGAATTTCTAAGATAATTGAGAGAACTCTCAGATACCCTTTCCTCAGTTTCTCTAAATGTTAACATTATATACAACCATGGAGCATTTATTAAAACTATGAAATTAACATTGCTACAATACTATTAACTAAACTACAGACTTTAATCAGATTTCACCAGTTTTTCCTTTAATGCCATTATTTTGTTCCAGTGACCAATCCGAGAAATGACATTGCATTTAGTTGTCATGTCTCTTTAGTCTCCTGCAACTTGTGATGGTGCCTCAGCTTTTACTTGCTTTCCATGACTTTGGCACTCTTGAAGAGTAGTGGACAGGTGCTTTGTAAAATGTCCCAAAATTTAGGTTTGTCTGATGTAGGGTTCTGGGTTTGGGGGAAGAATATCACAGAAGTAAAGTACCCTTCTTATCACATCATATTAGGGGGTACATGATATCCACATAACGTTCACTGCTTATTAGCCTTAATCCCTTTGGTTAAGGCAATATCTGCCAGGTTTTTCCACTGTGAAGTTACTATTTTTTTCAATTCCATATTCTGTTATTTTGAAGCAAGTTATCAAGTGCAGCCCACACAATAGGCTCCACTTTATGAGAAAGAAGTAGCAAGGATTTTATGGACATATGTTAAACCTGCCACAATAATAAATATTTAGGGGGAAATACTTTGAGGCTATGCAAACATCTTGTTTCCCATTAAAGTTTCTCCCACTAATTTTAGTATTCATCAGTGGGTTCTGCCTGCACCAATTATTATCGTGGAGTTCGAATACTGATTTCTTATTTCTTTTATCTCTTCAACATTTATTACTAATATTTGGAACTGTATTGTAACAAGTTTTATCCTTCTCTCCATTTATTTATTTATTCAGTTATTTATATCAATATCATGGATATTTATTTATTCTTTGGGCTATAATACAAAATTAATATTTATTTATTTTCTTGGTCAAAATTTTCCAGCTTTAGTCATTAAGAACACTTTCAGGTGGGCATCATCTATGCCTTTTTGACATGCATCTACATTTTAAAGTTTATTCTCTATTTATTTATTTATTAAAATTTTCTTATTTTCTATGATTACAGATGCTCCAAGGTCATTCACTGCCTGAAACTTTGAATCAGCCAAATTTTGATATGTTACATTTTCATCTTCATTTAGGTCAAACTGTTTTTAACTTTCACCAAACCATCCTTTTTAAGTAACTTCTTTAAGAGTGTGCTGTTTAATCTCAAAATATTTAGAGATTTTACTAATTGCTTTACATGACTGATTTCTAGTTTGATTTCGGTATGGTTCAAGAGCATACTTTGTGTGACTTTTATTCTTTTAAATTGATAAGGTTTGTTTTAAGGCCCAGCATATGGTAAATTTTGGTAGATGTTCCATGTGCACTTAAGAATAATGTGCATTTTGCTGTTGTAGTTTGGAGCATTCTATGAATGTCAACTAGGTCAAGTTGGTTGATAGTATTATTCAGGTTATCTATATCTTTACTGATATTTTGCTTACCACTTTAATCAGTATATTTCAACTAGAATTATGGATTTATCTATTTGTCCCTTCAGATCTAGGATTATTTGGAGTGCTAAAATATAAACTAAGGCACATTAAAATATTAAGGAGTTTTTTATTGTTTTTTTTCAATTTCAGAATATTACAGGTGTACAGATGTTTTGGTTACATGGATTGCTTTTGTACTGCTTGAGTCAAACTTATAAGTGTGCCCATCACCCAGATAGTGTACATTGTACCCGTTAGTTATAATTTCACCAATTCCATCCTCCCCCATCCTACCTGCATGATTTCCATTGAGTTTTACTGCCATCTGTGCACATGAGTGCTGATCCATTAATTCCAATTTAATAGTGAGTACACATAGTGTTTGTTTTTCCATTCTTGTAAGACTTCACTTAGTAGAATGGTCTCCAGTTCCATCCAGATTGTAGCAAAATATATTAATTAATTTTTTGTGGCTGAGTAGTACTCCATGGTATACATATACCACGTTTTATTAATCCACTCATGAATTGATGGACAATTGGATTGATTCCACATCTTTGCAATTGTGAATTGTGCTGCAATAGACATTTGAGTGCAAGTGTCTTTTTGAAAAAATGACTTTTTTTTCCTTTGGATAAATACCCAGTAGTGGGATTGCTGGATCAAATGGTAGGTCTACTTTTAGTTCTTTGAGGAATCTCTATACTGTTTTCCATAGAGGTTGCACTAGTTTACAGTCCCACCAACAATGTATCTATTGTTTTGAGACTTCTTGATAAAAGCCATTCTCACTGGGGTTAGGTGATATCTCATTGTGGTTTTGATTTGCATTTCTCTGATGATTAGTGGCCTCGAGCATTTTTCTTATATTTATTGGCCATTAGTCTATTTTATTTTAAAAATCTTCTGTTCATGTCTTTTGCCCGCTTTTTAATGGGGTTGTTTGATTGTCTCTTGCTGATTTGCTTGAGTTCTTTGTAGATTCTGACTACTAGCCCTTTATCAGATGTATAGCATGCAAATATTTTCTCCCATTCTGTAGGTTGTCTATTCATTCTATTGATTGTTTCCTTGGCTGTGCAGAAGCCTTTTAATTTATTCAAGTTCCATTTATTTATTTTTGCTATTTCTGTGATTGTTTTGGGGATCTTTTTCATAAATTCTTTGCCTAAGCTGATATCTAGAAGAGTTTTTCAACATTTTCTTCTAGAATTCTTATAGGTTCATGTCTTAGATTTAAGGTTGTTATACATCTTGAATTAATTTTTGGGAGTGGTGAGAGACCAGATAGCGATTCATGAATGGGGAAGTGGTTCAGTGTTCGATGAATGGGAACAAGAGGAAAACTTTTATAGGATGTTCACAGGAGTAAGACAAAGAAAATATTTGATCAGTTAAAGTGGAACTGATAGCTTTATTTGAGCCATTCTAGTGGAAAGTCCCTAGGTAGAGGTTAGTTGAGGGTTTCTAATTGGTTAAGCTTGAATTTTGCTTTACTGTTTACAATGAGTGGGGTTTTAGGTGGCTTATGTAGGAACTCAACATGCTAAAGCCATCTCAGCTTAATGGCCTCTCAAGTAATTTTTTAACAGGAGAATTGACCGTTTTATCATTATGTGACATCTCTCTGTATCCCTGATAATATTTCTTGCTCTAGCATTTACTTGGGCTGTAATTAATATAGCTACTCCAGCTTTCTTTTGTTTAGTGTTTACATAATATATATTTCTCCATCCTTTTATTTTAACCTACCCATGTCTTTATGTGTAAAGTGATTTCTTGTAGACAGTATATCATTGAGTCCTGATTTTTTTATCCAATATGGAAATCTTTGTCTTCTAATTGGTGTTTTAAGACCATTCAAATTGAACAACATTGTATATGGTTAGATTAAAATCTATCACTTTGCTCACTATTTTCAATTTGATTCATTGTTCTTTTTTATTTCCAATTTCTACATTCTCTCAGTGTAACTGAACATTTTTGTGATTTTATACTCTCTCATCTGTTGAATTATTATTTATACTTCTTTAAAAATGTTTAGTGGTTTACAATATACATTTTTAAATAATCTGAGTCTATCTTCAAATACTATTATACTGCTTTATGTGTAGTATAAGAACCATATAGTAGTATATTTCCTATTCATCCTCCTATTCATTATACTTTTGACACACAATGAGGACAATGTCATGTGAAGACAGAACAGAGATATTTGAAGTGCTGGCCTTGAAAAGATTGGATTGATCCAGCCCTAAGCCACGGAATGCTAGAAGCCACCAGAAGCCGAAAGAAGAAAGGACAAGAGTCTCCCTTATAGCCTCAAAAGGGAGCATGGCCCTGTTTTGATTTTGGCTTGTGGTACTGATTTCAGACTTCTGGCTTCCAAGCTGTGAAAGACTAAGTATGTCACTTTAAGCCATTAAGTTTGTGATAATTTGTTACAGGAGCCATAGGATAATAATATCTAGGTAATTTTTTTTCCTGCTTGGCATCTTCTGAGGCTCTTGGATCTGTGATTTGGTGTCTGTAACTAATTTTGGGAAATTCTCAGCCATTATTCCATTATTACTTCAGATATTTCTTCTGTCCTATTCTCTCCTTTCTGGAATTTCATTGAAAACAATTTGAAATTGTCCCATAGCTCTTGGATTTTCTGTTTTTCTTCCCACATTTTTCCTCTTTGTATTTCAGTTAGGGTAATTTCTATCAATTTATTAGCAAGATTACTGATTATATCCTTGGCTGTGCTGAGTCTACTGATGAGCCCTTTGAAGGCATTCTTCATCCCTGTCACTACATTTTTTCATTTGTATCATTTCAATTTTGTTTCTTCTTATATTCTCCATCATTCTGCTAAAATTAACTACCTATTCTTGCATGTTATCTGTCTTTTTACTTAGAGCTTTTAACATATTAATCATAGTAAATTCCCTACTAGTTCTAACATCTGTGTCATAATTGAGACTGTTTCTTATGATTGCTTTGTCTATTCAGAATGTTTTTTTTTTTTTTTTTGCTTTTCTGTATGCTTCTGAATTTTTTGTTGAAAACTGGACATGTTATATAGGACAGTGAATACTAAGGTATAATTTTTTATGCTTGGAGATAAGCATGCCTTTCCTTCTGCTATGCCTTTAGTGTGAGAGTTTGTAGTAATATAATCAAAAGATGAGCTGAGTTTGAAGTTTGCTTTCCACTTGGCTTTGAGTCTTTGTCATGTTCCCCAAAGAAAATTTTTCTTCTGTAGCAACCCCCAAGCTCTATTTCACTATTATTTTTGTTTGACACCTGTTAGTGTGGTAATGGAGATATGGGTGTGGGGACATTCTCTGATGTTCTGATTGAGCCTCAATCATAGAAAGGTGTTATGAACCTGGGTAACGGGTTATAGCTTTCACAAGTATTCCTGACCTTCCTCTGGACATAATGCTGAGTCAAGCATGCATTCCTTTCTCATGCAAGGAGCAGAAGTATTTTTTGTTTGTGTTTTTCCTGTTTCTTTCTCCCAGTTAAACTCTAGTTTTCACTATTGCCATCAAGCTACAGTTTAGTTGTCCTTGTCCTTGCAGATCAAGGTATTTGTTTCTTAGGGGAGGTAGAATTAGAGTCTGAGCAAAGTTTCTTTCCACCAGTTAGCACCACAGGGAAACCTTTTTCAGGGTTCTCTCCACCTCCCCTGTGTGTACCTATAGAGTTTCTGTAGGAAAAGCCTACAAGAAGGTGTGAACTTTTCTATATCTGCTACCTTCAAAGAATTTATGATCTTATCCTAGCCCACATTTGGCTTTTAGCATTTTTATCAAAAAAAAAAATCTGGTTAAATCCTCTTCCTGGTTTATATGGTTTTTGGCAGCCTCTTTGCTAGGTAAGCAAATGCTAACATCTTGTTTCTCCCTGAAGACACTGTCTCTCTCTAGGGTTTAGTTTAGTTGTTTGCCCTGTGACCTCACTTTCCTCATGTGGTCAAGAGAAATAATTAATTCTAAGTTTATTCTCTTTGTTGTTGTTGTTATTGTTGTTGAAAGGATGGGACATAGAAATTTCTGATATGATATATGTCATGATGTTTTATCAACCACTTGTATTTCTTATTTTATGGATTATTTCTTCATGTTTCTTGCCTCTTTTCTATTAGGATATGAATTTTTCTTACTGATTTGTGAGAGTTTTAAAAAATATTTAGAATATTCATCATTTATCATTATAAGTCATATAAGTTAGAAATACATTTCTAATTTGTTATATAACTTTTAGTTTATTTAAGCTAGATTATTATATTTTTATATACTTGCTGTAGGGAGCCTAAGTGAGTCAATGTCAGAATAACAGTAAAGATGATGATAAAAATGTTGTTTAATGATAACTAATGTCTATTGTGTATTCACTATCCTAACACGGTAAGAAACACTCATTCATACATCATCTTATTTAATTCTCACCACTAATCTCCATGAAGTAAAATCTATTATGCTCATTTAATTAATAAGAAAACTGAGGATTAAAGAGATTAAATAACTTGCCCCAAAGTGGTAAATCATGGAGCTGGAATTGAAACTCAGGTCTGTTAAATTCCAAAGGCAGTGTTTCCCAAAGTGTGAAACACTAACTCATGTGATACTACATACACACACGCAAAAATATGCAAGCACATATGTGTGCACATGCACACATACACATGTTCCATAGTCAGATTGATCTAGCAGTGCCTTGAATATCTGATTCTAGGAGTAGTACATAGATATTAGCATATAAAAATCTTGAAGGGACACTTTAGGAAAGAAACTTGTTTAACTTGTTTAACCTGAGATTTCTCCCAAATTATTTCATCATGTATCTTTTATTTCCCAGTATTCCACTAACAGACTATAAAAATAGTGTTCTATTTCACACATTTGGTAAAATGCTGCACCATATACTCAGTCTCTCAATGACTGGAGGTCTTCAGTTCCCAGCAGTTTGGGATTCTGTTCACTTATCATTGATAGAGATGAAAACAAAGAGAATCACCTAATCAAGTTAGCTGGTGACTCAAAGTGGGGAATAAAACCTACTATGCTAGGTAACAAAATAAGAATTTAATAATATGGAACAATGGACAGAAGTAAATAAGATACAATCTGACAGGGATAAATGTAAAATCCTGCAGTTAGGCTAAAACAAAAATCAATGAGATGAGTACAATTTAGAAGGAAGTTAGATTTCACAGTAGCTTGTGTGAGGAAGCCTTGGGGATTCAATTGATCATAAATCCAATAAAAACCAATTGAAATGTATTCAATAAGCAAGGAAACCACAGTTTTAGACCTGCATTAATACAAGGTAGTGCTCAGATTGTTTGAGATTGGTATCCACACCCCTAGCTGTTATGTTAGTCAGAGGATTTCTGGAATATTGTGATATTCCTGGCAGCATGCTTCAAGACAGGCAATGAATAGAAATCCAGAAACTACCCAAGTGGTGTTGGCTTACATAATAAGGAGTCCAGTAGCCATCACCTTTTGAGCAATAGTAGAAACAACTCAAGCTTTCTATTTTGGCAAGAGCAGATTCAGAGTGGCCATTGGGAGTGGATGATTATACTGGATATTTTTTATTTGTCTTTCCCTGTTCATCCTCCATTGTGCTTTGTATTTTAGGAGGCTCCCAGCCCTCTATCTGTCAGTGGGAGGCACCAGGGGGAGATCAGAGGTAGGAGAACCAAGTAAGTATTTATTCCCTTGGCTGCCTCCCTGTTGGCCCACTGGTTTTGCTCTTTCCTCCAGCTTCAAATAGCTCTCTAGCTTCAGGTAATCTTTCCTTACCCTTGATCCTTCAGTTTTAGGACTCTGCTCTTGCTAGCTCTGGGGTGTACCCAAGATTTGCTTAAGCCTGCTCACACCTTTATAAATAACCCTTTTATCTTTTTCTCCTCAATTACTGTCTGTGTGTATGATACATTCCCTGCTGGGCCCAGCTCTAGAATGATGCTGGGATAATTAGGATGATTGTCTTTGAATATTTCAAGGGCTCTCATATGAGAAAGAGTAGAATTAAGACAAGAGGGTGGAAGTTATAGGCAGATTGGATTCATATACTCATTTATTGATTCAACTAATCTTATTAAGTCTCTACTATGTGCTAAGCACTGTCCTAAGCAGGAAGCAGTGCTACAAATGCTCATAGCAAAAGGAATTAATCCAGGTTGGAAGTCAGGAAGGCCTCCCAGAAAAAGACTGAAAAGATGAGTAGGGGTTGTAGGGGAAAGAGAGGAAAACTTGTGCAGAAATGTTCCAGGAAGAGGAATTTATAGGCAAGAAGGCTGGAGGTGAGAGGGAAAGAGGCTTATTATAAGAGGTGAAAGAAGGCCCCAGTGTCTAGAATTTCACTCTTTTGTGTTTGAGTGAGAGGAGCACATCAAGAGATGAGGCTGAGAGGTAGGAGGAGGGTTGAATATGCAGAGCTCTTGTGAACACAGACTTGATCCCAAGGGCCATGGTAGCCCATTGAAAGGTTTAAAGCAAAAGAGACACCTATTATGATTTTCTCTTTCCATTGCAGAAAAAAGGGAGCAAGAATGTCCAAGAATATTCAGATATAAGTCACACTGTGTTGCCAAGGAATGAGCAGCCAGCTCCTGGAAGCATTCAAGGAGAGACTGGATGACAGCTTCAGGATATTTTCAGTGGGGCAATTACAATAAGTGAGAAGTTGAACTGGTGGACATCCATGGCCCTTTCTTATCCTAAAAATTCTGAGACTCCTCTGGTAGGGCCTCCATGTTCCACAGTGAGAAAAAAGATATAGAGTTTTGAAAATCCTTTCACTAACATCCAAAATTGACAGTGCAATAGTCTTCTCTTCTTTCCCAGCCCTTCCCCTTAGGCCTAGAAGGCAAGATACACAACCAGACCAGAGCCTATGATAATACACAGGGCTTTAGTGTTTGTGTTCTTCTCTTAACTCAGCTGACGCAGGAAGGACACTGGCCACTGAGAGTGAGAGTTCCAGGGATAGCTCAGTCAGCATCTGACCTTCAAGCCTGCTAACAGTAGGCCCTATAGTTTAAGATATTATACAAGTACACTATTATTTTTTTCTTTTGAAATTAAACTCTACAAAACATAAGAAAACAAACATCTCAGGCCCTGGGTCAGTGCCACATTTTGGTTGTAGTGGGTGCTGGGCAAGGTCTAAGGGCTCTGAAGGCAGGAGTGTCAGAGCACAGTGGCCCTCTTGTTTTGGAACTCTCTCCAAAACAAGAGGGACTGGGCAGATCTGTGTGTGATAACGCAGCTGTGGGGTGATAATTATAGAAACCTTCTCATTATGCTTGAATGGGGGCCAAGGCATTATGGCCCTGCCAGCAAGGAGGGTGTGAGGCTGCAAAATTGGCACTGTTTAGAGCAAGTTGGCTTTTGAAGCCAGCATAGGCATCTGAGGTGTGCCAGAGAGTCCTTTTCCTCACTTCCTGTTGGCGAGCACCCCTAGTGCCCGCGTCTCATCTCCTAACATGGACAATCTCTTTGTTCCTAAGCAGATTGTGGCAAACAGGACAGCTTTGTCAATGGAACTCAATATTCTGGTCGATATTCCACTCAATCCTTGTTCACATGACTCATCTTCCTGCCCCCTCACATACTCTCTTTTTTCCAGCCCCTGGAAAGGATTAATTTCCTTTAACATTCCAGGTATAGAATATGTTTAATCAGAGCCTGCATAGTCTCTGCTCTCTGACTACAATGACACAAAGTAGCCTGGCTTTGCAAGCACTTCTTATGGCCTTAAATGAGGACAGATTGATTTTGGCTGAAATTTCTATTAGCAAAAGATAATTAGAAAATTATCAATCTCTAGTTTGAGTAGTAAAAACATGAAGAAGAGCACAACAAAGGTCATCCTTGTCCTGACAAGTTCACCAGGGCAACAGGAGGTGGACACTGGGGAGAAGGGGAGAAGGAAAGAAGGAGGTAACTTGGGCACAACAGTCATGAAGGAGGGAGTGAAGCAGAGTGAAGTGAATGTGCAAGGGCTTAATTCCCTTCATGGAAAATAGGCTATTATAAAAAAGTAGCTTCCTCTATTGGCATTTCTGCTTTTACCAATAAAAGGGAAGAAGTACAGTTTTATGTAACACATATAGCAGGGAAAGTAGAATGGTGACCCTGTGAAAATTACAGCATTAAAAGTAATAAGCCTGCCATTGCCAATAAACCACACAGACACCATGCTGCTATCTTGATTATAAAGGTGGCATTTTTACAGTTATTCCTATAGTAACTTCTCCCACTGCAACTGCAGTTTGAACATGATGCTTTCACAAAGATACTCTTTCTAAAGTTTGAGGAATTTCTGAGGCTTCGTATTTCAAGGCTCAGGTCAGGCATCCCATTCTCAAGAAAGCCCCACAGCCTAGATTGCATTCTCCCAGAGTGTCTCCCTCTCCTGACAATTATTTCATTTCCATATTTGTTTATTATTTACTTATCTTTTCCACCCGCTAGATTATAAGCTTCCTGAAGGTAAGCACCAGAGACTATTCATTTCTGATTCCCTGGCATCTACCAGTGCCTGGCTTTATAAATATTTGTAGAGTTGAATAATTAATGAGTCTTATTTCTTGTCCCACCCTTTATGGCAAAGGGATTACTACTGTGGAGAAACCAAGTTAGATACATTAACTATCCCTTCTAACTCAAAGATGCTGTAATTTTAGAATCTGCTCAAATCAGAAAGTAGATAAGGTTCTGAAGCAAGAAAATTGTTTGGCTGGATGAGAATGTAAAAAGGAAGAAAAGAAGTTCTCCTAAGCAGAATTATTCATTTACAAGGGAGAGGGGAAGTGTGGCAAGGGTAGAATGGAATTGAGGCCAGGGGTATACAAAGATGTGGGCAAAAAATTAAAGAATGGCAGAAACATCAATTCTCATTCTTAAAAAGAAAAGTCAAGAATTGAAGTCTAGAAGCAGTGATAACCACAATTCAGACTGCAAGGAAAAATCCAAAGTCCTTCCTTTTTTTTTTTTTTCTGAAAATGAAAACTCTGACCTCATAAAAAATAAGTTAAGGGTGAAGGCAAGTACTTGTTTTTAGGATCAGTGGCTCAAAGAGGGTCGAAACAATTCAAAATCAATACAAGATATGTAATTTAGTTGGGTTTTTATTTTTCAGAAAAAGAGAAAATGCAAAACATTAGGCTCACTCTTCTGAATTGTGCAAAAGGAATAGAGAAAATTAAAAATTCCATAAATAGAAAAATAAAATAAATATGTACTTTCATTCTCTAGTATCCACACTTATAGGAATGAGACAAAAAACTAAAGAGAGGAGAGAAAGAGATGGATAAAGTAACAGAAGAGAGAGAAACACACATGTAAACTCACATGGCCATAAAAATATAACTAGAAAATGACACACATAAATAAAACCCAGGTAGAGGCTTCCATGACCTAAAATCTCCATTTTTGTGTTATTTTAGAATAAGTTAGCAAATATCTTTAAAATTATGTTTAATTTTGACCTTCAAGCTCTCCATTCTTGGTTTCAGAAATTTTTGAAAATTTGATAGTTATTCTCTGTGTGTGGGGGGGGAGGAAGAGAGACAGAGAGAAAGAGAGAGAAAGAGATGGAGAGATAGGGAGGCAGAAAATAAAAGGCTATCTAAAGGAATTGGCATAAGAGGTATTATGAGAAACTTTGTTCAGAGTAAAGAATATTTCAGGAAGTGGATATTTTTAGATTTTGAATGCATCACTTTGCAATATTACTTTGGTTGCTGAAAGACATAACATGATATAGAAGGGTCAGAAAATGTTTAATTGGCTGTTATTTCTGTCCTTGGAGATCTTCTGGATCATCTATTTGTTCTCACCTCATACTAGTCAGAGAGTTCCTGAAGTTTGATGGAGCTTGAGGGTCCTTGCTCTGCTTTTAACACACTGCTTCCTTCATGCTCCAGCAGAAGTAGGTAAGTGAACTCAGCATATAAGATTTTCCATCTTATAAAAGACATGCTTAAGCAGAAAAACATAATTGTAATTAACCATGGTCCACCAATGTGTCAATTAATGGGTTTATTATGGAGAACATTTCTGGATTTGTTCCATGCTAAACCTTTTAATTTTTTATTCTTACTTGGCTATACGCTTAAGATATCCTACAGATAAACAGCTTTGCACACCTTTGTCACCCTTTTTATTCCACCTTTAAAAATATTCCATTTTCAATTATTACATAGTTATTGATTCAGAAAAGGATAATATGTAGCATTGTTAGCTCATTATTTTTATGAACTAAATGTTCTCATGAATCATTGAATGTCTTCTGTCACCGACTGCTTCTTGAGCTCATGTTATTGTATATTATTGATCCACAATGACTTTGTAATAAAATCAGTTTTTTTCTTTTCTATTGATGCTCTCATTTAAAACTTTGTAACTCAATGGTGTTTATTTTTGTTTTGTTTTTTGCAATGAAAATCTTTCTTGAGTTTATGCTGTGGGCTAGACACTGAAAATGAACGCCTCAGTGCAGTGACTCTGCTGGAAAATGCCTCCTAACCTTCCTTGTTGATTTATAATTGTTTTGTTTCTCCTTAATGCCTCAACATGTTCCAATTAAATGGAGCATTAATATAGAATATTCTTTAACAAAGAGAAAGATACCATTTAGATGTCTGTTTTAAATAAACCAACATCAAATATTTATCTCCTAATTCTTTCCTTTTGGTCATATGGTAAAATATGACCAATAAAAACTTATAGACTGTAACCTCTTCTTGTCAGGACAGAAGTGGTTAATAGTAAAGGAGATATTCAAGTTTTTATTCTAGACCAAAGCCTGGCTATGCTAGCCCTGCACATAAGAGAGTCAGAAGCTTGAGTTTAGGTCCCTTAACAAGAGGAATGGAATCCCAGCTGTGGCATTAAAACATTGATGAGATTCTCCAATAATCTACTTCTCACCACCTGACCTGAGCCAGGTCTTTCTTCTTTTCTCTCAGTGCTAGTACTCTAGAAGTAGAGGTCTGCTCCATTAAGGAGATAGAGTTTAAAAGTAGAAATAAAAGCAATTATTTGGCTATGTCATGATAACAAGTACAAAGTTATCTCTGATTCCATGGGATAGTTTAGGCCAAAATATATTTGCTCTATGAACTCTAAACATGCCTAAAATGACTTCGTACTCTTTATTTTTTCTCAAGGAGAGAAAATAATAATAATATTCCATAAGAGAATATCTAAAACACTTTTTCTGAAACTTGCATTACTTTTTCTTAGTCTCCAAGATTAGATAATACAGGCAGAATCTTAGATATTGGAAATCAAGTCACTGAAATAGGCATTACAAAATGAGCATTAAAATAAACAGAGAAGAAAGAAAAATTGATTATACTACAGGTTGGAGATCTGTGGTCAAGAATGTTTCACAGAGGAGAAGAACTTTAAAACTCTACCTGGTTCTTAGATCATTGAAATATTTGACTAAGAGAGGAGGTTTAAGTGAAAATATGCCAGTGTTTGGGTGGTTGTTGGGTATTTGGGGCACAAAGAGTGGTTTGATGTGATCATGACATATCACTAGGAGTGGCTGGACATCAGTCCAATAAATTGTTTTCAAGCTAATTCCTAAGTGTAGCTAGTGGGAATACAAAAGAGTGTCAGGAGGTAGATCATAAGTGTGTAAAAACACAGCCAGACTACTTTATTGATCCAATTCACAAAATCTGTCAAATCAGAAGCCGAGTCTTTTCTCTCACAGACTTATTTCATGCTGGATACCAGGCAGAGAACTGGGATGTAATTATTATTTTCTCAATTGCTTTAGATCCAAAGTATTAATTATCTATTACCCTAAATAATGCTGTATAACAACTTGCCCTACACACCTCCCCAAATAAAACGATAGATCATGAGTCTGTGGATCAGCTGGGGGAGGGGGGGTTCTTCTGGTCTGGGCCAGGCTAAAATGATCTCATCTGGAAGCACTCATGTGTCAGCAGTTAGCTGCCTGAATGGCTAGGAACTGGCTTGTCTATGATGATCTTACTTGAAATGGCTCTCCTCCATATGGTCTCTCATCCTCCATCAGGCTGGTACAGCCCTGTTCATGTGGATCTCTGGGGTCCAAGAGAGCAAGCAGAAGTATGCAAAGCCTTCTGAGGCCTAGACTTGGAACTGCAACACCATCACTTCCATTGTAGTCTACTGGCCAAAGCAAATCACAGGGCTTCAAGGGATGGAAAAATAAACCCCATTTCTTGATAGGAAGAGTTTCCAAGTCACATAAAAATGTCATGGATTAAAAAGACAATGGTGCCATTCTTTCAGTCAATCTACCTTAAAATAGAAAACATAAAAATCGAAAGGCAGGTATCAGGTTAAGGAGAATTAAGGTATTCTTAGGCAGTAAGGAATTGTGTTAGGCTGTGATTTTTGTTTTTTGGGTTTTTTTTTGTTTTTGCTTTCACAGTGTCATCCTAGAAAATTAAAGATCATAAAATTAATTAGATCAAGAGCAACAAATTATATTACAGTTAGGATTTTGTTTTTAAAACAAAATCAACTTCTTCAAGTTTAACTCAAAGAATATAGTGAGATAATCTATAAATCTCTAAATTAAAAAATTAAGAAGAGTTAAGATTTCATAAGGAAAACTCATTTTTAAAAACTCATTGGTTCTATTCGAACCAATCAAACTGGAAGTCTGACTTTCATAAATGTCAGTTTGGGTATAAAACAAAGTTTTGTAATTTGTGATTATAATACATGGCAAGGTAAAAAAGAGACCATCTCAAGAAACCACACTTCATTCTTAGAAAAAGAACAAAAGTGACTGTCTTCTGCCTCCCAATGACAAAGAACTTAAATTGCAGAGATCAGCGTAAAGCATGACCTGTTCTGTTACCATTATAGGCTTTGCAGCCTATTTAACTTGGTTTTTAATAAGTGTTTGACTAATAAACACTAATTTTGCTCAGAGAATCTCCCAGATTGAGTTTCTCGAAAAACTACTTAGGTAGATGCAATAATCACTACTCTAAGGGTGCAAAGAATATATTAATAGCAAGTGGGGTTATAATTCTGGTATGAATGCTGCATGCTCTTGATTCTCCTATACCCTAATTTCCTCACCCACTTAATATCAATGCTTTAAAGTTTTCTTGCATAAAAGTTATAAATACAAATGAAATCACATTTTAAAAGTGCTTCATGCATTGTTGGGAGATTAAATTGGAACAATATTTTTTAGTGGGCACTTTTGGTGAAAAGCCATAGAATTTTGTATGCTTTTTGACCCAATGATTCTACCTTTAGGGATTTATTTTAAGGAAATAATCAGGGATGTGCATAAAGCTTTTGCTTCAGGGACATTTATTCCTCTAATTTCATGACAGCAAAAGTACCGGAAGCAACCAAATTAGGGGTTTGGATAAGTAAATTATAGTAGATCCATACATTAAAATGCTAGATAGCAGTGAGAAATGATGATGTGGAAAATGTTCATGACTTTATATATTGAATAGTTTCCATGTCACTAAATTTAAAAGTATGTAACAAAATAATATTTACTATAATTATATTTTTGAATTAAATATGTATTTAAAAAGACAGAGAGTATGTGCTAAAATGTTATTAGTGGTTATCTATGTTGGAGATAGAGATGGATTTTATTTTCTTATGTTTGCTTAATACTATATGTGTTACTTTTATATAATAATTTTGTTTTTGCTTATTACAGAAGATTTATGGAATAGAATTTATAAGATAAAGCATTTTTTATGCTTACCTCTTGAATCAGGACACTATAATAATGAGAACTCAAATTCAAAACTCTGCATCTTTAAGAGCTTTGACAACTGACATTTGTCCTTGTCACAGACACAACACTTTTCTATTTATCTTTACAGCATTGAAAAATGCACAATATCCTACAGTACAAGGAGGGAGATTTATAATAAAGTCCTCCATCTCAGTGTATGAGTATACCTGTAAATCATTCAACAGACTTATATTAAGGTTAAGCCTCAAAGCAGCAGATGTATCAAACAAACAAAATTTGAGCATATATGCACTATCTGCATCTTTGTTAGTCTGTGTAAGCATGGCTGTCTTGCTAAACTATATTCCAGAGCTACCTTATTGCTCATTCTATGTATATTCATTTTTGGGATATCTGTTATCAGTTGGGCCTAGTACCATGATTCTAGAAAATTAAGCTGCCAATGGCTTCTTGGAATAAGAGTCCTCACAGATACTTGATACTGCCTCCAGGATAGTTCAGATCCTGGACACAATATCAAATGAGCAAAAGACATTTGCCTTGCCTTCAAGAAACTTGTTTTCTGATTAAAAAGGAAAAAAAAATACATGTATTGAATGAATAGGAAAAAATGCCATTCATCCATTCTTTTAACAAGATTTATCTTGAACTTATTGATGATGGGCAGCTTGCCAGACAGAGTAGAGAGAATATATGTTCCAATTTTATAATATAATTAAGGGTCAGATAATACCAAATACTGTAATTTAGGGAAGAGAGAGAATAATATTAGTCCCACAAAAATTACTTCAGAGCTGGAAGGGACCTCAAGAGCATCTTGTCCAAAGAAAAGCTAGCATGATTTTATAAAGGTGGAAATAAGGCAGATGGGGAAGGCTTATAGTAGAAGTAGAGCTTGGGGGTGGAATTGAAATGATGGGTGGAATGTGGTGAAGAAAAATGACAGAGGAGTACTCTACCAAAGGAAGAAACAAGCAAAGGAACTCAACTGGGAAAGGTTATGCTATGGTTCGCATGTGTCCCCCAAAAACCATGTGTAGGAAAATTAATCATCAATGCAATAGTATTAGGATATGGAGCCTAATTATAGGTGATTAGGTCATGAGGGCAGAGTAAATAATGCCATTATCACAGGAGTGAGTTTGCCCACTCTTGCTTTCTTTCTCTCCCTCTCTCTGCTCTTTTGCCACGTGATAGCTTCTGTCTGTCATGTTATGATGCAGCAAGAAGACCCTTGTCATATGCTGGCACCTTTATCTTGGACTTACCAGCCCCCAGAACTGTGAGAAATAAATTTATTCCCCTTATAAATTACTCAATTTGTGGTATTATGTTACAGCAACACAAAACAAAGACAGCATATGACTTATAAGTGGGCTAAGAGGTAAGAGCTGATTATTTACCCAAGGTCCAAACACAGGCAGAAAGATTCTTTATTGATTCAAAACATACTACAGGTACAAAGAATGAAGCTCTTAAAGATATTATTCTCCCTTAAAAGAGAGATCGTGAGTAGATAAACAGCCCCAAATAGTTGATCACCTCTATTCCTTAAAGGAAAAAAAATCGAAGGGTTAAATATAAAATGAACAATTGTAAAAAGTCTGTAGACTGAAAAGAAATCTCTGTAGTTTTTCCAGCTGTACAAGTACTTCTGATGTCATATTTTTGAAGCAAGAATCAAAATAATTCGTTATGAATGCTAGTTTTGTCATTCCCTGTAGCACTAAGTCTTTTTGGAGTTCTAAGATTCAATCTTAGAATCATTCTTTATTAAAATAGAATGATCATATTTCCACTTCTGGGCAGGATAGAATATGACGGACCATATTTATATTCCCACCTGATACAATCATAGAAACCAGACAAAATTCATAAAACAGTGGTGTTCAAATAGCTGGAAATTAGACCATGAAGGACAGTGAGCCCTGAGAGATGGAAACAGATGAGATTAAACCTATTATTGACAAAATTTACTATTTTGAGAGCATTTTCAGGTTATGGTGCAGAAGGAGAACCTAAGCAGAGTCTAGTGGTCTTACTGAGTTGAGGAGATAGAGCTGAAAGTCTGGGGAAATCAAGGCAACTAGAGATAGTTGGAGAGAGTACCAGAGAGGAGAGAGGTGCATAGAGAGAGGGACCTGAGGATTTTCAGAACATTCTGCCCAAGTGCTCAGTAGAGTATTGATCAAAGCATGAGGATGGGTAAACCACCTGAGGCTAGGGAAAGATTCATCAGATAGAATTACAGAGAACAGTGCCTGACATTCACACTAAGCCAGAAATAATATGCTATCATCAGCTAGGCTAGGAAGAGTCATAATTCATGGGGCATTGGGTAGAGTATTCAGGAAGTTCCTGCCTCAGTAGGAGGAAATAATTAGCTCTGACTGAACACTGCACCAGAGCTGCCTAACAAATCATAAAAATACTATCTGAAAAGACTGAACTGTTTCCAAATAATATAATTGTATCCCTGAATAAAGCTTAAGAATAATTATAGGAACACGAAAATATCCAGAACCCAGCAAAGTAAAATTCACAATAATTGGCATTAAATAAAAATTGCAAGGCATGAAAACAAGCAGGAAAATAAGACCCATAATGAAAAGAATAATCAATCAATCAAATCTGACCCAGATTGACACAGATGTTAGAATCAGTAAAGACTCTAAAATAGTTGTTATCACTGTATTCTATATGTTCAAAATATTATGTAGAAACATGAATGATATAAAAAAATCCAACTTCCATGTTTGAGAAAACATAGAAACTTCCATGAAAATCATAATTTGATAAAAAATCATCAGTTGATAAAAATAAACTGGATGGGATTATTAGAAGATTAGAAATGGCGTAAATCAAGATTAGTGAACTTTCTGATATAGCAATAGAAACTGGCCAAAGCAAAAAAGACTCAAAAAATAGAAAAAAAGAACTGAAAAATAGAAAGAGAAAAGAAAATGAAGGAAGGAAGAGAGCATCAGTGAGCTATGGGAGAACTTCAAACAACATAAGAGATGTGTAATTGGAGTCCCTGAAGGAAATGAAAGGGAGGAAAAGAAAAAGCTTTTTGAAGAAACAACAGGTGTACGTTTTCCAAACTTGATGAAAACTATAAGCACAGAGATCCAAGAAGCTCAATGAACCCCCAAAACAAGAAATATATAAGTAAACTCTTCCAAGGTACATCATAATCAAATTGGACTAAACCAGTAATAAAGAGAAAACCTTAAAAGCAGCCAGAGAAAGTAAGATACGTTATATAGAGAGGAATAACAATAAGGATGGCATCATATTTCTTGTTAGAAATAATGCAAGTTCAAAGACAGTGGAAAAACATCTTTAAAGTACTATAAAAATTATCAATCTATAATTCTACATTTAGTTAAAACAATATTTCAAAAATGGAGACAAACAAGAAAAGATTTTTTCAGACTTAACATTGAAAGAATTCATCCATATCAGACCTGCAGTATAAGAAATATTAAAGGAAGTCCTTTAAGCAGAAGGAAATGATAGTAGAAAGAAACACGAAACACATATCTATGCAAAGGAATGAAGAGAACTAGAAATGGTAACTACCTGGGTAAATTTATAAGAATTTTAATTATGACTTAAACCTCTTGAAAAGATAATTGACTGCTTAAAGAACAAAACAAATAAATAAACAAACTCAGTATATCATGGACTTTGTATCAGATGCATAAGTAAAATTTATGACAACTATAACATAAAAGATGGAAGGAGAAAAATGGAGCCACACTATGGTAAAGTTGTGATTCTATATGTGAAATGATATAGTACACTTGAAGGTAGACTGTGATAAGTTAAAGGTGAATATCATAAATCCTAATGCAACCACTGGGAAAAATGTTGTAGGTAATAAGTCAACAAAGGATATAAAATGAAAATTTAAAATAATAAAAAGTAGAGAGTAGAAGAGGAAAAATGAGAATAAAGAGCAGGTGGGACAAACAAATAGAAAGCAGATAGCAAGATGGTAGATGTAAAGCAAAGAATATCAATAATCATGTTAACTGTAAATTATCTAAAGATCCAATGAGAAGGCAGATTGTCATCAAAAAAGAAACCAAGACTGATTTTATGCTGCCAACAAGAAATATAATTTATTGATTTAATGGACATTGGAAACTCAGAAGGGAGACTGTGAGAGGGGTCTGTGGGATGAAAACCTATTGGATACAATGTACACTATTCAGGTGATGGGTAAATTAAGAGCCTAGATTTCTCCACTATGTAATTCACCCATGGAAGAACAAAAAAAAAAAAAAAAAAAAAAAAACACTTGTACTCCCTAAATCCACTTAAATAAACAATGGAAATAAAAAAATACAATTTAAATATTATGACACAGATAGGCTAAAAGTAAAAAGATGATGATAGAATATCATGGTAACATTAGTCAAAAGAAAGCTTTAATGCTATGTTAATGACAAAATAGATTATAGAGCAAGGAATATAAATAGGGATAGAGAAGATCAGTTCATAATGAAAAGAGAGTTAATTCATCAGGAGGATATATCAATCCTAAAGATTTATTAATCTAATAAAACAGTTTTAAAATACATGAAGCAAAAACTGATACAGCTGCAAGGGGAAATAAACAAATCCATAATTATAGTTGGAAATTTTCATGTTTCTTTCTTAATAATAGAACAAATGGATAGCAAGTAAGCACAGATATACAAGACTTGAACAACACTATCAAACAACTGTACTTGATTGACATTTATAGAATAGTCCGCTCAATAAAAATACAGAAAATATTATCTTATAAACTGAAAAACAATCATTAGAAGAACAGATAAGAGGCAAAAAAATACTTGCAGAAGAAAAGTGTATGGTATCATATATAACTTTGCATTTAATTAGAAAAGATAATATTTATGTACAATCAATATCCTTATTCTTTGGTTCATATATTAAATCATTGAATACAGAAAAAATCCTCTCAAGTGCATAAGGAACATTTATCAAGCTAGACCATATTCTGAGATATAACACAAGTATCAAAAAATTTATAAGTATGCAAGTCATACAAATTAGATTCTCTAACCATAATGGAATAAAATTAAAAATCAATAACTGAAAGATATTTGGAAAATCCCCAAATATTTGGAAAGTAAATAACATAACACACTTCTAAACAACCCATGGATCAAATAAGAAATAAAAAGAGAAATTTTGAAGTACTTAGTATTAGATGAAAATGAAACACGACATATGTGAATTTGTGGACTGCTGCCAAAGCAGTACTTATGTAGAAATTTATGGTATGGAATGCCTATCATAGAAAAGAAGATATCAAATCAATGACCTCAGCTTCCACCCCAAGAAAACAGAGAAAGAAGAGCAAGATAAGCAGAAAAAAGGAGATAATAAAGAACAAAGCTGGGGGCGGAGCAAGATGGCGGACGAATAACACCGCCAGATGGAGGGTCTCTGCAGAAAAGACAGATTCTAGCAGAAATTAGAGGAAAGAAGCAAGAAGACAAGCATACAGCGGACAAGGGCCAGAAGGAGGGGTACCTGAGACGCCGGGAGACTCCACGGGAGGAGGCTGCGGAGGAGAACTGGAGGCTCAGACCACCGGAGCAGCCCGGAGACCAGCGGCAAGGGTAGGTAGATTTGCTGTTTCCCCTCCCCTGCATTTGGGACTGCTGGTGGGCTCCCCAGCGGGTGGAGAGACCTGCGGCAGCCAGCCAGAGACCACCGCCGCCAGCCAGCGGTGAGCCTGTAGCAGTTGTGGCACCAGGTTCCCAACTTCCTCCAGGCACCTCCATGTGCACAGACCCGAGCAGCGCGGCAGGCGCCATATTGCCTCCTCCTCCCCTCCGCAGACCCTACCCGCGGCTGCCCAGAGAGACAATACAGCCACCAGCCGGAGGCACCTCCAGGGAATGGGACCTTCCCGTTTGGGACGCTACACGTGACTCGGGAACTCAGACTGTGAGCTCCCTACCCGCCCGCACTCCCAGGTGCTGCTGGCACCGTGTTCCCAGGAGAACAGTGCCGATTCAGAGGCTGAGAGACATAGACCCAGCTTGGGCTCCCTGTGGGTGAATTGGGACAGGAAATCCTCTCCCTGGTGGGGATACAGTTTGAATTCTGGGACCCAGAGGTCAGACCTGCAGACCAGATCCCCTGCACCAAGGGCTAGCATTGCCCGGGGCACAGAAGGGTTATACGTGAACAGCCTACTGAGGTGTGTGTGCCTCCAGGAGCGGATCAGCGTCCAAGAGGGCAACCCTCCTCCCAGGAGGAGGCCATGCACCCAACCCAGGTGGCGTTCCTGTGCAGGGAACCTCCCCGCCAGCATCATAGTCCGTGGAGGCCTGGTGGCTGGTGGTCTGGCCTGCTGGCAGAGGCCCAGGAGCAGCTGCGGAGTTGGAGAGGGTGGAAAGAAGCGAGGCCCGCTCCAGACTGCGGGTCTCAGACAGCCCCACCCCCACACCCAGACTTTCTGGCTGAGCGGGACCATTCCAGCCCCGCCCTGACAGCTTTCCCTGGAAGCAGAGAACAGAACTTTGACCCCTGCTAACGGCCTGAGGGCAGGCTTACCCAACCCAGCTCTGCCCAGAACAAGAGCTGTTAACAGGACAAAAAATCAACAGTATAGCCTGTTCCTCCAAGCAAACGCCACCTACTGACAGGGACGGCATCTTGCACAGCCTTTCCACAGCACCCACTGACTCAATATAGAGGGAGTGGTCCAATTTCACCCACAGACACCACCCAACGCCTCAGAAACTAAACAAGGTGTGTGAATACCCAAACAATAACTTAAGGAAAGAAACAACAACTGATCGACATGGGAAGAAACCAGCGAAAGAACTCAGGAAATATGAAGAACCAAACGGAAAACACACCCCCAAAGAGGAGCACCAGCCCCCTAGAAACGGACACCAAACAAAATCAGGCAACCAATATGACAGAAGAGGAATTTCGTATGTGGATCATAAGAACACTCACCCAGCTGCAACAACTCAATGAGCAATACAAAGAAACCACAAAAAGCCTCCAGGATATGGGAAAAGAAATAGACGCAATGAAGAAAAGTGTAACCGAACTCCTGGAAATGAAGAATCAATTCAAGGAACTACAAAATACAGTGGAAAGTCTCAAGAACAGGGTAGATCAAACAGAAGAAAGAATCTCAGAGCTTGAAGATAACACCCTCCAATTAAACAAATCAGTCACAGAAATAGAGCAGAGAAACAAGAGAAAAGAGCAAAGCCTACAAGAGCTGTGGGATTATGTGAAAAAACATAATGTGAGGGTCATAGGGTTACAAGAAGGGGAAGAAGACAACACTCAAGGGTTGGACAAGCTGCTTGAAGATATAATAGAGGAAAATTTCCCAGGCCTTGCTCAAAATCTTGATATACAAGTTCAAGAAGCTCAGAGGACCCCTGGGAGATTCAACACAAACAGGAAGACGTCACGACATGCAGTCATCAGACTGACCAGAGTATCAACTAAAGAGGCCCTTCTAAGAGCTGTAAGACAAAAGAAGCAAGTAACATACAAGGGAAAGCCAATTTGAATAACATCAGACTTCTCTAATGAGACTTTACAAGCAAGGAGAGACTGGGGCCCCATTCTCACTCTTTTGAAACAAAACAATGCCCAGCCAAGAATATTATTCCCTGCAAAACTAAGCTTCGTATATGAAGGAGAAATAAAAACATTCTCAGACGAGCAAAGGCTCAGAGAATTCACCAAGACAAGACCAGCCCTACAAGAAGTACTTAAAACAGCGTTATGCACGGAACATCATAATAATAACCCACGAATATAAAAACAACCAAAACCCAAAGATATTAAAGGCCAGATATTACAATGGCTCAAGACAGAAATCATAGCAACAACATCCAACCCAACAGAATGATCAGTAATCTACCTTACCTATCAGTTCTCTCAATAAATGTGAATGGCTTAAACTCTCCACTCAAGAGACATAGGCTGGCTGAATGGATAAGAAAATACAGGCCAAGTATATGCTGTCTTCAGGAAACACATCTAACCTGCAAGGATGCATATAGACTAAAAATAAAAGGGTGGAGATCAATATTGCAAGCAAAAAGAAGCCAAAAGAAGGTTGGTGTGGCAGTTCTAATTTCAGACGATTTAGTTTTTAAACCAACAAAAGTAGTAAAAGACAAAGAGGATCATTATATAATGGTGAAGGGCACAGTCCAACAAGAAGAGATAACAATTTTAAATATATATGCACCCAACTTAGGTGCACCCAGATTCATAAAGCAAACCTTACTGGAGCTAAGCAAATGAATTGATAGCAACTCCATAATCGCCAGAGATTTCAACACCCCACTGACGGCACGAGACAGATCCTAAAAAAAGAAAATTAATAACGAAATAATGGACTTAAACAAAACCCTAGAACAATTTTGTCTGACAGACATCTTCAGAACATTCTACCCAAAATCCACTGAATATACGTTCTTCTCATCAGCTCACGGGATATTCTCTAAGACTGACCATATCCTAGGACACAAAGAAAATCTCAAGAAATTTAAAAAAATAGAAATCATACCATGTACCTTCTCAGATCACAGTGGAATAAAACTAGAAATCAACCCTAACAGACACTCACATTTCTCCACACAAACGTGGAAATTAAACAACCTCCTACTAAATGATTACTTCGTAAATGAAGAAATCAAGATGGAAATAAAAAAATTCTATGAAGAAAACGACAATGGAGAGACAAGTTATCAACTCCTCTGGGACACAGCTAAAGCACTTCTGAGAGGAAAGTTTATCTCCATAAATGCCTATAACCAAAAGACAAGAAGATCACAAATAGACAATCTAATGAAACGACTCAAAGAGCTGGAAAAAGAAGAGCAGACCAAACCCAAACCCAGCAGAAGAAGTGAAATCAACAAGATCAAATCAGAACTAAAGGAAATTGAAAACAGGGAAGCTATTCGGGAGATTAATAAAACAAAAAGTTGGTTCTTTGAAAAAATAAACAAAATTGACACGCCATTGGCTAAGCTAACGAAAAGCAGAAAAGAGAAATCTCTAATAAGCTCCATCAGGAATAAAAAAGGAGATATCACAACTGATCCCAAAGAAATACAAGATACAATTTATGAATACTACAAAAATCTTTATGCACACAAACTAGAAAATGTGGAGGAAATGGACAAATTTCTAGAAACACAGAGCCTCCCTAGGCTCAACGAGGAAGAAATAGATTCCCTGAACAGACCAATCTCAACTGCTGAAATAGAAACAGCAATTAAAAATCTCCCTAAAAAGAAAAGTCCCGGTCCAGATGGCTTCACACCCGAATTTTACCATACTTACAAAGAAGAACTAGTACCTATCTTGCAGAAACTATTCCACAACATCGAGAAGAACGGAAACCTCCCTGACACCTTTTATGAAGTGAATATTACTCTGATACCCAAACCAGGAAAGGATGCAACAAAAAAAGAAAACTATAGACCAATATCCCTAATGAATATAGATGCAAAAATTCTCAACAAAATCTTAGCTAACCGAATCCAGACACTTATCAAAAAAATAATCCACCACGACCAAGTGGGCTTCATCCCAGGGATGCAGGGATGGTTCAACATACGTATATCTATAAATGCAATTCACCACATAAACAGAAGCAAAAACAAAGACCACATGATTCTTTCAATAGATGCAGAAAAAGCTTTTGACAAAATTCAACACCCTTTCATGATACGAACACGTAAGAAAATAGGGATAGAAGGGACATACCTAAAAATGATACAAGCCATATATGACAGACCCATAGCCAACATCATACTGAATGGGGAAAAATTGAAATCATTCCCACTTAGAACTGGAACCAGACAAGGCTGCCCACTATCTCCACTTCTGTTCAACATAGTACTGGAAGTCTTGGCTACAGCAATCAGACAGGAAAATGGAATCAAAGGTATCCAAATAGGGGCAGAAGAGAACAAACTTTCACTGTTTGCTGATGATATGATATTGTATCTAGAAAACCCCAAGGATTCAACCAAGAAACTCCTGGAACTGATCAATGAATTTAGTAAAGTCTCAGGATACAAAATCAATACACAGAAATCAGAGGCATTCATATACGCCAACAACAATCTAATTGAGAACCAAATCAAAGACTCAATTCCCTTCACAATAGCAACAAAGAAATTAAAGTACCTAGGAATATACTTAACCAAGGACGTAAAAGACCTCTACAGGGAGAACTATGAAACACTGAGGAAGGAAATAGCAGAGGATGTAAACAGATGGAAATCCATACCATGCTCGTGGATCGGCAGACTCAATATCATCAAAATGTCTATACTACCCAAACTGATCTACAGATTCAATGCAATACCTATTAAAATCCCATCAGCATTCTTCACAGATATAGAAAAAATAATTTTACGCTTCGTATGGAACCAAAGAAGACCCCAAATATCAAGAGCAATTCTGGGCAACAAAAACAAAATGGGAGGCATTAATATGCCAGATATCAAACTATACTACAAAGCTGTAGTAATTAAAACAATATGGTATTGGCACAAAAATAGGAATATTGACCAGTGGAACAGAAGTGAGAATCCTGATATAAAACCATCCTCATATAGCCATCTAATCTTTGACAAAGCAGACAAAAACATACGCTGGGGAAAAGAATCCCTCTTCAATAAATGGTGCTGGGGAAACTGGATAGCCACCTGTAGAAGGCAAAACAGGACCCACACCTTTCACCTCTCACAAAAACCAACTCACGCTGGATAACAGACTTAAACCTAAGGTATGAAACTATTAGAACTCTAGAGGAAAAAGTTGGAAACACTCTCCTAGACATCGGCCTTGGCAAAGAGTTTATGAAGAAGTCCCCAAAGGCAATCACAGCAGCAACAAAAATAAATAAATGGGACATGATCAAACTACAAAGTTTCTGCACAGCCAAAGAAATAGTCATGAAAGTAAACAGACAACCTACAGAATGGGAGAAAATTTTTGCATCCTATGCATCCGATAAGTGACTGATAACTAGAATATACTTAGAACTCACGAAAGTCAGGAAGAAAAAATCAAATAACCCCATTAAAAAGTGGGCAAAGGACTTGAACAGAAATTTTTCTAAAGAAGACAGAAGCATGGCCAACAAACATATGAAAAAATGCTCAACATCTCTAATCATCAGGGAAATGCAAATCAAAACCACAATGAGATATCACTTAACCCCAGTGAGAATGGCCTTTATCAAAAAATCTCCAAACAATAAATGCTGGCGTGGTTGCGGAGAGAGAGGAACACTCCTACACTGCTGGTGGGACTGCAAACTAGTTCAACCTCTGTGGAAAGCAATATGGAGATACTTTAAAGCGATACAAGTGAATCTACCATTTGATCCAGCAATCCCATTGCTGGGCATCTACCCAAATGATCCAATGACACTCTACAAAAAAGACACCTGCACTCGTATGTTTATAGCAGCACAATTCATAATTGCAAGGCTGTGGAAACAGCCCAAGTGCCCATCAATCCAAGAATGGATTAATAAAATGTGGTATATGTATACCATGGAGTACTATTCAGCTCTAAGAAACAATGGTGATATAGTACATCTTATATTTTCCTGGTTAGAGCTGGAACCCATACTACTAAATGAAGTATCCCAAGAATGGAAAAACAAGCACCAGATATATTCTCCAGCAAACTGGTATTAACTGAGTAGCACCTAAGTGGACACATAGGTACTACAGTAATAGGGTATTGGGCAGGTGGGAGGGGGGAGGGGGGCAGGTATATACATACATAATGAGTGAGATGTGCACCATCTGGGGATGGTCATGATGGAGACTCAGACTTTTGGGGGGAGGGGGGAAATGGGCATTTATTGAAACCTTAAAATCTGTACCCTCATAATATGCCAAAATTAAAAAAAAGGGAAAAAAAAAAGATCAAAACTGAAATCAATTAAATAGGAAACAGAAAAACAGAAAAGAAAATCAATGAAACCAAGAGTTTTTCTTTGAAAAAAAAATGATAAAATTGATAAAGTCTAGGTAGATTCCTCAGAACAAGGAGAAATAAGACACAAATTACCAATATCAGGAAAGGGAGAGGTGATATTACAGATCCTACATATATTGAAAGGGTAAGAAGGGAATATTATGAAGAACTTTATGCCAATAAATTTGTCAGCTTAGATGAAGTGGAAAAATTCCTTGAAAGACACCAACGAGAAAAACTTACTCTAGAAGACAGAGAACCTGCATTAAGAAAATTAAATCTGTAGTTTAAAACCTTCTCACAAAGAATATTCTAAGCTGACATGACTTCACTGATAAATTCTACCAAATATATAAGGAATAAATAATAACCAATTTTATACAACCTTTTCCTAGAAATTGAAGAGGAAGGACTACTTTCTAACTGGTTTTATGAGGCCAACATTGCCCTCACATCAAAGCCAAGCAAACATAAGAAAAGAAAACTATAGACAAATATCTCTCATATTGCATTAACATAGATACAAAAATTATAAAAGTTTTTTACCAATAATATAAAAAAGAATAATACATTATGATGACAACATTTATCCTGGGAATTTGGTTTTGGTTTAACATTTGAAAATGCAAACAATCTTCAAAAGTTCAGCACAAAAACAAGCTAAAAACCAAACCAAACCACATGATCATTTCAACAGAAGTGAAATACACTTGACATAATTCAGCTTACATTTTTTGATAAAAACTCTCAGCAAGCTAAAAATAGTAGGGGATGTCAATTTGATAAAGGGCATTGTGATAGACAGATTCTAAAATGGCCTCCAATGATCCCTACCTCCTTTGGGATCCCTTCCCCTGAATGTGGGCCTGCCTAGTGGTGACTCACTTTTTATGAAAAGAATCCTATAAAGTACTGGGATGCCACCTCTGAGATTAGCTTACAAAATGAGTGTGACTTCCATTTTGCTTGCTCTCTCTTGCTCTCTTACTGGCTTGCTTTGATGGAAGCCAGCTGCCAAGATATGACCTGCCCTACGGAGAGCCCCATGGGGCAAAGAAATGATAGAGTCCCCCTCAACAGCCAGTGAGGAACTGACACCCATAATCAAACATCCTATGAGGAAATGAATCCTGCCAACAACCACAAGAGTGAGCCTGAAAGCAGATCTTCCCTGAACGGAGACTTCAGATGAAACAATAGCACTGCTAATACCTTGATTACAGCCGTGTGAGAGACCTTGAGCCATGTCTTAGCTGGAATTCCTGACCCACGTAAATTGTGAGATAATAGATGTTAGTTGTTTTACATTACTAAGTTTTGGGGTAATTTGTTATACAATCATGGGAAATGAATATAGGCATGTGCAAAGAAAACTACCACTAATATCATACTTAATAATGAAAGACTACATGACTTCCCCCTAAAATCAGGAACAAGAAAAAGATGTTTTCTCTCACCACTTCTATTTAACATTGAGTTGGAGTTCTGTCCTGTACAATCAAACATGGATAATAAAATAAAAAGCTTCTAGATTTGAATGGAGGAGGTAAAGAACTCATTATTCTTAAACAGTGTGATCATCTATCTAGAAAATATGTTTACATATACAAAATAATACGACTAGGACTAAAACCTAACTTTAGCAAGGTTCAGAATACAAGATCAATATATAAAAATCAATTGCATTTCTATATACAGATGGTCCCCTACTTACGATAGTTTGACTTACAGTTTCTTTAACTTTATGCTGGTGGGAAAGCAATATGCACTCAGTACAAAACAGCAGGATACTCTCTCACAATACTGGACAGCGGTAGAAAAACAGAGCTCCTAGTCAGCCACACTATCACTAAGGTGAGCAATCTACACTCTATAGTGTACTGTGCTGCCAGATGATTTTGCTCAATTGTATGCTAATGTAAATGTTCGAGCACTTTTAAGGTAGGCTAGGCTAAGCTATAATGTTTGATAGGTATATTAAATGCATTTTCTACTTACAATGGGTTTATCAGATGTAACTTTACAATAAACTGAGGAGCATCTATACTAGCAACAACCATAAATTGAAGTTAAATAAATAATAACATATATAATAGCATCAAAAATTTGAAACAGGGATAAATCTGGCAAAAGATGTGAAAGATCTGCTCACCAAAGATTACAAAACACTGCTTAGAGAAATTAAACAAGACCTAAATATTAATAAATGAAGAGGTATACCTTGTTTTTGGATCAGAATACTTGATATAATTAAGATATGAATTCTCCCTAAATTTATCTATAGATTTAACATAATTCGAATCAAAGTCTCAGCAGGTCTCTTTTTTGTTGAAAATGAAAATCAGATTCTAAAATTCATATGAACATACAAAAGACCTCAAATGGCAAAAATAACTTTGAAGAAAAACAATTTTGTAGGACTTACACTACCTTACTTCAAAATTTATTATAAAGCTGTAGTATTCAACACAGTATGCGATTAGCATTAAGACAAACAAATAGATCAAGGAAACAGAATAAAGTTCAAAAATAGACTCATACACATAGAGACAACTGATTTTAGATAAACATTCAATATCAATTCAGTGGAGAAAGATAACTTTTTAACAATTAGTGCGGAAATAATTGGATAATCTTATGCAAAAACAAACAAAAAAGGCTTTGGTTGATGATACCTCATGACATATACAAAAATTAACTCAATATGGATCCTAGATCTAAATTTAAAAACTAAAACTGTAAGATTTCTAGAAGAAAACATAGAAGAAAATCTTTGTGTTGGATTAGGCAAAAATTTCTTATAAAATAGCAAAAGCATGATCCATTAAAAAAACTGGTAAATTGGACTTCAAGGAAGTTAAATACTTTTGCTCTTCAAAAGACACTGTTAAGAGAATGAACAGATAAACCACAGACTGGGAAAAAATATTTGCAAAGCCTATGTCTGATATAAACCTATTCAGAATATATAAAGAACTCTCAAAACTCAATAACAAGAAAACAAATGACTCAATTAAAAAATGGTCAAAAGATTTTTACAGACACTTCACCAAATATATACTGATGGCAAATAAGCACACAAAAGTATTGTTAATGTAATAAGTCATTGAGGAAATGCAAATTAAAACTGCAATGAGATACTGTTATACATCTATGAAATTAAATTTATATTAAATTGAAATTACAGACTGACTATACCAAGATTTGGTGAAAATGCAGAGGAACTAAAACTTTCATACACTGCTACTGATAATATAAAACAAGACAGACACTTTGAAAAATGTTTTTGTAGTTTCTTAAAATGTTAAAAATATACCTACCATATAATCTAGAAATTTCATGTGTAGGTGCTTACCCAAGAGAAAAGAAAGCCCATGTGCATACAAAGACTTGTGCATTCATGTTCATAGCAATTTTCTTTGTAACAGCCCCAAACTGAAAACAAATGTCCATCAACAGGTGAATATGTCAACATTTAGCATACCCATACAATGGAATTCTCCTCAATAATGAAAAGGAATAAACTATGATCCAAGCAGCAACATGGATAAAACTCAAAGTAACTATGCTAAGTGAAAGAACCCAGACCTCCTCCTCCCAAAAAAGAATACATAATTTATGATTATATTAATATAAAATTTTAGAAAATGCAAGCTAATCTAAACTAATTATCTAAACAAACTATGACAGAAAGCAGACAGTGGTTGTTTTGGGGTGATGCATATTGTGATAAAGGTTTCACAGATATACATATGTATCAAAACTTATCAAATTATATATTTTAAATATGTGCAGCTTATTTCAATTATACTTCAATAAAGCTGTGGAAAATTAAAGAAAAAAGAAAAAACAAAATGATTATAACTCTTACTTGAAAGGACTATTATGATGATGAAATGGAATACTGTATACTCAAGGACTTTGGAAATAAACATTGTACAATGTGAGCCACTGTTATTATCTGTGCCTATTCCTTATTAATTTTAAGTGTTGATGATAAAGTGTACTTACACAAAATTTCACAAGACTTTTCTTGGTATGTGGGGAGTCTGTCTGCAATGATTGCGCCATATATAGTAGTTTTAGTTCCTTAAAGCCTCATGTGGCATAAATCAGCAATCCTTCATTTACCAAAACATGACATATATTAAATCTTTCTACCTCCCTGTCTCTCAATCTTGACCCTGATTACCTTCCAGATGCTCTATAAGGATAGTTGGAAACACTATTGGGTTCATCATTTATTCAGCATATATAACACAGCTATTTAAAAATTTACTGCCTAGATGCATATTGTCATTGAAGTTAAAATAAAACACACTAAGTATAAGTTCCATTTTTCAAAAGGCTTATCCAATAAGTCAAACCAGAGAAAGTGGAAAGTCTGGCTTCTAACTGCAAAATCAGGAAAAATATCTGTACCTTGTCCAATCAAACATTTGAGACCAAGTAAACTCCTTGGGAAAGCTTAATTTTTTATTACCAATTTATGAGTTTAGGGATAAAATGTTTTAGGAGTCTCATTGCTAAGCCAGAGGAATCAATATTTTCCTGTTAACGGGCAAGCTGTCACATAAACAAATCAGCTGAAAACCTCCATTTAGCAGCTCAGGAAAAAATGCCTGTTCCAGAAGCACACCGAAGCCAGTTCTTTGTTGTATTTTGGTCTCCTAAACTGGGCCAGCAAAACCCCTACCAGCTTCTGTTCTAGTGAGTGTATGTATCACTGTGCCATAGCTATTTAGGAGATTTTAATTCATTTTGCTAAATAATGGGTTGTAATCTGTTCATTCAATAACAAAGCTCTTCTTTGTTATTTGGGAAAAGGGAGTTTGGGGCCTTATGTTGGTTCCATTTATCATGTCCTTTCTCCTTCTCCTGCAGTTACAAATGTGATAGATCATAAAATTCCCTAGCAAGGCTGAGGTCATAACTTTTGAGATTAGAGAGGAAAAGAAAGACCCTGAGACCAAGATAATTACTTTTCTAAGGGCTTCCCGTTTGCAGAGCTGTTTCGGTGTCCATCTTATTTTTTGTTTTTCACCCTTCTGAATTCTAAAATAAGAGCAGTGCTTCTGATCATTGAATGGAGATAGGAGTGAATGTTAAGATGTACCTCTGTGTGCTAAATGAGTCTTTGACTCATGCTATGCTGAGAACTACTCCCACTTTGAACAACTGAATAGTCATTCATTCAACCAATGCTAAGTCAATGAATTCTAGGCACCAGGCATTGTGCTAGGTGCTAAGGACCAAACAACCTTTAAGATGCAGTCCTTTCTCTGAAGGGAAATAATATGTCAATGTAACATATTTCATGTGTGAATTGATGTATAAAGTGTGGTATGCATACAAACTTTTTGGAAGCAATTTACTGCATGAAGCAAGACATTCCTCTGTGTGTGTATTCATGTGTGTTTCATGTGTGTGTATTTTAGCTCTTTGTTATAGCACAGTACTGATAAGGAATGTGTCAGGCAGCATTTATTAAAGTTGGTTATGTACCAACTCCATCAGAATCATATGGAAGTGTTTGGTAAAAAACAAAACAAAACAAAACAAAAACAGTCTTGGGTTCTACTGTAGTTCTACTTAATCAGAATCTCTGAGAGGTGGGGCCTGGGAATCTGAATACCTAGTGCACATCAAGTTTTAAAAAGTGCTGCGGTATGAACAAGTTCCAAGAATGAGCTCAGTTTTTAAAATGTGAAAATGGCTTCTGATATGTAATGACAGAAAAATACAGATGGCCTCCCACAACTCCTGGAAAAGACACACAAGCTTCATGGTGTTAATGGTGGCTCAGGGTCACTCCCTCTGAAATAGTAGTGCTATCTTCCCAGGGAGGAGCAGAAATGTTCCCTAGGGGAAGATCTTACCAGCAGAGAGGGGCAGTGGGAAGAAAAGGCTCAGTAATGGGAAAATGAGCACTTGGTTCTCATTCGGCTTCTCTCATCATTACTCTTATTTTTTGAATGCAAAGCAAAAAACCACAGAAATATACTTTCCCCACATCAAATGTAAATCAATGCCTTCTCTGCCTATCGGATTAGGTCATTGTGAGGTGCAAGGGAAATAAAGTCATAGCAGTGGTTTTAAAAGAATGGAGTGCTTAACAAATGCAAAGGATTCATCTCATTCCTTCATTACCATTTCTCCGTCTAAAAGTATCTGATAGCAAAGTAATGTCCTCTCTATTCAGATGGAATGGAGATGGCTGGCTTTCCTGTACCACCATCCTTCTTGCCAAAGACTAATAACTCCCCCTACTGTTTCTTTGCCTCAGTCCTGAAGCAACCACTGGAGCATGGAGGAGGCTGCTGTGTTAGGATCCTGGAGCCATGTGAGAGGCCCACTATCTATGCCTCCTTGAACATTCGATTCTTTTAATTGAGAAAATCTGTGGGTTTGGAGTCATTAGGATTAATACCCAGTGTTTACACTGGGCATAGGAAACCGGTAACTTGTTGCCACGGCAACAAGATTTCCGGTGAGATTTTTTTTTTTTTTTACTGGACTTCCTTAAATGGAAACATGTACAGCACTGCCATTCTTTGTCTCAACAAAAATGCAGTGGCTTAAGACAACAAACACTCATCAATTCTCAGTTTATATAAGTCAAGAATCTAGGAGCTGCTAGTAACACCTTTGACTCAAGGTGTTACTTGGACTTCCAGTCTCATCTTGGGGAGGATTAGCTTCTAAGCTCACTTACATGATTGCTGGCAGGATTCAGTTTTCTGGGGCCTGTTGGACTGAGAATCTCAAGTTCTTGCTGGCTGTTGGCCAGAGGCCTCCCTCAATTCCTTGCCACATGGACATATTCATAGAGCAGCTCACAATATGGCAGTTTGCTTCCCACAGAGTGAGGACTCTCTGAAAAAAAGAGAGAGAGAACTAATCTCAGAAGGAGCATCCCATGACTTTTGCCATATCCTAGTAGTTAAAATTAAGTCACTAGATCCAGTCCACACTCAAGAGGAGGAGAGGAGATTACACAGGGGCATGAATAGTAGGAGGCAGGGATCACTAGGGGCCCTCTTAGAAACATTTCTTCCAATGTCAATTAGTGGTTTGTCAGTCAATGACCGATATTTGTCATGTATCTTCTCTACATAGAAGGTAAATAGTCTAGTGTTTGAACAGTATAAAATGTGCTTGATTCTTTACTAAAGCATTTTCTCTATCTCATTATATTACCACTTATGAAACAAATTTATTTGTAGTCTTTAAGTCTATGGTTATAGCACAGAGAAAGTAAATGTTATTTGAGGACATGGAATGACTTATTCTAGGTAATCAAGTTGGAGGAGTCTTCATGAGCACATAAGCGGTATCTAGAATTTAGAGAGGATACAGCTTAACAGTATTGACTCGGGAATCGAGCTTTTTTGAAATTTTTATTTTTAATTTTTATGGATACATAATTATACATATTTATGGGGTACATGTATTGTTTTGATACAGGCATACAATGTGCAATGATTACATCAGGGCAATTGGGATATCTGTTACTTCAAACATTTATCATTTCTTTGTTGTAGGAACAATCCAATTCCACTTTTAGAGCTGTTTTTAAATATACAATAAATTATTGTTGTGAGCTGCCCTATGAATATGTGGCCATGTAGTGAGTCACCTTATTGTGTCACCAAATACCAGATCCCATCCATTCTTTCTAACTATATTTTTGTACCCAGTTAACTATGCCTTCTTTATCCCTCCCTCCACACTACCATTCCATCTGGTAACCATCATTCTACTTTCTAGCTCCATGAGGTCAAATTTATTTTTTAGCTCCCACATATGAATGAGAATATGTGATATTTATCTTTCTGTGCCTGGCTTATTTGACTTAATACAATGTCCTCTGGTTCCATCCATGTTGTTGCAAATGACAGGATTTCATTCTTTTTTAATGGTTCAGTAATACTCCATTGCATATATATACCATATTTTCTTTATCCACTCATCCATTCATGGAAACTTAGGTTGATTCTGTATCTTAGCTATTGAATATAGTGCTGCAATAAAGATGGGTGTGCAAATATATCTTCTATATACTGATTTTCTTTCTTTTGGATACATGCCCAGCAGTGGGATTGCTGGATCATATGATAGTTCCATTTTTAGCTTTTTGAGGAACCTTCATGTTGTTCACTATAGTAGCTGTATCAATTTACAAATTCAAATTCTGACTCAGCTATATAGTAGCTTTGTGACTTTGGGTAAATAAGTTAATTTCTCTAAGTCTCAATTTATTAGACAAAGTAATACAGGTTAAAAATAGTTCCTGAGGGGGGCAGAGCAAGATGGCGGACGAATAACACCTCCAAACAGAGTCTCTCTGCAGAAAAGACAGATTCTAGCAGAAATTAGAGGAAAGAAGCAAGAAGACGAGCAAACAGCGGACAAGGGCCGGAAGGAGGGGTACCTGAGACCCCAGGAGACTCCACGAAGGAGGCTGCGGAGGAGAACTGGAGGCTGAGACCACTGGAGCAGCCCGGAGACCAGCGGCAAGGGTGCTGCTGGCACTGAGTTCCCAGGAGAACGGTGCCAACTCAGAGGCTGAGAGATATAGACCCAGCTTGGGCTCCCTGTGGGTGAATTGGGACAGGAAATCCTCTCCCTGGTGGGGATACAGTTTGAACTCTGGGAACCAGAGGTCGGACCTGCAGACCAGATCCCCTGCACCGAGGGCTAGCATTGCCCAGGGCACAGAAAGGTTATACGTGAACAGCCTACTGAGGTGTGTGTGCCTCCAGGGGCGGATCGGCGTCCTAGAGGGCAACCGTCCTCCCAGGAAGAGGCCGTGCGCCCAACCCAGGTGGCCTTCCTGTGCAGGGAACCTCCCCACCGACATCACAGTCTCGGGAGGCCTGGTGGCGTGTGGTCTGGCCTGCTGGCAGAGACCCAGGAGTAGCTGCGGACTTGGGGAGGGTGGAAAGAAGCGAGGCTCGCTCCAGACTGCCGGTCTCAGACAGCTCCGCCCCCACACCCAGACTTTCTGGCTGAGCGGGACCATTCCAGCCCCGCCCTGACAGATTTCCCTGGAAGCCAAGAACAGAACTTTGACCCCTGCTAACGACCTGAGGGCAGGCTTACACAAAATCCACAACATAGCCTGTTCCTCCAAGCAAACGCCACCTACTGACAGGGACGGCATCTTGCACAGCCTTTTCGCAGCACCCACTAACTCAATATACAGGGAGTGGTCCAATCTCACACACAGACACCACCCAACGCCTCAGAAACTAAACAAGGTGTGTGAATACCCAAACAATAACTTAAGGAAAGAAACAACAACTGATCGACATGGGAAGAAATCAGCGAAAGAACTCAGGAAATATGAAAAACCAAACAGAAAACACACCCCCAAAGAGGAGCACCAGCCCCCTAGAAACGGACACCAAACAAAATCAGGCAACCAATATGACAGAAGAGGAATTTCGTATGTGGATCATAAGATCACACACCGAGCTGAAACAACAACTCAATAACCAACATAAAGAAACCACAAAAAGCCTCCAGGATATGGGAAAAGAAATAGACACAATGAAGAAAAGTGTAACCGAACTCCTGGAAATGAAGAATCAATTCAAGGAACTACAAAATACAGTGGAAAGTCTCAAGAACAGGGTAGATCAAACAGAAGAAAGAATCTCAGAGCTTGAAGATAACACCCTCCAATTAAACAAATCAGTCACAGAAATAGAGCAGAGAAACAAGAGAAAAGAGCAAAGCCTACAAGAGCTGTGGGATTATGTGAAGAAACCTAATGTGAGGGTTATAGGCTTACAAGAAGGGGAAGAAGACAAAACTCAAGGGTTGGACAAGCTCTTTGAAGATATAATAGAGGAAAATTTCCCAGGCCTTGCTCAAAACCTTGATATACAAGTTCAAGAAGCTCAGAGGACCCCTGGGAGATTCAATGCAAACAGGAAGACGTCACGACATGCAGTCATCAAATTGACCAAAGTATCAATCAAAGAGGCCCCTCTAAAGGCTGTAAGACAAAAGAAGCAAGTAACATACAAGGGAAAGCCAATTCGAATAACATCAGATTTCTCTAATGAGACCTTACAAGCAATGAGAGACTGGGGCCCCATTCTTACTCTTTTGAAACAAAACAATGCCCAGCCTAGAATATTATTCCCTGCAAAACTAAGCTTCCTATATGAAGGAGAAATAAAAACATTCTCAGACAAGCAAAGGCTCAGAGAATTCACCAAGACAAGACCAGCCCTACAAGAAGTACTAAAAACAGCGTTACGTACAGAACATCATAATAATAACCCACGAATATAAAAACAACCAAATCCCAAAGATATTAAAGGCCAGATATTACAATGGCTCAAGACAGAAATCATAGCAACAACATCCAATCCAACAGAATGAACAGTAATCTACCTTACCTATCAGTTCTCTCAATAAATGTGAATGGCTTAAACTCTCCACTCAAGAGACATAGGCTGGCTGAATGGATAAGAAAATACAGGCCAAGTATATGCTGTCTTCAGGAAACACATCTAACCTGCAAGGATGCATATAGACTAAAAATAAAAGGGTGGAGATCAATATTCCAAGCAAATAGAAGACAAAAGAAGGCTGGTGTGGCAGTTCTAATTTCAGACGATTTAGTTTTTAAACTAACAAAAGTAGTGAAAGACAAAGAGGGTCATTATATAATGGTGAAGGGCACAGTTAAACAAGAAGAGATAACAATTTTAAATATATATGCACCCAACTTAGGTGCACCCAGATTCATAAAGCAAACCTTACTGGAGCTAAGCAAATGGATTAATAGCAGCTCCATAATGACTGGAGATTTCAACACCCCACTGACGGCACGAGACAGATCCTCCAAACAGAAAATTAATAAAGAAATAATGGACTTAAACAAAACCCTAGAACAAATGGGTCTGACTGACATTTACAGAACATTCTACCCAAAATCCACTGAATATACGTTCTTCTCATCAGCTCACGGGACATTCTCTAAGATTGACCATATCCTAGGGCACAAAGAAAATCTCAAGAAATTTAAAAAAATAGAAATCATACCATGTACCTTCTCAGATCACAGTGGAATAAAACTAGAAATCAACCCTAACAGACACTCACATTTCTCCACACAAACGTGGAAATTAAACAACCTCCTACTAAATGATTACTTCGTAAATGAAGAAATCAAGATGGAAATAAAAAAATTCTATGAAGAAAACGACAATGGAGAGACAAGTTATCAACTCCTCTGGGACACAGCTAAAGCACTTCTGAGAGGAAAGTTTATCTCCATAAATGCCTATAACCAAAAGACAAGAAGATCACAAATAGACAATCTAATGAAACGACTCAAAGAGCTGGAAAAAGAAGAGCAGACCAAACCCAAACCCAGCAGAAGAAGTGAAATCAACAAGATCAAATCAGAACTAAATGAAATTGAAAACAGGGAAGCTATTCGGGAGATTAATAAAACAAAAAGTTGGTTCTTTGAAAAAATAAACAAAATTGACACAACATTGGCTAAGCTAACGAAAAGCAGAAAAGAGAAATCTCTAATAAGCTCCATCAGGAACAAAAAAGGAGATATCACAACTGATCCCAAAGAGATACAAGATACAATTTATGAATACTACAAAAATCTTTATGCATACAAACTGGAAAATGTGGAGGAAATGGACAAATTTCTAGAAACACACAGCCTGCCTAGGCTCAACCAGGAAGAAACAGATTCCCTGAACAGACCAATCTCAACAGCTGAAATAGAAACAGCAATTAAAAATCTCCCTAAAAAGAAAAGTCCCGGTCCAGATGGCTTCACACCCGAATTTTACCACACTTTCAAAGAAGAACTAGTACCTATCTTGCAGAAACTATTCCACAACATCGAGAAGAACGGAAACCTCCCTGACACCTTTTATGAAGTGAATATTACTCTGATACCCAAACCAGGAAAGGATGCAACAAAAAAAGAAAACTACAGACCAATATCCCTAATGAATATAGATGCAAAAATTTTCAACAAAATTTTAGCTAACTGAATCCAGACACTTATCAAAAAAATAATCCACCACGACCAAGTGGGCTTCATCCCAGGGATGCAGGGAATGTTCAACATACATAAATCTATAAATGCAATTCACCACATAAACAGAAGCAAAAACAAAGACCACATGATTCTTTCAATAGATGCAGAAAAAGCTTTTGACAAAATTCAACACCCTTTCATGATACGAACACTTAAGAAAATAGGCATAGAAGGGACATACCTAAAAATGATACAAGCCATATATGACAGACCCATAGCCAACATCATACTGAATGGGGAAAAATTGAAATCATTCCCACTTAGAACTGGAACCAGACAAGGCTGCCCACTATCTCCACTTCTGTTCAACATAGTACTGGAAGTCTTGGCTACAGCAATCAGACAGGAAAATGGAATCAAAGGTATCCAAATAGGGGCAGAAGAGATCAAACTTTCACTGTTTGCTGATGATATGATATTGTATCTAGAAAACCCCAAGGATTCAACCAAGAAACTCCTGGAACTGATCAATGAATTTAGTAAAGTCTCAGGATACAAAATCAATACACAGAAATCAGAGGCATTCATATACGCCATCAACAATCTAATTGAGAACCAAATCAAAGACTCAATTCCCTTCACAATAGCAACAAAGAAATTAAAGTACCTAGGAATATACTTAACCAAGGACATAAAAGACCTCTACAGGGAGAATTATGAAACACTGAGGAAGGAAATAGCAGTGGATGTAAACAGATGGAAATCCATACCATGCTTGTGGATCGGCAGACTCAATATCATCAAAATGTCTATACTACCCAAACTGATCTACAGATTCAATGCAATACCTATTAAAATCCCATCAGCATTCTTCACAGATATAGAAAAAATAATTTTACGCTTTGTATGGAACCAAAGACCCCGAATATCAAGAGCAATTCTAGGCAACAAAAACAAAATGGGAGGCATTAACATGCCAGATATCAAGCTATACTACAAAGCTGTAGTAATTAAAACAATATGGTATTGGCACAAAAATAGGAACATTGACCAGTGGAACAGATGTGAGAATCCTGATATAAAACCATCCTCATATAGCCATCTCATCTGTGACAAAGCAGACAAAAACATACACTGGGGAAAAGAATCCCTCTTCAATAAATGGTGCTGGGGAAACTGGATAGCCACCTGTAGAAGGCTAAAATACGACCCACACCTTTCACCTCTCACAAAAACCAACTCACGCTGGATAACAGACTTAAACCTAAGGTATGAAACTATTAGAACTCTAGAGGAAAAAGTTGGAAACACTCTCCTAGACATCGGCCTTGGCAAAGAGTTTATGAAGAAGTCCCCAAAGGCAATTAATCACAGCAGCAACAAAAATAAATAAATGGGACATGATCAAACTACAAAGTTTCTGCACAGCCAAAGAAATAGTCATGAAAGTAAACAGACAACCTACAGAATGGGAGAAAATTTTTGCATCCTATGCATCCGATAAGGAACTGATAACTAGAATATACTTAGAACTCACGAAAGTCAGGAAGAAAAAATCAAATAACCCCATTAAAAAGTGGGCAAAGGACTTGAACAGAAATTTTTCTAAAGAAGACAGAAGCATGGCCAACAAACATATGAAAAAATGCTCAACATCTCTAATCATCAGGGAAATGCAAATCAAAACCACAATGAGATATCACTTAACCCCAGTGAGAATGGCCTTTATCAAAAAATCTCCAAACAATAAATGCTGGCGTGGTTGCGGAGAGAGAGGAACACTCCTACACTGCTGGTGGGACTGCAAGCTAGTTCAACCTCTGTGGAAAGCAATATGGAGATACCTTAAAGCGATACAAGTGAATCTACCATTTGATCCAGCAATCCCATTGCTGGGCATCTACCCAAATGATCCAATGACACTCTACAAAAAAGACACCTGCACTCGAATGTTTATAGCAGCACAATTCATAATTGCAAGGCTGTGGAAACAGCCGAAGTACCCATCAATCCAAGAATGGATTATTAAAATGTGGTATATGTATACCATGGAGTACTATTCAGCTCTAAGAAACAATGGTGATATAGCACATCTTATATTTTCCTGGTTAGAGCTGGAACCCATACTACTAAGTGAAGTATCCCAAGAATGGAAAAACAAGCACCAGATATATTCTCCAGCAAACTGGTATTAACTGAGTAGCACCTAAGTGGACACATAGGTACTACAGTAATAGGGTATTGGGCAGGTGGGAGGGGGGAGGGGGGCAGGTATATACATACATAATGAGTGAGATGTGCACCATCTGGGGGATGGTCATGATGGAGACTCAGACTTTTGGGGGGAGGGGGGAAATGGGCATTTATTGAAACCTTAAAATCTGGACCCCCATAATATGCCGAAATAAAAAAAAAATAGTTCCTGCATCATAGGATTATTTTAAGGACTAAATGAGGTCTTGCATTTGAAAAGAGGAACACTGAGCCAGACACACAGTAGGTAGTATGTACTCAAGAATGTTATGTTAGTATGTTAATATATGATTTATTGAGATCGTAAAGTAGAGTGGAGATTACCAGATCACTTCTGTTTGAGGAATTTGGAATTTGGAGTTCATTCTACTATTAGTTAGGACTCCCTACACTATGATATTGCCTTTTTCCTTTATTTTCCCCATTATATCAAGAATTTGGTTGTGTTTTAATGTCCTCTAAAGCACGTTTCATCCTTTACCCTCACATCTATCTTCTCTTGGGGTCAAACCTTAGAGTTTTGACATATTCCTCAGCAAAAACCACCATTAGAGTTTTATAGTAACCCATTTTCAGGTAAATATAATGTATTAGAGGAAGAATTCCTGCCTCCACCAAGCTTGAAGAGTGATTTATGTACCATGACAGGTTAAAATGAGCTCGTTTCCCACACTGATATAAAACAGGTACTGGGAATTTTGTCCTTCCTGGTTCCTGACTCTGCTCACTTAAAAGGTGATTTATTCTTATCCACTTCTCTATTTTTTCTGACTTTGCCATTATTTTCTCATGAGCAGACATCACTTCAAGTTTTCTTAATGCTTTCATCCTGGGGGCAAGTCTCTGGAAATCACTGGCCAAGGCTTCCTGAGTTTATTTCGTTGAGGCTTTGTTTCCTCCCTGCAGCAGAGTCAATGTTTACATTCCCTATTGAGTTTGCTTCAGACCCAGTCTTGGGATTTTTTGCCCCATTCCCCCTCCACCACTGCCCTCATGCTTCCACCTGCATCTGGTACCAGCCATAGTGGACTGTTGGAACTAAGGACCCCTGTGTTTTACGCCTTCCTGAGAACTTTGTAGCTTAACATTCCTATTTATCTGCTCCTCTGCGTCCTTGTGAGTTTATAGCTTTGGTTGCCTAGGGCACAGGAAATATCATGTGCTTTGATTGATAGCTTTGACTTAGAATAGATAATTGATGTCACTTATCCTTAGTCAGTTACTGACACCCAAACAATACAGTTTTGTATGACAGGAATAGTATCCTGTTAAAAGAAAAGAAAATTGGATATCAGCTGGTTACTTTTGTAAATAGATACCTTTCCAGGTATTCTTTGAAAATAAATGAACTAGACCTTCACCCTGAAACTTGAGTACAATCTGTGTTTAACATTGCTAAAGAGTTTAAAACCAGTCAGCTTCTTCTTCTCTTGTGCTGAGTTCCCCCCTGTGTGGAATCAAATAGGGAGAACAAGATGCCAAAGGAATCAACAATTCCTGAATGCTAACTGCCTGCCAGGCTCTGAGCCCTGCATTTTACCTGGATGGCTCATCTAATGTTCACAAGAACCTTGAGAAGTAGGTATACTATCCCCATACTACAGATGGAAAAATTGAGCCTAAGAGAGGCTCTAGAATTACACATAAATGGTTGATCTAGGATTTAGTCACAGCTATGTCTGGATCTCAAAGTTTACTCCTGTTTAGCTCATCAAAAGAGCACTCTACTGGTCACTGTCATTGAGGCCCAGGTACATGTCACAATAATAATATTTAAAATCTGTATCACATTTTCTAACGTTTAATTAAATCCTTGTGACAATCCTGTGAGGTAATTATTATTATCTCTATTTTACAGATGAAGAAACTAGTGGCAAAGCCAGAATCTAAAGGCAGGTAGTATGGCTCTGCAGTCTCAGTATGCACATAACCTCCTATACTCACAAACATATTTGATCAATTAATCAGATTATTAGCAAATCTCTTTGTTTCAGTTAACCATTTGCTGTACAACAAACTACCCCCAAAACATGGTAGATTAAAAGAATCATTTTATCTTGTTCATGATTTTATGAGTTAGGAATTTAAATGGGTCCTTCCTGAATCCATGTGGCATCAGTTGGGATGACTGGGCCTGGAAGATCTGTTTCCAAAGTGACTTCACATATATACCTGATGCCTCCTTCTTCCTCACTCTTTTTCTCTGTCTTCATATGACATTTCAACTTCTATAGGGCTTGGAATTCTCAAAGTATGGTGGTCTTAGTGTGGTTATACTACTAACTTGGTGGTTGTCTTCTAAGATGAAGGAAGAATTTCCCAGATTAAGTAATGGTTTTGCTCAGAATTGGCATAGTGCCATTTCTGCCATAGGCTAAGAGGAAAAGCACTCACAGAGCCTACTCTGTTTTAAGGGGTAGAGAAATAGACTCCCCCTCTTGCTGGGGAGGTGGCAAGGTCACATTGCAGAAGACTGTGTGGATGTGTCATTTAAAAAAAATGCAATCTGCCATACCTTCCTCCCCAACACAATCAGTCATGGTTTAGAGACTTAAATGTCACAAATAGAATCAATCCGGTAAAGGAATGGCTGTTTATCTCACAGTGCTGTGTCATCTATTTTAGCACTGTAATTTAAGAGTGTCCTTACATAATATATGAACGCATATATTCTATATTAAGTCTACAACAAAGCAACCCAATAGTGTTTCTTGAATGAATAAAATTTTATAATTTTTGATGCCCAGGAAAATTATCTAGCAATAAAGACCCATTTTGATCAAAATTTGAAAAAAATTTCAAGAGAATGTAAAGTCTATTGAAAGGAAGGGTCATAGATGAAACAAAGTTTGTTTTGTGAAATAAGGATTGAACATATGCCATAGACATAGACCTTTGTCATCTCGATCAGCTTAATACAAGGAAGTCTGTTGTTCATCCTGAGCACATATTAGCCATCACAGAGCATGAAGGTGTGCTTATATCTTCAAGGAGGTTGAATGCAGATTGTGCCAGAAATTGGCCTGCATTTGAAAGAATATGTCAATCAAAAGCTATTAAAGTGAGTCCAAGAGCCACGTGAGCTGAGCACATGACAAATATGCCTCTGCATGATGTAACATATGCAGTAATATGCTTTAGTGGCTGCGGATTCAATATGGAGGTGTCTCTTCTGTGTGGAATCCATGATGCTTCCAATCTTTTTAAAAATCTCTTTTGCCAATTTTCTTAGAATTATCAAGTATTTGTCAATATAACAATGATATCTTTTATATGAGTGTAGCACGCTGCTATAATCTACACTACATTTGTGGAATTAACTATGCTACCATCTCTACCCTTTTAGGTGTTCAGTAAATATTTATACAATATACTCATACTGTTTGCTACTGTGTGTTGTTACAAAAGAACACAGCAAGAAAACCTGTGATGTGGCTCATTTATCATATTGGGCATCAATGTTCAAGCCATTATTACTGTAGGAATTATGTGTCTTCAGGAATTTTCTAACAGCATTCCCCAGGCGTTATATGAGAACATAAGAGCTTATAAACAAATCCACTTCAGCTGGATTCAGATCTTGAACCACCTCACACAAAGAATAGAAGCATACCTCTTTCTCTAAGCCTAAGATTAAAAATATAGATCTTTAGCATCTAATCATATGAGGTATCTTTGAACAAAGCATATAGTCCAAGCTTTCTTGGCTACACTGATTATGCCTTCCATTATGCTCATTGATAAGAGCAAGTTAGAGGGGGTCATATGGGCACTTTGAATATAAGACATATAAACAGCACTCACATCCTTTCTCTGGAGTCTGATAAACTCGTTTTGGTGTTCTTTCTTAGAGGAAGGTATTACATGATTTGACCTCATGATATTATCTCTTTTGTTCTTCAACAATCATAATTAAGACCAGGTACACTTATTCATCAAGGATCAATTTAAGTGTAAGACCTTTGGTTCCACCCTGGACTTGGCCATTGTTTCATTGTTTGCATTCTTGAATTCTATCTTTGGCCAGGTGTTTAATGAGGTCTGATTCAGGGACCAATAGACGATGACCTTGCTAAAGAAATTAAGGACATTTTCATAGAAGATTGCAACAAAAACACAAGTATATCCCTGTGAAAAAGAGAAATCAAATATCAGAATGCCCATGGTTTCATATTGCTGTGGGTGGTATATACCCTACTCAATATGTACCTGTTGAAGGTCAAGTTCCCAAGAACTAGGCTCTGAGATAGAGATGTGCATACAGGAGAATTATTAGGGAATCCTTTGAGGATTAAGAAGTGTGGGGAAATGAAAGAAACAAGATTAGGCAGAAGAAGTCATTGGATTGAAAAGCAGTTACAACAAAGGCCTCAGCCAAGCCTATGGGGATCTGAAGACCTGGGATGGTTCTGAAGAATTTTTCCAAATTGGGTCAAGTGGGTCAAGTCTTTATATATGAAGATTGACCAGTCATTGAATGTCAGTTACCCCACAAGAAGTGGGTATGACCTTGGGTTAGTCAGATATCTTCAGCAGAAGGCAATTTCTAGAAAGGGCTAACAGCTTAAGGTTGTCAGCTGCCAACATTCCCAAAACCTGAGAGAATGAGTGCTTTAATACTGGAGGTAGCATCTTAGCAGCACACCATAGCATCTAGTATAGTGCTTATAATATGTAAAATAAGCACCATGTGACAATTAAGGACATTCAGGTCTTTCTCGATCTTTTTGTTATTGTTATAAAATTCTTTTTTATTATTTTTCTCCATATTTTAAATTTCAGAATGTTACAGGTGTACAGATGTTTTGGTTACATGGATAGCTTTTGTACTGCTTGAGTCAAAATTATAAATGTGCCCATCACCCAGATAGTGTACATTGTACCCGTTAGGTATGATTTCACCTATCCCCTCCTCCCCAATTCCACCTGCATGATTTCCATTGAGTTTTACTTCCATCTGTGCACATGAGTGCTGATCGATTAATTCCAATTTAATAGTGAGTACATGTGGTGTCTGTTTTTCCATTCTTGCGACACTTCACTTAGGAGAATGGTCTCCAGTTCCAACCAGATTGTAGTAAAAGGAACAAATTAATATTTTATGGATTAGTAGTACTCTATAGTATACATACACCACATTTTATTAATCCACTCATGAATTGATGGGCAATTGGGTTGATTCCACATCTTGGCAATTGTGAATTGTGCTGCAATAAATATTTGAGTGCAAGTGTCTTTTTGAAAAAATATCTTTTTTTTCTTTTGGAAAAAAATCCCAGTAGTGGGATTGCTGGATCAAATAGTATGTCTACTTTTAGTCTTTGAGGAATCTCCATACTATTTTCTATAGAGGTTTCACTAGTTTTCAGTCCTACCAAGAGTGTACAAGTCTCCCTTTCTCTCTGCACCCATGCCTAGTATCTATTGTTTTAGGACTTTTTAATAAAAGCCATTCTCACTGGGGTTAGGTGATATCTCACTGTGGTTTTGATTTGCATTTCTCTAATAATTAGTGATGTTCACAATTTTTTGAAAAGCTTCTATTCATGCCTTTTACCCACTTTTTAATGTGGTTATTTGATTTTTTTCTTGAATTGCTTGAGTTCTTTTTTTTTAATTTTTTTTTATTTTAGCATATTATGGGGGTACCAGTGTTAATGTTACGTATATTGCCCAGGCCCCCACTCACCCCTCGAGTAAGCGCTTCAAGCGTGTCCATCATCTAAACGTTGCACCTCTTACTTGTTGTGTTTGTATGTACCCATCCCTCCTCCCCCCTCCCACCTGCTCGACAACTCATAAATGTTGTTCCTATATGTCCACTTAGGTGTTGATCTGTTAATACCAATTTGCTGGTGAGTACATGTGGTGCTTGTTTTTCCATTCTTGAGATACTTCACTTAGTAGAATGGGTTCCAGCTCTATCCAGGAAGATACAAGAGGTGCTATATAATGATTGTTTCTTAAAGCTGAGTAGTATTCCATAGTATAAATATACCACCTTTTATTAATCCACTCATGAATTGATGGGCACTTGGGATGTTTCCACAGTTTTGCAATTGTGAATTGTGCTGCTATAAACATTCGAGTGCAGGTGTCTTTTTCATAAGGTGACTTTTGATCTTTTGGGTAGATGCTCAGTAGTGGAATTGCTGGATCAAATGGTAAATCTACTTGTATTGCTTTGAGGTATCTCCATATTGCTTTCCACAGAGGTTGAATTAGTTGGCAGTCCCACCAGCAGTGTAGGAGTGTTCCTATCTCTCCGCATCCATGCCAGCATTTATTGTTTGGGGACTTTTTGATAAAGGCCATTCTCACTGGAGTTAAGTGAGATCTCATTGTAGTTTTGATTTGCATTTCCCTGATGATTAGAAATGATGAGCATTTTTTCATATATTTGTTGGCCATAATTCTGTCTTCTTTTGAAAAGTTTCTGTTCATGTCCTTTGCCCATTTATTGATGGGGTTGTTTGATTTTTTCTGGCTGATTTTTCTGAGTTTTAAATAGACTCTAGTTATAAGCCCTTCATCAGATATGTAGCTTGCAAAAATTTTCTTCCAATCTGTGGGTTGTCGGTTTGCTGTCTTGACAGTTTCTTTGGCTGCGCAGAAGCTTTTTAATTTGATCATGTCCCATTTGTTTATATTAGTTGCTGCTGTGATTGGCTTTGGGGTCGTCTTCATAAATTCTTTGCCTAAGCCAATGTCTAGAAGAGTATTTCCAACATTTTCCTCTAGAATTCTAATAGTTTCACACCTAAGGTTAAAATCTATTACCCAGTGTGAGTTGATTTTTGTCAGAGGTGAAAGGTATGGGTCTTGTTTCAGTCTTCTACATGTGGCTATCCAGTTTACCCAGCACCACTTATTAGATAAGTATTCTTTTCCCCAGTGTATGTTTTTGTCTGATTTGTTGAAGATTAGTTGGCTATATGAGGATGATTTTACATCTGGGTTGTCTGCTCTGTTCCACTGGTCAGTATCCCTGTTCTTGTGCCAGACTCAAGCTGCTTTAATGACTATAGCCTTGTAGTATAGTTTGAAGTCTGGTAAATTGATACCTCTTATTTTGTTTTTATTGCCTAGGATTGATTTTGCTATACGGGGTATTGTCTGGTTCCATACGAAGCGTAAAATTATTTTTTCTATATCTGTGAAAAATGATGATAGTATTTTGATAGGGATTGCATTGACTCTGTAGGTCACTTTGGGTAGTATAGACATTTTAACAATGTTGATTCTGCTGACCTATGAGCATGGTACATTCTTCCACCTGTTTACATCCTCTGCTATTTCCTTCTTCAGTGTTTCATAGTTCTCCCTGTAGAGGTCTTTTACCTCCTTAGTTAAATATAGTCCTAGGTACTTTATTTTCTTTGTTGCTATTTTTAAGGGAATTCAGTCTTTGATTTGGTTCTCACTTTTACTGTTGGCATATATGAATGCCTCTGATTTCTGTGTGTTGATTTTGTATCCTGAGACTTTACTGAATTCATTTATCAATTCAAGGAGTCTGTTGGTTGAATCCTTGGGGTTTTCTAGTTATAATATCATATCATTAGCAACGAGTGAGAGTTTGATCTCTTTTGCTCCCATTTGGACACCCTTAATTCTTTTCTTTTGTATGATTTCTGTAGCAAGGACTTCCAGCACTATGTTGAATACAAGTGGAGATAGTGGACAACCTTGTCTTGTTCCAGTTCTAAATGGGAATGCTTTCAATTTTTCTCCATTCAGTATGATATTGGCTGTGGGTTTGTCATATATGGCTTGTATCATTTTTAGATAAGTCCCATTTATGCCTATTTTATTCAGCATTCTTATCATAAAAGGGTGTTGAATTCTGTCGAATGCTTTTTCTGCATCTATCGAGAGGATCATATGGTCTTTGTTTCTGCCTTTGTTTATGTGGTGAATTACATTTATAGATTTGTGTATGTTAAACCATCCCTGCATCCCTGGGATGAAGCCCACTTGGTTGTGATGGATTCTTTTCTTGGCAAGCACCTGGATTTGATTGGCTAGGATTTTGTTGATAATTTTTGCATCTATATTCATAAGGGGTATTGGTCTGTAGTTTTCCTTTTTTGTCGCATCCTTTCCTGGTTTTGGTGTCAGGGTTATGTTTGCTTCATAAAATGTGTTGGGGAAGTTTCCATCCTTCTCGATGTTGTGCAATAATTTCTGCAGGATAGGCACCAGTTCTTCCTTGTAGGTGTGGTAAAATTCGGGTATGAAACCATCTGGTCCAGGACTTTTCTTTTTAGGAAGGTTTTTTATTGCTGTTTCAATTCAATACTTTTATATTGGTCTGTTCAGGAATTCTGTTTCTTCCTGGTTGAGCTTAGGAGGCTGTTTGATTCTAAGAAATTGTCCATTTCCTCCACATTTTCCAGTTTGTGTGCATAGAGGTTTTTGCAGTAATCATGAATTATATCTTATATCTCTGTGGCATCTGTTGTAATTTCTCCCTTATTGTTCCTGATAGAGCTTATTAGAGATTTTTCTTTTCTGCTTTTCATTAGTCTAGCCAAAGGTGTGTCAATTTTGTTTATTTTTTCAAAGAACCAACTTTTTGTTTTGTGCATCTTCTGTATGCTTTCCCTGTTGTCAATTTACTTTAGTTCTGATTTGATCTTAATGATTTCACTTCTTCTGTTGGGTTTGGGCTTGGCCTGTTCATTTTCTAGCTCTTTGAGACAATTCATTAGGTTGTCTATTTGTGATCTTTTAGACTATTGGATATAAGCATTTATGAAACTAAACTTTCCTCTCTGGACTGCTTTAGCTGTGTCCCACAGGTTTTGATAACTTGTGTCTCCTTTGTCATTTAGTTCAAAGAATCTTTTGATTTCCATCTTGATTTCCTCATTTATGAAGTGGTCATTCAGAAGAAGGTTGTTTAGTTTCCATGACTTTGTGTAGAAATGAGAGTTCCTGTTAGGATTGATTTCTACTTTTATTCCATTGTGATCTGAAAAGATACGTGGTATAATTTCTATTTTTTTAATTGTTTGAAACATGCTTTGTGTCCTAGGATATGGTCAATCTTAGAGAATGACCCATGAGCTGATGAGAAGAATGTATATTCAGTGGTTTGGGGGTAGAATGTCCTGTAAATGTCAGTCAGGCCCATTTGTTCTAGAGTTCTGCTTAAGTCCATTATTTCTTGGTTGATTTTCTGTTTGTAGGATCTGTCCTGTGCTGTCAGTGGGGTGTTAAAGTCTCCAACTATTATGGTGTTGTTATTTATCCATTTGTTTAGATCAAGTAGAGTTTTCTTTATGAATCTGGGTGCACCTAGGTTGGGTGCATATATATTTAGAATTGTTGTCTTCTTTTCGAACTATACCCTTCACCATTATATAGTGACCCTCTTTGTCTTTTATTACTTTGTTATTTATAAACTAAGTTATCTGTAGTCAGCACAACCCTGCCAGGTTTCTTTTGCCTTCCATTTGCTTGAAATATTGATCTCCACCCTTTTACTTTTAGTCTAACTGCATCCTTGCAGGTTTGATATGTTTCCTGAAGGCAGCAGATACTTGGCTTGTATTTTTTTATCCATTCAGCCAGCTTATGTCTCTTGAGTGGAGAGTTCCAGCCATTCACATTTATTGAGATAACTGATAAGTGGGGCAGATTTCTGTTCATTATGTTGTGTTAACCTTTTTTACTTTGTTTTCTCTCTTGAGCCATTGTGGTTTCTTGGCTTTGATCTTTAGCTTTTGAGTAGATTTACATTTGTGAGTGTTTATTTTTCTGTTCCGTGGGTAACACTGTTTTGAGTACTTCTGGAAGGGCTAGTCTTGTCTTGGTGAATTCTCTCAGTCTCTGCTTATCTGAGAATCTCTTGGTTTGTCCTTCATGTACAAAACTTAGTTTTGAAGGGAATAAGATTCTAGGCTGGGCATTATTCTGTTTCAGAAGAGGGAGAATGTGGCAGCGGTCTCTCCTTGCTTGCAAAGTTTCAGTAGAGAAGTCTGGCGTTATTCAGATTATCTTTCTTTGTATGTTACTTGCTTCTTTCACCTTACATCTCGTAGAAGGGCCTCTTTGATTGATATTTTGGTCAGTCTGAGACTGCATATCGTGAAGTCTTCCTGTTTGCATTGAATCTCCCAGGGGTCCTTTGAGCTTCTTGAACTTGTATATTGAGATTTTGAGCAAGGCCTGGGAAATTTTCCTCTATTATATCTTCAAATAGCTTATCCAACCCTTGAGTGTTTTCTTCCTCTTCTTGGGTAACCCTATAACCCTCACATTATGTTTCTTCACATAATCCCACATCTCTTGTAGGCTTTGCTCTTTTCTTTTGTTTCTCTTCTCTACCTGTGTGACTGAATTATTTAATTGGAAGGTGTTATCTTCAATCTCTGAGATTCTTTCTTCTGTTTGATCTCCCCTGTTCTTGAGCCTTTCCACTGTGTTTTGTAGTTCCCTGAATTGTTTTTTCATTTCCAAGAGTTCAGTTAGATTTTTCTTCATTGTTTCAATTTCTTTACTGAATTTTTGTTCCAGGTCCTGGAGTCTTTTTGCATTTTCTTTGTGTTTATTATCCAGTTTTTCTTGCAACTCATTCAATTTTCTTTCGATCTACACTTGAAATTCTTCTTCTGTCATTTTAGTGGTCTGATTTTGGTTGGTGTCCATTTCTAAGGGGCTGGTATTCCTCTTTGGGGGTGCATTTTCAGTTTGAGTTTTCATATTTCCAGAGTTCCTTCACTGATTTCTTCCCATCTCTATCAGTTGTTGCTTCTTTCCTTTATGTTTTTGTTTGGGTAATGACACACCCTGTTTAGTCTCTGAGCCAGTTGGTGGTGTTTGTGGGTGAGATTCGACCACACCCTGTATGATGAGTCAGTAGGTGCTGTGCAAAGGGTGTGCAGAATGTCCTCCTTGTCAGTAGATGGTGCTGCTTGGAGAAGCAGGCTATACTGCTGTTTTTGTATCCTGTAACCAGCTCTTATTCCCCTGGAGAGGCACTCTAGTGCCTCAGGAGGTGGCTGGGGCTCTGGGACTTCCAGGTGTGTCGTTATTCTCCACTTCAATGAGGGCTGGTCTTGGAGTGAGTCTTGGCGGAGCTGGGTTGGATAAGCCTTCCCTCAGGCACCACAAATGCTGTTATCAGGGGTCAAAGTTATGTTCTCTGCTTCCAGGAAAAGCTGTCAGGGAGCGGCTGGAATGGCCCCGCTCAGTCAGAAAGTCTGTGTGTGTGGGTGGGGCTGTCTGAGACCCGCAGTCTGGAGCAGGCCTCGCTCCTTTCCACCCTCCCAACTCCACGGCTTCTCCTGGGTCTCTGCCAGCAGGCCAGACCTCATGCCATCAGGTCTCTGAGTGTGATGTGGGCCGGGAAGTTCCCTGCACAGGTTCGCCACCTGGGCTGGGCACACGCCCCCTGCCCCCTTGGGAGAAGGGTTGCCCTCAAGCACTCTGATCTGCCCTTAAGGGCACACACACGAATATCCCTTCTGTGCCCTGGGCAATACGAGATCTGGGTGCATGGTATCTGGTCCTCAGGTCTGACCTCTGGGCCCTGGAATTCAATCCCTGATCCCACCAGGGAGAGGAGTGCCAGTCTCAATTCACCCACAGGAGCCCAAGCTGGGTTGATGTCTCTCAGCATCTCAGGAGAATAGGTCTTCCCCATTCTCCTGTAGTCACTGAGCCAGCAGCACCTGGGAGGGCTGGCGGGTAGGGAGCTCACAGTCTGATTACCCCTCATTCAGCTGAAGGGCCCTAAAAGGGAAGGTCCCATTCCCTGGCGATGCCTCCAGCTGGTGGCTATATTGTCTGTTCTGGCAGCCGTGGTTAGCATCGGGGGAGGGGAAAGTGCAACAATCGGCTTGAGTTCTTTATAGATTTTGGTTATCAGCCTTTATCAGATATATAGCATGCAAATATTTTCTCCCATTCTTTAGGTTGTCTATTTGCTCTGTTAATTGTTTTCTTAACTGTGCAGAAACTTTTTAATTTAATCAAGTCCCATTTATTTATTTTTGTTGTTGCAAAAATAAACAACAAATTATTTTGTTGTTTTTGTTATCTATTTTTTGTTGTTTTATTTGTGATTGCCCTTGGGGTCTCCTTCATAAATTCTTTGCCTAAGCCAATATCTAGAAGAGTTTTTCCAACATTTTCTTCTAGAATTTTTATGGTTCCATGTCTTAGGTTTAAGTCTTTTACCCTTCTTGAACTAATTATTGTGAGTGGTGAGAGATATGGAACCTGTTTCAATCTTTTACATGTGGTTATCCAATTTTCCTAGAACCATTTATTGAATAGGTTCTTAATGTTTACTGGAATTTTGTTCTACAAATAGTACCTATTCCTGAGCTACTTCATGATATATTGAGAAGAATATTTCATGAATGCCAAGCAATTGTTGATTTCTCAGCCTATCAGTGCATTTTCATGAATATGCATTATTTTTTCTTACAATTCATGCTTCACCTTAGGAGAAAAAAATGCCAGATATTTCTGAGGCATTGATTGCTTTCTATTCAAAAAAAGATTGCCATCTGCATAACCCAAATCTCACACAAATTGAAAAAGGAAGATCTTGCTATTATTTCAGGAATCAAACACTTTATGAATACCTCTATTGTCACGTCTTAGCAATTTGTAATAATCTACTTACCAGTTTTTATAAGAGAAGCTTCATTTATTTATGTGTTTATTTTAATTTATTTAGTTATTTAATGCTTCCTATATCCTGGGTACTGTTCTAAGTGCTTAACAAATAGTAATTCATTTCATTCTTATAACCACCACATGAGTTAGGTCTAATCATTAAACCTATTTTACTGATGAGTGAACTGAGGCATAGTTTAATAGAAGATTAAGTAACTCACACATCTGGTAAGTAGTGAAGCTGGGATTTCAACCCAGACAATCTGCTTCCAGAGTCCCTGTTCATTGCCACATGCTGTACTACCTTTATAATATCATATATTAAAGCTATGTGTCTTCTGATACTCCATGGAAGTATGGATATGAGATCTCCATTTCTCACTCTTTGATGCTGCCCAAACAATATGTTAATCCTAAGGGATCCCTAACTGTCTGTCTCTTGTGTGTTTGTATATGTGGTGTGGAGGAGGGGAGTGGTGGAGGAAAAGTTGGGGGAAGGATAGAGGGAAAATGGTGGTGTTGGTGATAAGGGTATAAGCAGATAGTATGAGTAAAGAAGACAAGATTTATGTACACATAAAATTTATGTTCTTAGTCTAAGAAACAGTAATTATATTATCATATCAAGATTATATCCTATAATATCATGGAAGATCACACTAGAAGCTAGGACTAGGCTGGTAGTCTAAAATTACTCCTGAGACAAAAATACCTTAAAGCAGTTCCATCCAATCCAGATTAGTCAGGAAAGCCTAGCAAAATAATCTACTTTTCCATGTGAGGTTAACTAAGAAACTTTGGTCAAAAATACACATCCATTTTTCTAGACCATGTCATGGTAAGACTATTTTTTTTTCTTTTTTTCACTATGCTCAATTCTTCCTCAAACTATCTTGTGGTTCTCCCAGTTTAATTTTAAATGTCATAGATACGCACCAGTTATTGAAACAGATATTGCCAACTAGATTCCTTTCTAATGGTGATGTCTTATTTACTTCTCTTACATTATGCCTTTTAGAAAAGAACTTTCTCAGGAATGTAATTCAGACCAGTGCAGCCTCCTAATACATGGGCAAAAAGAGTTTTCATTGTTCTATAGGCTACTTCCGCCTCTACCCCAAGGCCCAGTCTTGCCATGTAACTAATGGGGCAGTATCACAAGATTTGCTTTCAGGCTCTCTATTCTGTTTGAGCAGCAGATTTGAGGTGCAATAAAAATGATGCAGATGCTTCTTTGCCTAAACTACTCTCCAATCTCCTCTCTGTACTACAAAATCAACAAAACTATTTCCTGTTCAGGCAACTGTGGGCAATAGATCTGGGCTGCCCATGGTCCAAATCACAGAAATATTTCCCATAAGTCAGTATGACAACAAAAGATCTAAGATTGTTTTTTAAATTTATTTTCTAGCCAAGTACCCTGTAAATTCCCCCAAATCATATATTGAGTCATATTCACCCACATCAGAGGGGCCAAAGTGAAGAATGCTTGTATTTCCATACCCACTAGTGTAACAGATGACTTTGAACTAGTTAGCAAGAATGCCAACTTGAAAGAGGTCCAGGTCCTTGCCTGCAAGAGTGGCCACTGCGTTGGTGCTCTGGGGCTTGGACCCTGGCTAGCCAGAAAATAAACCTCCTCTTGTGTGATTGCATCCTCAATGTCTCTGCTTTTCTGTCCGGTGGGGCTGCGGAAGGTCGGTCCCTAACATTTGGGGGCTCGTCCAGGATTTGCCTTCCCCACAGACTACCGGATAGAATTCAGGGCTGAGGGAGGAGTGTGAAAATCCACCCCGGACTAGCCGGGTGTGGTGTTGGGCAAGGGACGCAGAATCCCCTTGCAGGACCCCGAATCAGGACGCCGGCACAGGACCTAGGCGGACGCGCTGGTGGGTCGCCGGTAGGAGCCAGGCGGAGACGTCCTCTGGCCCCGTTTGGACTACGGAGCTGACCTTGTAGCCTAGGGCTTGGTCAGGAGGAGACCGGGGAGCAGGTCCGGACTAGGTTAGGTTGTCTGTTTACCTCACTGTCCACTTGTCTGTTGTCTGCTTTGTTTGTCGCCGGCTTTCTGTGTGTGTGTGTGTATGTGTGTGTGTGTGTGTGTGTGAGTGAGTGTGACATCTCTCATTGGCTTGTTGGAGTCTCTGGGTTATGTGGTTTCAGCCTGAGAACCCATCAGGGTTGCATGGGTTTTTGGGCTGGGGCCGTGGAATCAGGGGACCCACGAAAAGATCTGCAGGGGTGACTAGAACCTCCAGGTGAGTATTCCCCTGCATGGGCTGGCAGCACACAGTGTATCTCCTGCTGCCCAGTGCCAGGAGTGGCTAGTGCGGGAGGGGCACGGCCGTTACCTCCATAGGGAGTGTGAAAGGCTAGGGATTCAGATCCTTGTCCCCAGGGCCCCAACTGCAGAATATCGGTTTGGGCATCTGCCTAATATCAACTAGCCATAGGACAGGCTCTAACAACGCCGTTGTCCATCCTTGTGAGCCATTTTAAGGATGTCAGGGCAAGGGCACACAACCTGTCCCTGGAGGTCAAGAAGGGAAAGTTTGTTACCCTTTGTGAGGCTGAGTGGCCCACGTTTGGAGTGGGGTGGCCCAGAGAGGGCTCGTTTGATGCCTCCTTGATCAAAAAGGTAAAAGGGGTGGTATTTGGCCACCATGGCCACACTGATCAGATCCCCTATATTGTGGTCTGGCAAGACTTGGTTCTAGACCCGCCACCCTGGCTGAAGGCCCTCCTACCCGCCCCGAGGGGAAAGGCGGAAGTTCTGGCAGTTAAAGAGGTCAGAAAGGAGAGGGCACGCAGTCCGCAGTCCGTTGGGACGCCAGTGTTGCCGGACTCCAATCTCCGAGAATCTGAGAGACCTAATTAATCTTTTAGACTCTGTTCTTTTTACTCATCACCCCACCTGAGATGATTGCCAGCAGTTGCTTAAGGTGCTCTTCACAACGGAGGAAAGAGAAAGGATTCAGGAGGAGGCACGGAAGCTGCTTCCGGGGGAGAACGGCAGACCTACAACAAACCCGCAAACCATCGACCAGACTTTTCCCCTTGAACGGCCGCTTTGGGACTACAATGAGGCTGAAGGTAGGGAGCATCTCCGGGTCTACCGCCAGACTCTGATGGCTGGTCTCCGTATGGTGGCGCAAAAGCCGACCAATTTGGCCAAGGTAGGAGATGTTCATCAGGGGCCGGAGAGCCTGGCAGCATGCTTAGAGAGGATCATAGAGGCCTTCTGGCAGTACACCCCATAGATCCCACAATGGAGGAGAGTAAGGCAGCTGTTATGATGGAGTTTGTCAATCAGGCGGCCCCTGACATTAGGCTCAAGGTGCAGAGAATAGATAGATTGGACGAGAAGACTCTGCAGGACCTGTTAGAAGTGGCGGAGAAGGTCTATAACAATAGACACATGCCAGAAGACAGGTTAGAGAGGATCAGGATAGAAGATAGGAAATTCCAAGCTGGGGAAGCACAGAAAGCAAACAGAGAGATGGCTAAAATCCTGCTAGCCACCATAAAAGGGGGGCAGATAGGGTCAGAGGATAGGGAAAGGCCCTGGTGGGAGAGGCTAAGAAAGATCAATGTGCCAATTGCAAAGAGCATGGGCTTGGGGCCCGAGAGTGCCCCAAAAAGAAAGGGGGGTGAAGACTTGGAGGTCCTAAAAAAGTCATGGTTGCAGGACAAGTGACAGACGAATAGGGAAGACGGGGTTCGGTCCCTTTCCCCGAACCTAGGGTAACTTTGCAAGTGGAGGGGAACCCAGTCAGCTTCCTCATAGATACAGGAGCAGAACATTTGGTACTAACGGAAGACACAGGAAAATTGTCCAGTAAGACCAGTTGGGTGCAGGGGGCAACAGGAGCCAAACTAAATTGGTGGACCACGTGGGAGAGATTGGATTTGGGTTCAGGACAAGTGAGTCATGCCTTTATGGTCATCCCTGAGTGCCCCACACCACTACTGGGAAGAGACATTCTTACCAAGCTTAAGGCTCAAATTCATTTTGAAAAAGAGGGAGTAATAATAACTGATAATAAAAGCAATCTCATCAATAGCCCCCGGGTCACTCAGATCCTGACCCTGACACAGGCAGATGAATATAGACTGTACTAGCCCACAAAAAGCAGAGAGGAAGGCATGGAGCAATGGCTCTGTGTATTTCCCATGGTGTGGGCCGAGACAGGGGGCACAGGATGGGCAAAACACCGGCCGCCTCTTTATGTTGAGTTAAAACCCGGAGCCGAGCCAGCCCGAGTCAGACAGTACCCCATGTCCCAGGAAGGCAGAGTGGGAATTACGCCCCACATTCAGAGACTCCTGGACAGTGGGATTCTCCGGAAATGCCAGTCGGCCTGGAACACCCCCCTGTTGCCGGTGAAGAAACCGGCGGGGTAAGGACTATAGGCCTGTGCAAGACCTCAGGGAAGTCAATGCAAGGGGCCCTGGATATCTACCCTACAGTCCCTAACCCCCATACTCTGTTGAGCTCTCTCTCTCCCACGCTGTCTTGGTATACCATCCTAGACCTAAAGGATGCCTTCTTTAGCCTGGCAGTGGCGACACGCAGCCAGGAGACTTTCGCCTTTGAGTGGCAGGACGACAGAGAGGAATTCATGGGCAGCTGACGTAGAGGAGACTGCCCCAGGGGTTTAAAAACTCGCCTACCCTGTTCAAGGAGGCCCTCCATGATGAGCTTGGGTTTTCGGAAAAGGCTCGACCTCTGTATGAAGGGTGTAGGGCGGTGCGAGCATGGGAGTGGACTGTGCAAATGGAAGACGCTTTTCAGGCCCTGAGGGCAGCCATGCTGGAAGCCCCGGCCCTAGCACTCCCTGATCCTACAAAAGAGTTTCACCTGTTCATAGATGAGAAGAGGGGAATAGTCAAGGGGGTATTCACGCAGGCCCTGGGACCCTGGAAGAGACCGGTGGTGTACTTGTCAAAAAAAACTAGATCCGGTGGCGGCGGGGTGGCCAGCGTGCTTGTGAATCACCGCAGCCACGGCCCTGTTGGTCAAAGACGCTGATAAGCTCACCCTAGGGCAGCGGCTGCAGATCACCACCCTGCACGCCATAGAGGGGGTTCTGAAGCAGCCACTGGGACGGTGGATCACAAATGCGAGGCTGACTCATTACCAAGGACTTTTGCTGGACGCACCCCGCATCGAGTTCCAGACCCCTGCCGCCTTGAATCCGGCTACGCTTCTGCCAACCCCCGATGCAGCCGCACCTGAACGTGATTGCCTTGAGATCCTAGCCGAGACCCAGACGACCCGTAGATACTTGAAGTATCGCCCCCTTCCAGGTAGCAACCTGACCTGGTTCACGGACGGAAGCAGTTTCATCTGGGACGGACGCAGGTACGCAGAGGCGGCCATAGTAGATGACCAAGGTAAACTTATCTGGGCGGCATGCCTTCCGCAAGGGACATCTGCTCAGAAGGCAGAACTAATAGCACTGACGGAGGCTCTTAGCCAGGCCCGAGGAAAAAGGCTGACGGTATACACTGACAGCCGCTTTGCCTTTGGGACTGTGCACATACATAGGGCCCTCTACAGGGAAAGGGGCTTCATCACGGCAGAGGGAAAGGAAATTAAGCACATGCCTGAAATACTCCACCTACTAGAGGCTGTTTTGCTGCCAAAGGCAGTGGCGGTAGTCCATACCCCGGGACACCAGAGCAGGGATTCAGTGGAAGCACGGGGCAATCGGAGAGCAGACGCTAAAGCTAAGAAGGCTGCAGAAGACACTCCGCAGCCAAACATCCTGCACCTTAGCCTGCCACCCCCTGGAGGCATGTTGCCTCCTCTGCCAGACTATTCCAGTGTAGATGAGGTCTGGGCCTCAGAGCAGCTATGTATAAGTGAAAGTGAAGATGGCTGGTTGCAGGACGAAGGGCATCGCCTAATAGTGCCAGAACTCTTAGGACGCCACCTGTTAGAACACCTGCATCAGACCACACATCTAGGGAAGAGAAAGATGCTGCAACTGCTGGACACTGCTCAACTAAGGTTCAAGTCACAAGGACGGGTTCCAGATGACATCGTCAAAAGTTGCCGAGCCTGTCAGGTCATGCAGCCGGGGAGGACCAGAGGGACCCACGCAGGTATGAGGGAAAGGGGGAGGCAGCCAGGACTATTTTGGGAAGTGGATTTCCCAGAGGTCAAGCCTAGAAAATACGGGTACCGATATTTACTGGTCATAGTAGATACGTTTTCCAGATGGGTAGAAGCCTTCCCTATGAAAGGAGAAACAGCTTTGACAGTAGCTAAGAAAATATTAGAAGAAATAGTACCCAGGTATGGACTGCCGGAAGGGATAAGATCAAATAATAGACCTGCGTTTATCTGTCAGGTTAGTCAAGGGCTGGCCCAGGCTATGGGGATAGATTGGAAATTACATTGTGCATATAATCCCCAGAGCTCTGGGCAGGTAGAGCTAATGAATAGAACAATAAAGGAAACCCTGACTAAATTGGCCCTGGAGACTGGCAGAGACTGGGTGACCCTCCTTCCCTTCGCCCTGTTCCGAGCCCGGAACACCCCTTATCACTTGGGTTTAACCTCATTTGAAATCATGTATGGCACACCCCCTCCTGTAGTTCCTAGGACGAGCCCTGAGGCTCTTCTGGGACATCCCAAAGAAGTGTTACAAGTGGTGCAGGCTCTGCAACGTGTCCACAGTCAAGTATGGCCGGGCCTCCGTGCTATCTACTGGCCTGAGGAGGAGGGTGCTGGACACCGTTTCACCCACACCAGCCAGGGGACTGGGTGTGGGTGAAACGGCATAACAGCAGAACCCTCGAGCCGAGGTGGAAGGGCCCCTATCAAATTATTCTTGTTACCCCTACTGCTCTTAAGGTCGATAGAATAGTAGCGACCTGGATACACCACTCCCACGTGAGACCTGCTAATAAAAAGACCAGGAGTGGTGCCAGGACCAGTGGAAAGCAACTGCAGACCCGAAGAATCCTCTGAAGACCAGACTGACCCAAGTGGCGGCGACAGCCCAGGACCGCTGACACAGACTTGGACTGGGGTTGTGGCATCTAAAGATTGACTGGGTGACAAACATGGATGGGTCGAGGTGGGGGTTGGTTGTTGTGTTTATGGGATGTTGTGTTTTTGGTCTAATGTTTTTGAGGTAGAGACCTACAGCTGTACTTACCGCCCCGAACCCCCACCAACCCCATAACCTTACATGGGTCTAAAGATTACTGTATAATGGTGTTAGTGTTCCCAAAAAATACCACACTGAGGAGACAATGTATGAGGGCATAGTAGGGTGAAGAGTCACCAACTTAATTTTTGAAAGAAAAGAAAGCCCTTCACAGCCATAACCCTGGCTACTCTTTTTGGCTAGTATCTCTTCTCTGGCAATGCAGCAAAGAGGGTTTAATACTCTGAGGGCAGCTGTTGATGAAGATATTGCAAGGATAGAAGATTCAATTTCACACCTAGAAAAGTCACTAACCTCCCTATCCGAGGTAGTGCTCCAGAACCGGAGGGGGTTAGATCTAGTGTTCCTCCAGCAAGGAGGACTGTGTGCTGCCCTCAAAGACGAATGTTGTTTCTATGCAGACCATACGGGAGTTGTTAGAGAATCTATAGCTAAGGTCAGGGAAGGGCTTGCGTGCCGCAAACGGGAATATAAACAGCAAGCAGGTTGGTTTGAGTCTTGGTTTAACAGTTCCCCCTGGTTAACAACACTACTATCCATCCTACTAGGCCCACTCATTATGCTAATCTTAGTCCTTACTTTCGCGCCATGTATAATTAACAGACTAGTAGCTTTTGTGAAAGAACGGATAAACACTGTCCAGCTACTAGTATTGCAACAACAATATCAGCAGCTACGGTCAAGTGCTATAGAACTAGAGCACCTAAGAGACCTTGAGGACGAGCAGGAGTGCTCGTCTGCTACCTAGAGAAAGGGGGGAATGTAGGGCAGAGGAATTTGTAGGACAGAGGAAGGGCAGAGGAGTTTTTCCAATTGTCAGGAATTTACTTGGGTGGGGCAATGAGCTAACCGCAAACTTTTGCTTCTGGTCATTGCTTGCTACGCCGCTGTATGGGCAATTATGGGATGAGGTCATTGAAGCATGGGCGACTGGCCCATCAGGCAATAGAGGGCAACCAACCCGCCAATTATTTCAAAAGGCAATAGTGGACAACCAATCATTTTAAAGGTCAACGCATGATCCATGCATAGTCAGCTTGTGCGCAGCTTGTGCACCATGGGGATAAAAGGCATGCTGTTGTTCCGGTCGGGGTCCTTGCCTGCTAGAGTGGCCACTGCGTTGGTGCTCTGGGGCTTGGACCCTGGCTAGCCAGAAAATAAACCTCCTCTTGTGTGATTGCAAAAAAAAAAAAAAAAAAAAAGAGGTCCATCCCTGTTTGTGAGATTCCTCAGGCCACAGAGAGTACATAGACTTATTCTTAGACAACTACAAGTACTGTATGAAAATTTACTAATTTGATATTTAGATTTTGATAATAATATAAATATATTCAATTGAGCGTAATCCATATAATCCCATTGACCAATTAACCCTGAGTCTGTCACATTATTACATTACTGTTAAGTAATATCACTTTACTGTTATGGCATCCCTAAGTCCCAGTGGACTTAATTCCATCATTATGGCCTAATTATTTTTTTTAATGAAGTAGATATAATATATACAAGATATTGTTAGCCTCCAGTAAAAATCAAATGACCTAACAGCCAACACAGAAAGAGCAGAGGTTTCACAGTAGTTTGAAAAAAGAAAAAATGGTGAGAGAATTGAATTGTCATGTGGCATATGGTTATAAGAGTTTGCTGAACTCAAAAGAACCTGCCTTATAGCAGAACCACACAGAAACAGGCTCACCCCTACGTTAAAGCTTTAGTGCATACTGTTCCTTATGTCTGGAACGCTCACCCCTCCTCCACCCAGTAATACCCCAATATCCACTCTTTCACATGATTAAATTTTTTATATAAATGCCACCTTCTGCATTAGGCCTTTACTATATTACAAATTGCAACTCTCTTTTCCCAAATTCTTTATCTCCCATTCCCTAGATTTTTCTCCTTAGTACTCATCATCATCTGACACACTACATATTTCACTTATTTATTTGGTTTATTATCTGTCTTCTCACACTGAAAAGTGAGCTTCATAAAGATGGGAAATTTTATTTTGCTCACTGATGTATCTGCCACACCTAGAAAAGCACCACTGGGAATAAGAGGTGTTCAAATAATGCATGTCAAATGAATGAACAAATGTATGAATGAATGAAGATTTACGTTGTTAGTACCATTTTGCCTTTATCACATCCACCTTATCTGCCACATTAGTGTTATTAATTTGTATTTTGTCACTTTGCTAGTTTTGCTCAGTTTCTGTTTGGAAATCTATCTTTGATTTATACTTGTATAATAATGCACATAAGCAGCTTATTATACCTAGTATTATATTCCTACCTGTTTAAGTAATAGTAAGAAAGAGAAAAGATAATATTTGAAGTCTTTGCTTCTCTTCAAAAGACATTTGTACATTGTCCAAATTTAAAAAAACAATGTTGGATAACAAGATTGTTGACTAGTGAGACTGTCGGAAGGGGGTCCTGTTTCCTGGGGCACTCTGTGATTCCATCTTTGTGTTTGATGTTTCAAATTCCCACTCTCTCCCTGCAGCAAGTATTGTACAGAACAAGAAATAGGATGTGGGATGTTGAGTAGCATTTTTAGAAGAAAATAAAGTACTATTACTGAAGCCAGCTCCTCCCTTGACCATTAGTGTTACTCAAAAATTGCAATCACTTTCAGAATCCATCTTTTAAATAAGGCCTTATTTTTCTGAAATTGTAGATATCGTAAAGCACATTCAGAAGTTTATATGGTAGTGTATACTTTCCCTCTTAAGTTGAGGGGTGTAACTATTAGGCAGTTGTTGAATGCACTGAAAAATCAATTGTTTGGGGGATGATTTCCCCACCAAGTGTTCTATCCCAAAGTGTTTTGATGGTGCTAGCACACGCTTCAAATGCTTGCTACACTACTTTTTTAAGCTATTTCTTCAATTATTCCAGAAGGCCCAGGACTTTCAAATACGGAAGGAACTCTATAATTTTAAAGGTATTTTATAAATAGGCTCTTCAAGCCTTAGTCTTAGAGATGGAAATAAAACACTGTTTTGGGGGTTTAGAATGCTCACTGTCCACCCATCCCCCATCCCTGGGACAAACATGAATACTACATACAGCAATCCTTAAATCCTCATTTAGCTATAAAACAATTACTATATTGGAGCTTAAGCCTCAGAAATATGAGTAGGGAATCCAATCACTGCAAAGGACAGAGAAAAGAAAAAAGAGGATTTTTCAGTTCATATGTAGAAAGTCTGTATTACAGAAAGGAAAATTCCCCTTTCTCTTCCTCTGCTGAATACACAAGATATCTATTGCTACTGGATTTTGTAGCTAAAGAAAAATAAAATTACCTGAGTGAAATGATATTCCCTCATAAAGATATGACATATATTTCTGCCACCTAGAGATTTAATCTTTAGTGTGTGCATTGTATTACTACATTATATTACTACTGCATCAAATAAAAAAAAATGGAATTATACTACCTCTTTTTAGGTCTGTGATGTTGGGTCACATGTATCTAGTGGAAATCTCCTGTCTTCTCTTCCTTCATGAGTCTTCCTGGGACAGGTAGCAAGCATAGAGTACAGATGGAACTGTATCTGTGGGTTCTGCACCTGCAGATTCATTCAAGCACTAATTGAAAATATTTTGAAAAAATAACAATAACAACAATAAAAATAATGCAAGTAAAAACCATACAATGTAACAACTATTTACATAACACTTACATCATATTAGGTATTATAAGTAACCTAGAGATGATTTAATGTATCTGGGAGCATATGTGTAGGTTACATGCAAATACAATGCCATTTATATCAGGGACTTGAGCATTTCTGGATTTTGATATCCGTGGGGATCCTGGAACCAATCCCCTACAGACACCTCAGGCCTATATATATATACCTTTACTGTTACACTTTTGCTTTCTCAGTGTCTCTCATAGATGGTATGGGCTTTACTTAACTGCTTCATTTAACCCCCAGCCCACTCATGTCATTATGGTAATCATATAACTACTTATAACAAATTGATGTGGGCAACTCAAAACCATCTGCGGAAGTCCCATTGTGTGCAAAACTTTGTGTGAAGATGCTTATTCTTCATTGTCTAATAGTCTCTAATACATGAATCACACATTCTCATTGAACATTATTGTCCTTGAGCATTTTCAATCGCAACTTCCTAAAAATGTCTGCACTTGGCAGTGCAGTTTCAAGACCCTTTCTTTTGCCCCCCCCCCCAAATCATCATATCTCTACCTGATATCCAGCCTGTTCGATTCTCCAGATCTTTTTTATCTTAAACTCACACTTCCTAATACTCAACAAGAGGTTTATCTTGTCCCTAAATCAACCCTCTTAGCCATGCCTCTTCCTAAGATGTTATATTAGTCATCTATTGTCCTGTAACAATTATACCACAAACTTAACAGCTTAAAACAACACACACTCAGTATTTCACATTTCTGTGAGTCAGAAATCCATCATTGCTTAACTGGGTCCTATGCGTCAGGGTCTCTCATGGGGCCTAGGTACTAGCCAGGGTTGGAGTTTCATCTGTGGCTTGAATGTGGAAGAGTCTATCTCCAAGTGCATGTGGTTGTGACAGGATTCAGTTCTTTGGGAGATGTTCGCCAGAGGCCACCCTCAATTCTTTGTCATGTGTGCCTCTGTAACATGGTGGCTTAACTTCATCATAAACCAGAAAGGAAGAGAATCTGCAGGAATGACAGAGTCAGAATTATGTGTAGTCTGATCATGGAGGTGACATCCTATCATCTTTGCCATACTCTATTAGTTGGAAGAAAGTGACACATCCCTCCCACATACAAGTGGAAGGGATAACACAAAGATGTGATCAGGAGGCAGGGGTAATTTGGAGCCATCTTAGAGAAGTCCACCACAGATGCTCCTCAACCAAAAATGATCTCTAAAACTTTACTAATAGAAATTAAAATTTAGCACATTTGACAAATCACTCCATTTGTAGCAGATACTATTGATATATCCTTTATATTTTCCTAGGAACAAGCAATTTTAGTGCATCTTGGCTTGACTTCCAACTGCTAGCATTTGTATCTCTGAGTTTGAAGCAAGCCTTCTCTCATAGCAGGAGACTGTTGTGCCTATGCCCACCATAGGTTGGAAATAAAGTAGAATAAACACACCCTGGGAGGAGGTCTTAACCAATGCCTGATGGGATATGGTGGATGTATACCCCTATATACCCCAGCTCTTTTGCCCCTTGGTTAGGATAACTGAGGTATGTCTCATACTGCCCCAGAGCTCCCCAGAGGGGTTGCTCTCCAGCTGCCCACGGTGGTAACTAGCTTGATAACACACCCTTGGTTGGCTGCCTGCCCTGCCCTATTTCTCTTCTCCCACTTTTCTACTGGCATTTCCTGGGATCACCTCCCAAATAAACTATTTGCACTCATACCTTTATCTCAGGATCTGGTTCTGGGTGAATCTAAACTAAGACACCAGTAATTTCTTACAATTTTTCAGGGCCCTTCTACTGGGACAGAGCATCAAAGACAAGACATATTTCAGAAACACTGTTTCAGGAGCCTTGTGATAAAAAAAAAAGTAGTCCAGTGTTGGTTTCATGCAAAACCATATCCCTGCTCCTCATCTCACTCTCCAAACTTGGTTCTCTGCTCCTTGATTAGGATTTCGAAGTTGCCTTTGACATTTAGGGCCAGTGTGAACTTTAACAAAGTGGATATTTAAGCCTACCTTCTCAAAACAATCTTCATAAAATCCCACTACTCTGCTGAAAATATGCAACAATGCAGAATTAGCAGCCATTGTCTGCTTCTACCTCTAGGAAGTCCTCCAGCTTCCAATGGATTCAGTGTGGGTTTTTCTTAGTGCTCTGTACCCAAGAAGAATCTAAGAGTCATTGAACAATAATGACACTGTATGGAGGCTCAGTTTAACAGTCTTGGCTAAAAGTTTCAGGGAACCAAACTATCCTCAGTGAGAATTCCTGACATTTGCAGGGTCTGATTTTTGGCTGTTTTAGAAACACTCAAAAAACATATTAGAAATAGACTAGTGAGGTCATGAAGGGTGTGTGACATCTTATTGAAGAAAGGGCTCATGGAAAGCTTTTATTTTTAACAGGTTTAACAATGCTTAGTTGTATACATGAAATACCCATGTATAGTGCCTTAATATATGTTCTATAATTTAGTACCATGCTCAGGAAATAGGCAAGCAAATCAGGTATTACCGTTTCCGTGTTATAGTTGAGGTTACTGACCCTCATTAAATCAGACAGGTAGTAATTAGTGCATCCAGAAGTACCTCATTCAGTTATCCTTGAAGGCCACTCTTAATTTTAATTTCCTCTAAATTTATACCTTTTCCTTTAAGTCTATTATTATTTAAAGCATAAGACTGCTGAAAGATGAAAGAAAAGGAAGGAAAGGGAAGGGATGAATGAAGAATGGAAAAGAGGAAAATGATAAAATTTTCTAAAAGAAAAAAAAAAGAACAAAAGGAGAGTGATATGGGAAGATGGGGTAGTTAGAAACTTACATTTTCCCCTTTGAAATTCTATGTGATAGGCTCAGCTTATGTGTCCTGCTAGAGCTTTTCCCTTTCCTTGCTTTCTACTTAGAGTGACTCTAGCAATGGCTTGCCTTGTCCCTGTTATCATGGCCCACTGGGTAGGTCACTGTTGCCCTGTCCATCATTATAAATTAACTAGTAAAGAAGACCACCTCATTTATGCCTTAGATAGTGTAGACCAACAGGGTTATGGCTTCCCCAGCTGATAAGAGCAATATCTGTGTTGTGGGAAGTGTCTTAGGTTGGGCTCTGGGGAAACAGATTCTGAAAAGATTTGCATGCAGGAAGTTTATGAGGAGCTCCACCAAAACAACCTGGCTGATAAGGTAGCAGAAGGAAGCCACATGGAGCACAGGGAAAATTTTGAACTTCAGCATAATCACAATACAGACCTCAGCCATAGGGAGCTCTGGGGCTGGGATGGCCCTTCAGAGATGTCCTGAATTAAGGCAATAGGATGGGCCTATGTCTACTCATCCCTCATCAATCAGTCATGGGATATGAACTATGGGAGGGGATGACCTTGGGCAAAGCAGCACCCTTCAGTCTAGGACAGTGGGCCACATCCCTCCTGCCATCCCTTTTTATGAATAAAATTTTATTGGAACACAACCACACTTATTCAATTATGTTGTGCCTCTGGTTGCTTTCACACTACAATGGCAGACTTCAGTAGCTGTGGCAGAGAATGAATTGCTTATAAAACATAAAATAGTGGCTATCTGGCCCTTTGCCAAAAAAAAAAAAAAGTTTTCTGAGCCCTGACTTCTGGCAATTCCTGAGAGGGGTCACTATGAACCATCAGGACTCAACATTCCTGGCAGCTGGAGGAAAGCGTACCTGGGTCCTACACACCATATCACCCACTACAAGAAATTAATATCCCATAAAGCAAACTGGACTAATGAAAGATAGAGAACATATGGCAGCCAGAGGATAAATTCTTCTTGCTTCCACCATGATGAATTGTTCTAAGATGTAAATATTTCAGACATCCTTTCTGAAGATGTCTCATAAAATCAAGCAATTGCCTACACTTGTTAAAAGCAACAGCTAGGTTAAAAACATATACTCTAATATTTTTCTTCTGCCTTCCCTACTTTGATTCCCCCTTTCCCCTCATTCTTGTTTTTGTTTTTGTTTTTTTGTTCATTTGTTTGTTTGTTTTGGGGGGAGAATTTGCTGTCTCCAATAAAGTTTAGCATGTAAACTTTTTGCCTCAGACTCTTTCCTAGGTAACCCAGGCTAAGACCTATACAATCAAATATTTAGAATTTGGCATGGAACTAGTATAAGATTAGAATAGTGGGGCATTCATAGAGTGGGGACATATTCTGTCTGTCACCTCATTCCCTAAACCAAGGAATTTTTCAAATATACTTTCCCCCCACCCCCAAGTATCTCTTGGGTATAAACTTTGTCCTGAGATTACCCTGAAGTAACCCTCTTACTCCTATTTGCCTGGCAACTGAGATAGAATGTGTGCCTTTCTTCCTGAGGCTGGGAAGCATGTTTATTATATATGATATTATTTTTACTTACCCTGAAGGTATTCCTGTTGATCTTTCAGGGTATTACAGTCCACCTTGTGAGTTTTAAAACCACTAAGGGAGAAAGAGTAGCTCTAGCCACAGTATAATTTTAAGAAGACACACAAAACAAAATGGAGGAAAACGGCCCTCGGGCTGCTCTACACTTCTAAAGCAAAGCTCCAAAAAATAAAATAAGCAGGCCACATGCAAGGAAGCAGGCAAACTTTGTTTTGCTGAAAGGACTCTTTTCCTTGGGTTAATTCCAAGAGGGAACAGGCGCCGAGTGAGTCACAGAATAAGTAGGGCAGAGTTTGCCTTTCAGGGAATGCAATAGTGTGGGCGTACCCGCGGCCGCTAGAGGATGCTCAGAAAGCACGACTTCCTGAAGCTCAGGCTGTGTCAAGCAGAAGCCTACCATCCAGAGCTCCCGCGGCCCTGTGAACTCCCTCCAGTTCTGTTCACATGCCTACCACAAACAGTTTTTAGAGAGAGCTCAGTTTTGTGTTTGATCTGCCCGCTTGGTGAAAAGCTTGGGTGGGGCAAGGTTGAGTCTGTGGTTGATAAAGGTACCCCGAACTTGGAGCTATGCCAAGCTGTGGGGCAGAAAAAAATAGAAATATGGGCAGAGTGGGTTGAGAGCTGCTGATTGGGTTGTCATAGCAAGGGAATCCAAGGTAGGTCCTGAGACCAGTGACCCGGGCCAAAGGCGGGATATACTAGAAGAGGAATTCAAGGAAGAGATGATCCCAATGGGCAAGGGCAAATAACCCTGGATAGTATCAGGTACAGAAGGTGCTGGCCTTGGCTGGGTATTTATGGAACTGGGTAGTTCCTTGTTATTCAAAGGACCAGTGGCAGCAGAGACACTGCTCTAAAGTCAATCAATATGTCATAAATTTCAGTGTGGGAGATAAACTCACAGTCTAATACCTCATATAATTTAGTAGTTATTTTGTGGCAGTTGTTTTCCCCCAGGAGCAAACTGTTTCTTCAAAGGCAAACTGATCAGGAAGTGTAATAGATAAAGCAGATAAAGACAGCCTGATACAGTTAAGAATGAGGTAGTGCAGATGGATCAGTTAGGTGTACCCACCCCCAACTCCAAATTCTAGGCCCCTGAGACCCTTCTATGCCATTTCTAGTGCTCCATGTGATATCCCTTGAAACAAAAATTCTATGCTACCTGAAAGCAGGCAAGTAGAAAATTTGGGTAGAACATTGGGGTGTGTGTGTATGGGGGCGTGAGTTGAAACATAGTTCCTATTCTTCCTGTCACAGATAAAATCATGAGTTGTGTATTCTAGAGTGTCCCTTTTACCTTTTTGGTGCCCCTGGAGAACATGTGTAAACCTTCAGAGTTCTAATTATTATTTGAAAATACTGATAGTCCCAAATGCTGTTCCTTAGTATCCTTTGTGTGGCGGTGTGTATATGTAACATAAAATAAAGATCTCTTTCCTGCTTTTTATCCTCCAGATAAATTACTCAATACTTCTATGCCTCATCAGGAGAAGACATTTACAACCATGACCTTTGATCAATGCATGATCTTAGTATTTCTTCTGCATCACCAAAGTCTAAATTATATTCAAAGTGGCTTTAGTGTTAAAGGCATTTTATTATATACCACTTCTTTGAGAAACTGTCACTCTTTATGAGATATAGTTAGCAACAGTCTATTTCTATCTAGTGGACATTTAGTTCCTAATACTGTAAATAAAAGAGAATGTATTAGTGCTTGTTAAAACACTATTTCGCAGCTGCTCCCTCCCCTCTGAAAACTCAAATCTCCTGTCCTTATTGCCTTCTCTTTCTCACTTGGTAAAAATTATATCACATTTAATTTGGCTTTCTTACTCTAACCATGTTCTTTTTTATCATTTTTTTCTTCTCTGGCCTTTTTAATTGTCCATCTTTTTCCCCCTCTTGTTGACAAATGCAGCATATGTTCTCACCTAGTCACCAAGATCACCCACTTCAAAATCATACATTTTGTCAAAATGAATCCACATGCTTAAGGAAATTCTTCATAGAGCCCTCATATATCTGTGTTTAATACTGACCTGTTGCCTTAAGGGCTTGCTATGCAATTGTCATCTTGGCATTTCTTTTCATTGCATGGTTTCTTGGCACTGAAGTCTTCCTCATTTTTCTTTTTCTTAGATTCCTTCTAGTTTGGTTTTGCTAAACCACATACTCAGGTAACTTTTATTTATTTTTTTCAGAAGTGTGTGTGGTTATTAAACTTCCTCAGTCCTTGCCTGCCTAAAAATGTCTCTATTTGGATTTTAGGACTGCTTAATAATTTTCCTAGGTGTAGAATAATATGTTGAAAAAATGTCTCTTCAGAGCTTTGAGACATTGCCCCCATTGTTTTCTACCATCTAGTGTTTGTAATGTTGTGTATCATTATGATTTCCCTTTTTATTCTCCAGTGACCTTCCATCCCCAAGAAGCTTTTAGGATCATGCCTTTATCACTGTTATTCTGAAATTTTAGTTATGTGTGACAGCATGGGTTTTTCTGTACTTATTCTCCTGGACATTTATTGGGCTTTTTAAAATTGAAGATATAACTTTATGAAACTCTGGGAAGTTTTCCTCTATTATTTCTTTCCCTCTATATTCTTGCCCCATCTTTCCAGAACTCTGATTAGATAGATATTCAACCTCCTGGATATCTCTTCCCTATCTCTTTTTAAAAATTCAGTATGTTATGGGGTACAAACATTTTGGTTACATGAAATGCATTTGCCTAGCTCAAGCCAGGGCCACAAGTGTGTTCTTCCCCCATACAGTGCACCCTATCTCCATTAGCTGTTGTTTACCCACCCCATCACTCTACTCCCCATCCCCCTACCTGACTGACACCCAGTGAGGATTACTACCATGTGAGCACCTTAGTGTTGATCAATTAGTACCAGTTTGATGGCAAGAACATGTGGTGCATGTTTTTCCATCCTTGTGATACTCACTTTGAAGGATGGGCTCAATCTCTATCCAGGATATTATAACAGGTGCTAGATCACCATTGTTTTTTGTAGTTGAGTAGTATTCCATGGTATACATATACCACATTTTATTAATCCACTCTTGTATTGATAGACACTTGGGTTGTTTCCACATCTTTGCAACTGTAAATTGTGCTACTATAAACATTTTAGTGCAGATGTCTTTATTATAAAATGTCTTTTTTTTTCCCTTTGAATAGATGACTAGTAGTGAGATTTCTGGACCAAATGGTATTTCTATTTTTAGCTCTTTGAGGTATCTCCAAATTACTTTCCACAGGAGTTGTACTAATTTGCAGTCCCACTAGTAGTGTAAGAGTGTTCCAATCTCTCCACATCCACACCAGCATTTGTTATTTGGGGACTTTTTGATGGAGGCCATTCTCACTGGGGTTAGGTAAAATGTCATTATGGTTTTAATTTGCATTTTATTGATGATTAGAGATGTTGAGTACTTTTTCATATGTTTGTTGGCCATTATTCTGTCTTCTTTTGAAAAGTTTTTGTTCATGTCCTTTGCCCACTTTTTGATAGGGCTGTTTGATTTTTTCTTGTTGATTTTCTTAAATTTTATCCAGATTCTTATTATCAGCTCTTTATCGGATGTGTAGAAAGCAAATATTTTCTCCTATTCTATAGGTTGCCTATTCGCTCTAATGACTGTTTCCTTGGCTATTTTCTCTTTTCCCAAGCGTATTTAACAAATGCTATATTTAATTTTCAAGAAAGTTTCTTTTGCTTTGCATGCTCCCTTTCATAATACTCTATTCTCATTTTATGTATGCAATATTTTCTCAAATATCTCTGAAGATTTTTAATAGGATTGTTTTTAAGTTATCTTCTATTCCTTGGATTATCTATTTCCTCTGGGGTATTTTTTTTAAAAAATTATTATATTGTGTTCTTCTATTGTGAGTTGTTGGTTTTCTCAAATGCCATGTAATCTTAGATGGTATATTTGAATTTAGAAATGTAAGAACAGGTTGGCTTTTTTATATAAAAAGCAGTAGGTATTGATTTCCTCTGGTGCTGTGTTGGTCTCTTTCTCTGGAGGGAAGACATATTGTCCATGGGGGAGCTTTATTTTGAAGGACAAAGGGACAGAAATAAGGGAGACAAGTTGAATATCTTCCCTACTATCAAAACAAGGAGGCCTTTACTATGGGGTACCCAAGAACCACACAGGACTTCAGATCATTCACTTTTTTTATAGAGTAATTCTCCTTTTTGAAAACAGAGGAAGTTCCTCTTCATGGGGGCTGTAAGGTGGCATACCTGTTGTAGCTATTTCTGGATAGTATTTCCATTAGTCATTCTGAGCTCTACCTCACTTTCTCACTCTGTTAGGTTCATCTATGTGGATGTTCTCTGCTCTCCCAGTTCCCAGTGTCAAGAATGAGTACTGGTACCAAGTCAAGCTGATGACGGAGTGATCACAAACACAGAGCAACATTATACAAATAGTTTATCATATAAAAGAGAGAATGAAAGTAAAGAATGAATCTACACAAAGTGAAAATACTTTCCAGAGAGAGTGGAATAGGTCAGTCCCCATTAGTGGAGAAAGATGCTGGAGGCTGAGCACATGTTGCCTTTTATAAGCTCACTAGTTTGTCCCGCCTTTCCCCTGGCAGGATTAGTTTACCATTTTCCACCTTTGAGGGTGATTGACAGGTTGTTGTTATATAACAGATCACATGACAAGTTACATAACAGGGTAGGTTACATAACAGTTTCCCTTCCTGTGCATACTTTTCTGGAATTTTCCAAGAAGCTCCACCCGTGTTATGCTAATTAGATGGTGATATGCTCTAAGTCAGTTAAAGGTTACTAGGCACTTTTTACCCTGTATGTTCCCACCAGGGAACAGTTCTTAACCAAAATTTGATTGCTAGCTACAATTAGGTTCCTGTTTTCCACCTCAGCCACCTCCTTGCCACCTGTTTACCTTGTACCACACCTCACAGCTTTACCTCTTTGTACCCCAAAACGCCAAGCCCAGAATTTCTCCATCTTTAGAAACTATGCAGCTGCTCTTCCCCTTTTGCTTTCTTCTGTGTCATGAGCTGTGGCATCCACCACAATTTCATCTGTCAAAATAACCCATTAGTTTTCAGTCTTTCAGATATTTGTCAAAATTTCTGGTTAACCTCTGGCCCTTTATCCCCTTTTTAGTTCTGTTATAGATGTATTCCCCTTTATACTTCTTTACTGTCATTTCAGTGGGGATTGGAAAGAAGAAGTAAAGTTTAACATTCTGAAGGAGACTGAATGAATTTTAGATAAACCTCATTCTACTGAAGTCTGTTCCATGGCAAAGAGAATTATAGAAGGGAGTCAGGCTATTTATGCTAATTTTTATGTAGTAATTCAATCTTTCAAATTCTGTTTCCAGAAGTTTCCTTGGTATTCTAAACATTAAAATACTGGTTGGCATGCTCTATTACCAAATTATACATGATTCAAATTTAACAATTATATGCAAATGTTAATTATTATTAAACAATCCATACTGCACAATTAAAATCTGTACATACATGTTTAAAAATTCTATAGTTTATAAAATATTCACATATATCTCAGTGTAGCATCATTATAAACCTTTAAGGTAGATATATCAGGTTATGCTGACTGCTACATAGCGGTGAAGAGAATCAGACTGCTTTTTTTCCAGTCTTGGACTGGCTACTTAACTTGCTGAAAACTATCTTAATCTTTCATAAACAATTTAACTTTTTTTATGCTTAATTTTCTTATCTATAAACTTAGAATAATAATAGTAACTCCCTCAAAGGATAATGATAAGAAATGATAACATCTGTTAATACTTAGAGCAGGCTCTGGTACATAAGTGTTCAAGAAATAGTAGATATTTTTATTGTTATTATTATTATTTTCTTTATCATTGTCTCATTCTATTTTACAGATGATAAAACCACATGGCATCAATCAAGTCACTCTTAGAGTGAGTCAATTAGAAACAAATCCTGAATACAAATTCATGGTTCTGACTCCAAATTTATTTCCAGTACACCATATTGTTTCAGAATACATAAGAAGATTAAAGATCTTGCAATGGCTATTTAAGTTGGAGATGATCATAAAATGCTTTCTTCTGTCCTTAAACACTATGAAAAGATATGGTACTGTACAAATTCTATAGATAGAAGTGGGGAGGTATCCATTTAAAATGGACTTTCAATATCTTTTATTTGTGCTTCCTTAACATTAGCCTATTAAATCGTTGTCACAGTGTGTCACAGATAAGCAAACATTTGTCCCAGTTAATGGAGCTCTTTGAGAATATGGACCAAATCATTCATCTTTCTATTCCCAATGTAGTATAAACAAAATTTATGTAACATTTCAAGCTCAGTGGTATTTGATTATAATTGCTTACACAAAGGGGAATTAGAGACAATACCAAACCTAAGTACTTACTTCCATATTATTGGGCCCTCTAGAGACAATGAATTTACAAAGATGAGACTGTCACTGTATTGTACTTTTCAGGAAAGTTTATATCACTACTTTTCTTTGGATCTCAAATGAGCTGAACTATCAACGCATCAATATATAGAGGCTAAAAGAAAAAAAAAAAAACAAGAACTAGAAGTCTACGTTGTCAAGAATCTGCCAATGCACACATTATCTTCCACTAGTAGTTACTTTTATTTCTGATCCTGAGATGAGATTTGAAGATATAGATTCCAGAATACCTTTGCTTCGTTGCTTTTCTTTTTTCACTTTTTTTTTCTTTTGCTTCCATGATATTTACACCCTCCAGAGTGTTCCTACACATTCTTCTGGAGCTTCACAGCAGTGGAATCAAAGCCTTCCAGGGCATGGAATTTTTGTTTATGGAAAGAATAAAACAGATGGGATATGAACAGGTTTGGATACTTTGAGTATATTAATGATATTGCATAAAAATAAATAAGCAATGCTAAATAGTACACACATTACTTTTAGTTTTTTCTATGACATTTTTCCAAAATCCAATGTGATAGAGAGAAAATTATTTTTAGCTATAGAAGAGGTAGACAGAAAATTTAAGGTAATTTTTTCTTCCTTATCACAAGGCATCAGAAGGGCACAGATAAGAGTCTTGAACACTAAGTCTATATACAGTATAGCATTCAAACTATGATAAATATTCAGAGAATTTCAAAGTTAACACAGAAGAGCTTCCTTCTCATGACGATAACTTACCTGTATTCACAGATGGTGTGCTTGTTCACATTTTAAGAATGTAGCTGCTAGTTGAACTTGAGATTATCGCCAACTAGTGTTCATACTGAGAGTCCCTACTGACCAGATTCTGATAAACTAGTGAACAAGATATCCCAATACATTCTTGGTTTTAAAAAGAAAAAGTTTAGAGAGTACTCTAGGACTTGAACAAAAGGCTAATTAGAGCTTCAACAGAGCCAACTGGGTGAGGGAGGCCTTGGCTCTTCCCAGGTCCCATGCCAAGAGTTAGGGCTAGGAGGGTCCTGCCAAAACAACATCTAAATGTGACACTGCTTATTAGGGTGTTTTATCCCCTATTTCTTGATGCTAATTACTCTCTGACATGAGCTCTATATGCTGCTATACCAAGAAAGAGCCAGCAGCCAGACATAGCTCTGAAACTTCAGCAGCTACAGTGGACCTCAGATGGCCCATTTCTGAGGACTTGGTACAGAGATTTGAGTTTGACACTAGATCATACCCACCGAAGCATTTTGGTACGAGAGGTCTATCACAGGTTGGTTTCCCTGGCAAGCAGACTCTGAGTTGTAATTAGCATACAGTAAGTTATAGGGGGCTCTTGGGAACAACAGCAATAGTAGGGCGTGGAAGGAAGAAAACTGGGCAGAGGGAGAAGTCAAACTGTGATGAAGTCTCAATGCAGACCTTAGCCAGCTCCATAGGGAGATCTGAAGATGAGATGGCTTTTCAGTGTTGTCCTGAGTTGGGACCAAACAGATAGGCCCTTTAGATTCTTACATTGATCAATTATTGGATTTCAGTCACCTCAGGAAGGGGGCATGATCATGAGCCAAGTGTTTCTCATCAGCTAAAGCAGTCCTGGAAAGGATGGGGGCTGACAGCTGAGGGCCTTGTGCCCAGGGTATTCTTTGCAGCTGTAATCCTAAAGGGGGATCTGGGTAGTGGATCACAGCATTCACCACAAAGTCTAATTCTGGTGCAGCCAAGCTTCAGGTCAAACATAAACCCTGGCCTATGATTTGAAGAATGTGCTGCCTCCTGTCATGTATCCTATCTATCTGTGAGCAGCAGAGTTTTCCCTTATTCAATACCAGGTTTAAAAGCAGGGACCCAACTGGCTTTGATTGATGCTACAGCCCCATGGAGAGCTCCAAGACAGTGCTAAAAATAGTGGCAAGAATATTAAATATAGCTAATGTTGACTTGGTGTGTATCATGTGCTTGGTGCTGTTCTAAGCACTCTCCATGAGCTACTTCATGAAGTCCTCACACCAACTCTATGACATAGGTAGTTTTGCACTTCACAAATGAGGAAGTTGAGGGGCCAGAGGCAGTGAGGGAACCACCAGTGCCGCCTTGTCTCTCGTTCAAAGAAGATGAGGAATTCATGGGCAGTGGGCTGTCCCAGGTGCACCACTGATCTTTCTTATTCTCCTGCATTCTTTTATGCTCCCAGGTGCTACCAGAGGAGCAAGGTGCACCTATGCAGCTTGAAAAAACAAAGTATCAGCCAGTGAAGGCATTGGGTGCTGGTCTGAGGTCAGACTTTCTAAGAAAGGACATAATCTCCTAGAATGCTTCTCTGAGTTTTAAATACAAAAGCAGTTCCTAAACCAACTTTAAAACACACTACAATCTATCTTCAACTTAGATTCCCTATATATAAAGAAAGAGATCATGTGGCTATATGGAAATATAGCTTCCCATTGGCTTCATTAACTTTGATTGATAATTTGGTCTCTGCTACATATGAGACAGAGAACTTTGCTAGTTAAACTAAAGGGTCTTTAAGGTCTTTTCTAGCTCTAAAATTTTATGTTGCTATGAAAGTCAATAGTAATTAATAAAGGGACTTCAAGGAAGGAAAAAAGAATCAGAAATTCTCTGTAAATATAAAGTGTCATGTGTTACTATAAATAACTGGATGTGGTTCTTACTTGTAGTTTAGATTCATGAGACAGAATTAATTCCTTTCTTTCATAAACTTGTCTATGTCCTAGAAGTTTCAATGCATTTTAAAATTAAAATGGAGATTGGCTTTCCATCTAAATCCTGCTTGCTGTCCTCCCATTTCATCTCCTACTTTGCAGACTTAGTGATGATGAAAATACCAAGGACATCCTCAAAGAGAAGGTTATTTGAACCTGCTACTACTGAAGCCTTGCCCTTTGGGACTGTCATCTTTTCACTTTGTCTTCATCTGTGCCCCTCACAGCTCATGGAGCTGAAACTTGAGGGGCCTCAGGAAACAAGCTATATTTGAGTAGGTAAATCACAGGCAAATTATAGAATACAATTAGACAGGAGGAAGAAATGCTCAAGATCAACCTCTTAGTTCCATTCTACAACATCTGTTTGGCATGAGGTGATGTGGTGAGAGATGTCAGACACATGAGCACAACTCCTATCTTCAGGAAGCCCTCAGTCCAGTGGGAGAAGAGAGATTCAGAAATGTCTAGCACCATCACAGAAATAATTAGTTTAACAGATGTAGAGAAAATGTGAGTAGATGAGAAAAAGAATAATAGCTACCATTTATGGAATATTTACTAAAAGCCATGCATTTTACTAATACCTTTTTATTTAATCATTCTGGCAATCATAAATGGAAGGTATTGTTATTATTATCCTCATTTTATTGTGAGAAAATTGGCTCCAAGAGGTGAAGTACTTCTCAGGTGACTCTCAGCTAATATATGGCAGAGCCTGGATTCAAATTCAGATCTTTTTGAACCGAAATTATTTACTGTCAATACTCCTCTGCCTCCCCCAAGGCAGGTTCACACTATTCTCACTTAGAGGTTTGAAGAATGATTTCCACTGAATGTGAAAGACTGAGAAATGCAGTAAAAACAGGAAGACATGTTTTTGGTAAAAAGAACAAAGCTGGAGATTTGGAAAAGTCCCTGGAGTTTTGTGGGTGGCAGTGGGAATGCCCATCACACCAGTGCAGGAGGAGCACAGTGTACAACATGGTGAGGAGGAAGGACTACAGAAAGAGTTGCATGAAGAGGGCTGGGAACAGACTGAGTATATCTGTGATCTCAATCTGGCAGCATACCTATGAAAGTTTCTCAGCAAACCTGTGTACAGTACTGACATTCAATGTGATGTAGTTTTGCAAAATTGTATAGATCTCTCTCTCTCTCTCTCTCTCTCTCTCTCTCTCTCTCTCTCTCTCTCTCTCTCTCTCTCTCTCTCTTTCATATACACACACACAGGAACAGTGAGAGCTGTCCCAGAGAGAGTTGAGCTCAGCTAATTAAAAAATTGTGCTGTAGAGCAGTGGTTCTCAAGCTTGAATGTCCAGGAGAGTCCCCTGGGAAGCTTGTTAAAGCACAGAATACTGTGCCCCAGCCCTAGATATGCTGAGTCAATAGGTCTGGAAGGCAGCCTGAGATTTGGGATTTCTAACCAGCTTCTGAGAGATGCTGAGGCAACCGGTCTTGGGACCACATTGTATGGCACTGGTGTAGATCAGGATCAGGTTATGACTTTGCTATGAGTGCTAGGTAAGAGACTCAGCACTTGAACATTACAATCATTAGCTTCCTGCAACCCATGCCATACATTTGTGCTCCTGTCTCCAGCTTTGTCTTCCCCAACCTGTTACATTCCAGACCCTAGCCTGCAACTATAGTGGTCTTTCAAAACCTAAATTTGATCATGTCACTTTCCTACTTAAAAATGTTAGTGGCTGCCTTTGCCTTTGTGTGGCATGTAAATTCTTCCATAGTGTTTTTTCCCACTTTTTTTTTTTAGAGAAAGAGTCTTGTTCTGTCACCCAGACTAGAGTGTAGTGGCATGATCACAGCTCACTGCAATCTCCACCTCCCAAGCTCAAGCAATCCTCCTGGCTCAGCCTCCTCAGTAGCTAGGACTATAGGCACATGCCACCACATCCAGCTAACCCTTCTTATCTATTTATTCACATGTATTCTCCCATATAGGACACCTTGCAGCTCCCTGAAGGAGCCATATCACCTCTTACCTATAGCTGGAATGCCGTCTTCCTCAAGTCCACCTCTCTTCACTTGGTTAAATTCCATTTATTTTCCAGGTGTCATTCTTGAAATCAACTCAATGGGAAGGCCTTCCTTGGGCTATGCCCTTCAAGGGCCCCTGTGAAGCACTCTTGCACAGTAAAGAAATGGCCTGGTGACATGGCTAAGCCCTCCAGTAAACTGAGAGCTCCTTCAAGTCAGGCACAGAGTTTTGACACCTATTGCCTGAATAAATAATTTGATAAATTATAACTGAATTTGTGTTATGCCAGATCTGGCAAAAATTGACCATCATTTGTGCTCTTTTTGGGGCAAAGGATTGTGTGCTTTCTTAGAGTCTGGGCTATCATGGGAAAAACTCACAAGTATCATGAGAAAATGACAACATATCATTTAGTAACTCAGAAGAAGCTGTACCTGTTTTAGAATTTTTTGATCTGGGTTTTAAAAACCACAAAAGCAACTGTTTTTCCTCCACAATGAACATATTTTTTACAGCACACTTTCCCAAAAAGACACTCCCCCCTTTGTTGCATTTTGATCTATCCTGATTTAATTTAAAGTTTGAAGATGAGGTCTGACCTGATCTATCAGTGGATGAGCTGTTGCCTCATGGAAATTCAGTTAGAAACTCATTAATAGAGTAGCCTATATATTATAACATAGAAGCTCTGGGTTATCATTGATGCTTGCAATTGCTATGGAAACCGGGTTCCTATGCACCTTTCAAAGAGTCTGCTTTAAAATAAGGGGAAAAAAGATGAAGAAGAAAAAGAAGCATCCTTGAAAGAATAAGATATTTAGTACCCAGCATGCATAGGCAGGTTCAGTGATGCAAAACTGCTCTGCCTACACAATGATAAAAGCATTTCTTTATATTTTTCAGGAGCTAATAATGTATAACCTTGTCTTAGTGAACTGTGTTTATACTGGGGGGGGGGGAAGAATGCCTAAGGTAGCTTTCCCCCATGCCCACATGTAGACATAAAAACACAGACACACACCCACAATTTTCAGTTTTCCTCAGACATTTTGCAGGTTGCATTCTTAAATCCTTCAAATGCCTCTGTACATGCAGCTTGGGCTGTTGAAGCCCAACTAGTACAGACATTGGCTGAGAGCTCAGTCTCTTCTGCCTCCCCTTGATTATGTGTCAGATGCTGCACCCTGTCACTGATGGGCTGAATTTTTCAATTATGAAATGATAGCACTAATTTGATCAAGTTTCTTATATTCATAAAAACATTCTTGGTTGCATTCCTCCCCAAATTTGAGTTTTAGAGGCTCTATCCTTCATCTCTTTTCTTGCCCACATTTCTCCCTAATAACTGAAGTGTGGTATTTGTATTAGGTAAACAGTAGTGTGAGCATTTTTTTATGGAGAAGGATTCTCCAAGTTGATACCTCTCCCACTTCCCCACATAGAGCTATGTGTTATTCCCTCCAATTTCCCCATCTCTCTGTTTACCTCCCTACTTGTGAATCGTCTATGGTTTTCCCTTATCTCTTCTGCATCCCACTCCTCCCCTAATTCTATTCAAGTGTAAGGTGGGTCTTCTCTTCTTCTGAGCAAGGATAGGTCATGGGGGGCTAGGGGCTCCTTGTCTTCATCTTTAGACAGTAGGAATTTGGAAGAGAGAAGACCCCTTCTGAAGAGAGGTGTTCACTCCACAGGCATCTGGAAATCACTTCTTTGCTTTCAAATAATTATGTAGCCTCAACAAGAACTCTTTCTCCTCTTTTATTACAAGCATCGTCTTCCCCAGGAGACCTTCATAAATTATCATTTCAGAACCATACAGGCCTCCCCCACTAGATTCAGACTTCCTTGGTGGCAGAGGCTGTGTTTCATTCATCTTTCCCTAGCACAGGTGACTGCCCCTGACATGTGGCTTGGTAAATGTACACCCACTTCCTAAAAATGCATTTACCAAATATGCTATTTTCATCCAGTGACATCTTTGTATGAGTGGAGGTTCCTTGATGATCTGATCACATTCTTGAAATAACAAAATTATAGAAATGGAGAACAGATGTGGCTATAAAAGGCCAACATGAGGAATCATTGTGGTAATGGAATGTTTTGTATCTTGCTTGTGTTAATGTTAATATCTTGGATGTTATGCTATTGTTTTGTAATGTGTTACCATTGGGGAAAACTAGGTAAAGTGTACATAAGGTATCTCTGTATTATTTCTTACAACTGAATGTGAACCTACAAATATGTCAATACAAATTTTTTTTTAAAAGGAAACACACAAACTCTCTAGGCTTACTTTCAGGAGCTATACAGTACATTCAAGAACTATATCACTGATTTCACATGATTCTGCCATAGGGCAAAAAAAAAAATTAGTTTTTGTCCAAAAGCTAATTGGATCAAATGATAAACTAATAACAGTTTATTTCCTCAAAATGGAAATGACACTGTTACATAAATAATAGAATATTTGAGAGAAGGAAGAGTTCCTGATATCTTAACTATACATGATACTCTATAAAGGTAAGGGATTGGGTGTGTATGGGTGGGCAAGACTAGGAAACAAAGGGTAAAAGTTAAGATAGATATGAGAAGGGAATACTGATATAACTACATTAGAATTTGAAAAAATATTGATACCAAATCTCCCTACCTAATGTACAAAAAATGGAGCAGATATTGGTACAATTTTAACCTGATAATTCACAAAAGATGGCTATTTTTGATGAGAAAAAGTTCAGTCATTTTCTTATAAATCCTGAAAGAAAATTAAGAGAAATCTTAAAGGTTCTATAAGGAAATTCAACAATAACTCTTATATTCCTTCTCAATTAAACAGGCAAATCACCCTAAAGACAAGTGTTTTTCAGCCTGAATATCAGCCTGGGTAACCTACTGTACTAATTGATTTTTGATTTTTAAAAAGACTTTTTTTATAAAAACTAGTCCATGTAGAATTTAATATGAATCAGTCCCCCTTTAAGCCTTTAACACATTCAAATATATGGAGTATACATATTAGCCCATAGTTTTATAAAAGTAATGTGGTTTTGTAACATTAAAAGTAGTGTCAGGATCTATATTTGTGGTGAAGTATTAATAAGAACATCAAGCAGACATCTTCTACTTAATCTATTATTCTCTAAGATTACCATTTAATTCCTGCAGTACAATTTAACCCATAAGTATTTCAGTACTTGAGGCATGCACTCTAGAGAACAAGAAGCAGTGTATTATAGTAACAGGGTTTGTATTTGACAAACAATTGCAGCATCGAGCAAATGGTTTCTATGCGTCGTATGCCTGGATTTGCAGTTCATCGCTTGGAGGAGCGTCGTCTGATTCTTCATTCAAAGCTTGTAGACTGTCTTCAATTTCATCCTCTCCCCCTTCACCTTGTAAGTCTTTCGAAATTAATTGTCTAGCTAATTTGATGGTCAGTCCTTCGTTGTAGTGAAGCTTCCTTTTTATCTCAAACTGCCGCTGTTTCTCCTGTAGGTCGAGGAGGATTTTGTTGGTGTGCACTTCACTGCTCTCTTGCCCCTCCACCTGACAGTTGGACTCTGAGGTATCAGTGGCGGCTAGTTTCTTCGTTAAGATGTCCACAGTCATGGCTTCCTTTGTTTCGACATCACTCACTGTATCGTCCCCATCATCTTGCACACTGACGTGGGGAGTGCCAGGCTCATTTATCTTCATTAAATCATAGTCCCTGTATGCTGGGCGGTACGTCGCCAGGATGCTCGATTCATCCCACTTCTGGGATTTTTTTCTCTGCACCTCCTGGGTAGTCCCTCCGGACTGCTGGGCAGGAGTCGCCACCGAGGAAGCTGTCGAGCCTTTGTTTTTCAGGATCCCCTTGATGGGTCGGTGCGAGGTGGTGGAGGCTGCCATGCTTGGGGAGCGAAGGGCCGCACAAGAGTTGGGCCGCCCGCCACGCTCCAGGCTGAAACTGCAGCGCGGTCTGTCTGGGCAACAGCTCCCAACACCCTAGTAGCAGCACCAGGGCCTTAGCGTCACAAAGGACGCCGGGCGACAGAAGTCACAAGGGTAGCCGCCTGCGTCACTACCGCCGTCACTGCCTCGCGGCCCACGCTGACGCCTTTTATTTTTTTTCTTTTAACGGAATAAGATGGGAAGAAGGAAATATCCATTCGTTGGGCATGAAAAGGGAAGCATTGTTTTGGTTACTTCTAAACACCCTGTCTGTGTACAGGGAAGCTATGTACAATGTGGTTTTCACTGCTGGTCACTGTTAAAAATTTGAAAGCCACTACTTTGGTTGGAAAGATGGGGAAGCCTCAGCTAGCAGGGGATGAACTTCTGCTCCTCTCTCCTGTGGCCATCCACATCCCCCCTCTTCCACACACACAACCTGGTCCTCTCTCCTCCAGGTCTTGGTTAATGGCCCCAACTTTGAGTTACTTACACCAGCTGGGAGCCTGAGCATCCTCCTCCATCCCTTCATATTGCTCACTCTCCAATCCAGCCCTCAGATGTGGCCTAAATATTTCAAGAGCCTTATTGCATCTCTTTGCCACCACCTGTTTCAATTCACCATCTTTTTTGCCACCACCTGTTTCAAATCACAGTCATCTCTTGTGGCAACTACAGCCACGACCTTTAAACTGGGCCCCCAACAGCCCTTTCTCTGCCTTCCAATCTTTTATCCAATTTCTAGCTACAGTGATCTTTTAAAAACACCCATCAGATTGTATCCATCTCTCTTTCAAATCCTTCAATGGCTGCCCATTTTCCTTAACATAAAGACCCAAATACAAAAGAGGCTGAAGAGGAACTGTATGATCTGTGCAGTCTACTCAAGCATCCATTCAGCCAAATTATCCCCACCCTACCTCCAGATTTATATTCTGATCTTTCAGTTATGCAAACACTCATGATCCTTCCTGTCCAAGAGTCTTTTTCCAGAATCTTCCTGCAGCCTGGAGCACCCCTTCAGATTTCAGCTCAATCATTATTAACTTACAAGGGCCATTTCCTGACCCCCAAAGCAAATAGACCTCCCTATGGTTTCAAGGTATCTCTTATTCTCCTTTACAGCACTTTGAGTCATTTGTAATATATGATCTGTGTACACTAGATGGTAAACGCCAAGAGGAAAAGGAAGTGATAAACTCTCTCCTTTGACCAAACTTTAATCAGGCTCCTCTGAGTCCTCTGCTCAACTAGGCCCAAACTTAGACTCCCTCTGTCCTTGCAGAATCTAGTTTGAACAAGGATCCTGCTAAGTCAGTTTAGTGAAAATCCCCCACCTTTGGTATCTAACCACCCTAGATATATAATCAAATTCCTCATGTCCCACACTAGATATCTGATCACCCTGCCCTGTCTTCATCAAGAATCCTGTTGAGTCACTCCAGCAGGAATTCTTCTTACCCCTGATGTTTCCTCTTAATAATTTTTCATCCACTGACCCCCACCCTGCTCCTAGGCTATAAGTAGCCACCTGTGCTTGTTGGAGTGACAATTGAGCCCAATTTCTCTCCCCCACTGCAAGACCCCATTGGAGTAGTTCCTATCCCTACTGTGATAGACCCCATTGAATAGCATCTCCCTTACCATCTTTAACAAGTGTCCTGAATAATGTTTTCTTTAACAGTTATGTTGGCCATAACTTAGGTAAGATCAGATTCATCATTGCACCCCTAGATCTCTCATCCAGAATCCTAAGTGTATACCTTCAAAGCCTTTTGTCTTCACTCTTGGCTTAATGATCAGGTACCCATTGGTAAGTCCGACTCCTGAGCCAGTGCTCCAGATGACAGTCTGTTAAAGCACGGTGATGATAGGTTTTGATTCTTATGATTCTGAGTATACTCTCTGAAGCTGTCTTAGAGTCCTGGGCTTCTTTTGAAAGGTACCCGCTGGGCTGGAAGTCTTTCTTCCTGGCTCTTTGTTTGGAGTGGGATTATATATTAATATATTCCCTGACTCCTGGGCCTGGCCCTGGCTGGAAAATACTTCCTGGCTCTTTTTTTTTTTTTTTTTTTTTTTTTTTTTTACTTTTTCTTCTAGTGGGGATTACTCTCTGATTCCCTGGCCTGAAATAGTTTCCTGATTCTTTTGTTTTGAGTGTGGATGCACTCCACTACTCCTGAACTGGAAATTTATTTTTTCCTGGCTTCTTGTAAGGACTCTCTTTTATCTCTGTTTGATCCTACTTCTCCCATGGGAACTTTTCAGTCATTTGAAGCCCAACTTCTCAAATCTCTGCTGATGCCAGCTTTGTCTACTTCCTTTCTTAATGGCATGACTCTACTGAGGATAATTTGAAACTTCAGTGGCCTTAACTTGGGATCTCCCCAAACTGGCTCATCTATAGTCTCTTCCTTCCCATTGCTTCTGCTCCTCCTTCCTCTTACCACCTTCAATATTCCCTTCAGCTCTCTTGAACCCTTTGATATATTCTTCTCAAACTCCTACCTCCTCCACTCCTCTGTCCACACCTGTCATTCCTTTCCCTCCTACTTCATCTGCTCAAGTCCCTCAGTCACTTGAACTTTAGGGCCCCTGCCTCCCTCAAGGTCTCTCAAAGGACTCAGAGACCCCTAAAAGCACCTATCTGAGGGTGAACAAGAAAAAAAGGTCAATCCAAAACAGAATAGATATTTTATCTACTCAAGTGGGCTTTGGAAATATCTAGACATATGCTTGATGTCCTCTCAGTCTCTGATACAAAATTTAGTCTGCAGCCTGCATAAGATTACATATCAGGGCAAAAGAAAATCTTGGAGATCTTCTCCACAAAACTTCATAAAAAGCTTTATACATCTTTGAGTAGGTAACCTCAACTTGTCTTATTTTTGTCAGAAACACAATTCAGATAAAAATATAAAGTGAAGATAAACCAGTGAGTTCTATATTACTGTATTGCCTGATTGACAGCCAAAATTTTAGAATGAAAGCTATAAGATCTCTGCATCTGTATGTTTATATATGCATATTTATATGTATGTATATTATATATGATAGTTCCCTACCTCCAGATAGTATTACCAAATTAATTTTTAAAATCCATTAAATGAATTCTATTCAAATTAGGTTAGAGATAAATGAGACCTAAATAAATTGTTCCTAAAACTCCCAGAAATATAGGAACTAACCTAAATGCTTTTCAGGTTCACATGACTTGAATAAATCTTTGGTAAATAAGATAAGTTTAATATTGTGGGATTAATAAAATGGATATGTCTTCTGAGTTACCAGTATTGAGTATAATATGAGCATACATTTTTATTTTACCTGGGTTTCCTACTATGTTACCTCTATTAAATGTTTAAAATAATAAAAATTATAAATTCAATCTAAGAACAAATGTACAAAAAGTGCAGTACCCATTACTTTATGTATATTAGTTAAACAAAAAAACATATATATTTGGCTTTTCTGCTATTTTTCTTTTGTGATGCTTGCCTAATATGCACATGCTGTAAAAATAGTTAATAGGCAAATAACTTGAGGTGATGGCTAGCCTTGTTTGATGCTATAATATGTCTCCCTAAAAACAGTTTCCAAAATCTTTGATAGCATGAAAACTTAGAGTTAGGCTAGGTTAAATCAGGTAATAGATATTCATTAATTAACTAGATCATTTCTAGATAAGATAAACTACTAAAACACTCATTATGGAACCTAAGTTTATGTTTATGTACTTTTGGCCTCTTATATTAACATGGTATAGAGAGGTTAAAATATATTTGGGCCTGTTAATAAACATAAAAAATTTTACTATGAGGAAACAGCATATACCTATATGAAATGTGATATGGCATATTCATAAAATGTGCTAATCTGCTTGTATAGAATCTGCACATGATAGACACTTCAAAATTGTCTACTTTGTAGTTTTCTCTGTAAAAGAAAGGATATTGATGGTTAAAAATTCTAATCAATATATGTAATTAAAGCCACTAGAAATAATAAGGGTGAAGGGAAACAACTTTGCATGTAAAATATGCAAGGGAAATAATACATGTTTTTATTTATTTTGTTTATTTCAAAACATGAATTAAGGGGTACAAGTGATTTTGTTACATGGATACTTTTTATAATATTCAAGTCACAACTTTTGGTGTGCCTGTCACCAGAATAGTGTTTATTGTAGCCAATAGGTAAGTTTTTATCTCACATCCTCCTCCCATCCCCCCCTTTCTTGGTTTTTCATGTCCTTTATATCACTTTGTGCTTATGTGGACTTATATTTAGCTTCCATTTATTCATGGGAACTTATGGTGCTTAATTTTCCATCCCTGAGATACTTCATTTAGGATAATGGTCTCCAGTTCTATCCAAGTTGCTGCAAATGATATTATTTCATTCCTTTTCATGGCTGAATAGTACTCCACGATACACACATACAACATTTTCTTTATCCACACATAAAATGATGGGCACTTAGGTTGATTTCACATCTTTGCAATTTGTGAATTGTGCTGCAATAAATATCAAATTGCCGGTGTCTTTTTGATAAAATGACTTAATTTCCTTTGGGTAGATACCCAGCAATAGGATTGCTGTATTGAATGGTAAGTCTACATTTATTTCTTTGAGGAATCGCCATACTGTTTTCCATAGAGGTTGTACTAATTTGCAGTCCCACCAAAAGTGTTTAAACATTCCTTTCTCTCTGTATCCACACCAGCATCTATCGTTTTGAGTTTTCAGTAATGATCATTCTAATAGGGGTAAGGTAGTAGTATACATCACTGTGGTTTCAATTTGCACTTCCCTGATGATTAGTGAGGTTGAGCATTTTTTCATATGTTTGTTGGCCATTTGTCTATTTTCTTTTAAAAAATTTTCATTCGTGTCCTTTGCCCACTTTCTTCTGGAGTGGTTTTTTTCTTGCTGATTTGATTGTATTCTTTGTAGATTTTGAATGTTAGTCCTTTGTCAGATGTATAATTTGCAAATATTTTCTCCCATTCTGTAGGTTATCTATTCAATTTGTTGATTATTTCCTTCACTATGTAGAAGCATTTTAATTTAACTCAGTCCCATTTGTTTCTTTTTGTTGTTGATGCTGCATTTGCCTTTGAAGTCTTAATCATAAATTCTTTGCCTAGCCTGATGTCTAGAAGAGTTTTTCCTGTGTTTTCTTCCAGAATTTTTATTGTTTCATGACTCACATTTAAATCTTTTATCCATTTTGAATTGATTTTTGTACATGACAAGAGATAAGGGTCCTATTTCATTCTGCTACATGTGGCTATTTAATTTTCCCAGCACCATTTATTGAAAATGACTTCCTTTTCCCAGTGTATGTTGTTAGCTTTGTCAAAGATGAGAGGGTTGTAGGTAGATGATTTTATTTCTAGTTTCTATATTCTGTTTCATTGGTCTATGTCTCTACTTTTATACCAATACCACGCTATTTTGGTTATTATAGCCTTGTAGTATAACTTAAAATCAGGTAGTGTGTTACCTCCAGATTTGTTCTTTTTGCTTAAGACTATTTTGGCTATAGGGCTCTTTTATGGTTCCAAATAAAGGTTAAAATTCTTTTCTCTAGATCTGTTAAATATAATGTTGATATTTTGATGGGGATTGCATTGAACCTGGGCAATATGGACAATTTAAACAATAGTCATTCTATCAATCCATGAGCAAGGGATGTTTTTCCACTTGTTTGTGTCAGCTGCACTTTCTTTCACCAGTGTTTTCCAGTTCTCCCTGTAGAGATCTTTCACCTCCTTGGTTAAGTATATTGCTAGGTATTTTATTTTCTTTGTTGCTATTGTGAATGGCATCGAGTCCTTGATTTGACTCTCAGCTTGTTTGTTATTAGTATATAGAAATGCTACTGATTTGTGTACATGGATGTTGTAACCTGAGAATTTGCTGAATTCATTTATCAATTCCAAGAGTTTCTTTTGAGAAAATTTTAGGGTTTGACATCCTCTTTCCTGATTTAGAAGCCCCTTATTTCTTTCTCTTGCCTGTTTGCTTTGGTTAGGGCTTCCAATACTATGTTGAATAGAAACGGTAACAGTGGGCACCCTTGTCTTGTTCCAGTTCTTAGGGAGTATGCTTCCAACTTTTCCCCATTCAGTATGATATTGGCTGTGGGTTTGTTATATATGGCTTTTATAATGTTGAGGTATATTCCCTCTGCAACTAGTTTGTTAAGGATCTTTATCATGAAAGGGTGCTGGATTTTATCAAATGCTTTTTGTGCATCTATCGAGATGACCATATGGTCTTTATTTTTGTTTCTGTTTATGTGGTGAATCACGTTTATTGATTTTCATATGTTGAACCATCCTTACATCTCTGGGATGAAACCCACATGATCATAGTGGATTATTGTTTTGATGTGCTGCTGAATTTGTTTTGCTAGCATTTTTGTTGAGAACTTTTGCATCTGTGTTCATAAGGGATGTGGTCTCGAGTTTTCATTTTTGGGTGTATTTTTTTCTGACTTTGGTACCAGGGTGATAATGGCTTCATAGAATGTGTTAGGGAGGATTTCCTCCTTTTCAATATTATGGACTAGTTTCTGTAGGATAGGTACCAGGTCTTCCTTGTAGGTCTGGTAGAATATAGCTGTCAATCTATCTGATCCAGAGCTTTTTTTTTGTTGGGAAATTTTTTATCACTGTTTGAATGGTGCTGTTCATTACTGGTCTGTTCAGGATTTCTATTTCTTCCTGATTCAGGCTTGGGAGGTTGTGTGTTTCCAGGAATTTATCCATTTCCTCTAGGTTTTCTAGTTTGTTTGCATAGAGATTTTTGTAGTATCCATGGATATTATTTTGTATTTCTGAAGTATCAGTTGTAATGTCTCCTTTTTTTATTTCTGACTGAGGTTATTTGAGTCTTTTATTTCTGTTTAATTTGCCTGGTAGTATATTGATTTTGTTTATCTTTTCAAATAAATAAATTTTTATTTCATTGATCTTTTGTATTGTTTTCTTTTTGGTTTGCATTTCATTTAGTTCTGCTCTGAGCTTTGTTATTTCTTTTCCTCTGTTGGCTTTTGGTTTGATTTATTCTTCTTTTTCTAGTTCCTTGAGATCTGACATTAGGTTATGTATTTGTGATCTTTCTGTCTTTTTCATGTAGACATTTAAGGCTTTGAACTTTGCCCTTAGTACTGATTTCATTGTTTCCCATAGATTTTGAAAGCTGTGTCCTCTTTGCCATTCAGTCAAGGAATTTTTGATTTCCATATTAATTTGATCATTGATCCAAGGATCATTCAGCAATAGTGTGCTTAATTTCCATTACTTTGTGTAGATGTGATTGTTTCTCCTGGAATTGATTTCTAGTTTTATTCCACTGTGGTCTGAGAACATAAATTATATGATTTTGATTTTTTGAATTTTCTGAGACTTGTTTTGTGGCCTAAGATATAACCAATCTTCAAAATGTCCCATGTGCTGATGAGAAAAAAATGTATATTCAGCAGTCTGGTGTAGAATATTCTTTAAATGTCTGTTATGTCTATTAATTCTAGATTCCTGTTCAAGTCCAGTATTTCTTTATTCATTTTCTGCTTTGATAATCTGTCCAGTTGTGTCAGTGAAGTGTTGGAGCCCCCAGTAATTAGGATGGTATTGTTTACTCCTTTGCTTAGGTCTAGAAGAATTTACTTTATGCAACTAGGAGCTCCTGTATTAGGTCTATACATATTTATTATTGTTATGCCTTCTTTTTGAAGTGCTCCCTTTGCCATTATATAATGACCATCTTTGTCTCTTTTTGTTTACTGTCATTTATTTATAGTCTACATTATCTGATATGAGAATGGCTACTTTCTTCTCTTTTGGTTTCCATTTGCATGGATTTTTTTTTCTATTCCTTTACCTTTAGTCTGTGTGAGTCCTTGTCCTTTAGATGTTTCTTAGAGAAAACAAATACTTTCATTTTGTTTTTTCATCCATTCAGTCTATATCTTTTAAATGGGCATTAAGACTGTTCATATTGAGTGCTAGTATTGATATGTGGGATGCTGTTCTATTCATTATTTTAGATGATATCTTATTTTGTTTTCCCTCTTGTGCTATTGTTTTATAGAATCTGTGAAGTATAATTTTGGGTGTTTTTATACTGGCGGGTATCTATTGTGTTGTTCCATGTATAATGAATGTACTTTTGAGCATTTCCTATAGGGAAGGTCTAGTAGTGACAATTTCCCTTAAAGTTTGCTTGTCTGCAAACTTATTTCTTCATCATTCATGAAACTTACTTTTGTAGAATTCAAAATTCTTGGTCAGCAGCTGTTTTGTTTAAGAACATTAAGAATGGGGCCCCAATCCCTTCTGGTTTGTAAGATCTCCAGTGAGAAGTCTGGTGTTAGCTTGATGGGTTTTCTTTTTGTAGGTTAGTTGTTGCTTTCATCTGGTAGCTTGAAGAATTGTCTCCTTCATATTTTTTTTTTTTTGAGACAGAGTCTCCCTCTGTTGCCTGGGATGGAGTGCTCTGGCATTAGCCTAGCTCACAGCAACCTCAAACTCCTAGGCTCAGGCAATCCTCCTGCCTCAGCCTCCCGAGTAGCTGGGACTACAGGTACATGCCACCATGGCCGGCTAATTTTTTCTATATATTTTTAGTTGGCCAATTAATTCTTTTTTTTTTTTATTTTTTAGTAGAGATGGGGTCTCACTCTTGCTCAGACTAGTTTCTAACTCCTGACCTTGAAAGATCCACCCGCCTTGCCTCCCAGGGTGCTAGTATTACAGGCGTGAGCCACGGTGCCCGGCCTTCTTCATTTTGACTTTGGCCAGGTTAATGAGTATGTGTCTTGGAGATGTTCTATTTGCTATGAATCTTCCTGGTGTTCGATCTTCTATCTGGATATCTGAATCTCTGGTGATGTCAACGAAGTTCTCCTCAATAATTCCCTTGAATAGGAATAGGTTTTTCATGCTTTTTGTTTTTTCTTCTTCTTACTCTGGGATACCTATCATCCATATATAGGTTTGTTTCACATAGTCCCATATTTCTCTGAGTGACTGTTCATTCTTCATTCTGTAGCTGCATCTTTGACTGACTGTGTTAGTTCAAAAGCCTTGTCTAAGGCCGGGCGCAGTGGCTCACGCCTGTAATCCTAGCTCTTGGAGGCCGAGGCGGGCGGATTGCTCAAGGTCAGGAGTTCAAAACCAGCCTGAGCAAGAGCAAGACCCTGTCTCTACTATAAATAGAAAGAAATTAATTGGCCAACTGATATATATATAAAAAAAATTAGCCGGGCATGGTGGCTCATGCCTGTAGTCCCAGCTACTCGGGAGGCTGAGGCAGAAGGATCGCTCGAGCCCAGGAGTTTGAGGTTGCTGTGAGCTAGGCTGACGCCACGGCACTCACTCTAGCCTGGACAACAAAGCGAGACTCTGTCTCAAAAAAAAAAAAAAAAAAAGCCTTGTCTACAAGCTCTGAGATTTTTTTCTTCTGCTAGGTATACCCTGTTGTTGAAGCTTTCTGCTGCATTTTGTAATTCTATAAATGACTCTTTCATCTTTAAGTTCTGTTATATCCTTTCTTAAATTGTATAGCTCTTTAGTGAGTCTTTCATTTTTTTCATTCATGTCCTGAAACATTAGCCAAACATTTTTTGGGCTACTCTGTGTTTGTTTTCAACTTTCTCTTTAATTTCATTCATCTTGTTTCCCATCCATATTCTGAATTCCATGTCTGACTTTTCAACTATTTTCTTTTGGTTGGCGTCCATTGCTGTGGATCTATTGTGATCCTTTGGGAGTATAGAGCTGCCTTGATTTTTCATGTTTCCATTAAGTTTTTGCTGGCTTCTTCTCATCTGATAATGATTTTCTCAGCTCAGGGCTTGGGGGGCATGGACTTCTGCATGATGTGTGGGGTTATAGGGATGTTCCTCCAGCTGTTCCACACTACCATGGGGCCATGGCCTGCCAGTTCACATGTGGGGGCATGGACTGGGTCCATGTGGCCAGAAGGCTTGTTCCACTTGTTGGCACATTTTGACATGGAGGCCAGGCTGCTGGATGTCTGGGCCCTTTCTCCTCATGGGTCCTGCTGGGGCTGCTACCATGGTACTTTTCAAGCTCCATTTGAGTTTCCTGACAGGGGAGACTCTTGGCTTGTAGTGATGGGCACGTGAGATTCTCTGCTCTCCCTGCTCCTTCCATAGCCTGGCAAGGGATGATGTTGTCATAGCTGCAATGGAGCCATTCCCTGTGTAGACTGGGAGCTCTGGACATGAGATCTCAGAGTGCCATCAGCGGCGTCAATCCAGGAACTTAGGAGGTGATCTCTCACACTGGTGAGTCCCTGGTGAGCCTGCTCTCTGATGTAACTTTACTATGCAGTCTCCAAGCAGTTTCCTGATCAGTACAGAGGCCCACAATAGTGAGGGGGGACACCTCACAGCTCACGTTGCAGTGTCTATGTAGGTAGCATGGGGCTCTGGGGCTCTCTCCTTTATCAATTCCCTACGTGTAAAGGTCTCCCCTAGGTACTTTCTCATCTTGGCAAGTGGAACCCCTTGTCTCCCTTTCTTTCCCTCTGAGTATCTTCCACAGTTCTCTAATGATTTACAATGCTCTCTCCAAGAGGGCCCATCTGTAGATGAAAATTTATTTGCAGTTGTTTTATTTTGTTTTGTTTTGTTTTTGCAGTTTTTGATCCTGTCCTAGAGAGTGGCATGTGCAGGCTTCTTCTAGTGTGCTATCTTGCAAGATGTGTTTTTCATAAAGAAAAATATACAAGGTATAAAGATTGTGCTTTCATTAAGGAAAAAAAGAGAGTAATTTTGTCCTAAAGTAGGATGAGTGGTTGTTCCAAAATGAGAAAGAGGAAAACAGTAGGACAGAGATTGAATGGATATAAGAAAAAGTTGTAGAACTTGTGGAAAGGATTTTTATGTGTGGTGAAGCTGCTAAGATTAATTTGATTTATTTATATGGTGTTTTGTTTTAATTTTTTTAAGTGCTCAAAAATGTATTGATACAAATCAAGAATTTGATTTTCTCTCTGTTAAAAGGACAAAGTTGTCTTGCATTATTGTAAGAGGTTTTTCTTTATCTATTTAGCAATTCATCTAGGAAAGAAAGATTCCATATCTTTTGTAAATAATTCCTTATGCTTCATGTTGACTTTATCAGGTATTTAATTACTTAAGAAAGCAAGTCTTCTCAATATTAAAAGAGCTAAGGTTTTTTTCTCAAGTATTTTACTCTCTGTATTTGCCTATGGAATCTTTTATTGTCATTTTGAGTAAATGAATAACTGTGTATGTTTCACAGGGTCTATAATTCTATTTAATTAAGAGCTCAATACTTTTGACATTTTTGATAAACTTCCCAAAATCAAATTCTAAATGACATCTTTTTTTACCTGAAACTGAGATTTCCCAGAGGACCACTGGAAATTCTCAAATAACTTGTTCTTTCACCTTGTAAAAGAGAGCTATTAAACTAAGTAGGTTTATTTGATATGTTAAATTACATGGAAAACATTGTCAAATAAGAAGTGATGCTTAGCCTGTCTTAGATTATATGTGTATTGGTATAAGTTATTAATATAAGTGTTTCAATAATTGTATAAAATTCCTAAAAATTTGTCAGTGCCCTTAGTGTGGATATAATTAGTCATAATTTCAGTTATTATCTTAAAATGCTGTGTTCCATAGAAATAACCAAGTTTCCTCATCAAATATACTGTCTTCAGATCTTTAATCATGGCCATTTTAAGTCCTTTGTCATCCACAGATAGTTTCTGATTCTTTTCTGAAAGCATTTATAATCAGCTACAGGCGAGACTGCTCCATGGTGGCATCACTCAAATAACTTTGAAACCATGCCACTAGACTAAAGATTTCCAGAACTATTAAAGAAACTGATGGACTCATAAAACTGCTAACACCACATCAAGGAAAACAAGGATTAATTACATGGGACTGAATGAACTGATGAGGATGATTATAATTTTTATGACTTTTTGTTTTGAAACATTGCTGATTTTCTAATGCTTTATTTTCTGGATTCAAGGAACCCTTTTCCTCTTTTTGCTTAAACTAACTGTAACTTACAGCAATTTAGTCGATTACAATTTTGTGAATAAAAATGAAACATTTATTTTTTTTCCCTACCTGATCTTTCCAGAATTTGGAACTTCTTATTGAATACTCTTATTTTCATGGCTATATACTTATTTGCATAACTTCAGTAAGAATCTATTATCCCTTGTAGCTGGACACAACTGGAGAAACTGGTTATATTTATATTGCCACAACTTTGGCTGGAATGTCATATGAAAGAACAATGGGCAAAACTTTAGCCCATTATTCAGCTTTAATGAACTAAAGTTGACTTTATGGAAACAATTCTTACAAAGTCCTCTTGGAAAAACTGGCCTCGTACCTGACTTATAGGGTTTCCAGCATTATGAATGATTAAGGGAAGTCACTTCCTAGTGGGCTGTTATTAGGCTTCTTCAGAGAAAAAAAAAAAAAAACAGGATATATGTAGATAAGAAGAGATTTATTCTGACCATTAGCTCACATAGTTTTGGGTGCCAAGAAGTCCCACATATGCCTTCTGTAATCTAGAGAATCAGGAAAGTCAGTGGTATAATTTAGTTTGAGTTTGAAGGTTTGGAAACCAGGAGAGCCAATGGTCTCAGTTTATGACCATTGGCCTTAGAACCAGCGGGCTGTTGATCTAAGTCCTGGAGTCTGAAGGTTCAAGAATCAGAAGGTCTGATACCCAAGGGCAGGAGACTATGGATGTCCCAGCTTAAGAAGAGAGAGAATTCACTCTTCCTCTGCTTTTTTGTTCTATTTGAGTGGCCCTCAAAGGATTGGATGATGCCTCATCCACATTGGGGAGGGTGGATCTTCTTTGCTTGGTCTACTGATTCAAGTGCTATTCTCCTCTGAAACAAACCTCACAGACCCAATCAAAAATAATGGTTTATTGGCATCTATTAACTCAGTCAAGTTGACACATAAAATTAACCATCACACAGGCCCAGGAACTTCAGGATACCTTGGGGACCTCAAGAAGAGAGGAATTCATTCAAATCCGTAAGTATTACAGGCAAAATTTCATGGCAAATTCTTGGCTTGGCTTCCTAGTCTTGATAGGCTTCTAAAAGTTTAGTCTGAGATTCTTTATGAAAAGTTCCAGCAAATCAGATGTTAAAAGGCATATTTGGTCAATTACCATTCTTGTTACACTTAATATAAATATAATAAGCAGGGCAATCTAATAAAACCAGATTTATTTTATTAATATAAACAAGAATTAAAAAGGGGGTGACTGTAGAAAGATATTTTGTTTCAATGGAAAGCTATAGTGGATCTGTTATCAGTGCAGTTCATTGTCTAGTCCTGTTCATTTTCTTAGGTTTTGTTATCTACCTGTAAGCTGAATTGGAAACTGAATTTTTCTACTTTCATCCAATATCTATTTGTAACTCTTCAAACTAATGTTTCCAACTTTTCTCTCACCCTCCTGACTTTGTATCACTGAGACCCAAAACTGCCCATTTCTGGAAGCCCTACAGACTGAAGCTGAATGATTTGATATAAACTTCAAATAAATTACCATGGCAGATCATCTGTGGGCAACCTTCATACCTGCTTCTGTGTGGGCCACTCAGGAAGTTCACTGAAACACCTGATGTCATCACCAAAGACATTCAAACTGCAAACCAAGAAATTTGTTGGATTGCCACTGCTGTCCTCACTGCATCTAAAGATGTTTAGAACTTAAGTCTAGAAATCTTGACTAGCTGCCTACTGTACTCAAGATGTATGTTTTCAGCCATTAATCTTTATTTTTCTTTTGTTTTCATAGAAATTCCCCTCATTAAATGACTGACTGCATGCACCATTCAGCAAATATTCTCCACCAAATGAGAAACGGACTTATATTATTGAAAGCAAAGAAAAATATCTCTTCTTTCCTGGAACAAAAGGAGGAACAAAGACTCCTTACTTGAACTAATTTTAATTAGGCTCCTCTGAGCCTTCTTTTTGATTGGGCCCATACTTTGATTGGGCTTCCCTCTCTGTCCTTATAGAATATAGTTTGAGCAAGAATCCTACTAAGTCAATTTAGTGAAAATCCCTCACCCTTGGTATCTGACCACCCTTATTATATGATCAAATTCCTCATGCCAACCCTTGATATCTGATCATCCTGGCCTGCCTTCAGCAAGAATCCTGTTGAATCAGCCAAGGAAGAATCTCCCTTATCCCTGATGTTTCCACTTAGTAATTCTCCATCTACTGATCCCCACCCTGCACCTTGGCTATAAATCCCCACTTATCCTTTTTGGAATGAGAGTCAAACTCAATTTCTTTCCCCCACTGCAAGACCCCATTGCAGTGGTCTCTATACCAACTGTGATAGCCACCTATTGAATAGAATCTTCCTTACTGTCTTTAATGAATGTCATGAATATTATTTTCTTTAATGAAAAGTATCTGTTTTGCTTACTATTATTTCCATCTTTGTATCTTCATGGCATGATGCAATATGCAATACCAGGCATATAGAACATATTACAAAAATGTTTGTTGGATGAATGATAAATAATAGGTGATAGAGAATTGAGAGAATGAGATTTTTTGAGTGGAGGAAAAGGGCTCCAGAGCCTTTAAAATCAGCTACAGTTTGTCCAATCAGTCACATGGGCATATGTGGAATTTGGGGGTTGTTACAAAGAGTGACTTTGGCACATTTTCTGTCCTTCACAGGCCTAATTTTTCACAAGCAGCAACATTCTTTGAAAAACAAAAAGAAAATTAAAATCCAGTTTCATATTTTCCCCTCCAGGTAGCATTCACAAGATATTTTTTCCTTCTGATAACATTTTGCTTCCTCTTCTCTCCCTCAAGGTCTTTCTGCATTTCAGAACACAAAAGCAAAAGCATGAAAGGACCATAAAACTTTTAAGAGGGTCTTAAGCACCTTAAGTTCAAGTTGTCCTGTATTCTCTAAAGTCCTACTAATTTCAGAGACTCTGTAATCACTTTAAAACTGTGTTATTCATCCCAGAAAAAGAATGTCCTGATACCATACTCTTTGAGAAAAGCTGTATTGTGTGGTAAGGGCTTTCACAGATTCAAAAGCTGATATTCAAGGATATAGGAAAACCCTCCAGTATGTCAGGAAAAAGAAAACCTTCATTATTCAGAAATATTCCAGGCTACACTTTTAGAAAGTCTATCTGGAAGTCATCACAGACCAGCACACACATGATTTGTCCTCCTGGCTGGTAGGCACAGTGGGCCTATGCATGTTTAGCTGTAAATAAGATGTTTAAGGAGATGACAATTCCAGGGCATTGGGATTTTGCTTTTGTGTGTTCACAGAACCCACTCCCACATACTATTATCTGAATATACAAGCTGCTTAACATATAATGAGTCAGCCATCCAGCAGTTCTTGCATTTTCTAAAACTCGTCATTCAGTAGCACAATGGTAACTCAGGCTAGTGCAGGAACACTGTGATTTGTGACCTATTACATGAGCCGAAGACAAAATCATTTAAAAAACAAAATCACCAGGCATTATAGATTTCAGTTGCACGTTATTTAAAAGTAATCACTTTTCACCTACCATTGGCTAATTTTCTGTGTAATGAAGGTCACTCTAAGAAAAACTGAAGTTTTGAGTTCTTTGTCATAAACCTAAAAATTCTCAGTCTAATCAATACAGAAAGCTATGTCCCACTATCATAAAACTAACAGTTAGAAAATGTAGCCAACTTTCCAACATAACTCTTCACACAATTCACTGTTATTGCCTTATGGCAAGGGTGAATCAGGTGTCTGAGGTTCTATCTCTCTCTCTCTCTCTCTCTCTCTCTCTCTCTCTCTCTCTCTCTCTCTCACACACACACACACACACACACACACATACCGGGGTAAATTAAAAGTATCCCAGTCAATGATACATTAAATGCAATTTAGATACAGGCCCAGAAATTTTTTCTTTCAACAAATATTTAGTGGCCATCCACTATATTTCTTATAGTAGAACCTTCATTTGAAATGCACAAAAAATGAAATTGTGCTTCAGTGGTCTTTAATGGGTTAACATTTGGTAAATACATTTAAAGATTCATGTCATTGTAGCTTTTAAATAGATAAAAATATATATCACTGAGATGTGAAATGTAATTTGAACCCTCAGAACTGAATATTCTGCAAAGCAATATTGTTAATCATGGTAGTAGATGACTCCCCAGCTTTGTTTCTTCCACTGAAAATTATATTCCTTCTTCTATAGAGACATACTCCAAATGTCATAAATATAGGAGTTTGTTCAGAGGAGAACCAAGTTAGGAACAACAACAAAAAAATCTCAACCAAAGGTGGGAACAGCTAAGAAACCAAGAGTCGTCACAAACAAGGAAGACATCCTAGATGTCCCACTGAGTGCCATTAGTGAGAAATTAGTAAAACATTGAGAAGGCAGCAAACTCCTTCGGGATTAATCATGCTGCTGGATGTAGAGATTAATACTCATTCAACCCTGTGGTATCTGAAGTCATGTATCCATCTATCCAAAAATTGTCTTAGAAGCATACTCTAAACAAAGATTCAGTATAAGTAGTTTACTTGAGAGATTTGCAGAAAACACTGGTAAGAGAGTAGGGAAGTAAGACAGGGAAGGGAAGGAGGCAAAAGATGTCTTATCAAAGCAATTATTACTGTGGGTACCTAAAGCTTAATCCCACTGGTCAACTCTGGCCATCAGTGTAAAAGAGCTACCCCTATGGCCCTATCTCCACCCCAAGGTGAGGGGAATTAGAGTATATTTATACATTATTTGCTGCCATCTTTACTTTCGGGCTCCTGGAAGTGAGGATGGGCATTAATTACATAGCATTAGCATGCCGAGTGTCAATTATCTAAGCGGTCACTTGTTTCGAGAATAGGGCTGAGGAGATTTTATACTGTAGTGGTTCATACAAGCACATTCATTGAGAACAGATGACAAAAGAGACAGGACATCAATGAGAATTTCTGATGTTGTACAGTAAGCATCAACCTTCCCTTCTTGAAAGGGAATAATCTTGTTTTGGAATATTAAATAAATAAAAATGTCATCAGTGGGAATGTCTTCCAGAAGTTATGTAGAATATAAAGCCAAAGATATCAGAAATGGGCCTTGTGAAGATTGGTTGAAGACTTTGTAAGTAGACAAATGTTCTTCCTACTCCCTAAAGGAATACTAAAGTGCCTCATTGTTAGGAAAATCGAGAGGGTGTTCATCCTCTTGCTCTTGATCTTGCTTGATCAGAGAAGGAAGCATTGATAAACAGAATATGATCTTATCAATTATTCTTACATATAAACATTATGAAGTTAGAATCCAGAAACTATTTTTATGGCTTAAGTCATGCCATCTAAGCTCCTCATTGCCTATCTAAGAAGACTGAGAACCAGAGAGGTATAGTGACTTTCCCAGGGTCACACAGATGGTTAGTGGCACAGCCAACCCTAAAATCCAGATCCTTAAGGACTGCCATGGCAATGTACTTTCCTTTTTCCTATATAACCCTCCAGAAGTGGTGGGAGTTGGGGTCCCAGCACATGTCTCATATTCAAATCAAATACCTGCACAAGTTTAGATAAAATATCTTCTTGTCTCTGCCTCTTTGGCCTACATCATTCTCCAGTACCACTGGCACTTTGAAAGAAGAAAAGAAATGCCAAAACTATCGTTTTCAGAAGGATTAAAAACCTGAACCGTATGTCCTCTGAATAGCAAGTTAAAATATGAGGTGTAAGTTCAGCTTGAGGCACAAGGGGAAAAGTTTCTTGGGCAAGAAATCAATAGGCCAGCTGACCAAGTTTTCTAGTTCTGGATGAGCTGTAGTCAAATTAGAAAAACAATAATGTGATCCAGGGCAGCAAAATTCAATTTTACCAACAACACTGAGATTCCTTGAGGCAGCCCTTTAAAGATGACATTATAGACAGGATTATTTCCCATGTGTACAAATATGGCTAGGGAGAAAAATGCACACACAGAGATATAACCCATTGTGTGATCCATTCTATTCTGAAAACAAATTTTCTTGTTATTATATATCTATATTTTTTAGAAAGAGCATTATGAAAACAGCAAGAGAGTGTAATAGAAAAAGAAATGAAACGCTGCAAGTCTTTTTTATGATGTTTCACATACAAAAAGAAAAATAACTCACAGAATCGTCAGATTTCTTAGAAGATGCAGTAAATATATTGTTAGCATCCCCATGACGCACTAACAAGATGTTGTCTGCAGGGAGGTGGGGCGGGAAAGCTGTCACCAAATTCTAGTCAATGATTTATAGTATTTGTGACTACCACATGCAAAGAGTGTCAGATGGCAATTTATTCTGGCTGATGTAATCCAACAGAGTTTTCTTCCTTTCTGACAACCAGTCCAGTAAGTAAAGTTAACACATTTCAGCTCTAATAAGCAGAGGTAAACCTAGCAGTGAAGTTTGGTTCTTAGTCATGCCTATGTATTGGTTATGTTTAAACAGAGCCGGTAAAACAGTTCATGGCAGCCACTCAGAGATACAGTGACAGAAAGAAGGGAATCAAAAAGAGTAGAACAGTCAAACTTCAAAGTGTACCAAAATTCCCTGGAGGATTTATCAAAACATAGATGGCTAGGCTTTACCCCCAGAGAGGCCGACTCAGTATGTCTGGGGTAGGCCTGGGAATTTGCATTTTTTACAAGTTTCTAGGTGATGCTGCTGCTGCTGTTGGTCCAAGGGCCACATTGGGAATTACTGGAGTAGAACCTGACCTTACCCCATCTGGCAGGTAACTCAGACAAATCCAATTCCACAGATGGAGACAATACTTTCTAATCTCTGGAAATCTGGATGAGCACAGAAGACAGAGAAGAATTCATTCTGCCCGAGGTACCAGGAAGGCCTTGTATAAAAGGTGACTTTTGAACTAGGCAATCATGTTGTAGAGAAAAATTTCTCCATGGGAAGAAGAGCCAGGGAAGGGACTCTAGGCAGAGGGTCAGTGAAGGTGGCCTGTGACAGATAAGTATGAATGGTCTTTGGGATTGGTCCTGCAACAGTAGGATGGCTTCTCCTTTTATAACTATCCACATGAAAGGCCCCATTACTCTGTTTAAGCAAACATTCACATTGACTACCTGAGGTGATCGCACAAGTAGAAAAAAAAGTAAAAGAAGTTGGCAGGGTGGATTCCCTGGCATTCCCTCCAACTGAGTCTCCACTGTTATCTGCATTTTCTCAATGCAAAGCAGAATCACACAGATAATTATTCCTCAAAGGCAGAATAAATTTTTCTTAGCCAATTATGCAGGGAGCTTGGTTGTCCTCTTTAAAAATGATCAGAGTCCAGCAGTGGCTTAAAGACAGCCTCAGTGGGGCAAAACAAGGACCAAATGTATGTGTAGAAGGTTGGATTCATGTCCAAGCTAAATTACCTAGAGCAGCAGTCATAACCTCCCTGATCCTCAGTTTACTCATCTGTAAAATGGAATAATAATATCTTACATCTGAAATATGTTCCATGGGACCAAATAAGAAAACAACTCATGAATTGTAAAGTGCTAATACAGTGATTATCAGAATGTGTCTTTGAAGTTCAAAGATAGTCTATAGTTATGATTATAATTGCTGGCACTCTACCACAGAAAACTATAAAAAGAACCTGGGACAAATGGCTTGCTGTAAATTTGTTCACTTGAAAACAAATATGCATATATGTGATTTAATTTAATATATAGGGACTGCTTATTTCCTCCCTTCCCTCTCCATATAGCAAAATCCCAATTTAAGGCTGAGTGTATAGCCAATCCAGGAAAAAATGATTACATGTTCCAGTTTCCTTTGCACTTAGATATGACCATGAGAGTAAATTCTGACCAGAAGATGTTCTACTTGAGACTTCTGGGAAGTGTTTTTATAAGGAGCTAACTCAGCTGGGAGGGATGCTCTTTTGTCATTCCTATTTGCCTGCTGCCTGGAGTGTGAATACAATGCCTAGAGCTCCAACAGTCATCTTGGATCATCACTTGTCATAAAAGATGGGAGCCACAAGCTAAGACTACAGAAGAGAATGAAAGGAGCCTTTTTGTCCTGATTGCCACATTGTCCTGATGACAATGTGGGGTTGCTATTCCAACCTTCTCCTGTCTAGCTCCAGACTTCTTTTAAGTATGAGAGAGGAACTTTTATCTGACATATTTAAGTGTTATTGTTTTCCTATATTTGTGACTGAACTTCATCTTATTTAATACATGTGACTTAAATTATCTGTTGTTAGTAGTTGCAAAATTCCATTATTGTTGCACTGTCATGCATGCTCAGTTGGTCTCCTGTGATGCTGTTGGCATCTCAATTCATAGTTTTCAAATGCATTAAAAAATGTTTGTGATCCAAGAACTGTATCTTCTAGATGTTGAGGGGTGGGCATTGACTCTCCTTTTCCAGTGCTTGTCAAGTCTGTAGACTTTGAGGGTAGGTATATTCTGGTCCTGGATTCAGGACCTTTTTCTTTCTTCCCTACCTATGTCCAATAGGTTCCTCAAGAGACTCAGTGTCTTGATGTTTTCACCTTGTTCCCTTCAAAAGATGATTGAAGAGAAGATTCTCATGTATTCCCAATTATGTTAATATTACTCAATGTGATAGTTTTCCTTAGCAGTTTATCATTGCAATAGGTTACACTGTTGATACACACTTAATACAATATGGGGTGGTGGGATTTTAGGCACCTGGTAGTGGTTACAGGATACATTCTTTTGGACAGTGGGACTTTCTTGGCACCCTTGAAATCTCATCCCATAGATGGTCCCTTGAAGGTAGGGCTGGTCATGTTTGTTCAAGCATGCTTTATCCAACAGGCAATCTCAGTGGCTCTCATGGCCCAATTTTCAAAGACTCCAATTAGCACTAAATGGAAAGTACCTCACATGTAGGGATCGTGTTTCTTATATCCTTATGTCCTTTGTTGCCCCATATCTCCTGCTGTACACAGTCAGGGCTTGGTAAATGCTGTCATTAATAAATAGTGGGAATCAATGCAGGTACATCCATCAGTCATTTTGGGGGTTGTTACATCTAATGGCTGCATTAACTCTAATAGAAAATCCTCTTGCAGTGGATGGATTCTACCTTCCAAATAGATTAGCCCCCATCCCAGTGGAAAATTTTCTCTTTAGATAATTGTGCTGAAAATGATATACTTTGTCATCTGCACTTAAAAGGGACAAAACAGTATATTGCTTCATGGCTCCAGTAATGTATCTCTGTCTCTATTGTTTGTTTAGGGCTTGTTAAGATCAGCCGTGCCCTGAATTATTCCATTTCCCATTTCTCTCTGCCATTATACTTCTAAATATTTTAGAAATAAAGCCAATATTTTTTATTTTAGATTTTAATAAAGAAATATTGAGCATGACAAGGCCTATCACCACCTAATGAGAAATGGCTCTTGGACCACTTGTGACTATTATTAATATGATGTTTTCCCCTCTGAGCATCGGCAAGAAGCTGAGATACATGAGCTCTAAAGCGAAACAATGAAGAACCATAGAGAAGACAATAGCCAAAGAAAAACAGAAAAATCAGCTTTACAAATCTAAGTTAGGCTGGTAACATTTTCAAAGGCATATTGAAAAATCACCTTTAAAGAAAAACAGAGACAAGCAAAGACATGAGGGAAGTGAGATTGCGTATATTATGAGGTTTATTACTTTCAGTAAGCTTCTTGCATTAATGGCACACTCCTTTCACAAAGAAACAAGTCCAAGTCCCTCTCATTGTTTCTTCATCAAGCAACCTGTAGTAATTTCCAGATAAGTTTAGAACTACAAGATGAAAATCATTGGCATGACATGCACACATAAGTAATGCATTGCTGCAAAATTGAGGTTGGTTATCACACTACAGACACGGAGTAATGTATTAGAAAGCTACCATAAAGTATTGAACACTTAAAAACACCTTTTTTATTTTTTGACAGCATAATAAAAAGTTTCAAATCACTCTTGTCTTTCAAATCATAGTACCAGTTTATTTTTATAGTTTCATTTCCCAACAGATCTTTAAGTATGTACCAAAAGCCATGGAGATGAGGATGGGTATGAAGATGAAAACACAAACTTAAAACTGTTGCAACTAATGCCAGGAATTTTGAAAGTTAGAGCAGATGCCTGAGTTATGAATTGCAATTTTGTATGAAAACAATCTGTCAGCAAACTAATGCTTAGTAGTAACTGTTCTCTAGAAAATAGCTTGTGTCCTTTGCTATGGCCATGGGTATGCTTGAAGGATGAAAGGTTGTCCAAAATTTTGGAGGCTTAGAAGCAAGAATATATGGTTATATTTTATTGCAGATGCTGATGTCATATCTGGTCCTGTCATTTTAACCTACACTTCCATTTAGAAGAAATTCAGCATTTATCTAGGCCAGTACTCCTTAAATTTCAAGTGCTTATGAATCATCTGGAGATTTTGTTAAAGTGGAGATTCTGATTCAGCAGGTCTGGAGTGGGCCCTGAGATTCTACAAGTCTAATAAGCTCCCAGGTAATGCCAATACTGCTGGCCTGTGGAGCATATTTTGAGTATTAACAAGATCTAGGACTAGTTTTATTTTTTTACCTATACTTTTTAGACAGCCTAGTTTTTGTAATGAATTATGTCACAGGTATTAATAACTTATTACCAATATTAGTTGAATGACCAAGATTTTCTTCTATTGTAATAAATAGCTATGTATATAGTATACTTCTTTATGTATTTATATGTCTATCTCTATGTGTATCCATATCTGTGAATAGAAGTAATTCAAGGTTATCCCCATAATAATGTTATTCTCCTTGACATCTAGGTTCTGATACACTATCCTTAGTGGAATAGAAAAAGGTAGATTCTTGCCAGGAAATTACACATAGGCCTGGTTATGCCTCTGGGAATGTAGTACACATGTGAACATCATTTGCTAGTATTGGAGAAAACACAGGGAATTGTTATTCTAGGTCAATCTTTCAACTGAAGTTTTTATTTCCTTCATAACATGCCCATCGCCTAATCTTTGCTTTATAGTCTCAATGATGGGCAACTCCCTACATTCTAAGTCACCATATCACATGTATGAAGAGCTAAGGGTTAGAAATCCTACTTTATATTTAACAATCATTTTATTGTCTTCTAGCTTCCATACATTAGTTATAATTCTATTCTTTAAAATAGAGGAGAAGATCTACATTTTTATGGCATGTCATCAATTATCAGCCATCAAATCACCCTAGGTTTCTTGTCTCCATGCTTAACACTCCCAGGTCCTTCAACTCTACTACAAATGCGTGGTATACTCAAGGTGAGTATATGGGACAAAATATGCTTTTTTCCTGCTCCTTATTTCCCATTTCCAGGTATTTTCAGGATCCTGTATCTCCTTTCCAGTGCACTTTTAGGAAAGGCTGTGGAAATTCTTTCTCCTAACTCTGTTTCTTAGTCAGCTGCTTCCTTTCCCTGAGTGGAGACAACAACTGTTATCAGTGTCTTACTGAGTGTGTGTGTGTGTGTGTGTGTGTGTGTGTGTGTGTGTGTGTGCGCGCGCGCATGCATGTTTCTTTTCAAAACTCATGCATGTTGGTTCATAAAAATTTGGGGGGATAACAATTGCAATGCCATATTTAATTGATTAAATATACCTTAATTCATTTAAATAGTCCCTATAAAAGGCATTTGGGTTATTTCCAATACTTTACTCTTAGAAACATTCTTCATAAATAGTTAGAATTGCTTAGTCAAATGGTATATTCATTTTTTTATTTTTGAAAGATATTGACAAACTGCCTTATGTAGAGTTCTAACAAATTTAACTCCTGACAGCACTGATTAAGAGTGTCTGTTTTCCACATTCTTACTACCACTGTTATAAAAGTTTTAATTTTTGTCAAACTGAAGAATAAAAAATATATATTGATGTCATAAGGGCCAAGGGAAAACTTCTTCATCCTCTGAACATTTGCTGATAATTAACTTGTAACAGTGGAAGGGAGGCTTAACATAACTAGATCCATTTTGCTTCTGAATCCCTGCAGTAATATCCTGTAGGTTAAAAGTTTCTGCTTAGCTCTGCACATAGGCCAGCTAATTATAGGAAAAAGTTAGTTTGCAGTTCAACTATAGAATAAAGATGATAACCATCCTTTTCCTAAAACTAACTCGCAGGGAGATAAGGAAAGTACACACACAAGTAACAATGCTATGTTAAAGATATATAAGAACATCGTGACCTGACCTATGCCCTCCAAAGTTAACTGACCAAGAACAAAGAAATTTTACAGCCTCCTCAGACCCTCATTGATGCCCAGATGTCTATTATCCTTGGTTACCTCTTGAAACCCACTTCATCTTACTCCTTCTCTTAACAGAGAAAGGAGCCTAAAGTTCATACTAGCTTAAGATGTTTCTTTAGCACATTAGTTTGCCATCTTTTCAGTTTGGTGGCCCTCTGAGTATAAATTGCCTTCCTTGCCCCAAAACATTGTCTCTCCACTTATTGGTTGTCCTGTGGTAAGAAGTATGTCAATGGAAACAAAAAAAAAGCCAAACTCTGTAAAATAATTTTAAAGAGATTTACTCTGAATCAAATTTGAGGACCATGACTTGGAGCCAAGCCCAAGAAACCTTGAGCAAGTGGACTTGATGTGGCAGGGTTACAGTTTGGTTTTATACATTTCAGGGAGACAGGGGTTACAGGTAAAGTCCTAAATCAATACCTGGGAGGCATACATTGGTTTGGCCCAAAAAGGTGGGCCATTTCAAGGTGTTGGGGAGAGTGCTTACAGGTTATAGGTGGGTTTAAAGATTCTTTGACTTGTAATTGGTTAAAGATGTGAAGCTTTGTCTAGAGGCTTGCAGTGTTATAAGATAAGAAGTTTAATCAGAGATAAGCCATATATATTTGTTGTGTAAATTGAGGACCTGCAGGTTTGTCTTGCATACCCTTAGGCCTGTTAATGGGTTACAAAGGATGTCCCCAAGAAGGGAGGGGGGCATGATGAGGAATGTCTGACCTTCTTCCTCCTGGCAGGCAATTTACTTTTAGGATATTACTTTGGCCACGAAGGGGTCCATTCAGTAAGTCAGTGGGGGCTGGGGGTGAGCCTTAAAATTTTATTTTAGTTCACAATTACTAGCTTCAACTTGGTTACAAATGGACAAAGGCACATTAATAGAAGAAAAGGCATACAAATTTTATTAATGTGCATAGGAGTCATACAAAATATGAAAACTCAAATAAAGGTCCAGATGGCTTACGCTTTTATATCATTTTGAGGTTACAGAAAAAATAGAGGCCTGGAGGTTGGCAAGACAGGTTATTAGAGGGAGAGAGAAAGGTATTAGGCAAAGGTGGTGTTGTTATGCAGATGAAACCTCACAGGTAGCAGCTCTCAGAAAGAATAGGTGGCAGCCTGTGGTTGAGTGCATCTTTCCAAGATCTGGATAAGGAGGAGGGCCTCAGAGGAAGCCTGATATTTATTTCACTAATGTAGATTTTTCTCTACAGATGCAAATCTCCTCCATCAAAGGCAGCTATTCAGGGCTATTCCTGTCTGCAGACCCTCTGAATATGTCAAAGAAGTGCATTCAAGGATAAAATAGTTTTGGTTTTTTTAGTATGACATTTGAAACTTTATTTTTAGAAAGTTTCAGATATTTAAGTGTAAGTTGGTAGCTTTGGAGAGATTTAGATTAGAGGTTTTGAGACAAAAGATTAGCAAAGGACTGGGTGGGGAGACACGGAACAAGCAGCCCATATCTTCTTGAATCAATCTCTTAGTCTTGAGAACAGGTCAGTCCAGTTAAACCATTGTCCCATTCCAGGAGGTGGCATTACAGATGAGTTCTCAAAGATAGTATTCTATATATGATGCAGAACTTTTATTAGAGTAATGCATGTTCTTTTAAATTATCACTCCCAGAAAAACATTAAAATGAGACAACTGTGACAGAAGTACCATCCCCAATGTCTCCCACAGTTATCTTGGGTCCTGAGTACCCATGTAGTGTTGAGGATGGCTGTGAAAGGCATGGACCATCTGAGTCTTGAATTTATACATCAGGTATAGAGCCCAGGACAGAGGACAGAGCTTTGAAGACAATGCCTGGAGGATCCAAGCCTTCCCAGTATGGCCAGGAGGCACAGCTGGGTCAGGTATGATGGGATCACATTAGGCTTGGCCCTGCTCTACAACTGGTAGGTTCTGAGGACATGGATATTTCTCCAGGCCTCACCATGGCCACATGTCTAGACCCCAGAATCCAGAAGCTCAAAACCAAAATATAAGCCCACAGTAACATGGTAAGGGAAACTCCCATCTATTATTTGGCATATCACGCACCTGAGACCCCCACTTCTCATGGAAGACCCACATCAGCATAATACTAACCTATTACCTGGCCCATCAACTAGTCTATTGCCTGGCATCAGCATAACACTAAATCTGTTGCCTGACACATCAACTAACCTACTCCTGATACCTCACCCCTCAGACTACCCCAACTTAATAAAAGTGGGAAAAATCGGGTAGACAGGGCTCAGAATTTGGTGGCAAGGCCCTTCTGGGCCCGACAGCAAACAAACTTTGATTCTCTGACTCTCCATGTGCTGTTCCGTTTGTCCTCGGGATCACCCCCTGTAACACCTGCTGTAACAAGATATGTACAAGGTTTTGGGGGAGTCCAGAAGGTAGCCCTTGCAGCTTTAGTTTTCAGATAAATCAAGCAAGTATAAAAAATATTACAGAGGCAGCAGTTTTGTGACTTTAAACCATGTAGTAAAGACATTATAAACTTGTTTAGCCAGTAGACCTAGGCAAAATTTTCTGAATTATATTTAAAATTGAACATTCTGAAGACATTCCTGCTTTATTAATAATTTTAAAACTAGCTTAATTTACCAAAGATTGTCTCAGATCACATAGAAATATCATGTATACCTAGCACATACAGACATATGGACATACAGACACAAACAGTAGTAGATCTTAGAGCATTCTCCAACATTCTTCATTTGCCAGCTCCAAAAGAGTTTTTCTTCCCCTATTCAGACCATCAAGCTTCCATTACCTGTTTCATTGCCCTAAATAATTGTTAGCTAGGCAACCTTAAATTTGCGGTTCTCAAGGATGACTTTTGGGTGAAACAAGATAGAAAATTTATTTATCAAAGACACAGAACTTGTATCTAAACATCATTATTTTCCAAGAAAAAAAAAGGACACAAGTAAAGGCCCATTTAAGGCAAGGTAACCAAGAAAAGTACCTTAAACAAAGGTAATATTGTTATGTAAATTTTTAAGTCAATGTCTTTTCCATTATAAAAGTTTCCAGGGAGGTGAAAAGAGGAAGATAACATCACAAATAGAGATTTTCTTTATTGATGTAAATTTCTCTTACAAAAAGTTTTAAAATAGCCAGCTAAATGCCAGAAAGTTGTACTTGTGAGGCCAATTTAGTTGGACTTGTGGACTTTTAATTTAGCTTTCATTTATTAACTATATTACTGAGTTCATGGTAGAGCCTATTAACAAATATAGCACAACCCACTCACTACTCTTGGGGCTCAGTGAGGAAGAGGAAGACAGGGGACCTAAAAAGGGATTAGTAGTGCTTTGACTGTGTTCCTCAAAGGGATCTCAGAGCCACCAGAAATCTCTTTTATATTCCTTTATGTGGTAACCAGAACTCTCATATAGTTTTTCATCCACTAACCACCAAATGGAGGAAGTAGAGACTTGAGGGGAAAGATATTAATGATTAAAGGAAACTGGATGGCAAAAGGAGGGACAGAGAAAAGTGGAAGAATGGATCCTAGAGGAGTGTGTCCAGAAAAACCTTAAGCTTTCCAGAAAGGCCAGTGAAATTTTATTTTATTTTTTTATTATTTATTTATTTTTTTTTTTTTTAGCAAAATTATACCAACAAGAATGGAAACAAGCAGAGGTATTGAACACACATTTAAAAGGGGGTTTCATCTGACTAAAGACAAAATTCCCATGGGAAAATAGGGTTGAAAAAACAGAAATTTTAAATATATATATGTATATAGTCTGAATATCAGCTTTTAATTAAATTGACTTGTGACCATGAGCTCTTAAAATCTTTTCAAATCTCTCATTATCAGATTTTAGCTGGGACAAACAGCTAACTTTCTTGGCTTTTTAAGTTTTTCTTCCTCTTTTTTTAAACCAAAGTTATCTACCAAGTGACTCAGAACCAAAACCAATAAGCCTTTTAAGACTTAGCCAACGACACATGAGGCATCTCTAAAGAGGTAAAAAGAAGCAGTCCTCAAGATCCAGAACCACTCCAAAGGCAGCTATAAGAAAAAAGAGACTTAGATAGAAACAGGAAAACTATAGCTGTCCATGGAAGGAAAATGAATCAATAACAAGTGGGTATTCTCAAAAGTCAAGAGTCACACAAATGTAAATTCAAAACAAATAATTCAAACTAATTCTTATACATATTTCTTTTTTCTCCTGAGTTAAAGGATTTATATCTCTGAGGGACTGCTTCTTTAACTGACTGGAAATCAAATCCTGAGGTCACAGCAGTGAGAGCATAATCTTTGTCACTAGATTACAGGCCATGGTGCATTTTTGCAAATCCTATAGGAGATTCAAAGCAGACAGTTTGAGTGTACAAAGGACTTTAACTTTGTTTTAAATCTGATTTCTGCCTTTTTTGATCTTGCCAAAGGGGTTTGTTTAAGGCTATTTCTTTTTGCATTCTTTCATAGGTACAAATAGGATACCTGTTTAAGACAAGAGCACTCCAATAAGTTTTCTTTTAAATATAGCTAATTTATTTATGTCATAAGCAACTCAAGCCAATAAGCCGTTTCCATAGGAAGTCCCAAAGGTAATTTCCTGGGTTTAGAGTACCATAGATGTAAGTGATGTTTTAAAAATAAGTACAGTAGATGGAGCTCTTCATGATCCCATAGAAAAAAATCACTTCCATAAATAGATTAAGATAGCATAAGACTCTTGTTGTCCCAGACAGGTAAGGATGGTGTCTCCAATATTCCACAAATTTGTGGGGAGCCACCAGTCATAGACCCAATAATCCCTGACATCAGGTAGGTCCTCTTGGGATTGGACTTTCCCAGGACTAACCAAGCAATAAGGGGTCAAGACAAAAGCCCTTTATGGATGGGATTTCTGATTAAGACAAACTTTTCTGATAGATTGGTACATTCACAAAACACAGTGTGATCCTTAATATTTTATGTGTCTCAAGGGTTCCCAGTCCTTTTAGACTGGCCACCAGATGTTACCTGAAAATCATACCCTCCCACCCCATGGAACAGAGCAAGAGAGAGTGCTCTCACTGGATCACAGGTCAAGATCTCCAGGACATAAAATAAGATGAGAGGAACTCATTATAACAAGTAACACAGAAAGACAGAGACAAAGGAAAAAATAAAGACTATTTCTGAGAGGAAAACGATCAGGCAGTATGAATATTGATACCTCAAAATGCATCAGAGTTGCTAGACCTAAGATTAGTCTGTATAAATGCTTTTCTCCCATCAATCTTAATATTGGAAAAGGAAGGAGAGATAAGCAATGATTTTTGCCATCCACTAGACCAAATTCCACAGACAGACACCCAGGAATCTGACTAGTGAGACATTCTTATCCTTATTTTGCCTTGTCAGGTCCTATATTCCCTTAACTGTGGCTTCCAGAAAAGCATAATAGTTTTGGTTATACTACTCACAGTGCCAAAATTGAAGCAGCTAAGAGAAAACTTCCCCTTTGCCCTCTGAACATTTTCTAAAAGTCAACTGAAAAAAGGCAGCTTAATAGAAGAAAGGGCATACAAAATTTGTTAGGGCCACACATGTGCATAGGAGTGATGCAAAATATGAAACCTCAAAAAAAGGGCTATTTGGTTGACACTTCTATATCATCTTGAGGCTACAGAAGGAATAGAGACTTGGAGGTTGGCAAGACAGGTTATGGGAGGGAGAGAGAAAAAAAGGAATACAGGAATGAGGCAAAGGCGGTCTTGTTATGTAGATGAAATCTACAGGCAACAGCTCTCATAAAGAATAGGTGGTAGAGTTTATCTTTCCAAGATCTGGATTGAGTGTATCTTTCCAAGATCTGGATAAGGTGGGGTGGGGCGCTCAGAAAAAGTCTAGATGTTTATTTCACTAATGTAGATTTTTCTCTACAAATATAAGCATCCTCCACAAAAGGCTAATTTTCAGGGCTATTCCTGTCTGTAGGCCTTCTGAAGAACCTTCTTGAAATAGTTCAAAGAAGTATATGGTGGGGTAAACTATGTTGTTTGGTTTCCTTTAAAGAAGTTTTAATTTATATTTCTCTTGTTATAACTGAGGCTGTTGAGTTTTTCTTCGGCCAAGAGTTGTTCATACCTGCTGGAATAAGGCTGAATGTCTTCTCACTTATTTAAATGTTATTTTGTGTGAATTACCTGTTTATATTTGTTGCTCATTGTTATTAGATTACTAATTTTTATCTTATTGATTTGAGGAAGCTCTTTCTTCATTAGGCTAATATTGGTATATTATTAGCTTTTTGTCTATGCTACAAGTTGCAAGAATTTTTCCCCTACTTGTCCTTTTTTTAATAGTTCTTTTCTATTTCAAATTGTTAAAATTGTAGTCTAAATTTTAACAATTTGAAATAGAAAATAAATTATTTGTTTGAAAATAAATAATTATTTTCAATTGGCAATTAATTTTACAGTAATTTAATGATTTGATCTATTTGAAATTTATCCTTCTGTATTTGTGTTGTATGTATTTAACATTTTTAAAACTTTCAAGATGGCATCTAGTTGTTCCAAGGAAATTTTTAAAATATATCATATTTTGTCCAATTAAGTTGAAATGTCACAATTTTTCCTGTGTATTCCACTACATGGAATTTATATTCTATTCTATTGATCTGCCTATCACATGCCAATACTGATAGCAACAAAACGATGGAATTCTTGAGAATTAACTTAAAAAGAAATATGCAGGAATCATAAAAAAGAAATTTCAAAATACTCTTAAGGAAATGATATGGATGCTATGTTCTTGGATAAGGACAGTCAACATGATCAAGATGTCAATTCTTCTTAAAATAATTAGTAAATTTAACATAATAAAAATACTAACAGATTTTTTGGAATATTCAGAGAAGCTGAGTCTAAAGTTTATGTTGAAAAATAAGTGAATGAAAGCAGTCAGGAAAAAATTGATAACAAAGTGTGATGAGAAGGGACTAACACTATCAGATATTCAAATATGTCATAAATCCACAAAACATAAAAAGTGTTATATTGGTGAATGTGTATACCTTGATATGTATTTCAATCACTATGTCACCAGAAATTGATTTGTAAGTATTTTATTTTTTATTGTGGATTAACTATGCTCTTTTTTCAATGAGTTTCACATCCAGGGTATAGAAGAAAGATAGTTTCAGGTACAGTAGGAGGCTGAGGTGAGAGTATAAAAGCCTTCTATAGGAGTCATACAAACTAGCTAATTACAAATCTTGTCATCTTATGGAATATTGCTTTTTGAGTGAATCTTTACTACATGATGCTTTGATTGAAATTAAGCCATGATTTTCTTCTAAAAGACATTTAAATGACCTAGACTATTTTAACTAACTTTTCTTGAAGTATGTTTAAATTTTTAAAAAACCTGCACTGTTTGTCTCTTTTTAGAAAATCTTTTTCTGTTTCCTTTTATACATATATTATCCAGTGAAATATTGACCATAACAAAGAGAATTCTGAATGTCCTATTCCTACAATTTCTGTCTTTCAACAACATGTACTCCAAGAGTACTTTTACTCTCATATCCTCAGGAAAGAGTTGATACATAGAACCAAAACAAATACATTAACAAAAAGGAATGAATGACATGATTTGAAAGCAGGTCAAATTAAGCCTTAAATAAATCTGTATTTTTTTTTTCATTTACAAAAACAATACATTGCCATTCAATGAATTTAAGCAATGAATGTTTGTGCAGAAGTAATCAACTCTAGTACTTCCTTAAACTCTGTGTTAACTGTTTGGTATGTATACTTCCTGATACAACTTTTTTTATACATAAAAACATAGATAAAACATAATTTTTTAAACAAAGTTACCTATTGTTCTGTAGTTTTCTGTATTCACTTAATATTTTGTGAATAACTATTGCAGGTCTGTTTAATAAATACTATCAAGTATTTTCTTATTTAACATTTTAATCAGCTTAAAATAATTTTGGGGTGTTTTCATTCTAATTTTGTAATCCCAGACTACTTTTCTAAAAAGGAAGATGAACACCAATCAAAGTGTTTTCCCAGGACACTAGAATGTAAGTTCCAATGAAGGCCAAGATCTTTATCTTCCTGGATCAGATCAGTTTATTTAATGAATAAACTTCAGCTAGTCAGTGTCAGGACAACTGGAGAATGAGTGGGGAGATGAGGATAGGCTATCAGGGGAAAGGTTTGTTCTTCACATCATTTAATAAGAATCAACATGTTAGTTGGTTGAATTGTATCTGTGCTTAAATTTTTCTTTGATGGCTGATCATGTAGCAAAATGGTTCTTCTTGATCTTAATAATGTAATAAAATGGATATCCAGTAAATTTACCTTTCTAATGTCCTAAGATTACCCTGAGAAGATTAGTTAGTTAAAAAAAAAAACAACTGGAGAACATTAATTAAATTCTATCATGTTGTTATAGCAAATGTTACAGCAGGTGGTCCTGAGGACAAACCTAGGGGCACACAGAGAGTCGGAAAATCAAAGTTATCAAAGTTTATTTGCTGGGGGGGGGGGCTTGGCACCAAATTCTAAGCACCAGCACCATCTACCCAATTTTTCCCACTTTTATTAAGTTGAGGTGGTCTGAGGGGTGGGGTATCAAGTGTAGTTCATGAGTCAGATAATAGGTTAATATTATGTTGATGTGCATGGCAATAGATTCAGTGTTATGCTGATGAGAGGCAATAGACTAGTTGATGGGCCAGATAACAGGGTAGTATTACGGTGAAGTGAGTCTTCAGTGAGTGGTGGGGGTCTCCGGTGTCTGATGCGCCAAGTAACAGATGTGGGTTTCCCTTATCAATGTGATTTATTGATATTCTCTTCCCTGATAAAAGGAGTTGAAGGAAACAAGAATACCTCACCTCAAAATATACTAAAATATACTTCTTTGGCATATTTCAAGAGGGCTATTCAGAGGGGCTGCAGACACAACAATAGCCCTGCAAAGCTGTCTTTTGCGGGGTTATTTCCATCTGTAGAGAAAATCTACATTAGTGAAATAAACAACCAAGCTTCTTCTGAGGCCCCCATTATGTGGATCTAGGAAAGATTAACTCATAGGAAAAGGAGCTAAAGTCTGACAGTTTCCAAGGTCTGACAAAGGAACATTACCACAGGCTACCATCTATTCTTTCTAAGGTCAGCTCTGAGATTACTTGAGATGTTTTCATCTGCACAACAAGACAGCCTTTGCTCTCTATGCTTTCAGTCCTTCACTCTCTCCCATAACCTTTGAAGACATGTACCTCTCCCCTAAGCCCCAAACCCCTATCCTTTCTGTAACTTCAGGATGCTATAAAACAACCATCCGGCCAGTTAGTGTAAGGACCAGGACCTAGGGGACATGTATCTAAATCTCAGAATTAGGTTGTGAGAGCAGGATGGAGGAAATATCAAAAAATGAAGACCCTTATTTTTAGTGCAGTAGTAGCCCTTAGAATGCTAGAAACCTTTACGGCCACTCAGTATTATCGTGTTCAACCTCCAAGTAAGAGGCATCTGAGTATTTCATTTTGTGAATTGAAAGGGAAAGATTCTTGGTCTTATTTTGTGCTACTGCACTGATGGCCCTTAAGTGCACTCTTCCTTGGCCTTTGGCTCTATCTGGAGACAAAAGTCACCAGGTCATGTGGTTTTCAGATGATCTAGGACATCTAGAATTTTGAAGTTGTTATGCAAAGGAGGAGAACAAAGACTTAGTTGATTCAGGGGAATTAGTTATAAAGATTCAATCAAGCTTTGAACTTCTTTGTATGCAATTCTACACTTTTTAAGATGCAAATCATTTTGTCAGATAAACCAGAGGAGATCTGTTGAAAAATACTGTGGACTTTGGCAGTTTAATAAAAGGCCTGTTTTTAAGGCATTGCCTTATGTGTATGGGTCACGTCAGGTGATCTCATTTTGATGCTACTTAGATTTAATGAAGGGGCAATAACTTCTGGCAAATGGTGCTGCAATGTAATAAAGAAAACACAGTAAGTGTGGAAGAGGCCAGGTTCTATCCTCATTTCTGTAGCTAAGAATCTTTGTGAAGCCAAACAGATTACTTAAACACCCTGAGCCTTTGTTTCTCCATGCACAAAAAGAGTAAATGTTAACATCTTCTTTTTTTTTTATTGCTGCAAATTACAGGGGTACAAATGTTTAGGTTATGTATATTGCCTTTGCCCCACTCGAGTCAGAGCTTCAAGCGTGTCCATCCCCCAGATGGTGCACACCACACCCATTAGGTGTGAATATATCCATACTGCCTTCTCCTTCCCATCTGCCAGACACCTGATGAATGTTACTATTGTATGTGCACTTAAGTGTTGATCAGTTAATACCCATTTAATGGTGAATACATATGGTGCTTGTTTTTCCATTCTTGTTTTACTTCACTTAGTAGAATGGGCTCTGTTAGGTCTGGAGCCGAGAGTGAGACATGAAGCCTTATGTGTAGCAAAATTCTGTTTTATTTTGAGCTTTTGGGTGGAGATGGGTGAAGGCAAAAAAGTGTCCACCACAAGGGAAGGGAAAACCTCAGGTTTTATAGATGGTTTTTCCAGGGGAAGTTAACAGCATCTGCAGAGGTAGGGGAGGGGGGTATCTTCATCCTTATCAAAGGGGATAGGAATGCAGCTGCCTGTGGTCAAAGTTAGATTTACAACCTTGGACTCTCCAGACTCCCGAGGCTTTTGTTTCACAGGCTTTATGATATTTTTCAGGTTTCCACTCTAAGTAAACCTAACAGGCTACAGCTCTATCCAGGATAATACAAGAGGTGCTAGATCACCATTGTTTTTTGTGGCTGAGTAGAAATCCATGGTATGCATATAGCACATTTTATTAATCCACTCATGGATTGATGGGCACTTGGGTTGTTTCTACATCTTTGCAATTATGAATTGTGCTGCTATAAACATTCAAGTACAGATGTCTTTTTTATAGAATGTCTTTTTTTCCTTTGGGCAGATGCCCAGTAATGGGATTGTTGGGTCAAATGGTAGTTCTACTTTTAACTTTTTGAGGTATCTCCATATTACTTTCCATAGATGTTGTACTAGTTTGCAGTCCCAGTAGCAGTGTATGAGTGTTCAATTCCTGACAGAGCTGTAGAAACCATCAACTGAGATAATGTGCAGAAAATTAGATCAGTGCCTAGCGCACAGGAATTGGTCAACAAGATTAACTAGTATTATTACCGGTAAGAATGAAATAACATTCTCAGCTTGAAAGTATTTATATTGGTGTGTTTAACTGTAAATTCCTTACACTTCTCTGTTGGAGAGATGTCTAGCCAACCTGTGGGCTCAACTTTTCTGGTTTTGTTTGGCCAGCACTATAGTTTGCTTTTAAAACTCTTATTTTGGCTGGAACTTGAGTGTCAGAAAGCTTAGTGGAGATGAATATAGAAGAGAGAATATTATTTAACAATTATACTTGTCTTGCAATATAGCTTTGAATCTATTTGGCCGACCTGTCCAGAGTGGTGCTGAAGACATCTTTTGCCCTCTCAATGGCCTGAAAAGAGCTGTCAAAAATTGATTTTCCGTTCCACTTTAACAAGCCCATTCTGAGACATTATAGTTTCCATAGTTAAGTACTTCTGAAATACATATTCCTTAATTGACAGATTATTTCAGCTCCTTCAGAGCCATTGCCATCTATTATGCTGAGAAATCTTAGTATTCAACTGTCATTAAATTAATATGTATATATGTAGTAGAAACTGGTATGAAGAAAAGTTACTGCACTGAGGGTTATGATAGAAAAGCAAACATTTCAAATCTGTCAAAGTGTGACTGTGTGGTTAGAAAGCATGGCATTTTTAATGTATAATTTAATAGTCATAAATTTGCATCTCTCTAAAATAATATGAATTGTTGGTCTTGTTATTGTCCTCCAATTATGTATTAGTTCCTCATTACTATAGTTTTGTAAGAGATGAATAAACTTAGCCTTAAGCTCATTCTCTCTAGTTTTTCTGGTTAAGTCTATATACAGACCTGAAATAAAATATCAAAGAAATAAACAAACCAATATAACCAAGTACAACAGAAATGAGATTGCTTTTGTCCCTTCTAACGCCCATTCTTTAGGCAAAAGCCAGAGTGATCTTTTCAAACTGTAAATCAGATCATGTTATTCCCTTGCTAAGAAAGGCTTTATTACCTTTCCAATGAATCTAGAGAAAAAATCCAAATTCCTTCCTTGACAGGTCTTACATTATCTGGGTCCTGCCTCCATCTCTGTCCTCATCTTCTTCTGTCTTCCCTCCAAATCGTCTTGTTATTCCTCCAAATGCACAGTTTGGTTCAACTTTAAGGACTTTGCCCTTGCTGTCCCCTGTCCCTGATGATTTATATTACATAGTTTTTAGGTCTCAGCTCAAAGGTCTTTTCCTCAGTGAAGCCTTCCGTGACTACTCACTGTAAATTAGCACCCTCACCTTCCACACACTATCATTTTGAGGTTTAAAAAAATTATTATGTAATACAGTACTCATCACCACCCCAAATTATCTTCATCTCTGTTTTCTCATTTGCCATTTATCTTTTCCCACTAGCATGAAGGCAGGATCTTATTAACCTTATTCACCTAATTAACCTTATTCTTCTGGGGCCCCCATTATGTGGATCTAGGAAAGATTAACTCATAGGAAAAGGAGCTAAAGTCTGACAGTTTCCAAGGTCTGACAAAGGAACATTACCACAGGCTACCATCTATTCTTTCTGAGGTCAGCTCTGAGATTACTTGAGATGTTTTCATCTGCACAACAAGACAGCCTTTGCTCTCTATGCTTTCAGTCTTTCACTCTCTCCCATAACCTTTGAAGACATGTACCTCTCCCCTAAGCCCCAAACCCCTATCCTTTCTGTAACTTCAGGATGCTATAAAACAACCATCCGGCCAGTTAGTATAAGGACCAGGACCTAGGGGACATGTATCTAAATCTCAGAATTAGGTTGTGAGAGCAGGATGGAGGAAATATCAAAAAATGAAGACCCTTATCTTTAGTGCAGTAGTACCCCTTAGAATTCTAGAAACCTTTACGGCCCAGTGCCTGAATTTATCCCCAGTGCCTGAATCTGTATCAAGCACATAGTAGGCTCTCAATAAATATTTGGAAGAATCATATGGTGATCCCTCAGAGAGGTGGTATATAACTCTTAGGTTCCTGGTAAAGTGTGCTATTACCTAAAGGAAGTTCTCATCTAAGCTCTGCATTTATTATACTTAGCTGCTAGATCTTAGACAAGGTATCCACATGGTCTTTAAAAGTAGAACAAATAAATTAATAAGGGATACTCTCTATTTTTAATATTTCAAAAAGACTGATGAAAATATTACATTTTATTCATATTAAATTTGTAGAGAGAAAATACAATATCAATTTTTTTGGTTTTGTCTAGATTTCTATTAGTTCAGAATAGATAGTATTTTGTGCCTCTTATTTATAAAAAATGTGAACAATTCAAGGATAATTTAACTTTCTAGTAAAAAATCTTTTGAATGGGAAAATAAAAGAATATATTATGGAGGATGAAAAATTCTGTGATTCTTAGGGCATAAGTCAGAATTCATAGTTGTAAGTGAAATAGTTCTTTCTAGCCAGTTGCATCATAAAAGAGATTTTAAAAAGAATGGCAGGTACATCACAGAATCTCCGAGACAGCAAGTAGCAATCCCTAAACACACCTTGGGATTGCAAAATAATGATACTCTAAGTCCATCATTGTAAGATTGAATTGTCACATAGCATTGATTGGTTAAAGCATATACATTATTTAACTTGATAAGTAATACCAAATTTATATTCACAATTCATATGACCAATAGTGAAAGGGAAAGCAAGGCCTTTCCCTTACATTTTTGCCCAATGACAAGGGTTTGGGGGATCCTTGGCTATCTGTTAGTTCAAGGCTATGTGGAGACATCTTTCATATTTTTCTGCATGGCCACTACAGAATTATTTTTTCTCCTAGAGATGTTGCCACTCTAGGAATTCAAATAGACTTTTAGGGTATAAATCCCTCTGCCCTTTGATCCTTCAACCTTTTGTGAGGTCTTTCTAACTCCCCAAAATACCAATCCAAAAAGCAAGGCCCAGGCCAGGTGCAGTGGTTCACGACTGTAATCCTAGCACTCGGGAAGACTGAGGCGGGAGGATCACTTGAGGTCAGAAGTTTGAGACCAGCCTGAGCAAGAGTGAGACCCTGTCCATACTAAAAAAAAAAAAAAAAAAAAATAGAAAGAAATTAGCTAGACAACTAAAATTATATATATAATTATATATGTAATTATAATATATATATTATATAATAGATTATATATATATATATATATATATATATATATAATAGCTGGGCACGTGGGCATGTTGGCACATGCCTATAGTCCTAGCTATTTGGGAGGCTGAGGCAGGAGGATTGCTTGAGCCCAGGAGTTTGAGGTTGCTGTGAGCTAGGCTGATGCCACGACACTCTAGCCTGGGCAACAGAGCGAGATTCTGTCTCAAAAAAAAAAAAAAAAAAAAAAAAAAAAGCAAGGCCCAGAATTATTTCTCTCTCTGGGTATCACAATCACAAGCCTTTGGGCTCCTTCTCTCTTCTCTGTCACTTTCTCTCCCAATTCTAAAGAATATTTTTGTAATCTGAATTGCAGTGATTCCCTACTGTTACTCACATGATGATTCTTCCAAACATTTTCTATGCCCAGGTCCTCTCTAATTTTGCTAAAACAAACATCACAATATAGTGGCAAAATTGTGTTAAAATTTGGCTATAGATTAGTTTGTTTGGCTAGGCAGTATTTTTAAAAGAAATTAAATTTGAAACTTTTAGATGGGCCAAATACTTTTTTTCCAAGAAAACATTTCTCACAGAAACAAAGAAATAAAAATCTTAAATAAATGTTTAAAATATTTTTTCTCCACTTGTGTCTTTCTTTGACCAATTGGAAATTCTTGGAAACTTCTTCAAAGATAAACACTGGGTCTCCTCTCTTTTCCTCTTTATTCTGCTACTAGGCTATCTTATCCATGCTCAAGCCTCTAATACCCATTTGTATAGTCTTTTATTTGACATCTCTACTTTCTCGTCTTGAAGATTCCCACACTCAACAATTGCAAAGCCAAATTCATGATCACTCCTCCCTGGTCTTCTTCCATTGTGCCTTATTTCAGAATACTACCATAGTCCTGCTGGTAGTAAAAACTCAAACAAAATAAATAAAACAAACAACAAATCTTGGAGTTATCCTTGATATCATTTTCTTGCTCATCCTCTATACCCTGCATATCCACCCTTACTATCATTAAGTCCTTTAGATGGCTGCCTCTAAAATATGAGTCTGTCTACTCGTCTCCATTTCTACCATAATCTCTCAAGTTGTAGATACCATTATCTCTTAACAGTCTCCTAACTGATCTCCTTGCATTCATTTTTTCTTCAAATTAGTTATCTACTAGAGTCTGTGTGAAATTTTTAAAATGCAAATCTAATCATGTTAGTCAACTTCCCCAACTACTTCAAAGAGTACAAAGGCTCTGTAATTCTAAGATGAAGACCACAATCTTCACAGGGTCTACACAGCTTTGCATGGCCTTGCCTCAGGCTTTCCCTTCTAGTCTTGTTCCATACTGCTTCTGGATTTCCCTGCTCTAACCACACTGGCTTCCTTTCTTTCCATAAACTGGCCATATTCCCTCTTGCCTTAAGACCTGGGCAATGACACCCACCCCTACCCCCAGGGTAGATAACTCCTGTTCCTCTTTCAGATTTCAGCTCAGAAATCACTTTCTTGGAGAAACTTTCTCCAGTTCCCCTGAAGACCTCAGGTCCCCATGGTATATGTGTCATAATGCTATGTATTTTCTTTTTAAATCTAGAGTGGACATTTGTGCACTCGTCATTCTTGAAATATCTGGGGTCAAGGTATTTGGGAACAAACACAACTAATTCTTGGTAAGCATACAGTTCAAATGGTGAGGAGAAAAAGAGCACAGTAAATCAAAGAGGGGCTATGAGTCTCAAATATGCAATATGCTATGGGCACCTGTCAGCATATTGAACAGTGGGAATGGAGATCACTAACAGATACACTGGTTGTGGATTTATATTGCCATAACAAATGATCACCAACTTAATGGTTTAAAATAACACATTTATTCTTTCACAGTTCTGGATGTCAGAAGTAAGAAATTTCACTGAGCTGAAATCAAGGTGGCTTCAGGGCCAAATTCTCTCCCGAAGCACTAGGGGAAATTCTGTTTCCTTGAGTTTTTTTTTTTTTTTCTATAAATGCATTCTTCATATTTCTTGGTTCATGGTGCATGGTCCCTACCTCAATCTTCAAAGCCAGCAGTGTAGAATCCTGGTTCAGTCATCAAATTATCTTCTTTTCCTTTGGTAGCATCTCTCTGCCTTCCTCTTATAGGACACATGTGTTTACATTGGGCCCACCTAGATAATCCATGATAATCTCTCTACCTAAAAATCCTTATCTTAATCACATCTGCAAATTACCTTTGTCATGTAAAGTAACACATACACATGTTACAGGAAGTAAGACATGGACAGCTTGGGGGCCATTATTTAGCCTATCACAGTCTCTCTTATGTATTAGATTTTCAGCTCCAAGAGGGCAAAGCTTACATCTATTTTTGTTCACTGCTGTGCTTAGTGGATTCTTGACCTATAGTAGACACATATAAAATATTTTCTAATAAGTGAATGAATATGTTTTTGCATATCCTTTTGGTTATCAGCCATATATGGCTCAGTTTAAAGGTTTTTTTAATATTTATTTTGTTGGATTAGAGTATAGCACTTTAAATCTCTCATTTACTAATTCTTAATTACTTAATATCAGCACTAATATTATTTAATAGGTATTCAATAAGAGAAATACATAAATTTAGAGCTTTGAAATAATTTGTTCCAAAGTTTATTTCATAGAGGAGAGAATAGAGATTTAGGGATTAGAAAATGACTAGCTTAAGAGTAGACTGTGAGAGAAAGTCCCAGTTAGGATATGAACTGAGATTGTAACAGAGATAAAGGGCAAAAAATATTACAAGTTGTCTCTTTAACCACCCCCTCACCCTTTTTGGGAATTAAAACCTGCATTTCTGCCTGAGGCCAATAATCAAAGGGGCAGAAAAATATTCTTTGCTGTTTGTTTTCTAGTATCTTAAACCACAGGAGATGGCTCAACAGAATTGTCCGGAGGTCACAAGATCATCTTCACTGTACATAAGATCAACCAAACCCATCAATTACAGTTAAATGACAATAGTCCAAGGTTACAACATGTGACACTGGTTACATAGACCTGAGCCCAATCTCTGAAAACCGCCTTTTAAAAATCCATACATTTCTGCCTAAAGGCAGGACAGTGGTCTTTCCAGATACTTATCTGCTGCCCTCCCCATTTGCCAGCAAATTAATAAACTTCTCTTTCCTTTTCCTAAAACCACTTTTCCTCATTCTTCATTCTCATTGATTCAGCCTCTGGAACAAGTACTGAAATTTCGGTAACAAATCATGCTTGTATTACTAATAGTTAGCTCAGGCCACCATAACAAAATACTACAGACTGAGTGGGTTAAGCAACAGTAATTTATTTCTCACAATTCTGGAGACTGGAAGTCCAAGATCAAGGTTTCAGCAGGGTTGGTTTCTGGGGAGGCCTCTCTTCCTGGCTTGCAAATGGCTGCCTTCTCACTATGTCCTCACATGATCTTTCCTCTGTGCAAGCACAATGAGAAAGAGCTCTCTGGTGTATCCTCCTCTTCTTATAAGGACACCAATACTATGAATTAAGGCCCAACACTTATGACCTCATTTAACTTTAATTACCTCTTTAAAGGCCCTATCTCCAAATACAGTCACACTGGAGAAGGTTGGGGCTTCACCAGATGAATTCTGAGAGGGCATAATTCAGTCAATAACAATACTCATTGAACCGAATGAGATCATGTGATATATTGAGGTTGTTTCTATCACTTACCAGTTGTGAGACTAGGGGAAAGTTTTTATTTCCATATTTTAGTTATGTCTTCTATAAAATGAATGAAATATTTATCTTTAATATTTGTACTAAGGATTAAATTACACAATGCATCTAAGATAACAAAAAATGTTAGTGAGTCTTGTCATTTCTTTAAATAGTTCATGGAATATTTAGTCATCTGAATGCATTTTTTTGTTTGTGACTTTCCTTTAAGAGCAATCACCAAACAGAGAAAAAAATTCTATAAAAGAGACTACTCAAGAAGGATGCAATGCAAAGCTGATTATATATATGTTTTGGAATTCTTAAGAATAGATGGTTAGGAACTAAATGTTGACTGATTCTTAGTTGGAATGGCTAGAACAGCTAATTTATCCTGATAGCTCACATTTCCAAATAACTCAAAGCTAACACACATAAAAGGTAAAGATTTAGTAGCTTGATTTTTACCTTTAAGTATTTATCAAGTAAAGGATCTTAGGGAATTTAGTCCTTGCTTTTCCTTCCAAGATAGAAAATCATAATTCTATAATACTGAGTAAATGTCTCAGTGTAAAAATGAATCATGAAAATGATAGCTTAGATTTCTGTCAGAAGGCCCCTTAATCTTACTCAATACACAGAAAAAAAGAGAAAATCATGAACCCTATGTGACATACAAAATTGCCTCACTCATAGAAAGCTAAAACAAGGAAACAAGGAAGTCTTGGGAGCATTTACTGTAGTCAAAGAAAAAAATAGAGAGTGGAATATATTTTTTTTTTTTTTTTGCAGAAAATTAGAGCCTCAGGCACTAGGAGGCCTGTACAACAATATTCACTGTAGCATTGTTTGTAAAAGAAAGAAAACTCTGGAAACAGTCCAACTGTCCATTAATAAATGAACGATTAAATAAGTCATAGTACATTTATGTTCTGGAATATGACACAGCAGTTAAAACAATGATGTAGGTCCTTATTTACATACATAGAAAGAATACAGATATGTTATTAAGTTGAGAAGCCAAACTGCTGTTTGTGTTAAAAATAAAACAAAACATTATTTACTTATGTTTTATTTATACAGAGGAGCACCTAAAAGTATACACACCATAATGATAGAATATTGGTTACCTCTTTTCTTGTTTTAGGAGGGGGTAGTTCTGTGACTGAATACAGTAGACAAGAAGTATTTCGGCTTTATCCATTTTGTGAGATTTTTTTAACCATAAAACATGTTTTCATTAGTTATTAACTAATTACTATCATATTGTGATATCATTATATTGTGATGATTTGGCTGTAATAGAATTCTAGGCAGAAATCATTTCCTAATGGTACTTTAAAAAGATTGTTCCATTGTCTTCTGACATTCACTATGGGCAATTGTATTAGGGTAAAGGTAATTCTCATTTCTATGGAAATGACCTATTTTTATCTCTCAGGAAGTCTTTAGAATTTCTTTATCCTCAGTATTTTTAAATTTCACAGTGTTTTAAAATATCACATGGACCTTTAAACTAGATTTTCCAATTAAAGAATCACTTCCCTTTTTAAGTTTTAAAAATTTCTTATTTATTAACTAATTTTCTCTTCTATGCTTCTTTGGTATAGCTTTCTGAAACTTATGGATTAATTTTCTATATCTCTAATATTTTCTTTCATAATTTTATTCACTTTGCTTTTTGGGGTCAATAGTCTGGGAAATTTTCTGAACTTTATCTACCAACCTTTTATTTAACTTGATATTCCAAAAATCATATTTTTGATTTCAAAATGATCTTGAACCATTTCTTTACCATTGCATCCTATTCTTGTTTGATGTATACAATAATACCACAAAACTCTTTGTGCACTCTGCTTTTAAGTTTTCATCTGTTCCTAAAACTCTTTCTCTCCAGAAGCTCATTATTTGTTTATCTTAATCTTTTTCATTATGGTTAGATTTCTTCCCCAATGTCAGAAGATCCTTGGCTTTTAGTTCAAATACAAGTACAAATATAAATACATTTATAGGAAGGCTGACTGTGAGTTAATTTTATGTATCAACCCGACTGAGCCATGGGGTGCCTGGATACTTAGTCAAACATTATTCTGAGTGTGTCTGTGAGGATAGTCTTAGGTGCAATTAACATATGAATTGGTAGACTCAGTAAAGCAGATTGTCAACCCTAATGTACTTTGGTGTCACTTAATCAACTGAAGACCTGAATGGAACAAAAAGGTTCCTCCTTCCTGACTACTTGAGCTGGAACTTTGATTTCTAGTCTTCAGACTCAGACTGAAACATTGGCTTTTCTTGGGCCTTAAGCCTGATGGCTTTTGGACTAGAATTTACACTATTGACTCTCCCGGTTCAGGCCTTCAGACCCATATTGGAATTACACCATCAGCTGTCTGAGTCTTCAGCTTGCCAACTCACCCTGCAGAACTTGGAACTTGTCAGCCTTCATATTTACTAGAGCCAATTCCCTATAATAAATCTCTTTATATATATATATATATACTCATCCTATTGGTTCTCTCTGGAGAACCCTGACTAATATAATGACCAAGAATATTTTGAAAATGACTGTCATGAACTTTACATTGAAGGGATCGGGTACAGTGCAGTCAGGGAGATGACTATCATGCTCAGACTCCCGAATTCCAGAATAAAGAGGCTGTCTTCTGGGATACCCTAATCCACCATAGATGCCCTAATTTACCCCAGATAATTTGATTTCTTTTATTTGAATAGCCCTTCTTTATCTGTTAAGAGATAGGGAATGTACAATACCATATTGTATGCTGTTTTGCCCACATGTGTTGGAGAAGTACTGAGGAAGCCAATATTTCCATGTATAGATTTCACTTTATCACCACTTTTCACTCTTTCATCAGTCATGCCTACCAGTTCCCATGCTGAATTCTTTTCCAGGGCTCTTCCAACTCAGTTACTTCTCTTCTCTTACTGCAAATCATCCCTGTGTAAGGAGTCTAGGGTTTGGTTTTCTCATGTTTTCTTCATCTGTTATCATTTTTCTATTATCTCCCTGCATTCCAGAAATTGTTGAAATCCCTTATCTAATAATGACTTGCATTTTATTTTTTCATTCTTAGGGGTTCATCCTTTTTTGAATAGCTTTGTTATTATTTTAATTGAGCTTTTGAGAGACAAGAGAAAAACTTATGTGGCCTTTTGCTATCTTTAGCCAAAGAAGGGCTTTGGGGTGCTTTGGGCTGTAGAAGAAAAAGAAGGTTGAAAGGAGGAAGTTCTTTTGATTATTTTTTTTCTGTATGTAGCAATGGTATTTTCTAGATTAAAACTAGCGTGCATCCTATATGACTTTTCATAGTCCTGTAGTAGGGTATGGGGTGTTTTTGGTTTTTTGTGTGTGCATTTTTACCTATGAATATGATTTTTTCCTTATGCAATATTGGAGGCTCATCAAAAACCATGGCTCTTCAAAGTGGAGAATAAGTCTGTAGCAAAAGCTCTAAAATATAAATGATATAAATGATAGATGATAGATAATTATCGAGGTGAATCTAATCTCTGAGCTTGGGGATAGGGTGGAGGTGGAAGTTAATTTAAAGCAGGAAAGAAAAATAATGGTTTTGGTTATATAGCAAAAATGTTATTCTAGCTTTGGCTACAGTTGTGGCAAGACCAAAAAGGGCTAAATACAAATGTCTATTTCACTATATTGTCTATGAGGCATAAGGATTGATGTGATGAAACCCATAGGAAGAAAAGCAGTATCCTTTCTGATCCTATAATTAAGCACCTCTTCTTGTCAGGTTCAGGTTTTATCAAAACACCTCTCCTCCATCTTTATTGCTGGCCAATGACAAACATGGTTTTCTGGTCTTCCTTCTCCTCTACTTGTATGCACAAGATCTAGGTTTTCTAGATCTTGGAATATCCCTCTGAAAATCCTCCAAAACCAGTAAAATTTATGCAAATACATGGCTCCTCCCTGTTTCAATAATTACTTGATCTTCAATTTCTACCATTCATCACAGCCTGGGTGAGAAATGCCCAGTTTATAATTGAAACCACATTTCCAAACAAAACAAGGCCTTGATTTATGTATAGAACTTCACTATGCTTCAAGGCTTCTCTGGCCCATTCTGGACAAAGAGAATGAATGTTTTACTCTCAGTGGTCATGGTCTGAGAGGTCAAAATTAGACCTCCCTCCCACACTTCATAGATTGCTTGAATTTTAAACCTGAAAGAATCCTTACTCATTTCACAGATGAAGAAACTTAGGCCCAGAGACATAGTAATTTGTTCAAGGTCAAGCATTTAGTTTGTCAAACACTTGGGTCTATATCCCTTGTTTTCTGTCTATTATATTCAGTTCTTCCACAATAATCAAAATAATACTAGCAGCTGAGCTTCTATAGCTATTAAGTGCAAAGTTTACATTTATCTTTATAATAGCTCTGAGGTAGGTATAAGTTTTATCATGCCCATTTGACAGATAAGAAAGATGAAGCAAAGAGAGGTTAAATAACCTGTCTGACATCACACAGTTAGTAACTTGCAGACTCAGATTGAAAACCAAGCAGACTGGCTCCAAAATTTATATCTTCTGCCATAGTATGACTCTACATGATGAGGCCCTTATTTCAGTGGTTGTGTTTCTAAAATGAAACTCCTCTTACTAATTTCCAGTGTGATAAATAGTATAAATAACTTTCTAAGCATAGAAGTAATTCACCTTCTATGCTTTGTCAACGATATATTGGGCAGAAAGCCCAGCAAACTTGGATAAGAAAATGATAGAACAGAGAACTTAGGAAGACGTCTCATTTTAGTCCAGACATAATCTGGAGAGGCACTGGAACATAGCTGAGGCATTGCCATTAAAAAATGAAATAATAAAATATGGACAGCTAAGGTTGGAGGATCGTTTGAGCTCAGGAGTTCAAGACCAGCCTGAGCAAGAGTGAAACCCCATCTCTACTAAAAATATAAAGAAATTAGTTGGACAACTAAAATATATATAGGAAAAAAATTAGCTGAGCATAGTGGTGCATGCCTGTAGTCCCAGCTACCGGGGAGGCTGAGGCAGGAGGATCGCTTGAGCCCAGGAGTTTGAGGTTGCTGTGAGCTAGGCTGACGCCATGGCACTCTAGCCTGGGCAACAGAGTGAGACTCTGTCTCAAAAGAAATAAAAATAAATAAATAAATAAACAATAAAACATGTACAGTGTTACCCAGAGTTGCAAAATCTTTTTGTATTCTCCTTTTCTCACTAGGAATTTTGCCAGTAGCTATTAAAAAAAACAGGTCATGTCTTCTGCTGCACTTTCAGACTCTGTACATACTAATATAAACTGGAACTAAAAAACATTCATCACTGTAAAACCTTGCCTTGCAGGCTCAGATGAAAAACTTGCCTCCAGCTCTCCTTATAACCTTTAGCCCATGCGGAAACCTTGTGACTATGAGCCCAAGCAGTTCCCCCTTGTAAGGGAAGTCAGCTCTTGGCACCTCAAACCTTTATAAACAATAGCTATATCAAGTATAGATATATTTGTTATCTATTACGGCATAAAAATTCAGCTAAATACATAATGACTTAAAAAACAATTTATTGTTTCTCATGATTCCATGGGTTGGTTAAGCAGCTCTTCTGTGAGATTTGCCTGAAATCACTCATGCAGCTGTATTCAGCAGAAGGAGAGGGGCCAGTAGAGTTTCAGTTCTGCTGAAATAGCTGGGAGAGCAGGACCTTTGCTCCACATGGTTTTTCATCTCAGACTTTTCACAGCATGGTTGTCTCAGTTTTCCATGAGAGCAACAGAAGAAGCTGTAAGATCTCTTAGGCCTTTACTTCAGAGCATGTGCAGCATGACATCTATCACATTCAAGCAAATTATAAGGTCAATTCTCATTCAATGTTAGAGATGACTGCAAAAGTCCATGAATTCAAGGCGGTATGATTCACTGGGGGTTATTTTGTAGCAATCTGTCAGTCACTGAAGCCTTTTTAAGAAAGATCAGTCTTTCTCTTCTGTGATTGCCTGGAGTAATAACAGCTCAAACAAGAGGAGAAATAAGCATTTATTAGCGAGGACCCCTTCCAGAAAAAGGCATCATGCCAAGGGAAATGTAAGACATATAGTCATTTATTGAACCTTTCTTTATTTTAAATAATTTCCATGGCATCTATGTGACTTTTACATCATCACAGACATAAGGGGGTGGGAGAAGTATGGACTTCATCCCAGGATGCAGTGGAGTATTTCTGGCTTAAAGTTGATTAGGGCTGAAAGAGGGAGGGAAGGTAGTTGTATAGAATGTAATGTTTCCACAGGGATGTCATATTCTGAAAACATGGTTAACAAAATAAATATGCATATAGAGAAGAGGAAGGAGATTACTGTAAGACTATTTTTTTTTAACTTCAGGATATTACAGGGATACAAATATTTTGGCTACATGAATTGCTTTTGTATAGTTTGAGTCAAAGTTATTAAGTGTGCCCATTACCAGATAGTGTGCATTGTACCCATTAGGTGTGATTTCACCCATTTCCTCCTCCACCACCCACCTGCTTGATTTCCGTTGAGTTTTACTTCCATATGTATACATGGGTGTTGATCAATTAGTTCCAATTTAATAGTGAGTAAAATCATGTTTGTTTTTCCATTCTTCTGATACTTCACTTAGAAGAATGGTCTGCAGTTCCATCCAGGTTGTTGTAAAAGGTATTAGATCACCATTTTTTATGGCAAAGTAGTACTCCACGGTATACATATCCTACATTTTATTAATCCACTCATGGACTGATGGGCACTTGGGTTGATTCCACACCATTTGCAATTATGAGTTGTGCTGCAATAAATATGCTAGTGCAAATGCCTTTTTGATAAAATGTGTTTTTCCCCCCCTTTGGGTAAATACCCAGTGGTAGGATTGCTGGATCAAATGGTGGGTCTTGCAATTATGAGTTGTGCTGCAATAAACATGCTAGTGCAAATGTCTTTTTAATAAAATGGTTTTTTTCCCCCTTTGGGTAAATACCCAGTAGTAGGATTGCTGGATCAAATGGTAGGTCTACTTTTAGTTCTTCAGATATCTCCATACTACTTTCCACAGAGGTTGTACTAGTTTGCAGTCCCACCAAAAGTGTACAAATGTTCCTTCCTCTCCAAATCCACACCAGAAACTGTTGGTTTGGGACTTTTTGATAAAAGCCTTTCTTACTGGGGTTAGGTGATATCTCATTGTGGTTTTGATTTGCATTTCCCTGATCATTAAATATGAGCATGTTTGTCATATGTTTATTGGCCATTAGTCTAAGTTCTTTTGAAAAGCTTCTGTTCATGCTTTTTGACCACTTTTTAATGGGATTGTTTGATTTTTTTCTTGCTGATTTGCTTGAGTTATTTGTACATTCTGATTATTAGCCCTTTATCAGATGTATAGCATGCAAGTATTTTCTCCCATTCTGTAGGTTGTCTATTCATTCTATTGACTGTTTCCTTGACTTGTAGTACAGAAGCTTTTTGATTTAATCAAGTTCCACTTATTACTTTTTGTTGCTGCTGTGATTGTCTTTGAGGTCTTCTTCATAAATTCTTTGCCTAGGCAATATCTAGAAGAGTTTTTCCAACATTTTCTTCCAGAATTCTTATAGTTTCAGGCCTTAGATTTAAGTCTGTTACCCATATCATGAATTAATTTTTGTGAGTGGTAAGAGGTGTGGATCGTGTTTCAATTTTCTACATATGGCTATCCAATTTTCCCAGCACCATTTATTGAATAGGGTTTGTTTTCCCCAGTTTATGTTGTTGTCTGATTTGTCTAAGATCAGATGGCAATATGAAAATGATTTCATATCTGGGTTCTCTGTTCTGATCCATTGGACTTTCTCTGCTTATGTGCCAGTGCCATGATGATTTGGTTACTATAGCCTTGTAGAATACTACAAGTCTTGAGGTCTGGTAAAATAATGCTCCCCAATTTGTTCTTTTTGCTTAGGGTTGCTTTGGCTATTTGGGCTCTTTTCTGGTGCTATCTGAAGCACAGAATTATTATTTCTAGATCTGCGAAAATGATGTTGGTATTTTAATGGGGATTGCACTGAATATGCAAATCACTTTGAGTAGTATAGACATTTTAATAATGTTTATTCTGCCAATCCATGAGCATGAAATGTTTTTTCCATTTGTTTACATTCTCTGTGATTTCCTTCCTCAGTGACTCATAGTTATCCTTGTAGAGATCTTTCATCTCCTTGGTTAAATATATTCCTAGGTATTTTATTTTCTTTATTGCTATTGTGAAAGATATTGAGTGTTTGATTTGATTCTTAGCTTGACTGTTGTTGCTGTATAGAAATGCTACTGATTTGTGTACATTGATTTTGTAGTTTGAGACTTTGCTCAATTTATTTATCCATTCCAGGAGTTTCTTGTCAGAATCTATGTAGTTTTCTAGATATAAGATCATATCCTCAGCAAAGAGTGATAGTTTCATCTCTTCTTTCCCTATTTAGATACCCCTTTATTTCCTTCTCTTGCCTGACTGCTCTGGATAGAACTTCCAGCACTATGTTGAATAGAAGTGGTGAGAGTGGGCAACCTTGTCTAGTTCCAGTACTAAGTGGGAATTCTTTCAATTTTTCCCATTCAGTATGATATTGGCTGTGGGTTTGTCATATATGGCATTTATAATTTAGCGATATGCTTCATCTATGCCTATTTTCTCAAGGGTTCTCATCATAGAAGGGTGATGGATTTTATCAGATGCTTTATTTGCATCTATTGAGATGATCATATAGTCTTTGTTTTTGCTTCTGTTTATGTGGAGAATCACAGTTGTGGATTTACGTATGTTTAACTATTCTTGCATCTCTAGAATGAAGCCCAATTGGTCACGGTGCATTATTTTTTTGATATGTAGCTTAATTCGGTTTGCTAGAATTTTATTGAGAATTTTTGCATTTATATTCATAAGGGATATTATCTGTAGTTTTTTTTTTCTTTGTTATGCCCTTTTCTGGCTTTGTTATCAAGGTGATACTGGTTTCATAGAATGAATTGGGGAGGAATCTTTCCTTCTTGATGTTATGAAATAGTTTCTGCAGTATGGATACCAATTCTTTTTTGTAGGTCTGGTAAAATTTTGCTGTGAAGCCATCTTGTCCAGAACTTTTTTCTGTTGGAAGATTTTTTATTGCCAATTCAATTTTGTTAGTTGATATTGGTCTATTAATGGTTCTATTTCTTCCTGATTGGGCCTAGAGAGGTTGTGTGTTTTGAAGAATTTGTCCATTTCCTTAACATTTTTGAGTTTATGTGCATAGAGTTTTTCATGGTATTCAGAGATGATATTTTATATTTCTGTGGTATCAGTTGTAACATCTCCTTTTTCATTTCTGATTGAGCTTATTAGTGTCCTTTCTTTTCTGTTTCTGGTTCATCTAGCATGAGGTCTACTGATTTTATTTATGTTTTCAAAGAACAAATTTTTTTCTTCATCAATCTTCTGTATAATTCTTTTATTGTTCATTTCATTTAGTTCTTGTCTGACCTTAGTTATTTCTTCTATTTTCCTGGGATTGTGACTGGTTTGTTCTTCCTTTCCTAATTCCTTGATGTGATTCATTAGATTGCTGATTTGTGATCTTTCTGTCTTTTTGACGTAGGCATTTAAGGCTATGAATTTTTCTCTTAGGACCGATTTTGCTGACTCCCACATATTTTGATAACTTGTGTCCCCCTTGTCATTTAGTTCAAGGAATCTTTTAATTTACATCTTTATTTCCTCCTAGACCCAATAATCATCCAGCAATAGTTGCTTAATTTTCATGACTTTGTGTAGAGTTGTTTCTGTTGGATTGGTTTCTAATTTTATTCCACGGTGGTCTGAGAAGATACGTAGTATAATTTCTGTGTTTTTAAATTTGTTGAGATATGTTTTGTGGTCTATAATGTCATCAATCCTAGAGAATGTTCCATGTGCTGAGAGAAGAACAAATATTCAGTAGTTTCTGTGTAAAATGTTATGTAACTGTTTGTTCAGCCTATTTGTTCTAGACTGCCATTTAAATCCAGTGTTTCTTTATTTATTTTATTCTTAGAGGATCTAACCAGATCTGTCAGTTGGGTGTTGAAGTCCCTGGCAAGTACAATGATGCTGTTTATCACTCTATTTAGATCTAGTAGGGTTTGCTTTAAGAATTTAGATGCTCTTGTGTTAGATGCATAAATATTTAGGGTTGTTATGTCTTCTTGTTTAATTGCTCCCTTTAACATAGAATGATGACCATCTTTGTCTTTCTTTGCTATTTTTGCTTTAAAGTCTATGTTTTCTGATGTATGAATGGCTATGCCAGCTTTCTTTTGGTTTCCATTTGCATGGAATATTGTTTCCAATCCCTTCATATTGAATCTGAATGAGCCCGTGTTGGTTAGATGTGTTTCATGAAGACAGCAGATACTTGGCTTGTATATTTTTATCCATTCATCCAGCCTATGTCTGTTGAGTGGGAAATTCAAGCCATTCACATTTACAGAAAGAATTGATAAGTGGGGTGGATTTCTGTTCATCCTGTTGAGTAGAACCCTATTGCTTTTACCTCTTGCACCATTATGGTATATGGGCTCTGAGCTTTAGCTTTTGGGCAATTTTACATTGGTGAGTGTCTTTTGTGCTGATCTGCGTGTAATGCACATCTGAGTACTTCATGCAGAGCAGGCCTGGCCTTGACAAATTCCCTCAGTGTTTCCTTGTCTGAGAAAGTCTTTATTTCTCCCTCATATGAGAAACTTAGTTTTGCAGGATACAAAATTCTAGGCTGAGTATTCTTCTGTTTGATAAGACTGAAAATGGAGCCCCAATCTCTTCTGCTTACAAGGTCTCAGTTGAGAAATCTGCTGTTAGTCTGATGGGTTTCCTTTGTAAGTTACGTGACATTTTCACCTTACAGCTCATAGGAGTTCCTCCTTCATGTTAACTTTGGCCTCTCTGATGACTATGTGTCATGGTGATTGCCTCTTTGGGCTGAATCTTCTAGAATTCTGTTGAGCTTCTTGTATCTGAATATCTGAATTTCTAGCAAAACTAGAGAAATTTTCCTTAATTATTTCCTCAAACAGATTTCTAACCCCTGTGTATTTTCTTCCTCGCCCTAAAGGATGGGTATGATTCTTATGTTAGGCTCTTTACATAATTCATATTTTTCTAGGATTTGTTTGTTCCTCTTATTTCTTTGTTTTGTCTTTGACTGACTTGTTTAATTCAAAGGTGGCTTTAAGCTCTGAGATTCTTTCTTCTGCCTGATCTAGCCTATTCTTAAGGCTTTCCACTGTGTCTTGTATTTTCTTTTTCTTATTTCTTTTTATTTCATCATATTATGGAGGTACAAATATTGCTAGGGTTACAAATATTGCCCCTGCCCGCCTTCTCTCCCCCCATGTGTCCAATCCCCATGTCCACCACACATGCCATGTAAGCATACATCTCTTCCTTTCCTCCTCCCCCCTCCCACCTGGCCACCACCCTATAAAAAGTGGGGTTTTTTTTGACATTTTGGTTACATTGTATGTCCTTGCCTCTCCCTAAGAAGGGTTAGAGTTATGCCCTTCCCCTCTAAAATGCTCGCCACATCCCTAAGATTGGGTCCCCCCCCCCAAATCCCTGGTGAGCATTGCCACCATTTGAAAACCATAGTTTTAATCAGTCAGTACCAATTTGATGAGGAGTAGATGTGGGGCCCATTTTCCATGTCTTGTGTTGCCTCACTTTGGATAATGGGCTTAAGCTTAATCCAGGATAGCATAAATGGTGCTAGCTCACAGTCATTTCTTAGGATTGAGTAATATTCCATTGTGAGCATATACCACATTTTAATTATCCACTCATGAATTCACAGGCACTTGGGTTGTTTCCATGACCATACAATAGTGAATTGTGCAGCCATAAACATTCGCGTGCAGATGTCTTTATAATAGAATGTCTTATGGTCTTTTGGGTAGATGCCCAACAATGCTATTGCAGGGTCGAATGGTATTTCTATTTCTAGCTGTTTGAGGTATCTCCAAATTCTTCTCCACAAAGGTTGCACTAATTTGCAGTCCCACCACCAGTGTAATAATATTCCTGTCTCTCCGCATCCTCACCAGCATTTTTGTTTTGGGATTTCTTGATATAGGCCATTCTTACTGGGCTTAGGTGGTATCTCATTGTGGTTTTAATTTGCATTTCTCTAATAATTAGAGACGTTGAGCATTTTTTATATGTTTGCAGGCCATTATTCTGTCTTCTTTGGAGAAGTTTCTTTTCATTTCTGTCGCCCATTTCTTGATGGGACTGTTTAATTTTTTTCTTGTTAATTCTTTTAACTTCTAGATAGATTCTTATTATTAGACCTCTATCAGAGGTGTAGAAAGTGAATATTTTCTCCCACTCTGTGGGTTGTCTATTTGCTCTACTGATGGTTTCCTTGGCTGTGCAGAAACTTTTTTATTTGATCAGATCTCATTTCTTTATTTTTGATGCTGCAGTGATTGCCTTGGGGGTCTTCCTCAAAAATTCTTTGCCTAAGCCAATGTTTGATAGGGTTTTCCCAACATCTTCTTCCAGGATTCTTAAGGTTTCATGTCTTAAGTTTAAGTCTGTTATCCATCTTGAGTGAATTTTTGTGAGAGGTAAGAGGTAGGGGTCATGATTCGCTCTTCTGCATGTAGCTAACCAGTTTTCCCAGCACCATTTATTGAAGACAGATTATTTTCCCCAGTGTATATTTTTGTCAGGTTTGTCAAAGATTCGATTACCGTATACTGATGGTTTCATCCCTGGTATCTCAGATTTATTCCAGAAATCCATGCTTCTGTTCTTGTGCCAGTAACAGGCTGATTTAACTATTATTGCTTTATAGTACAGCTTGAAGTCAGGAAGACTGATGCCTCCCAGTTTGTTCTTTTTATTTAAGATTGCTTTGGCTATACGAGGTTTTTTCTGGTTCCATACGAAGTGAAGAATTATTTTTTCTAGATCTGTAAAGAATGCTGATGGTATTTTGATGGGGAATGCATTGATTCTGTAGATCACTTTAGGTAGCATTGACATTTTAACTATATTGAGTCTACCAATCCATGAACAAGGTAGATTTTTCCATCTGTTTAAATCTTCTGCAATTTCTTTTTTTTAGTGTTTCATAGTTCTCCTTGTATAAATCTTTTGTATCTTTCATTAAGTATACTCCTAGACATTTAATTTTCTTTGAGGCTATAGTAAAGGGTATTGCATTTTTGATTTGAGTTTCTGCTTGATGATTCTTGGAATATATGAATGCTTCTGATTTGTGTATATTGATTTTATAACCTGAAACTTTACCAAATTCAGTTATCAAGTCTAGGAGTCTCTTGGAAGAGTCCATTGAGTTTTATAGGTATGATATCATATCATTGGCGCAGAGCGAGAGTTTGATTTCATTTGCCCCCACTTGAATGCCCTTAATACCTTTCTCCTGCCTGATTGCTATCACTAGGACTTCAAGCACTATGTTGAATAGAAGAGGAGATAGTGGGCATCCTTGTCTAGTTCTGGATCAAAAGGGGAAAGATTTCAATTTTTCCCCATTTAGAATGATATTAGCTGTGGGTTTCTCATAGATGGATTTGATAAGTTTAAGGTATGAACCATCTATGCCTATTTTGTTAAGAGTTTTTATCACAAACGTGTGTTGGTCTTTGTCAAATGCTTTTGCTGCATCTATTGACAGAATCATATGGTCTTTGTTCTTGATTTTATTTATGTAGTGAATTGCATTTATAGACTTCCATATGTTCAACCATCCTTGCATCTCTGGAATAAAGCCCACCTGGTCATGGTGAATTATTTTTTTGATGTGCTGCTGAATTCTATTTGCTAAATTTTATTTAGGATTTTTGCATCTGTATTCATGAGGGATATTGGTCTGTAATTTTCTTTTTTTGTTGTATCCTTTTCTGGCTTTGGTATCAAGGTTATGTTAGCTTCGTAGAATGAGCTAGGAAGGATACCATTCTTCTCAATGGTGTGGAATAGTTTCTGTAGTATAGGTATGAGTTCATCTTTGTATGTTTGGTAGAACTCTGAAGTGTAGCCATCTGGCCTGAGACTTTTCTGTTTGGGGAGGCTTTTAATTACTGCTTTAAGTTCTGAGCTTGGGATTGGTCTGTTTAGCAATTCTGTTGCCTCCTGCATGATCTTAGGGAGGTTGTATGAACCCAAGAATTTGCCCATTTCATCTTCGTTCTGTCGTTTTGGGACATGTAGTTTTTCATAATAGTCAAATATAATGTTTTGTATTTCTTTGGTATCTGTTGTGATCTCTCCTTTTTCATTTCTTGTTGAGTTTATTAGAGTCCTTTCCCTTTGGGTCCTTGTCAATCTAGTAAGAGGGCCATCGATTTTGTTTTTCTTTTCAAAAAACCAGCTTCTGGTTTTGTTGATTTTTAGTATAGTTCTCTTGTTCTCCATTTCATTCAGTTCTGCTTTCATCTTTGTTATTTCTTTTCTTCTGTTAGGATTGGAAATTGTTTTCTCTTCTTTTTCCAATTCCTTGAGCTTATTCATTAGGTTGTTAGTATCTAAGCTTTCTGTTTTTTGGATGTGAGCATTAATTGCTATTAGTTTTCCTCTCAGGTAAGCTCTTTCTGTATCCCACAGGTTTTGGAAGAGGTATCTCCATTATCATTTTGTTCAAAGAAATTCTTCATTTCCCTCTGAATTTCTTCCTTTACCCAATAATTTTTCAATAATAGATTGTTTAGTTTCCATCATTTTGTGAGGGGTTGGGTGTTTCTATAGGAATTGAACTATAATTGTATTCCGTTATGGTCAGAGAAGATACAAGGTATAATTTCTATTTTCTTGAATTTTTTGAGATTTGATTTTCAGCCTAGGATGTGATCAATTTTGGAGTAGGATCCATGGGCTGCTGAAAAGAATGTAAATTCAAATTTGTTTGGATGGAATGCTCTATAAAGATCTGTCAGACCTCTTTGATCAAGGGCTTTATTCAGGTCCATTATTTCTTTGCTTATTCTCTGTTTGGAGGATCTATCCAGATCATTCATTGGAGTGTTGAAGTCCCCTGCTACGATGGTTGTGTTATGTAACAAGGTGTTTATATTAGACAAGGTTTGCTTTAAGTAATTGGGTGCTCCTGTATTGGGTCCATAGATATTAAGTATTCCTAAATCTTCTTGTTGAATCTTCCCTTTCACCATTATATAATGGCCATCTTTATCCTTTTTTACTTTTGCTATTTTAAAGCTTATATTATCTGCAAATAGTATAGCTACTCCAGCTTTCTTTTGTCTTCTGTTTGACTGGATAATAGTTTTCTATCCCTTGACCTTCAGCTGGCAGGCATCTTTGTGGGTTAGATGTGTTTCCTGTAGACAGCAGATGCTGGGCTTAAGGATTTTTATCCACTCTGCCAGTCTATGTCTCCTAAGAGGACCGTTTAATACATTTACATTTATTGAAAGGATTAAAATTGGAGGAAGATTACCATTCATATTGTTGGGTGAAGACTTGTTGCTTTGTTTTACACCTTGAGCCATCATTTAGTTTGAGATCTAAACTTTAATTCTTTGACGATTTCACTTTGAGGTGTGTCTACTGCCCTGTTCAGTTAGAAATGCAGGTCTAAGAACTTCCTGTAGGGATGGTATGCTCTTTGCAAATTCCTTCAGTGATTGTTTGTCTGAGAATGACTTTATTTCTCCCTCATAGATGAAACTTAATTTTGCCGGATAAAGAATTATAGGTTGGGCTTTGTTCTATTTTAAAAGATTAAGGATAGGCACCCAATCCCTTCTGGCTTGTAAAGTTTCAGATGAGAAGACTGCTGTTAGTCTTATAGGCTTACCTTTTTAGGTCATTTGCTGCTTTCGTCTCACTGCATGGAGAATTGTTTGTTTCACATTTACTTTGGTCAGCCTAAAAACCACGTGGCAAGGTGATTGCCTTTTCACATTGAGTCTCCCAGGAGTTCTGTGCTTCTTGTATTTGGATATCAAGATTTATGGCCAGGCCTGGCATATTTTCCTCCAGTATTCTGTGAAATAAGTTTTTCAGCCCTTGTGAATGTTCCTCTTCCCCTTCTGGAATCCCAATCAATCTGATATTTGGTTTTTTAAACATAATCCCACACTTCCTGTAAACTTTGGTCTTGTTTCTGTGTTCCCTTTCTTCCTCTGATTTGTTTAGAGCATAGGCATAATCTTCAAGTTCTGATATGCTTTCTTCTGCATGGTCCATCATGTTCTTTAGGCTTTCCACTGAATTATGGAAATCCTTAATTGTTTCCTTTATTGCCAGAATTTCTGTTTGGTTTTTCTTGCTAGTCTCAATTTCTTTGGAGAATCTTTCATTCATTTCCTGTATTGTTCTTGTGGTTTCTTTATGTTGTGATTCTATTTTCTCTTCAATTCCATTCAGTTTTGTAGCAATCCATATTCGGAAATCTTCCTCTGTCAGTTTAGTCATATCATGTAAGTTGGTGTCAGATGATGGAAAATGAGTATTTTGCTTTACAGGTGACTTTTCTCTCTGGTACTTAATGTTTCCTGTAAACTTTTGCTGGTTCTTTCTCATCTGGATGCTTTATTGGGGTTTGGAGATGCAGGGATTGGATTATGAATTAAAATCAGAAGTGCTTGAGCTGCCAGGGACCACTGAGAATCTCCACTGAGGGGTGAAAACTATCCCTTTTTCGTGTGTCACCAGTGGAGCTTTAGCCGCTGCAGACCCCTGGGAGGGACCCAGAGGATGGTTCTCACCCCCCCTTCTGTCCCTTCATTGTCAGAACTCAAGTGGCTGGGGTTCCCGGACAAGTTTTGTTGAGGGGTGAAAACTTTCCGTGCATCCCCGGCGGTGGGGCTTGGGCTGCTGGAGACCCCTGGGGAGGTACCTGGAGGATGGCTCTTGCCCCCCCTTCTGTCCCTTCACCAGCAGAACTCAAACAGCTGGGGTCCACAGACAATTTCCGCTGAGGGGTGAAAACTTTCGGTGGGGCTTGGGCCCCTGGAGACCCCTGGGGAGGGACCCAAAGGATGGCTCTTGCCCACCCTTCTGTCCCTTCACTAGCAGAGCTCAAGCAGCTGGGATCCGCAGACAAGTTCCACCGATGGATGGAAACTATCCACGCGTCCCCTGCAGGAGCGTGGCATGGGCTGCTGGAGACCCCTGGGGAGGGTCCACAGAGGATGGCTTTCACCCCCCCTTCTGTCCCTTCACCGGCAGAGGTCAAGTGACTGGGGTCCATAGACAAGTTCCGCTGAGGGGTGAATACTTTTGGTGGGTCTTGGGACCCTGGAGACCCCTGGGGAGGTACCTGGAGGATGGCTCTCTTCCCCTGCTTCCTCCCCTTCACCGGCAGAGCTCAAGTGGCTGGGGTGCATGGACAAGTTTTGCTGAGGGGTGAAAACTTTCCACACGTCCCTGGGTGGCAGGGCTTGGGCCACTGGAGACCCCCTGGGGAGGGTCCGAGGAGGATGGCTCTCGGCCCCCCTTCCTCCCCTTCACCAGCTGAGCTCAAGTGGATGGGGTCTGCAGACGTTCCACCGAGGGGTGAAAACTATCCACATTTCCCTAGTGGCGGTGGGGCTTGGGCTGCTTCAGACCCCTGGGGAGTGTCCCAGAGGGTGGCTCTCGCTCCCCTCTTCCGCTCCCTCCCTCACAGCACTTGGGCCACTGCCCAAGTCCACTGGGCAACTCAGTCAAATGAGCAATCTGTCTCACTTTTCTGTCCCTTCACAAGTGAGGCATAAGCCACTGGTGCTTATAGATCTCCCAGCAAAGGCAACCTTACACTGTGCCCTGGAGATTTCAAATTACTTTCTGCTCCTGCCTCCTCTCCAACCTGCCTGCCCATCTGTGTTACCTCTTCACGCTGTCTTCAGGCACTTCCCTGCTTGCGTGGATGTGGAGGTCGGTGAAGGAGAAGTTGTCCCCCTGTGGGATGAATCACACAGCCATTTGGCTAGCTGCTGAGCGCAGCCAACTTACACTCCAATCCCCACAGTCCCACTCGGATTCTTGGAACTTCACAGCAAATCCACTGACACACTTTCTTCCTTTTCCCAGCACTGCTGCCCCTCGAAGCTTCCCTGCAATTCTGTGAAGCTGATCCTGTGGGAGAACTACCCACTTGAGTGATTCAGGCAGCCTTCTTCACCTCCCACTCCAAGAGCCGAGAGCCAGGAGGTCATCCCTAATTGGCCATGTTTGACAATCGCCTCTTGTATTTTCTTGAACAAATTTTTCATTTGCAGAAATTCTGTTTGATTTTTTAAAAAAATAATTCACTTCTTTTTAAAAATTTATTTCAGGGTATTATAAGGGTACGAACATTTTGGTTATATTTTATGTCTTTGTATGACCCAAGCGAGAGTTAGAGACAGGCACTTCCCCTCTACAATGCTCATTGTGTCCTTTAGTTGTGAGTTTACCACCCCTCAACCTCCTAATCCCTGGAGAATATGTGAAATTTTCATTCATTTCCTATAATGTTTTTGTGGGTTTTGTGTTGGGCTTCTCTTTTCTCTTGTATTTCATTAAGTTTCCTTATAATCCACATTCAAAATTCTTTATCAGTCATTTCAGTATTTTCATTTTGGTTGGTATCCATTGGTAAGGAGTTATTGTTTTCTTTTGTGGGCATCCCTTTTGCTCAATTTTTTCATATTTGCAGAGTTCTTCTGTTGATTCCTTCTCAACAGGCCCCTTAACCAAGACCTGGGGGAGCTAGGCCTGGTTTGCAGGCCTGTCTACAGGTCCCTGAAGATCAATCCCTGACTGTGCTTAGGAGATAAGTGCTGGTTCTGAGATGCTTATAGGGTATTCTAGCAGGATTGATGAAACTTTTGGGTTACCTTTGATCTGTTGACTTCACCTCTTTCTGAAAATGTAATTTGAATTAAGTCCCCCATCTTAATCTCTGAGATGGTAGGTGTTAATTGTGAGCACAAATCAGCCACTCCCTATTTGCTTGAGCTGGAGGGCACTATGCTTACATATAGAGTTTTCCCCCCATTATTGGTTGATGTTTGAAGAGCCAGCTGCTGAGATGTTCTTTCATGTCTATGGTTATTCCTGGTCCACCAGGTGGGACACACAAATGCCCAAAGCTTTAGGACGGAATCTATAGCTCCCAGGGTGTTACTTGATCTTTACTTCCAATGAAGTGGGGAGAGGGGCAAGATTGAGAGATTGGCTGGATTTCCAGAGCCTGAAAGGCTTTGCAAAGCCCTGGTGGGGCTCAGAGATTGCTTCTTCCACTGGTAGAGGGAGCCGCTGGTATGAGGTTCAGGGCAAGCTCTTCAAACGGGGAAGGCTGTTCCTGAGAAAGGAGTCTAAACACTTGAGTGTTAAGGCACTGGGTTCAGCTCTCTCTGCCATTGTCCAGTAGCACAGTTTTTCTGTGGGGGGGGGTTGAGTGCCCTCCTAACTGTCATTCACTGTAACCCCACAACACACTCCCATTAGACCAGTCCAGATGAATTCCCCCACCACCCAAGACTGATTCTTGAACTTCTCCCCTATCCTTGTGTCTGACCCACTTGCGTGTGTCTCTGGGAAATGCTGGTGGGTAGGGGTTTCTCCAATTATTCATCCCTGTCCCACCACAAGATCCCAAGATCAAAGTAGTAGGCCTCTCTGTATCTGTGGGGGCTTCAACCAAGGGCATGCTGCCACCAGAGAGAAGTGGCCACTTGTGAATTTCTTGGATGCACTCCTTATTGTAATGAAGGGGAGGATCTGCTGCTTCCATTCAGCCAGCATGCCCAAGGCATTCAGTTGCCATGGGAACAAGCAGCTAGGCTACTTCTGTCCTAGTGCCACACCCCTATCCAATATGGTGTTTCTCTAGCATGGGTGGAGGGTGGGCACATTCACAGATCCCCATTCCTCAGCATCCCTCAACACTCTCCTGTGGGATATATCTGCAAGGGCTTCCTCACTACCCACATCCAAGACTGAGACCTCTCCCCTGCTTCTCCCTGCACTGACTGGGGGGCACCAGGACCAGCCTGCTTGTCTAAGCTGCCAGTGTGCGATCCTGTGAAATTCTGGAAAGCAGGAAGCTCCCAAATTGTGTGGTGGCCCCAGTCTCTGTGGCAAGCCCAGATTGGAGCATGTACTCACCATATAGAAGTGGCTGTTCGTGAACTTCTCAATTCAGAGCATTCATGCCATTGCAATCGGTGGTGCAGGGCAGGGGGTGGGGATCGTGGCTACTAGTTGGCCAGAGCTCAAATTACTTTCTCTAACACCATGAATAGGGGAAATGCAGAGGAGGAAGTGTCTAGGAGTAAGAAAGCCAGCACTCAGGTTATCTCATGGCACTCTCCTGTGGGGTGTCCCTTATGAGCACCCAAACACTTGGGGTTTGCTGGTTCACCCCACTATTCCTATTTAAGTGCCATGCCTGGGCTGGTGGAGGGAGGAAGTGCCTTCAATATATTTTGCATCCTGCTGTTTACCAGAGGCACCTAGGTGGAGGAGGGGAAACCCCCATACCCTTTCACTAGGCTAGAAGCCTCTCTGGGTTTGATCCACACTGCTATCTTTGCTCTATCTTATTCTTTCTCAGCTTCACAGTTTTCTTCATGGGGTCCCAAGACATCTCTGTTGTCTTTCTCTGTGATCCACACCTGAGCTGTGACTCTTCTCTACTCTCCTCGGTCCAATATTCTACCTTCCACCCAGGACAGTCTGACAAGCGATGTCTCTAGTTGGTCATCTTCATCCTGCAAGAGTATTAATTAAAGCTTTCTTTCCCGCACCAGCATGCTCAGTAGCAAAGCTGGAAATAGTTTACAATGATAGAAGATTGGTTCTTCCCAGTCTTTTACTAGGACATGCTTACAAGGAGGTAGCATAGCAAGGAATGTGAGTGTATATGTGTGTGTTGGGGGGGTGCAGTGTTGAGGTACAAGAGATCTTCTGAAACAGATGCTCCGAAAAGATATACATGTTAGCATCAGATAATCTTACATTTTTCCCTAAAAAAAAAAAAAAAAAAAAAAAAAAAACTTCATAAATTTCTAATTTTTAGAAAAAAGCAAGAAGACAGGCATTTGGTTACTGTAAATGGATATAACGGCAAAAGGCTTCTTCAATTTTTCCAGACAAATTCTGATTATGCACAAATCAAATGGGGTAGATTTGATCAAATTCTGGTCACCAAGCCATTTAGCTCTATTTCTTGTTGGTATCTACATCTGAGACAAGTGCCAAAAGTCAGGGTCTCCCATGCAGACCCCTGTAAAAATGCCTGGTTACCACTTGGAGTTGTTCTACAACTGACCTCCTCTGAATGGAAGTTTCATGACTTTTGGGGGTGAGGCAGTGGGAAGGCTTTTTCTGAAAGAAAATACCAAATATAAATTTCACATCATTTGTATTGCCTATCAATCCACCCGAGATTAATCCCTAGATATAGAGGTGGCTCAGACCTGTCAAATGGTTCTTTAGGCCCATTGTTCATGGCTTTCTGCTTGAACGAAGGTGTATCAGCAATCCAGCTAATGCAGTCCACATATACTATTGTCTACCCAAGTAAGAGGCACTCAAAAATCAATGATGGAAAGAGGATCATACATGTTCTGCACTTGTTCGGTAGTGCTTGGCAGAACAATAACATTTGGTGGTATGCAGTTAGGAGTGAAGAGAAAGGGAAAAGGAAGACACCTTGGAAGAAGTAGATTGAGATGTATCTTTTCAACCACTTACATCTTATATGATATAAAAGATAATGTTTTTTGCAGATACCACATTTTATTAATATACTCTTTATTGGGTGTTGGGCAGGTGGGGGGGAAGGGATGGGTATATACATACATAATGAGTGCGATGCTCACCAACTGGGGAATAGACATGCTTGGAGCTCTGACTCGAGGGGTAGGGGGGCAAGGGCAATATATGTAACTTTAACATTTGTACCCTCACAATATGCTGGAAAAAATAAATAAATAAATGACCAAAAAAAGATAATGTTTTATTCTGTCCTTAAAATTATGGTAATTTATCACAGGGCTATAATGAATTATGAACCTCCTCATGAAGATACCTTGGTTGGTCTTCTCTCAGCACAGTTTTCTCTGTGCTTCTCTACTACTTTGTTTATGTTGCTGCCACAGAACTGATTGCATTGTCTCGTAAAGACTGAACTAGTGGAGTTCAGGAATCATATTCTATGTTTGTACTTGGTCTTGCACTTAGTGTAATGTTTGGCACATTTGTTAAAAAAATACATTTGAATAAATTAGATAAATGTTAGGTAAACATAGTTCAATTTGTGAAGCTCCCATATTGCTATCTGAGATCCTTTAGTACATAATGATGAGGTTTGGTCAGAAGCAGAAATAATTTATTATTTTAAAGTATAATAATAATTTGGTCAGATATAATTTGTAAAGATTATAAAATAACATCTTGCTTTAGCGAGACATTTTGCTAAAAGCAAAAGACAAAAGTATGAGGATAAGTGGGGATATTTTGAGGTCGATGCTAATTTACCTACCTAACAAAATACAAGAGAAGAACTTCAATACTTGACTTACAGAAATATGACAAAAGAATCGATTATGTGTACATTCTTACAATCAAAAGATAAGGTAAACCAGGTTGCAGTGGGAGCTCAGTCATGTAGCAGAAAAATTTATATGAAGACTAGGCTGTTCAAGACCCATGCTTCTAGTGCTGTGCTCTCGGTCAAAAATGAAAAAAATAAAACAAACAAACAGCCCATGCTTCCTTGTTCTGCTTATGATTCCCTTTCCCATGTTAGTGATGTTATAATGAGAAAAAGATGCATGCAAATGAACTGTATAGTATCCAGGGACAGAACAATCAGAGTCTAGCTTGCTTCAACATTGGGAAGGACTGGGGAGGAGTTTGGGAGAAGATTGGGTTGTATACAAAGGACTAGATCACAAGGGGAATTGAGTTGTAATAAACAGATTGCCTAAGTCTGTGGATTGGTGCCAAGTTGGGGTTGGTGGTGGAAATGTGTGATGTTAATAGATGAATGAGAAAGAAAAGCTATTCAACTTCAATTGTGTTGCCAACATCTCTCAAGGAAATTCCTCTTCAAGAAGAAGACATTTGGAGGAAATATCATTTAGAGGGAAACTAAGTCTAAGAAACAGTAAAAATTTAGCCACTTTAATGAGTTCAATACTCAAGATCACAGATAATTTGCCTTGATAAAATCATCACTAAGCAATTATTTTTATTGAACAGAAGCAAATGTATACAAGAAAGATAAAAAATAAATGAAGAAATAAATTTCATTGTATGATATTAAAAGAAATTGTATGTAGGACAGTGGAAGCATTGCTACTGGCTGAACCTTAGGTATCTTCAGAGGATTCAATGGTTTGATTTAAGAGATCATCACATGCCCTATTATTATGGTCAATAAAAGGGCCTTTGGATCTGAGTCGAGGGGAAGAGTGTCACGTTACTCACTTCTCCTTGACTCATTGCCATGAGAAAATTTGCCACTACAACAGAGAATGCAATATTTAAGGAAAAAAATGACACAAAATTCTTGCGATGGAAGTTTGCTCTTTACTTTGAAATAGACACTATTTTGTTTTACTTCTAAAGTCTTTTGCCTTCATTTCCCATTAAAAATATTTCCATTAGTCATTTGTATAGGTTGCATATTTCATTTTAAATTTTTAGGCTTTCAATTCTTCATCTTAGTCTTTAATTGTTAAACAGCTTTATTGACATGTAATTCACATACCATAAATTTTACTCTTTTATTTTATTTTATTTTTTTAATATATAAAAAACATGTAAATTTTTTATTATTTGAAAGATAGTATCAACTTTATAGAATACTAAAAAGAAGAAAAGAAAATAATCTATAATTTCACTACAACAAAACTATCAATGATAGGTAGCATTTTCCATTTACCTTTTTAAATTTTTATGAATATATAATAGTTGTACACATTTATGGGTTACATGTGATATATTTTTTTAATTTTTTTGTTGTTTTTTATTTATTTATTTATTTTTTCCTTTTTTTAATTTCGGCATATTATGGGGGTACAGATTTTAAGGTTTCAATAAATGCCCACTTCCCCCCCTCCCCCCAAAGGTCTGAGTCTCCATCATGACCATCCCCTAGATGGTGTGCATCTCACTCATTATGTATGTATATACCCGCCCCCCTCCCCCCTCCCACCTGCCCAATACCCTATTACTGTAGTACCTATGTGTCCACTTAGGTGCTACTCAGTTAATATCAGTTTGCTGGAGAATATATCTGTGCTTGTTTTTCCATTCTTGGGATACTTCACTTAGTAGTATGGGTTCCAGCTCTAACCAGGAAAATATAAGATGTGCTATATCACCATTGTTTCTTAGAGCTGAATAGTACTCCATGGTATACATATACCACATTTTATTAATCCATTCTTGGATTGATGGGAACTTGGGCTGTTTCCACAGCCTTGCAATTATGAATTGTGCTGCTATAAACATTCGAATGCAGGTGTCTTTTTTGTAGAGTGTCATTGGATCATTTGGGTAGATGCCCAGCAATGGGATTGCTGGATCAAATGGTAGATTCACTTGTATCGCTTTAAGGTATCTCCATATTGCTTTCCACAGAGGTTGAACTAGTTTGCAGTCCCACCAACAGTGTACGAGTGTTCCTCTCTCTCCGCAACCACGTCATCATTTATTGTTTCGAGATTTTTTTGATAAAGGCCATTCTCACTGGGGTTCAGTGATATCTCATTGTGGTTTTGATTTGCATTTCCCTGAGGATTAGAGATGTTGAGCATTTCTTCATATGTTTGTTGGCCATTCTTCTGTCTTCTTTAGAAAAATTTCTGTTCAAGTCCTTTGCCCACTTTTTAATGGGGTTATTTGATTTTTTCTTCCTCATTTTTGTGAGTTCTAAGTATATTCTAGTTATCAGTCCCTTATCGGATGCATAGGATGCAAAAATTTTCTCCCATTCTGTAGGTTGTCTGTTTACTTTCATGACTATTTCGTTGGCTGTGCAGAAGCTTTGTAGTTTGATCATGTCCCATTTATTTAGTTTTGTTGCTGCTGTGATTGCCTTTGGGGACTTCTTCATAAACTCTTTGCCCAGGCCAATGTCTAGGAGAGTTTTTCCAACTTTTTCCTCTAGAGTTCTAATAGTTTCATACCTTAGGTTTAAGACTGTTATCCAGTTGGAGTTGATTTTTGTGAGAGGTGAAAGGTGTGGGTCCTGTTTTAGCCTTCTACAGGTGGCTATCCAGTTTTCCCAACACCATTTATTGAAGAGGGATTCTTTTCCCCAGCGTATGTTTTTGTCTGCTTTGTCAAAGATTAGATGGCTATATGAGGATGGTTTTATATCAGGATTCTCACATCTGTTCCACTGGTCAATATACCTATTTTTGTGCCAATACCATACTGTTTTAATTACTACAGCTTTGTAGTATAGTTTGATATCTGGCATATTAATGCCTCCCATTTTGTTTTTGTTGCCCAGAATTGCTCTTGATATTCGGGGTCTTCTTTGGTTCCATATGAACCGTAAAAGTATTTTTTCTATATCTGTGAAGAATGCTGATGGGATTTTAATAGGTATTGCATTGAATCTGTAGATCAGTTTGAGTAGTATAGACATTTTGATGATATTGAGTCTACCGATCCACGAGCATGGTATGGATTTCCATCTGTTTACATCCTCTGCTATTTCCTTCCTCAGTGTTTCATAGTTCTCCCTATAGAGGTCTTTTAAGTCCTTGGTTAAGTATATTCCTAGGTACTTTAATTCCTTTTTTGCTATTGTGAAGGGAATTGAGTCTTTGATTTGGTTCTCAATGAGATTGTTGTTGGCGTATATGGATGCCTCTGATTTCTGTGTATTGATTTTGTATCCTGAGACTTTACTAAATTCATTGATCAGTTCCAGGAGTTTCTTGGTTGGATCCTTGGGGTTTTCTAGATACAATATCATATCATCAGCAAACAGTGAAAGTTTGATCTCTTCTGCCCCTATTTGGATACCTTTGATTCCATTTTCCTGTCTGATTGCTGTAGCCAAGACTTCCAGTACTATGTTGAACAGAAGTGGAGATAGTGGGCAGCCTTGTCTGGTTCCGGTTCTAAGTGGGAATGATTTCAATTTTTCCCCATTCAGTATGATGTTGGCTATGGGTCTGTCATATATGGCTTGTATCATTTTTAGGTATGTCCCTTCTATGCCTATTTTCTGAAGTGTTCGTATCATGAAAGGGTGTTGAATTTTGTCAAAAGCTTTTTCTGCATCTATTGAAAGAATCATGTGGTCTTTGTTTTTGCTTCTGTTTATGTAGTGAATTGCATTTATAGATTTACGTATGTTGAACCATCCCTGCATCCCTGGGATGAAGCCCACTTGGTCGTGGTGGATTATCTTTTTGATAAGTGTCTGGATTCGGTTAGCTAAGATTTTGTTGAGAATTTTTGCATCTATATTCATTAGGGATATTGGTCTGTAGTTTTCTTTTTTTGTTGCATCCTTTCCTGGTTTTGGTATCAGAGTAATATTCGCTTCATAAAAGGTGTCGGGGAGGTTTCCGTTCTTCTCGATGTTGTGGAATAGTTTCTGCAAGATAGGTACTAGTTCTTTTTTGTAAGTATGGTAAAATTCAGCTGTGAAGCCATCTGGACCGGGACTTTTCTTTGTAGGGAGATTTTTAATTGCTGTTTCTATTTCAGCTGTTGAGATTGGTCTGTTCAGGGAATCTATTTCTTCCTCATTGAGCCTAGGGAGGCTGTGTGTTTCTAGAAATTTGTACATTTCCTCCACATTTTCTAGTTTGTGTGCATAAAGATTTTTGTAGTATTCATAAATTGTATCTTGTATCTCTTTGGGATCAGTTGTGATATCTCCTTTTTTATTCATGATGGGGCTTATTAGAGATTTCTCTTTTCTGCTTTTCATTAGCTTAGCCAATGGTGTGTCAATTTTATTTATTTTTTCAAAGAACCAACTTTTTGTTTTATTAATCTCCTGAATAGCTTTCCTGTTTTCAATTTCGTTTAGTTGTGATTTGATCTTGTTGATTTCACTTCTTCTGCTGGGCTTGGGGTTGGTCTGCTCTTCTTTTTCCAGCTCTTTGAGTCGTTTCATTGGATTGTCTATTTGTGATCTTCTTGTCTTTTGGTTATAGGCATTTATGGAGATAAACTTTCCTCTCAGAACTGCTTTAGCTGTGTCCCAGAGGAGTTGATAACTTGTCTCTCCATTGTCGTTTTCTTCATAGAACTTTCTTATTTCCGTCTTGATTTCTTCATTTACGAAGTAATCATTTAGTAGGAGGTTGTTTAATTTCCACGTTTTTTTGTAGAAATGTGAGTTTCTGTTAGGGTTGATTTCTACTTTTATTCCACTGTGATCTGAGAAGGTACATGGTCTGATTTCTATTTTTTTAAATTTCTGGAGATTTTCTTTGTGTCCTAGGATATGGTCAATCTTAGAGAATGTCCCGTGAGCTGATGAGAAGAACGTATATTCAGTGGATTTGGGGTAGAATGTTCTGTAGATGTCTGTCAGACCCAATTGTTCTAGAGTTTTGTTTAAGTCCATTATTTCTTTATTAATTTTCTGTTTGGAGGATCTGTCTCGTGCCGTCAGTGGGGTGTTGAAATCTCCGGCGATTATGGAGTTGCTATTAATCCATTTGCTTAGCTCCAGTAAGGTTTGCTTTATGAATCTGGGTGCACCTAAGTTGGGTGCATATATATTTAAAATTGTTATCTCTTCTTGTTGGACTGTGCCCTTCACCATTATATAATGACTCTCTTTGTCTTTCACTACTTTTGTTGGTTTAAAAACTAAATCGTCTGAAATTAGAACTGCCACACCAGCCTTCTTTTGGCTTCTATTTGCTTGGAATATTGATCTCCACCCTTTTATTTTTAGTCTATATGCATCCATGCAGGTTAGATGTGTTTTCTGAAGACAGCATATACTTGGTCTGTATTTTCTTATCCATTCAGCCAGCCTATGTCTCTTGAGTGGAGAGTTTAAGCCATTCACATTTATTGAGAGAACTGATAGGTAAGGTAGATTACTGATCATTTTGTTGGGTTGGATGTTGTTGCTATGATTTCTGTCTGGAGCCATTGTGATATCTGGCCTTTAATATCTTTGGGTTTTGGTTGTTTTTATATCCGTGGGTTATTATTATGATGTTCCGTGCATAACACTGTTTTTAGTACTTCTTGTAGGGCTGGTCTTGTTTTGGTGAATTCTCTGAGCCTTTGCTTGTCTGAGAATGTTTTTATTTCTCCTTCATATACGAAGCTTAGTTTTGCAGGGAATGATATTCTAGGCTGGGCATTGTTTTGTTTCAAAAGAGTGAGAATGGGGCCCCAGTCTCTCCTTGCTTTTAAAGTCTCATTAGAGAAGTCTGATGTTATTCGAATTGGCTTTCCCTTGTATGTTACTTGCATTTTTTGTCTTACAGCTCTTAGAAGGGCCTCTTCAGTTGATACTTTGGTCAGTCTGATGACTGCATGTCGTGACGTCTTCCTGTTTGCATTGAATCTCCCAGGGGTCCTCTGAGCTTCTTGAACTTTTATATCAAGATTTTGAGCAAGACCTGGGAAATTTTCCTCTATTATATCTTCAAACAGCTTGTCCAACCCTTGAGTGTTGTCTTCTTCCCCTTCTGGTAAGCCTATGACCCTCACATTAGGTTTCTTCACATAATCCCACAGCTCTTGTAGGCTTTGCTCTTTTCTCTTGTTTCTCTGCTCTATTTCTCTGACTGATTTATTTAATTGGAGGGTGTTATCTTTAAGCTCTGAGATTCTTTCTTCTGTTTCTTCTACCCTGTTCTTGAGACTTTCCACTGTATTTTGTAGTTCCTTGAATTGATTCTTCATTTCCAGGAGTTCGGTTACACTTTTCTTCATTGTGTCTATTTCTTTTCCCATATTCTGGAGACTTTTTGTGGGTTCTTTGTGTTGGTTATTGAGTGTTGTTGCAGCTGGGTGAGTGTTCTTATGATCCACATACGAAATTCCTCTTCTGTCATATTAGTTTCCTGATTTTGGTTGGTGTCCGTTTCTAGGGCCTGGTGCTCCTCTTTAGGGGTGTGTTTTCCATTTGGTTCTTCATATTTCCTGAGTTGTTTCGCTGGTTTCTTCCTATGTCAATCAGTTGTTGTTTCTTTCCTTAGGTTATTGTTGGGTATTCACACACCTTGTTTAATTTCTGAGGCGTTAGGTGGTGCCTGTGGGTGAAATTGGACCACTCCCTGTATATTGAGTCACTGGGTGCCGCGGAAAGGCTATGCAAGATGCCGTCCCTGTCAGTAGGTGGCGTTTGCTTGGAGGAACAGGCTATACTGTTGATTTTGTGTGCTTGTAACAACTCTTGTTCTGGGCGGAGCTGGGTTGGGTAAGCCTGCCCTCAGGCCGTTAGCAGGGGTCAAAGTTCTGTTCTCTGCTGTCAGGGCGGGGCTGGAATGGTCCTGCTCAGCCAGAAAGTCTGGGTGTGGGGGTGGGGCTGTCTGAGACCCGCAGTCTGCAGCAGGCCTCGCTTCTTTCCACCCTCCCCAACTCCGCAGCTACTCCTGGGCCTCTGCCAGCAGGCCAGACCACAAGCTACCAGGCCTCCCCGGACTGTGATGCCGGCGGGGAGGTTCCCTGCACAGGAACGCCACCTGGGTTGGGCTCACGGCCTCCTCCTGGGAGGAGGGTTGCCCTCTAGGACGCTGATCCGCCCCTGGAGGCACACAGACCTCAGTAGGCTGTTCACGTATAACCCTTCTGTCCCCGGGCAATGCTAGCCCTCGGTGCAGGGGATCTGGTCTGCAGGTCCGACCTCTGGGTCCCAGAGTTCAAACTGTATTCCCACCAGGGAGAGGAGTTCCGGTCCCAATTCACCCACAGGGAGCCCAAGCTGGGTCTATGTCTCTCAGCCTCTGAGTCGGCACTGTTTTCCTGGGAACACGGTGCCAGCAGCACCTGGGAGGGCGGGCGGGGTCCCAAAAGGGAAGGTCCCGTTCCCTGGAGGTGCCTCCGGCTGGTGACTGTATTGTCTCTCTGGGCAGCCGCAGGTAGGGTCGGCGGAGGGGAGGAGGAGGCAATATGGCGCCTGCCGCTCGGCTCGGGTCCGTGCACACGGAGGTGCCCGGAGGAAGTTGGGAACCTGGTGCCACGTCTGCTACAGGCTCACCGTTGGCAGGCGGCGGCAGTCTCTGGGCTGGTGTCCGCAGGTCTCCTCACCCGCTGGGGAGCCCACCAGCAGTCCCGAATGCAGGGGAGGGGAAACGGCAAATCCACCTACCCTTGCCGCTGGTCTCCGGGCTGCTCTGGTGGTCTCAGCCTCCAGTTCTCCTCTGCAGCCTCCTCCCGTGGAGTCTCCCGGGGTCTCAGGTACCCCTCCTTCCGGCCCTTGTCCGCTGTATGCTCGTCTTCTTGCTTCTTTCCTCTAGTTTCTGCTAGAATCGGTCTTTTCTGCAGAAACACTCTGTCTGGCGGTGTTATTCGTCCGCCATCTTGCTCCGCCCCCCCCCCTTTTTTTTTTTTTTTCTTTTTAAACTGCTTTGATTTTTGGTATGTCAGCTTTTCCATTTTGTTCATCTCAAATTATTATAGAATTGAACTTGTAATATCTTCTTTGGATCATTGGTTATTGGGAGTATGTTATTTAATTTCCACATATTTGTTAATTTTCAAATTTTCCTTGTATTGTTGATTTCTAATTTAATTCATTGTGTTTGGATAACATACTTTGTATGTTTTCAATTCTTTTACATTTATTGAGGCTTCTTTTATAGCCTAACATGTAACCTATCCTGGAGGATGTTCCATGTGTGCTTCAGAAGAATGTGTTTTCTGCTGTTTTGTGGTGCACAGCAAAATATATCTTAAATCTACTTTGCTTGTAGTACTGTTCTGTTAGGCTTTTTCAGGGACCTGCAAAACAGGTCAAATAGTGAGAATGTTCTGGGAATAATACTTTGAAGAGTTCTAAATCCAATATACTCCCTCCATCAAGGCTACTAGTTTTCTCAGATGCGGTGGGTGTAAGGCTGCTCATTCTCATGTCTATTGTGGAATTTAGAAGTTGGCGATGAAAGTAAGGAAAGTTAAATTGCAACAAAGACTGTCATTCTTACCCAAGGTCTGCACTTTTTTCTTGAATTAATGCTTCTCAGATTGCTGCAATTCTTTGGTTAATTTCTAGAGTTATGTTAAAATTTATTTTGATAAATTTTGCCAGGATTTTTATTACTTTTATGGAAGAATAAATTTACAGAATTCCTTATTTCCCTGATCCAGAATTCCCTCTCTCCTAACACATGAATGCTTAATTTAGTTTTGTTAATTTTAGCCATTTATCCTAATTATGTATCTTTGCCTCTTATATTTTTATCTTTCACCTTGTTTTCTCTTCTTTTCTTATTTTAATTTTTTTATACAACCAGTTCTAATTTTTTTTTTCTGAGACACTCATTCTGTTGCCCAGGCTGGAGTGCAGTGACATGATCATAGCTCATTATAACCTCAAATTTCTGGGCTCCAGTTATCCCCCAAGCTCAGCCTCCCAAGTATCTAGGACTATAGGCATGTGCCACTATGCCTGGCTTTTTTTTTTTCCTTTTCAGAGATAGAATCTTGCTATGCTGCCCAAGATGATCTCAAACTCCTAGTCTCAAAAAGTCCTCTTGCCTTGGCTTCTAGGTCTAAGCTTTTATTTTTAAGTGTCTCTTTTCCACTTTTTTAGTAGTCTTAATATCAATCTTTATTGGAATTATTTGTCGATTTAAATGATAATCTATTTTAATTCATTTTATTTTTTCTCTTCTGATTCCTAATTATAGTTTCAATGTTATTAATATTTTCTTAAGCTTTTTTCTTCATATTTCATCTTTAATTTTTTTCTTTCCTCTTCTTTTCCACATTTGTTAATTTTATCATTTATGTTCTTGAGAACTGTTGAAAGTTTAGCTATGGGAATTATAGCATTATTAAAACTCATTCCTCAAATTGAAGAGAATGTTGTACTGGGTCTGTGTGTGCATGTGTGTGTACATTCTATACTTTCTACCCCTCAGCATTGGAAATTTGCAAATCTACCTGGAGCTGTGATTAAAAGAGTTACTCAAGAGAAACTAGAATCTCAGGCTTATATAATACATAGTATAAACTCTGCATGCACACTCTACACAAAAGGAAATAAATGTATGTGAAGAAATTAACTTTAAAATCTTATTTGGAACTAGTGAGAGAAGGCTGCTACTGGCTTTCAGGGAATGAGGAAGTTACATTTAATAGTTAATTTCCTACATCTGCCATAACAAATTATCACGAACTGGGTGGCTTAAAACAACAGAGATACATTCTCTCACAGTTTTGGAGACTAGAAGTCATAAATCAAGGTATTAACAGGGCTGGTTCTTATTGAAGTTTCTGTAGGAGAATCTGTTCTATGCCTCTCTCCTTGCTTCTGGTGGTTGCCTACAATCCCTAATATCCCTTGGCTTATCAATGCAACTGTAATCTCTGCCTCTATTTTCACATGGTGTTCTCTTCTGTCTCTTCACATCATCTTCCATCTGTGCATGTCTGTATCTAAATTTTCTTCATCTTAAAAGAATGCCAGTCACTGGATTAAGGCCCACCCCAATCCAGCATGACCTCATAATTTGATTACACCTACAAAGACTCTATTTCCAAATAAGATAAAATTTTGAGCATCTGGGTGAACATGATTTTTTAGGAGACATTATTCTACCTATTGCAGTAGTTAAGAAATGAAGGAAACAATCACTGATACTCATAACTTCCTGTAGCACCTTGGCAAAAGTGTGAGCTAAGAATATTCTATCCAATGAAATTTTGTTTGAAGTATAAAAAGATAAAGACAAATATTTTTGGTCATGAAAGAATGCAGAGAATATTTTTGCCATGAATACTTCCTGAGAAAACTACTGGAGGACAAGCTTAAGACAAAAAAGAAATGACCAAGAAAAATATGGAGAAAGAACTCAGAGTAAATTTTAAATACATTTAACAATAGAACCAAAAGAATATGGGAGAATAAAGCACAAAATTGAATGTAAAAGTTATATATAATATTATCAGGAAATTATATATGTAGAATACTCTGTCAGTGTCCAGTCTGTATCACTGCAGCCTTACAGCTTCAGTTTGTTGTAGCTAACTTCCATCTACCAATATATGCATCTTTTTCCTGAGAGAAGTATTCAAGATATGCCAAAGATTAAATTCCCCAAGGAGAAGCCATTGATGGGAGTTATTGAATAAGTATCCTAGATTTCTTGATCTTTAGAGAGATAATGCTAAAGCATGCATATTGCAATCTTTCCCAGAATTTCCTGATAAGATTAAGCTTCAGTCACCCACAGAGATAGCTGGCTTAATTCTTTTTTTTTTTTTTCCTTTCTTTTATTTCTTCACTACAGAACACATTGAATAATTCTTCTTTTATTGGTTGTTTTTCTGTGTACTTCCTTAGTTTCCTACTGGTGTTTTCTGCCCTTCGCAAATAAAGTAGCTACACTTGAATCATTCTCTTATGGTCTACCTCTGAAGGAACCCAAATTAAAATAATATAAATAGCCAAAATTGATTAGGGAAGGGAGAAAGAAAGTAGGAAGTATTGTACCTATCTAATTGCTTCATCTGTAATTGCTGGGATTCCAACGAGATAATTTAAAGTTGCAAATGAGATCAGAGAAGCATAAGCATAGTTAACTATAAATGGTAAACCGAAATTCAATATAACTAGCTAAAATTGAGTAACAGAGGTAAAGCAAAAAAAGGAAGAGAAAAAAAGAAATAACTTTATAATTACTAATGTTTAATAAATAAGCAATACTGCTTAAGAAGTGGAAGATTAAGAATATTATATAAATTTACAGTTATAGACCAAAAATAGCAAACTAGGACCTCCAAAAATTCTCTCCTCCATAAAAGCAATGAGAAAACTGGCAAAAGTGATCAGAATCAGCTTTTTCAGAACTCTGGAAATTAACCAATGTCTTATAGCAACACAGCGCATGTGTATCCAAGAAAAATGGCTGAGTCTTGGTAAACCCATGAGCTTTGGGGTATTTAAATTTGTCTTGGTCTCGTGCTCTGCTTTCTAGCTTTGCAATTGTCTTGAAAAATAACATTCCCCATTGATGGTGAAAACTGGAAGCTACTGGAAAGCATAAAAAGGATGAAGTTTTTTCAAAACCTCAGCCAAAAATTGTTGATTTGTGGCTTGCCTGTTGGTTTCCTGAAAGACCATGCTTGCAAACTGTCTTTTATCTGACTCAGAGATTGCCCAAAGTGAAAAGTATTTTCCTGAGGACATTTATCAAAAAGAAATTACAGACAATTGCTTAGCTTCATAGCTGTTTGAAGCACTAAATAACAGTTGAAGCAAACAATAGACTAATCAAAAAGCTTGAAAAGAGCAGCTGAGGAATTAGATTCCATAGGGGCTTTCAAAAAGTCTGATATATTCCTGTAAATCTAGAAGGCATAGCACATGCCTATGGCTATTTGAATGTCTAAGGCTATGCATATGCTCAGGAAAGACCTGCAAAGGACCTCCTACACTTTCATCTCTGGCTGTTCTGGAGGCTCTGCACAAGCCAGAAGTAAAGGCTAATGAAGAATTATAAACTGCCTAGCTGAGTGTTAAAGGCATACTGAAACACATACACAGAGTCTCTCAGCAAAGACTATGTGAGATTTATTTGTCTGAAGTATATGAAAATCTCTGTCCAATTATTAGTTGACTACTAATCTAACCATGTAAAGACTTCAGTGACCATATAATACAAAGATATAGACTTTACAGAATTAGTTCTGAAAAGTCAACAAATAAACAAACAACAAAAACTATAAGTAGAAACAACAACAGATCCTAGGGAGGGGAAAGAGTCTGATTTTCAGAATTACCACATTATATTACTTCAAAGTTCAATTTTCAACTAAAAATTATGAGGCTTGCAAAGAAACAAGAAAGTATGATACATACACAGGAGAAAAAAAAAACAATGAATAAAAATTATCCCTAAGAAAGCCTAGACATTGCACTTACAAGACAATGACTCTAACTCAACTATTTCAATATGTTCAAAGAGATAAAGGAAACCATGTTTAAAGAACTAAAAGAAAGTATGAAAATTATATTACATCAAAGTAAAGAATATCAATAAACAGTTAGAAATTATAAAAAAGAACTGAATAGAAATTCTAGAGTTGAAAATAATAATCACTGAAATGAAAAAAAATTAGAGAGGTTTAATAACAGATTTGAGAAGGCAGAATAAAGAATCAGCAATCTTTAAGACAGGTCAATTGAGATTATCCAGTCTGAGGAATGGAAAAAAAAAAAAAGAAAAATGAATACAGCCTCAGAAACCAACATATACATAATGAGACTCCCAAGAGGAGAGGAGAGAGAGGAAAGAGACAAAAAATAATAGTTTAAGAAATAATAACCAAAAAAATCTCAATTTGATGAAAAAATAAGAATTTACACATCCCATAAGCTCAACAAACTCCAGTTAAGATAAAATCGAAGATATCCACATGGAAGCACATCATAATTAAATTGTTGGAAGATAAACACAAAGAGAGAATCTAGAAAGGAGCAAGAGAGAAATGACTCATCACATACAAGTGTTCCTCAATAAGATTAACAGCTGATTTTTTTTTTATCAGAAACCAAAAAGGCCAGAAGTCAGTAGGATGGCATATTCAAAGTACAGAAAGAAAAAGACCCTGCTAACCAAGAATTATATATCTGACAAAACTAACCTCCAGAAATTAAGGAGAAATTAAGACTTTCCCAAAGAAGTAAAAACAGTGAACTAATGTCTAGCATACCTGTCTTACAAGAAATATCAAATTGTCCAGGAATGAGATAAAATGGCCAATAAGCCCATGAAAAAGATGCTTGATGGCATTAGTCATTTAGGAAATGCAAATCAAAATTGCAATGAGATAACTACTTCACACCCACTCAGATGGCTAGATCAAAAAGTCAGATAGTACATGTTGGCAGGTATGTAAAACAATCAGAGCACTTATACTACTGGTGGTGAAAATGTAAAATGGTGCAGCCACTTTGGCAAACAGTGTGATAATTCCTCAAATAATCAGAGTTACCAGCAACTCCACTCCTCAGTATACCCAAGAGAAATAAAAACAGATGTAGACAAAAATACTTGTGAATGAATGTTTATAGAAGCATTATTCATAATTGCCAAGAGGTGAAAACAACCCAAATGTTCATTGTCATATGAATGGGTAAACAAAGGGTGGCATATCCATACAATGGACTATTATTTAGCCATAAAGAGAAATGAAGTACCCATACCTGCTACAACAGGAATGAAACTTAAAAACATTACATTAAATGAAAGAAGCTAGTCATAAAAGACCACATTTTATATGAGTCTATTCATATGAAAATCTTAAATAGAAGAATCTATTGAGACAGAAAGTAGGTTAGTAGTTACTTAGAGTTGGGGAGTAGGTTGGGGAATAGGTGTTGGCTAAATTATATGGGGTTTCTTTTTGAGATGATAAAAATGGTCTGGAATTGACTATGGTGGTGGTTGCACAAATCTTTGAATACAGGGAAACAATCAGATTGTACATCCTGAATGGGTAAATTATATGGTATGTGAATTGTATTCCATTAAAGTTGTTAGCATAATACTAAACGGAGTCCTTCAGGCTGAAAGGAGTAGACAGTAACTTGAATCCAAATGAAGAAATACAAAGGACAAGTGAAGATTCAGAAATCAATCTTCTCAGTACCACCATGCTTTCAGTGCATTTTTATGGAAAATCTTCTATGCACTAGGTCATTTGTTAATGAGATCAGCAATCCCTTGCTCCTTTGGAAATTTTAGACCAGAGAGGAAGACAAACTTTGGATGCAACCTTTCCCTTGTGATGAGTGCTGAAACAGGGAATGGATAGGGCACTGCAAATTATTAGCCGTGGGCCTTTACATGCATCAGTTCATGGATCCTTGATACTCCTGTGAGGCAGGAACTGTTCGTTTCTTATTTTCTCACTTTCTCTAACTTACTTTATCTATCTTTGAAATGAGTTCAGGATAGTTGCTTCAGTTCTTAATTCAATAGAGACAGAAGCTTTACTTTTAATAGATAATAAGCTAAACTTAAAATTCCAGTAATTTAATTATTATATCACATCAATTTAATGGAATATTATACAGGCATTCTTTATTATCAATGCTATGTTAACATGACATAGAGATTTTATTGGTATTCTGATGCTGAATGAAAAGAAGCACAATACAAAGTTTCATTTGTATGATGTTTATAATTCTATAATACATGTAGAATTATTTAAAAATGAAACAAATTACAGTTATAAAGATATCACTGATGCAGGAAAGTTGAAAATAAAAGAATTTGTGACTGTACACTAGGCAAATATAAGCCAAAAGAAAGAGGGTTTGTGATCTTAATATCAAATAAAATTTAGGGGCAAACATGTAAAATTAGACAGAGAAAAGAACTTTATAAAGCTAGGGGTATAAATCACAATGAGAATATACACAGATCATATTGCAGAAGCTAGTTTTAACCAAAAACTACAAGAGAAAACATTAGTAGAAACTCACTATTAGTGGGAAACATCAAATGTACTCTCATTGTTCAAGGTAAATCAAATCGTTAAAAAATGAGGATGATTATGCTGGATCTTCAACTTGACCCTCCAGATTCACATTCTACCCTCTTCTATCTTGCTCTGGTGCTCTAGAAAACTTAACTCTTCTGTGAACTATACCTATATCACTGGGTTCCCTTGCCTCTGGCTTCTGATTAGGGTCAGTCAACAGGGAGCACTAATAATAAAACAGAGGATGGAACGAGAATGAGATCCGCATATTTATTTATTTCCATGTCTGTCTCCTTGTTGAGCTACTGCGTGTTGACTGCATCCTTCTACTGAAGCCACAGCTCCTATCAGATGGCCCTTTTAATACATTCTGTCCACCTCAAGGTCTGTAACCCACTCTCTTTCAGTCACCTTTAGGCCTAGATGTAGTAATTTCCCCCTACTTCCAGATATTTGAGTTATTGGTCTTGTGCAGTTATGCTTGTGTTTTTTCCCTCCTCTTCCTATATCATTGTGAATTATCTCTATTAAAATCTCTTCAAATTACCTACTTTAAGAATGGCCCACTTGTTTTTTGATGATACAAAAGCTAAACATACTTAATTAGATCTAATTTATATATCAAATTCTATTTTGAAAATAAAGAATATACTTTCTTTTCAAGTACTCATTAAACAGTCATGAAAAAATGATCATGTATTGATTTGTGAAGAAAACACAAAAACGTCAGTAAATAAAAAAATGTCTTTGTTCCAGTGCAATAAAACTAGATATTAAAAATATAATCAGAATAAAACTACCTCCTGGAAATTAAAGAAAGAAAAAGTCTTATCACTTGAGTCAAGGAGGAAATACAAACTCAATTGCATGCTGAGTCTCAGGCAGAATTAATAAAAATAAATCAATACCTAGACATCTTGTAATAAATGTGTGGAACAACAAAGACAAAAAGAAAATTTTAAAATAGTCAAGGAGAAAAGAGAGCTCACCTGGAAAAATTGATAACAAACATTTTGCCAGTTATGCAGAGGAATAGTACTTACAAATTGAGGGAAAATATTACACTAGAATTCTGTGTTAAATAAAGGCATTAGAGTTATATGATAACCAGAAGAGTTCATTATTCACAGAACCTTGCAGAAAGAGTGAAAGGATGTGCTTTATCAATAATCCAAAAGCAGCACGTAAAATACAAAAAGCAATGGTAAGCAAAGAAATTATTAAGTATGATACTAATTCTAAACAATTATAGAATGTTAATAGAGGAAAAAAGATTAGATTTGGTGTGTTTAAAACAAGAGAGAGCTAAAATGTGAAAACATGAAAACAGGCTAGCAACCTTAAAATTTTCTAAGCTCATTCTGTTGTTTAGACTAGACATGAAAATGATTTTTTATTTTATTTTGTATGCATGTTAAAATGTGATTCAGAGTCACAAATACTAATTTATTTAGCATCCAACTGACATCTACATTTGTATTACAGTCAGATTATTAGTAGATACTCAGCAATTAAAGGCAAAATGAAGGCCAGCCCACCTTCTGAGTTGTACTTCATAGAATAGAAAAAAACATTACCAAGTGTTATTGATACCCAGGATGCTCATTTTTGGTTCCTGTGGAATAATGATTTTATATACCATATTCCACTCAATTGCTTCTTTGGTGACTTACTGGGTGTGAAGTTCAGTGGTCTGTATATCATTGGCACATTCTCATTCTAAGCATCTGTTCTCAGAATAAAATGAGCATAAATAATTAACAGAGTCGTTGAAAAGATTCAAAGTCACAAAACAAGTATTTGGAGACTTGAGACATAATAGTCTGCTTTCTAGCTTAATTTTGTCTGATGGTTGCTTCCTTGATGGTGGACTTCATTGCCATGCTATCCCCAATGACCTTTCCTGCGGCTGACTTAGTTGGCCTGCTGTAAAGTGTCTACTTCCAGAGACCAAACATGATGAGTATTGGGTGTAGCAGCATAGCATTTTTTAGCCCTGGGGAAGAAAGGCCAAAATCTGTATCACATGTAGCTTCCTTCTGTTCTAAATGAGTATTTAACTACCTAACTACCCTGAGTTTCAAAGGCTGTGAAGGGCTAGGAGTTGCTGGGAATTTCATTTGATGAACAGTTCTGACTGCTCTATAATGATATTAATTGCCTTGCCCCCAGGTATAGATGCCACATTTTATCTCCAGAGCCTAGGAAAACACTCTCATCTTTTTAAAGATGGCTAGAGGCCCCAGAAGCTCAATGCTTAGGTTTGCAGAAATTGGAAGGAAAATCAGGGAAACTCCCTGTCCACATTTCACTGCTTTTTTTTCTTTATTTTTTTTTTCAGATTCTTGGGATTTTGCTGAGTCTGCTGGTGGGAAAGCTCCCACACCCCATGTAATTAACCTGAAATTAACCTCATTAACCCACAGATGCAGAAGGGCAGCACACAAATTTCTGCATGTATATTCTCACATGGGCTCTTATTGGCTACAGCTAAAAACTAACTTCCAGTTGATATATGTAGAAAGAATAATTAGAAGATATTTGAATTGGAATTTTCATAACAATAATTAGTTGTTAAAGCATGTATTTTTCTGTTAACTAAGAGCCCACACTTGGAATAAATTGTTAATTGAGGAAAATATTGAATCATCTCAGGAACCTGATCCATGTTTCTCTTGATTTTTCTGTATTTATGTAACCTATGAGGGAGCAATATATCCAACCTGTTACAAGTTGGTTTACTCACTGCCTAGGAAACATCTGGGGCTCTTATAAATCCATGTCTATACTGATGTCTTTGCCTCTGTTAATCTTTACCCATGTGCAAAGCTCAATATTCTCCCCTTCATCAAGTTACTTAACACAGTAGCTGCATTATTGACTGGCCATGATTGTGGGCACGATTTCTAAGGCAATCTCTGTCATTTGATAAGTCCCAGTAAAATCTCCTCATTAACACCAGTGCCTCAATTCTATTTCCCTTTGCCTAGTCTTTTGGAGTCTTATTGTCAAAATTCAAGCATAAAAAAACAGAAAAAGCAGACAATGGGTTTCCAGTTTTATGGCTGTCTTAGCAATTCTGTGAGAGATGTTTTGAAGCTCCTCATGAAAAATCTGTGCCAAAGACCTGATAATTGTTTTTTAAGGTTTCCAATGAAGTGTGAAGTCCTTCTAATAGCTGTCAATAGTTTCTCTTCTCTAGCTATGGGCACTAAGAAAGAGGCCTTTAACAATCTTTTTGGTTTTTATTCTCTCTGCCATTATCACTTCTCTGGTCCCATATCTGGTTACATACTAAACAGTTGGCATTATACCCTGAATAGCTTAAACAGTTAAGGGTAGGTAAAATAAATCATATTGGATCCTGACTTTCGGATTGCTCAAGGTCAGAAGTTTGAAACAAAATAATAATAATTTAAAAATCACAGGCAATATATATCCAGTAGTTGAACAAAAATCATTTATTTTTAATCTGTTCCAGGCACACTGCTAGGAGCTTTGGATATGTAGATAAAAAAGGGAGGTCCCTGTTTTCAAGTAACTCATAGCCTAGTAGTGTAGAGAGAGATGCAAATGACAACACTGCAAGATCATATGCTCAGGGGAGACAGATAACCAGAGAAGGGATTGTGAATATAGGTGTATTGTATCCTATGTTTCTAGTACTTAACACAAGGTCCGCCCTTTAATAGATGTGCAATAAACATATATTGAATTAAATCCTATTACCATACTCTTGTTAAAACATCCATAAGCACAGTGAGATAATCTTCAACATGTTATGCACTATTATAAAGTTTATTAAAAGAAAAAGAAGGTCATTTATGTAAGTTTTCCTAGATATCTTTTCATAGAGATGATTCAGCAAAACCATCCCTTACAAAGCCCTTTAATTTTTTAAGAAGGCACATGTAATTATTGTTAAATAAATATTTTATTTATAGTTTTTTTATATTAAACTTAGCATAGTTTTTTTATATTAAACTTAGCATAAAAGTTTAGATCAAATTTATGATTCTTGAGAGTTGTATTTTTATGTGCTATGTGCATTCTTTATGGTACATTGGAGTCCCTTTTGGGTAAAGAACATACACAATGTATTTATGCCCATTATAGGACTTGGTACATAATTTTACTCTTTTAAATTATTATGGAAGTTTGTAGTTGTATTTTTGCTTCTATAACATCCTGTTCATACTTATAATTCATTTTATATCATATTCTTGGTTAAAAATACAATCTCAATTATTACATTGTTTATTTGGGAGAAAAGATGACCTGTTTTAGGATGACATGTTCTGTTCTCAGAAATACAAGAATGTGTTATGAGAGAAATTGGTGACTATCTGTGTAGTCATGTACCACTTGTTATTTTCTCATAGGAATATTGGAGTTCTTTCCTCAGACTGACTGCAAACCCCTTCTGGGAGTCATTATTTGTCTTATAACTTCTCTCTCTTGATTTTTCCTTCTCCTGTAACTTCCTGTAACCACTGGCAGGTTTAGACGGAGGTTGGTCTCAGGCCCTGAGCCAATCTTGGACACCATAAATACCTAAAGCTCCAGTCCAAATATCAGTAGGAACTTAGAACTAAGTTTTAATGCCATAGACTCAGGAGTGGGTATAATGGGGATGTGTGTTCTCCCCTAATCCCTGCCAAACAGCCTAGCCAAGTTAGCCCAACAGTCTCCCCCTGAATCTATCCACCACTTAACTGGGCCTTAAATCCTGTTAAATTCTTGTGAACTTCTTTTCTATACCTCACTTCCTCCATCACTGCTTGAGATCTGCCTTTGAATGGGCAGTGTTCGGACACATGATGTAATCCAACTTGCATCCAACTAACCCACCTGACTTTTAAACTGGAGTTTTCCAAAGGCCTACCAACTTTAAGACTGGTCCTGTAAGGTTAGGATAACTGGACTTTTCCAGAACATGCTACACCCTTAAGACAGTGGGTTTCTTTCTGCCTAGCCATGCTTGCTAGGGCAAGCGTCTAGAGCTTCCTCAGAGTTACCAGTCCTGGTTTTGTCTCCCTTTTCACTAGTTCATGTTTCTGAGGTACCAATATGTCTCACAGGAACACTGGGTGGGATCTCAGGGAAATGAACCTTCTATTAATCCTGCACTATATACAACTTCTAGTGCAGGACGAGCATACAGAAATTCCTGCTGTGCAAATGCCTGGTCCCAAAAGGGGGAGATTTTCTGCAGATCTGGATCCAGGGATCTGGGTCAAACAATAACAGAACCAATAAACTAAACATTGCTGCCCTCAAAAGTTTATAACTAGATAGGGAAAAGAAGATGAACACACAGAAAATAAGAGTGTGTAATGCAGACTGTCGGGTTCCTTTGTTTTCTATGGAGATCCATGTTACTCCTACCTACCGAGTCACTCAAGCAAGAAAATATCTATTCTTAATTTGGCTATTACAATGACATTACTTTTTAATTATATTTATACCATTTTAAACTAAATCTTTTTCTCTCTCGCTTTTCTTTTTAACTGAGGACATATGTTATTCTTTCCAACAGCGTAGAATGACAGAGAATGGAGAATAACTATCCCTACCACCTCAGATGCTCATTTCTTTCCAGTGGTGATTTCAGAATATATGAGGGCTTTTCTCACCTCCCACTCCTTTCTCCATCCACTCCCATCTGGCTTTTGCTCCCCTTGTTCAACTGAAACAGCTCTCTGAAGACAGCAATAATATCCACGTTTCTAAATGCAATAGACTTCACACTTGCCATTTCAGTAGCATGTCGCACTGTTTGCTCTATGTTCCTTTTAGAAACTTTCTTCTGGGCTCTGTATTAATTTTTGATTGCTACTGTAACAAATGACCATCAACTTGGTGTCTTAAAATAACATGCATTTATTATTTTTTTAAATGTATTTAATGATGTCTATTAAGTCATCACATACATTTATTCTTGCACAGTTGACAGTCAGAAGCCACAAATCAGATTTACTGGGCTGAAATCAAGGTGTTGGCAAAGCCATAGTCCCTGTGAAAGCTCTAGGAGAAAGTCCATTTCCTTGCCTTTTCGAGCTTGGGGAGGTTGCCTACATTCTTGGGCTCATGACCTCTTTTTCCATCATCAAAGGCAACCATGCAGCACTTTGTTTGAGTTTTCACATTGCCTAATTTTTTCCTCCTGCCTCACTCTTAGAAGAATACTCTTGCTTATATTTAGCACCTGCAAGGGTAATTTAGGCTAATCTCCTCATCTCAAAATCTTTAACTTAATCACATCTGCAAAGTCCCTTTCACCCCATAAGATAACATTCACAGGTTCCAGGGATTAGGATAAGTATTTGGTGGGGAGGGGCATTGTTCAATTTATCATAGGCTCCATGACATAACACTCCTAGTTTCATTCCTCACATCTCCTTGGCCACTTGTTCTTTGTCTTCTTTGAAGACATACATTACTTCCTACAAAAATTAAATATTGGATTTTCTTAAGGTTTAATCCTAGTTCCTCTTTTCTACTTATTATTTCTGAACCATAGTTCTTTTGAGAAAGTGTGTATTTAAATAAATTTAATTTAAATGTGGTAAGTTTAAATTAAATTGAATATATTATTAAAATAAATTAATTTAAATGTTATGAAACATAACATAGAGAAAAGTGCAAAACCCATAAATATGTAGCTTAACAAATTATTATAACGTAAGAATGTGTAACCATCACTTAGGCTGAGAAATAAAACATTGCTAGCAGCCTAGAGACCCTCTTGGATCCCTTTCCAATTATATTCCCGTCCTCGTTAAATGCATTCCCAAGTGTTTTAGCTTGCATAATGCTATTGTGTGTGAAATCTTTTATTCCTTTTGAGAAAGAGGAAAGCAGCCTCAATATATGGGAACTGGCCTGGCCCTTTCCTGTTGAACATGAATAAATAAAATTTCACATGAAGGGGAGCAGTAGATGCCACCTCAAAATATGCTACTTTGGCATAAGGTTTATTTTGAGCTTAAGACACTTAAGAAAAAAAAAAAAGCAGGTGCAATAAGGGTGCACTAACTGTCCTCTTTTTCTTCCTGAAAGCAGAAGATAAAACTCTCATATGGAAGATATCCTTCCTATATCAGAATGAAAGTAACATTCTTCTCATCAAGGATGAGAAGATACAACCAAATGAATTCTGCATAAACAGACCTCGTTAAAATAATTCTTATCTTCTTTAGCCTCCCAGTTTAGTTACTTTTCTGCAATTACCGCTTTTTGTTCAGCCTAATATACAAGCATTTAGGGCTTGCCATTTCTTTGGGTCTTCATTTCCTTATGAGAGCTCTTGTGTTACAAAAATCTTAAATAAAATTTTATGCTTTTCTTCTGTTAATATGTCATTTATGCCAGTTTAATTCTCAGGCCCAGCTAATAAAAACCTAAAAGGGGAGAGGTAAAGTTTTGACTCTTCTCCACACAGAACACCAACATCAGACACTACTCTGCAATTCTAATGGTTTAAGACAAATGCTAGAGCACCCCGTAATTGTGTGTGAACACAGACAAAAAACATAAACTCTGCCAAACCACAAAAATGCCCAGGCATCCCCCTATTCCAGTTGCCATGAGTGTCTGCTGCTTTTTGTTTTTCCAATTAGGGCTTTGACCTCTCTCTAATCTTTAGTCTTTAGAGAGAAGATGTATTGATAATCACAGAATTACCTCTGCTTCCTGAGAGCCCACAGTCTGGAGCAAAGGCCCACTTGAACTCTTCCCCAAAAGTCCTGGACACAAACTCAACTCCTGTAAGTCCTTTCAGAATGCCCATTCCTTGAGATGTCCCCTCAAGTTGTATTAATACCTTCCCTCTCTTTGCAATGAGCAATAAAACCCAACTTGTTCAACTAGATGTGTGTTCCTTGTGATCCACACCTAAAGAGCACTGACATTTTGGATTTACTAAGTGATTTTTATTTGTGTAAAGGTAGCTAACATTTTATATTAATTTTATTAATCTTGTGAATAGTCTCCTTACTGATTTTTCTTATTTATGTTTCAAAAATAATATTTACAAAATTAATGAAAATTTTTCTACTTTCTCTTTTCTACCTTCTCTTTTATTTCTCTTATTCCTTTTTCATATCTATGTGCATTGATTAGTACTTACAGACCATAATAGATATTTCTGGTGGTGGTAATGGGTATCCTTGCCTTATTTTTAATGAGATTTTTTTGGGTTTCTCACTATTAAACATGATACTAGCCTTTGGTTTGAGATGTATATCATGTAAGGAATTAGCCTGGTTCAATTTCTGGCTCTTCCACTTATATCCTGTGTGGCCTTGGGCAAGCTGCTTACACTTTTGGCGCTAATTTTCTTATCTGAATAACATGGCAATAATAACATTACTTCACAGAGTTTTGTCATGATTAAATTTATTAAAACATATGAAAAATGCTTAGAATAGTGCTTGTTCATGATAATTGCCATATAAATAGCTTGATTATATAATATCAATATACTATACTATAAGATAGCCATATTACATATAGTAAAAATAATACTATTTCATATATTGTCTAAATGCTATTTATTATTCCTCTATTCTGATTTAATTAAGAATTTTAACAGCAGTAGGGGTTGGATTTTATCAAATGCCTTTGTGGCATCTATAGCAATGTTAATATGACATTTCTTCTTTTATAGATTCATCTTTCTTAAACACCCATCAGATCATGTTACACCCCTATTTGGACTCATGCTGCCTGCATAAGATAATGCATTAATATAATTCCTTAGCAAGACATTTAAGAACTGCCATGATATAATCCTAGCTTTTGTTTCCAGCCTCACCTACTTGCTCCCTGCACTCTGGGTATATTAAAGTATCTACTCCATAATAGGTCCATACTCTACAATAATAGTTTTACCATGTGGGTTTGTTGTGAGGATTTATGTACTTTAAAAATATGTGAAATGTATAAAACAGTACCTGGTACACTAAATTCAATATAAGCATTCCTATAATTATTTTTATACTAAGGGCTTTATCAGTATTAGATATTGAATTTTATCAAGTTCTTTTGGGGCATTTGTAGTGATATTTATATGTCATTTTTTCTTTGATAGACAAATTTTTTAAAACATATGTTTGATCATATGACACCTTCATATCAACTCACTACTGACTGCAAAGCAAGACATTCAAGATGTTCCATGATCTAACTTTGCATTTGGGAGCTTGACTGTGGTCCTGTAAATAGGTTTGAGACATTTCCCTTAGTCCAAAATAATTTTTGCCAGGCTGCGAATTTTCAATTTTTTGTTGCTTTCTTGTGTCCCTAGTGTTAGTGCAGACTTTCAGACAGGCACATAGCATTGTAGGGATTGGTGTTTATTACTCTGAAACCTTTCAATTTATTGTCAACTTTATGTTCCTTCTTTGGGGCCCAAGATGCTGCTTGGCTAAGTGCTCATTAGCATGACTTCTATACTGCATATGTAAAAATTCCACATGTGTTATAAAAGACTTCCACCTCAATAGTTAAGTCCTTTTTCTGGCAGTTTCCTGTTTACTATGCATATATTATAGACAACTAAACAATATTTGGAGATATCCTTAGGGCTGCCTGAAAATTCAGAGATGTATTGAAATTACATCAGCAATACCTTTCCCTTTCATAATATATTATGCTATAAGTTTATAATCTCTCCTAAGGAAACAAAATTAATTTTTTGATGTTCTTCCCTTGTGAGAGTGGAGAGGATAATAAATACTCCTACTTTGTATCTTTGGTGATAATTTGCTGGAAAACGATTGGGTGAAAATTGCTTTCTTGCTCAAGGTCAATCTGCTGCACATTGGCACCACTGAGGCATGCTTTTGAATATCAGGCACATGCCCTTCAGACAAAGATTAATTAGATGCAAAAGTTAAAAGAGAGAAACAGATGAATCCTCAGCATGGCTTTTAGAATATAAAAAGTATAGTCCATGTTAATGACTGAGCTAGTTTTCAAAGCTAGCCTTTTGAACCCATCTTTTTATATACTTAGTTTAGAAGGCTTGCATTCCTATTAATAATGAAATGTTTAAATGAAAGACAGCCATATAATGATCTAGCATTCATGCAAAGGAAATAATTATTTACCATAAAAGAATTAATTCACAAATGTCACCTAAGAAGCCAAACTGTGGAGAAACCTTGCTTTGCTCATCCTCTTTCATCCAGTATAGCTATCCACTGTGCGGGAAAGGGCTGCACTGGGGTTGCAAAGATGACTATAATATGGTCCCACTGCTTGATGACAAGTTCTTTAAGAGCAGCAACCAAGACAAATATACCAATAACTTTGTTGCAAGGTAAAAGGTGTTAGGTCCTAGAAGAGAAATTTCTAAAGAGGGAAAGATCACATTCTGTGTTTTGCTTCTGATGCTTTATCTTGCTTTATTATTTTATCATAACTTTTATAAATTGCAAGACTGAGATAACAAGTGTATAACAACAACTCAAATAACACAGAGGCATAAAGAGAAATAGTTTACTATCTGCCCCTTTCATCCCTTCAATCTCTGCCCTGTTAAGGGTAACCAATGTGAAATGTTTAATGTGAGCTTTTGTACATTTCTACATTCTCATATTAAAATATTCAAACTTTTATTTATTCTTTTACCAAAAAATAGGGTAATCCTATGTATCTTTTCATGCAACTTCCTTTTTTTAAAAATTATAGTTTAAGATATACAGAACTAGACATGCCAATGCAATTTGATGGAGGAAAGGGAATCTTTTTCAGTGAGTAGATCTGGAGCAACTGAATATCTGTATGGAAAAAATGATCCTTAACCCCCTCCCTCACAGATATATAAAATTAATTTGATATGGATCATAGATTAAATGTTAAAGCTTAAACTATAAACCTTCTAGAAGAAACCACAGGAGAATATAGTCATGACCTTGGAGTAGTCAAAGATTTTTAACAGAACAGTTAAAGCACTAATTATAGATGAGAAAACTGACACACATACACACACACACACACACACACACACACACACAACATGCACTTTTGTTCCAATTTCCAAAGTAAACATACCAATTTATACTCTCATCAGAAGCATATAATGGTTTCATTTTTCCACATATTTGTGGAGATACATAATATTGTAGGTTTTTAATCTTTACTAGTATTATTGTTGTTTTAATTTTAGCCAGTCTGGTGAGTGTGAATCTCATTGTGATTCTGATTGTACTTCCTTGATAATTAATGAAGATGAGTATCTTTTCATTGGCTATTTGGATACTTTCTTTTGTGAAATGTCTTAAAATTTTTGTCCATAAAAATAAAGAAAAAAGTAGGTTGTGTGTTTCTCATTGACTTGGAGTCATTTTTAAATATTATCTGGATGTTATTATATATATATATATACACATATATATACATATATATGTATATATATACACACATACATATGTATATATATATGTATATATATATATATAAAATTTATGGACCTTGCCTCCTTGCTGTTTTAATAATCTTTTGATAAAGAGAAGTTGCTAATTTTAACGAAGTACAATTGGCCAATTATTTCATTTATTGTTAGTGCATTTTGTGTGGATTAGCCATGCAAGCTCAAAATCCACAGAGCAGGCAATCAGGAAGGCAGGATCATGAGCAGGCTGGAACTCCACAGTCATGGGCTGATGCTTATTCACAGACAGTCAGTTGGAATGGGAAGAGCACCAGCAGGTAGAAATAGCACAAGCATGAGCTAAAGCTTATTGTTCATAGGCAGCAGTTAGGAAGAAAGATCCAGGAGGAAAGGAAGAGCAATTGCAAACTCAAGTGCCATTTGAGTCTCTAAGCTAAGGGAAGGCCTAAATCCTTTTCAAAAGGCCTCATAACTGATTAAATAAAGCTCACAAAGATGCTCCCCAACTTATGATTGGGTTATATCCCAATAAACACATATTAAGTAAAAAAATATTGTTAAGTCAAGAATATATTTAATATCCTGATAGACCCATCATAAAGTTGAAAAATCATAAGTTGAACCATTGTAAGGTGAGGACCATTTGTAATATCTCTTTTGATTAACTTAAAATCAACTGATTATGGACTTGAACCATATCTGCAAAACCTCTTTATAGCAGCACCCAGATCAGTGTTTGATTGAATAACTGGGAAAAGGCCTGCGTATGCTACAAAATAGATACTGTCTCCCTTCCATTCCTCAACTTTTGCAAGAGAATCTCCCTCATAGTCCCCACCCCATCTAGAAACATACTAGAAAGGAAATTATGGGAACTTGTTCAGCCTACTCTACACATCAAATAATTATCATAAATATTATTCTATGTTATCTTCTAGAATTGCAAAGTCCAATATGATAGCCACATGTGGCTATTTAAAATTAAATTAATTAAAATTAAATAAAATTAAAAATTCACTTTCTCTGTCACACTAGCCAAGTTTTAAGTGTTCAATAATCATATGTGGCCACTGTGTTTGTTAGACAGCACAAAGAGAAGGTATTTTCATCTCATCTCAGAAAGTTCTATTAGACAGTGCTATTTCACAGACTTTATTGTTTTGCCTTTAACATTCCCATTTGGAGTTCATATTTTAATATAGGGCGAGGTACGGGTCAAGATTTATATATTTTTTCCATTTGAAAATCCAATTACTTTGACCCAGCATTATTTCTCAGAAAGCCCACCCATTCTCACTGCATTTCAGTGTCTGACATCTTTGTTGTAAATTGGGTGACCACGTATGTAGTGATTTGATCTGTTTTGGGATTTTCTGGATCATCTGTTAGCTTTGTCTGTTAGTTTTTTATAACACTGCTACCTGATCTTAATTCTTGTCTTTTTATATTAAGTATATATATATTGGTAATGAAAGTCTTCCAGTTGTTTTTCTTCCTTAAAATTGTCTCAGTAATTTTTGACCTTTTGCTTTTCTATATGCATTATAGAATCCACTTGTCAATTCACACAAACAATTTTCTGGGGTTTTCATTGGGATTGCATTAAATCTATAAATTAAATTGGGGGCAAGTAGGTACTTTCTTTTGCATTTAAATGCCATTACTGTCCAATTTGTCCAGTTATGTTCTTAGACACATTCTCATTGGAAATGTGTGAAATACCTACTTCCCTGTGTTCTCATCACCACTAAGTATTTTCAATCTTTAAAAATATATATTATCGAATGGATGCAAATAATATCTTGCTGTTTTCATTTGAATTTTCTTAACTTCTAATGAGGTTGAGCATCTGAGCATATTTTTTATACTTGAATTTTCATTTCTGTGAGTTGATTTTTTACTTAAAATTATTATTGCTAATTCAACTATAAGTCTTTTCATATGTTATGGATGTAGTTAATACTATGCCATGTCACTCAGATTCCCTTTCAGGAAAGAATCACTTATTCCTCCATTTTCCTGGAGTGTTAGCTACTGACAGGTCACAGTTATCCCCTGTCTTGGAGTTAACTTTGGCCAGGGGATGCTACATCATTCAAAGTTGCATTCTAGTATTGATTGACACTGGTGTACAGAGGCCTGGTTTCTTTGCCATGAGGTGGGGCATCTCTGAAAATCCATGCTGGTTTCAGAGCTCCCCCATTGGATTGGCTCAAGCTTCTGGTGCCACTGTACCAGAGTTTAACCTCTCCCTCTGCCCAATCTTGTTTTCTGTATTCTCCCACAGGTATTTTTATTCAAGAACATTCCCCAATAAACCTCCTGTGAGCAAATCTTAGCATATTGGAGATTGTTTCTCCAGAAACCTGACCTGTGACAGTTCATATAGGAGGTTGTCCTAGATAGCAGATTCTAAAATGGTATTTTGGAGATGGTATTTGGAGATGCCTGCAGGTTGGCTGGCAATAAAGACCCCAATGCTGGTGGTCAGTGAAGTATGGAAAGTAGCTGTTACAATTGTTAAAACTTTCCCCAGTGGTAAACTCATGTAGAATATTGTTGGAGCAGAATGCAATGGTGAGTGAAATAACTTAAGCATTTGAGATGTACAGGGGAAATAGTAATTTTAAGAATTATGGTAGCTGGACGTGGTGGCGTGTGCCTGTAGTCCTACCTACTTAAGAGGCTAAGGCAGGAGAATCACTTGAGCTCAAGACCGCACTGAGCTATGATGCACTGCACTCCAACCTAAGCATCAGAATGGGACCCTGTCTCTAAAAATATATATATATGGGATCAGATAGTTGCTATTGCGGGCCATCGTATTGGATAAAGGGAATGTAATACTGAAATGTATGATTCCGAAATTAAAATCTAAATGTGAAAGTCAAAGTCAGATGGTCTCCTTGGTAGCATATAAAGAAGTTGCCCTGTAGCTGTGGGGCAAAAAAGTGGACAGTCAGGACTGAGGCTTAATTAAAAGAGTAGCAAAGCTCTGCAGGAAGTTGAACTCTCACAAATGTATTGTTGGAAGAGCACAGGTCAGAAATCCATGGGACTTTTTAAGAAGGTAAGATTGAAACCATTATATTTTTAAGCATGTACTCATCAATATAAATTTTAGCTTTCCCATTTAATCTTTTCTGGCCCAATAAATAAAGATGTTGTAGGTATGGATATTAGAGAAATCTGACTATGTCACTATAAAATTATTTATATTGTAATATTTGCAAAAGAACCTGAAATGGCAGCTCTCAGTGGGTCTTTTCTTACCATTTTTTCTTTCTTTTAGTTTTAAAACTACCTGGAAATTTTATCCAATTCGATTATGTAATTTTTGAGATGGATCAGGAACACTTGAAGGATAAACATTCAAGAATATCTTTCAAAGGGGTCAGAGTAAAAAAAAAACTCAGAGAAAATATAGCCCCCAGATTTTTTTTTAAGACAGAGTCTCACTCTGTTGCCCAGGCTAGAGTGCCATGGCGTCAGCCTAGCTCACAGCAACCTCAAACTCCTGGGCTCAAGCAATCCTCCTGCCTCAGCCTCCCGAGTAGCTGGGACTGCAGGCATGCGCCACCATACCCGGCTAATTTTTTCTATATATTTTTAGTTGTCCAGTTAATTTCTTTCTATTTTTTTTTTTTAGTAGAGAGGAGGTCTCACTCTTGCTCAGATCTCAAACTCCTGACCTCAAGTGATCCTCCCACCTCGGTCTCCCTGTGTGCTAGGATTACAGGCGTGAGCCATCACGCCTGGCCCCCCAGATGTTTTTGAATACTAAACAGTCAAGTCAGCATAGTGGAAAACATAATAAAACAAGAAAATTAATTTGAAAGACAAGTACATGTGGAAAAAGAAGAAATGACAACATGGGATTAAGAAAACATATTAATATTAAATAAAAAGTAAAATAGTGTGTAGTCAAAAGGGACCTAGAGTTTTATTACTAAAGCTGCTTCACAAGGCACCAGCCTACATTGAAAGGAATAATTTCCTAAAAGTCAATATTGACAGAATAATATAAAAGATTGCATTTACTTACCTCATGAGTCCAATGCAAGACCTTTTTGTAATCACACAAGTCAAAAAGATATTGCTTCTCAGTTTTCCATTGTTCTGCTTTTTAAAAATTAAACCAGAAATAGAGATGCTGATGAAAACTAATATTGAGAACCCTTCATGGATTTGTATTTTTCTAAATGCTAAACTTTCAGAAGGTAAAATGACAAGAATTTTCCCTAGGAAGTTGATTGTGCTAGGACAGAAAGATCATCTGATGACATTGTTTTCTTATTATTTAAGAGAATTCTAGGGTGAGTTGTGCACAACATATAGAACATATTCTTGCCTATCAAAGTCAAGTGAAACTATATTCAAATACTCACTCGACTTCTTATTAAAAAAAGCACACATGATGATATCTAATATTACATAACCAAGTTGTAGCAATAAAAATTCCAGTATTGATGCACATTGTGCTAAACTAAAATGTATCTGGAAAAGACCAAATTGGCATCATTTTTCATTCTGCTAATGTGTATTTTTTAGTGACTTCACTGAATATCAGAAACCTCTACATAGAGTGATATCAGGTGGAAAATATGGCCCTCTTTCATTTAAAATTTAAAATGATCTGACTCCAGAAGTGTCAATTATTCTCTGTAGAATTTTTATAGAGTGTATATACAATGGTTTTGTAGCCACGTTTTATTCAGGGAGTCTGGCTTTGAAAAAATAATGTAAATTAAAATCAGAATATAGGTACAAGAGCTGTCTTTGTTAATATTATCATAGTCAATTGTTCAAGCCTGATGCATCATTGCACAGGCCACTGTACTTTCTGTGATTTTAAGGCCCTGAGTGAAGTTCAGGGATTCTTTCATTAAGTGGCCTGCACCTTCTTTTCCTCATTCCCTGCTTGCTGCAGCTTCTGATGTTTGAAGTCCCGGGAAAATTGTCTGAGGATAGAGGCATGTCTAGGAGTTGCCAGCTGAGCTTTTCATTTGGCACTATCTTGCCTGGCATCTTTTCAACATTTTGTGAAAGATAAATGGGTCTATTAACTATTTCTCTGTATTATAAATCCAAATGATCTTCTATGCCAAAATCAAAGTGCTAACTGATGTTTTCAGGTTGCAATACGGACTCATATTAAGATAATTTACCTTGAAATAATCCTTTAACAGCATTTTAGTGTTGTGGGTAGACATTTGGGACATATCCCTTCTCTCCAGGAAGTTTCCAATCTTAAGGGAGTAGCTAAATAAATTTACAGGGCACTAAACAGTTCAGATGAATAGAATTATTAGAAGGTAATTAGCCAGTCAAACTTTAGAGTTAATCAGAGTCATTTGGAGGGCTTGTTAAAACACAGATTACTGGGCCCACTCCACTATTTCTGACTTAGTAGGGCTGGGAGAGGGCCTGAGGATTTACATTTCTAATAACTTCCCAGTTAATATTGATGGCTGCTGGTGTGTTGACCACACTGACTGATTGAAGACAGATTCTGAGAATTTGCTCTAATTAATGATAAAGATCTGATACAAAGAAACCCACATTTATAGGATATGAAAGTGTAGCAAAACCAATATGAGTGTTGCAAGAAAGAATGAGTAAAACTTTTGCAAAGTTCTTTCCTTTAAAACTCCTGACCGTGTTGTGTGGGTTAAATGAGTTTAGTATCATCCCTGTTTAAATGATGAGCAAAGAGAGGCCAAGGCAAGTGAAGTGATTTATCCAAGATTCCACAACTAACAAAGCACAGACCTACTGCTCTGACCCAGCCCCGTTGGTATTAGTATTGTTTCCACACATATTTGTGCAAAAGAGTGTTATGATGAGAATGTTGGGAACAATAGAGAGAGTCTTGGATATCAGGCTTCCAGTGAAATTTAAAGGATGGTAAGTTTTAAATGACAAAAAGCACAGTGATAATGCATTGATCTGCCTTGGGTAATGAGGTAGTAGTGAGATTGGAAGATCTAAGTAAGAGAGAGAAAACAGGAACCTCTGACTATAAGGAGGGGTCAGACTCCTCCTTATAGTTACTTACTCCTCCAGGATGTAGCAGGAGATACAGGGGACAATCATGTCAAAAGTAGCTAAAGAGGGACACTAGAGACCTAATTCTTTAGGTGTGTCTTATCTAGAAGCAAATAAGGAGACTCAAATATGAAACAGAGAGGGATGGCTGAGAAACAGGTATGGAGGATATTTAGTCTCTGTCTTGGGATGCATGGGCAAAGTTTCAGGGCAGAAACACAGAAAAGTCATCTTCATAGTCCTGAGTGAGTCACTGAAAAAGAAATGCTTAATATTTATTGACAATTCAGTCAAGAATCTTGAACTAATAATATCACAACTCTAAAAGTTTTGAGTGTGAATGAGAAAATCCTCAAATTCTGTAGGGGCTGGAGTGTCACAGGAAGAGCCTAATGCTTTCTTTGTATTTTATCGAACTGAAGAATCTGTTCTTAAATTTGGGGCCAATTTGAAAATTATTGTTGCTGACAAAAACAGAGATGTTTATACTGCTACCTTGAAATGAGCACTGAGGCAGCTAGAGGTGCTTAGCAAAGGGGCCAAAGGTAAAAGAACCATGGAAATAAATAGCTAAACCATTTTCAAGATAATAAGTTAATAAGAAATGTTAAAAGTTTTCAGAATATTCTGTAGAATTGATTGTCTATGGCCTCTGAAAATTTACTATAATTAGTGATGAAGGTCTGATACAAGAACACCTGCATTACATATAGGGGACCAACTGGGGCCAAACCAGCATGCCATTGTGGGGCCAAAACAAGTATGAGTCTTGCAGGAAAGAATGTATAGAACTTGCAAAATAATAGGAAATGATAATTCAGAACCAAATTGGAAGATTCCATCAGGAACGTTGCCACTGTCTAGATGGAAGGAATGCCCTTTCCCCAACTCTACAATATATAAATATCTTCTTGTAAAAAATACAGTCATATTTAATAGTCAATTCTTCTGAAAGTGCTTCATAAGATGTTCCCTTACTTAAATTTAGGTATTGTATTCATCAACAAATGTAACTATCAGCCTATCTACCTGCCTCTTCATCTACTTATCTCCAACTTTATCTACTTATGGTCTCTAGCCTTGATCTGTGTCTATTTTATGGTCACAGTTGACATTTGAGAATACCAACTTTGAAGATTTTTAGGCTAAAATTTCTATGTGTATGTTCTATGGTATGGATCTTGAGTTCTAATCACCTATAAATTCATATGAAGGAGAACTCCAAATTATCTTTTAGAAAATCCTGAGCCTTCTCTTGCATATAGTTCTTGACAACCTCTATAAGCAGTTACACATTTATGTTACTTTGTCTCCACAACTTTTAACTTTTAATTTTTTAAAACTTTTAGATGTTCATTTCACCTGTAATATAGTATATATGTACTTTAGATGCATTCAGGGAGCATAACCTTGAATTCGCTTTAACTAGTACTGAAAACCTTATTCTATAAATGAAGGAGCCAAGAGACATGCAAACCCCCATATCTCTAAAAACTCTAAATATCCTTGGATTAACCTAGACCATTGCCACAAAATAAATTGCACATGTTTAAAGGGTACAATTTGATAAGTTTTGACATATGTATACACCCATGAAACCATCACAACAATCAAGATAATGATAATATTTGTTACCCCCAAGAGTTTCTTCATGCTCCTTGCTAATGACTTCCTCCTGTATTTTCCAGTCCCCACTTCCATCCCCAGGCAAACACTGATATGTTTCTGTCACTATAAACATATTTTTTTGAATTACATAAGTGTAATTATACTGTACATATTCTTTTTTTGGTTGGGCTTCTTTTACTTAGGATTCATCCATGTTGCTGTGTGTACCAATATTCATTTCCTTATATTGCTAAATGATATTCCATTACATGAATATGCCCGAATTTGTTTATTCACCTGTTAATGAGCATTTTGGTTGCTTTTGGCTATTACAAATAAAGTTTCTATGAGCACTTATGTACAACTCTTTGTATAAATATATACTTTTACTTCCCTTGCATAATTATTAACATAACCATTCCAGCTTTCTTTTCAGTAGTATTAGATTGGTTTTATCTTTTCCCATCATCTAATTAAACTTACTTGTGCCTTTATATTTAAGTGTGTTTCCTATAGGCAGCATTCAGTGGAATCTTGGGTTGTTTTTTTTTAAATCTAATCTGACAATCTCTGCCTTTTAATTGAGTTGTTTAGGCAATTGGTAAGATTTACATCTACTAGCTCGCTATCTGTTTTCTATTTGTCTCATTTGTTCTTTGTTCCTCTTTTCCTTTTTTTCCTGTCTTCTTTTGGATTAATTAGTTTTTATAATTCAATTCCAATTATTTTGTTGGTTTATTAGCTATAACTCTTTGTTTTGCTATTTTAGTGGTTAGTTTAGGGCTTATTGTCTACATTTTTAATTTATCACAGCCTACCTTGATTAGATAATATACCATTCATTTCACATAAAGTATAAGAACCTTAAACAGTATACTTCCATTTCTCCCTTTCTGGGCTTCGTTCTTGTGTTATCACACAGTTTACTTAACATATGTCAAATTATTAGATTGGTGCAAAAGTAATTGTGGTTCTAGCACTGTTGAAATTTGCCATTTGATATTGGAATACATTCTTAAATAAATGTGGTTATGTTATACATTATTTTAATATGCATTTCTCGCTTAATGTTTTTTTGCTAATGACTTATTGCTTCCTGTTTATTTTATATTTAGACTATGGAAATGATGTTAGACAAAAAGCAAATTTCAGCAATTTTCTTATTCGAGTTCAAAATGTGTCATAAAGCAGCAGAGACAACTCACAACATCAACAACACATTTGGCCCAGGAACTGCCAGCGAATGTACAGTGCAGTGGTGGTTCAAGAAGTTTTGCAAAGGAGACAAGAGCCTTGAGGATGAGGAATGTAGTGGCAGGCCATTGGAAGTTGACAACAACAAATTGAGAGCAATTATTGAAGCTAATCTTCTTACAACTACATAAGAAGTTGCTGAAGAACTCAATGTAGACTATTCTGTGATTGTTCAGCATTTGAAGCAAATTGAAAAGGTGAAAAAGCTCAATAAGTGGGTGCCTCATGAGCTGACTGAAAATATAAAAAAAATACTCATTTTAAAGTGTCGTCTTCTCTTCCTGTATGCAACAACAAACCATTTCAAGTTCAGATTGTGGTATGCGATGAAAAGTGGATTTTATACAACAACTGGTAGCAACCAGCTCAGTTATTGGATTGAGAATAAGCTCCAAAACACTCCCCAAAGCTGAACTTGCACCAAGAAAAGGTCCTAGTCACTGTTTGGTGGTCTCCTGCCGGTCTGATGCACTACAGCTTTCTGAATCCCGGCGAAACCATTCTATCTGAGAAGTATGCTCAGCAAATTGATGAGATGCACCCAAAAACTGTAATGCCTGCAGCTGGCATTGGTCAACAGAAGGGGCTCAATTCTTCTCCACAACAAAGCCTGCCCAACAGCACATATGCACCAAAAGGTGAACAAATTGGACTACGAAGTTATGTCTCATCGGCTATATTTGCCTGACCTCTCGCCAGCCAAGTACTACTTCTTCAAGCATCTCGACAACTTTTTGCAGGGAAAACATTTCCACAACCAGCAGGATGCAGAAAATGCTTTCCAAGAGTTTGTGGAATCCCAAGGCATGGACTTTTATGCTACAGGAATAAATAAACTTATTTCTCACTGGCAAAAATGTATTGACTGTAATAGTTCCTATTTTGATTAATAAAGATGTGTTTGAGACTAGTTATAATGATCTAAAATTCAAGGTCCAAAGCCACAATTACTTGTATACCAACCTAAAATAAAATGAAGGTAAATTTTAGTTTTATTCAATTTAAAGAAAAAGTTGGCCATTATTTCTTCGATCATTTTTTTCTGCCCCCTTCTGTCTTTCATCTCCTTTATGTGTGCCAATCGCATGTACATTAGGTGTGTAAAATTGTGCTATATCTCATTGATAATCTGTTCATTTTTTAATTCTTACTTTCTCCCTGTGTTTACTTACAGATAGTTCCTATTACTATGCCTTTAGTCATTTCTTCTATAATGTCTAGTCTGCTATTCATACCATCAGTGTATTTTTCATCCTATACATTATTGTTTTTATCTCTATAATTTTTATATCCTTTTAAAATAATATCCTCAATGTTTCTACCTAACATGTCCAATCTTTCCTCTAGATTTTTAAGCATATGGAATAGAGTTATATTAACTGCTTTAATGTCATTGTCAGCTAGTTAAAATTCTGTGTCAGTTCTGGGTCTGTTTTGGTTGATTTATTATTCTCCTCATTATGAGTTGTTTTCCTGCTTCTTTATTTAGTAATCTTTAATAGGATGTCAGACATTGTGAACTTTTTCTTATTGGATGCTGGATATTTTTGTATTACTATAAATATTCTTTAGCTTGTTCTGGGATGAAGTTGTTTAGAAACAGTTTGATCTTTTGGGACTTGCTTTTAAGATCTGTTTGTTGGGAATTGGAGCAGCATTTAGTCTAAGGCTAATCCTCACTACTGAGGCAAGACCCTTCTGAATACTCTACCAAACTACTCTATGAATTATGAAGATTACCAGTCTGGCCAGTGAAAACAGCACTGTTATTGAAGCTGTGTTAATACCAAGTATGGTTCCCTCTAATCCTTATGGGTGGTTCTTTTCTTGACCTTGCATAATTTTCTTACATGCATGTGCTGATTGGTGCTCTGGAAATGAGGTAGACCCTCTGTAAACCTCTAGAATTTTCTCTCTTTGTGGATCTCTTTTTGTCATTTCTACATTATCTTAACTCCAAATGTCTTGCTGTCCTAAGCCTCTTAAAAATGTCTTCTCAACTCAGGGCATTTGATGCATTTCATCTGGGTTTTCCCTTAGTACATAGTGGCCTAGAAGCTCTCTCAAAGCAGTAAACAGAGTAATACTAGGGCTAATCTTGTTAGTTTCCCATTTTTTAGTGATTATATCTTTCATAACCTGATATCCAATGACTTAATGAATACTCTTTTATATATTTTGCTAGTATTTTATTTGTTTCGGATGGGAAGGTAAATTCATTCTGTTACTGCATCTTGGTTTGAAGAAGTTCCTAGTCACCCTTTTTTGGCTTTAGGTTTTAGCTTTCTTTTGAATTGACTCTCTTAGGATTGGTTCTTCCTCAAGTCTATGGGCAGTCAGCACAGGATAAATCTGCTCTTGTATCTGAGGGGAATAGGTATTTATTTATCTTGGTATCTTTTGCTTTGATTTAATGCTTCTTTAACTCTCTACTCATGATCAAGTGGAAAGATGCTGAAGCTCAAGATTAGCAGTTGTACCTGGGGGCAAGAGGCCCTGGAGGCCACTCAGTCTCCTCCAAAATTTGGTTCTTGTACAGAAGCACAGAGGGCAGCCTTTGTTTTAATCTAGGTCATGAGGGATCAGAGCTCCCATGTTGATTGAAGTGTCTATTCATTAAATCTGTCTCTCATGGTGTCAGCAGTTGGCTGAAGATATTTATACTCAGAATTCTGGGCAAATATCTTTCCATCCTCTGTGAATAATAAGATAAATTCATTTTGGAACAAAGTAGAAGAAAGGAAGAAAGAATATTTTACTTAAATGCCAGCATTATACTTCCAATTTTTTATAGTTTATTATGTATGGTTATATTAATTTTAACTGTATATATTTCTCTCCACTTGGTGTACATTCAGTTTTTCTCAATTAACCTTTGTTATTTTTGGAGTTTTAATTAAAGATCCCCTCCAGATTTGCCCATAGGTAAGTACTTGACTTTAGTGGGTCCAGATGTTCATAACGACATCTCAAGCTGAACAGAATGAACAGACAAAATAAACATCCCCTTTACAGGTGACTTGAACCACAAATCTTTCTGCACATGCCATAATTCACACTAGTAAATCTAGTGAGTACACACTAGTTATGGAAATTTAGCTAGGAAAAATTAAACAAATATCAAGATTTTATATTTTAAATTCTAGACTTGCTCATGGGAGTTATTAGCCATTAATCAGATAGAAATTATCAAGCAATTTTTCTTCATATACTTACTCTTATCACTTATGGCAAGAACATTTTGATAGTATTAGCAAGTGTCCTAATGGGAAGAAGGTTGAATTTTTTATGAGACTATGACTTTAGGGTCAAATTACTAATAATATTCAGTCTTGCTTTCAAAAATAGACAACAACTGAAAATCTATAATGGGAATAGTATTCATTAGAAAGCAGGCTGATAAAGATCTTTAAATACTTGGGGTGAATGATTGGAAAGCAATGATTGAAAATGTTTACTTCCCTACCCCTCTTTCCTTGGCAACAGAAAAAATCAAGTCTTTAGTCTTTGATTATTGTATTGAGAGGAATTATGATCAAGTTGGGAAGTCTAAGGAAGACAGTATGGTGCACCTGAAAGAGCACTACCAGAAATTTTTGTATCTGCATCCAGATTAGCTATGAAAAGATGTGAGTTTTAAGAGATCATAAGCTGAATTCACAATGTTCTACATGTTATCATTCCTACCAAAGAGTAAATTTACCATTCATTAAAAAGATATTTTGTAAGCACTTACCAATTATCATGTACCGTGAACTAGAAGGAGAAAAGACAAAAGTGAATAAGGCAAGCTTTGCCTCGAGGAGCCCTCATCCTAGTCATTCACTTGACACATCCCATATATCTCATATTTCTCCTTTGGAGTATTGATAAGAAGGAGGAAGCTACAGATTTAATGACGATAACTCTGTTTCATTAAGATGTATTTGTCTACCTTTTATACTTTATTGTATTTATTCTGCTCTACTAATTAAGTCTCCCCCAAAATAGGACTTGTGTCTTAGATTACTTTTCTAATCCTGTCCTCTCTTCCTTTCCACACCAGAACCATAGACAGAGGCTACATAAATCATATCAAACAATTATTTAATAAGTTTCAATTATTCAAGCTCCTAGGATTCTCCATTAGGTATCTCTTTTATTTTTGAGAAATTTTACATGATCTTTATTTGATTTAGAATTGTATATTCTTAGAGCAGAAAAAAAGCCCCACTGCATCTTTGGGAAGAGCTTAAAACTGAAATCTAAAACTATGGCATGTTCATGTAATGGAATACTATTCATCAATAAAAACAATGAACTTCTGATACACACCACATTGATAAATCTCAAATATATTATTATAAGTGAAAGAAGCCAGTGAATAAAACATTACAGACTGTATGACTCCATTTATATGGCATTCTGGAAAAGGCAAAACTATAGGAGCAGGGGAGGGAGGAGGAATGAGGACTACAAAGAGGTATGAGGAAATTTGAGAAGTGATAGAAATGTTCTATATTTAGACATGATAATGGTTACTATATGCACTTATCAAGATGTATACAATGAATATTACTCAATTATAAGAAATGACAGTGACCTAGCACAGCTTATATTTTCCTGGATTGAGCTTGAGCCCATTATCTGAAGTGTGGTGACACAAGATCAGAATAATGGTCTCCACATGTACTTGCCATCAAATTGGCACCGACTGATTAACACTATGCTGCACAAATGATGGTGGTTGGGGTGGGTAGTTTCAAAACTGAGGGATGAGGTGAGCATTGTGAAGGGGAGGGGCATACCTCTAAAACTTGCTAGGGAGAGGCAAAGATATAAAATGTAACCAAACTGTACTCTCGTATTTTCCTAAAATAAAAAAAAAAAAAATAGCAAGTATGGTGGGCCCACTGAGCCCTTCCAACATGATAAAAAAAAAAGATGTATATAACTTTACACTATATAAATGATACCTCAATAAATCTGGGCAGAGGGAGGCATGGCCAATGACTTTTAGGATCTTGAGCATATATGTGTTGGGGAAGTGCTGGGAGCTATGAACTCATATGGGGTGCAATCATTGGAGTAATATGTATTTCTACTATATATATTTTGCATCCAGCTGTATCAGCCAACCAGTAAAATGATAAATATTAATAATGTGTACATGTGTGTGTGCATGTGTTTCCTATTTAAGGTAGTAAAGAAAAGTTATACTGTTTGAGGTTAAGAGAGAAAAATGAGGATACTGCTGCTAAAGCTGGCTATATACAAAATACTTTTTAAAGCATTTTATGTTTATAAATTATTTCATTTTCACAACAACCTTATGGTAGGTATTATTATCATCCCTGTTTTACAAGGAGGAAACTGAGATGTGGTATAGATAAGTAAATTGCCAAAGGTTACAGAGTTAGTAAGTGATGAGGCTGGGATTCAAACCCAGGCAGTCTGCTTTCAGAAGCCAAGCTCTCATCAACCTCTACTTCACTGCCTTTCTAATCATTAGAGAATATTAGAATATTAGGAAATAATTGCTCCCATCTATAATTCAAGTCAAGTCTAATTTCCAGGATCACTTCCAATAAATGAAGGGCAATGTTCTCCCCACCCAAATCCAAACGGGGAAATCAGGCAGGGAGAGCATTCACAAAGTTATTCATTCTCAGCCATGTTATATAAAATTACACTAGGCTTCACTTTTGACAGAGAAGAGAAAGATAAGACAATATTTTGGGAAAAGGGAAGATAATTTGTGGGATGGTCAAAGGGCAGGCTGTGTCACAATTCATTATGAGTATCAGATATCTAGAGAACTGCTTCCCCACCACAATTCAGTTTCGTATTACATAACTTTTTATAGCTATAATTTTTTCCATTTTCTCCAAATTTCCTTATATTACAGCAGTGTCTTTATAACTGCAATCCAACAGCAAAAAGATTGACTCTACCACACACAAAAAATCCTCAGCAATATATTCCTGTCCTTTGATTTTATTTAAGTAAAAATCTGTAAAGAATAAATTGACTTGGATATTATTATTTACTTACACTCTGCTAAAAAAAAATACAGGACATGGTATTTTTCTCTGCAAAGTCTGTAAACATACACATTTTTAAAAACCCATATTTATGCAGTCTCATCATAGATGATACACTGACCAAATATGATACATATTAGAATTCATATTTGATATCACATGCATCTTCAAGCTTCAATCTTTTTCTATTTTTCTTTGTCAAAGACTTTTGGAAATGTTATGCTAAAAATAACAGACTTTTAATGTTAGTAACAGGTTAACAAAATGAAAGTTGCTATAGAAACAGAATGCACACTTCAGAAAATGGATCTGCAAGGAGAAATCATATTTATTGGCTGAAGTGAATTGGCAAATGCTTATCAATATATATCCCATAGTCTTTTGCAGATAGCTTTGGTTGCTGATAATAGCAATATTTCCCAATATTATCCTGAGTTTTAAGAACGTATGCAATCAAGGATGTTCAGTCAAGAGGCAGAAGGAAAAAGATGGCTACCTCATAAATTCCTATACTATGCAGCATAAGCAAAAGTGGGTCTATTAGGGTAGGGCCCACATGTCTCTTTAAGACTGTGTTTTGTTTCGATGTCTTAACCATTAGTATTTGCAGGGTTGTCAGAATTATTCACATCAACAGAGGGGAGCTCCCAAGTCTCTAAGGATTATCATTTACATGAGGTTTAGTGTGCTTGGTTTGCTCTGTGTAGTAAGCTTGCAGTATACTTAAGCAAAGCTTTGCTGATTGGGTATTTCCTGTTTAACTGCTTTATTAAGGGGTATTTTATTTATTATTGCTCTCCAACTGCAACTTTTGACTGAATATTGCCACGATTTGACTGTATTCTATTAAAGAGAAACAAATAGTAGTTTTTATACAGCATGCACCACTCTGCTTTTATAGCCTGCATTTTTCATGCAGTAAATCCAGACACTTTACAATCATTAAGAATATATAAGAAGACTCGGTTCCATAACAGCTTCTCTCCAGAGCTCAACCTGTGCTATAAAAAAAAAAAAAAAGCCACCACAGAAAACACACACTCAGGCTCAGCTCTCTAAAAGCCAAAAACCCCTGTTGTAAATAAGTTATTTCTGTTAGGAAAGTCATAGGCAGTTTGTGTTGAATGTTTTGCTCCTTTGATCCAGATGGGTATTGCTTCTTCCCTGCTCTCCTCCTCGAAATTACAATTTTCCCTCTTTCTCAGATCATTAATAATGTAGCCTCTGGTAAGTGCACAGGCCTTAAGTGAGATGACTGTGTTGCTGTTGCTAGGACCCAGCTGGTTTCTGTCCCGAGGTTATGTAAGGCTCTAACTAGGCAGGCTTTTTCTTTCCCTCATACATCTGGAAACTTTTCTCCAAGGAATTTCAAGAGAACTGTGATAAACACTGCTCTGGACTTCACTGAAGTTGCCATGGGACTCCCTTATTCCCATCCTGTCTCCCCAGCACCTGGTTCCTCCTGTGTGAGAGAGCAGTGATGCTAACAAATGGGGCTGTTTTAGCTAGACTGACAAAGGGAAAGCTAATAGGCTCGGGCTTAATTGCTTTCCCACCGGAGACTAGATATGGGAATGACTCTCTGGAGAAATGGAACCAAGGTAGACCAAGGTGATTTTCCAACCTTACAGAATTCTGGACATGAAACAGTACAAATGGCCTTTCTTTATTCCCTTGACTCTAAAGAACAGTCTTAACAATACAAGACAGTCATGGTCAGAAGCTACAATACCTGATGAAGATTGGACCACATTCACTATTATTGAATCTTGACTATATGCTGGGCATTGTGCCTTCTCTTATATCGTGACTCACTCCATTTTTGCAACAGCCCTGTAAATTAAGAATTATTCTTGTAATGGTCAATCAGTTCTTTTTTTCATATTAATTCTTTTGAATGCTAGTTATCTTTCTTGTTGAACACAGAAAAAAGTCAGAACTACTAAATTCCTTTTATCTTTTCTGTCATTTTTTAATACTATATCTTTCACAAACAAGGATCCTAATCTTTTTTCTTCATAATGTTGCTCTAAAAATAATAATGTTAAATCTCTCTTTTTGTGGCATTGACATTTCAATTTAATTCAGGAATCACTATGATATAGCCTACCAAGGGTCCTCAAACTATAGCTCATGGGCCACATGGGACCTGCCGAGGACATTTATCCGGCCCGCCAGGTGTTTTTGCCATTTCTGCCTGTCCTGTTTAGCAGCCAACTTGTCCCAGGCCCATAGTGTGCATGTGTTAAATGTCCGCCACACTCTCCAACGGCCCTCCAACGGTCTGAGGGACAGTGAACCGGCCCCCTGTTTAAAAAGTTTGAGGACCTCTGGCCTAGGCAGAAGTCAGAAAACTTTTTCTGTAAAGAGCTAGATAGTAAATAGTCCAGGTTTTGCAGGCTATACAATCTCTGTCTTAATGACTTGATTCTTGTTTTGTAGTGTGCAAAAGCATCATAGATAATACATGAATGAATGAGCATGGCTGTGTTCCAATAAAACTTTATTTACATAAACAGGAAGCCTGTTTGCCCATGAATCTTACTTTGCTGCACCCTGAATTAAACAAATAAAAAGGTGGCAGGGAGGTGGTGGGGGAGGCAAAGGGATAGCCCTTAACTAATTAATCTCCAGGACCACTTCATTAGCTGTGTGGCCTTGGGCAAGTTACTTTGTCTGAGGCTTAGTTTCCTTATCTATAAAACAAGAGTTATAACTTCCTTGTGGGATGATTGTGAAGATTAAAAGAGAGAAACTTATGAGAGACATCCAAAACATAAGAATACAGGATTGAAAGTAAAAGATTGAAGGAAATAAAAGAAAAGAGAAAAAAACTTTCTCTTAGACTTCTCTCCTTTTTCAGTTTGGTTAACACTGTTTGATTACTTATAATATTTTAGGCATTTGTTTAAAAGCTGATGATAGAATCCTAAAACTAAGCCCTGTTTCTTTTACCACCTCCCAGGAATTCAAGGAACATTAATCCTGCCTCAGAGAATAAAGGAAGGCTTCAGATAGGAGGGTTTAAGGTTGACCTTACAGGACAAGTGGAAATTTTTAGGTTGAGGAACAAGAGAAGGACATTCCAAGTTGAGATAACACCAGAAGAAAAGAGATCAAAGTTTGTAGCAGGGAACTGTAAAAAAATAGTCCAATATGGCTAGATGATGATGCATGGTGAAGTAGAGATTGATAGACCCTACCTGATATCCAATCCCACTTATTCCTTACTCATAGGTTTATGATTTTGTCCAGAGAAGAATATGTACCCAGCTTAATATACTCAATCTCCCACCATCCCTTGTAGTTAGAAGTGGTCATGTTATACAGTTCTAGCCAATGAGATGTAGGGAGAAGTTTCCGAGAAGGGCTTCTTTCTCTGAATAAACAGAAAACAATTGTAAAGAAGAATACTATATTGTAAGGAGGTTAGACTCTATCCTGTAGACAGTTGAGAAATATTAAAGGTTTTTGTGCAAAGGAGAGATGTAAAATAATTTATTTAACAGCAGACTATTAAGCTATAAGTATATGCTGTGTACTATGAGGAACTACATAGGCAAACAACAAAAACAACAAGGAAACAGACTAACAAATATTATACAATTATTGTAAATAATGATGTCTTATGAAGGGAACAAATGGTAATTGGAGTGGCCTACTTTATATATGATAAGAAGACCTCTTTGGAGAGGTAAAAACTGAGTTTAGACATAAAAGATGAGAAGAAATTGGTCACGCAAATACTTATAGTAGCATTCTAGACAGACAGACCAGCATTTGCAAAGGCTCTGAAGCAGTAAAGAGATTAGCAGCTTATAGGAGCTATAAGAATCTCAGTATGACTGGAGCTTATTACGCAAATTGAAAGTTTATGATGTGAGATGAGGTTGGTGAGACAGGCAGGGCCTTGTAGGGCTATAGTAAGGAGTTTTAAATAGAACAAGAAGCCATTGAGGAGTTTTCAGCAAGTGATATGATTAAAGTCATATTTTAGAAGAGTATTCTTGATATGGTGTAGAGGATGGATTAGAAAGGAACAAGGATAGAATGGTGTGGACCAGACACACAGTAGTAGTCTAGGTGAAAGATGATGGTGGGATGATGGTGGCCTATTCTAAACTAGCAACGATAGGGACGGAGAAATGTGGATACTTGAGGTTCATCAGTGTGACTTGCTGTATGGATTGGACATAGAGGAAACAAGGAATCAAGGGTAACTATCTCTAAACTGAGTTTTTGGGTGAAAAGTGATACCACTTATGGAGATGGAGAAGACTGGTGGGAGGGAATACATTTTGGATGGGAAATTAATTGTTCTGTTTTAGACATGTTAAGTTCGTGATGCTTCTGAGACATCTAAGTGGAAACACCAAGTAGACTGTTGGATATGTGGGATGTGTGAGTCTGGGATTTAGAGAATTCCTTTAGCTAGATATAAAGTTATGACTCATCAGCAAAATGATGCTATTTTAATCCAAAAGAATAGATGAGCTCACCTTGGAATATTGTGTAGGGGAAGAGAAAATGTGAGGTCTGTTCGGGAAAAGTAGGTGAAGAATGGCTTAGAGAGAATGGAGAAGAAGGGATGGATTTAAGAGAGAGTTCACAGGAAGAATCCACACAACTTGGAGCCTGATTGGATTGCAAGGGTGAGAAAATTGAAGTCAAAGATGGCTTGGAGGTTCCCCTTTGCTTGATCGGTTGTATGCTGATGCTCTCAATCAGTATGTGATACACAGAAAGAAAGGGATTTCCAGGCTGAAATAACAAGTTTAATTTGGGTGCTGCAAGGGAACATCAGATGGGCTGAAAGTCTGGAATTGCTGGTTGATGCTTTTGAAAAATTGCCCCCTCTTCACCAAAACCTGAGGCAGGAATGGTATGTAGTTCTTCTGAAGCGTAGGAAGGTAGACAGAGTATCTGGAATAGTCATATGAGTTGTGGAAGCTTTTAGAAGGCTAGGGACCTCCATGAGAATGGCAAGGGGAATTTCTTATGCCTTGTACAATCCTTGATCCATGTTGGTTGTGTCATTCACAGCTAAATAGATCTGTCAGGAAATTTGGGGACCTCAAAGTCTCACCATCAACTGGGAGTATATTGTATATTTTCTACTTCATTTAACCATCTTTATAGAAACTTTACACTTCTAGCTATGTCTATTGTTGTTTTTCTGTAGATATCACTGATTCACCGTTTAAATGGAATTGCTACAAAATCTTTGAATCCTGATAGCTGTGTTGATAAGGAGAACTAGAGAAACCATAAAAGTGTTACTACCACAATGCTAAGGTAACAAGTGGATCATTGTTGTTAAAAAAAGAAAAAAGAGAAAAAGTATGGCTAGGGACAAAGAAAGAAGTGTTTCAGTGGAGTATGTCAATTGGTTCCTTGATTCCACATAGTTTGACATTCTGGATTGAATATTGGAAATGGTCACAGTTATAATTTCCTGGTAGCTTCTGTTGTTTCAAGCCAAAGGGTTAAAAACACCTGAGGTATTATATTGAAAAGGAAATTACAAAATCCAGTCTGACTAGTAATGGAAACTGAGACCAAGCTGTTTCTCGGCAGACATTGGATACTTCTGGCATTTTAGATATGAAGAAGAACAGTAAAAATTAAGCAGAGAAAATTCATTGTCTTTATTTTAGATTTTGTCAGAGGCAGCAGATTTTTATAGTAATAAGAATTTAAGAAATGAGAAATTTTTAATGTGGGAGGAAGTTGTGACAATAATGATAAAATTAAGTAAAGCTCAATCTTCACTGATCTTACCTGAAAAAGTGAGTAAGGGATAGCTGGGTCCATGTTACAGTTTTAATTATGAATAAATATGCTTTAAATTTTGTGTAATAAACCTTTTCCTTTATGGTTAGCTCTGACCTTACAGCTCTGAGATTTGTGCAAACTAATTGGGTTTTAGAAAATGTGTTCAGAGATAGCCACTTAAAAATAATTTTCTCTTTGAGGTATCTCCAAATTCTTTTCCACAGAGGTTGCAATAATTTGCAGTCCCACAAGCAGTGTAAGAGTGTTCCTGTCTCTCCACAACCACACCAACATTTGTTGTTTGGGGATTTTTTGATAGAGGCCAATCTCACTGGGGTTAGGTGATACCTCATTGTGGCTTTGATTTCCATTTCTCTAATAATTAGAAATGTTGAGCATTTTTTTATATGTTTGATACCTCAAAGAGCTAAAAATAGAAATACCATTTGATCCAGTAATAGCACTATTAGGCAAATACACAAAAGAGCAAAAGACGTTCTATAATAAAGACATCTGCACCCAAATGTTTACGGCAGCACAATTCACTATTGCAAGGATGTGGAAACAACCCAAGTGCCCGTTAATTCATGAGTGGATTATTAAAATTTGGTGTATGTATACAATGGAATATTACTCAATTATAAGAAACGACAGTGATCTAGCACCACTTATATTTTCCTGGATTGAGCTTGAGCCCATTATTCGAAGTGAGGTGACACAAGATCAGAAAAATGGGCTCGGGGGGGCGGAGCAAGATGGCGGACGAATAACACCGCCAGACAGAGGGTCTCTGCAGAAAAGACCGATTCTAGCAGAAACTAGAGGAAAGAAGCAAGAAGACGAGCATACAGCGGACAAGGGCCGGAAGGAGGGGTACCTGAGACCCCGGGAGACTCCACGGGAGGAGACTGCGGAGGAGAACTGGAGGCTGAGACCACCGGAGCAGCCCGGAGACCAGCGGCAAGGGTAGGTGGATCTGCTGTTCCCCCTCCCCTGCATTCGGGACTGCTGGTGGGCTCCCCAGCGGGTGGAGAGACCTGCGGACATCAGCCCAGAGACTACCGCCGCCTGCCAACGGTGAGCCTGTAGCAGACGTGGCACCAGGTTCCCAACTTCCTCCGGCACCTCCGTGTGCACGGACCCGAGCCGCGCGGCAGGCGCCATATTGCCTCCTCCTCCCCTCCGCCGACCCTACCCGCGGCTGCCCAGAGAGACAATACAGCCACCAGCCGGAGGCACCTCCAGGGAACGGGACCTTCCCGTTTGGGACCCCGCCCGCCCTCCCAGGTGCTGTTGGCACCGTGTTCCCAGGAAAACGGTGCCGACTCAGAGGCTGAGAGACATAGACCAAGCTTGGGCTCCCTGTGGGTGAATTAGGACCGGAAATCCTCTCCCTGGTGGGAATACAGTTTGAACTCTGGGACCCAGAGGTCGGACCTGCAGACCAGATCCCCTGCACCCAGGGCTAGCATTGCCCAGGGCACAGAAGGGTTATATGTGAACAGCCTACTGAGGTCTGTGTGCCTCCAGGGGCGGATCGGGTCCTAGAGGGCAACCCTCCTCCCAGGAGGAGGCCGTGCGCCCAACCCAGGTGGCCTTCCTGTGCAGGAAACCTCCCCGCCGGCATCACAGTCCGGGGAGGCCTGGCGGCTTGTGGTCTGGCCTGCTGGCAGAGGCCCAGGAGTAGCTGCGGAGTTGGGGAGGGTGGAAAGAAGCGAGGCCTGCTGCAGACTGCGGGTCTCAGACAGCCCCACCCCCACACCCAGACTTTCTGGCTGAGCAGGATCATTCCAGCCCCGCCCTGACAGCTCTCCCTGGAAGCAGAGAACAGAACTTTGACCCCTGCTAACAGCCTGAGGGCAGGCTTACCCAACCCAGCTCCGCCCAGAACAAGAGCTGATAACAGAACTCAAAATCAACACCATAGCCTGTTCCTCCAAGCAAACGCCACCTACTGACAGGGACGGCATCTTGCACAGCCTTTCCACGGCACCCACTGACTCAATATACAGGGAGTGGTCCAATTTCACCCACAGGCACCACCTAACGCCTCAGAAACTAAACAAGGTGTGTGAATACCCAAACAATAACCTAAGGAAAGAAACAACAATTGATCGACATGGGAAGAAATCAGAGAAAGAACTCAGGAAATATGAAGAACCAAACGGAAAACACCCCCCCAAAGAGGAGCACCAGCCCCCTAGAAACGGACACCGACCAAAATCAGGCAACCAATATTACAGAAGAGGAATTTCGTATGTGGAACATAAGAACACTCACCCAGCTGCAACAACAACTCAATAACCAACACCAAGAAACCACAAAAAATCTCCAGGATATGAGAAAAGAAATAGACACATTGAAGAAAAGTGTAGCCGAACTCCTGGAAATGAAGAATCAATTCAAGGAACTACAAAATACAGTGGAAAGTCTCAAGAACAGGGTAGATGAAACAGAAGAAAGAATCTCAGAGCTTGAAATAACACCCTCCAATTAAATAAATCAGTCACAGAAATAGAGCAGAAAAACAAGAGAAAAGAGCAAAGCCTACAAGAGCTGTGGGATTATGTGAAGAAACCTAATGTGAGGGTCATAGGGTTACCAGAAGGGGAAGAAGACAACACTCAAGGGTTGGACAAGCTGTTTGAAGATATAGTAGAGGAAAATTTCCCAGGCCTTGCTCAAAAGCTCGATATACAAGTTCAAGAAGCCCAGAGGACCCCTGGGAGATTCAATGCAAACAGGAAGACGTCACGTCATGCAGTCATTAGACTGACCAAAGTATCAACTAAAGAGGCCCTTCTAAGAGCTGTAAGACAAAAGAAGCAAGTGACATACAAGGGAAAGCCAATTCGAATAACATCAGACTTCTCTAATGAGACTTTACAAGCAAGGAGAGACTGGGGCCCCATTCTCACTCTTTTGAAACAAAACAATGCCCAGCCTAGAATATTATTCCCTGCAAAACTAAGCTTCATATATGAAGGAGAAATAAAAACATTCTCAGACAAGCAAAGGCTCAGAGAATTCACCAAAACAAGACCAGCCCTACAAGAAGTACTTAAAACAGCGTTATGCATGGAACATCATAATAATAACCCACGGATATAAAAACAACCAAAACCCAAAGATATTAAAGGCCAGATATTACAACGGCTCAAGACAGAAATCATAGCAACAACATCCAACCCAACAGAATGATCAGTAATCTACCTTACCTATCAGTTCTCTCAATAAATGTGAATGGCTTAAACTCTCCACTCAAGAGACATAGGCTGGCTGAATGGATAAGAAAATACAGGCCAAGTATATGCTGTCTTCAGGAAATACATTTAACCTGCAAGGATGCACATAGACTAAAAATAAAAGGGTGGAGATCAATATTCCAAGCAAATAGAAGCCAAAAGAAGGCTGGTGTGGCAGTTCTAATTTCAGACGATTTAGTTTTTAAACCAACAAAAGTAGTAAAAGACAAAGAGGGTCATTATATAATGGTGAAGGGCACAGTCCAACAAGAAGAGATAACAATTTTAAATATATATGCACCCAACTTAGGTGCACCCAGATTCATAAAGCAAACCTTACTGGAGCTAAGCAAATGGATTAATAGCAACTCCATAATAGCCGGGGATTTCAACACCCCACTGACGGCACGAGACAGATCCTCCAAACAGAAAATTAATAAAGAAATAATGGACTTAAACAAAACTCTAGACCAATTGGGTCTGACAGACATCTACAGAACATTCTACCCAAAATCCACTGAATATACGTTCTTCTCATCAGCTCACGGGACATTCTCTAAGATTGACCATATCCTAGGACACAAAGAAAATCTCAAGAAATTTAAAAAAATAGAAATCATACCATGTACCTTCTCAGATCACAGTGGAATAAAACTAGAAATCAACCCTAACAGAAACTCACATTTCTACACAAAAACGTGGAAATTAAACAACCTCCTACTAAATGATTACTTCGTAAATGAAGAAATCAAGACGGAAATAAAAAACTTCTATGAAGAAAACGACAATGGAGAGACAAGTTATCAACTCCTCTGGGACACAGCTAAAGCAGTTCTAAGAGGAAAGTTTATCTCCATAAATGCCTATAACCAAAAGGCAAGAAGATCACAAATAGACAATCTAATGAAACGACTCAAAGAGCTGGAAAAAGAAGAACAGACCAACCCCAAACCCAGCAGAAGAAGTGAAATCAACAAGATCAAATCAGAACTAAACGAAATTGAAAACAGGAAAGCTATTCAGGAGATTAATAAAACAAAAAGTTGGTTCTTTGAAAAAATAAACAAGATTGACACGCCATTGGCTAAGCTAACGAAAAGCAGAAAAGAGAAATCTCTAATAAGCTCCATCAGGAATAAAAAAGGAGATATCACAACTGATACCAAAGAGATACAAGATACAATTTATGAATACTACAAAAATCTTTATGCACACAAACTGGAAAATGTGGAGGAAATGGACAAATTTCTAGAAACACACAGCCTCCCTAGGCTCAACCAGGAAGAAATAGATTCCCTGAACAGACCAATCTCAACAGCTGAAATAGAAACAGCAATTAAAAATCTCCCTACAAAGAAAAGTCCCGGTCCAGATGGCTTCACACCTGAATTTTACCATACTTACAAAGAAGAACTAGTACCTATCTTGCAGAAACTATTCCACAACATCGAGAAGAACGGAAACCTCCCCGACACCTTTTATGAAGCGAATATTACTCTGATACCAAAACCAGGAAAGGATGCAACAAAAAAAGAAAACTACAGACCAATATCCCTAATGAATATAGATGCAAAAATTTTCAACAAAATCTTAGCTAACCGAATCCAGACACTTATCAAAAAAATAATCCACCACGACCAAGTGGGCTTCATCCCAGGGATGCAGGGATGGTTCAACATACGTAAATCTATAAATGCAATTCACCACATAAACCGAAGCAAAAACAAAGACCACATGATTCTTTCAATAGATGCAGAAAAAGCTTTTGACAAAATTCAACACCCTTTCATGATACGAACACTTCAGAAAATAGGCATAGAAGGGACATACCTAAAAATGATACAAGCCATATATGACAGACCCATAGCCAACATCATACTGAATGGGGAAAGATTGAAATCATTCCCACTTAGAACTGGAACCAGACAAGGCTGCCCGCTATCTCCACTTCTGTTCAACATAGTGCCTGAAGTCTTGGCTACAGCAATCAGACAGGAAAATGGAATCAAAGGTATCCAAATAGGGGCAGAAGAGATCAAACTTTCACTGTTTGCTGATGATATGATATTGTATCTAGAAAACCCCAAAGATTCAACCAAGAAACTCCTGGAACTGATCAATGAATTTAGTAAAGTCTCAGGATACAAAATTAATACACAGAAATCAGAGGCATTCATATACGCCAACAACAATCTAATTGAGAACCAAATCAAAGACTCAATTCCCTTCACAATAGCAACAAAGAAATTAAAGTACCTAGGAATATATTTAACCAAAGAGGTAAAAGACCTCTACAGGGAGAACTATGAAACACTGAGGAAGGAAATAGCAGAGGATGTAAACAGATGGAAATCCATACCATGCTCGTGGATCGGCAGACTCAATATCATCAAAATGTCTATACTACCCAAACTGATCTACAGATTCAATGCAATACCTATTAAAATCCCATCAGCATTCTTCACAGATATAGAAAAAATAATTTTACGCTTCGTATGGAACCAAAGAAGACCCCGAATATCAAGAGCAATTCTAGGCAACAAAAACAAAATGGGAGGCATTAATATGCCAGATATCAAACTATACTACAAAGCTGTAGTAATTAAAACAATATGGTATTGGCACAAAAACAGGAATATTGACCAGTGGAACAGATGTGAGAATCCTGATATAAAACCATCCTCATATAGCCATCTCATCTTTGACAAAGCAGACAAAAACATACGCTGGGGAAAAGAATCCCTCTTCAATAAATGGTGCGGGGAAAACTGGATAGCCACCTGTAGAAGGCTAAAACAGAACCCACACCTTTCACCTCTCACAAAAACCAACTCACGCTGGATAACAGACTTAGACCTAAGATATGAAACTATTAGAACTCTAGAGGAAAAAGTTGGAAACACTCTCCTAGACATCGGCCTGGGCAAAGAGTTTATGAAGAAGTCCCCAAAGGCAATCACAGCAGCAACAAAAATAAATAAATGGGACATGATCAAACTACAAAGCTTCTGCACAGCCAAAGAGATAGTCATGAAAGTAAACAGACAACCTACAGAATGGGAGAAAATTTTTGCATCCTATGCATCCGATAAGGGACTGATAACTAGAATATACTTAGAACTCATGAAAATTAGGAAGAAAAAATCAAATAACCCCATTAAAAAGTGGGCAAAGGACTTGAACAGAAATTTTTCTAAAGAAGACAGAAGAATGGCCAACAAACATATGAAGAAATGCTCAACATCTCTAATCATCAGGGAAATGCAAATCAAAACCACAATGAGATATCACTTAACCCCAGTGAGAATGGCCTTTATCAAACAATCTCCAAACAATAAATGCTGGCGTGGTTGCGGAGAGAGAGGAACACTCCTACACTGCTGGTGGGACTGCAAACTAGTTCAACCTCTGTGGAAAGCAATATGGAGATACCTTAAAGCGATACAAGTGAATCTACCATTTGATCCAGCAATCCCATTGCTGGGCATCTACCCAAATGATCCAGTGACACTCTACAAAAAAGACACCTGCACTCGAATGTTTATAGCAGCACAATTCATAATTGCAAGGCTGTGGAAACAGCCCAAGTGCCCATCAATCAAAGAATGGATTAATAAAATGTGGTATATGTACACCATGGAGTACTATTCAGCTCTAAGAAACAATGGTGATATAGCACACCTTATATTTTCCTGGTTAGAGCTGGAACCCATACTACTAGGTGAAGTATCCCAAGAATGGAAAAACAAGCACCAGATATATTCTCCAGCAAACTGGTATTAACTGAGTAGCACCTAAGTGGACACATAGGTGCTACAGTAATAGGGTATTGGGCAGGTGGGAGGGGGGAGGGGGGCGGGTATATACATACATAGTGAGTGAGATGTGCACCATCTGGGGGATGGTCATGATGGAGACTCAGACTTTTGGGGGGAGGGGGGGAAATGGGCATTTATTGAAACCTTAAAATCTGTACCCCCATAATATGCCAAAATAAAATATAATTAAAAAAAAAAAAAGAAAAATGGGCTCCACATGTACTCGCCATCAAATTGGCACTGACTCATTAACACTATGGTGCTCACATGGTGATGGTGTTCACCAGGAATTCGGGGGTTGGAGGGGTAGACCCACATCTGAGGGATGTGGTGAGCACTGTGGAGGGGAAGGGCATATCTCTAACCCTTGCTAGGGAGAGGCAAAGATATAAAATGGAACCAAAATGTTTGTACTCTCATAATTTCCTGAAATAAATATAAAATAAAATAAAACAGTTATAAACTAGTTTATAATAAAAAAGACTTTGTTATAATGTAACTAAAATGGTCAATCATTGACTTTATAATTATATATGTACTTTTGCTTGGGGAAATACCAGCTTCCTAAACTAAGATAAAAAGAGGAAAGTAAGCCTCTCCAAAGTTACAAATCTTGGGACTGGCAGCAAGGGACACATGTTATGTTTTCAACAATCTCAGAGCTGGGAAATAAGGGAAGGTTTTTACAAATCTAACTTCCCCTGAAATTTTAGTAAAAGATGGAAAAATATTATAAGAGATTTTTTTTAAGTTGTACAAGGTGGAGAGGGTCCAAAAGAACAAGTGGATGCTAGTGAGGAAAACAAGTATCAAAGTGAGTTAGTAGAGAGTCAGGCACTCTTGCACTGACAGCATGTCTTAGGTTGGGCTGCCATTACAAAATACAACAGACTAGGGGGCTTAAACAACAAACATCTATTCTCTCACAGTTCTGAAGGTTAGAAGTACAAGATCAGGTTTCTGGCTGATTTGGTTTCTGGTGAGGGCTGTCTTCCTGGCTTTCCTTGTGTGTGCCCAGGGAGAGAAAAAGAGAGAAAGTGAGCTCTCTGTTGTCTCTTCCTATAAGGACATTAATCCTATCAGATCAGGACTTCCCCTTTATGGCCTCATTTAACCTTAGTTACTTCCTTAAAGGTCCCATCTACAAATACAGTCACACTGGGGAGTAACACTTCAATGTATGAATTTTGTGGATGGTAATATTTAGTCCATAACATGGTCCACAAGAGGAGTGATGGAGGGGCAGCACCACTGGGAGACTGTGGGGACAGGATAGGGTGAGGTGTCCCAGTCCCTGTGCAGGCCCAGTGGAGACCTCCTCTGCCTAAGTGAGCTATGAGAAACAGAAGCCCCTTTCCCTTGCTACCACCTACCTGGCAATGAAGAAACCTGAAAGTGGGGAGGGAAGATCACAAGCTTAAATGAGAACATGCTGTGAGGCCAAACTGTGTCTTGGCTGAGTCCACCCCCTACCCCATGCCAGGGCTGATTGAGACCAGGGTGCCATGGACCACCCACCCAGGGTTCAATGTCACTTGAAAAGTGGGTGAGAACAATTTAAGCAGGACAAAACAACCTTCAGGTGGAAGTGTTTCCATTCTCAAGTGAAGGTCTAAGAAGACAAGCAAACTGCAAACCTCTAAAATGGCCAGTTCCTAGGAATCACTGAATGGGAGATACCTGGGACATACCAGAGGACATTTATTAACAAAAGTGTCTACAGGTGGTATTAATAAAGATACAGAGATTAGCCTCAGGGTTTCTTTTTTTTTAGGATTTTTTTTTATTTTGGCATATTATGGGGGTACAGATTTTAAGATTTCAATAAATGCCCGTTCCCCCCTGTCCCCACAAGCCTCAGGGTTTCTTAACCACAGACATTTTGGGCTGGATAGTTTTTGTTGTGAGGACTGTCCTGAGAATTATAGAATATTTAGCAGCACCCCTGATCTCTACCCACCAGATGCCAGTAGCACTGTTCCCCAAGATGTGACAACCAAAAATGTCTCCAGACATAGCCCCTCTTAAGAACCATTGGCCCAAAGAGAGGAATGCTAGTGGCTAAATAGAGACAATCTGTACAATAATTTGTACAGTTAACTGAAATGATAAATAAAGTTATAAGTCCATGATAATGCTGAAAAGGAAAACATGATATAATATGCTCCAGGAAAAAGTCAAGCCAATGTGAGTCAGTTTCTCTCAAAAATGAGAGAGATTAAAAAATTGTTCAATTCAGGAAAAAGTTATAATTAATTAATTAATTTTGCAATATGATCCTCTCACTGGATAGTTGGAAAAGTTATTGTAGCCTGCCTGAAATGTCAAGCATCCATGTACTCATACTCATAAATATAGTATTAAATATAGCGATTTGATGCTGTAAAAATATTAAATCTTAGGTCAGGGTATAGGAGTATAACTCAAACCTGAAGTCTGAGTACTATGTGGTTATTACTTTGGGAATTTGACCTTCACTTTGTCAGGCCTTGCTGTAAATATTCCAATATGTGCTGGTATTTTTATATAATTATTTGTACCTCGTGGCTCTCAAAAGTGAAGCAGTAGGTGGCCAGGAGGGTATAAACTTGTGCAAGGACACATTCTCATGACACCCCTCCTCAGTTCCATGTTTCTGTGGGAAACTTGGGAGATCTGGGACATTATACTTCTAGTGGGGAGCATGATGTGTTTTTTCTAGGCATCACCATAAATTTTTGTGTCTTTTCCCATTGAAAAACACTTTGTGTCTTCTATCATCGTGTCTGTTGGTGTCTTTCTGTCAATCATATCACTTTCCTGTTGTGATGACTGAGCAAGTGACTTTTGAATTTTCTACTTCTTTTTTCCCATCCCACAGTGTTGTGTACTAAACATTAAGAAATGTAGAAATGAAACTTAAATGGGCACCCATCTCCTATATTTTCCATTTGGTTCTTTTTTTTCCCCGTTTTATCTTTTGGGTACATCAGAGGATCCCTGTGTAAGTCACATTGCTTTCTTTAGATTCTTCCCTTTTTATAACTGCTATTCAGTCTAATTTCTTATTACAAGAATTTCTGGAATCTCTCATCTCTCTTGAACACCTTTTAGAAACCTTAACCATGAGATATAGCCACATTCTATCTGACTTTTTAAGGATATGCTGTTCTGAAATCTAGGGTATCTTTATTTCTATTGCCAACATTTCACTTTTAGAAACTCCAAGAAAATTACTTCCTTCCAAAGTTCCTGTCATACTCATTTTAAGAACTCTATAGTTCTTGTTGGTAGGAATTAAGCCCAGAGTAAGAGTTCAGCTTGATATTTCCTCTACATACAGATAAGACACCATCAGTAAGAAAAGTCAAGAATGTGTCAAATACTTAGTAGAATGAGACTTCTATAGATAAAGATACACTGCCTCCAAACCAGATATAGAAATGATAGCATGAAATCATAGTCCATTCATGAAGTCATAATTGCTGAAATGCTTTTTATTCTGTTTTAAACTTATATGCTGATGTAATTTCAGATCTACAGAAAGTTTCCAGAATAGTATGAAGGATTCTCATACACCCTTTATTCAGGTGCAATGAATTTTAACATTTCACCATATTTTCTCTGTGTACACAAATAATTTTAAATAAAAGACATAGGCAGAAACACAGGATGCTCCTAAGATGTGTAAACTATGACCTCAAATATTTCCTCTCCCACACAAACACACAATCCCCCCTCTAGCTGCACGGCCAGACCTCCGAAGTTTCCTAGTTGCCCTCTTCCTCTTATGTCAAGCCACATGGGTCTGTCTCCCTCACTAGACAGCTTATTAGCACCCTGGAGAGTAGCACTTGTCTATGATTTATCTCTAAATCCCCAGCTTGCTATGCAATGCCCAGCAAATTGTAAAGGTAGTCAGTGGGTGTCAAATAGATTTTTCCTTTTATGGAGTTGGGTTTGCTGTTGTTTTTGTTGTTGTAGTATTGGTCTGCTTCTGAAACAGATACTTGCTTTCTTCCTCAAGTTCTAGTAAATATAGGCCTCTAGACATATAAAGCCACAGTTGAGACTCCAAAGTCCAGAATCTATGAGGGTTGTGCCAGAGCATATTTGGGCATGGAAAACAACTCTCATTCAAGAAAGAGCAAAGGTTCTATGGTGTTAAAGAAAACCTTTTTTTAAAAGGCAGTTTGGCACAGGACAGCAAAGCTATAAAAGTGTAACAGATCATTATGTGTTTGAATTGGGTAGTATTGCTAGTTAGCTAAAAATTGAGGGTTTGGCTCATTCAACAGGGAACCTTTAACCTATTAAATACAGTCCATATTGTAGAATGAGAGCTAATTAGGTTACACATGAAGATATTCAAGTATAAAAATATTGCTTAAAAATAGCGTGAATATAGCTGATGAAATCATGGGCTAAAGAAGTGACTGAAACACAAATAGAAATGCCAGAAAAAAAGAGGGAGATTTATCCATCCACTGTTTTACTTGACCTCTGTTATAATTGCAACTTCCCATTGTATTTTGAAAAGTCTCTCTACATTCGAGAAAACCTCCGCCTTGTGAGTACTGTGTGTTGAAGTCTGAATTGAAATTTCCAGCTTCTTTTGTAACAACCAATATGACTTACACTGCACAAATCAGATCTATCTATGAGACTTAAATTTGGACATAAACAAAAAAGGAAAAAACCTTGGCATGGAATTTCTGTTTGTGCCAGCACAGAAAATAGCCAAGGCATTCACAAACTTGTGTTTCTGGTGCAGAAGTAGCATTGTGGCTGGCAGTAGTAATGGTTGCTTTAAAGTCAAATTTTTGGCATTTAGTGCTTGGCAGGAGCAGCAGAGGTGGTTTTTCCTTGGGCCAATTCTGAGATATAATTTTTACCATTTATCCAGGAAATAATGGTTTGAGTTACCCAATATCTTTATCTTTACACTTGAAACAACCAAAGTAGATTCTGTTGTTTGAAACTGCCTAATACAATATTATAGATATTCCTCACTTAGTTCTTTTTCTAGGAGGCAAGTAAGCAGTAATCAAGCTTGAAGCTATTGAGAGATAAGAAGAGTAAATACAATCCTTAAGAAAAGTAAATACTACAGAAACTCAAATGGAATAGAAACACTCTTGGGTAGCTCAGGTTTTGTTTGACTTCCCAGCTCTTGCATCACCACCCATTTTGAATTCATAGTTGGCCCTTCATAGGAGTCTCCCAAGACAGAATTCCCCAACTCTGTAACATATGGTTGAAAGTGGATATTTTCTTTGAGGATTTTATGGGCACATAAAGGATATATTTCACTGGACTATCTTAAAATGTTACACCATGTTTCTATTTGATCTCTCTATTTCTTTCCCAAAGTCCTTATCTGGATGACAAAACAAACAGGAGGGGTAGATTCTGATATCAAGAACACAGGAGATTTTAACTATATTTTAAAAGTGGAGAGTGCCTCCAAAATATACTTCTGATGGAATGAATACCAAATACTTACAAAGTCCTTGCTTTCAAGACTTGGGGAAATTTCTTAAACTCTATATCAATTTTCAGTGGTATTAAGGATTTGGAGAATATTTCTCTTATTTTCGTTTTTGTAACTGGGGACATAAACAACAGTAACTCTGGAGAAATGGAGGAGAAAACAGAGAAAACAGAAATTGTTATATGTTTTCTTTTTTTCAGTACATTTGTGTGTGTGTGTGTGTGTGTGTGTGTGTGTGTGTGTGTGTGTGTGTGAAGCAAGGATAAAGAGGCCACACAGATTCATTTAAAAGTGGCCATGGACCAGCATGCTTTCTGTGAATTCTCCTGGAAATATTCCCAATTATTTAAATGTTCCATGCTAATGGGCTTGCCTGTCACAGCTCTCTGGAAGAGCAGACTCTGGTCCTTTATAAGAGCTAGAGAGTGTCCCTTTTCCCTGGAGCTTACTGTCTCTATTTGTTTCCATTAGTGGAAATGAAAACAAATGGAGTCCCCAGGTGCCCTAGGCAGAAGCAATGCTGTGCTCTCCATTGCTGCTGCCTGCAGACTTTCAAGCCCATTCAGGAACCTTGCCAAGAGAGGGATACTTCTGCCATGGCTCTCTCCTTCATGGGTTCAGGGCACATTATTTTGAATTATTTCAGAAGAGAAGACTCGTGGCCAATCAAAATGTAGCACTAACACTAGCTTATTTTCAGCCAAATAGTAGCTTTGTAGAAGCAAAGTCTCCTTGGATTTTACCATTTCTACGTGAATGGTGAGTACTTGCTTCCTCAGCCTGAATTTAGCCGCCATCTTCACACAACAGCAATCTCTGTTGCTGTCTTTGGAATTTCACATGAATAAAAGATCTCATAAATAGCTGCAGTGAATTCTTGGAATTTGTGTTTATAAAAGTTACTTTCCTGCTTTGCAAACTCAGGCTCAGCTCTGCAGCGGTGCAAAGCTGCTTCCCCTCAACAGATGTTCTGCCTCTCCCTGGCAGTATTCTTGTCTGCACACATTGTTTCACCCTGCTATCCACTTCCACAACACAGCCCGGAAATGTGATCTCTCCTATCCCCTGTGCAGCTCTCTCTACTACTGACTCGTCTACTGCTCCACTCCTGAAACCACAGCTATTGAGTTCTGCATTGTCCTCTGTATTGCAGTTATTTCTGCTTCCATGGACACTAAAAGCAGTGCTGACTAAAGCTTTCATTTTTTCTTTTGACACCATCTCCCTGTGCTTAAGCTTTTCTGTCACAACGGGAGACAGCACCACTAGAAAAATTCAGTCAGCCAGAAAGGATGTATTAAAGTAATATTTGACCCTTTCCTCTCTTTTGTTTTAGTGTTTAAAATAATACCTATATGCTGTTGAAGCATGTTTATGCTAATTTTGGTAATCTTAACCATTATTGTAGTCAAATGCTTGGTCCTTTCTCTAATCTGAGCTCTTGTAATAGTATACTCACTAATTATCACATCTTGAGCTTTAACAAACTTTTATTGAAAGGAGAAGAAACATTTATTGAGAAGTTGGTTCTGGATATAGACCCCTTTTCATCCATGATCTCAAGCCACTGAAGAAGTGATTGTTTTTTTGTGTGTTTTTTTTTTTTTTTTTTTTTGCTTTGCAGAGAAAAATAACTCCTTTTTTATTGTCCTCCAAAGAGTCATGTGATCAGACCCTTCTTTTTGGAAGGGTCCAGATAGGGGTCAAATATGCTTTGATTTTACCCCAGGTAAACAGAATCTACATCTTTTGGTGTGAGGTCGGAACAACTGTGTTTTCACAAGCTCCCCATGTGATTCTGATACACTTTCAAGTTTAAGACTCCCTGGTCCATCTGTCCCTGCCCCCGCAGGTAAAGATCTGATGTTAGCCTGCTGTCTCATTTCACCTGATTTTGCCTTCCTCAGCTCTTACAGGTAGATTTATTGATGGGCCTCATCTCTTGGCTTAGCCCCAGCCTGTTTTCTGGATCAAATCCAAGAAGGCTAAGAGATCCAGCTTATGGGAGTGAGCTCAGTCTGGGGCTGGACAATTTCTTTCCATACCCGACTCAGACTTGGGACAATGTTAAATATTCCCTGGCTCTTCCCAGCTAGCTCAGACCTCTTATGTGGAGACATTACTTTTGCTAATTTTCCTCCTTGAAGACCTTGCCCTGCCTCCCTTTGTCACTGATTAGACACTGATGGCAGTAGAGAGAGCTTCCAAATGATTCTTCCTGACTCTTGCATCATTGACTTCCAGTTATCTGAAAATTTCCCCTACCTGGAAACATCTACCAGGTTAGACCTTCTGGTCTCTGTGCCATAAACTGCCCATCTTCCTACTTTAGGCTCTGCAGCCTCTCAATAAGGTTCTTCAGTCCATATGTGTAATGTTAGAAATGATCGTAGTTTAACTTCCTCTTTCTGGTCCTCTTTTGCTCACCATAATATGCTGAAACTTGAACCCACTCCCATTATGACAGCAGCCCTTCTGTCAAGCCAAACTTCCCTTTCTCCTGACAATCAATTTGTACCTCTAATGGATCTGCCATCCTGATATCCCAATACATCAGTATGGGAACAACACCTTCCCATGTACTCCTCTCCAATAAAACTTCATCCTTATCCCACATTCCTCCCGTTATGCTATATTTCATCTATATATTCCTCTCACTTTCTTTCTGCCATTGCCAATAGAATTCTTCCAATTCCCCTGCCTTGCCCCACCAATATTACCAGGCATGTGAAAAAAGCCTGAAATTTGAAAAATAGACAGAAAACAAACAAACAGAAAGATAAAAATTTAGAAGAAACAGAGACAATACAGGAAGTAGAAGAAAACTTAAAAGACAAAGAAAACATCTATAACTATCCTAAAAACAATAAATAAGAGAATCTATTTCATCCATGAAACAGAAACAAAATTATATACTAAAAATGTGAAAATAAGAGAGTTCTTGGAAATTAAAATTTGATACAGAAATTTTAAAACATCGTTAGAAAAGTTGTTTCATTTGGATTTTGCTTATGCTTTCACTTCTGGGTAGGGACTTGATAGGTACCCTTGAAATTCTTGCCTCTTTGAAACGAACAAACCACACAGGACCTTCTTTGACTCCTGTTACTGAGTATGTTAAGCTGGTCTGGGGTCCTTGGTTGGGTAAATTGGACCTAAGTCTACACTGGAGTGCCATTCATATCTCTGTAGGACCACGTGAGCAAGCAGGTCTCAAGATAAAGATTTAGGTTGAGGACCAGAAAGTTCTCTTTTAGCCTCAAGCTCAAATTAGATTCTTAAAGCTGGATTTTATCTGAGAGCCCTGTACTTGGATGTTTGGAGATCAACTGTCAAGCTAGTAATAAGGTCCTATTGGGCCTCATTTGATTTCTGACACTTGTGTGTATGCTTTAGCAAATGGATTCTCAGAAGGGATGGGGGTGAATGGTAACCTGAACTCATAACATATCCCCTTCCTCCAGTAACTAGAAGGAAATGTCAAAAGACTAAAGCATGTTTTAAACATGGATGTTTAAGAAATTTTTAGTGACCAAAAACAAAATAAAATAAAACAAAATAAAATAAATTCCAAATGCTATATCAGTACGTTCATAAGTCTCTATAGTCCACTTTCTCAGAGGGTTTATGTTATATACCTCTCCTCATTGCTCTTATCAAGCAAAACAATAACAACAAAAGTAATATTTTTCTGAAGTACTTACTTTCTGTCAGGCATTCTACTAAATACCTCACAAATGCTATTTCATTTAAACCTCATAAAAAATATTCCAAAAGGCAAGAGTAATTCTTATTCTCATTTCACAGATTAGAAAACTGAGACAGAGTTCCCCTCTCCCTATCTGGCATAACACCATAAACACTCACAGAGAACTTCCCTAGACTATGGGTGGGGAATCTTTTCATGTTGGAAGGCTGCATTAATTTAGCTATAATCAAATGAGGGCATATTCAGGAAACTTCAATTAGATATATTTAAACATTTATTATTTTGTAAAAATCTAGCTACTATGTTCCTAATAATTTCAAAAAATGAAAACTATTTGTCAATTTTGAAGTTAATTAATCTTTTAATAACTTTGTTGTGTATGCTTTTTGTTGGAAAGTATTTGAATATTTGGTTGCAGTGTGGAGGTCCACAGTTTGAGTTGATCCTCTAGATGGGTATCAGTCATTTGTGACATTAAGGGCTTCTTGATTTGGATTAGATAGGAGAATGTAGATTTGCAGCAATAAGTGATTGAAAGCAAGAGAGCATATTTTAGGAATGTAGCTGAAGGTGTGGGTATTCTACCATATTTTTTCATATTTCAATTGGATCTTTCTGAGCATCAAGCAATGACTTTAAAATGTCATCTACTGAGAGGTCAATCAATTCCATCTTCAGTTCTTTAGGTGCCTTGGTAATATCAACTAGTTGAGGCCGAAATGCTAATTTGAGTTTGATGTCATGATTCTTAAAGTCAGTGAGCCTTTCAGTGTATTCTCCAATCAATAGGTCTATAACAGCTATGTATTCTTCAAATGATTTGCATATATTATCCTGCTCATCAGTGACCTTTGCTAACTGGAGAAAATGTTCATGTGAAATTAACTTTTGAAGAAGAAGTATTTTTAAGAAAGATAGCTCTTTTTGAAATGCTTGGATTTTTTGCCACATATGATATATAGACTTAGTTTATCTTGCAAAGAAATATTCAAGTTGTTTTGTTTTGACAAAATATCATGCAGAAATGCTGCATTTCCATAGAAATCTTCTTTCAATAATTCACATTGCTGATTATATTCTTCATAAAATTTAACTATCTTGTCCTGCAGAGACAAAACATTGGCTAACACCAGTCCCTGCAGTAGGCAGCACACTTGAGAATGATATGGCAAATCCACACCGAGTAACGCATCATTCAACTTTAGCATGTTATGGAACTGAGTATGCCATGTTGCATTTGCACAAATATCATTAACATTACTTATAACTTGTTGCAAAGTGTCACTTAAAATAGTAGTTTTAACACAAATATTTTCCTGGTGCAAGATACAAGGAAAAGAAATAGCATCTGGATCTGTTAATACTTTTTTATCTATGCAATAAACCCTTCATGCTTTCCTGCCATGGAAGGTGCAGCAGCTGCACATACATTCACTAAATTTCACAAATTCAGTCCCAACTTCACAACATTTATCTTGAAAGTTTTTGAAGATATCTATTCCCTGTGTTCTATTTGCAAGAGTGCCCAAAGTGAGTAACTCTTCATAGGAAAGGAAATATTCTGTTATGACACAAATGAAGTGTAAGACCTGTGCTGGGTCAGTAGTATCAGTTGATTCATCTAAAGAGGTTGAATATATTTTCCTTTTGAAGTATTGCATGAAGTTGTCGTGTTAAGTTGAAGGCTAATTCATGCTGCCAATCAGTTATGGTTCTCCTTGAAAGAGGCAGTTGTGTGTACTTTGAAACATTGTCAGGGTCTAAGCATCCTACAACTTTGACAATGCATTCTTTCACAATTTCTACATCACTCAGTGGCTTCTCTTTTTTCCCTGAGTATATAAGCTACTTTATAAGGTGCGTTAGTGGCATTATTTCCAGGTCTTATTGCTGCTTGAAAGAATTGTCTTTGCTTTTGATCTTCTAATTTTTGCAATACAACCTTTCGCACCTCTACTTCTAATTTAAAATATTTGTGGTCCTTATGAGGATTATAATGATGATGAACATTAAACTTCTATAATGTTGATATTGCAGTATCACAAAGTAAACAGATCATCTTATATTTAGCAGAAACAAGATAATATTGCAATTACCAATCCTCATTAAAAAATCTGTTTTCTTCCTTCAACATTCTCTTGGTCTTTTTTGACCTGATGGGCTGTTAAGCAGACAGAATAAAAAAATACTGTCAAATTATGCAACCATTCACAAATTCCACTTCAAAAAGAAACACAGTGCACCATTGTCAAAAGCTGATAACAGACTGGTGTACCTGACCCCCATAAATTCTCCCCATCCAGCCTCATGTGGTAGAGGTACCAGTCAGGTAGAGGAAGTTAGAACTAAATCATGAGTGTAGCAGTTGTCAATTTAGTCCTTAAGGCTTACTAATGTGCCAGTCAATCTGGGAGTATTATTTTGTTGAAACATATTTTATTCTTTGGTATTTTAAATACATTCATTTAAAAAATAAAATAAAAATATGAAAGACAAACAAAATGTATTAATAAAAATAAAAGGATCTGTTCTGTAAAATTTGGATTCATTCAAAAGACCTCACTTAAGGACCTAGAAGGCCACATGTGGCCTTAAAGCTGCAGGTTCCCCACTCCTGCCCTAGACTCACAATTTCTGAGGTGAGAAGAGGAAATTGAAGGTGGATGTTTCCCACTGTTTGGGAATCTTCATAGGAAGCCCACTCCAGTCTTGTCCACATAAGCCATTGGGAGTATCAGGAGGGCTGAATTACCTGAGGTGAATTGGAGATAAAAAGAAGATGCTGATTGTAGTGACTGGCACTGGCATATGAATCATGGTGAATACTCAGAGCTCTGATTGGCAGGATACCACATTGAAGAGACTGATTAGTAATGTAGGGCCACAGGACACAATCCTCAGGAAGACCCAAATCCCTGACCAAATTTTCCACAAGGCCTAGGTGCTTATGTAGAGCCTTCCCTCGACCTGGAAAAAAAAATAAAAGGTCAGTATTATGTTCTGTCTGTGTATTGATAATTAATTTTATCAATTGCTGTGCACAGACTTTTTTCTAATTTAAGCTCGATCCTCAGGACACACCACCACAAGCCACACCAGTTTTACTTACATTTATTGAGGGGGAAGAGAAAAAGGGAAAATAAAGGAGACCTATTTACATAGCACAGCAGGAGAAGAACATAAAGAAATAATCATACCACTAGGATCCCATTATCAGCACCAGAATTAACCATCACGGGGGAGTTACAGCACCGGAGTTTACCATCACGGGCAAGTCTCAGGCAGTGGTGAAGGCAACATCATGCGGGGATATCAAGCAGGCAGGCAGCTGCACACTGAAAGGTTGCATAGGAACAAACGGCGGCCCCTCAGGGGCTTTTTTAATGCTGTTTTTATATAGTGGTTTGAACAAAGGAAGGCTTTGGTGCCAAAAAGGCGTAAGCTTTGGTCACGTGAGGTTCCAGGTCTGGCCAAGAACCGGGGTCTGTAGAGACTGGTCTCACATAAAAGTTCTGGGCATGAGCCTAGGGTAAACATTCCTGGAGAGCACAGGATAAACAATCCTAGGCAGTCCAAGAAGTCCAGGATAAATATCCCCAGGCACATAGCTCAGAGCTATCAATTCCCATTTCCTCAAGAAGTGGCCAACTTCTCCAGGAAATGGGTGCATACCTTGAGCCTTATAAATTTATATGACCCCAAGCAGGCCTTACTATTCTGTACCTCAGCACAGTCTGATGCCTCCTTAAATCGTCCAAACTTGGAAACAATGGTAGGGCAGCAAAACCATTCTGGGACAATATTTAACTTCTGGTGCTCCAAGTAAGGCTTTCCCAGACCAGGAAACAAAGGCAAATTCATGGAATTTAAACAATATGCTCCTGAATAACAGATGGATCCATGAAGAAATTAAAAAGGAAATCAAAAAGATTCCTTGAGATAAATGAAAATGGAAACATAACATACCAAAAACTACGGGATACAGAAAAAGTAGATCTAACAGGAAAGTTTATAGCAATAAACAACTATATCCAAAAGGTAGAAAGACTTCAAATAAGCAACCTAATGGTGCGTCTCAAGGAACTAGAAAAGTAAGAACAAAGCAAACCCAAAATTGGTAGAAGGAAATAAATAATAATGATCAGAGCAGAAATAAATGAAATCGAGACTACGAAAAATAGATCAACAAAATGAAAATTTGAAAACAAAACAAAATCTATAAGCCTTTAGTTAGACTAATTAAGAAAAAAAGAGAGAATACCCAAATAACTAAAATATTAGAGATGAAAAAAGAGACATTATAATTAATATCACCACAGAAATGCAAAGGATAATTAGAAACTATTATGAACCACCACCATTGCCAACAAATTGGTAAACCTAGAAGAAAAAGATAAATTCCTAGACACATACAACCTACCAAGATTGAATCATGAGGAAACAGAAAACCTGAACAGATCAATAATGAGTAACAAAATTGAAGCAGTAATAAAAAATCTCCTATCAAAGAAAAGTCCAGGAAATGATAGCGTCACTGCTGAATTCTACCAAACAGTTAAAGAACTAATACTAATTCTACTCAAATTATTACAAAAAATTGAAGGCAAGAAAATACTTCCAAACTCATTCTACAAGGCCAACATTACCCTGGTACCAAAAGCAGACAAAGACACAACAAAAGCAATGAAAACTATAGGCTAATATCCCTGATGTACATAGATGCAAAAATTCTCAGCAAAAGACTAGAAAACCAAATTTGACAACACATTTAAAGACCATTCATCATGATCATGTGGGATTCATCTCAGGGATGCAAGGATGGTCCAACATACACAAATCAATAACCTTGATACATCACATTAACAAAATCAAGAATAAAAACCATATGATCATTTCAATAGACGCCAGAAAAACATTTGATAAAATTCCACATTCTTTCACGATAAAAACTCTTGACAAACTGGGTATAGAAGGAACATACCTCAAAACAATAAAGGCCATATATGAGAAACCCACAACTAACAACATACTGCATAAGAAAAAATTGAAAGTCTTTCCTCTAAGATCTGGAAGAGACAAGGATGCCCACTTTAATTGCTTTTATTTAACACAGTACTGGAATTTCTAGCCAAAGCAATTAGGCAAGAGAATGAAATAAGGGGCATCCAAATTGGAAAGGAAAAAGTCAAATTATCTTTCTTTGCAGATGACGATTCTATATTTAAAAAAACCTAAAGACTCTTCCAAGAAGTGTTAGAACTGATTTAAAAAATTCAGTGAAGTCGCAGGATACAAAATCAACATACAAAAATCAGTAGCAGTTTTATACACCAACAATGAGAAATCTGAAAAAGAAACCCAGGAAACAATTCCATTTACAATGGCTACAAAATAAATGCAGGAATAAGTTGTACTAAAGAAGTGAAAGATCTCTATAATGAAAACTACAAAACACTGATGAAAGTTAAATTAAGGAGGGCACAAAAAATGGATATGTATCCAATGCTCATGGATTGGAAAAATCAATATTGTTAAAATGCCCATGCTACCTAAAGCAATCTACAGATTCATTGCAATGTCTACAAGCATGGCACAATGATATGCACCTTTATTCCTAGCTACTCAGGAGGCTAAGGTGAGAGGACATCTTGAGGCCAGGAGTTCGACACTGCAGTGCACTGTAATTGCACTTGTGAATAGCCGCTGTACTCTAGCCTGGGCAATACAGTGAGACCATGTCTCTTTGGAAAAAAAAAAAAAGACCAATTACATTCTTAGCAGAAATAGAAAATAACAATCCTAAAATTTGTATGGATCCACAAATGACCTTGAATGGCAAAAGCAATCTTGAACTAAAAGCACAAAGCTGAAGGCATCACACGATTATACTTCAAAATATACTACACACCAACATTTATTGTATGTTGGCATGGATGCGGAGAGGTAGGAACACTCCTACACTGCTGGTGGGACTGCAAACCAGTTCAACCTCTGTGGAAAGCAATATGGAGATACCTTAAAGTGATACAAGTAAATCTACCATTTGATCCAGCAATCCTACCACTGGGCATCTACCCAAAAGAACAAATGACACTCTACAAAAAAATCACCTTTACTTGAATGTTTATAGCAGCACAATTCACAATTGCAAAGTGGTGGAAACAACCCAAATGCCCATCAATACATGAGTGGATTAATTAAATGTGATATATGTATACCATGGAGTACTATTCAGCTATAAGAAACAATGGTGATATAGCACCTCTTATATTTTCCTGGATAGAGCTGGAACCCATTCTACTAAGTGAAGTATCCCAAGAATAGAAAAACAAGCACCACATGTACTCACTATCAAATTGGTATTAACTGATCAACATCTAAGTGGACATATAGGAATAACATTTATCGGGTGCTGGGCAGGTGCAAGGGGGGAGGAGGGGATGGGTATATACATACATAATGAGTGAGATGTGCACCGTCTGGGGGATGGACACACTTGAAGCTCTAACTTGAGAGGGGTGGGGGGGCAAGGGCAATATACATAACCTTAACATTTGTACCCCCATAATATGCTGAAATAAAAAAATATATATACCACACAGATATAGTAACAAAACAGCATGGTAATGGCATAGAAACAGACATATAGAGCAATGGGGCAGAATAAAAAAAAAACATAAATAAATCCACACATTCACAGCCAACTGATTTTTTTACAAAGGCTCCAAGAACATATATTGAGGAAAGAATCTTCAAGAAATGGTGCTGGGATAACTGGATATTCATATGCAGAAGAATGAAACTAGATCTCATCTCTCACCAATACAAAAATCAAATTAAAATGGGTTAAAGCAGGCATCCTCAAACTACGCCCTGCAGGCCACATGTGGGTGTTTTTGCCCGTTTGTTTTTTTACTTCAAAATAAGATATGTGCAGTGTGCATAGGAATTTGTTCATAGTTTTTTTAAAACTATAGTCCGGCCCTCCAATGGTCTAAGGGACAGTGAACTGGCCCCTTGTTTAAAAAGTTTGAGGACCCCTGGGTTAAAGACTTAAATGGAAGACCTGAGACTATGCAACTACTAGAAGAAATCACGGGGGAAATGCTTCAGGACATTGGTCTGGACAAAGATCTTTTGGGTGAGACCTTAGAAACACAGGCAGTATAAGCAAAAATAGACAAATGGGTTTACATCAAGCTAAAAAGCTCCTGTGCAGCAAAGGAAACAGTCAACACAATGAAGAGACAACACACAGAATGGAGGAAAATATTTGCAAACTATCCATCTGACAAGGGATGAACAACCAGAATATAAGGAGCTCCAAGAACTCAATAGCAACAAGAAAACAAACAAACAAATATCTGAATAAAAATGGGCAAATGATCTCAATAGACACTTCACAAAAGAAGACATATAAATGGCCAAAAGGTAAATGAAAAAAATAATCAACATTACTAATCATGAGGGAAATGCAAATCAAAACTATAATAAGATATCATCTCAACCCAGTTAAAATGGCTACTATCAAAAAGACAAAAAAAAATAACGAATGCTGGTAAGGAGGTAGAGAAAGGAGACAGGGGAATACTAGTACACTATTAAAGGGAATGTAAATTACCACAGACACTACAGAAAACAGTATGGAGTTTCCTTAAAAAAAACTAAAAATAGATCTACTATATAATGTAGCAATCCCTGCTGGGTATATATATCTTAAAGGTAATCAAAGATATATCAAAGAGATATCTGGCCGGGCACAGTGACTCATGCCTGTAATCCTAGCATTCTATGAGGCCAAGGCGGGTGGATTGCTCAAGGTCAGGAGTTCAAAACCAGCCTGAGCAAGAGTGAGACACCGTCTCTACTATAAATAGAAAGAAATTAATTGGCCAAATAATATATATAGAAAAAATTAGCCGGGCATGGTGGCGCATGCCTGTAATCCCAGCTACTTGAGAGGCTGTGGCAGGAGGATGGCTTGAGCCCAGGAGTTTGAGGTTGCTGTGAGCTAAGCTGATGCCACAGCACTCTAGCCTGGGCAATAGAAGTGAGACTCTGTCTCAAAAAAAAAAAAAGAAAAAAACAACAACAAAAAAGAGATATCTGCACTCCCATGTTTATTACAGCACCATTCACAATAGCCAAGATATGGAAACAACCTAAATGTACATCAATGAATGAACAGGTAAAGAAAATGTGGTGTATATAAACACAATGGAATATTATTCACCCATAAAAAGAATAAAATCTTGCCATTTGCAGTAACATGGGTGGAACTGGAACATAAGTGCCATTATGTTAAGTGAAATAAGCCAAGCACAGAAAGACAAATATTGAATGTTTTCATTTATATGTGGCAGCTAAAAAAGTTGATTTCATGGAGGTAGAGAGTAGAATGGTGGATATCAGAGGTTTGGAAAGATTGGAGGGAGAGGGAGTAAAGAGAAATTATTTAGTGGGTACAAAAGTACAGTTAGATAGAATAAATAAGTTATAGTATTTGATAGCACTGTAGGGTGACAATACTTACCATAATTAATTTGTTGTATAAAAATAGCTTGAAGAGAAAATTTGGAACGTCCCCAATACAAAGAAATGATAAACATTTGAAGTGATGGATATTGCAATTACCCAGACTTGTTCAAACACATCGTATACATACATCAAAATATCACATGTACCCCATAAATGTGTATCATTATTATGTATTAATTTTTAAAAATTTGAAAAAGAAACTGAGGCCCAGAGAGAGCAAGTAAATTACCCATGATCTAGTAAGAGCAGGGGCCTGGATTAGAATATAGGATGACTGACTCCAGGCTATACTCTCATTACTAAACTTGCTGCTCATGGTGCCTTAGTGCAATACTGGTTCTTTGGCTAGCATCTCTCTCCTTTCCCTCTGTCTATTGAAAGCTTGTTTATTACTCAAATGCCAACTCAAATGTCATTTCCTTCATGAATCATTCCTCCTCATAATTCCTCTCTCTTTCTCTTCAGTATTCTCATCAATTTTAAAAATACCCTTATGCCTTAGGTGGGTTTTCCCAGAAGCAGACCTGAAAATGAATGTTTGTGTGCAATTTATGAGGGAAGTGTTCCCAGGAGAAACTGGCAAGGGAGGGGAGAAGCCAGACCGAAAGAGAGAAGAAGTCAGGCAAAGAAAAGATTTCAGGCAAAGCCCCGGCCTTTATCTGATCCCACAGAGAAGCTCTAGAGTATAAGTTGTGCCTCAGACTTTGTCTTGACCTATAGCAAGAGAGCCAGAAATTTCCCCTATACCTGCCAGTCATTGTGTAAGCACCTGAATCCCTGGAAGAATAAACTTCCAGGCATTTCAGGTTTTCAGTGTGTCAAGGCAGAATGGCTTAATAGCCAAGGGGAGTTCTTACATAAGAACATGGAAACTATGGGCCCTTAGAAGCAAAACCATCCAAAAACTGTGAAGGGGCTCACAGAAATAGTAAAAGGGATTAGGGCAGAGCCCCAACAGTGTCTGGTAATCTCTATAGAATTTAAAGTATAACTACATCTGCTCTAATATTTATTCAGTGTATGTATTCTTTACTATACTAACATTCCCTGTATCTTTTCTTTGCACCTAACAAACGTTATTTGGATTTAATTCACCTTAATAGCGAAGGGAGACCATGATCAGCCTTATGAATTCTCAAATCATTTCTTGACTTCTCTGAAAATTTCTCACTCTATCACATATCCTGGACCTCTTTCTTCTTAAAATCCCCAAAGACATGAACTTCTACTGAAAGTTCCCTTTTAAATTTGATAAGGGGAAAGTGCTAAGGACCACCTCCAAGTGCCATTTTCATCTTAATAGAGAACTCATTACTGAACAGCCAGGTTAACCATTCTATCCCTCTAGAACCAGAGAAGTTTCTACCCTCTCAACACCATTCCTTCCCTTCTTCCTAATCTAAATACTGAATAAAGAAAATTTTAGGGTGACTTTATACGTGACATAAATAAAAACAGTTAGTAAATTTACAATGTGCATAAGTGAATACTTCATTTCACAGCATCAAGATGGAGAGAAAGCTCTACCTATTGAGTTCCCTTTACACTGTTCATGAAGCAATCTGCTCAGAGGCTCAGAAAACCATTATCCTTCAGTACATGCTCAGGACTGGAAGATGACAGTAGTGTAGTCACTTGGTTTCCACAAAATACATATAGCAAGTACTGAAATTAAGAGAGATTCCTGAAATTACTTGTACTATAAACATGGAGATAGGAGTTAGTCTTTTATAAAATTTCTACATAATAATGTCCAACATTATAGAGTGTTTACTGTGGGCCAACCCATATAAGAGTGTTAGAGATATGTTATCTAGTTTATCCTCATAACTACTCTTTGATGTAGGCCCTGTTTTCTAGATGAGAAAACTAAGATATGGGAATTTGTATCATGTGTCCAAGATTAGCTAGCCCAGAAGTTGTGGAGATCTGAGATCCGAGTGCAAGAATAAATAACTGATGTCAGCATCTGATCTCAGAACCTTGTGTGCTTCTAGTTCCCCACACAGGATCATAACTTGGGGGTGCTTATATTAATCTCTCACAAACAGAGCCTCTTTAATATCAATACCACCAAATCATTTTGAAAGCCCTACATCAAAGATAATTTTCCTCCCAATGGAACCTTAAAATACCTAACCAGTGCTGAATACAAACTTCTTAAATCCCTCTTCAGAGTCCCTGAGCATGTATAGTTCTGCTGAAGTTACATGAACTAAAAATAGGATGTTGGTGTGTGAAAATAACAGGAATGAGAAAGCAAGGAAAATGTTTATCTTATTAAACAAAATGACTTAGTATACATGTATTTAAAAGCATTGGAATTAAGTTGTTCACATTCACTAAAATTGAAAACTATGTAGATGGATCTTTGCTTTAGAATATGTACTTAGCCATTAATCCATATATGTCTACATATAAATAATAATACATATATAATCCTATAATTCAGACCATTCATTAATTCAATCTGGCTTTACCTCTATTAATCCTGTTTAATTAAACTTCTAATTAAATAGCTTTCAACTAAACTATTAAACTGCATGCTATTTTTTACTTAAAGCAACAATAATTTATGGTATGTATGGCTCTTGAGGGTAGATAGAGTTTTTAATTTCATTTGGTATTTTAAATTTTCTTTCATTTTTTCTTAGGTTAAATTTAATGACCAATATTCTAGCTCAGAAAATCTTACATGCACGTTCTTCTTAGGGTATCAAGATGCATGCTTAAATTATAATATTTGAGGAGAGTTTAATGAAAGAACAATTGATAGAGAGGTAGACAGGATGTAGGGAAGCCATAAGGGATGGCACAGTCAGAAGGGTTTGGACCTATTACCCATTACCCACTCTTGGGCTGAAGAGATGGAGCTGTTACAAGGACCCAGAGACCTAGGAGATTGTGTCCAATAGCTTCTGACAGGCTGTAAAGCAAGAAATCAGAGAAAATAAATCTCCAACCTCACTCCTCCCCCATCTCCTACCATTGATGGAGCCCAACAGGAAGCCAGAGGGCAAGGAAGCCTGTTGATGGTTCACCTCCCAGGGCACAGAGCGAGGATGTTGGCTCACTAAACAGAGCATCCCTGCAGTGTGGGCACTGGATTCCCTTCATCTCCGTATCCTCTACACACAGCAGGGGCTTAACTAAAGTGAGCTAAAGGAGAAATTTCTCTTATTATTAGAAAACAGCTCATCAGTGTAATCTGTGGAAAATCGAAAGACTAGACCAGAGCTTTTGAGTTATTCCTCAGTACATCAATCAGATTTACCTCAAAACCAAGTTGATGCTTTCTCAAAATAAGAAAATGATGGGCCTATTTAGTAGCATTTCTATCTTTGGAGTTAAGTTTAGAATCAGAAATTTGAGTTTATTCACTGAAACTTATTTTTCCCTTCATTTATTCTGACTTTAATGTGTAAGTCAAAGCTGTGTACCAAATTGAAGTCTCACTTTGGAATTTTGTTTTTGCATTTTTCTTTTCACAGATTTCTTTCTACTTCTCCATCTTCTTCCTTTTCTCTTTTTCATTCTCATTCAGCGGTTGAGGCCCTGGAGATAGAGAATAACCCACTTGGGATGAAATCTAGTAAATCAAAAGCCTCTTGCTGATTTCATTCTGGTCTGGTTAAGTGATAAACACCGTAGAGTGCACCCAATGCCCTTACCTCTGTTTTTTTTTTTTTTTTTTTTTTTTGCACCCAGGTTCACATGATCTCTAAATCCCCAGCATACCATAACCTTCTCTCACAGAAGCAAGGCATAAATTAATCAGAATGCTCGTCTGGCTACACTACACACGCCATACACACTGATACTGGAGAAAGTTTCCAGTTGTCTGTGGTACAAGTTGCCTTCAGGTCTTTTGTCTCCTCCAGGGCTATGTTCAAAAGGAACATTTGCTATCCCTGCACCATATAATTTGTCTCTTATTTTTTATCCCCAACTTCCACCCCTCTCTTTACTAATTTCTGCAAATAGTCTTTGCTCTACACACTCCTTTCCTGTCTTTCTATATCAAAACTCTTTTAATATAAGTATCCACTGGACATATAGTATGTCAACCATTAACAAAGCCTCCTTCTGATCTCATCTCCTTTTTAACATAGCACAGTGTTTCCTTGTTGCTTAGAGTCTCCCATTCTACTCCACCCAAAAAATCTCTCCTCTTTCTCTTGCCCTTAAAGTTATTTTCCCATTCCCTTTGACTCCAGTATATATTCTCCTCTTAACCTTGTTTAATTTGTATCTCCCCATCCTTTATTCACTCAATCATTACATATTCACTCTGAAATGATTTATCTCACATGAAATTATTGTGCTGGTGACAATTATTTTACTTTTATAATTATACTCATGGTTATGATGATCATCATTGGTTTCATGTGTGTGTTTCATCCCTAACACTAAAAAATGAGTTTCTGGTAACTACACTGTTGGCTGTATTTTAGACTGCAGGAACTATCTTGCCTTCCCTCTCGACCCTGCAACTCTACTTAGTTTATAGAATTTTCTTTGGCACACACCGTGTATTGATGTCAAAATTAGGCATTAAGTGCTCTGTTACATGAGATCAAATAACTCAAGAGTGGTAGTGCTGACTTAGAAAAGAAATATAGACAAACTACTGGGAAAAACAACAAATCTTTAATTTCATAACTTAAGTATTTGCATCCCTAAGAATGTAAGCAGTAAGAAGATAAGGTGTGTGAAGGGATAATTGTGGTTTGTTTGGCAGGACAAGGAAGAAAATCATAGCCTCTCCTCCACATGCAGACTAATGACTTCATAGGGGAAATAGAGTCAACTTCTGGTTGATGAAGATATCAAGCCAGTATAATCACTTCACTCTCTGGACAGACTGATTCAATTTAGCCCATAATCATATTAATTGACTTAATTGGTGAGAAATGGATATGTGAACTTAGTTTTTATTTAGTCCTCAGTCTGGCTTCCAAGTTCCTCTTGATGTTGATTCTTGGTGTGATCTGTTTAGGTATAAGTGTTTAGGTGTCTGTCTTGGTGTGATCTGTTTAGGTGTCTTCATTGAGTATTCCTTTTCTTTAGAGGAACTACATGATTATATTTCATTTTATAAACAAGAGAAAGTCATGGCAAAGATGGATTGAGTACAGTGTTTTAGGGATTAGAAAGTCTGTTGCCATGACAAATGCCATTTTCAGGCTATGGAGTGCTTTGTTTGCAGATGAGCACAAGCAGATTTTTCACCAACTTGGCACAAATGCCAAAAGAGAAAAATGCCGTCTGCAAAAAGAATATACAAAATATCAACTATGAACCCTTTTGATGGAAAGACATGGTGTATCAGTAAATTAAAAGGATATCACTGAAACTAAAAGTATTTGCTAAAAATATTCAAAATAATTATTTTCTCATATAGATACTCCCGCTCTACCAGAGCTCTGGGCATTTGATTCTAAAATCAACATCATTATATTCATTATTACTCATCATTAATGGTGTACCTAGCATGAAATTGACTCTTTTACTCACTAGCTGGACATTTAATGCTCTATGCCTCAGAACCCTTATCTGTAAAATGGGGATTAAAATAATACACATCTCATGAGGTGATTGTAAGAACAAATGAACTAATACTTATAAAGTGCTTATGACTGTGTCTGGTACTTACTGTTCTCAGTAGTAACTATTATTTGAATCATTGTCATTATTCTGATCACTTCGGTTTCTTAAATTAGCTATTTTATTGTTCTAGTTTGACAGATGAGAAAAATGAAGCTCAGAGAAGTTAAGCAACTCTCTCAAGGTAGTACAGCTGGTCAGTTCACTATCTGAACAAGTGTGTTCCCAAGTATACTCCTAATCTGAATTTTGTTAATACTGGGCTAAGGGAAAACTTACTGTTTTGACTATGTTGAAAATAGACTGTATTTGGAGCATTTATTCAGTGACATTCTCATTGCAAAAAGATCTCTGCCTCCAAGCTTCCTTGGTCCCATTTGTTCTCCCATTCTTCTATCCCAGGCCCTCCATCAGCAATTAGAGATTGTAGGATGGGAGACAAGAGGGAAAGGTGGCAAAAGAATCAGGCTGGAGGAGGGTGTAATGCTCTTTGTCCATTTATACTCAGAAGTGAAATGCTCAACTCAGCTTCAGCAGCAATTCATCTTTTAAATCAATTTAGCAAGGCATCAGCTTTAAAATCCATTATATTGAATCAGGAGTAGAGTTTACAGCTAATTCACCGACAGGGTACCCTTACACGGCAGTGACCTTTTAATCTGGTGTAAAACAATGTTCTTGATCGTCAGCTCTGCCTCATTCCATGCCACTGAGTCGGTTATGTTCCTGCTGTTTCTTCATGAAGAAAAGAGGACTGAAGTGTTAACTCTCATCCCTCTTAGAAAAAGAGATGTTAGCAGAATGATGACATTGTTTCTTACTCCAGATTATCTCTTCAACTTCTACTTACAACAACAGCTATCACCAAATTGTTTTTATTCATAGAAAGAAGTTTTAATATCTACTTTTTAGTTGCTCACTTATTTATCATTTACTTAAAGTCTGGCTTCCTGGACCAAAACTTGACAGAAATTGTTTTCTAGAAAGCCACCCATGATTCTCTAATTACCAAACCCTAAAACTTTTTTTTTCTTCTTTTCTTTGACAATGCATCTCAAGCATTTGACCATGTGGTTCAATCTTTCTGTCTTGAAAAAATCTCTATTTCCTTTGCTTCCACAGTATTCTAATGTTTTGGTACTTTACTCACCTATCTGAAGACTACTCAATATCAATCTCTTCACTATCTTGTAGATAATCAATGATCTTATTTCATTAACTTCTGTAATAGAAAGAATATTTACATACTCCAAAGATGTCCACATCCTAATCCCTGGGACCTGTGAATATGTTACCTTACATGGCAAAAAGGAATTTGCAGATGTCATTAAGGATTTTGAGATAGGGAGGTTATTCCTGGATTATTCAGGTGGGTCCAAGGTAATCACAAGGTTCTTTGTAAGAGAGATGCAAGAAGTTCACAGTCAGAGGAAGAGATGCAACAATGGAAGTAGAGGTAAGAGAGAAGAGAAAGAGATTTGATGGTACATTGCTTGCTTTGAAGATGTGGGAGGGGCCATAGCAAAGGAAAGTGGACAGCCTTTCTAGAATCTAGAAAAGACAAGAAAATGAATTTTCCACTGGAGGCTCCAGAGGGAATACAGCCCTGCCTATACTTTGATCTTAGGACTTCTGACATCCCAAACTCTCAGAAGATAAATCTGTGTTATTTTGAGCCACTAAGTTTGTGGCGATTTCTTATAGCAACAATAAGACAGTTAATACAACTGTCTTTTCAATTCTTTATTTCTCACTCTGAAAATTCTTCCAAGTTCCAGAACTGACAATTGTCTTCTAAACATCTCTACTTGGATACTTTACCAGCATCACAGACACAACTAGTCCAAGATTAAAATTATTATCTTTGTCAAAAAATTTATTCCTCCTGTGGCCTTTTCTGACTGCATTCATTCATTTATTTATTGGCTATTTCATTAATGTATTTATTCACAAACTAAAACATTTATGAGTACCTACAATGCCAGACACTGCTGAGACTCTTAGAATGCAGGACTGAACAAAAGATAAAATTGCTGCCCTGATGGGAATAACATTCTTGAGAAGACATAGAAAAAATAAACCAGGAAACAAACAAACAAATGAAATAGTTCCAGCTGATGAAAGCTTTTTTTAAATCAGGTAAATACTTTTATTATATCATACTTTTACAGTTTTATGAATACTTTCAAGCAAGGTAAGGAAATAGAGATGTTAGGTAAGACAGAGAGGTGATGGCTATTTTAAATAAGAAGGTCAGAGAAGGCTTATATGAGAAGGTGATATTTGAGCAGAGATCTAATTGAAGAGAAGGAGCAGGACGGAGAATAATGGAGGAATAATGTTCCAGGAAAAATGTACAGCAAATAGAAAAGCCCAGAGGCAAGAATAAATTTGGATTGTTCATGTTCAAGTGATTGCAAGAAAATGGGAGTAGAGTGAGTGGACAGTGGTAAAGAGCTGGGGTCAGAGAGATAGGCAGAGACTTTGGTCATGGGCAGTAATTCTGATTGTTTTCCAAGTGTGGTGGGAAACCATTAGAGAAATTTGAACAGGAAGTGGTGTGAGCTGGTTTATAGTTTTAAAAAATCCCTATAACCTCTTTGTAAATAACGAAATGAAGAGAGAAAGAGGAAGTCCATTTAGGAAGGTAAGTAATGAATGATAGTGGCTTGGCCTAGGGTAATAGCAGTACTAGTGATCAGAGTCAGAATATATTTTGAAGGTAGAGCTGATAACAACTACTTAATTCTATTTGCTGTACTTAAGGATTGATGTATAAAGTGAGGACAGAAATGAGTCAAGGATAAACCTGTAAGTTTTGAGCAACAGGAAAAATATAGTTGTCATTAACTAAAATGAGGAAGACTATAAGAGTAGTAGGTTTGGGAACTTGTGTTAACATTGACATTGCTTTATATATCAAAATGGAGATGTCAAAGTGGAGATGTCACATAGGTGGTTGGATACTAATATGTAACTTTGCTGCTCAAACAAGAACTCTGAAGCTCAAATAAGACTGAAGACACATTTGGAAATTGTTAGCACATAAATGATGCTCAAAATCATAAGACTGGACTAATTCACTTAGGGGAAGACTGAAGATTAAAAAAAAATAAGGGATATGAGGGATGAATTGTGGGGGATTACAATATTGAGAGGTGGGAAAAGGAGGAAAATCCATCAAGGGAGATTAAGAAGGGCCAGCCAGTGATGCAAGAGGAAAGCCAGGAGAATGTACCCTAAAAGCCAAATGAAGAACACATTTTCAAATGAGAAAATGATCACCTCAGTTAAATGCTGTTGAATACTTGCATAAAATGAAGACAGATAATGCAGCACTTGATTTGGTGACATAGAGTTCTATTCACCATGATGAGAGTTTTTTTCCAGCAGTGGAGAGGGAAAAATTTTGGTTAGAGTGGGTTAAAAAGAGAAAAGGAGATAAGAGTTTGAGACAGAAAGTATAGCCAACATTTTACAGTCTTCTTAAAAAAGAAGGGAGAAAAATATGATCATAGCTGGAAGAAAATATGAGATAATGGCAGAGTTTTTTTAAGACTGGAAATATTATATCTAAGGTGGGAGATCTTATAGCAAAGTTTACACAATGATGGGGATGATCCTATAAAGAGGGGATAATTTCCAGAGCAAAAATCTCAGGTACAAAGGAGAAGGTTTAAGAGTATAAATGTAGAAGTTATTATTCATTCATTTTTATAAGTGTGAGAGAAAGAGTACCAGTTCTTATAGAAGATGTTGGAGGTTTGATGAAAATAAAAAAGGGTGTGAATATGTTGGAGGGTTGGAGAACAAAAAGGAAGGTAGGATATGCACATCTCAAAGAGTCGCTCAGCAACATTATAAGCAAGACAAGGCATATTTGCTAGGCATCAATGAGGGTCCACTTGGTTAGTGGTTAGAAATCATAACAGGATTTAAAAAGAATTAGAATGAGGGCAATGGTTTATGAGCTGAAAACATAGAAGGCTGTTATCAGATTTTGTGATGTTTGAAGTTTGATTAAGATTATTCCCCATCATGAATGGGGCTGAGTGACCAGGACTGCAGTATATAATGACTGCTAAAAGAATGAGCCAAGTATTGCAAGGTTCAGGGCAATATAATTCAAACTCTTGTGGTATTTGATGGAGAATAGAGGTAAAATGATCTGCAGTGACAAGGACACCTACTCTACCTCAAAGTCCTATAAATAGCATTTAAGAAGTCTGAAAAGGAAGCATCGTTGTCCTCAGGAAATAGCCAGATTATGATTATAACAAGATGAAGGGAACATTAGGAGATGAAGTAAATGATACAGGAGATTTTGCTGATGACAGGCCATGAGTTTCAGAAGATGTAGAACTAAGGATCAAGGAAATGTGGCAGAAGATGAGATGAGACTTGCACCTGTACAGAGGTAGATGGAGAGAAAGTCTGGATGATGATGAATGACCTGGGAGGTTTGGACTCTGCTAGTAACTGATGAAAACACAGATGGGAAGGAGGTTGATGGGAGGAGAAGAAGAAAGGATTAGTCCTAAAACAGTCTCTTAGAACAAAGCAGGGTATCAGTTCTATTAAGACCAAGAGTTGATATCAATGGCCTTAACAATGGTAAGCTGTGTTGTAGATATTGTCATACCTAGAACGCCCTGATCCCTGTGGCACTATTTTATAGACTGTAGAGAATCATGCTAGTCCCAGAAGAGGAGTCCATCAGAAACATGTGCTCATTAGGCCTATCTTGGATCCTGCTGAGGGTGGTGGTGTTGTGACCAGGGTATAAGGATAATTTTACAAGAATCTCTTGCCCAGACTTCCTCTTTGGGTCCCAGGCTCCCATGTTCAACTAGCTATTCAATTTCTCCATTTCAATGTCTCAAAAATATCTCAAATTCAACAAATTCAACACAGCACTCAGATCTCAAAATCCTACCGCCCCAAATTTGATCTACTTTCAGTTTTTCCTCTCTTATGGAATGGTATAAACCAGAGATCCAAAAGTCATCGCTGATACCTCCTTCTCCTTAAACACCATATCAAGTCTACTCCCACAAAATACCCCAAATCTATCTATTTTTTCTATTTTTAGTACAAACACCCTCTACAGATACTACTCTAGAACAAGTCACCATCTTCTCTCCTCTACTCTACTCTAACAACCTCCTAACTGGACTTATTACTTTTATTTCTGTTCCTAATGCAACTATCAGATTGCTTTTTTAAAAACATAAGTCATATTCTGTTTATCCTCAGCTGAACCCCTTCCATGAATTTCCAATGTACTTAAAATAAAATCCCAATTCCTTGTCATACTATCTAAAGCCCAACATGAACCAGTTTTAGCTCACCAAATTCTGGCCACACAGGCCTTTCTGACCTTTGATCATGCTAAGTTTGCTCTAAACTTTGAGCTTTAGCATTTGTTATTCCCTCTACCTAGAACTCTCAGCTCCAGATTTTCAAATGGTTGGCCCTTTCACATCATTCAGGCCACAAGCCAAATATCACCTCACCACAGTTTTGTTTCAACAGGAAATTTAAAGTAGCCAATCCTTACCCTGAGCCTGCTTCAGTCATTATCATATTACCCTGTTATACTTTCTGCATCCCTATTTTAATTTATTTTGTTTATTTACGTGTTCATTTATTTACTGCCTATTTCTCTCTTCTAGAATGTAATCTCTATAAGGGCAGGAGCTTAATCGTGTCCCCACAATATTCTCAGTGCCTAGAAAAGTGTTTGGTACATAGTAGTCATTCACTAATATTTATTGAATGAATTTGACATACATTTCAATTGTTAAAAAAATTATACTCTTCATTAACTGGGTATCTTCAACCTCACAAGGTTACTAGTCAAAAATTTTAGTCTACCATCATTTAATATCTCACTATTTGAATTGCTCCTTAAGCTCTTCTTTGAGTTTATATTCTGTTTTTGCCCTTTTGCAAGGATGAGGCTACTCTGATTGTGAGGTACCTTGCAAAAGATTATGCTATTATAATAACGTTTTACATCTATTCTTAAAAGCAACATTCTTTTTTAGTGTGCAAAATTATTTGGATGAAGTCATGTTTAAGCTTTAAAAGCCTCTATTTACCACTAACGTGTGATAAAATAATTATTTAGCTCTCTTTAGAAAAAAACAAAGAAAATCTCTCTTTCTCTCTCCCTCTCTCCACACACACACACATGCACACACACACACACACACACACATACACTAGCTATTTTTAAAAGTCAACGTACATTCCAGAAAATAGCTTTTTTTCCTAGTAATAGCTACTTATTAGAAAAAGATCTGTTTGTTTCTAAAGGATTACCTTTTCATCTTCCATAAAAATATATCAATAACTATTGAAGTATAGAAAAATCTTTGTTTTCTTGATTTTTTTTTTCACTGCACTATTGCATGCCATTTGCTGAGGAGGTTGAAATAACTGTTTGTGAAAGTACACATTTCTAAAAGAACCCTGCTGAGGCTATGTGGAAAGATTCATAATGGCTAAGAATTGCAGGCTGCTCAGTTAATTGATTTTTTCTATCTAGAAGATAGCTATTCCTTTATTTTCACTGTAGTTGGCATATAATATACTGATCTCAAGGTGCACAATTGAACTCTCGCCAGTTGTGAGGACATGTGCTTTTAAATGGAATGCTTGGTACCAATTTAATAAAGAAAATTATATGGGCTGACATTAACCCTTCCCATTTGTTCATGGACATATGTTATCATTCTCACAATTTAAAGCTGACCCAGAAGACATATAACAAAGGGACAATAAATAAATGTATTTATAGAAAGTACCTTATGCTTCTTTTCTCACTATGTGTAGAGTCTTTGTTCTTCATAGGACTGGAAATAAAAGCTCTTTTCTGATCTTATTTCTAAAGAGTATAGATAATATGTTTCTTTCAAACTAATCATAATCATCACATATATCATGTATTTTCCTTTCTGAATTTGTGAATTTTTACAAACATTAATTCTCAGAGCTCCACTAGGAAGCAATGTAGGTTGATCCCACAAATCAGATATTCTACTCCTTTGTTGCTATTCTTTCTTGTTACATCTTCCCTAAAGGGTAGTTAATAGGTAGTTTATGGAGGAAACATCCTATTTATTTCTGAGGTAATTCAACAATATTAGCAGTTCTGAACTAAAATTGTATTGCAACAGTATAATGTGTTGGTTATGATTAATATATTAGTTGTCAGTAAAGCAAGTTTGGCCTAACTGTTTCATATGTAGGACTCTTAGTTCAATTGAACTTGCCAAATCAGGTACAACTTAAATGACAATGAAGAGTTTCCAAGTATCCTAATTTGTATGGTCAGGGGATTAGAATTAAGGGTTGGCATTTTATTCATGAAATGTGTCAATGTTTTTTTGTATCCCTCCAAAACACTTGTATAGGTGTTGAAGGAAGAGAAAGGGATTGTATGTTTTGCAAGAAGTACAATCCTTTGGAATTCTCAAAAAACATAAAGATTTTTCTGTGTATTAAGTAATTCTTCTCTGCTGTAAAGTAAAAGTATAATTAGGGAAAGGAAATTTTTATCTACAGTGATTGAACACATTAAAATACCACTTGAAATTCTTGGTGGCTGGTAGTCCCTTTAAACATACATTATTTCAACTTATTTTATATATATTTGGTGGAGAAGCCAACATTTAAATTTAACATCATAACCTTGAAAATTGATTATCAACTGCGAAAGGGAAAATAACCTAACTCTTCAGATACCAAACATACCAGTTAGCTTTTGCCATGAGAAAAAATACCCCAAGCCTTTGTGGCTTCAAACAGCAATGACTTAATGAGCAAACAATTTACAGGATTGGTAGGTTAGGTTATGCTCATCTGAACAGTTCTTCTTGTCTCTGCTGGAATCATTAATGCATTTGTGATCAGTCACTGGGTTGCCTGGGGGTTGGCTTTTCTCAGGTAACCTCATATTGCAAAGTGGATCTCTCCTCTGTGTGGTGTCTCAGAATGCAGCAGGCTGTTGGGCAATGTTTCAAGAGGTCAGGCACAAGCATGCAAGTCCTATTGATGGCCTAGTCTCAAAACTAACATAACATCATTTTAACTGTATTCCACTGGCCAAAGCAAATCCTAAGACCAAGGTGTGAGGGTTGGTGAATAATAGAAAGAAGATTCAGAGATGCTAAAATAGATGGTTCTATGGCTAGAGATACCCTGGCCTAAGAATAAGTCAGAGCCTAGTGTCCTTCAGGCTTAAACATGTACAAATAAAACTCCCTGTTGTGATCTCATGCTCAAAATACAGCTTTCTGATTTAATTTGGTTTTTCATGTTGTATGCTGAGAATTTCCTGATTAGTGGACTTGAATGGCATCCATATTTTATTACAAATAGATACATTGGCACTTAGCTCCACTTACCACCTCCCTGCCAATCTTTTTTCCTTCTCTCCTTCCCGTTATGTAAAGTAGCTCCTTTCTTTCTTTTTACCCTGGGTTCAGTGGTACCCAGATATTGGAGGCATGGGTTCTATTCCAGCACAGGCTCCTTATCTCTTGGTCCCATAGATTGTCTCCCCTTCTTCTAGGGACAAGTTCTGTGCTGCAGCATGGCCACCATTATGATTACCCCGTAGTGGTTCTAAGAGTTAGATCTAATCATCTGAACTCACAGAGGCTCTGCCTTCTCTAGTGACTGTTTAGTGGGGTCAGGTGGGGTGTTAATACCCCTGGGGCAGACTTTGACCAATGAGACAAGAGACAGAAAGAAACTGGAAGATAAATGCCCTTTCTCTCTTTCTAACACAACCAGATTTTTCAGAGAAGAAGGGTTTCCACACATCCTTTATGAAGATATTCTATGTGACCAATCAATCAGCCAGGTTTCCTATATGCCTGTGATTGTCTTGGTAATGCATCACTTTGTATTGGCTTTTGCTTCTTTCTTGACTAAAATCTCCTTTTCTCTCATTCTTAGTTCACTAAGATTGCACCCTCTCCTAAAAGCAAGCATGTAAGCTGTGTATCAGGCCTGCATGCTTGTTTTTTAGGGAACTCAGGATAAAACAAAATATGGAAGACAGTAACTTTTCATGCATTTATTAATTTCTACTAAGTAAACATGGAATTAGGGAATTTATTTGTTTTGAATTTTGACCAACAAATGAACAATAGTCTTATTTGGGAATAACACTGATAGACTGGGGCATGTTGTAGTTTGTTGTTTTGCTGAAGCATAACTATTAATCTTCAATGCTTTGAGGCAGATTGGTGGTCTCACTTAACTATAGAATGACAGCAGCCTGCCTACAGCAAAGTCAGTTTGGATAAATTATGTTCTGTGGTATTTTTTTATACTTATAAAGGTAAAAGAAATTTTGTGCTGACCTACAGTGATGACAGAAACTCTTTTGAAAATTATAATGGCCTGGAAATATGTATATATGTAAATCTAGGGATGAACTCTTATGCTATTATTCCTTTTACAACTATACAATCTAATTTAAAAGTTGAATTTATCACGTCACACAATTAATAAAATTTAAATATGCAATATTAATTTTATATAGAAGATAAATTTTTGCTGAAGCTAAACTACTGCTCACCATTGATATAATATATAGAGAGTTATAGTATGCCATAGGATGACTTGATTCTCAGTTTTCTCTGTTTAAATAATTTTAAGACCTTTTATTTTACAGATATCATTTAGTCTTTTCATCATGTGAATGAACCATTCATATATTAATTCTGCCTTTGTCTTTTTCCATGAGCCCAAAACAATTAAAGTAAAATATTGCTCCAAAGCACACAGTAGTTTTCAGGGTAGCACATCAGACTCTTATGTAAGTAACTTAAGTCAGAATTGAATACTTTCATAGACTAATGCTGTTTTAAAACAAAAGTCTATGGGCTTTTTTCCTCATAAGTGTTTAAGGAAATCATTGTTTGCACAATAGTAGGTGCTAAAAGTTTTCATATATGGCATTAGGGGAGGCTAACAAGGGCAAAGAGATGTGCTAGCCAGCATATTAAAACTTAAATGCTGTCACTTCATCATCCTTTTATGCAGTGTGGTCACCTAAACACAAGTGCAAACATGCATGTTGAAATAATGTTTAATTATAAGATGGTCATCCATATGATATAGAATATGTTATTCTTATTCATTTTAAATATAATTGAATAAAAACCCACATGCTAAGAAATAATCTTACAACAAACTCACAGACACAATAAACTTTTTCCATGGACTTCCAGAAAGATAAAGTAAGTCCTCCACTGAGGGGACATGATTTATGGCTGTGATTTTTAATTTATTTGTCATCTCTTTGTAAATTGGGTAAAAAGTCATTGTGTGCTAGCAAAATTTACACATGTGCACAAACAATATTTTGAATATAGTTTCAGAAAGTTTATGAATGTCCTGATGCCCATCCACGGACTAGCATAGTTGTATTATTTCACTGAATTCTTCCAGTTATCTTGGTAAGTAGTATTCTGTAGAAAAATCTCGAGGTAGCACAATTATTCTCCCTTTTGTATGTTAATTGCTTTTTCTCCAAGATTCCCTTAGAATACTTTTTTCATAATCTTCAAATATTAATAACTTTACCAGTTACTTTTCTTAGGAAACACTCAGCTCAATTTGATCTTCAAAGTCAAGACTTTTATTTCAAAAACACTTTCTTGTATTAATTCTTTGAATGCTTTTTTCCATCTTTTCTGTTACCCTAAATTCCATATCAACTATCTTTTTATAATAATCTTGTATATCATTTCTTTTAATTTTCATTTTATGTAAGTATTTTGTAGCTTAACTTCTGTATCCCTAATTGTGGGCTCAAATATTATTTATTCTGTTTATGGCTATATCCAATGTGACATTTATCTCTGTAAATATTTTCATTTACTATTCATATTTTTTTATTTCTCATATTTTTTCCATTTACAGCTTATTTTGTAATCTCCTGGTTTATATCTTTTTTTAAATAAGATTTTGATGCTTGTACATTTTTTGAAATTATAGGCTAATTTGTTTTTACTTCTTAGCCTTTAAGTCATGCTTGCTGTAATACATGTTTTTCATTTACTTTTTTATTATGTTTTCCCTTTCTTTGTTATTTCTACTCATTGATCAACTCGCTTTTCTTTGACTTTTATCTTTGTTTTGAAATTGGATCAGCTATTAATAAATTTAAAGAGCACGCTTACTAGTCTTGGCTTTCCTAAGAATAAAACTTTTATCATTCTTAAACTACAATTTGGAAGAGTATCTCTGTTAGTCACAATCAAGCATAATTCCTAACTGATACATATTCAATTTATAATGGAGATCTAACATTTATGAATACTTATATACCAGATATTATTGTGTTATCATTCATAAAACAGGGAGTATAAGAAATGCAAGGAAAAATAGAGAAAATTTTGTTAGTATTAGCAGGGTTTGGTTTACTTGTCCTCACTCATTTCATCAAATATACATAATTATACAAAGATACAGAAGAAAATGCCATACCTCAATAAGGTAAAACTAATTGTTACATGTTGAACTCAAAATAACTGATAGAAAAAGCAGAAAATATGCCGGTGAGTCCATAGATTTGAATTCATTAACTTGGCTTTTCAGTAACTGAGGAAGTCGAATTGAAATTTACCAAAATGCTTTTGAATTTGGCTATTGCTTTCATTTTATCCTGTCACCTTTTGCTTTGTAGATTTGAGGAGTATGTTATTAGAAACATACAAATCCAAAATTGTTATATCTTTCTGATGGACTAAATTTTACATCATTATAAAATATCTTTTTCTAGAAATGATTTTTGTCTTAGTTTACTTTATCTGCTATTAGTCCAGATACAGCAAAGTCATTGTGATAAATTATTGTATGGTTATATTTAAACCTTTCACTTTAAAATTTTTCTATTCTGATATTAAAAATGTGTATCTTATAAGCAGAATATATTTGAGCTCTGTTTTTTTTTAACAGTTTGATAATCTCTGGAATATTAAAGCCATTTATATATATTTTTTCCTCCTTTTATTTCATTATATTATGGGGGTACAAATATTGTTGGGGTTACATATATTGCCTCTGCCACCCCTCCTCCCCTCTGTGCCAGCACTTCAAACGTGTCCAACCCCCAGTTGGTGCACACCACACCCATTATGTAAGTATACCCCCTTCCCCCCCCCCACCTGCCCACCACTTGATAAAAGATTTTTTTTTTGACATTTTGGTTACATTGTATATCTTTGCCTCTCCCTAAGAAGGGTTACAGGTATTCCCTTCCCCTCCACAATGCTCGCCACATCCTTAAGATGTGGCCTCCCCACCCCGAATCCCTGGTACTACCACTATTTGAGCAATATAGTTTTAGTCAGTCAGTACCAATTTGATGGCAAGTAGATATGGAGCCCATTTTTCAGATCTTGTGTCACCTCATTTTGGATAATGGGCTTAAACTTAATCCAGGATAGCATAAACAGTGCAAGCTTGCCGTCATTTGTTAGAATTGAGTAATATTCCATTGCGAGCATATACCACATTTTAATTATCCACTGGTGAATTGATGGGCACTTGGGTTGTTTCCATGTCTGTGCAATCGTGAATTGTGCTGCCAAAAACATTCAGGTGCAGATGTCTTTGTAATAGAATGTCTTATGCTCTTTTGGGTAGATACCCAACAATGTTATTGCTGGATCAAATGGTATTTCTATTTCTAGCTGTTTGAGATATCTCCAAATTCTTTTCCAGAAAGGTTGCACTAATTTACAGTCCCACCAGCAGTGTAAGAGTGTGCCTGTCTCTCCACATCCTCGCCAGCATTTGTTGTTTTGGGCTTTCTTGATATAGGCCATTCTCACTGGGGTTAGGTGGTATCTCATTGTGGTTTTGATTTGCATTCTCTGATGATTAGAGATGTTGAGCATTTTCTTATATGTTTGCTGGCCATTATTCTGTCTTCTTTGAAGAAGTTTCTGTTCATTTCCATTGCCCATTTCTTGATGGGGTTGTTTGATATTTTTCTTGTTAAATCTTTTAAGTTCTAGATAGATTCTTGTTATTAGACCTCTATCAGAAGTGTAGAGAGCAAATATTTTCTCCCACTCTGTGGGTTGTCTATTTGCTCTAATGATAGTTTCCTTGGCTGTGCAGAAACTTTTCAATTTGATCAGATCCCATGTGTTTATTTTTTTTTTTTTATTTTTTTTTTTTATTTTTTTTTTTTTTGAGACAGAGTCTCGCTTTCTTGCCTAGGCTAGTGTGAGTGCCGTGGCGTCAGCCTAGCTCACAGCAACCTCAAACTCCTGGGCTCAAGCAATCCTACTGCCTCAGCCTCCCGAGTTGCTGGGACTACAGGCACGAGCCACCATGCCCGGCTAATTTTTTTTATATATATATATATTAGTTGGCCAATTGATTTCTTTCTATTTTTATAGTAGAGACGGGGTCTCGCTCAGGCTGGTTTTGAACTCCTGACCTTGAGCAATCCGCCCGCCTCGGCCTCCCAGAGTGCTAGGATTACAAGCGTGAGCCACTGCGCCCGGCCTTATTTTTGATGCTGCGGTGATAGCCTTGGGAGTCTTCCTCAAAAATTCTCTGCCTAGACCAATGTCTGATAGGATTTCCCCAACATATTCTTCTAGAATTCTTAAGGTTTCATGCCTTAGGTTCAAGTCTGTTATCCATCTTGAGTGAATTTTTGTGAGAGGTGAGAGGTAGGGATACTGTTTCACTCTTTTGCATGTCGCTAACCAGTTTTCCCAGCACCCTGAAGAGAGATTCTTTTCCCCCAGCACCCTGAAGAGAGATTCTTTTCCCCGTTGTATATTTTTGTCTCAAGCCATTTATATTTAATGCGATTACTTAAATATTTGTCTTTTGCTTTTCTATTAATACATGTTTCATATATTTGATATTCTCTTTTCTTCATTTGTTTGCGCTTATTAAATATCCTTTTACTATTTCATTTCCCCTCTATTACTTTATTTCCCATTAGTTTATTAGTCCGTTCACCATCTATTAGCTTATTACTTGTACATTTTTCTCTTCTTTTCAAGATTACCCTAGAGATTAAAACATGAATCCTTTATTCATTAGATTGTAATATAAGTTAAATGTTTTCTCACATACTGGAAAATGCAAGGACCTTAGAACACACAAATTTCATTTATTCTTTGTGGTATTAATAGATCGTATTCTTGTTTTTCAGATTTGGAAATGTATATATTTTTAAATCTCTGTATTCTGGTAGAAGATTATATAATTCTGTCTAATGTCACATAATGTAATGTGCCTCCCTATTGTTAGTTTTCTTTTCTTTCTTTCTTTATTTAGTTCAACATATTACGGGGGTACAATGTTTAGGTTACATATATTGTCCTTGCTGCACCCAAGTCAGAGCTTCAAGGGTGTCCATCCCCCAGATGGTGCGCACATAACCCATTAGGTGCATATTTACCCATCTCTTCCTCCCCCCTCCCACATGCCTGACATTCAATGAATGTTATTACAATATGTGCACTTAAATGTTGATCAGTTAATAACAATTTGATAGTGTGTACATGCGGTGCTTGTTTTTCCATTCTTGGGATACTTCGCTTAGTAGAATGGGTTCCAGCTCTATCTAGGAAAAATACAAGAGGTGCTATATCACCGTTGTTTCTTATAGCTGAATAGTACTCCATGGTATACATATACCACATTTTATTAATCCACTCATGTATTGATGGGCACTTGGGTTCTGTTGTTAGTTTTCTTGACCCATTGACAAAAGTCTTGGTTGTATGACTTATCTTGGCCAAAGGAGTGTAAATAGAAGTTAATAATGTGATGTCCCAGCTTCTGCTTTAGAACCATTGGATAATTTTGCTATTTCTCTTTTTGTTCTGCCATGAAAATAGTACGTCTCAAATAGTGGCTACTTCTACTGGCTGGATTTTTAAATGCAGACAATATATGGAGAGGAACTAAAGTCAGCCCAGAGCTACTGCAACCAACATAAACTGTGAGAGAAAAAAATAATTCTTATGATAAACTATTGAAATTTGGTAGATTGTTTGTTTCTGTAGCATAGCTGACCAAAGCACCCCTTCCTTTATTTTTTGGTACTATTAAAACATATTTTAATTCTAAATGTATATATACAGTCTTATAAATTATCATTACAGTTTAATACAGTATATATTTATTTAAAATTACACGTTCACCTTGTTTTTTAAACTCTTAATTCCTTCTGACCTGTCTGTGTTTCTATCTGGGATAATTTTCCTTTTACATGAAGAACTCTCTTTAATAATTCTCTTATGTGGTCATATTGGTGCTTAATTTTCTTAGGTTTTGTCTTTCTTAATTCATTTTTGCTTTACTTTTGAAGGACATTTTTGGTGGGCATAGAATTCTAGGTTAGTTTCTAGGTTATTACACCTTTTTGAAGATTCCTTTTCATTGTTTTCTGGCCTCCATTATCTCTGTTTAGAAGTCTGTCACATGTTATAGTATTTCTAAGTTGAAGACAAATTTATTTCCCTCTGGTTGCTGTCAAGATTTTCTTTTTGTCTTTGATTCTCAGTAGTTTTACTATGATGTGTCTACATGTAGTGTTATTTATGTGTATGTGACTGGTGGTTCTAGTACTTTTCAAGTCTGTGGATTGGTATATGTCATCAGTTTTGAAAAATGTTCGGCTATTGTCTCTTTAAATATGCTTACATCCCCTCTCCTTCTGTGATGCAAATTTTATATATGTCATACATTTTCAATGTGCAACATTTATACAATATATATTTCACACTCTTTTTTTTCTTTTGTGTTTTCTATCCTTTTGTCTCTTCATGCCTCACTTTTGAGCATACTATTTTGAACTAAGTTCCAGTTTTATAATTCTTTCATTAGCTATATCTAATCTTTTAAATGTATTTATTGTATTATTAATTTCAGATATTATAACTTTTATATTATAAAGTTTTCATGAGATCAGAGCAAGATGGTGGGCCAAAGATACCACCACCCAGAGTGTCTCTGTAAGGAGAAGTTTTACATGAAAGAGAAAAAACAAACAGACAGACAAACATAGATTGTAAGAGGGTCCACAGGAAGGGTGCCTGAACCTATAGGAGACTTCACAGGAAGAAGCTGAGGAGCATAAATGGAAGGAGTAAGGTATTAGAGGGGATTAAGCCTCAAGAGGCTCTGAGAACAAAGAGAAGGGTAGGTGGATTGGTTAACATTCTCTTCCCTCACATCTCAGACTGTTTGTGTGCTCCTGAGCTGCTGGAGAGACCTGTTAATGCGAGCCCAGAGACTACTGCCACCAGTGAGTGGAGAGCTTCTTGTGGACAGGGCACCAGGCTCTCAGGAACCCCTAGGGTGCCTCCTGTCCTACAGACCTGAGCCAGATGGCAGGCTCTGTCTGCTCTTTACCTACCAGATGCCTTTGGCCTCCCCAGGAGGCCTCAACTCTTCAGATTCCATCTTTTTTTTTTTTTTTTTTGGAGACAAAGTCTCACTCTGTTGCCCAGGCTAGAGTGCTGTGGCATCAGCCTAGCTCACAGCAACCTCAAACTCCTGGGCTCAAGCGATCCTTCTGCCTCAGCCTCTTGAGTAGCCGGGACTACAGGCATGTGCCACCATGCCCAGCTAATATTTTCTATATATTTTTAGTTGTCTGGCTAATTTCTTTCTATTTTTAGTAGAGACAGGGTTTCTCTTTTGCTTAGGCTGGTCTTGAACTCCTGACCTGGAGCTATCCTCCCACCTCAGCCTCCTGGAGTGCTCGTATTACAGGTGTGAGTCATAGCACCCAACCTCCTCAAGTTCCATCTTGCTCATCCCCACATAGATATTTCCCAACTCTGGCCCAGACAGCAAGAGCCACAGGGGTCTAGTGGGTCCCAGCTGATCTGTGTGACTCCAAAGCCTGGTTATTCTGGGCAGACTGCCTCCTGGAAAGGGTTAGAGATGGCCAGAAGGTAGAATTTCCTCCCCACCAAGATTCTTTTCTCCCCTTCCCTTACCCCACCCACAGCAGCCAAGAGAGAGAATTCAGCAACCAAACAGAGATTTCCACATGGAAAGGGACTCAGACCTTTCCTTTTGGAGTCCTGCAGCAGTCTGAGGGGAGCTTGGATTGTGAGCTCGCTGCCTTTTGTACCTCCCTGGTGCTGTTTGCCCAGTGACTCCAGCAAAGCAGGACATATCTCAAGGTAGAGGGACATTGAGATACCTCAAAGAGCTGAAAGTAGGACTATCATTTGATTCAGCAATCCCATTACTGGGAATCTACCCAAAGGGAAAAAAAAAGCATTCTATATAAAAGACACCTGCACTCTAATGTTTGTAGCAGCACAATTCACAATTTCAAAGATGTGGAAACAGCCCAAGTGTCTATCAATACATTAGAGATTAACAAAATGTGGTATTCTATAATATGGAGTACTACTCAGCCATGAAAAAAATGATGAACTATTTATTGTTTTATCCTGGAGGGAGCTGGAGCCTATTCTTCTAAGTGAAGTATATCATAAGAATGGAAAAACAAACACCACATGTACTCACCATTAAATTGGTATTCTTAATCATTGATCAACATGAATGTGCACATATGGGAAATAACATTCATAGGGTATCAGGCAGGTGTGAATTGGGAGTTGGGGATGTGTAAATCTACACTTAATGGATGCAGTGCACAGTATCTGGGGGATGGGCACACTTGTAGGATTGTGCAAAGGCAATTTATGTAACCAAAGCATTTGTACTCCCATAATACTCTGAAATAAAAAATTTAAAAAGGAATTTCATTGGATTATTTATTTTTTATTTCCAATTCTTTACTGAAATCTATGAACATATTAACAACAGTTATTTTAAAAGAGTGTTTGATAATTCCAACATCTGATTATCCTGAAGGTATGTTTCTACTGTTTAATTTTTCTCCTTATTTATCTGCATATCTGACTGATTTTGATTGTATGTGATCACTGTTTAAAAAAATGTAGTGGTAATTTGAAGATCTGGATTGTTTGCTTCCTCCAGTGAAGATTTGTCTTTGTTTCTGTAAGGCAGTTTTGGTAGGAGCATATCACTTTTACCAATCAGGTATTGAGCTATTTCAAAGCTGGATTTCACTCATTCTGAAAGGTGGAGTATTTGCCATTCAGAATTATTCTTAAATTAGAGGTCTTTGGGGATCCCAACTTAAAGGCTATGATATTTAGCAAGGTCCTTCTTTCTTCACAGGCTTTGAACTTTAATCCCTCCCCCAAACCTATGAAGTTGCCAGAGCCCTCTTCAACTTTTCAGCTTCTCAGCCACCACCATCTGCTTAGCTTTTTTGCTTTTCGGACATAATATTTTGCTCAGCTTCTCATAAGGCAGTTTTGGATTTTCAAATGCCTTGAAGTATGTATTAGCTTCCTATAATGACTTAAAAACAAAACACATTTATTATTTCAGACTTTCCATGGGTCAGGGGTCCAGGCTCAGCTTACCTGGCTTCTCTGTTCAGGGTCTCATAAGGATGTAATCAAGATGCTGGACAGTTTACATTCTCATCTGGAGGTTTCACTGAAAGAATCTACTTCCAAGCTCACTAGAGTAGTTGGCAGAATTCGTTTTGTTAAGTCTATATGATTGAGGGATCCAGCTTTTTGTCAGCTGGAGGTCATCCTGAGGTCACCTGCTATTTCCTACCATGTGACATTTTCCATAGGCAATTCACAATGTGGCAGATTACTTCTTCAAGGTCGTGAGAGTAACTCAGACAGCTAAGACAGAATCTTGCATAAAGTAAACTGATCATGAGAATGACATCCCATTATTTTTGTTATACCATAACCAAATTAGGTGAATGATATCTCATCTCCTATTCCATATTCTATTGCCCAGAAACAAGTCACAGGTCCCACCCACACTTAAGGCCTTGATGGTGGTATGAATCTCTGCATATCTCCAAAATGTGGTGTTGGTTTTGGTTTACTATTTTTATAGTTGGAGGCAGATCTAGTGGCCTCCACCTGGCCTTTCCTTCCACAATAGCCCCCTCTATATATGTCAGAGAACCAATGTGGTGATTCTGCCAGTTACTGAGTATGTCTATTCTAATAATGCACTTCAAAAACAGATAAATAGACTCATGATGGGTATGGGTACCCAGTGGGACCACTTTGAGATGGACCTGAACTGAAACTCCATTATCACCTGACTCTTGACCTCCATAAGCTTATACTCTGACTGTGTGGACAATGGTGACATTTTGGGTTTCCAGGAATTACTGTTAATAATTCTCCCAAAGACTGATTGTTTCCCGTTCCCAAATGTACAATCACTCCAGTAAGTAGTAAATGTCTGCATGGTCCTTTGGGGAAGGCTTGTAGAAGATTAATAGAATCAATTTGTGGCAGTGTAGAAGGCTCTTTCCTCAAGGAGATCTGATCTCCCATTCATTCCAGGGATTTTATGTTTGTGAACTGGCACAAATCTGGGAGTTGTTTGAGGGGCCATGATATTTTGGAGTTTCAAGTTAGAATTCTATTCACTAAGCCTAGATCTGTTCTGCCTATATAGATCAAGTAAGAATTTGGTAAACTGCCCATCTATTTCTTTTTCAGGGACACCATGATCAACCAGCCAACATAAATATATCTGTGAATCAGACTATTTCAATCACTGCTTTGATTCTGCTAGCAATTATGGTAATCACATCCATCTTGTCTTTGGTAATTTTGTATTAGTTTCTTAGGGCTTTCATAACAAAGTACCACAAACTGGGTGGCTTAAAACAACAAAAAATGTATTCTATCACAGTCTGGAGGATAGAAATTTGAAATTAAGGTGTTAGCAAAGTTGGTTCTTTCTGGAATCTTTTCCATATCTCTCTCTTAGCCTCTGGTAGTTGCTGGCAATCCTTGGCATTCTTTTTGGCTTATAGCCACATCACTTTAAACTGCCTCTGTCATGACATGGCATTCTCGCTGTGTCTCTGAGTCCAAATTTTCTTCTTATAAAAAGACCAGTCATTGGATTAGGGGGCACTGTAATTTATTATGACCTCATCTTAACTTGATTATATCTGCATAACCCTATTTTCAAATAAGGTCACACTCACAGGTACCAGGCATTAGGACTTCAAAATATCTTTATAGGGAATACAAATCAACTCACAAAAGCAGTTAAATGCTGCCACTTGGCCCTGTCATCCTAAAATTCTATCATTCTCATTGCATTTAGGGATCCTAGTTTTATGGTAGCAGTTCCCATTGTAATTTCTGATCTATAATAAACAGCCTGCACAAAGCTAGCTCACCAAGGATGCCAGAGTTCCCCTCAGATTTATTTCTCATAGCCACAGTAAAAAGTGTGTTCTCAGAACCCTCTCAGCCTTTGAATACCTTCCTCTAAAGCATACCAAGACAGTTCTGGCATTTTACTTTCATTTACTGTAGATTAGCTTTGAATCCATGTTTCAGCCAATCAACCAAATGAACTATTTGAGCCACTACAAGCCCCTCAAACTAAAACACTGAATCCAGAATATTTGCTTATTGGCCCTGTTATAGACTGAATTAGTCCATAAACTTAGTTCTTTATATATTGAATCCCTAACCCTCAATGTGACTGAATTTGGAGATACCACCTTTAAAGGGATAATTAAGGTTAAATGAGGTCCTAATGGTGGGGTCCTAATCCCATAGGACTAGCATTCTTTTTTTTTTTGATTGTCTCATTCAAAGTGCCAAGGACTAATATTCTTATTTAAAAATGTAAAAACATAAGACAGCTCTTTCTCTCTACCCACATACATGTACAGAAGAAAGGCCATGTGAGGATACAGGGAGAAGGTAGCCATCTGCAAGTCAGGAAGAGAGCCCTTCCCCAAAACTAAGCCTGCTGGCACCTTGATCTTGGACTTCAAAACTCAAGAACTGTGAGAAAATAAATTTCTGTTATTTAAGCCACTCTGCCCATGGTGGTTTGTTATGGCAGCCCAAGCTGATTAATACAGGCCATATCAACAAATTCTGCATGGTACAACTTTATTTGTATTTATGCAGATATAATCAAGTTAAGATGAGGTACAACTTTATTTTCCTTTCACCTTGACCCTATATCTTTAAGATTGATTTCCATGCATATTACTGAGGTATCTGATTATATAAATTGACAAAATCATGCCATTCTTTTGTGTGCATAGTAGTCCCTCATGTGTCATACTTTGTACTTCACTCTTCCAGGACTGCTGGGACTTGAGTCTAGTTATAGGTCTAGAAGCAAAGAGATGGGGTGGTGATTGGTCTTAAAGAGGATCAGCAATGCCTTATAAATCAACTATTTCAGAGAAGGCTATTACAGGTTTTTTTTAAGCGAAGGAGGGTTAACCTTCTCAGGCACAGGTGGAAGGGCTGCTTCTACTAAGAAAGAAGGCTGAGCAGAACTCAGGTGTCAGAGGTCCCAATTTATCAGAATCCATACATTTGATCCCACTCCAGTTTTAGGATCTCATTCTTTCCCAATCAATGTCCTAAATTTATTCATACAGATGCTGCAAGGCCGAGAAATCAGTTTGCATAATTCAGCCACTGGAAGGGAGAGGCCCTAAGTTTGGTTTTCAGAGCTTTGTGGCCACATAGGGAAGATTAGAATTTCTTTCAGGTAAGAAATAGAAATTTTCAGGTCCTTTACATGGACACTAAGCTGGGAATTCAAATCCTTTCCCTATTTTCTCCAGCATAGTTAGGAGCAACCAGCCAATCCCATTATACTCCTTGGCTTGACTAAGATGTTCTGAGGCATCAAATACATTGCCATCCAGAACCTTGCTTTTATAAGTATTTGATTAAGAATATCTAGTCGGCTGGGCATGGTGGCTCACACCTGTAACCCTAGCACTCTGGGAGGCCGAGGCGGGTGGATTGCTCAAGATCAGGAGTTCGAAACCAGCCCCAAACAAGAGCGAGACCCCATTTCTACTCTAAATAGAAAGAAATTAATTGGCCAACTAATATATATAGAAAAAATTAGCTGGGCATGCCTGTAGTCCCAGCTACTCGGGAGGCTGAGGCAGCAGGATTGCTTGAGCCCAGGAGTTTGAGGTTGCTGTGAGCTAGGCTGACGCGACGGCACTCACTCTAGCCTGGGCAACAAAGCGAGACTCTGTCTCAAAAAAAAAAAGAATATCCAGTGATGATATTTTGTGTATTTCTATTCCCACATCATGCCATTGACTACCAGTGACCTCTTTACCACTGGAAATAAATTCATTAGTGCTTTTAAATCTAATCATATTAAAGAACCATTTTCAGAAGACTCAAAGTCAAATCAAAGAACTCATATTTAAGATTCTATCACTCTGGAACAATTTTTTGTACCAAAATCTGTATCAGTTAGAGTTTAATCAGAGAAGCAGTACCACTAGGATCTATCTATATCTATATTTATATTAATCTTAGAGTTTCTATATAGTGCCACTATTAATATTGAGCTGGATAATTCTTTCTTAGGGAGGGTAAGGGTGGGGTTCTTTAGCAGCATCCCTGGCCTCTACTCACTAGATGCCAGTAGCAAAACCTTCCCACACTTTATTGAGCTGTGACAACCAAAAATTTCTTCAGATATTGCCAAATGTCCCCTGAAGGGCAATATTGTCCCCAGTTGAAATGTACTGGTGTGTCTATCTCTATCATCTATATCTCTATATCTATGTCTCTATATCTATTTAAGAGAGATTTTTTTACATAGAACTAGCCTTCTTTGATTGTGGGAGGTGGTTAGGCAGTCTCTGTCAGCCTATTTTCTCACATATAATGCTAAAGCTTCAAGTCCACAAGACTGACAGTGAGAAAGGGATGATCACAAACAGGTTGGAACCAAGAAACCTGACCTGGAACCCTACAGGGAAGGATTAAAATCTGTGTCAGTTCTTATTGCCTCTAACTTTAGAAGTGGAGGTATCCAACAGAATTGGGGCCATTTGTCACAAAGCTAAACATACAGACCTAGCCTAGAAGTCTGAGAAGCTGAAGGAAGATCAGGGAAGGGTAGAGCAGTTGCACGCCCAGCTGCTGCCTCACACCAATGAAAAGAACCTATAGATCAGCAACAGCATGTATGAGCTACAAAATGGCCACTGCTTCCCTTCCAGGCCTTCAAATTTCTCAAGAATCTCCCCTGTGGCCTACCGTAATCAAGCCAAACAATAGAATGAATTCTGGGAAATCTTCAGTTCAGACTGGGCAAGTCGACATATAACAAACTCATCACAAGATTGGTCAAAGTAGGATTTAAACTAAGACTACACTTAAATGAAAATATTAATCAAGCTGGGAGAATGTTCAGTTATAAAGATTAACTATGAGCTTAAATGCGTCAAAATCATATTAAATATCTAGGAAACTTCAGAACTCCACAAATTAAAAGTATATCATATACAAATGCAAATTGTTTTTCTTTATTAATGAGGTTGAAATGGGATTTGTGTGGCACAAATGTCTGACTCTTTGTATATTCAAAATGATTCCAGCCAAAGCAAAACGTTTAACAGGAAGATAAATTTAATGTTAACAAGCACATTTAATAATTGTCCCAGGGAAGATTATAGGTAACTTAATGGAAGTATTTCTCAAATAATCTATGATAGTCAATAGTATAAATACACCACGGAGACATTTATGTCAGAGATTCAGCAAAGCAGCATCAACTCTGGTGTAAGAATAAAAACTTTCAGATTCTCGTTGGAGAAGATATTGAGCATTTACTCTCCATTTGTAGTATTGTGTTTCCCTGAAAATAAGACAGGGTCTTATATTTATTTTTCCTCAAGAAGACCCCCTAGGGCTTATTTTCAGGGGATGTGTTACTTTCCCCTCAAAGCCTCAGCTTGCAGCACGCACAGGATGGCCGAGACCTGACAGGGAGAGCTGACCTTGGTGGTAAGTCTTCCCGCCCTTTTCCAGTCACCTCTGGGATAGTAGTTGTCACGATGGGGCAGATAAGAAGGGCTGCTCATCTTCTTTACTGCTCCCCGATGAAATGCATGGGTTGTGCAGATACACTGCATAGCCACACCCATCACTAGGTCTTATTTTTGAGGTAGGGCTTATATTGTGCAAATGCTTAGAAATCCTGCTAGGGCTTATTTTATGAATAGGTCTTATTTTCGGGGAAACATGGTAAGAATTGCTCCATTTATTTTGTCTAAGATTTCCCAGAACCTTCATGAGAGCTCATGCAATTCACGCAGTCATTCAACAAATATTTATTGAGCCACTAGTACATGCCAGGCACTCTTCTAGGTGCTCTCTATATAGCAGAGAATAAAACAGATGAAGAATTTGTTCTCAAGAAAGAAGCCTTCCATTGAGATGTGTGTGTATATGCATGTATGTGTGTGTGTGTTTAGTTGTGATAAGTGCTATTGAGAGAAAATGTGGCAGGGTATAAAGATGGAGTGTTATATAGCAGGGTGCTAGAGCCTTTTTAGATCAACTATTTAGGGAAAGTCCACCAACAATGTGACCTATAAGCAGAGATTTATATCAAGTGAGGAAGTGAGTGAATGGGGGTTTCTAATGGAGAAATCCTAGCATTCTAGAGAGAGGAAGTCATAAATGCAAAGGCCCAGAAGATTGGAGCCATTAATACGTAACAGGTACAAGGAGGCCTGAGTGTCTGGACTAGAACAGCCAGGGAAAGAGAATTGGGAGGTGAAGTCAAGAAGATCCAGGGGCTAAACTCAGAGACCATGGTTAGAATTTTCTTCTGCGGGTGAAGAGAAGCCACTGGAGAGTTTTGAGCAGAGTGGCACGATCTGACTTTTTTTTTTTTGAAGGACCTTTTGTTTGCTTTGTGGCAAATTCATGATAAGGGGACAATAGTGGAAACAGAGAGACCAATGAGGAGGCTAATGCAGTAAACCAGGAGACTAGGGTGGTAGTGATGGAAATAGGGTGAAGTAGTTGGATTCCAGGATTCTGTGTATATTTTAAAATAGAGATTATGAGATTTGTTGATAGATGCTATGTAGGGTGAGAGAGAAAAAAGTCAAATTAATATAATTATTTTTTTAAAACTTCATATTTAACTTCTCTCTCTCTCCTTCTTTTCTTCAACAGAGTCATCTTTTCTTTCCCTCCAAATGCTTAGCAACCTTACACTTGCCTATAGCTTCCTAAAGCAGTTAACATGCCTCATACCACTGCAGTGGGGTACCCAATGCAACTCTACCATTTCTACTCCTCTATTTTTCCTTTAAAAATCCTCTGCACTCTATATTCCTGCCTATTCCTTATTCAATGTTCACCTTGCCACTCCCTTCAAAGCCTTATGCCCTGAGACTACTTTTCATTTGTGTATGAAGCATAAAGTATATGATGCAATTAACTCATATTCAGGTGGAGATGACTAATAAGCCTAGATTAAAACAGTTTTCTTAGGGGGAGCTGGTATATTAAAGAGCTCTGAAATCATTAAAATGATCACTTTTCTTGTGGTAAATACTCTTAAGTAGTGGTGAGTTCTATAATCACCTGCAAATTACACTTAGTTGGTGACTACCCCCTACGCATGCTGGCCTTATACTGATTTTGCCTAGGGCTCAGGCTTTATTGCAAAGGAAGCTATGAGAAATAAATTATGAATCATTGTTTTTAAAGAGCAACTCCATCACAGCTTGCTTACCATTATGAACATATTAAGAAAAGAGGTGAAATATGTGAACAAACTCCTCAGAAAGACAGATCTTTGTTCCTGTTTAGAGCCAGCACTTTTGAAATCCTCTTACAGCAGCCTGTCTTGGTATAGATACCTAGGGAAGGGCTTGGCACTTAATCTGATATATCATCTAAGCTAGGGTAATATTGGGGTCTCCTTTCATTTTATCGCTTTGAATTATCAATTGACACAGCTGGCATTTAGTCTCTATTATTCTCTCTTTGCAGAGTAAGTTTTTTTTTTTTTTTGAGAGGTAGGTGTTACAGTGGGAAGGAGAATGTAGATACTTTTGATTCAAATCTGGCTTAACTTTATATTTTTTTGTTTGGGGGTGAACAAAAAAAGTAACAAAACTGAAAACTTAAAAAAAAATCTCTTATTACTTGCCATCTCTTTTTCATTTGGAAAAATATGAAAAAATAAACTTTTATAGGTTTTGTAACTAGATTCAGGTATCCACTGAGTAACTAGATATCACGGAGCTAGAGGCAGTTTCTTCTATTTCAATTCTGTCATAACAATGAAAGCATATATTCTTAGGAGCATACGTCATCTCAAATGGAGGATGGTGCATGGGAAAGAAGCTGGCTATACTGGGTCAGATTGCTAGTTTCTTATATCCACTTTACCTTTCTCTTTTGGTTAAAAATCCTTGATTTGATTGGAGGAGATAATAAATCTAGTCAAAACTTTATATTTCCCAATCTCTTATGCTGCTAGGTTTGGCCAAGTGACTAAAACATTGTAGGGGCCAAGAGAAAACTTCCTCTTTATCCTCTAAAGTTTTGCTGAAAATCAACTGAGAAAAGGCAGATTAACAGGTAAAAAAGCACCCAAATTTATTAATGTGCCTGGGGAGAAAAGCCAGTGATTACCTCACCACATAATGGGGTACAGATGCTTATATATACTTCTTCTTAGGGGAAAGGGAGATGTGTAAGTGTGGATGATTTTAGGTTAGTGAATAATTTTTATGGAATTCAATGGGCTTAAAGAACATACAGTGACAGAGCAGACAATAGTTTGTGACAAGTCTGTGCAGGTGTGGATAGGCTTCAGTTTTTCTTCCTGTGAGAATGAGTTCAGCTAATAGAAATGCAGGGAAGGGACCAGAGGTAATTGCTGTCTTATTTGGTGGGTCTGAACGTTAGACAGATAAGGGAACTTCAGAAAACAACTTCATCCTGTGCTTTGGGAAAGACAGAGGACTGAGAAATAGGAAGCAGGAAGGTCACAGAAACTTTGAGCTTCTTGTTCAATTTAGCATGTTAAAGTGCTATATTTTGGTGTATCAGTTTCTGAGCCCCAACATTTCCCTGTCTGAAACTAGAAGTATCCATACACTAAAAACTTAGTTGGTGATTGTGGAGAAAAAACAATCGAGCCAGTAGCTGAATGGAAAAGGATCCTATCAAACCATTCTCTCATTTTTGCAAATAGACCAGTCTAACTAAACAGTTGTATCTCATTTGAGAAGATGGCATTGCAGATGGGCTCTCAAAGCTAGGCCTCTATGTATTACATAGGTAAACAGATCTTTAATAAGAGGCATCTCTATGGAAACAGAAGAAAAACAAAGGTCAACATCTGAAGCAGACTATAAGTTATTCGTTCTAGAATATTGAGGGTAGTCAACTGAGAAGACCAGTGGCAACCTGACATATTTTCCTGGATTGTAGTTTTTGGGTAAAGTTTGTCAAAATATAAGCTGTTGTGATGATTTTTCTTCAAAACCAAGTTGACTAGCTTCAGTTTTCAGGGCCTCAGGAAAAGGCAGTTTTAATTTCAGTGAATCCAAGTCAGAAAAAGATGGAGGAAAATTTGGAAATGTTACTTTGGAGACTTGTAGCCAAGAAAGAATTCAGGATTCAGTCCAAATTGTAGGCAAATAATAAAAACTCAAAAACAATGGACAGGGCTAAAAATATACTATAGTTTATACTATAGATATACTATAGTTACTATAGATATACTATAGTTTTCTCCTGAAACATAATTTTTCTCTCTCTAGGCTTCATTTTTACCAAAGATAAATCATAGTAGGATCAACTTATTTGCAAAATAAGTTTTAGTCTTATTATACTTGGCCTGATTATGTGCATAAAGTGCAGCAAGAATAGTGATTGGCCACATTCTTTACTAACCGTAATGTCACAAACCCTGTATGGGAACCTCACAAACAAAAATATGAGATCAGTCTTTTTCCTAATCAACTTCCATCCTCAAAGCATCAGAATAAAACAATTTATTGCATATACTAAGACATACCAGATTTTTAAGAATCTCATACAATTTTGGAACACATATTAACAACAACACATCTGTAGAAATATAACCAAAGATTACTAAAGTCATGTGAACTTGAAAAACTTGACTTGTTATTTAATTTATATGTGCTCATTTATTTATAAGTCAATCTGGTACCGTGTAGACAATATGCAAATAGGCAAGTGTACACATCTGTACATAAAAATACAGACACAAATAAAGATTTTATATTTTTGATTTTAAAATTTTAGCCATGAAACAGATGAAACTCACTAGTTTAAAAGGACAGCAATATTAAATTGTGCCTCTGTAAATGGAATGAGTTAGCTTGCCTGTCCCACATGGCCAAAGCCCTTACTGAGTTTTACAGAAAATGAGATAGCAAATTTACATTTCAAGGCACAGAGACAGAATGAAAGTTTTTTAAAGAGTGGCTTGGTTGCATTAGCTAGATTAAAATTAAAAATGGATGGCAAGGTAACACAAAATTATGGGAATTTACCACAGGATTTTACAAGGAGACCAATTTCATTTAGATAGGTAGCTTCTAATTTAGTCTTTGTTTTCTAACTGGACCTCTGTGCTCAGGGTAGAGCCCATAAATAAATAGGGCCAAGGAAGCATTTGCAGCTTTCAGGGCCTAATATGTAAATGCGAGTAAAGAAGACACAGTTAGAAGACAGAAAATCTAGACCCCAGAAATCAAGGATCCCATTTTTACACTGAATCCTGGGTCCTCAAGAAGAGGAAAACACCACGGGACCAAGTCACATAATACTTCCCCAGTGCACCTCACTATAAGGACATTCCTCCAAGGTGGGTAGGCACCCCAATGCCAATCAGTCTACTCTGTGATCAGCCGATCCCCCATGGGAATCTTATTCCTCAGTGGTGAGTGTTTCCAAAGCCTCCAAGTGTTCAGACTGTATCTTTCTTTCTTATCTAAATATGCAAAGAAACAAGTAGCCTCCTACAATAATAACCATTCACTGTACCTGTTGTAAGCCACCACTGCAGCCCTCACCAGTGGCCCACCAGGCATTGAATACAAAAAGGTCAAGTGCTCTCTCACAGTACAAAGTAACCTTTGGTATCCCCAAAGTCAAAGAGATCAGGTAACACAATGCAAAAAGTGGCCAAGCTTTAAACCTAAGAGGAACCTGCCCATAACTCCTGGAGTTTTATGAGGAAAACAGAAGACCTTAAAAAGGGAGTCTATAGAACTTTTTTGTTTGTTTCTCAAGGGGTCTCAGACTCACTAGAAGTGCCTTCTAGATCTCTTCATGTGGTATCAAAGGTAACAAAAAAGAAGGAAGAGTAGAAGCAAATGGGGGAACAAGTCTTGAGCCAGTTTGAGGAGATTTTAAGCTTTACAAAAGGCCAATGAAGTTTTACATTTTTCTCAATAAAAATTATAGCAACAAAGATGGAAAAAAAAAAAAAAGAGAGAGACCAAACATATAATTAAAAAGGGATTTCAGTTGACTGAAAAAAATTCTTAGCAACAGGATCCAAAAGAGAAAAAGCAGAAAGTTTTTTTTTCAAAAATATTATAGCCTGAATATCAGCTTTTAATTAAGCTGAATTTTGACTACAGAGCTCTTTTAAAAAAATCTTTTCAAATCTCTCATTATCAGAATTTGACCAGGACAAAAAGTCAGTATTTCTGGCTTTTAAATTTGTTCCTCCTTTCTTTATTTTAAACCAAAGCTACCCTTTTAAATGACTGATCAAACCAACAAGGCTTAGCCAAGATTGTGACTTAACCAAGGATGCAGGAGGTATCTCCAAAGAGGGGCAAAGCAATGCTATAAGGTTCAGAATTACTCCAATGACAGCTCAAAGAAAGGAAAGTTTTGCTAGCCACAAAGAGGGTAAAACCCACATTTCTGTCCAGCTATATTCTCTAGCATCTCAGCTTCTCAGTTGACCATCTATGCACAAAGGCTTGAAAGCCTCTTGTGCCCCACAGACAGAAGAATACAGAAAATCAAAAGCTGTCCACAGAAGGGAAAAGGATCAATTACAAATGGGTACCACAAAAGGCCAAGAGTCACACAAATATAAAACTAATTATTTTAATAAATGTTTCTTTTCCAGAGTTAAAGAAATTAGATCTGCAGGGATTGGTTCCCTCATTAGGAATCAAACCTGGCCATGGTGATGAAAGTGTGAAATTCTAATCACTAGACTACAGGATGAAGTGTATTTTTTAAATAAATCCTGTAGGGAATCCAAAGCAGGCAGTTTGCGTATACAAAGGATTTTAACTTTGTTTTAGGTTAGATATTTGCTTTTAAATTTTGTCAAGAGAATTTCTAAGGCTAGCCACTATTATACTACCGTGTTTCCCTGGAAATAAGACCTACCCATAAAATAAGCCCTAGCAGGATTTCTAAGCATTTGCGCAATAGAAGCCCTACCCGGAAAATAAGCCCTAGTGATGGGCGTGGCTACGCAGCGCATCTGCACAACCCATGCATTTCGTCGTGAAGCGGTAAAGAAGACGAGCAGCCCTTCTCACCTGCCCCAGGAGAGCTCTATTGCTCCACATGAGAAATTGGGGCCAATGGTTCTAAAGGAAATAGAGCCGCAAGAAATTCAGGATGGAATTCGGGGTTTGGAGAGTTATGATGATGTTCCAGAAGACGATGACTTAACTATATTTAAATAAATGTAGATTGTTGTACTGTACTTAAAAAAAATAACGCATCCCCTGTAAATAAGCCCTAGGGTGTCTTCTTGAAGAAAAATAAATATAAGACCCTTTCTTATTTTGGGGGAAATACGGTAGTATATGCCTTTTCTAAAATTGATCCTCCCATAAATACAAGTAAGGCAATTGTTTGGAATGAGAGATCTCTAAAATCTTTTAATAAATGTAAGGATCTTTCTAATTGAAAAGATCCATCTTATCAGGTGGAAATTAATGAGAATTTCCAGTGGTGTACTTATTCTAATAGCAACTCAATTCAATAAGCCTTTTCATGGAAAGCCCGGGAAGTAATTTTCTACGTTTAGAATAAGTTTTTACTATATAAGCAAGAAGTGTTCCTGGGTAAGGCATAGAGGAGGCAGTTGCAATGATCCCAAAAAACTTCACTCCCAGGAGTAGGCTAAGATAGCAAAAGGTTCTTGATGCCACAGATGGGCAAGGATGGTGTGTGTTTGTACTTCTTGTACAAACAAGAAGCACAGTATTCCACAAATTTGTGGAGGCTCACCAGTCATAGACCTGTTAATCCATAACACTGGGCACACCCTCCTGGGATTAGACTTTCCCAGAACTAACAAGGCAACAACAGTTGGATGGACAAAAGCCCCTTATAAATGGGACTTCTTACTAAGGCAAACTCTCCTGAGAGCTTGACATGTTTGAAACAAAACTTGTGCTGCTTAAAATCTTGCATGTCTCAGGTTCCTAGCCCTTTTCAGACTGGCTACTGGATGTGACCCCAAAAATCATGCCCCTCAGAGTTTGAAGACCAAGACAGAGTGCTCTACTTGGTCAGAAGTCAAGCTCTCAAGGACATGAAACAAGACAAGAGGGAAACCGCATCTGGTTTTTATTCTGGGGACCCACAGCAAAATGTGTCCAAATGGATGCTAGTCTGGTCAGAACTGGAAAACTGACCAGTCTGCAGGGCCAGCTTAAACAATGGGCTTATGGGGCTTTTAGGCCAGTGTTCTACCCTATAATTCTGCTCTTTATGACTGAACACAGAAAAACAAAGACTACTTCTGAGAGGAAAAGGGTCAGAAAATATGAATATTCCTACCAAAAAGTATAACAGAGTTGCTACACTCAAGACTAGTCACACAAATCCTTTCCCCCCATTAATCAAGATTTTGGAGACAAATAAGAGACAAACAGTAATTTTCACCATCCACTCAACCATATTCTACAAAGACAGAAGCCTGGAGCCTGGCTGGTAAGAATTTCTTACCATTCTGCCATCTTGTCAGGTTCTGGGTTCCCTTGACTGTGGCTTCCAGAAGAGAAAAAAGCTTTGATATTCTATTCACTGCATTAAAACTGTAGGCAGTAAGGAAAAACTTCCTCTTTGCTCTCTAAAACTTTGCTAAAAATCAACTGAAGAAAGGCAGATTATTAGGGGAAAAGGCATACAAATTTATTAATGTGCATGGAAGAAAAAAATCACAGAGTTATTATTCCACCACACATGGGGTACAGATGCTTATATACACTTCTTAGGGAAAAGGAAAATGGGTAATACGGCTGAATATAGGGGAGTAGTAAATAATTTTTATGGGAATTTGATGGACTTAAAGAACATATACAATGGCCTAGGATAAAGTCTGTTGGGTCTGAAAGCAGACAATAGTTTGTGACAAGTTTGTCCAGGTATGTTGACAGACTTCAGTCTTTCTTTCTGTGGTACAAGTTCAGTTAATGAAAACTCAGGGAAGAGACCAGAAGTAATTGTTTTCCTCTGTGGCAGGTTTGGACTTTAGGCGGATAAGGTAATTTTAAAGAACAAATTCCACCTGTGTTTTTGGAGCGACAGAAGATTGAGAGACAGGAGTTGAGGAAGGTCAGAGAGACCTTGAAACTTCTTACTCAGCTTATCATGTGCAAGCACCATATTTTGGAGTATCAGTTTCTCAATTCCAAAAACCTGCCCAATGAGATAAGAATTGAGATGGAGTTATTGGGAGAGAATTTTGGAAATGTACCCACAAAGGTAAAGAGACAACTGGCAAATATTCTTTTTGCATTTCCCATTTCTTGCTTTTAACTTTGAATTTGATGAAATTACTAAACCTCTGGCAGTCATCTTGGATCATGAGGCAACCTTGAAGAGATAAGTCACTTGCTAAGAATACAATAACAGAAGATAGACGGACATTATATCCCCAATGATTGTGAATTCTCCCTGCCAGTGATGCATTGAATATTTTTAGACTTCTTTTACTAAAGAGAAAGATAAACTTATAGTTCTTGTAAGTAACTATTGCTGAAAGTAACTCTTAGGAGCAGTCATGTGTCCTTTCTAAATGATACAACGGTTTTCTGTATACTGACTTATCTTTGGAAGGCAAAACTTAATAAGCTAACATTTTTATGCATTAAATATACATTTTTAACTTCCTTCTCCAGCCATTCCTGTTATTTCCCAAAAGACTCATGAATAAAGTGGCCATTTGGCAGGGATGAAGTTTATACATGGGTTCAGCAACATGGACTACCATTCACCAAGGTTGACCTGACTATAGCCACTTGTTGAGTGTCCAATCTGCCAACATCATAGATCAATACTATGTCCCTGAAATGGCTCATCACCCTAAGGTGATGAGCCAGCTACTTGGTGTCAGGTTGATTACATTGGACAGCTTCTATCATGGAAGGGGCAGAGTTTTGTTCTTAATGGAATACTTAGTCTAGATATGAATTTGCCTTCCCTGCACAAAATTCTTCTAGTGAAACTACTATCCATGGCCTTACAGAATGCCTTATCCAACATCATGGTATTGCACACAGCATTGTGTCTGATCAAGGAACTCACTTCACAGCAAAAGAAGTGCTGCAATGGGCCCTTGCTCTTGGAATCCCCTTATCTTATGATGTTATGATGTTCTCCTTCATTCTGAAGCATTTGGCTTGATACAATGATGGAATAGCCTTTTGAAGATTCAGTTACAGTACCAGCTAGGTGGCAATACATTGCAGGGCTGGGGCCAGGTTCTCCAGGAGATTGCATATAATCTAAATAGTGTATAATATATGGCACTATTTCTCCCTTAGCCGGTATTTATAATTCTAGGAATCAAGGCATAGAAATGGGAGTGGTTCCTCTCCCTATTGCCCCTAATGATATACTAGCAAACTTTTTGCTTTCCATTCCTGAGACTTAAATCTTGAGGCCTTACATCCAAAGAGAGTAATGTTTTCCAGCAGGGAACCTAACAATGATTCCTCTGAACTGGAAGTTGAGACTTTTGCCTGGATGCTCTGGGTGCCTTGTACCACTGAATGAACAGGCAGAGAAAGAAGTTATTGTCTGGTCAGGGTGATTAATCTTGACACCAAGGGAAGATTGGGTTGCATCTAATATATAATAGGGGCAAGAATAAGAATGTCTGGGATATAGGAGATCTTTAAGGTATCTCTTAGTATTCCAATGTTCTGTGATTAAAGTTAGTAGAAAACTACAACAACCCAATTCAGGCAGCACTACTAATAGCCCAGATTTTATATGAGTAAAATCTGGCACTACTAATAGCCCAGACCCTTCAGGAATGAAGTTTCGCATTGCCTTTAAGGTAAAGAACCAAAAGATGTGAGGCATTTGTTGTGGGAAAAGGGAATGTGGGATGGGAAGTGAAAGAATGTTATTATAAATACCATCTTTTGCCCATATGACTATGGCAGAAATGAGGAAAGTAATAGTTATGAGTATTTATTCCTTATTTTAATATATATATCTACTAATTTAATTTTTATATATAATTTACTAATTTAATATTTTGATTGCTTTCCCTCTGTCATCCCTTTATCATCTAATATGAGACCTGTTAATAATTGTTAACTTTATATCATATTTAAGCTCCAAAATATAAAACAAGGTTTATGAATCAAAAAGAAGAAGAATGAACATCATCCAAAGGCACAAAAGGACTTTGTACCCTCTTCTGGGAAAAGAATTGGTGTGTTTTCTGTTTTGTGTAGGATAATTCTATCATTTTTGGTGGAAGTACATCTTTTGTTATTTTCTTTGTTTGGAGATTAAGTGTGATTCAAAAAGATGTGTTATGAGTTGAAAGTCATCACAAATGGACTATGGTAGCTTTATGATGTGTTGCCTTGATTAGCTTTAACTAAATTTTCCAGAATTCATTCTCTTGTTTCTGGTCAGGTTGGGCCATAGGTATACTCTACATCAATTGCATTAATTGTCCACTCTTGTAACTCAGTCATTAATGTACCTATGGTTAACAGAATAAGGGACCCCAAAAATGTCCACATTTTAACCCTAGAATTTATGATATGTTATGTTAAAAGACAAAGGGGAATTAAAGTTGTAGATGAAATTAAGGTCATTAATCAACTGACCTTAGAATAGGGAGATTATCCTGGATTATCAACATTGACCCAATGTTATCGCAAGGTTCCTTAAAGTGAAAGTGGGAGGCAGAAGAGGAGTCAGTGTCAGAGTGATTTGATGTGATAAAGAATTAACCAGCAACTGCTGGCTTTGAAGATGGAGAGTTCCTTGAATCAAGGAATATGACAGCCTCTAGAAGTTGGGAAAGGCAAGAAAGTTGATTCTCCCTTAGAGCCTCCAGGAAGGAACATAGCCTTGCCTACACATTGATTTTGGTCCAGTGAGACCCATTTTGGACTTCTGACATTCAGACCTATAAGAAAATACATTTACGTTGTTTTAAGCTATTAAATTTGTGATAGCAGCAATAGAAATCTAATGCAGTACACTTATTGGCCTTCCTTCATTCTATGTCTCAATTACTTACTTCCTCACTATTTTTTTTGAGTCATTTCCCAAATAAACTAATTGTACCTTAATTCTTATCTCAGTTCCGCTTTCAGAAAATCCAGATGAAGATACTTTCCCTCCCCAACAAATTCCACCGGTGTGACCAAAGATATGTAAAAATAGGATGTAATTTATATACCAATTAGGAAACATGGATAGATATTATTAATAACAGGCCAAAAATATAATGTGAAAATTGGCATGGACTGAGGGAAGTGATATCTATCACACAATTTCAACAAGATTGGTTGGCAAGAAAAGGAAGTAAGCAGTTACTATTACTCCATAGAACCAGGAAAATCCCCACCTGTGATAAGGAAGAGCTATAAAAACCCAAAAAGGCCAGGCGCAGTGGCTCAGGCCTGTAATCCTAGCACTCTGGGAGGCCAAGGCAAGTGGATCATTTGAGCTCAGGAGTTCAAGACCAGCCTGAGCAAGAGCAAGACCCCATCTCTACTGAAAAAATGGAAAGAAATTAATTGGCCAACTAAAAATATACAGAAAAAATTAGCCAGGCATGGTGGCGCATGCCTGTAGTCCCAGCTACTCAGGAGGCTGAGGCAGGAGGATCGCTTGAGCCCAGGAGTTTGAGGTTGCTGTGAGCTAGGCTGATGCCACAGCACTCTATCCTGGGCAACAGAGTGAGACTTTGTCTAAAAAACAAAACAAAACGAAAAGGCTTCCAGGACAAAGTAGGTGTGACAAAAGTCAAAGCACTCTAAAAGTCACATCAAAACTTGGAAACATCAGCTAAACAGAGCATTCACTCTTAGCTTTCTCTTTATGCAAACAAAAGAAAGTGAAAATGTTATTATAATGGATTCTTATATGAGTAAATCTAACAGAAGAAGATTGGGTTCCCACAAGCTACACATAAAAATTAAAATAAAAACATTGGGAAAATGCTCCAGGACATTGATCTGGACAAAGATTTCTTGTGCAAAAGCACAGACAATCAAAACAAAAATAGATAATGATTATATCAAGCTAAAAAGCCTCTACACAGAAAAGGAAACAATCAACAAAATGAATAGACAACCAACAAAATGGGAGACAACGTTTGCAAACTATTCATCTGACAAAGTATTAATTACCAGAATATATGAGGAGTTCAAATAACTTAATAGCAAAAAATAATCAGATTAAAAAATGGGTGAATGATCTGAACAGACATTTCTCAAAAGAAGACATACAATGGCCAACAGATATGTGAAAAAGTGTTCCACATCACAAATCATCAGAGGAATGTAAACCAAAACCACAATGTGATATCATCTCACCCCAGTTAGAATGGCCTGTATCAAAAAGACATGCAATAAACGATGCTGGTGAAGATGTTGAGAAAGGGAAACTCTCATACATTGTTGGTGGGAATATAAATTAGTACAGTCACCGTGGAGAACAGTATGGAGGTTCTCCCAAAAACTAAAAATGAACTTCCATGTGATCCAGAAATCCCATTACAGGGTATATATCCAAAAGAAAGGAAATCAGTATATCGAAGAGATATCTACACTTCCATGTTTATTGCAGCACTATATATATTGCAGCCAATATATGGAATCAACCTAAGTGTCCATGAATGGATGAGTGGATAAAGAAAATGTGGCACATATACACAATTGAATATTATTCAGCCATAAAAAGAACGAAATCTTATCATTTGCAGCAACATGAATAGAACTAAAAGTCATTATGTTAAGTGAAATAAGCCAAGCACAGAAAGACAAATATCACATGTTCTTACTTATATGTAAGAACTAAAAATAAAAGTGAATCACGTGAAAATAGAGACTAGATTGGTGATTACCAGACACAGGTGAATGGGAGGGGGTCAGAGAAGAGGTAAGGGGAAAAAAGAATATAAAGGTATTTATTACCATTGATTTGTATATTTAAAAATGGTAAAGATGGTAAAATGTAGATGCATATTTTACCTCAATAAAATATCTTTTACAAAATGTAAAACAAAATAATTCAAAGAGGAAACAGCCCATTTTCTATTAAGTTGTCTTCTTACTAGTTATATTAGCCAGAGTTTTTCAGAAAAACAGAACAGAATGTCAGTGTGTGTGTGTCTTGTGTTTGTCTATCTATCTATCTATCTATCTATCTATCTATCTATCAATCTATCTATCTATCTATAAAAGCTTGGTGCAAAAGTAATTGCAGTTTTCGACCATGAATTTTAAATCATTATAATTCAGCTCAAACCCATCTTTATTAATCAAAATAGAAATGGAAACCATTACAATCAATGCAAACAAGTGAGAAATAAGTTTGTTTATACTTGCAGCATAAAAATCTGTGCTTTGGGATGCAATGAACTCTTGGAAAGCATGTTCTGCATCCTACTGGTTGTGGAAGCATTTTCCTTGCAAAAAATTGTCAAGATACTTAAAGAAGTGGTAGTTGGTTGGCAAGAGGTCAAATGAACATGGTGGATGAGACAAAACTTTGTAGCCCAATTCTTTCAACTTTCGAAGCACTGGTTGTGCAATGTGTGGTCAGGCATTGTCGTGGAGAAGAATTGGGCCCTTTCTGTTGACTAATGCCAGCTGCAGGCATTGTAGTTTTCTGTGAAACTTACTGATTTGCTGAGCATACTTCTCAGATGGAATGGTTTCGCCTGGATTCAGAAAGCTGTAAGTAGATCAGACCAGCAGTAGACCACCAGTGACCATGACCTTTTCTTGGTGCAAGTTTGGATTTGGGAAGTGCTTTTGAGCTTGTTCTAGGTTGAACTACTGAGCTGGTCATCACTGGTTGTCATATACAATCCACTTTTCATCACACATCACAATCCAATGGAGAAATGGTTCGTTGTTGTGAAGATGACACTTCAAAATGATGATTTTTTTTTTCAGTTTTAATCAGCGCATGGGGCACCCACTTATTGAGCTTTTTCACCTTTGCAATTTGCTTCAAATGCCGAATGACCATAGAATGGTCGATGTTGAGTTCTTCATTAACTTCTCGTGTAGCTGTAAGAGGATCAGCTTTGATGATTGCTTTCAATTGATCATTGTCAACTTCTGATGGCCGGCCAGTGCACTCCTCATCTTTAAGGCTCTTGTCTCCTTTGCAAAACTTCTTGAATCACCACTGCACTGTATCTTCATTAGCAGTACCTAGGCCAAATGTGTTGTTGATGCTACATAAGAAAATCGCTGAAATTTGCTTTTTGTCTAACATCATTTCCATAGTTTAAAATAAATATAAATAAAACAGCAAGTAGTAAGTCATTAGCAAAAATAATAAAGCAAGAAATGCATATTAAAATGATGTATAAGATAACCACATTTATTTAAGAATGTATTCCAATATCGAACAGTAAATTTCAATGTGAGAAACGCAATTACTTTTGCACCAACCTCGTGTGTGTGTGTGTGTGTGTGTGTGTGTGTGTGTGTGTGTGTGTGTGTATGTGCGTGTATAGAGAGAGAGAAAGAGAGAAATTTATTTTTAAGAAATTGGCTCCCATGATTGTGAAAGCTTGGTATATTAGTCTGTTTAGAATGCTGTAACAAAATACCATTAACTGGGTAGCTTATAAAAAATAAGAAATTTATTCCTCACAGTTCTAGAAGCTGGGAAATCTACAATTAAGGTATCAAAATATTTAGTGTCTGGTGAGAGCACTCTTCCTTGTTCATAGATGGTAGCTCCTGTGTTCTTTTTTTTTTTCATGTCACTATTTTTTTTTTATTTTGGCATATTATGGGGGTACAGATTTTAAGGTTTCAATAAATGCCCATTTCTCCCCCTCCCCCCAAAAGTCTGAGTCTCCATCATGACCATCCCCCAGATGGTGCACATCTCACTCATTATGTATGTATATACCCGCCCCCCTCCCCCCTTCCCACCTGCCCAATACCCTATTACTATAGTACCTATGTGTCCATTTAGGTGCTACTCAGTTAACACCAGTTTGCTGGAGAATATATCTGGTGCTTGTTTTTCCATTCTTGGGATACTTCACTTAGTAGTATAGGTTCCAGCTCTAACCAGGAAAATATAAGATGTGCTATATCACCATTGTTTCTTAGAGCTGAATAATACTCCATGGTATACATATACCACATTTTATTAATCCATTCTTGGATTAATGGGCACTTGGGCTGATTCCACAGCCTTGCAATTATGAATTGTGCTGCTATAAACATTCGAGTGCAGGTGTCTTTTTTGTAGAGTGTCAGTGGATCATTTGGGTAGATGCCCAGCAATTGGATTGCTGGATCAAATGGTAGATTCACTTGTATCGCTTTAAGGTATCTCCATATTGCTTTCCACAGAGGTTGAACTAGTTTGCAGTCCCACCAGCAGTGTAGGAGTGTTCCTCTCTCTCCGCATCCACGCCAGCATTTGTTATTTGGAGACTTTTTGATAAAGGCCATTCTCACTGGGGTTAAGTGATATCTCATTGTGGTTTTGATCTGCATTTACCTGATGATTAGAGATGTTGAGCATTTTTTCATATGTTTGTTGGCCATTCTTCTGTCTTTTTTAGAAAAGTTTCTGTTCAAATCCTTTGCCCACATTTTAATGGGGTTATTTGATTTTTTCTTCCTGATTTTCGTGAGTTCTAAGTATATTCTAGTTATCAGTCACTTATCGGTTGCATAGGATGCAAAAATTTCTCCCATTCTGTAGGTTGTCTGTTTACTTTCATGACTATTTCTTTGGCTGTGCAGAAGCTTTGTAGTTTGATCATGTCCCATTTATTTATTTTTGTTGCTGCTATGATTGCCTTTGAGGACTTCTTCATAAACTCTTTGCCCAGGCCAATGTCTAGGAGAGTGTTTCCAACTTTTTCCTCTAGAGTTCTAAAAGTTTCATACCTTAGGTTTAAGTCTGTTATCCAGCGTGAGTTGGTTTTTGTGAGAGGTGAAAGGTGTGGGTCCTGTTTTAGCCTTCTACAGGTGGCTATCCAGTTTTCCCAGCACCATTTATTGAAAAGGGATTCTTTTCCCCAGCGTATGTTTTTGTCTGCTTTGTCAAAGATTAGATGGCTATATGAGGATGGTTTAATATCAGGATTCTCACATCTGTTCCACTGGTAAATATTCCTATTTTTGTGCCAATACCATATTGATTTAATTACTACAGGTTTGTAGTATAGTTTGATATCTGGCATATTAATGCTTCCCATTTTGTTTTTGTTGCCTAGAATTGCTCTTGATATTCGGGGTCTTCTTTGGTTCCATACGAAGCGTAAAATTATTTTTTCTATATCTGTGAAGAATGCTGATGGGATTTTAATAGGTATTGCATTGAATCTGTAGATCAGTTTGGGTAGTATAGACATTTTGATGATATTGAGTCTGCCGATCCACGAGCATGGTATGGATTTCCATCTGTTTACATCCTCTGCTATTTCCTTCCTCAGTGTTTCATAGTTCTCCCTGTAGAGGTCTTTAACCTCCTTGGTTAAGTATATTCCTAGGTACTTTAATTTCTTTGTTGCTATTGTGAAGGGAATTGAGTCTTTGATTTGGTTCTCAATTAGATTGTTGTTGGCGTATATGAATGCCTCTGATTTCTGTGTATTGATTTTGTATCCTGAGACTTTACTAAATTCATTGATCAGTTCCAGGAGTTTCTTGGTTGAATCTTTGGGGTTTTCTGGATACAATATCATATCATCAGCAAACAGTGAAAGTTTGATCTCTTCTGCCCCTATTTGGATACCTTTGATTCCATTTTCCTGTCTGATTGCTGTAGCCAAGACTTCCAGCACTATGTTGAACAGAAGTGGAGATAATGGGCAGCCTTGTCTGGTTCCAGTTCTAAGTGGGAATGATTTCAATTTTTCCCCATTCAGTATGATGTTGGCTATGGGTCTGTCATATATGGCTTGTATCATTTTTAGGTATGTCCCTTCTATGCCTATTTTCGTAAGTGTTCGTATCATGAAAGGGTGTTGAATTTTGTCAAAAGCTTTTTCTGCATCTATTGAAAGAATCATGTGGTCTTTGTTTTTGCTTCTGTTTATGTGGTGAAATGCATTTATAGATTTAGGTATGTTGAACCATCCCTGCATCCCTGGGATGAAGCCCACTTGGTCGTGGTGGATTATTTTTTTGATAAGTGTCTGGATTCGGTTAGCTAAGATTTTGTTGAAAATTTTTGCATCTATATTCATTAGGGATATTGGTCTGTAGTTTTCTTTTTTTGTTGCATCCTTTCCTGGTTTTGGTATCAGAGTAATATTCGCTTCATAAAAGGTGTCGGGGAGGTTTCCGTTCTTCTCGATGTTGTGGAATATTTTCTGCAAGATAGGTATTAGTTCTTCTTTGTAAGTATGGTAAAATTCAGGTGTGAAGCCATCTGGACCGGGACTTTTCTTTTTAGGGATATTTTTAATTGCTGTTTCTATTTCAGCTGTTGAGATTGGTCTGTTCAGGGAATCTATTTCTTCCTGGTTGAGCCTAGGGAGGCTGTGTGTTTCTAGAAATTTGTCCATTTCCTCCACATTTTCCAGTTTGTGTGCATAAAGATTTTTGTAGTATTCATAAATTGTATCTTGTGTCTCTTTGGGATCAATTGTGATATCTCCTTTTTTGTTCCTGATGGAGCTTATTAGAGATTTCTCTTTTCTGCTTTTCGTTAGCTTAGCCAATGGTGTGTCAATTTTGTTTATTTTTTCAAAGAATCAACTTTTTGTTTTATTAATTTCCTGAATAGCATCCCTGTTTTCAATTTCATTTAGTTCTGATTTGATCTTGTTGATTTCACTTCTTCTGCTGGGTTTGGGGTTGGTCTGCTCTTCTTTTTCCAGCTCTTTGAGTTGTTTCATTAGATTGTCTATTTGTGATCTTCTTGTCTTTTGGTTATAGGCATTTATGGAGATAAACTTTCCTCTCAGAACTGCTTTAGCTGTGTCCCAGAGGAGCTGATAACTTGTCTCTCCATTGTCGTTTTCTTCATAGAATTTTTTTATTTCCATCTTGATTTCTTCATTTATGAAGTAATCATTTAGTAGGAGGTTGTTTAATTTCCATGTTTTTGTGTAGAAATGTGAGTTCCTGTTAGGGTTGATTTCTAATTTTACTCCACTGTGATCTGAGAAGGTACATGGTATGATTTCTATTTTTTTACATTTCTTGAGATTTTCTTTGTGTCCTAGGATATGGTCAATCTTAGAGAATGTCCCGTGAGCTGATGAGAAGAACGTATATTCAGTGGATTTTGGGTAGAATGTTCTGTAAATGTCAGTCAGACCCAATTGTTCTAGAGTTTTGTTTAAGTCCATTATTTCTTTATTAATTTTCTGTTTGGAGGATCTGTCTCGTGCCGTCAGTGGGGTGTTGAAATCTCTGGCGATTATGGAGTTGCTATTAATCCATTTGCTTAGCTACAGTAAGGTTTGCTTTATGAATCTGGGTGCACCTAAGTTGGGTGCATATATATTTAAAATTGTTATCTCTTCTTGTTGAACTGTGTCCCTCACCATTATATAATGACCCTCTTTGTCTTTCACTACTTTTGTTGGTTTAAAAACTAAATCATCTGAAATTAGAACTGCCACACCAGCCTTCTTTTGGCTTGTATTTGCTTGGAATATTGATCTCCACCCTTTTATTTTTAGTCTATATGCATCCTTGCTGGTTAGATGTGTTTGCTGAAGACAGCATATACTTGGCCTGTATTTTCTTATCCATTCAGCCAGCCTATGTCTCTTGAGTGGAGAGTTTAAGCCATTCACATTTATTGAGAGAACTGATAGATAAGGTAGATTAGTGTTCATTCTGTTGGGTTGGATGTTGTTGCTATGATTTCTGTCTGGAGCCATTGTAATATCTGGCCTTTAATATCTTTGGGTTTTGGTTGTTTTTATATTCGTGGGTTATTATTATGATGTTCCGTGCGTAATGCTGTTTTAAGTACTTCTTGTAGGGCTGGTCTTGTCTTGGTGAATTCTCTGAGCCTTTCCTTGTCTGAGAATGTTTTTATTTCTCCTTCATATACGAACCTTAGTTTTGCAGGGAATAATATTCTAGGCTGGGCATTGTTTTGTTTCAAAAGAGTGAGAATGGGGCCCCAGTCTCTCCTTGCTTTTAAAGTCTCATTAGAGAAGTCTGATGTTGTTCGAATTGGCTTTCCCTTGTATGTTACTTGCTTCTTTTGTCTTACAGCGCTTAGAAGGGCCTCTTTAGTTGATACTTTGGTCAATCTGATGACTGCATGTTGTGATGTCTTCCTGTTTGCATTGAATCTCCCAGGGGTCCTCTGAGCTTCTTGAACTTGTATATCAAGATTTTGAGCAAGGCCTCGAAATTTTCCTCTATTATATCTTCAAACAGCTTGTCCAACTCTTGAGTGTTGTCTTCTTCCCCTTCTGGTAAGCCTATGACCCTCACAATAGGTTTCTTCACATAATCCCACAGCTCTTGGAGGCTTTGCTCTTTTCTCTTGTTTCTCTGCTCTATTTCTGTGACTGATTTATTTAATTGGAGGGTGTTATCTTCAAGCTCTGAGATTCTTTCTTCTGTTTGATCAACCCTGTTCTTGAGACTTTCCACTGTATTTTGTAGTTCCTTGAATTGATTCTTCATTTCCAGGAGTTCGGTTACACTTTTCTTCATTGTGTCTATTTCTTTTCCCATATCCTGGAGGCTTTTTGTGGTTTCTTTGTGTTGGTTATTGAGTTGTTGTTGTAGCTGGTTGAGTGTTCTTATGATCCACATACGAAATTCCTCTTCTCTCATATTGGTTGCCTGATTTTGGTTGGTGTCCGTTTCTAGTGGGCTGGTCCTCCTCTTTGGAGGTGTGTTTTCCATTTGGTTCTTCATATTTCCTGAGTTCTTTTGCTGATTTCTTCCCATGTCAATCAGTTGTTGTTTCTTTCCTTAAGTTATTGTTTGGGTATTCACACACCTTGTTTAGTTTCTGAGGCGTTAGGTGGTGTGTGTGGGTGAAATTGGACCACTCCCTGTATATTGAGTCAGTGGGTGCCATGGAAAGGCTGTGCAAGATGCCGTCACTGTCAGTAGGTGGCGTTTGCTTGGAGGAACAGGCTATGCTGTTGATTTTGTGTCCTGTTATCAGCTCTTGTTCTGGGCGGAGCTGGCTTGGGTAAGCCTGCCGTCAGGCAGTTAGCAGGGGTCAAAGTTCTGTGCTCTGCTTCCAGGGAAAGCTGTCAGGGCGGGGCTGGAATGGTCCCGCTTAGCTAGAAAGTCTGGGTGTGCAGGTCGGGATGTCTGAGACCCGCAGTCTGGAGCAGGCCTTGCTTCTTTCCATCCTCCCCAACTCCGCAGCTACTCCTGGGCCTCTGCCAGCAGGCCAGACCACAAGCCACCATGCCTCCCCGGACTGTGATGCCAGCGGGGAGGTTCCCTGCACAAGAGCGCCACCTGGGTTGGGCGCACGGCCTCCTCCTGGGAGGATGGTTGCCCTCTAGGATGCCGATCCGCCCCTGGAGGCACACACACCTCAGTAGGCTGTTCATGTATAACCCTTCTGTGCCCCGGCCAATGCTAGCCCTTGGTGCAGGGGATCCTGTTTCCAGGTCCGACCTCTGGGTCCCAGAGTTCAAACTGTATCCCCACCAGGGAGAGGATTTCCGGTCCCAATTCACCTACAGGGAGCCCAAGCTGGGTCTATGTCTCTCAGCCTCTGAGTCGGCTCCGTTCTCCTGGGAACACCGTGCCAGCAGCACCTGGGAGGGCAGGCGGGTAGGTAGCTCACAGTCTGAGTTCCCCTGAGTCAGCTGTAGGATCCCAAAAGGGAAGGTCCCCTTCCCTGGAGGTGCCTCTGGCTGGTGGCTGTTTTATCTCTCTGGGCAGCCGCAGGTAGGGTCAGCGGAGGGGAGGATGAGGCAATATGGCGCCTGCCGCCCGGCTCGGGTCTGTGCACACGGAGGTGCCCGGAGGAAGTTGGGAACCTGGTGCCACGTCTGCTACAGGCTCACTGCTGGCTGGCAGCGGCAGTCTCTGTGCTGGTGTCCGCAGGTCTCTCCACCCGCTGGGGAGCCCACCAGCTGTCCCAAATGCAGGGGAGGGGAAACAGCAAATCCACCTATCCTTGCCACTGTTCTCCGGGCTGCTCCGGTGGTCTCAGCCTCCAGTTCTCCTCCGCAGCCTCCTCCCGTGGAGTCTCCCGGGGTCTCAGGTACCCCTCCTTCCGGCCCTCGTCTGCTGTATGCTCGTCTTCTTGCTTCTTTCCTCTAATTTCTGCTAGAATCTGTCTTTTCTGCAGAGACACTCTGTCTGGCGGTGTTATTCTTCTGCCATCTTGCTCCCCCCCCTCCTAACTGTGTTCTTATATGGTAGAAGGGGTGAGGGAGGTTTTGTGTTTCTTTTATAACAGTACTAATTCCATTCATGAGGTCTTCACCCTTAGGACTGACTCACATCCCCAAAAGCCCACCTCCTAATACTATCACCTGGAGTGTTAGGATTTCATCATATGAATGTTAAGGGGACACAGACATTCATAACATAGCATTTGGTAAATCCAAAACTGAATAGGTTAGACCAACAAAGTGGAGATTCAGGGAAAAATTGCAGTTTGAGTCCAAAAATGATCTGCTAACAGAATTCCTTCTTGCTCAGAGGAAGTCATTCTTTGTTCTAGCGATTATGTGAAGCTCACCCACATTATGGAGGGTAATCTGCTTTACTCAAAGTCTAACAATTTAAATGTTAATCTGATCCTAAAAACACCTTTGCAGAAACATCCTGAGTAATTGTTTGACCAAATATCTGAGCACCATGGCCCAGCCAATTTGACATATATAATTAGGCATCAGACTAATTCCCAGGCTCTTTCCTAGGAAAGAAAATCATCCTGACACATGAACACCATGTCCCCCCTGTGAATGAGCTAGCCTGTGGGGGAGGTTATTTGAAACCAATCTAAATCCTGTGAAGTTCTGTTTGAGCTGTACCCATCAGGACTCATACATGCAGCCACTGAAAAGAAACCATTTGGAAAGTCAATTAACTTTCCTTTCAAGAGGGTTGTCTCTCCATAGCTCACTCCTCACTCCATGAGGACAATTTAATTCAATCTATAACAAAATATAGGTTACAGAAAATAGGAACACTTTCACATTCTCATTTCTAGGATTAGGAAATTTGGATCCTGACACAGAATTCATCTCAAATTTCAGTATTCGAAGAACTTGAAGTTCCCTCAGTAAAGCTGAGGCTATAAAAACCTATTGGACTTTTGAAAAATACTCTGAACATCTGAATAAAATAAAAGGGCCATTTGGAGATTCAGAATAAGTGTATCCATGTGAACCAGTTTTATACCAAGAAAAGTTAACAGTTTTTAAAAAGTCCAATTTGCATCCTCAAAGAGATTTGTTGGAATTCTGTACCCATTGAAAAAATATCATATAACATTAGGAAATATTGTATTCAGATAAAAACTAGGATTACTAAAATTAAACATACAATGGAAGCAGTAAAGAGTAGATTGAAAAATGCAAATAAAATATTCATTTCTCTTATAACAATTGGGAAAAGAATGAAAGGATGAATAAATTAAGCTTGTGAATAAAAACATAAGGGTATGTTTTTCTTCTATATTTTGCACAAAATCAGATGATGCAAACTAAATGCAACAAGAATTCCAGGAAAATATTCTGTTTTCTCCTCCACATCCCCTTGGCATCTTTCCTAGCCTGCTCTTCATCCCATGAGGGTAACCTGTGTAAGATGGTTACAAGGGACTTGCTATTGGCTTCAGTCTATGAAAGGCACTTGCAAGAGACATGAGCATGGGAGGAGAGTAAGACCCACATATCTATTCCTCCAGTTGGCCATGGTTAACAATGATCATGTTCTTTTAGGGAAGGTTACTGCTCCTACATGTAGCCCTTTCGTAGATACAATGCCACAGCTGAAGCCCACAGCTCTTTCCAAGCCTTTGAAACCACTCCTTTCCTCTACCTTTTCAGACTCAAGTGTGGCAATGGATCCCCAGCTATTTTTTCTAGGTGCTTCACCATCTTTTGGTTTACTTTAACCCTTTCCATACAATTGTAACTCATTAAACTCTACTCAATTACTCTATTTGAGAATTCTATCATTTGTATGCTACTGGGATCCTAAATGATGTAAGCAATTATTAAGATGCAATAGCAAGAATAGAGGAAAAACTTGAGGCTTTAGATCAGAGTGGCCTAGATAGTAGGAGGAGTTAATGAAAGCAGTTCTTGCTGTGAAATAGTAAGAAAAATACTAAGGATACAGCAAAGATTTAAACAAAAAGAAACATAAAATCATTCAGGCTGGAGGAAAACAAGTTACCTATGCTAAAATAACTTTAAAAGGTCAGGATGACATCAGATCTTTCTTCTGTAACACTAATTGTCAGAAGACATTGAGATCTCATAATGAAATTGTGAAAGAGCCTATCTAAATTACTATTCATGGAACAGAAACCCACCCATAACCATACAAGAACTTAAAAAGTGTACAATCCACAAAGAGCTCTGAGTAATGTTTTCAAGAAAGGCATAAACTCTGACATACCAAAAAATGAATCACAGTAAACAATTCCAGTAGAGAAAAAATGGGATTTAGAATCAATTTTGAAGGGGGGAAAAGATACTGACTAGAGACATCATTTGCTGGACTATCCTGATGTGAATGTAGGATATTGAATAAAAGAGAGGGAAGGAGAGGTGCAGCTCTCAATGATCACAATGAGATCACAATGAGAGATGATGTAGCCTGCCAGGGACCTCAGAGAGGAAACTTGAAAAGCAGAGAAGAAAGAAGATAAAGAAGAGGAGATATTGGTGAGGATCAAACCCAGAGAGGCTCAGAGCCATTGAAAACGGTAAAGAGAGTTCCCCTCTCCCCTCTATGTACTTTCAGTGACCAGTGAGCCACCAAGTTTCCTAAAGGCTTTTCCACCTTCCATGAGCCCAGGCATGGTGGCAAACATAGAATAGTGGGGAGAACTTGTGTGATCCGGGAGCTTGGACAGTGCACGGGGTGGGGGTGGTTCCCTCCTAGGAGAGTGATACGAGAGACAGGATAACTGTTTTTCTCCCATTTAGATGCTTCCTTCCCAGCCCCCCCCCCTTTATCCACTATAATTGGGAAAGCAGTTTGAGCCAAGAGTTTGGCGATCATCCACTTCCCCCAGTGGACATATGCTGAAGCCTGAGGTTTACATGGAGTGTAGAACCCATGCCTTTCCTCTTGGGGTCCTGCAGTGGTCATAGGGGACCTGATTTGGAAGGTCCTTTCCTTCAGTCATTTCACGTGGTCACACACCAAACCAGTCAGACAAGTAGGCCGGACCCAGTGCCCCCTAGACTCAAGCAAGTTGCTGGGTATCACAAAAGGGAGATCTGGGAGCTGGACTTGGGTAGTGAGGAATCCCACATAGACAGAATGGAAGGGTAAGCACTGTGGGGTTCCCAGAGGTGGCATTCTGGAAGACCACAGATCCCCCCAACAAGACAACCACCATATTGAATTAGGGTGTGTCATCCGGAGAGGAGCCCAGTCCTGGTATCCATAGTGACCAAACACTGCACACTCACGCATATGGGCTGACTGGGAGTTGTAGCCCCTCCCTGCACCCATTATAACCAGGTGAGCAATTTACATTGAAAATTTGGCGAGCAGCCTCTTCTCTCCAGCAGGCCCATTCTCCAGGCCAAGGTCTACACAGAGTGGTACCCCTGTCTCTTCCCTGGAGGACTGTAGTGTACAAAAGGTGCCAAAACTGGGAGCACCCTACCCACTGACATTGCTCAAAAATACATGCTAGTGGGTCAGAAACACAGCCCAGGAGGAGTATGAGAGCTGGACCTGGGTGGCAAGGGAGCCCATGTGAACAGAACTGATAAGAGAATGCTGTTGGGGATCAGAGATGCAATGACTTGGAAGAGCACTCAACCTTTCCTGCCGGCAAACTGCCCTAATGGATTAGAGTGGGAAGATCCCAGCCTGGTGGCATAGCAAGCAAGAGTTAAGCCCTCCTGGTTCAGAGGGCCTGGCCTGACTTTCCTCCCAGTGACTCCCACTAGTGGCTGGAAAAACAATATCATGTCCCAGCCATGGCTTCCTAATAGCCTTTATAGGCTCACAAAACCTAACTAAGATCTGCCTTACTCCTCCATCCACCTTTGCTGTAGTGGAAAATAAAATACCTAGGAATATACTTACCCAAGAAGATGAATTATCTCTACAAGGAGAACTACATAACACTGAGGAAAGAAATCACAGACAATACAAGCAATTGGAAATACATATCAAGTTCATGGATTGGTACAATCAACAATGTTAAAATGTTCATACTACTCAAAGTGATTTACAGATTCAATGCAATCCCCATCAAAATGCCAACATCATATTTCACAGATCTATAAAAAAATAATTCTATACTTTAACTCCAGTGAGAATGGCCTTTATCAAAAAGTCCCCAAACAATAAATGTTGGCATGGATGCGGAGAGATAGGAACACTCCTACACTGCTTGTGGGACTGCAAATTAGTTCAAACTCTATGGAAAGCAATATGGAGATACCTTAAAGAGATGCAAGTAGATCTACCATTTGATCCAGCAATTCCACTACTGGGCATCTACCCAAAAAGAACAAAAGTCACTCTATGAAAAAAACACCTGCACTCGAATGTTTATAGCAGCCCAATTCACAATTGCAAAGTGGTGGAAACAACCCAAGTGTCCATAAATTCATGAGTGAATTAATAAAATGTGGTATATGTATACCATGGAGTACTACTCAGCTTTAAGAAACAACGGTGATATAGAACCTCTTGTATAATCCTGGATAGAGCTGGAACCCATTCTACTAAGTGAAGTATCTCAAGAATGGAAAAACCAGCACCACATGTACTCACCAGCAAATTGGTATTAGCAGATCAACACCTAAGTAGACATATAGGAGTAACATTTATCAGGTGTCAGGAGGGTGGGAGGGAGGAGGAGGGGATGGGTATATACAACCACAATGAGTAAGATGTACAATGTTTGGGGGATGGACATGCTTGAAGCTCTTACTCGAGGGGGGAAGGGGGGCATTGGCAATATATGTAACCTTAACACTTGTACCCCCATAATACGCTAAAATAAAAAAAATAAAAATAAAAGAATGGAAAAACAAGCACCACAAGTACTCACCAGCAAATTGGTATTAACGGATCAACACCTCAGTGGACATATAGGAATAACACTTATCGGGTGTCGGGCAGGTGGGAGAGGGGAGGAAAGGATGGGTATATACAACCACAACGAGTAAGATGTGCAACATTTAGGGGATGGTCATGCTCGAGGCTCTGTCTCGAGGGGGTTGGGGGGGATAGGCAATATATGTAACCTTAACACTTGTACCTCCATAACACGCTAAAATAAAAAAAAAATAAATTAATTCTATACTTTGTGTGGAACCAGAAAAGAGCCTGAATAGTCAAAGCCATCTTAGGCAAAAGGAACAAACAGGGAGGCATCACATTACCAGACTTCAAACCATGCTACAATGCTATAGTAATCTAAGCATCATGTTATTGGCACAAAAATTAGAGACATAGACCAATGAAACAGAACAGGAAACCCAGATATAAAACCATCCACTTACAGCCATCTGATCTTTGACAAAATGGGCAACAATATTCACTGGGGAAAAGAATCTCTATTAAATAAATGGTTCTGGGAAAACTGAATAGCTACATGCAGAAGAATGAAATAAGATCTATATCTCTCACCACTTACAAAAATTAATTCAAGATGGATGAAGAACCTAAATGTAAGCCATGAATCCTTAAGGATTATAGAAGAAAATGTTGGAAAAACTCTTTTAGGTATTGGCCTAGACAAAGAATTTATGAAAAAGACCCCAGTGGCAACACAGTAACAACAAAGATAAACAAATGGCACTTGATTACATTAAAAAGTTTCTGCACAGCCAAGGAAATGATTAACAGAATAAATAGACAACCTACAGAATGTTAGAAAATATTCACAAGCTATATATACAATAAAAAACTAATGATCAGAATCTACAAACAAGTGAACCAGCAAGAATAAATCAAACTACCTCACTGAAAAGTGGGGGAAAGGAACAGAAGCTTTTCAAAAGAAGATAGACTAATGGCCAGTAAACATTTAAAAATGCTCAACCTCTCCCTGCTGTACAACTCGGACTCTCAGAACTTTGCTGCAAATCCACTGAGTCACTTTCCTCCTTTTCCCAGCACTACTTAACTACTTGAAGCTTCCCTGCAATTCCGTGAAGCCAATCCTGTGGGAGCACTACCCACGAGAGTGATTTAGACCACTTTCTTCACCTCCCACTCTGAGAGCAGAGAGCCAGGAGGTCATCCCTAATGACAAGAATGCCCACTATCTCCTCTTTTATTCAACATAGTGCTCGAAGTCCTAGCTATAGCAATCAAGCAAGAGAGGGATATTAAGGGCATCCAAGTGGGGGCAGATGAGATCAAACTCTCGCTCTTCGCAGATGATATGATATTATACCTAGAAAACCCCATGGATTCATACAAGAGACTTTTAGACTTGATTAATGAATTCGGTAAAGTCTCAGGTTACAAAATCAATATGCACAAGTCAGAGATATCCATATATGCCAAAAACCATCAAAGTGAAACTCAAATAAAAAACGCAATACCTTTTACTATAGCCCCAAAGAAAATTAAATATCTAGGAATATATTTAACGAAAGACATGAAAGACTTATACAAGGAGAACTACGAAACACTAAAAAAGGAAATTATAGAAGATGTAAACAGATGGAAAAATCTACCTTGATCATGGATTAATAGAATCAGTAGTTAAAATGTCAATATTACCTAAAGTCATCTACAGAATTAATGCAATCCCCATCAAAATATCACCATCATTCTTTACAGATCTAGAAAAAAGAATTCTTCACTTTGTATGGAACCAGAAAAAACCTCATATAACGAAAGCAATCTTAAGTAAAAAGAACAAACTAGGAGGCATTAGTCTTCCTGACTTCAAGCTGTACTATAAAGTAATAATAATTAAATCAGCCTGACATTGACACAAGAACAGAAGCATCAATATTTGGAATAGGACTGAGATTCCAGAGATGAAACCATCTGCATATGGTAACCTAATCTTTGATAAAGCAGAAAAAAAATATACAATGTGGAAAAGAATCTCTCTTCAATAAATGATGCTGGGTAAACTGGATAGCTACATGCAGAAGAATGAATCAGGATCCCTACCTTTCACCTCTCACAAAAATCCACTCAAGATGGATAAAAGATTTAAACCTAAGGCATGAAATCTTAAGAATCCTGGAAGATGTTGGGAAAACCCTCTCAGACATTGGCCTAGGCAAAGAATTCTTGAAGAAGACCCCCAAAGCAATCACCACAGCAACAAAACTAAACAAATGGGACCTGATCAAATTAAAAAGCTTCTGGACAGCCAAAGAAACTATCATTAGAGCAAATAGACAACCTACAGAATGGGAGAAAATATTTGCTCTCTACTCTTCCAATAAAGGTCTGATAACAAGAATCTATCTAGAGCTCAAAAGAATTAACAAGAAAAAAATCAAACAACCCCATCAAGAAATGGGCAATGGAAATGAACAGAAACTTTTCTAAAGAAGACAGAATAATGGCCAGCAAACATTAAAAAAATGCTCAACATGGCTAACCATTAGAGAAATGCAAATCGAAACCACAATGAGATATCATCTAACCCCAGTGAGATTGGCCTGTTTCAAGAAATCCCAAAACAACAAATGCTGGTGAGGATGTGGAGAGACAGGAACACTCTTACACTGCTGGTGAGACTGCAAATTAGTGCAACTTTTGTGGAAAAGAATTTGGGGATATCTCAAAGAGGTAAAAATAGAAATACCATTTGACCCAGCAATAGCATTATTAGGTATCTACCCAAAAGAGCATAAAACATTCTATTATAAAGACATTTACACCCCAATGTTTATGGCAGCACAATTTTCTATTGCAAGGACGTGGAAACAACTCAAGTGTCTGTCAATTCATGAGTGGATTATTAAAATTTGGTATATGTTTACAATGTGGAATATTTCTCAATTCTAAGAAACAACAGCGAGCTAGCATCGTTTATATTATCCTGGATTGAACTTAAGCCCATTATCCAAAGTGAAGTGACACAAGATCAGAATAATGGGCTCCACATGTACTCACCACCAAATTGGTAATGACTGATTAACACTATGGTGCTCAAAGGGCAGTGGTGTTCACCAGGGATTCGGGGGTTGGAGGGATAGTCCCACATCTGAGGGATGTGGTGAGCATTGTGGAGGGGAAGGGCATACCTCTAACCCTTGCTGGGGAGAGGCAAAGATATAAAATGTAACCAAAATGTTAAGAAAAAAAGAAAAACAAACATTTTTCAGGTGTGGGGCAGGTGGGAAGGGGGAGGAGGGGATGGGTATATGCATACATAGTGAATGTGATGCACACTGTCTGGGGGATGGACACGCTTGAAGCTCTGACTCAAGGGGGGAGGGGAGACAAGGGCAATGTATGTAATCTTAACGTTTGTACCCCTATAATATGCTGAAATAAAAAAGAAAAAGAAAAAAAATGCTCAATGTCACTAATCTTCAAGGAAATACAAATTAAAATCACAATAAGATTTCACCTTCCCTCAGTCAAAATAGCCTTTATTAAAAAGTCCAGAAAAAGTAGATGTTGACATGGATGCAGAGAGAAAGGAACAGTTATACATTGTTGGTGGGACTGCAAATTAGTACAACCTCTATGGAAAACAGTATGGAGATTCCTCGAAGAACTAAATGTTGACCTACTGTTCAATCCAGCAATCCTGTTACTGGGTATTTAATCAAAGAAGAAGAAGTCGTTTTTATCAAAAGACACCCGCAATTGAATGTTTATCGCAGTACAATTTACAATTGCTAAGATGTAGAATCAACCCAAGTGCCCATGAATTCATGAGTGGATTAATAAAATGTGGTATATGTATACCATGGAGTACTACTCAGCCATGAAGAAGGATGGCCTAATGCCTTTTGCAACAATTTGGGTGGAACTGGAGAACATTATCCTAAGTGAAGTATATAAAGCAGGCGTCCTCAAACTACGGCCCCACTGGCCACATGTGGGCGTTTTTGCTCATTTGTTTTTTTACTTTAAAATAAGATATATACAGTGTGCATAGGAATTTGTTCATAGTTTTTTTTTAAAACTATAGCCCGGCCCTCCAACGGTCTGAGGGACAGTGAACTGGCCCCCTGTTTAAAAAGTTTGAGGACCCCTGATCTAAAGAATGGAAAAACAAGCACCATATGTATTCACTATTAAATTGGAACTAACTGATGAGCACTAACTAACTGCATGTGCATAGAGGCCAGTAAAACTCAACCAAAACCAACCATGGGCAAGGGGGAGGAGGGGACAGGCAAATTCCTACCTAACAGGTACAGTGAACACTATCTGGGTGGTGGACACACTTATAATCCTGACTCAAGCATTATAAAAGCAATCCATATAACCAAAAACATTTGTATCCGTGTAATATTTTGAAATTTAAAAAGCAATTGTGATTATTACTGGGATCAACAATATTTATGCTCAGTGTTGAAATAATTGCTAACATGTGAAACTTAATAAACATCAATTTTTAAAAGACGTGACATGTAATTATAAAATAAATTAATATAGTTCTATTATCCCAGATTATTTTAATAAAAATTGCAATGAAAGGGGAGAGAGGTGAAAATAAATTGTTTCAGTATTTCTTTATTCTTTCTATTAATATTTAAGTTAAAAAGAATGAGCCCACCATTTTTAGTTGTTTCAAAGGAAAAATATATTTCAATGTGTAATTACCAAAAAAATAAATAAAAATTCTAAATTATAAACAAAATGAAAAGAGCATGTTATAGTAAAAAGTCTGAACAGACATGTGATAAACCATTAATAGTGCTTACTCCTGAATTGTGAGATATTGGGGACTTTCATTTTTCATAGTTAGAATGCCTATATTTTTCTATAATGCACATATATTTACTAATGTAAAAACATTTACATAAATTTCCACATCTTTTAAAATGAAATTAAACCATAATGCTTTTAATTTCTTTAAATTTATGCATCTTTGTTCTTTCTCAAAAGTATCTGAAGCAGTATTTAAGTCTATTAACTAGACTTAAAATTAATTAGACTTAAAATGTAAAGACGAAAGATGATGAATCTGGATCAAGTTTGGAAAATTCTGGTCTTGGAGACTTCTGGGAACTTGAGAGCAGAAGGATACTCAAGTATAAGTAAATGTAGTAATTAAATAATGTAATAATTTCAAAAATGTATGAAAATGTCCTAGAAATAACTAGAATCAGCAAAACGACTTTTAAAAATCAATAATCCCAAATGCTATGTAAATTGTGAGAGACTTTCTGTTGTGTATATCTTTTTGGTTTTCTCCTCAATTCCCACTTTCTAAGAATTTCCCTCCCTTGAACCACAGAGTGGCAAGATAAGTGGCCATGTGCACTTGGCCCCTACAGTGGGTCACAGGGGGCACCTGAACCAAGCTGGGATTCCAGACTTGGCTCAGGTGCCCACTATGGCCTGAAAGAGTCAAGCCATTCTCTCTCCAGAGGCTTGGCATACTAAACATCCAATGTTGGGACTATTGCTGGCAGCATTCCTCCTTGGGGATTGCAGAGCTGAGGAAGGTGGTTTGCAAAGACAGAAAAGAATGAAGAAGGGCAGAGTAGGGGCTATAATGCTTGGATGTTATTCTAGATTTTTCTTCCAGTTTTTTCTTGCACTCCAGGTATATTCTTGTTTTCAAGATCTTGAAGACACTCCAGGATCCTGAGGCACTATCCTGCAGTAGTGCAGATCATGGAGATCATGGGCTATGACTTAAGATTGCCTGGATTTGAATCTTCATTACTAGGTATGGGGCCATTTGTGAGTTCTATCACTATAAGCCTTGGTTTATTCATTTATAAAAGGGAGATAATATTAAGCCTCATTTTAGAAGATTGTGGTGAGGATTAAATGAATTAATACATTTTAAAATTTGATATAAGTGCTGAACATTAACTATTAATGATATATAATATTAATAAATTATGTTAATAGTAATAAATATAATTACTTAATAATATAATATTGATAAATTATGTTAATACTAATATGTTACCATATTAGTTAATATGGTAACTATTAATATCCTTATAGTAAATTATTTTTTCTGTTTAAGCATTTACTCTCAAGAGCCCATGCAGATTTGTAATTTCTTTCTGAAAGTACACCAGGAATGATTACAAAACTTGGGACTGGTGATATGGTGGGAGGCAGGGTCCCGACTAAGTAACAAGAAAGAACTTAGTCAAATAGTTAAATGTATGAGCTACTCAGTCAGTGAGTACAGTATTTATATCCTTTTCATTTTTCTTTTCTTTTTTTTTTTTTTTTTTTTTTGCTAGTCATGAAATCTTAGGCAAATTACTGAGCATTAAATCCCTTATTTGCAAAATTTGAGTAGTAATAGATCTGGCTCATAGAGAAGTTGTGGGATTTTTTAAAATGAGAATATATACCAGACATCTGGCACATAGGAATACTAAATACTTTATTATTTTAATTATTATTACTAACTCCACATTCAGATGAACAACATCCAAGTTGATACTTCCTTATTAAGAGACATGTGACTCATCAACATGCATCTTTCCCATAATTCAGAATGTTTGAGCCACAGTTTGCTCTTTTTATAGATGTGTTACTGGAATTTCTTGAGGTTGTGAGGTCAAAGAAAACTTCCCCTTCGACCTCTGAAGGTTTACAGAAAAGCAACTGACAAAAGGCAGATTAATAGGAGAAAAGGTATACAAAATTTATTTGAACATGCATAAGCACAGGGGAATCACATGATAATAATTGCCCAATAACCCAATGAAGTACAGAAGCTTATATATCCTTCTTTATGGTGGGAGGATGGGAAATGTAGACAATTCTTTCAAGGGGCAGTAAATGATTATTAGGGAGAATGAATGGACCCAGGAGACAGAAATTAACTTGTAAACGATTCTCTTTGAATTTTTTTTAAGACAGGATCTTGCTCTGTTGCCCAGGCAGTGGTATGATCATAGCTCACTGCAACCTCAAACTCCTTGGCTCAAGCAATCCACCTACCTCAGCCACCCTATTAGCTGGGACTACAGATGTCCACCACCATGCCTAGTTAATATTTTAATTTTTTGTAGAGATGAGGTCTTGCTATGTTGCCCAGGCTGGTCTCAAACTCGTGGTTTCAAGTTTGAGTTCCTGCCTCGCCCTTTCAAAGTACTGGGATTACAGGTATGAGCCACCATGGTGCTGGACCAGCCTCTCTTTGGAATTTGAATGAGCCCTGAGAGGAAGGCATTGTTTTATGAAAAAGTTTGCACAGGCATGGTTGCATTCCTTAGTTCTTGTTTTCTGCAATAGATAATGAGATTTCAGGAAGAGGATGGAAAACAATTGTGTTCCTCTTTGGGGGTTCAGTTTCTAGATATATAAGGGAACTTTGGAGAAAAGCTTTATCCTGTGCTTTGGGAAGGACAAAGGGTTGAGAAAAAGGAAGAGGATAGAGGTCAGAGAGACCTTGAAACTGCTTCTTCAGTTCAGTCATATTTCAGGGTATACATTTCCAGGTCCTACAGACAGATCAATTGAACCAGGATTTCTGAGTATTACAGTGAAGGACCTATATTTTCATTATTTATCAAAGTTTGAGGGAGGCATATCTTACACATGAGTGTGAAAGCTCAACATCATGCTTATAGAATGTTTATTTTAAAAATTTCATCTAGTGCTCCTGAGAAGCACCCAGGGTTAAGAGTGTAAGACTTAAAGAAAAACTTCCTTTGCTAAAAGACCTCAGAAATTCAAATTACTTACTTAATTACAGGGTGCCCTGAATGGAACTGGTTTGTCTCTTTTGTTCTACCCTGATTCTATTTTTGAGGCTATGTGTTCTTACTGGGGCCTACTTGGAGGAAAGGGTCAGAATGGCTCAGAGAAGCATGGTGGTCTGTAGAGAGAAAGAGGCTTGTTGAGTTTTCATTCAGACATAAAATTGGAAAGCTAACTTTATTACAAGATACTATATGGTCCTAATTTGTCACCCCTCCTGGTATACATGCCTTTTGCATTATATCTTTGAAATCACCTCCCACTCTGTGTGGGCTGTTCTGCCCTATCTTCTGCCTCTGGGGTCAGCTATGTGACTTGCTCTGGTCATTGGGATATTAGCATATGTGAAGCAAGCAGGGGCATGGAAAAGTGCTTTATGTTTCTGTTAGCTCTCTTGTTCCTAGGCCTTTTGTCATGAGAATGTCGGCTACTGGAGATATGATTCATGGATCAAAGTTATGTAGCTGAAAGAGTTCAGGAAATGTTACCCCAAAACATGCTGCTTTGGTATACTGATTATTTTGAGCTCAAGGTACTTGAAAAAGAGCAAATATAAAGAGAGGCTTTCTCTAGCCCCCCTTATTTGCCTAAAGAGAGATCCTCCAAAAGGAACTCAATTGTCATAAAATCTCCATCCTGGGAGTTTCATAAACCAAAGAGGATCAACTCATATTTCAAAAGAGAAGACTAGAAAACATCACCACACACAGACAAACTTTGTCACTATCACCTATTCTTCTAAGGGCCCTTCCTTTTTGCCCCAAATCATTTACCCTCCCCTAAATCGCCTATATCCTCCCTTCCCTCTCCCCTATAGAGGTATATAAGCTCCTAAATCTCTGGTTTACTGGAATTCACTTTTCTTTCCTATGATGCCCCAATGCATGTAACAAATTTGTATGTGTTTTCTCCTGTTAATCTGCTTGTTGTCAGTTTATTTCATAGACTCATTTATCAAACCATCAGAGGGTGGAGGGAAAGTTGTTCTTCCTCTACATAGCTAACTTGTCCCACCTGGGGCTATCCTAGATAAGCTGTTGATCAGCCAACCTCCAGAGCCTAGCCAAAATGTCAGAGCTGCCTACCCAACATGAAGTTGACTACAGATGCATGAGTGAGCCCAAGTGAGACCAGAAAAACTGCCTACCAACCCAAGGTTTCATGAGTTAATAAATCTTTATTGTTTTAAGCCATTGGATTATGAACTTATTTACACAGCATTATTTTAGCAATAGATAACTGATGCATGCAGAAATCAAGGTATAGAACAGGAACCATGACCACAAGAATTACGTAAATTTGAAAATTCACACAAATTATCTTTCTGAATTTATCTTATTCTCTGTATCTTAGTAGGTATTAATATTAATAATATGTCAAAAATTGGTAGGGGCCTTGAGGAGTAGAGGGAGGGGGAAGTAAATAAGAGTGGAAACATCTCTAAAGAGAAGAGGAAATTTGTGGTTAGAGGAAGGTATGGAATATAGGGCAAGAAAGAAAGAAGAATGTAGACAACAGGACTGAGCATGCAAAGTGGTCTTGAGAAAATAAAAAATTAAAGAATTTGTGGTAGAACCTGATTTTTTACCTTACTTTTTAACCATGCATGATTCCTACTCAAAGTGGTCTATTTAACCATTACTATAATTCTATGACCCCAGATTGCTATAATTCTGTGACCCCAGATTGAGATCCTCACCTGAGCCTTTAGTCTGAGTCTGTCCAGCCAATTATTTGAGGAAGACCTTTTAGCATGTTCCCTTGCTATAGTCTAATTCTATAGTGCCATTCTTCTTGAAAACAATAGCTATGTGGATATCAAAATTGTTTTAACTTATTTAACTTAAGTCCCAACCTTTGATTTAAAAAAATAACACCAAGTTAATCTGAATAAATAAAAGGCATTTATTTTAAAATTCCACAAAAGTTCTCTGGGCTATAGCCTTTCTGGAAAACTGGATTCTGATTCCTTACCTCATTATAATTTTTTATGATTTAAAACAAATTATAAAATATTTAGAAGACAGTATATATGTGTAATATTAGTACATTATCCAATGGCAGAATCAATAAATAACAATATCAAGAGAATAATAGATCTGATTAAGTAAAATCAAAAAGTGGTTACATTACAAAATGAAATAAATCAAAGTGAAAGCCAAATAATAAATGAATAAAATATTTACAATAGATATGACAGACATTGGTTTGATAACTTTAATATAGGAAAAAACCCTTCTAAAATAATGAGAAGTGACAAATTACTATAGTAGAAAAATGAGCAAAACACATAAACTGCCATTTTACATAATAAGAAATATTATAGTCAACAAGCATGCAAGGTATTCAAACTCACTAGTAATAAGAATTGCAAATTAAGACTTTTGCTTCTGACCAAGGTGCACTAACAGGGATTGAATTTACCCTCACACCTGAAATGACTAAATAAAAGAGAAATAAATATATGAAACAATGGGTTTCAAGACACTGGCTTTCAGGTAATAAAAACCAATGCTCCCCATGAGATAGGGAACAAACCTTGAGGTGAGGTGAACCTTGTGATAGTAACAGGTTACTGCCTGAAGAGTTTCTAAGCTAAGAGGCAACCCAAGGAAAAGATGGAAAACTCCCTGAGTTGAGGAGACTAAGCTGAGTGTCCAGGGAGACCAAGACATCTAGAGTTCCAGACATCTAGAGTTCTAATTTCACAGAATATTAGAAAGGAGAGAGATTCACAGAGAAAGAATTCCGTCGGTCCAGAGATCTATAGAAGGCCCTCCTTAAGTATTCAGCAGAATACTGATCAGAGATCTGATAGTTAGTGATAGAAAACCCAAACCCAGGGGAAAAATCATTTGCAAAGATTAAGGTATTACACAATACTCATAAAAGGCTGGGAATAGTGCCTATTCCCACAAGCCAGACCAAATATACTTGGAATTCATGGGATATTGGAGGAGTAGAGGTAGGGGGAAGTAAAGTAAAATTAAAAATTAAAAAGTAAGTAAAATTTATTATTTGCCTATTATTAGCTATTGTTTTCAAGAAGAATGGCACTGTCTTTCCTACAGTTAGACTATAGCAAGGGAACATGCTAAAAGGTCTTCCTCAAATACTTGGCTTGACAGACTCAGACTAAAGGCTCAGCTGAGGATCTCAATCTGGGGTCACACTAGAACCCATAGAATTGTAGTAATGGTTAAATAGACCACTTTGAATAGGAATCATGCATGGTTAAAAAGTAAGGTAAAAAATCAGGTTCTACCACAAATTCTTTAATTTTTATAATTTTTATTTTCTCAAGACCACTTTTTATGCTCAGTCCTATTGTCTACATTCTTCCTTCTTTCTTGCCCTATATTCCATACCTTCCTATAACCACAAATTTCCTCTTCTCTTTAGAGATGTTTCCACTCATATTTACTTCCCCCTGCCTCTACTCCTCAAGTAGAAAGATCTTGCCTCCGTACAGGAGAATAATTTGCATTACATTGGGCACTGTTCCAACCTCACAGATCATAAAAGCAAGGCATAAGGGATCAACTGTTTCCAAGTAACATAACTGTATCTCAGTAGAAAAAGCTTATAAATATTTATAGTAATAGAAATATATCCACACTCAACAAGGTAAAATTCACAATGTATGCATGCAATCAATGATTTCCTGCCATGCAAAGAAGCAAGAGAACCATATGAGAATTGACCCCTTTCACGATAATCAATCAATGGAAAACAACACAAACTAACACAGAGGCTAAAACTAGTAGATAAAAAAATAAAACAATTTTTATAAGTGCATTTGTACGTTCAAAAAGTTAACTCAAGACATAGAAGTTATTAAAAAGACTAAAAATAAACTTATATAAATGAAAATGATAATGTATGAGATGAAAAATACACTTGATGGGAATTAAAAAATTAGTCATTACAGAAGAAAAGATTAGTGAACATGAGACATAGCAAGAAGAAACATCCAACATGAAATACAGAGAAAAAAAATAATTTGAAAAGTAAATGTTTTATATGCAAAAAAGAAAAAAGAACATAAATACACACTTCACACCTTCTACAAAAAAAACAACTTAAAATACATCATTGATCTAAATGTAAAACATAAACCTCTATAACTTCTGGATGAAAACATAGACAAAATTTTTTGTTACTTTCATCTTGGTAATGAATTTTTAGATCCAGGACTAAAAACATGATCCATGAAAGAAAAATAATGAAAGTTGACCTATACCAAAGTTAATAACATTTACTTTGCAAAAGGCATTGTTAAGAATGTGAAAAAAACGCCAAACACTGAGAGAATTTGTAAATCATATATCTGATAAAGGACTTGTATCTAGAATAAAAGAACTCAATAATAAGAAAACAAACAACTTAATTAAAAGTGGGCAAAAGATCTGAACGGACACTTCACCAAAAAGGATATACAAGATGCCAAATAAGCCCGGTAAGGGATGCTCAACATGCCTGCTATTAGGGAAATGCAAATTACAGCTACAATGAACACAACACAACACAACTATTCAAAACGCTAAAATAAAACTAGTACCTGACAATACCAAGTGCTGGTGAGGATGCAGAGCAACCGAAGCTCTCATACATTGCAGGTAGGAGTGGAAAATGGTACAGCCAAACTGGAAAATGGTTGGTAGTTTCTTACAAAGTTAAACATATACTTACCATATGATCCAGCAATATCACTACTAGGAATTTACCTTAGAGAAATAAAAAGTTATAGCCATATAAAAACTTGTTTATGAATGTTTATAGCAGTTCAAGTCATAATTGGCCAAAACTGAAATATGTCCTCCATCAGTTTAGTAGATAAACACATTGATATATTCATTCATACAGGAGAATAATGCTCAGCTATAAAATGGAACAACCTATTGACACATAGCATCACATGGATGAATCTCAAAGGTATTATAATGTGTGGAAAAAACTCAGTCTCAAAAGATTATATACTGTATGATTCCATATACATGGCATTTGGAAAAGGCAAAATTATAGGGGCAGAGAACAGGTTAGTGGTTTCCAGTGATTAGCAGTAGAAGGAGGTTGCAACTACAAAGGGGCAGCATGAGGGAGTTTTTGGGGTGATGATACAGTTCTGTATCATAATTATGGTGGTGGTTATACGTATCTATGTATGTATAAAAACTCATAGAACTGTACACACACATATACACGACATAATAAAATTCGACTATACACTATATCAAGACGGTTAAAATACAAGAGACTGACAATATCAAGTATTGGAAAGGATGTGCTGCAATTGGATGTCTTATATGCTACTGGTGGGGTACATATTTGTGAAATCATCATAAAATTCTTTAGCACTATTTACTAAATTTGAACATATGTATATCCTATTAACTAGCACTTCCACTCCTTCATATATATAGAATACACATGCATACCTGTGTTCACACACATACAAGTGTAAAACTGATCATAGCTCCAAAATGGAAATTCTTCAAATGACCATTCATAAAAAAATAGTTAATAATTTGTGGTATATTAATATAATAAAATACTATCTTAGTTCTTTAAAGCTTCTATAACAAATTAGCATAGACTGGAAACTTATAAACAACAGAAATTTTGGAGACTGCAAAGTCCCCAAGATCAAGGCATTGGCAGGTTCTGTGTCTAGTGAGGGCTCTTTCCTCATAGACAGCATCTTCTCATTATGTCTCACCTGGTGGGAGGGGCTAGCTAGCTCTCTCATTCTCTTTTATAAGGGCACTAATCCCAAATATGAAGGCTCTACCCTCATAGCCTTATCACCTCCCAAAGGCACCACTTCTTATTGCCATCACATGGGGTGTTAGGATTTCAACATATGAATTTTGGGGGACACTAACATTTAGACTGCAGAAAATACTATATAGAAAAATAATTAATAAACTGCTGCTATCTTTAACAACATAGATGAATCTCAGAAACATAATATTGAGGGAAAAAAAAAACCAGACACCCACAGTTATAATTTGTATGTTTGTCACTTCCAAAATTCATGTTGAAATTTAATCATTATTGCAACCATATTAATACGTGGGGCTTTAAGAGGTGATTAGAGAATGAAGGCTTGCCCTAATGGGTGGAATTAATACATTACAAAAGGGCAAGTTTGGCTTCTTTTTGTCTCATTGTCCTTCTGCCTTCTGCCATGTGACAATGCAGCAAGTAAGCCCTTGCCAGATGCTGGTACCTTGGTCTTGGGCTTCCTAGCCTCCAGAATTGTGAGAATATAAATTTTTGTTCATTATAAATTATCCAGTCTCAGGTATTCTAGTATAGCAGCACAAAATGGAATGTACTCACACACACACACACACACACACACACACACACACACCCCTACTGTTGCTGTTCAGAACACAATACCTCAAAGTTTGGCATGCTGAGTTCTTTGAGCTAAAGAAATTGGAAGGGTCTCAGAGGCAAGTTTTCTTTGACCTTCTCCTGTCCTCCTTTCTTCATCATTTATCCCATGAAGCAGATCACAGAAACTAGAATTCCTCTTCTCTAAGGTGGGTCATAGAAACTAGATCTCCTCTTCCCCAAAGCAAGCTATAAAACCTAAAGGGGTCATTCTCTGACTTACCTCACCTGTAAGTAGGCTATAAGACCCTGATTCTAGAAAGTCCTGCTTCATACCTAGGGGGAAAGAATGCTACACAGAAAAATCAAAAAGAATCTGAACAAATAGGCCTTGCTAAGTTAATCCCAATATATAACCATTAGATCATACCGTTTCGTCCAATCACATTTCTACACAGCTGTCCATTCTTCATTGAACCTAAGCATACAAATACATAGTTTTGCCTGGGTCTTTGGGTCTTCATTTCTGAAGGTTCTTGTGTCATGTAAAACTTTGTTAAATAAATTTGATATGCTTTTCCCTTGCTAACCTGTCTTTGCTATAGTGGTGTTGGCTGTGGAGCTTGAAATGGGTGAGGAAAAGTTGTTACACCTTTTTCCTTCTATACTACCATATTATTTTACTTTTAGAAAGTTCAAAAAGAGGCAAATGTAATGTTTATAGTCAATATGGTGATTATCTTTGGTGAAGAAGCAGGGTTTTTAGAGACTGGGCTGTGACATAATGATCAGAATCATTCCTGTGGTATTGGTAATACTCAGTTTTTCTGCCTGGTGGTTACCATTAAAACAAAGAGTTAACAAAGTAGATAGTCATATCTAAAGATGCAAATGATCTTTTCTTTGGTTTTGTCCATTTGCTCTTATATTAAAGTCTATAAACTGGAGCAATTTTTGTTTATTGGTACTGTATGGGAGGAAAAATATGGGAGGAAAAATATCTTTTCCTTCTACCCATTTTAGGATTATTGGCTGAGACGCTGGTAACAAAAGACAGATTAATAAGAGAAAAACAAACAGAAGTCTGTTAAAATGTATGTCTCATATATGCATGGGAGATAGTGAGAAAAACTAGGTAAATCTTCAAAGAGATGGCTTTGAATTCAGGCTTATAGACCACCTTCTGCTGAAACAAAGAAAGAAGGATTTGGGGGAGGCCATTTATGAAGAGGAGAGTAGAGAAAGCAGGGTAAACAAGGGTAAGGGTTGTCATGCTGATTAAAGTCAGTGCCTTCTCAACTGGTAAGAGTCCCTAGTGATTTAGTCATATGTCTTCCTAGTTCAAAGAAAGACTCACTTAGAAATGGAGATTTCCTTTATAAATATAAATTTTCCTTAGAAAATGGTAACTTTTCTCTTTTCAGAGCTTCCCCAGTGGCTGCTATATCTCAAAATAATCAACTCAAAATAATCTTTATGCCAAAGAGGCATAATTTGGTGTGGCATATTCAGTTCTCCTATAGTCATATTTTGGGATCAGATATTCTGGTTCCCTACAGTGCCAATAAAATGTAAACTTAAATACTACCTAGAAATACCAATAATAAATATAGAACATATAAACTGTCTTCACCATAGTAGTGGGACTTTCAGGTTTATGAAACCTTCACCCATTCCTGGGCACTATATGCCCACAGTGGATATAAGGGCCAAAAGAAATCTTCCCCTCTACCCTCTGAAGTTTCACTAAAAATGAACTGACAATAGACAGACTAATAGAAGAAAAAGGCGTGTTTGTCACTTCCAAAATTCATGTTGAAATTTAATCATTATTGCAACCATATTAAGACGTGGGGCTTTAAGAGGTGACGAGAGAATGAGGGCTTGCTTTCATGGGTGGAATTAATACATTACAAAAAGGCAAGTTTTAAAAATTTGTATTAACATATATAGCATGGGGAAATCCCAGGAAAATGGTTACCCAAAACCCAATGAGGTCCATATGCTTATATACTCTTCTTCATAGAAGAAGGGGTGAATGGGGCTAAAGGAATAAATGAGTTTCAGAGGAAATGAATCATTAGCCCCAAAAAGAATAGCCTAGGACAAAGTCTTTCTGAGCTCTGGGGGAGGTATGCGGAAAGTGAGGGGTGATGTTTCACTGTAAACAAAAATTGTCGTATTATTCAAATAAAGTCTCCCAGGTAATTTCTCTGGGCTTCTCTCAAAAGAATAGATTAAAACTCTGTCTGGACATGGTGACAATTCCCAATCTCTTCTCTTCTCTGGTGCTTAATATTTTATGGTTTTTTAATGAAATTCCTAAGGCATGGGTCTTAAGATAATTGTATTTTTTTTTTCAAAAGCTGTTTTCTTAGTCAGATAAGGAAATTCCAGAGAAAAGTTTCTCCTTGTATTTTGGAAAATTAAGAGTATCAGAGAGACATAAAAGCAGGGAAAGAACAGAGAGAAACCTTGAGGCTGCTTCTTTAGTTCAGCATGTCAAAGCACCATATTTTGGCATATTGTTTTCTGAGCTTCAACACAGGATGTATTCCTCATGGAAAGGGCCCTCCATGAATTACTTGTGTTAGGTAGATAATGAGGAATTCCAGGTCTCCTAAGGATGAAAGTGGGTGCTGTGGCTCCCATCTTGGTCCTGCCCCACTCTAATCTCCCGATTGGCTGCCATACCTGGGAGAAGAGAATACCGTATGAATCTGCCAATCATAACTTAGTGTACTAGCTTTAAAAGAATGCAGAGGACTCTCTAGCCCATGGGCCAACCAACATAGGTACCATAGAGTCTAGAAATTGAACTATAACAACCTGGATGCATAGTTTAGGCTCAGGTCATGTCATTCCCAACTGTCTGATCAAAGTGGTTTCATAGGGACCTCTAAATCTTGAGGGAGGTCCCTCAAGGCACTATAAAACAACATAAGATGCAGACCATAGCCAATCCTTTTTTGTGTCCTTCCTTTTGCTCTCTCTTTGCTGCAACAATGGGTCCAGTCATCGTCTGTGGCAGGTGTATCATGCTCTGTAAATCTATATCTTGCTCTTGCTCTATAATCTTATCTTCCTCTCCTCAATAAACTTCATTTTTGTGCTTGCCTGACTTTGGTGTGCCTGGTCATCCTTCAGCCATGAGCATGCCAAGAACTAGCATTTTCAGACTGAAACCTGATACTTGCATGAGAATTGTTACCTTGAGCCAATCTGCATGAATAATTTGGAAAAAGAGCCTAAGGAACTGGATAGGAGTTTCCTTCCATTGTTGATCTGTTTCTAGATTAGTGTTGAGATGGAAATGTTGTAGGTAGAACATAAAGGAAATATTTTCTGGAGCATCTCTCACTTTTTCTCTACTCAAGTGTCCCAAAGCATTTGGTGTTTAATCATTTCCAGACCTCTATAAATTTGGGACAGCATTTCAAGCCTGTCAGTGTGCATAGCACATAGTAAAAATCCAATAAATCCATATTTATTTTATGGAAGAAGAAAAATAAGAAGGATGGAAGGAATAAAGTGAAGGAGAAACATGCTTCACAGGAATCCTAGAAGAAGAATGGATGGAATGGTGGCAATGCAATATTTGAAATGAAAATGCTTAAAAGTTTCCAGAAATGAAGAAAGATATGGGTCTTCATAACCAAACAAGATGAATAAAAATAAATTTCCTAGAAACATCATAATGAAACAAGGGAAATAAAGGATAAATATGAAAACTTTAAAAGGGAAAAGAAAGGAAAAAATTTTTTTGGTAAAAATGTAATGTACTTTGGTCCAGATGATATTGTAAGTCCATGATTTAAGCAACTTTTCTGCTTTAAGCACATAAAAGTGGTAGATAAAATATTTAAAAGAGAAAGTGTAAAGATATAACCAGTCTTATAGGCAAGATAAGCATTGTAGAAAAAGTAAAACATGGAATAAGAATCAGAATGGTGAGCAGATCTGAAGCCACAAGCTGGCTGGATGTTAAGGCTAAAAACAGAGAAAAACAAGTCTTAGACAACTAAGAGCAACAGAGGTTTAAAATATTCATTTAAGTAGTTGGCCAGAATCAAGACCCCTCCCTGAGATTTCCCCTTCTAAAAAGATGTTGAAAATTGCTTCTGCCAGTTTCTCAATAGGGCTTCAGTTCATAAAACACAGCAGGCCTGGGACAATAGAGAACACAGAGCTGCCAGCTACCTCTGTAACTGAATCAGCCACATTCCCAATATTACCATGATATCAACACTTCCAATTGCCAAATCTGACCTAGTTTCAGATGGGGAGACTAGGCAACTTGAATGGAAGAATAAAGGGAAAGAGACAGCAAGAAAGAAAGAAAAAAAAAACAAACGAATAGGCTTAATAAGCCTATATTACTTGAGTGGACAGTGACATTCATTCTTATTGTTCTCAATGAACCAAACTATCTGAACACTCCTCCTATCATCAGACCTGGCCCACTCCTTAGTAGTGCTGATGCTCTTCTCAGCAGTGCACACCTGATGGCCTTGGTGAATACTGTGTCCTCTGGGCCTTTCCATTGAATATAAATCTCTGATGAGTCTTCTCACTTCCCATCTCTATTCTACCATGCCCATTTCTCTGACTCTTTTAATTCTTTCCTCTACTCTTTGCCATGGCAATGCAGCCTTTTCCACTTTGTTCAGTATGGGCTATCACTTGGGCTCCTAATAATCGTAATAGTAGCAACTTTGTTCAATCCCCTGGAGTTCTTGCCTGAGTATTATTTTCTTTGTCCTGAAAAAGTGGCCCTAAGTCAATGAACTCTTGCTTATCCTGTTCTATATTCTGGCCCACTTGATCAAGCACCCTCAAAATCCAATCCCATGTGTACTTCCCTGGTTCCTGCCAGGAAATGTTAATGAATTCTTGCAGCTTCTTTTAGGTACAATCTTTTTCTTTTCTTATTAGACCCAGCAATGACCTCAGACTGTGTATATTAGAATTTAACTTTTCTAGTATCAGTCTAGCATCCAAGAGGTAGGGAAGCTTCTGAGGGGAACACATTTTGGCCCACATGGAGGAGGCCCCTATAGTGCCTTCCCCTTTTGATAAGGTTGGATTCCCCTGTGGGGGTCACTTCTGAAGCCTCCTTAGAGTTCAGGGCAGTCATGTCAGGATTTCATATTTTTCCAACTATGGCCCTGGTCTTGGTGTTACAGATCTACTTTGACTTAGCATTGACTTGTCTTTGAAGTTCCTCTACCCTAGCTACAGATCCTGATATTTTTATTTAGCTGGTATAAGCTACAAAACAGGTTCTCATATTTAGTGCTTATCTATTTTTTTTTTGAGACATAGTTTCACTCTATTGCTCAGGATACCGTGCAGTGCCGTCATTGTAGCTCACTGCAGCCTCAAACTTCTGGGCTCAAGCTGTCCTCAAGCCTCAGCCTCCAGAGTAGCTGGGACTACAGGCTCATGCCACCACGCTCAGTTAATTTATCTATTTTTAGTAGAGATGGGGTCTCACTCTTGCTCAGGCTAATTTCGAACTCCTGAACTCAAGTGATCCTCCGCCTCAGCCTCTCAGAGTGCTAGGATTACAGGCATGAGCCACCACACCCAGCCAAGTGCTTATCTATTTTTTAAAATGCCTTAATTTTCTCATTATCTTTCTATAGAGTTTCAATGCACCTTAGTGATAATTATAAAAGGCAAGCTCACTGTCCTTGTATAAATCGTTCACCTCATACCTTTCCAATGCTTATGATATCACATTGGTCAAGATGTTCCATTTCATCAGAATGCTTTTCCAAGTCATTTTCAGTGAAAATTTTAGCAATTGTACCATTATCTTGTGCTGGAGATTATCTGTAGTACCCCACATACCACTTGGGATGGGATTATAGCCAAGTAATAAATTAGTCTCCAAACTCCATTTTAATGCAAGCTTTCTTGGACCACTCATAAATAATGATTTATTTCAGTTGAGGTCCTCTGATAAGCAGATGCTAAAATAGAATTAGAAGTGAGACAGAGCAGGGACCCCTCTTATGGGGCCTAACAGGCCCCCACAAGCATGGAAATAAAGAAAAAAATATTTAGTACCTTCAAGGGAAATTCTGGGCACCTAGCTAGGTTTGTAAAGTAAATGACCAACCTAATCAACAAGAAGATAATGATAACAATAGTCCTCCAAGCAAGCCAGAGTCCTGAAATGTTTTAGCTCCCTATGGAAACTAAAAGATAACATCTTAACATATGTTCTTGAGTTGTTTTTCAGAAACCCATACCAGATGTAAAATGCAGAAAAAAGAGAACTGAGGTTTGAACTCCACTGGCCTTTCTTTGTTCTAAATTTCTCCCTGAGGGTCCCAGAGAGAGTCACACTCACAATAGCATTCCTTTCAAGACAAAGCCTTGCTTCCTTAAACAACTGTTAATCAAAGAATCTCTCAATCTACCTATTACCAATAACCCTCCACCCCCTTAAAGATATCCTGGCTTTTTGGTCCAAACAAATGTATAACCTTCATGTATTCATTTACAATTTTGCCTGCAAATTTTGCTTTCCTGGAGTGTACCTTTGCCTCTAAAAACCCTTGCTTATAAGCTATCAGAAGGGAGTTTGGATCCTAAGCACTAGCTGTCTGTTTTCCTTGCATGGTGCCATGTAATAAAATGCCTCTTTCTCCAGCTTCAATTTCCTTTGTCAGCATCTGGCTTTGCTGTGCCAGGCAACTAGGCTGATAATGGTTTGATTTTGTAACAGAAGTTCAAGATATTTATCGCAATTAACACATTTGAAAGATAAAAAGGAAGGAAATAGGTCCACAGGAAGAGCTTTCATGATGCAATGTATGTCTGAACACCTGATGATGAAGAGGGGCAAGATATTCTGTAGAAAGAAGCTCAGACTGAGGATCATCTCTGAGAAAATCATGGCCAGTGCAGCAAGGCACTCCGGAGTAAAGATTGCTTCTAGAGGAGTTCCATCTTGAGTAGAAATGGCCAGGCTTTGGCTTAGTCTTCAGCTGGAACTGCTTGGGGATAGTGTACCCTTAACTCATACATTGCAGTAGATCTGAAAGATGCTACCTTTGGAAGCTGTCAGATGACTGTGAACCTCCAAGCAGGTTTTCTCTAAATGGAGATCTGATTGGTCCACTTTCATGGCTGCCACATGATTTGAAAATGTAATTTAAAAATGGTAATGTTCAAAAATAACAAAAAACTATAGAAAAAAAAGTCTACCAAGGTATATGCAAGCTATTTGTAGAAAAAAAATATGAAACATTATGGAAGGACATAAAAGAAGTCCTGATTAAATGAACAGATAGACTGTGTCCATGTATAAAACAAATCAATATAATAATATGTCAATTGTGCTCATTCTGATATCTGAATTCATTGCTATTACAATCACAACATTCAGCAAAATTTTATAGAATTTACCATGATAATCCTAAAATTCACATGAATTTTTTTAAAGGTGGTTTACTGTCCAAAAATAATCAAGTCAAGAAAAGAAATAAAACAAAGTGCAGAGACTCACCTTAGCAGATGTTAAGATTTATAGTGATGAATAATAGCGAATTATTGTCACAGGGACAGTTAAATAAACTGAAGAAAGAAAATAGAGAGTCTATAAACAGATGCATGCTTATATGCAAACTCAGTGTGTGGCAGAGTGGTCACATCAAATCAACAGGAAAAGGTAAACTAATCTATAAATTCTGCTAAGACAATTGGAAATTTTAAAATTTTAGTGAATCACATATTTGGGAGAAGAGAGTCTTCTCCCCCAAACTTTCTATAAATGTCAATTAATTTAGGCACAATTACAGAACTTAATGGAAATGAGATAGCCAAACAGAGCCAGAGTAACTACTATAAAAATTGGAATGAATTTTTCCTTTTCCATTTCCACTAAATTCATAAAATATGAATACTTCACAGAGATACTCTCAGAGCAGAAAATGGTTGATTTCTTACTGTGCCTCTGCCGTGTTGTATTAGAGCTTACATCACTAGTGCAAAGAGCCTCATTAGCAATCTAGTTCTCTAGGAGAGTGTGTGTGTGTATGTGTGTGCGTGTGTGTTTATCTATTCACTCACACACATTCGCACAGCACATACAATTGGTCTGCTTTTATAAAATTACATTCAGAAAGAACTAAGCCAATCCTTTGTCTAGTGTGAGAAGGAAGAATCATTGTCCAGATCAATACCTTTACCTCCATCTTACTGAAAGCCTATCTCTCCACACACCACCTCCTAACTCTAGATTAAAATCCCTTTCCCTCAGTGGGCTCTGACACTACATTTAATCTAAAGGTCATCTCAAATTCTTTATTCACAGTTATATATATAAAATAAAACTAAATATAATAAAAACTTTATAACATTATTGAATATTCCAAGTAGAATAAAAAACAAAATGTGAAAAACAAACTAAAATTTTAAAATTACCTTTAGGGGAATGTACATGTATCTTTAAGTTTGAGATTTCAAGCTACACACAAAAAAAGCTTAATAAGGCAAAAAATGATACATTTAAACTAAATAAACACTAAAATTCTTTATACATCAGGACACCATTAGAAGAGTGAAAATATTAGAGACAAGTCACTGCCTGGGAGAAGATATTTGCATGCATTGCAAATCAATTGCAAAATATTAGCTTCCAGAATGTATAATGATGCCTAAAAATCAATAAATAACACAAATAACTTAATATCTAAATGGGCAAAGAATATGAACAAGTAATTGTTCATATGAACAGAAGAAACTCAAATGACCAATAAATACATTAAAAATATCCACCTTGCTAGAAATCATAGAAATAAAAATTTAGAAAACAATGAGACGACATCAAGTCAGAGCTATGTGATTGGCAAAAAATAGTGTCTGACAATATTATTTCTTGATGAAGATATGTGGAACAGTAACTTTTGTATATTACCAGTGGAAGTTTAAATTGATAACACTGATTTGAGAAGTAATTTAGCAATAGTTTGCAAAGTTGAAGATGTGTATCCTACAACCCCATAATTTCACTTCTAATTGTTTTCTAGTAAACACTAGTGTCAGGAAGTGAACATTTCCATGTTTCTGCACTGTTTGATTTCCTGAGCAAAGAAAATTGATGTGCTAGAAAAAGTCTCCTTGACCCCAGGCCCATTGGTTCTTCACATTCCCAGGGTATTAGATTGGAGCTCTCTGCTCCCATTCAAGGGATAATAAAACTTATCACCCCTAGAGCCATGGAAACATCTCAGGGGTTGTAAACTTGGGGATAGAGATATTTGTCTTATTTTTCTCCTGAAGACATTTATTTACATTTCAAAATCTGAGGATCTTCCTCTTTTCTTCCCAAGGAGAATTTGTTTACATTAAGGATGTTACACTCCCTTTCTCAGGAAAAGAGGTGGTAAATGGGTATATAAAGTCCCAGATTCATATTTTTTTGGTTCCTCACTTACAGTGCAGACTCTGGTATCAGTAGGGTGACATATGGCTCTCATTGCACCACTCCAGGATCAGGAAGAATTGTGCCAAAGGGGACTCAATGAGGTTATTGCTGCAAGTAATCATAATCTACCTTGATCCAGAAATCTTGAGTTTACTTTCAGGATAATATTAATAAACTTAGATATTAAAAATCTACTTATTTCCTTATGTGCACAAGGAGAATGCACAGATTTTTATTTCAATATTGTTTATAATAAGAAAAATTTTATAAATAGTAAGTGCCCATACAGAGGAACTTTTATAGATTTTGTTAAGTTCAGATAAGAAATACATACAGTAAAAAATGAATAAAGTTCTAAGTATAAATATCAGTAAATCTTAAAAATATAATGCTTTATTTAAAAAAAGGAAATTTTGAGATAAGATGTACAATATAATATAATTTATCTTGAATTTAAAAATTAGAACCAAATGCTTAACCAACTACCAATGATAGTTAAACAAAATGTGACTTGCCTATTCCATGGCATTGTAGGGGAGTAAAATAATATTTTCCTTATCTGTTCTAAGTTCTTAGCTGGGATTCCTGTAACAAAAGATAGATTAACAAAAGAAAAACAGAAGTTTACTAACATGCATACCTTTTATACAAGGGACATACCCAGGGAATGAGTAATTCTCAAATAAGTGGATTAGAGTTCAGGCTTAAAATACATCTTCTGTTGAAATAAAGAAAGAATGGTGTTGGTAGGGGCAGTTATGGGATAGGGACAGGAAAAGCATCCTTATCTCCAAAGACACAGGGATACAGAGAGGAATCTGAACAAATAGGCCTTGCTAATGAAGGAGCCCAGGAAATTTCCCCCCCCAAAATATGACTTTTTGGTATAAAGAATATTTTGAATTAAAGGCCATTTGAGATTAAAAATAAAAAAAAAAAAAAACTTTGGAAGGGCTTTCCCTCTATGTGCATAAACTGGACTGACCTGATCAAATGATCAAAGGGGGGAATTGACTTCCCTTCCTCTCCCTGTTATCTCAATATATTGCAAAATGCAGCCAGACCTTGCCAAGTCATTTAAAACACAATACCTGTCTCTCAGGTTAATTTACAAGTCAATCTGTTTCCCCCATCCATTCATCCTCCCTAGTAACCTTTTATGGCCCTTAAACAGAATTGCCTATCCTCCTCATTTTCCCCATCCCCTCCAAAAAGACAGGTATAAAAATATCTGAACTTCATTGGATATTTGGTAATCACTATGTGATTTCCCCATGTGCATGGTATTGGTAAATAAAACTTTCTCTTATTAATCTGCCTTAATTGTGAGTTAATCTTTCAATGAACTTTTTGGGGAAAAGGCAAGTTTCCCCTCACCTTATACTAAGTTTACCCTAGTTTGTTACACTTAGCTCATACCCCACATGTCCTATTATTAATATAATTCTCCATGACTTTCCCCTCTTCATGAAAGCTAGCATAAAAACATTCAGGTTTAATCACAGTTTGGGTCTTTATTTTGTGAAATAAAATAAAATTTTAAGGCTCACCCCCACCAGCTGACTAAATGGACCCCCTCATGGCCAAAGGAATATCCTAAAACTAAATTGTTTGCCAAAATGAGGGAGGTCAGATATGCCTCATTATGTCCCTCTCCTTTCTTGGAGACATCCTTTATAGCCCATTAACAGGCCTAAGGGTATGCAAGACAAACCTGCAGGTCCTCAATTTACATAACAAATCGATATCTGGTGGCTTATCTCTGATAACAGCTCCTTATATTAAAACATTCCAAGTCTTTAGACAAAACTTCATGTCTTTAACCAATTACAAGCCAAAGAATCTTTAAACCCATCTATAAGCTGCAAGTCCCTACTTTGAGATTGCCTACCTTTTTGGGCAAAGCCAATGTATGCCTACCATGTATTGAATTATGACTTTACCTGTAACCCCTGTCTCCCTGAAATGTATAAAACTAAACTGTAACCCAGCCACAGTGAGTCCACCTGCTCAAGGCTTCTTGGGAGTGGCTCCAGGTCATGGTCCTCTAATTTGACTTAGAATAAACTTCTTTCAAATATTTCAGAGTTTGGATTATTTTGTCCACAGTTTCCTTATGAATGTTCCCATGTCACCTACAACCTATATTAAATAAATTTGTATGCTTTTCTCTTGTTAATCTGTGTTTTGTTATAGAGGCCCCAGAAAAGCACTCAGAAGGATAGAAGGAAAATATACCTTTCCTCCTGTACAAGGATCTGGAATAAGTTTGAAAATGATATTCTTTTAGACAATCAATGATTTTATGCAGATTCTCAAATTTGTTTGTATAAATATGAGCAAATTAATGTCATGAAATCCTTCTAATTTTCCTTTATATCTATGGTTATTTCAGATATTTCACTGTTGTTCACTGATATCTGTTAGGTTTGTTCCAGTTGGGAACAGGAAAAGTATGTATAGGATGGAATGCAGTTAATTGAAAACTAAGGTTTGTAAAACAATAGCCACAGGTGTCTGGAAAGTCCCCGAATATTTTAACTCTAATAGACAACTGTAGCCAGCATTCCTATCCCCCCTGATAAGGACAAAGCTATCCCCCTCCCTTATCTCTACTGGATGAGACTGATGCAGGAGTCCCAGAAATTGGTTGTTTTAAAAAATTTTTTATTGCAGCGGCCGTTCTGGCCCACGTACTCATTCCCCCCTTACAAACCTTCTAAAAACCCAAGGCTTTCCCTGCCCTCAGGGTGTGCTGTCTTTCTTTAGTCTCCACCAATCTGCCTCTAGATGCTCAAAATGAGTCACATAGCTGATGGTGATAAAGATTCTTAACTTTCCCCATAGATTTCACTCTTGTGAAACCTAAGACTAGTTTTTGAGATGTCTTTCAGCCCCTACATTCTGGTGGAACAGCTGACACACCAAAACCAGTGCCCCATACCAAGGAACTCACTCAACTGGTATTACAATCCCCACCCAAGAACCCACCCGGCAAAGAAGACAATTTCTATACCCTTATGGTTTTGCCCAGAACCCAGCCAATTAGCAGACCCAATTGCCTAGACTTTCACTGTCTTTTTTTCCATATTAAAGTCTTTTATTTATACCATACACACACACACAAATGTGAAGTTCTATAATCTCTATAATCATTGCATATATTTTTATGAATTATCCAAAAATATGCCCAACATGAAGAATGGTTTTAATCACAGTATAAACTGTAAAATTCAGATAAAAAGCCGTTATGCATGGCTAGAGATCTTAATAGCTTAAAATTGATCTTAGCTAATCAAAAACTGAAAGGAAGAAAGCCATACACGTACATGATAACATATAATAATGGCACTCCTACCTTTACAAAGGAGATTTCTTCTTCATCTAGATTTGTTTTCTTTTTCTCCTTTTTTTTTTATTTCAGCATATTATGGGGGTACAAACGTTAAGGTTAAGTATAATGCCCTTACCATCCCTCCCCCCTTGAGTTAGAGCTTCAAGTATGTCCATCCTCCAGACAGTGCACATCTCACTCATTATGTATATATATACCCATCCCCTCCTCCCCCCTCCCACCTGCCCAACACTCAATAAATGTTATTCCTATATGCCCACTTAGGTGCCTTTTGCTGTCTTTAAAAACCCTTTCTCCCAAATTTTCGAGGAGATAGATTTGATAAATTCCTCCCATTTCCTCACATGGTACCTGTGATATTAAACCCTTTTTTTCTACTGTAACACCTGCTGTCTCAGTGTATTGGCTTCTTCTTTAGCAGTGGGCAATGAACCTGGTTGGGTGCTAATAATACCTCTTGTGTAAATAGTTCTAGACAACAATCTGGGAGCAGTAGGGACGGTAACATCTGTCACATTTAGGATGAGGATGAAAAGCCCTTATGAAACCTTCCAGAGTCTCTTTTCTATCAGCAGTGAGCATAGAGGACATGTGTTGATATGGCAGAACCCCAAGTCAGAGTAGCTTTAATTGTTGAGTTACTATAAGGAAAACAGCTGCTTTGGCAAGTCTTCTAACCTACAGTGGACTTTGGTGCATGAGAAATAAAGTTTATGTGACAAGCCACCAGGACTTAGGAGTTGTTTATAACCAAAGTTGAAGCTTAGTTTATCCTGACTACTACAATGATATTATCCATTTTTTTACTTTTCTAAAGAATCAGCTCTTTATTTGTTAAATCTAGTAGTTTTGTTTTCTATGTCAATAATTTCTGCTTTTGCTTCATTTTCTTTTTGCTTCCCTTACATTTAATATGTTAGTATTAACATATTAAACCTCCTAACCTAGTATGTTTAATTTATTTTTTGATTATTAAAATTAGTTTTTAGTGCTGAAATTTTTCCTCTGAGGAATGCTTTAATTTTTATCTGGTATATAGCATTATAAAATTGCATATATTTATTGCTGAGCTGATATTTTTTCCCTCTAACATCTGTTGTTTAGGAAAGAAGTTGTATTTTACTTTAATTTATAAGTGGTAGTTTTTTCTTCCTCTTTTTGTGTTATTGTGGTCAGGGAATATTTTCTACTGCTTTTATACATGCCAAAGCAAATTACCCTTGTGTATCATATTCTACACATCTTCTAGAGACTTATTTTTTTCCTGGTTGTTTTAATTTGTCATGTGTAGAAGATTAACCCGCTTTCCCCCAAAATTGTAGATTATTTATTCCTTGGAAAAGCACACAAAATTCACCATATGCTGGACAATACAACAAATTTCAAAGAAATGAAATCATTTAGAGTATGTTCCTTATGACAGTGGAAGTAAGCCAGACATTATTAACAAGAAGATAACCAGAAAATTTCCTTATTTCTGGAAATTTAGCATCACATTTAAATAGATAATGGGTTAGAGAAGAAATTACAATAGAATTAGAAAATATTACAAACTGAATAACAATTAAAATATAGGCTGTCATATCTTGTGGAATGTATCTAGAGCTATGCATATAAGGGAATTTATAAGATTCAATGCATATATTTTTTTTATTCCTTCAGATATGTGAAAAAGTACTCAATCTTAAAAGTTATTAAAATGCAAATTAAAGTCACAATGGGATATCACCACACACTTACCAGAATGCCTAAAATTAAGAAAAAGGAAAATACCAAGTGTTGCAAGGTTGTGGAACAACTAGAACCCTCATATATTACTGGTATGAGTGTAAATTGGTACAACTTTTGAAAACTGGGAGTTTTTACTATTTACTGCATATCCTATAATTCAACAATTTCATTTCTAGATATATACTCAAAGAAGTATATACCTATGCGCACCAAAAGTCATGGACAAGAATGTTCATAGCTGCATTATTCATAACAAACACAGGAAAAAGCTCAGATATCCATCAGTAGAGTGAATAAATGAATTGAGTATATTTATGCAAAATATAGTGATAAAAATTAATGAACTATTGCTATATGCAATGATACTGATGAATTGTTCACATAAATATAATATTGAGGAAAATAGCCAGATTGAAAGAGCATACACTGCATGATTCCATTTATCTAAAATTCAAACACAGGCAAAATTAATCTATGGAGTTAGAAATCAAGATATTGATTACCTCTGGGAGGAGAGTGGGGATTGTACCTGGGAGGGGACACAAGGATCACTTGTGTAGTGCTCATAGTGTATCTAGTTCTTATCTGCATGGTGGCTCATATTGTGATTATTTTTGTGAGCTGAAAGCCTGTGATTCGTGTTTTTATTTCGTGTATTTTATATTTCTTTTGAAATGTTAAACAATTGAATTGGAAATTATTATTTTGTCATATATGTCAGGTATGAATGGGTAAATACTGATCTGAACCAAATTTGAGTTTTAGAGACAGACGCAAGAGAATGCTTAAGTTGAAAAAAGAAACAGTTCAAATTTTCAAGCTCCCACTGCATTAGCTCCCATTAGAAGCTTGAACTTAGGTTAGAAAGATTATATGCTTCTTATTCTTCCTTCAAATAATTCAGTTTCAGTCACATTAAATATTAGCTCTTTTATTTAACTTTATTCTGTAATTTTACTTTTGGTGGTCCTATTAATTTCCATAAACTTTCTTAATTTCTTTATTTCTCCCCCACCCAGAAATTTATTTGCTTTGCCCTCAAAATGTATTAAGAATCCAACCATTTCTCACTCTCTCCACCCCAGTTTGTCTGGTCAAAGGTACTTCATCTCTCCCCTGAAGAGATAATATTTACTCCTACAAGTCTTTCCTTTCCCCCCTACCTTCTGGTCTAGTCTCCACAAAGAAGCCAGAGGGATTCCATTAAAGGTGAGTTACCCTTCTACTCAAAACATTCCAATGGCTTCTCATTCACTGAAAGTCAGGTTTGAAACCTTTTTCTTCTCACTGGAGTTAGATGATATCTCATTGTGGTTTTGATTTGCATTTCTCTAATGATTAGAGATGTTGAGCATTGTTTATATGTTTGCTGGCCATTATTCTGTCTTCTTTAGATAAGTTTCTGTTCATTTCCGTTGCCCATTTCTTGATGGGGTTGTTTGATTTTTTCTTGTTAAATCTTTTGAGTTCTGGATCGATTCTTGTTATCAGACCTTTATTGGAAGAGTAGAGAGCAAATATTTTCTCCCATTCTGTAGGCTATTTGCTCTAATGATAGTTTCCTTGGCTGTCCAGAAGCTTTTTAATTTGATCAGATCCCATTTGTTTGTTTTTGTTGCTGCAGTGATTGCTTTGGGGGTCTCCTTCAAAAATTCTTTGCCTAGGCCAATGTCTGAGAGGGTTTTCCCAACATCTTCTTCTAGGATTCTTAAGCTTTCATGCCTTAGGTTTAAATCTGTTATCCATCTTGAGTGGATTTTTGTGAGAGGTGAAAGGTAGGGATCCTGATTCATACTTCTGCATGTTGCCATCCAGTTTCCCCAGCACCCTTTACTGAAGATAGATTCTTTTCCCCAATGTATACTTTTGTCTCCTTTATCAAGATTAGTGACTATATGCAGATGGTTTCATCTCTGGAATCTCAGACCAATTCCAAACATCAATGTTTCTGTTCTTATGCCAGTAACAGGCTGGTTTAATTATTATTGCTTTATAGTACAGCTTGAAGTTAGGAAGACTGATGCCTCCCAGTTTGTTCTTTTTACTTAAGATTGCTTTGGCTATATGCGATTTGTTCTGATTCCATACAAAGTGAAGAATTATTTTTTCTAGATCTGTGAAGAATGATGGTGGTATTTTGATGGGGATTGCATTAATTCTGTAGGTGACTTTAGATAATACTGACATTTTAATGGTATTGATTCTACCAATCCATGAACAATGTAGATTTTTCCATCTGTTTACATCTTTTACAATTTTTTTTTAGCATTTTGTAGTTCTCATTGTATAAGTCTTTTGTATCTTTCATTAGATATCTTCCTAGATGTTTAATTTTCTTTGGGGTTATAGTAAAAGGAATTGCATTTTTATTTGAGCTTCGGCTTGATGGTTCTTGGCACATATAAATGGCTCTGATTTGTGTATGTTTATTTTGTAACCTGAGACTTTCTGAATTCATTTATCAAATCTAGGAGTCTCTTGGAGGAATCCATGGAGTTTTCTAGGTATCATATCATATCATCTGCGAAGAGTGAGAGTTTGATCTCATCTGCCCCCACTTGGATGCCCTTAATATCCCTCTCTTGCTTGATTGCTAAGGGTAGGACTTCAAGCACTATGTTGAATAAAAGAGGAGATAGTGGGCATTCTTGTCTAGTTCCAGTTCAAAGTGGGAATGGTTTCAATTTTTCCCCATTCAGTATAATATTGGCCATGGGTTTGTCATAATTGGGTTTGATAATTTTAAGATAAGAACCGCTTATGCCTATTTTGTTCAGAGTTTTTATCATAAAGTTGTGTTGGACTTCGTCAAATGCTTTTTCTGCATCTATTGAGAGAATCATATGGTCTTTGTTCTTGTTTATATTTATAAGGTGAATTGCATTTATAGACTTGCATATGTTGAACCAGCCTTGCATCCCTGGGATAAAGCCCACCTGGTCATGGTGAATTATTTTTTTGATGTGTTGCTGAATTCTGTTTGCCAGAATTTTGTTGAGGATTTTTGCATCTATATTCATGAGGAATATTGGCCTGTAATTTTCTTTTTCTGTTGCATCCTTTCTTGGTTTTGGTATCAAGGTAATATTGGCTTCATAGAATGAGATAGGAAGGATACCATCCTTCTCAATGTTGTAGAATAATTTCTGTAGTATAGCTACTAGTTCATCTTTGTATGTTTGGTAGAACTCTGAAGTGTAGCCATCTGGTCCGGGACTTTTCCATTTGGGGAGGTTGTTAATTAATGCTCCAATTTCTGCACTTGAGATTGGTCTATTCAGGAATACTGTTACCTCCTGTGTGAACTTAGGGAGGTTGTATGAATCCAGGAATTTGTCCATTTCTGCCTCATTATGTAGTTTTTGGGCATATAGATTTCTATAGTAGTCAAACATAATGGTTTGTATTTCTGTGGTGTCTGTTGTGACCTCTCCTTTTTCATTTCTTATTGAGTTTATTAGAGTCCTTTCCCTTTGAGTTCTTGTCAGTCTAGCCAGAGGGCTATCAATATTGTTTATCTTTTCAAAAAACCAGCTTCTGGTTTTGTTGATCTTCCGTATAATTCTCTTGTTCTCCATTTCATTTAGTTCTGCTTTGATGTTAGTTATTTCTTTTCTTCTTCTAGGATTTGAATTGGTTTGCTCTTTTTTTTCCAATTCCTTGAGTCTATTCATTAGGTTGTCAGTATGTAATCTTTCTGTTTTTTGGATGTGAGCGTTTATTGCTATTAGTTTTCCTCTCAGATATGCTTTTGCTGTATCCCACAGGTTTTGGTAACATGTTTCCATTATCATTTTGTTCAAAGAAACTCTTGATTTCCCTCTGAATTTCCTCCTTGACCCAATAGTTATTCAAGAGTAGTTTGTTTCATTTCCATGACTTTGTGAAGTGGTGCATATTTCTGTTAGAATTGAACTCTAATTTTATACCACTATGGTCAGAGAAGACACATGGTATTATTTTTATTTTCTTGAATTTTTTGAGATCTGCTTTGTGGCCTAGTATGTGATCAATTTTGGAGAAGGATCCATGGGCTGCTGAGAAGACAAACCTGTGGTTTGCGAGGAGTTAATTATCAATGTATCCTAAGACCTTTGTATTGCGCTCTAAGCCTTCAAATAGGATATACAGGTGTCTCAGTCTTAACAGAATGTCTTGCCACTCCCAAGGGTTCCTAGAGTCCTGTAATTAATTTAGGAGGGGTAAAAGGAGTATCAGGTATCAGTGAACCTAAGACAGAATACCTCAGAAGATGCTTGATCTGTTGCTAGGGGGAACTGTTAATATGTTATTCAGAGAACTTTTGTCACACTTTTGGAGGAGCTCCTGGTGGAAAGAGTCAATGGGTGCAATTGCAAAGACTATGGTCAAGATTTTCCTTCCCGAACCACAGGCTCATACGTAGACAGCAATCTGGGTGCCAAAGGCAAGCACCTGTATTCTGAACTTGTCAGATGATGAAAACCAACCAGCTGAATGTAAACATCACTTTGACCCCTTCTGCTTAATTCCAAGGACCCATATAATTCAAGCTAGTCCAACAGGGAAAGCGACTTTTCTCCTTTTTCTCAACCTTCCAGGGCTGCATCTGTATTGGTGGACAGGGGGGAGGCAATAAGTGAGATTGCCACAAGTACCAGACTAGGAAATGTCTTCTCTAGTTTTACCCCTCCCCCAAGGGCAGAGTTTGCTCTGTCAGAGGGGAAGAAATCCCACCATCCTGAGGGAAAGGCACCTTCTAGGGCTACGTGACTAAGACGAGGTTACTCTCAGAATCCTATCCCACCCAGGACGGGATTTATCAGGTTAGTATATGGCATAAATCTCAGGACTGTTGGAAAAGCCCTGCCCAAGTCCACTGAGGTCCCAGAGCAGAAAGAGACCTGCCATGCTACTCAACCCCTGCCGGGGTGGGGTCAGTCACTTCCATGCAAAACCCCTGTGGCCTGGTCGTCTCCAAGGGTCGTCTTCAACCCCGGCAGATCTCAACCTAGACAGCAGACTCCCTCACCCCTCTGCAATTCCCTTTGGCTGTAGGCACCAGCTATCAGGCCACAGTAGAGAGGTAAAGATGGGACCCAGCTTGAAAGGCTGTCCTGATAAGCTGCTAGAACTGCCTTACAGGTGCCAGAGGGAAGGTGAAAGGGAAGCGGAGAAAACAGTCTTGGGAGATGGGTTTCAGGTTGAACGTACTATTTCTCTCACCTCTGCCCAGGGGCAGAGTCAGTCTCTTTGGTGCCAAGCACTGGAGCCCAAGTCATAAGAGGATGTGGGTGGTAAAGTCTCCCTAAGTCACCTCAGGAATAGCAGCCTCATTTGCAACTCCGCCTTGTTAAGGCAGGCTCTGCTCTCTGGGCACTGATCGCAAACAGCTGAATGCAGCAGGAAACCACCCAGGTTCAATCTTATGAGACACCCACTGAGCAAAACACCACTCTGCTCTCCGCTTTCTGCCCTTTAAACTCAGCTTCCGAGGCCAACAGCCAGGTTAGGGCAGAGGGGAGGTCTGAGACCACTTCCAGAGCAGGCCTCCGAGGCATTTCCAAGCTACAGAGTGGCGGTGGTGCGCCCTGCCAGCACTGACGTGGAGGGTCCCCTGTTTGGCGGAAGACTGAGTTGGGTTTGGTGGGCTGGCTCCAAATGTCCACTGCACTCCCTAATTCCACCCCCTCGCAGAGACCCAGTAGTTTATGTGTGGGGATCTGCTCTCTGTCTACCCAGCACCAGCCAAAGCCTCAGCTATATCCAAAGGCCAAGCCTTCTTTAATGTAGAGTCCCCCCTTCCTGGTCATGGAAGCGTCCTGAGGTGGAATACCAGAATTGGCATTCATTTCTGTGGTATGGGGAGGCGGCCACTAGGTTCGGATCCTCCGCCACCCAAAACTTCTTGGGCACAGCACTGAAAAGAGTTCAAAATGTTGCCTGCTCCAGAAGCCCAGTTAGTTCAGCCGGTTTAGGGTAGAGGGAAGGACTGAGATCGATTCCAGCACTGCCCAGTGCAGCGTTTCCAAGCCATGGAGTGGCAACAGCAGTACTGGGAAGTTGCTGCTGGGTTCAGACCCTCCTTCACCTGCAACTGCTTCAGCGGAGCGCTGAGAGTTCAAAAAGTTGCCTGCTCCAGAAGCCTGATCAGTTCAGCTGGTTTAGGGTAGAGGGGAGGTCATGATGTTGTTATTTTAATAGGGAATGCATTGAATCTGAAGATCACATTGGATAGTATAGATATTTTAACAATGTTGATTCTGCTGATGCATGAACATGGTATGGTTTTCCATCTGTTTATGTCCTCTGCTATTTCCTTCTTCAGTATTTTGTAGTTCATCCCGTAGAGGTCTTTCACCTCCTTAGTGAAATATGTTCCTAGGTATTTTATTTTCTTTGTTGCTATTGTGAAAGTTATTGAGTCTTTGATTTAGTTCTCAGTTTGACTGTTGTTGGCATTTATGAATGCTCCTGATTTTTGTACATTGATTTTGTAACCTGAGACTTTGCTGAACTTATTTATCAATCCCAGCAGTCTCTTGGCAGAACTGTTGGCATTTTCTAGAGATAAGATCATATCATCAGCAAAGAACAATAGTTTGATCTCTTTTGCCCCCAGTTGGAGGCCCTTGATTTCTTTCTGTTGTCAGATTGTTCTGGCTAGGACTTATAGCACTAGGTTGGATAAAAGTGATGATAAAGGGCAACCTTGTGTGGTTCCAGTTCTAAGCAGAAATGTTTTTAATTTTTCCCCATGCAGTATGATGTTGGCTATGGGTTTTGTCCTATATGGCTTGTATCATTTTTAGGTCAGTCCCATCTATGCCTATTTTGTTAAGTGTTCTTATCATAAAATGGTGCTCAATTTTGTCATATGCCTTTTCTGTGTCAATTGAGCGGGTCATATGGTCTTTGTTTGTGCTTCTGTTTATGTAGTGAATTACATTTTATAGATTTGCATATGTTGAACCATCTCTGCATCTCTGGGATGAAGCCCACTTGGTTGTGATGGATTGATTATTTTTGACGAGCATCTGAATTTGATTTGCTAATTGAGAATTTTTGCATCTATGTTCATAAAGGATATTGGTCTATAGTTTCCCTTTTTTTTTTTTTTTGAGTCCTTTCCTGGCTTTGGTATTAGGGTGATGTTGGCTTCATAAAACATGTTGGGGAGGATTCCTTCCTTCTCAATATTGTGGAATTATTTCTGCAGGATAGGCACCTATTCTTCTTTGTAGGTCTGGTAGAATTCAGGTGTGAAACTGTCTGGTCTGGGACTATTTTTTTAGGAAGGTTTTTTATTAGTGCTTCAATTTTAGACATGTAGAGAATGCAGCTCTCATCATTCCGCCCAGAGCCTGCTGAAACGACTGGCTGAGGCCTCTCAGGGTAGACCCTTCTGTGCCCCAGTGTGAGAGCATCCAATCCAGAACTGGGGTGGAGGCAGAAGCAAAGGCTCTGACTGAGGGCTCTGAAGTTGGGGCCGTGCAAATGGTGGTGCAACTGGATTAGGAGGGTGGGGTTAGGGCCTGGCAGGCTGTAGGCTGCCTCTGAGGCACTAGGTACCCCCAGATTCCAGGTTAGACTGCAGAGGTCTCAGCCCTCCATGTTCAGCCCAGAACTTGCTGAAGCAGTGGCCCAGAGCCCCTCAGGTCAGCACATGCCGCTCTCCAGTCAATTCCCATGCCTAGGTCCTGGTGATCTCTAGGGGTGAAGTGCTAGCTTCAAATTCCTGGTATGGCTCAGGGAAGCCATAAGTCAGTCCAGTCCCTCCCCAGCCCAGTGTGGTCCCAGCACTGCACATCCTAGAGTCCAGGATGGACACAGCTATTGCCTGTTCTCCACAGAGTCTGTTATCTAGTGCAATGGCTTGCACCAATTCCAGGTATGTCCCTGTCTGAATGGGTAGGAGGTCTGTAGGGGTGGTGGATATCTTCTTGGAGGTTGGATCGCACTGTACCGGCAAGACAAGCATGGCCCTTCTGTGCTCTATTCTTCATTGTTCTCCTCTAATTCTCTAATCTTTGTATATGTATCTCCCCATCACCTTTTTTCCACACTAGTGTGCCATGTTGCTTCTCGGTGAATTCACAATACTGCTTCCAGAGCGAGCGATCCAAACATAGACAGCTGCCTGTACTCTTCACCTCCTTCCCTAGGAATGATGAGCTGGCTGATGCCCTCTAGTCCACCATTTTTTCTTCAAACTCTATTACCTATTTCATTGGCAATAAATAAAAAAGAATTCCAAAACTTGAAAAATAATTTTAATTGTAAATGATTAAAAACAATTTTAGTGATATGGCAAAATGACTCTGCAATTGCATGTTCTGTTAGTGCATGTAAATAATATCTGTCCTGTTAAACCACTTCCAGAAATTGATCTTTGGAAAATAGTCATGGATATAAATATGGAAACAACACTCTGTGATAACCATTCTATATTTACAGAATCAAACTTAATGTTCAACAATAGAGTATTGGTTAAATAAGGGACTAGTGTGTAGCCATTAAAATGATAATACAGGCATATATTTATCAACGATGAAATTTCATGATATATCAATGAGGTAAGACAATGGGTTACAAAATAGTGCAGAGTTAGAGCCAATTTTGTCATATATTTATTGATAAATATATGTTCAATAATGGAATGATATAAAGTAGAAACTGTATCTTTGAGTAGCAGAATTATATATCTTATTTTTGCTTATCCATATCTTTGAAATCTTTAACATAGCATATATTTTCATAAAAAGAAATGATCTAAAGTATTTAATTTCTTTTTAAAAGGCGTTATTTCGGTTACTAGACACATTAAAACATTAGGAAAATATTAGAAGAGGGGAGTGAGAGTCCAGACCCCTGGCACAATGTAGGGGAGGCTGATGGTCCCAGCTGCTGTGATTTTTGTCCCCGTGCACAGCCAAGGCAGCGACAGCACAAGTGTGGCAGGGATTCTCTGTATACCCAGAGATGCTGGGCTCTTTGGGCCAGGACAAGGAGCCATGGTGCTTGCCAAGGCTGAGGGGTAGGGGTGAACATGGCTTCTGTGGACCAGCAGCCCCTTTAGGAATTTAAACCTTTTCTCAGAAATGTACAGTGGAACTAAAGAAGACCAAGGGTTGTCTGAAAGTGTGATTGGCTCACTAATAATCCCAAAACAAAGTTAGACATCACTATTCAAGCAGAAGTTTTCCTAAAACTACTACAGAAATGTTTGATATAAAGGCTTAAATTGACTTTGTTGTGGACTGGGCTGCATAGGACCCATATGGCTTCCTTATAACAATTATTATATGTTGGCCTGCACTACACTGTTCCTAGTAAGTACTTCACTATCCTGGAAACTGACCAAAATTATTTAGGCCAAGAAAAAGGAGCAAGGAAGAAACAAAACATGCAGAAAATATTGCAAAAGCAAAATGAATAAAAAAGTATTGAAGGAATTAATAAGTTCTGCAATCAAAAGAAAATCATTTGGAAAATTATATAGCTTTGAAAGTACCCATTAATGCTTTATTGTTGAATTTCATGGCAGTCTTATTTAATAAATGAAATCTGATCATATGGAAGGATCATGTTAGTTCTGACCTCAATAATGTAGTAACTTTTAGCCTTGGGTGTAAAAGTGTGTTGGTATCTATTGAAAGTTATTGTAAATTAGCATTTATTATGATACAAATTCTTTATAACTGACTTAGTCATTGGCCATTTTGTAGCTTATGTACTAATATTAAAACATCCTGTGGAGGAAAAATGACTTTAGATTATGAACTCTATTCAAATAATAGTTTAAAATAGGGTCCTGTTCTAGGCAAAGGATATTAAGAATATAAAAGTCAGAATTGTCTTCTCTGAGGTGAAAAGTGTGCTTTGGCTTAAACGAGATACAGTATATTAATATTAATCACATCTGTTATTATTGCTTATTTCTTGGAATAGAATTATTTCTGGATTTTTTAAAGAAAAATAGTATTAATCAATGAGTACTTCTATTTTTGGCATTTTTCTGATTTTAGACTTTGAGACAGCTGGTAATTATCAAAACATTCTGTAGTTCTTAAAGCTAATTTTATTAAGAATTCTCTTATCTTGACTGTGTAGCATACCACCTACTGGATATAACAGTTTTTGTACTTACAAACACACCATTTTCTTACAGATGAGTTGTTGAGAAGAGTGATGCTATTATTTAAAGCTTGCAATAAAAATGTCAAATGTTATAGTACCTTGGAACCAGTTTATTCTTGTGTTAAGGACAACTGTGAAATAGTTAGAATGTCCTATCACAGAATTTACTGATTATATAGATACCACTTTTGGTCTTTTACTCCATTCTTTGTTTTAACTCATGTGATAGTGAAGTATACTTTGATCAAACAGGTTCAAGGTGAAAATTAAAATTTCAAATTTCTTTTTAAAAAACTCTCAAAGAGTAACAATTAAGTCATACTTTATAAGTGGTAAAAAAAGAGGCTTAAATTTGGAAAAATTTTGTTGTGTATAGTAGTAATTGGGTGAAAAGGATAAATTATGTCAAAATAGGAATGTGCTAAAATTAGAAATAAAGAACTAAAAAATATTTGTTTTGTTTTAGTTCAGTAGTATTTTGTTTTAGTAAATAAGATTTTGTTTTAGTTAAGTAATATTAACTGGAACTTCTTACTATTAAACATGACTTTTATGAATACATGACCCAGTGATTTCATTCACTGTCAGTATTTAATAGCTTATTAATGTTTTTGCATTATACAATGCAAGCACCTCTGAATGAATTTTAAGTCACAAAAAATTGTCAAACAGCTCTAATTTTAAAAACAATCTAGATATTGAAATTAATTTGATACTTTTTTCTAAAGAAAAAAATATTAGAAGAGAAACCTCTTAAAATGCCCTAAATATGTATCTAGTAGTGAATAATAAGTCATATTTAGAGTTCTGTATTTTTTATTACAGCATGCAAATATTATTTCTTAGAAAGACAATGTAGCATTCTGGACATTTTTTCAGGATGTGCAAAATTAAACCCTGAATCCCAGATACCTCTGAATAAATTGGTATTTGAGATTCCAGTTGCATGTTGTATTGACTAATTGTATCTGCTTGTAAACTTGCAAGGCCTCAGAACAGGAAACGTGGGCTAGACTCCCAGAGACCTGGCTAGGTCATGAGGGTGGAGATTAGAGCCAGACAAAGACATAGATTAGAATCAGATTCTGAACTATTGAATACTTAAATCCAATGATCTTTAAGTGTTTAACATTTGTTTATTAGAAATGAGAGAGAAGCTGTCTTTTTATGAGTCAACTTTTTATCTCTCTTTAGACTGAAAATAAGGGATTTCTTAAAGTTTAGTTTGTCTTCAATTGTGTTATTCTACACTGTTCTCACCATAAATGGATATCAGAAGTCAATCACATTATGGATATGACAAGTGCATTCACCCACCAGGGCCTTTATGCTGGCTTCCTACTCCCTCTGCCTGGTCTACTGTTCTTCCAAATGACGGCATAGAAAACTCTTTCACTGCCTTCAAGTTGATACTCAAATGTCACCTCCTCAGAATTGAACTAAAATGTCTTGTTTGATACTTAGATGTTCTATTTTTCTGATTTTTAGGTTGAGAAAAAATCACTCCATTGTTTTAGGTCATGCTATGTTAGTTTTTCTTTTGTAATTTTTTTTCCCTCAACCAGATAACTTTTGGGAAGGCACATTAAAGGGTTCAAAATTTAGATAACAAAATAGATAATTTGTTCCCAGTGAACAAAATCTGTACCACTGTTACTATGTTTGCAGAATCGCAGATGATTCCACCTCCCAGCAACATGAGACTCAGCTGAACAGGGACAACTTGCACTTGTTTGTCACAAAAAATACTGAAAATAATACTCTGGCTCTGGCAAGTAATATTTCTGCTTCTATCTGTCTGTTATCTATTGTTGCATAATGAGCCATTTCAAAATATAGTGATTTTCAATAACATCAAAATATTATGTCTCTTCATTCTGTAGGTTTGCAAAGAAATTTCTCTGTTGATTTTGCCTGAGGTCACTCATACAACTTCTGTCAGTTGGAGCATCAGCTGGGCTGCAAGGTACAAGATCCCCACTCAGATGTCTAGCATTTGACTCTGATCATCAGCTGGGGCATCATGGTTCTCATCCTCAAATTGGAAATATAAGCTTTCTTGTGTTACAGTCTCTCTCATTGAAACATTCAGGGAGACCAATCATAGAAGTTGAAAGGTCTCCTAAGGTCTAAATCTGCAATTGGCATAGCATCACTTTCACCAACTCCTGTTAGTCAAAGCAAGTCACAAGCCAGTCCAAATTCAAGGAGAGAGGTAAAAGACTCCATCTCTTGACTGGACAAGTGGAAAATTTACAGTACTAAAGAGCACGAGAGGACATATAATGACCATCTTTGATGATCTACCATATTGCTCTAAGATGCTATCCACTTTGGGGGAAATTAGATCATTTTTCATTTTCAGTTCAACTAATTACATAAAATTTTTTGAGGAAATATTACTTAAGTGACAATTTTATGACTTATATCAGGTGTATATTTGTACTGTTGAGGCTCAGAAAATGCTACCCCCAAAAATAGTCCATTGGAAATCTCTCTCTCACCTTCTCCCACCCTCCTTTCTTCCACCTCCTTGTCTACCCAGAGGCAGGTTATAAAAACTAGAATTCTCCCTACATACAAGCCATAAAACCTAGAAAGGTGGGTCTCTGATCTCTCTTCTACCCTAAAGATCCTTTGTGACAGGTGTCCTGTCCCATAAGGAATGTCATATACAGACAGAAAAGAATTTGAACAAACAGGCCTTTCTGAGTTCCCCCTAGTTTGTTACTATTAGATCATACTCCTTTTTGTCAAATCACGTTTCTCCACAACCATTTATTTCTTTCATCAGACTTAACGTAAAAAATATGGTTTTCCCTGGGTCTTTTGGTCTTCATTTACGCAGGTTCCTATGTCAAGTAAAACTTTCTTAAATAAATTTGTTATGCTTTTCTCTTATTAATCTATCTTTTGTTATAGGGGTGTCAGTCATGACCCTTGTGATGGGTGACGAAAAGATATTACTTTTTCTTCTCTGCGCAGCTGAGTTAAAAATAGAACCTCCAGCTTTCTAAAGCTCATGTTTTAGTGGCAAAAAAAATAAGCAGATGTGAGGGGTTAGATATTATAGGATTGTTAAAGGTGTTAATGGAGGGGGGTAAGTGAAAAATAAGATAGTGAGTGAGTCCTGACAGTTGCATATTCAGGTAGCTGGAAGACCTTGAGTAATCCACTTAACCTCTTACTGAGGGAGAAATGCTCAGGATTTATCATGCATTGTGATGAGCTCAGCCCCATTTTCACTTCTCTCATTCCATAACCTGGCCTTTGCGTGTAAAACAGTACAATATTCTCTGCCATGATAGAATATTGGGATGTACAATTTAATTGTTTTTCTCCTTCAAATGCTCCAATTCTAGCTTTGGGGATAAGAGAAAAGAGACAGGGAGGGGAAGTAGTATCAACCCCAGCAACTCTTCCAAATTCACAGGGATTTGCTTTAGACAACATTGCCTGGCAGAGGGCTCAGAACAGCTCATTATTGCAGACAGCTTGTTTTATTTGCTGCAAGAGGCAAGTGGACCTCACTAGACTGTATGAAATCCCAGTTAGCTTGAGCCTACTACAGTGGGTTCCTTCACTCAAGTGAAGGGACCTGACCATACTGTTTATCACTGGCCCATGTCCTGGTCAGATTGTTCTGCTTCTGATAACCAGATATCCTCACAACTAGCTTGCTCTCTCTCCCTTTCTTCCTCTCTCACCCTCTATTTTTCCCTTCCTCCTTTCTTTTCCTTTTTCCTTCATCTCACAATGACTCAAAATGGCTCCTCTCAGTACTTAAACAAGTGACAACATTAAGAGCCACTCTGTTATTAGTATCCACTGCAGAGCTTGAGGAATCTGTCTCTAACTGCTATTCAAACTGGACACCCAGTAGGAGAGGGCACTGGTGAGAGAGCTTTCACTTCAGCTTGCAATTTTGAATTACAAAAGCAATTAAAGGACAGTGGGAAATTTAAATTGTTCTGTTTCTCAGGATCTCTATTTTTTTGTGTTTGTTTGCTTCACTCTCATATGAGTAGAAATGTCACTAGTGTTTTCCCATTAAATAAGATACTGGTTTTAGAACTAAAGTATTAAAACATTTGTGTGTGTGTGTGTGTGTGTGTGTGTGTGTGTAGTAGTTAAGACAGTATCCTTCAATTTTTATTTTATTTTATTGAGAAGTTTTGTCATGAATGGTTGTTAAATTTTGTCAATGGCTTCTTCCCCATCTGTAGAAATAATCATATGTGTAGGGTTTTTTTTTTTTTTTTGGTAAATATATTAATCTGGTATATGATACTAATGAATTTCTTAATACTGACCTATATTCCTGGAATAAATTCCACTCAGTCATGGTACATTATTTTCATTCTTGTACTGACTATCAGGTTTTGTATCATAAAAGTAATTAAGAAGCTTTCCTTTATTCTCTGTGCTCTGAAACAATATGTAGAACATTGGAACTATCTTATCTTTAAGGGTTTGGTAGAATCCTCATGGGAAAGCATTGGGGTCTTTTTCTTTTTTGTGGGGTTATTCTCAATGATTCTATTTCTTGTATGGAAATTGGTCTGTTTAAGCTTTCTAATTTTAATTGGGTATATTTTGGTAATATATATTTCCCTAGGAAATTATCCATTTCATCTTAATTTTCCAATTCATTTCGATAGAGAAAAATTTCTTCTGTTTCAAAAGTCATTTGCTTCTTGTCACTTCTTAATTAGTATATTTGTGCTTTATCCCTTCTTTTCTTAGACAAGTTGGATAGTGGTGATTCTGGTTTTTTTTAATGAAGTGATTTTTATTTATTAATGAGGTCTATTGTTTCCTATTCTTAACCTCTACTTTACCTTTATTGTTTCCTTCCTTGTGTTTTGTTTTGGTTTGTTTGTTCTTTTCCTAGTTTTTTAAAAAACTTGTGAACATAACCCTGATACCAAAACAAGGAAAGGATGCAACAAAAAAGAAAACTATAGACCAATATCCCTTATGAATATAGACACAAGAATTCTCAACAAAATCCTAGCCAATTGAATCCAGGTGCTTGCCGAGAAAATAATCCATCACAACCAAGTGGGCTTCATCCCAGGGATGCAGGGATGGTTTAACATTTGCAAATCTATAAATGTAATTCACCACATAAACAGAAGCGAAAACAAAGACCATATGATCCTCTAAATAGATGTAGAAAAAGCATTTGACAAAATTCAACACTCTTTTATGACAAGAATGCTCAACAAAATAGGCATAGATGGGGCTTACCTAAAAATGATACAAGCCATATATGACAAACCCACAGCCAATATCATACTGAATGGGGAAAAAGTAAAAGCATTCCCACTTAGAACTGGAACAAGACAAGGTTGTCCACTATCTCCACTTCTATTCAACATAGTGAGGGAAGTCCTTGCTACAGCAATCAGACAAGAGAGTGGAATTAAGGGCATCCAAATGGGAGCAGAACAGATCAAACTCTCACTCTTTGCCAATGACACGATATTATACCTAGAAAACCCCAAGGATTCAACCAAGAGACTCCTTGAATTGATAAATGAATTTGGTAAAGTCTCAGGATATAACATCAATACATAGAAATCAGAGGCATTCATATACGCCAACAACAGTAAAATTGAGAACCAATCAAAGACTCAATTTCCTTCAAAATAGCAATAAAGAAAATAAAGTACCTTGGAATATATTTAATTAAGGAGGTAAAAGACCTCTACAGGAAGAACTATGAAACACTGAAGAAGGAAATAGCAGAGGACATAAACAGATGGAAGAATATACCATGCTCATGGGTCGGCAGAATCAACATTGTTAAAATGTCTATACTACCCAAAGTGACGTACAGAGTCAATGTAATCCCTATCAAAATATCATCATAATTTTTCACATATATAGAAAAAATAATTATATGCTTTGTATGGAACCAGACAAGACCCCGTATAGCAAAATCAATCCTAGGCAATAAAAACAAAATACGAGGTATCAATTTACCAGACTTCAAACTATACTACAAGGCTATAGTCATTAAAACAGCTTGAGTATGGCACAAGAACAGGGACATTGACCAGTGGAACAGAACAGAGAACCTAGATATAAAACCATCCTCATATAGCCAACTAATCTTCTACAAAGCAGACAAAAGCATACACTGGGGAAAATAATCCTTATTCAATAAATGGTGCTGTGAAAATTGAATAGCCACATTAGAAGACTGAAACAAGACCCACACCTTTCACCTCACACAAAAATCAACTCATGCTGGGTAACAGACATGAACCTTAGGTGTGAAACTATTAGAATTCTAGAGGAAAATGTTGGAAATACTCTTCTAGACATTGGCCTAGGCAAAGAATTTATGAAGAAAACCCCAAAGGCAATCACGGCATCGACAAAAAATAAATGGGACCTGATCAAATTAAAATGCTTGTGCACAGCCAAAGAAACTGTCAAGAGAGCAAACAAACAACCCACAGAATGGAAGAAAATTTTCTCAAGCTACACATCTAATAAAGGGCTTATAACTAGAATCTATTTAGAACTCAGGAAAATCATCCAGAAAAAATCAAACAACCCCATCAATAAATTGGCAAAGGACATGAACAGAAACTTTTCAAAAGAAGACAGAATAATGGCCAGCAAACATATGAAAAAAATGCTCAACGTCTCTAATCATCAGGGAAATGCAAATCAAAAACTACAATGAGATATCACTTAACTCCAGTGAGAATGGCCTTTATCAAAAAGTCCCCAAACAATAAATGCTGGCATGGATGCAGAGATATAGAAACACTCCTACACTGCTGGTGGGACTGCAAACTAGTTCAACCTCTGTGGAAAGCAATATGGAGATACCTCAAAGCGATACAAATAGATCTACCATTTGATCCAGCAATTCCACTACTGGGCATCTACCCAAAAGATCAAAAGTCACTTCATGAAAAAGACATCTGCACTCGAATGTTTATAGCAGCACAATTCACAATTGCAAAGCTGTGGAAACAACCTGAGTGCCCATCAATTCATGAGTGAATTAATAAAATGTGGTATATGTATACCATGGAGTACTACTCAGCTTTACAAAACAACGGTGATATAGAACCTCTTGTATATTCCTGGATAGAGCTGGAACCCATTCTACTAAGTGAAGTATCTCAAGAGTGGAAAAACAAGCACCACATGTACTCACCAGCAAATTGGTATTAGCAGATCAACACCTAAGTAGACATATAGGAATAACATTTATTGGGTGTTGGGCAGGTGGGAGGGGGGAGGAGGGGATAGGTGTATACAAACACAACGAGTAACATGTGCAACATTTGAAGATGCACACGTTTGAAGCTCTTACTCAAGGGGTGGAGGGGGCATGGGCAATATATGTAACTTTAACACTTGTACCCCCATAATATGCTAAAACAAAAAAAATATTTTAAAAAGTGGTATATGTATACCATGGAGTACTATTCAGCTCTAAGAAACAATGGTGATATAGCACATCTTATATTTTCCTGGTTAGAGCTGGAACCCATACTACTAAGTGAAGTATCCCAAGAATGGAAAAACAAGCACCAGATATATTCTCCAGCAAACTGGTATTAACTGAGTAGCACCTAAGTGGACACATAGATACTACAGTAATAGGATATTGGGCAGGTGGGAGGGGGGAGGGGGGGCGGGTATATACATACATAATGAGTGAGATGTGCACCATCTGGGGGATGGTCATGATGGAGACTCAGACTTTTGGGGGGAGGGGGGGAAATGGGCATTTATTGAAACCTTAAAATCTGTACCCCCATAATATGCCGAAATAAAAAAAAAGTTGCAATATTTAAAAAAACTTATTAATTTTTCTGTAGTCACTGCTTTAAACAAATCCTATAGATTCTGATATGTACTGTTTTCATTGTTTTTGTCTTTATTCTTATACATTCTGCTATTTCAGTCTGTGTTTCCTCTTCACCCAGAAGTTGTTGAATAGAACGATTTTTCATTTTCAGGTACAAGTGCTAATTTGTTTGTTTGCTTATTTGTTTCTATTAGTAAGTCCCAGTTTTATTGTATTTTGATCAGATATGTTATTTATAATATTTCTACATAATGCAAATAACAGATGTTTTCCTTGTGACTTAACGATCAAATTTTGTGAATGTGTAATGGCTGCTTGAGTAGAAGTTGTATCAGGGTGTATGACTCATACACATTCATAAGATCTATCTTATTAATTACATTGCTTAAGTAAGGTATTGCCTTATTGTTTTTGTTGGTTTTACTTATCTTGCACTGAGAAGACTGTAGTAACATCTTTCATTATTACTGTTTCTACATATCTCCTTGTATATCTTATAGTTTTTGTTTTGTAAATGTGGATGCTGTGAAATTTAATGCATAATGTTCACACACATTGTGTATATATATATATATATATCTTCATTTTATATTATGTATTTTAGTACAAAAATGTCATTTTTATCATATTTAATGCTTTGGGACTTAGATTAAACTTTGCTAATGTCTGCATCCTCTATGCCTACTCTCCTTGTGTTTCCATTTGCTCAGTATACCTTTTTCATTCCTTCATTTTTGCCTTTCTAAATTTCTTAATTGTAGGTATGTCTCACATCTATGGCATATAGTTGGGTTGTGTTTTGTGAGAAAGTTAAAATATTTTTCTTTTAATAAATGAGTTTATTAGTTATTGCAGGGGGAAAAGTAGTATATTTTCCTTTCTCATTGCTAGATTCATGGCTGAGACTCCTATAAAAATACAGATTAACAAGATAAAAGTATAAAAAGTTTACTTAATATAAGTTTTACATAACACGAGAGCCTTCAAAACTCAAGACCTCCAAGACTCAGAGAAAATTATATTTTTATGAACAGTTGTGCAGAAGTATAATTGGAGGACAAAAGGGTATGATCTAATAATAATCAACTAGGGAAACATAGCAAGACCATTTTGTTCAGATTCTTCTTGGCCTCTCTATGTGACATTCCTTCCTTCTTGGTGTAGGGTAAGCTACTTGTTCCATCAGGGTCATCAAGGTAGGAGGGAGGGAGAAGGTCAGAGAGTAACTTTCCTAGGTTTTATAGCCTGCTTCAGGGAAGAAAGGGCAAGGGAAATCTAAGTTTCTAAAGCCCAATGTAAGAGAGAAGGGATGGGAGAAGATCAGAGAGAACTTCCTGCTTCCACATTTTTTTCAATTTTTTTCAGCTTAAAATACTCAGTATGCCAAGATGCCATATTTTCAGGTAGTGTTTCTTGTGCCGCATCATTATTTATTGCTAAACAAATAATTCCACAACTTAGCAGCTTAAAACAACAAACATTTTTTATGGTATAGTTTCTCTAGGTCAGAAATCAGAGAGTCCCTTAGCTGACATCTTCTGGCTCATGGTTTTCCACAGAGCTGCAATTAATTTCTTGGCCAAGCTATCATTACCTCAAGGTTCAACACTTAGAGGATTCACTCCTAAGCTCTTCAAGTTGTTGTCAAGCCTTCCTTTTTGTTGGCTAGAGATTTCAGTTTCCTATCACGTGATCCTCTCTACAGGGAAGCTCACAATATGGCATCTGGCTTCTCTCTGAACAAGTGAGCAAGACAGTGAGAGAAAGACAAAAGCCACAATCTTTTTGTAACCTAATCCTAGAAGTGACAGCTCATCACTTTTGCCGTATGCTGTTCATTAGATGTTAATCAGTAAGTTCAGCCTACACTCAAGGGGAGGGAATTACACAAAGGCTTGAATATCAGGAGGCTGGGATCTTTAGGCGCAGCTTAGTGGCTGCCTACCACAGTCCACCTTCTGGCTCTCAATGATTCACTTCCCAGCCACATGCAAAATACACTCATCTACTCTCAAGGTCCTCAAAATTCATAACCATTGCAATACCAGCTCAAAGTTCAGAATCTCATCATCTAAATCAGGTCCAGGGGTCGCTACTTGGTTGTAGTTCCTCTTGTCCTATAGACCTATAAAACTAAAGAGACAAATTATCTTCCTACCAACACGCCCAACATACAATTGTGGGACAGGCATAGAATAAACACTGTAGATATTCCTATTTAAAAGGTGGGGCAGGGAATGGGAAACTAAAAGGAATCACTGAAATCCAGCGAGGCAAATGTTAGATGTTCCTTGATTAGGCCTGGGTGCTTCGTTCCACATGACTAGCTTTTGGTTCAGCCCTCTGGGTCAACATTTGCTACTGAGTGGTTTCCTTAGTCTGCTACCTACTAGTAAAATTTTGGAGATCCAAGAACCTCTTTTTATTTTATTTTCTCTCTGTCTTTTTCAGTCCATGCTAGCAATGTTTTTGCTGATATAGTTTTATCAATAACTTTTTTATACTTCCATAAATTTATATGAAAATATCACATTAGCACTAAAGTCAATAACTTTTTGAGTCTCCTGCAAATTTCATTGGGGTTTACTCCATTAAAGAAAAGCCACACCTACAAAACCTCTTTAAGATAAATCTTTCTCTACCTTGTGCAGGAGCCCATAGGGCTGTGGGACAACACCTTTAAGCTTTTGATTTAAAGAATATATTTAAAAGTACCCATAAACTCTTTAAAAGGCCTTTAGTGTGACTGAATATAACTTTGAGGATCTAAATAGAATTTTTGATATTTCTTAAGTTTTAATAAGTGATTTTACAGTTACACTCTTTATGTTTAGACAGGATTTTCCTGGAAGTGCCCTGGATTTGATCTTTCTTCAAAAGCCATTTCTTCTTTTCCTTTTTACTATTTTTTTATTTCAGCATATTACAGGGTTACACATGTTTAGGTTACATATATTGCCTTTGGCCCACCCAAGTCAGAGCTTCAAGTGTGTCCATCCCCCAAACAGCGTGAACCATACCCATTTGGTGTGAATATAACCATCCTCTCCTCCCTCTCCCACCTACCCAACACCCAATGAATGCTATTGCTATATGTGCGCTTAAATGTTGATCAGTTAATACCAATTTGTTGGTGAGTACATGTGGTGCTCATTTCTCCATTCTTGTGATACTTCACTTAGTAGAATGGGCTCCAGCTCCATCTAAGATAATACAAGAGGTGCTGGATCCACCATTGTTTTTGTGTCTGAGTAGAACTCCATGAGATGTATATATATATATATATATATATATATATATATATATATATATATACACACACACACACACCACATTATAGTTTTTAACATTATTCACCATTTAGAGAGGCTGAGAAGTTTCAAAGCCGTAAGTCCTGGTTCGTTTTTTATTAAACTATCCTTCCCTCAATTTTTCTCTCCCCCTCACATTTTATTATAAATAGTATGAAGAAACCAGGTGGCACCTTCAATACTTTTCTTAGAAATAGTCATAGCTAGATCACCCAGTGATTATTAGGCATATTTTGTACTTTCCACATAACTGTAGGTAACAACTACATTCATTCTGCCAACACATTGTAAGAATTCCCTTCCTTTGAGATTCCAATAACATTTTTCTCACTTTCCCTTAAGCCCTCATTAGTATCTTCCTCAAAGTCCAAATTTTAATTTGTTCAAAGCACTTTAAACATTTACTAATGCTGTCTTCAAAATTCATGCCCAGTTCCAATGTCATGCCCTCATTTTTAGTTATTTGTTATGGCAGTCTAAGACTTCCAGGTACCAAAATATGTACTCATTATCTATTGCTATGTAGTAACTCACCCCAAAACTTAGGGGCTTAAAAACCATAGACATTTTTATCCTGCAGTTTTTGAGGGACAAGAATCCTGGCATGGACTAGCTGGGAGCCTCTAGCTCAGGATCTTCCACATGGCTATAATCAATTTATGGATGGGTTTAACTGACTATGATAGGCAGGCTCTAATGATATGAATATTATTCTTACCTTTTCTGTCATTCATTTTCACTACTTTCTCTCTGATCTGTTTTACTTCTTTCTTTGTCTTCTTTTCATTATCTGGGTTGTTTTCTTGTCTTTTTTCTATGGCCCTTATTAAATTTCACTTATTAAATTTATTATCCCTTGGGTACCTTATAATCGATGATTTTTTTCCTGAATTAAGACAACTCCTTTTTCATATCTCCCTAGTTTTTGACCATTTCTTTTCTTAGTTTTTTAATTTCTTACAAGGTGGTTTTTCATATCCTCAACTATGGTTAATTATATTTAATTCTTATAGTTTTCTTCTGCTTTGTGGTTGTTTTTCACAGAGACTTTTCTTAATATGTTTGAAATTTCCTCATTTGTGTGAAAGTTTGTTTTCTGATTTTTTTAGCATAGTTCTATATGGATTTGCTGATTTCATTTTGTTCATTTTTATGGCATTGGGATGTTTCACAAGATTCCTAGTTTAGTGATGCCCTTTCTCTTTACATAACATCTAGACATTATAAACAGATTTGTTTATTTGTTTAGGTGGGGGTGGAAAGGACTCTGTGGCCTCTGGTTTTATGATTCTCTTTTGTTCTTTAGGACCCTATATTTTCCCCTTCCGTTTCTTTTTCTTTGATCATCTGATTGCCAAGGGGAGTTTCTTTCTTTTTTATTGACTTTTTCTCTTTCAGAATCTACATGTTTCAAATATTGCTCCTTTAAATCATAGGTACTTTAAAATCCCTTCCCTGTGATACAGGCTCTTATTTAGTCAGATGGTTTTTTAAAATATTCAGACTTAGAGTAGACTTAATCTTTCTGAATCTTATCTTGATTCAATTGTAGGCCCCCTCCTTAGCTTCCTTTTCTGTCTTCCCCATATTTTTCTCTTTTTGCCTTGTAGCTAGAAAGGGTCGAGTTGAGGTAGTAGCATGAGAGATTACACTGGTATTTGGTGATTTTAAGTTTTTATTTACCTACAATTACTTTGAAGTTTTAGCATTCTATGTCTTCAAGTTGTGCTGAGGGTTTGGTTTTTGTATAAATTGACATTTACCATCTTGTTATTTGATGTTGTTTTAGGAAGATATAGTGGAAGACTGGCAGCTTGGTAACTACCACTGCCTTCAGCTACCTAGCAGTTCTCCTTTTAATTCTTTTTAACACTTCTAATTTTCAAATTTGTTAAATTGGAAGTTTTGAGGGAGCAGGGACCATGTCTATCTTGTTCTGATCTATCCCGTTTCCCTAATACTGTTGCTATTACTATAGAGTGGAAAGAGTACTGGGCTTCAGTTAGCATAATGAATACTAGATTCTGAAGACTTGTGTTTAGATACTTAGCCTATTTGGGCCTTAAATTATGTATCTATAACCAAAGATCTCACAGAGTTGTTAAGTATAAAAATACCTGACAATAGTTATTGTACTGTCTATGTTTAACTTACCCTTATCCAATACACACACACATTAAACTCTTCATATATAACATATATGGTTTTTTCTAGCTCATGCAATTCCAAGCATTTGGTAATTACACTAAAAGCCTTTTTATATGTAAATTTTTATAACTAATCTGTCATTCTTTTCTTGTAAATACAAGTGTCCCATGTCCCATTTCTTAAGATTTGGCTTTTGAAAACTACTCTTGCATATTCTTAATTTTATAAGAAATGTAGAACACAAATTAAAATGTCAGTGCATATTTTATTTTTCGTGTGGGTAGGCAGCCTATATTCATAGTTTATGTTAATGCAAAAAGCTAGTACATTGAAAGCCTACTTTTACCTTGAAAGTATTAGAAATTATAATAATCCTATTACTAATAGTAATAACAATAACATATATTAAGAGTTCTCTATATGCCAGTCATCACTTTAAATACTTTCAAGTTAAGCTCGTTTAATTCTTCAACAAAATAAAAAGTGAAACATAGATAAATAAATAAAAAGATACAAATATCAATTATGTTTCTCTACAGTTGCTATGAACATTCTAAAAATATAATTAAGAAAGCCATACCATTTAAAATAGAAATAAAAAGAATAAAAAAATATGGAAGATATTTTTCAAAAGTGCCCTAATTTTAAACTGAAAAATATAAACTATAATGAAGACATAAACACAATTTAAAAAATAATCCTTACAACAATACAATGAGGTAGATATTAGTGTTTTTATCCTCATTATATAAATAAGCAAACTAAGTTAAGTAACTTGCAAGAGGTCACTCAGTTAGTAAATGGTGCAGCCAGTGTTTGAAGAAGATGCCATGTGCTAATTAGGCAATTGGCAAAATGTTATTTATTCAGGTAGACTCTTCTTTAACACCTATTTAGTAAGCTAAAAGTTTCTAAGAAAAAGTAAATCTCGAGAAAATATGATTGCTTAAAAATACTTTTAAAGAGGCTTGAAATCTTCTGTCCCCTGGACAGAGTAGGGTTCTAAACTGCAAAGGGAGGATGAATGCACAAAGGAAGAGAATTAGAGGAGAGAGAAGAAGGGTAGAGCTTGGTACAAGCTGGGAGAACTCCAACCTTAGATAATAGTTGAATTTTTGAATGATTCCAACCTCAAGGAATAGTACAGCCTTTTTGACTGTGAAGACTGAAATGCGTAGCTTCAGGGTAGTCAATTAAGATGCTCTTGTTCTTCACAGCAGTTCTCTTTGGGATTCTTTGACTTGGAAAACAAATGAAGCAAAATGAAGTTAATGATTCTTTCAAGTCTTTCCATCAAAAGCTCCCAAATTATATCCATTGTATCAGTGAAAAGTGCTCTAGTAGGAAAATAAGTTGCTTTGGGACACAGTGATAGAGGAAGGGAAGAAGAAGGAGAAGCACAAGCTAAACAAGATTCTAATGGTGGCACAAAGTTGCTAGCTTCAGTCACAGAAACTGAAGGGACTAGTATTTAGAGGGGACATAATCACTTAAATTCCAACCCTATGTCCCAAGATTTCCTCTTTAGAATTCAGATGTGATCAGAGCATACACAGCAACAACCATACTATCCACATTTAGAAACCAATGTTCCATCTACAACCATACTACCCTGAATGTGCCTGATGTCGTCTGATTGCAGAAGCCAAGCAAGGTCAGGCCTGGTTAGTAGATGGGAGAAACCAGTGTTTCATCCACATTATCAGATTTGGAAAAATTGATAGAGAGTCTAGACATCCATTAGAATGTTGGTCATATTTAACCTTTGTGATATTGGTGATAATCAGTAATGAAATCCCTGGCTATCTTCTGACTTTATCCAAGTGGTTCACCTTATAATTTTCTCAAAGATTATCATTTAGGTACCAAATCCCAGACTGAGCTAGGAACATGATTACTAAGAAAAAATAAACCTCAAGCATATTAAATTACTTAAAAATACACACAAGAGACTGGAAATTTTCTATTCCCTAGAAAGATAGAGATCTGTACTGCCTTTGTCAGCTGAATATTAACCAAGACATGTACAATTTAAACCTTTGACCTTAGCTTAACTTGCTGCTCTTACTCTGAATTTTCTTGGCCATACTAACATCCATCTCAGTCATTGAAAAATCATAAAGACATGTTAAGAAGTTAACCTGAATATCATCAAAATCTTATAAAAATGAACAGAATATCTAACAAGTATGTTTATGCATTAGAATGAGAAATTGAAAATGTCTTTTCCCAGGCATACTGAACACCACATTTCAGAAGTGATCATGGAAAAGAGGGTAAGAAAAGATTTGTAGAAATTATTCTAAATGAGGCAAACAGAGAGGCAGACATGCCCATCTTTTGACATGTCTTTGAGTAGTGAGATAGGAAAGTTATATGTTTCCTTTTCTCACTCTACCCCAAATCATTAATTGAACTCTGTGATTTGGAGTCAAAACCTTTGATTAGTGACAGACTAGTCACATATCACTTCCTAAGCACACTTAGAACTGCTTGTAAATGACAAATCTTTCTGATGGCAACCAGAAGCCAGTTGAAGCTCTCTTCTCCCCTACTTGAGGTCATCAAGGCATGCATGTTTGCTAAATCTCCAGTGGCTATCAGATTTATGAAGGTTCTGTTAGCCCAGCTTACCTCCCAGGTTGGAGAAGAGAAGAAGAAAGAAAAGGTTTGAATGCTCATAAGATACCTCTTTAATCTGTAAAGAAGGTTAATTGGATTTGGGAGGGTTAAAATACCCAGAAAATGAACAAGAATGAAGTTGGAAAACAGTAGTCATTTCACAGGTTTCATATGGTGCTTATGTTTGAGATGATTCTTTTTCAGTAGTCTTGAGACAGCTGGATATTTGACTCATTCCTTCTGTCCTTTTGTCCTGATTTTTAGAGAATATTTGTTTACAGCCAAACTTAGAAGAGCAGACTGTGGTACAGACATAAGACCAATTTCTGTGCAATATCTCTGAATGGAAAACTTAAATTCCCCAGTCAGAAAATAAGTATTCACTGAGGAAGAAATCTTGTAGCAAAGAAGTGAAGAGAAACTCAATCCATACCCAGAATTTGGTAAAGGTCACTTCAGGATGATGATGGGAGAAAGGAAGCTGTGTATTTTTGAACCAAATTAATACACAAATCTATAAAACATGCAGGTTGACTTCAAGATGAATACATTATCCTTCTTCCAACCAAATTATAGTTTTTAACTCCTCAGAAGGAGTGCCTTTCTGAGTGCTGACACTAAGGAAGCCTAACCCCTGGTGGGTTGTCCCTGACAGGTATAAATGTTACCTTTTAGCATCTATTGTCCACTGATGACAAAAGGAAACCAATTAAGGATAATTTTGTGGATCTTAGAGTTAAAGTCCCCACAGTGGCCTTAGAATTGCTTGTGGGTTTGGAATAGTGTCAACTCTGTGTTGGATCTGGGCGATGATCCTGCACTCATATAAATTCTAGAGTTTATGGTGAAATAATAGAGTCACGACTGGTGGGAAGCATATTTTTCTGTTTTGAAGAATGAAGTCCCTGCAGATATATAGTGAATGCATCAGTGTTCACTGCCATTGTGAATTCTCTTAAAATCTCCTCCTAAATTCACAGTGTCTCCCAAAGCATTTCAAGTTTGTGGCATTTTCTATTATTCTTAAATGTGATGTTTTCATGGTTTATTTACTTAAAGTCTCATTGTGCATATTGAAGAAATTTCTTGTCATGGTGTTTCAGTGATATCATTAGTTTCTCTGTATGAATAAATGCTCCCAGATGGCTTCATGTCAGCCACATACAAAATATCCCACTGTCCATTTCTCTGAATGGCAAAATTGATTTTATTTTTTATAGCATTTCTATTCTTACTGTTCCATGGAAGTCTGCCAGCTAAGCAATTAACTGGTATTGAATAATAACTTATTTACTCTCATTTGCTTACTATATAAGGCACACATTATTGTTTTGTGGCCAGCACTGGTCTGGCCATTAGTCTTGAGTCCAGCAGGTGCCCATAAACAATACCTGGTACCTAGTAGATGTCCAGTTAAAATTTACTAGATGAATTAATGAATGGATTGATCTCATATGTACACAGTTTACTCTATTGTTTGGATCTTAGGCTTGTGTTGATGCACACAGTGGAAGGCTATTTATAGGAAAAACAAACTGTTTTTCTTCCTTTATACTCTCACAACACTTCTGGTTACCAAAATGTATGGGAGTTATTCTCACACTAACAAACTTTCTGACACCAGCTATGTGTGCTACAATTTAGTTTACTTCTGACACTAACCAAAGTTAGTGCAGACTCCACAGATTAAGGGCTCAGTCCTGGAAGACTATCCCCATCTTCAGATGCCAATTGCAAGTAGTAGGTTCCCAGGTTACTCACAAATTCTGTCTGGTTTGACTACAAATCAGAGGCTCCCATGACCCCCTTCTTAGGTTCAATAATTTACTAGAGTAGCTCAAAGAACTCAGAAAAACACTTTTTTATGCTTACCCATTTATTGCAAAGGATATTACAAAGAATCTATATGAATAGACAGATGAAGAGGTACACACGGTAAGGTTCAGAAGGGTCCCAAACACAAAAACCTCTATCCTTATATAATTGGGGTGCATCATCCTCCTGGCACATGGATGTGTTCTTTAATTTAGAAGCTCTCCAAACCTCATAGATGAGGGATTTTTATGGAGGTTTCATCATGAGGCATGATTGAATATTAACTCAATTTCCAGCCCCTCTCCCCTTCTCAGAGGAATGGGGGGTAGAGATGAAATTTTCAAGTTTCTAATCATGACTGGATCTTCTTGGTGTCTAGCCCTCGCCCAAGAACAAGAGTGACCTCATTAACACAAAAGATACTCCTATCATCCAGGAAATTTCAAGGGATTAGGAGTTCTGTCAAGAACTGGGGTCAAAGACCAAATATTAAAAGATGCACCTAGCACTCCTATTTTATAGAAGTTTACTGATGATTGTTTAGGAGTTCTGTGACAGGAACCAGGTATAAAGACATATATATATATATATATATATATATATATATATATATATATATATTTCTTATTAGACATCATGATATCACAAAGGTCAATTTCAACAAGTATTCCAGTGGATCCCTTTGGGAAATTTGTCAGTGTGGAAGACCTAGACATAGGTCTTGTTCCAACTTTAATAGAGCATAGATGACCCTAACTGATTTAATTGACTGGCATAAAAATGAAGCTTTAGAAATGAAATCTGATACTCACTCTTTGAGTTTAGAGCTGTAGTGCAACCCCTTAAATTTTGTACTGTACTGATGGGTATGGGTAAGAATTCTCATCACCACTTCCTCAGGGCACTGATGCTTGCATTATTTCTATGGGTAAGTAGACTATTAAAAATTGCATATTTGTTGAGCATTTTGTTGTGACTATGTTCCTTTTCAGACAGGTAGTTTCTCTGGAAGTGTTACATGTGTATAATCCTCTTCATGAATTACAAACAATTACTGGTTCCCATGCTTGAACAGTTTTATCTGCTTTGGTCCAATTAAGTTTGGTAGGATAAATATTTGAGAGGGTGAAGTGTGTGATTTCACAGGTAAATCTGTGAACATTGTGTCTTACAGAGGTTCATTGTGTACAAACTGCTTTACATGTTAACAGCATTCAAAGTGCTTGCCTGAGCCTTTATCAAATAGGCTAAACATTACTGTATTAAGCCCGCTAACCTATTTTTTTAGAAGTTTACTGCCCAATTGTTTCTAAAGAATGCATTTGCAAGAAAGAGATAACCACATTGACTTCCTCAAAGGGTATCACATATTTAGAAACAGTCAACCCAAAAGCCCATATTGAGAATTTTATACTTAGATACTAGCTGTTTTTGATTTTTAATTCATAGTTACTCACTGAATGAATTTTTGCAACAGGGATGGAAGAGGACTTCATTTGCTTACATATTATCTATATATTAGTATTACTTTTACTTTGCAATTAGGAAGATAAATGCTTTTCTTTTCTTTTTTTTTTTTTTACTAAAATCAGCTAACTTTGCCCCTTTTATCTGCTCTAGAATGAACATCATTTACCAAGTATTACAAAAGATTAATGTTTTATTTTATTTTATTTTATTTATTTTTGAGACAGGCTCTCGCTCTGTCACCTGGGTTAGAGTACAGTGCCATCATCATAGTTCACTGCAAACTCAAAGTCTTGGGCTCAAGCAATCCTCCTGCCTCAGTCTCCTGAGTAGCTGGGATTACAAGGATGTGCCCCTACACTGGCTAATTTTTTAAAATTTTTTGTAGAGATAGGACCTTGCTATTTTGCTCAGGCTGGTCTTGAACTCCTGGCCTCAAGCAGTTCTCCTGCCTCAGCCTCCCAAAGTGCTGGTATTACAGCCTCCCAAAGTGCTGGCATTACAGCCTCCCAAAGTGCTGGTATTACAAAGCCGTTGTACCTGGCCTTAATGTTATATTTTAATATCATTGTGAAATGAGATCATATTTTTGAAACATTTCATGTACTTTCACATTCTACAGCTAGGGTCTAAATATTTTCTGCCTATCCGAGCACTGTGTTTCAGCATTTCAGAGGAAGAATAGATACACCCACCAGGAGAACTCTTATCATTTCTCAGCATCAGGGATCAAATTAAATTTTTATTTGCATGCCTAGGAAAACAATAGCATCCCTAGGAAAATCAGGCTTTGGGGAGAGGGAGGAATTTTTATAAATTCCTTTAGCATATCAATGACACAACATGGAAAGTTCTTAGTAGATATATCTAGTGTTCACCAATACCCTACTGAGCTTCTTGAAGTTAATGAGGCTGTGCATCTAATACTGACTAATGAACCATAAAATGAAGTAATGAGTGTCTTTTCTGGTCTGACAATGAAATTCTGCCATTCAATCTTTCCTTTCAGTGGTGAGCCTGGAGTGGTGCATTAAAATAGTGGAGCTTCAAGATTGAAGCAGCCTGTATTCCTGGGTCATCTCATGGAAGACAGTTGCACTGATGGCTCATCTGATCTACAATAAACTTTGTGTTCAGGAAATAAACTTCATGTGTTAATGCCCCAAGATTTGGGGGGTTGTTCATTATCACATTATAACTTAATTCTGTTTTGACTAAAACAGGCTCAGATTTTTATATTAATATTTCTTCCATGAACTTAAGAAAATACTTTTGTTTTATGAAGGCCAGGACATGAGTTCTCCAGGACAGGAGGAGGGAAAGGCACTGAGTCCACTCCTACTGAATAGAGGAATTATAGGACAAAGAAGGGGGCAAAAGCCTGTCAAGGAAGGCAGGTGCAATCAAGAAAGGCAGGTGCAATGGTCTGAATATTTGTATTCCCACAAAGTTCATATGTTGAAAACTAATCTTCAATACAATAGTATTAATAGGAGGGGCCTTTGGGTTCCCTCATGAATGGTATTAGAGCCTTTATAAAAGAGCCTTGAGGAAGTCTATTTGCTCCTTTCTCCATGTAAGGATGCAGCAAGAAGGTGCCATCTTTGAGGCAGAGAGAGAATGCTCACCTGACACTGAATCTGCTTTTGTCTTGATCTTGGACTTCCCAGCCTCCAGAAGTGTGAGCAATAAATTTCTGTTGCTTGTAAATTACCTAGTCTAAGGCATTTTGTTCTAGCAGCCAAAATGGACAACAGGCATTGGTGAGGGCTTTTGTTTTACCATCTCTCAGTGTTGATTATGGTAGAGTCGAAGTGTAGATATTTAGATTCCCCCAAAGCCTCTTTGTCAATTTTATTTCCCATTTCTCATTGTCTATGTTTAATTTTATCATTCAACAGTTTAAATTTACTCCTCCTCTGTCTTGGAATTTTTATTGTTGATCTTATGCAATCTGATTTTACTTCTCTTTTAGTTTTAGGGTCACAAACACTCATTTAGTATTCATTTTAGAGTCAGTATCTAATGGAATAGAAGCATTGCCTTACAAAACTAGCTTCATAAAATGATTTACTTGGATAAAGCACAGTCAGTGTGTGTTCAAACTCTCTGATCACTGAAACGAGTCACTTTACTTTCTATTCAAGCTTTAGTATTTCTGACCAAGAAAACACTCCATTTTCCTTTCCTCTGAATACATTTGGAAAATGTTCTACTGTGTCAGCAAATTCCACTGCATTATTCATATTCTCAATGTTTCTTAGGCAATATTTGCTCTTCTATTATTTTGAAGCTTTCCCAGAATGGCTTATATTTGCTGTTTATTTAATTGCCTTTGATTTGACCTTTACTGTTTTGTTAATGCACTTAACAAGGGGACTTCAAAAAGTTCATGGAAAAGTGGAATTAAAAGATAAAATAGAAAATATAAATTTTATTTCTCAATATAAGCTTCATCAAGTTCAAAACACATTTATAAGTGAGATGCCAGCCATTTATTCCATCCCTAAATAATAGAGGGTCCCAGGAATTTAACCATGTCAATACCACCTTTTTTACATTATTAATTGAAGAAAAATTGGTGCTATTTAAAGATTTTTTTAAGATTAAAAAAGAAAAAGAAGTCAGAAGGAGCCAAATTAGGACTGTAAGGTACATATTTAATGATTTTCCATCTAAAATTTCACAAACTTGCCCTTGTTTGATGATAGGAATGAATAGGAGTATTGTTGTGGCAGAGAATGACTTTGTGGTGAAGGTTTCCTGGGTGTTTTTCTGCTAAAGTTTTGCTAACTTTCTCAAAACATGCTCATTCATAATAAGCAGGTGTTATCATTCTTTGGCTCTCCAGAAAGTCAACAAGTGAAAAGTCTTGAACATCCCAAAAGCCTGTTGCCATGACCTTTCCTCTTGATTGGTCTGCTTTTGCTTTCACTGGACCACTTCCTCTTCTTGGTAGCCATTGCTTTAATTATTCTTTGTCTTAAGGATCATACTGGTAAAGCAATGTTTCATCTCCTTTTACAATTATTTGAAGAATTGCTTCAGGATCTTGATTCCAGTTGTTTAAAATTTCCATTGAAAACTCTGCATTGTCCCCATACAATTTTTGTAAAGCATCAATAATGCCAACATTCTTCCACTCAAGCTTCATCCTAAGTTTGATGTTTGTTCTTGCTTCAATTTTAGCAGAATTCATGTTGCTTCAATAGGGACTCTTTTCAAACAGATGTCTTATCCTTTTTAATGCCTCAAAGTAGATCCTTTTCAGACAGCTTATAACAAGTTAGTATGAGCTTTTTTAGTGAAAAATTTTGAAATCCCTGCACAGTTTTTTTATAATACGCATTTTCCATGAGCTTTTTGAAGACTCCTCATATTAGCACAGGCTTGTGGGTTGCTTACTTTTGGTATCTAAACTAAGTTTTGATTAAGCCTGTCATTCCCGTCTACATCTCATAGAAGTCAAAGCTTTACTTCCTCTAATTATAGGTTCAGTTTTTTAACCAGTTGTCATACATCTTCTTTACTTATCACCTTCTAAGCTTGAAGTAAATTTGCTGATAATTACTTTATCCTGAATTGCAATACAAACTCTTTGATCTCATTTAATAATGTTTCATTTTAGCTATCAGTATATACCTTTAATATAATCTTGTATAAATCAGTGCAGAGCTAGATTGTTATCAGTACACAAAGATGAAATCTGAACACTAAAAGATTTTCTTCTCTCTGGCTCTATTCTCAAAAGGTAGTGTTATTTCTAAAACTTAATAGATGAAAATAAACACCTGTAGATGTAAGTTAAAATATGATTGATATGAATATGGCTGAGAAGATTTGGAAAATATTTAAGTCCAGATGACTAGGGTGCCTCTTCAGGGAGGTAAGGTTGGAATGTTTTTGTAACCTAAAAATTGGAAATGTGATCAATTGCATTGTTTCCAACCTGAATAAATAGGGGAAGCTGGACCTAGAAAGGAGGAGTAAAAATTTTGTTCAAAAAGGGTGACACACTGAGCCAGAGGGACAGTCTTATAATATCATCAACAAATAGATTCTGATGTATTTTGCCCGCCCCACTAGAATATATTTATCCATTGCCAGAACTATCTTGTTCCTTTGCCTCTAAGTTTATGCTGACTATGCAAAATTTAAATTACTGTTTTGATTTCTCAGAGACCTTGATACAGAATAGGAGATGCACTGTACCATGGAGATGAGTATTTGAGTTATGGATAAAGTAACCATATGTTCTGTTTTGTCCAGGATAGTCACAGTTTGTACATCTTGCCCCAGATTCATTATTAATAATGTCTCCTTTTCTTTCTTTTTTTTAAACTTCAGAATATTATGGAAGTACAAATATTTTGCTTAAATTGCTTTAGCACTGCTTGAGTCAAATTTATAAGTGTGCCCATCCCCCAGATAGTTTGCATAGTACCCGTTCGGTGTGAATTTACCCATCCTCTCCTCCCCTTTCCCAACTGCTTGGTTTCTGATGCATATTATTTCCATATGTGTACATAAGTGTTGACTGATTAGTATCAATTTAATGGTAAGTACATATGGTGTTTGTTTTTCCATTCTTGTGATACTTCACTTAGAAGAATGCCTCCAGTCCCATACAGGTTAATACAAGAGGTATTAGTTCACCATTTTTTTTATAGCTGAGTAGTACTCCATGATATACACATACCACATTTATTTTTTTTACCATCTTTTAAATTGTCACAAGAGATTAGAATTTTAAGATGTGGGTATTCTTAAAATTAATTGTGGCTCTTGTGAAGGGCCTCAAAGATGTTTGGAATCACTAGGAATAGGATACTATGGTTAGCGCAGGATGCTTGGGGAGTGAAGACTATTATAATTTCATTTCAAAGAATTTCCATGTAGGTGATGGCAGCAATGAGAATAAAATGTACAGTTAGCAAAAACTATAAAACAGCTGATAAAGATGTTAACAGCCTGAAAATATCTGTGCCATCATTAATATGTGGTTGCCTAAGGTATAGACTATTGTCTTGATAATACTTAGAAATTACCATTGTAGAATTCATAAGAATTAATATGTTCATCAATTCCCAAGGACAAATAGGACTGAGCCGCAAGCAGGAGTGGACCTGACCAGGTATTTGTTGTCTATTGCTGTCAATGGTTATGATAATCTTTGCCTTACAGGTATATATGAGCAATAAGTTAATATTTCTGGCAATTAACATGTAGATCTGTTCTTGAGGGCTTGTCGCAATTGATCATAACATGGAACAAAATAAGACTGCTATAGACCTACCCTTTGAGTTACGTTATCTTCAAAGTGCAAATTCGTTATTGTAGAGGCATTTTTAAAAGTTCTGTTTGTGACTATCCTCAGTATATAGGGTAGAAAAATAGTGAAAGAGATAGCATTGTAAATATTAGGAATTGTTGCCTCAGATGTTTTTCAACTCATAATAATAGGGATCAAAATTTGCTTATGAGATGCCTTTATTCTTTTAACGGTTAGCAATTTTTTGGTCTTAGATGTTTGATTTGCCCTGAATTATTTGGTGCTATGCATTTAAAGAATATTCATTAAATACAAAGCTACAAAGGGGTTTTCCTCCAAAATATTCTCAAATGTAAACTAAGTACTTCTTTCCTTCTTTAGTTACAGTGTGGTGATTCCTCTTAACTCCTGGAAACATAGATGATGGTGATGATGATATGATTATCATGACCTAGGATTTTAAATGATGGGAGAAGGGGGATCGATTGTTAGTCTCAAAGGGTCAGTCTAAGAGATAGAGTAAGTCTAAATCTCCTTTCACTCCTCATGTGAACTTCTATTTGTTCTATTTGATAATAGTGAATTGGACTTCTAACCCCATGTCTACTGTCATACCAATGCATGCTATTAATCCTGAGGAAGCAGAGTGAAGAATCTGAAACTTAGAATGTTCTTCTGTAGGTAAGATAGTTACATCTACTTCATATGATCTGGATTGCATCAACTAGATTGTCTGTGATCTCTCTCTTTTTCCTTTTCTTTTTTATTTGACCAAAGACACTATTATTTTAAGCCTGAAAAACTCATTCTAAATAATATAAGCATAATCCATAGCTCATATTAACAGTGATGGCTCCTGTTGGTGCTAGAGGTTCCATTTATCTTAAAGTTCAACTCTTGTTGAATTTATTTATTTATTTATTTCTGAACAAACAAAGGATTTTTATTTTTAGTAAAAATCAACTTTAAAACTGTTTTGTGAAATAGTTATTATTTCTAATTTTAAAATTTATATATTCATATGGCAAAATATTAATATATTATAAAATCTATGATTAAGGTGAAACTATCAATATAAAAACTATATAGAGATGTAGTTGGTTAGTCTCTATATCCAGAAATCCCAAGAGACTTTAAAATTTCTAAAATTAATTTTAAAAATTGGTAAAACCCTGGATACAAATATACATGTATAAAATAATCAATATCTTTTATTTACATTGGCAATAACCATTTTAATGTGGAAATTACCTAATAATATGTTCAGTTAGAAAAATATAGAAACTATATTAAAATATTTATAAAAATCATATTAAAGAATGTAAGACAACACTTAAAGGGAAGATACATACTTTATTCATTTTATATAAAAATGTAAATCATCCTTTAATTAATGAACATCATTGAAATTCTAGTTAGCATCCTTTCATTTATTTATTTATTCTGGAGACATATTCTCACTCTGTTGCCCCAGGTAGAGTCCAGTGGCATCATCATAGCTCACTGCAACCTTAAACTCCTGGGCTCAAGAGATTCTCCTGCCTCAGCCCCTCAGGTAGCTGGGACCACAGGCACATGCCATGACGCCTTGAAAATTTTTCTGTTTTTAGTAGAGACAGCTCTTACTCTTGGTCAGGCTGGTCTCAAACCCCTGAGCTCAAGCAATCTTCCTGCCTTGGCCTCCCAGGATGCTAAGATTATAGACGTGAGCCACTGTGCCTGGTCTGCTTAGCATCTTTTTCACGTGAATTGGATAAAAATTATTTTACAAATTATTTGCAAGAACGATAGCCAAAGATTTGTCAAGCAAATTATTCAAAATAAAAATAGTGGCTATGGGAACTTGCCTTACCAGATATCTATAAAGGTATAATACTCAAAATAGTATTGAAATTACCCAGAAATCAACAAACAGATTAGTGACATAGAATAAAAAGTCCAGAAATGGATCCAAATGAATGTAAAGACTTTATATACAACAATGGTTTTATTCTAAAGTTAGTAAAAACTGGAAAGTTTATTTAAGTAAAAGTGCTTGCATAACTGACTTTCCATCTGGAGGGAAAAGGCTAGGTCCTTATCTTATACCATATATAAAAATTAACTCCAGCTGAAATTAGAATTTAAATTAAAAAAATACAAATATGAAAACTGGAAGAGTATTTGCATAATCTCATAGTGAGGATGAGAACCATCATCCTAAAGAAGACAAAATTTGGGAGTTATAATGGAAAAATGAGAATATTTGAAAACATCATAAAGCAAAAACAAAAAGGAAAAAGAAAATTATAACAAAAGACACTGTAATGCAGCCTAAAAAAGGCAAATTAAACCAAGATTAAACATAACTCTACTCATCAGAATGCCAAAACAACAACTATTTAGGACTTTAAATGTAAAAACCTTCAGACTTTAATTGAACCATTGGCTCTTCCTGGGTCTCAAACCTGCCATCATTTAGACTGGAACTACATTATCAGCTCTCCTGGGGCTCCAGCTTGCTGACTGAAGATCTTGGGACTTGTCAGTCTCCATAATCACATGAGCCAATCCCTCATAATAAATCCCTTTCTCTCTATATATACATTCTATTGGTTCTGTATCTCTGGAGAAGCCAGACTATTATATAAGCTGTGAAATATTATGCAGCTATTAAAAAGAATAAGGTAGAGCCGTGTTGATTTGAAGATGTCCATGAGCTGTAATATAATGCATATGGTACTAGTGTTAAATAAAATAATTAAAAAATATGTGTGTGTACATATGCACTCATGCATTCTTATATTTGATTGGGCAGGGTAAAAAAATGTGAATGGACTCACACCAGACTATGTACATTAGTTCCTAGGCTAATGAGGGAGCAGGAGAATGGAAGGGAGTAGAGATATTATTACATTTTTTACTTGAATGTTTGTAGTAGTTCACTGATTGTGGTGTATTTTGTTAATTTTCCAATTTTTGAAGAATTTTTTAGTTGAAATTCACATAACATAAAACTCAGCATTTAAAAGTTTACAATTTCTTTTTTTTTAATTTTTTATACTTTTTTCATGGATGAGGTTTTGGGGCCCCAAGAGAGGGGAGGCCCCAGAAGTTGTCCTAAAAGTTTACAATTAATTTTTAGCATGTTCACAATGTTGTACAACCATCACCAGTATCCAATTCCAAAACATTTGCATTTTCACTGAAAAAAACCCTGTGTCCCTGCAAAATTTATATGTTGAAGTCTTAACCCTCAGTATAACTCAAGCTTTGACTATATTTAGAGATAGTACCTTTAAAGAGGCAATTAAGGTCATATGAGTGAGCCATATTCCAATCTGTCTGGTGCCCCTATATGAAGAGGGAGACACCACAGGCAAGGTGCACAGAGGAAAGGTCATGTGAGGACACAGAGTGAGGTGGCCAACTGCATGCCAAGGAGAGAAGGCTCAGGAGAAACCATGACAGCACCTGGATATCAGATTTCCAGCTTTCAGAACTGTGAGAAAATAAATTTCTGTTTTAAGTCTGTGGTCCTCTACTCCTGGGCCGTGGAACGGGAGTGGTCCCCAGCCTGTTAGGGACCCAGCTGCAGAGCTATGCTACCCACCCAACCCCAATCTGTCGAAAAATTGTCTTCTCTGAAACCGTTCTCTGGTGTCAAAAAGGTTGGGGGCTGCTGGCTTAAGCCACTCAAATCTATGGCTATTTTGTTACAGTAGCCCATGCAGGTTAATACAATACCTAAGAGAGTGTAATTTCTGGGTGATATTTTTGAGCCAAACTGTTTTCCACAGCTGGTGTAACCTTTTACATTTCTACCAGCAATGAGGGTTCTAATTTCTCCGCATCCTCACCAATACTTGCTATTTTCTGTTTTGTTTTTTTTTTTTTTTGTATTATTACTATAGCCGTCCTAGTGTGTGTGAAGTGCTATTTCATGGTGGTTGTGATTTGTATTTTTCTGATGCCTAGTAATATTCAGCAAATTTTCATGTGAAAATTGAACATTTGTACAACTTCTTTGGAGGACCGTCTATTTAAATACTTTGTTGAGTTTTAAAATTGAGTTGTTTGTCTTTTTATTGATGAGTTGTAAATATTCTTTATGTTTTTTGTACATTGAACCCTTGTCAGATGTAAGATTTACAAATATTTTCACCCATTCTGTGTTGTCTTTTCACTATCTTAATAATATCTTTTGATGAACAAAATGATTTTTTAAAATTTTGATGTCAATTATCTATTTTTCTTTGGTTCCAGTGCTTTTGGTATAATATTTAAGATATCATTGCCTAAATCAAGGTCTGAAGATTTGCATGAAAGTATGTTTCTTTTCAATAGTTCTATAGTTTTAGCACTTATATTTAGGCATTTGATCCATTTTGAGTTACATTTTGTATATTGTGTGATGTAAGGATCTAAATTCACTTTTATTCAGTTGCCCCAGAACCATTTGTGGAAAAGACTATTATCTCCCCATTCTTTCCCCACTTTTGTCAAAAATTAATTGACCAAGAAGTATAGGTGTATTTCTGGAAGTTCAATTCCATTCCATTGTCTGTCTCTATGCCACATGTCTATCCTTATGCCAATATCTCGCTGTTTTGAGTACTGTAAGTTTCTAATGAGTTTTAAAATTGGGAAGTGTGAGCCCTTCAACTTTGTTCCTGTTTTTCAATATTGTTTTGGCTACCTAGATCCCTTACATTTTTATATTAATTTTATAATTTCCTTGTCTATTTCTGCAAAAAAACAAAACAGAAAGTTGGAACTTGAAAGGGATTGCATTGAATCTGTAGGTTATTTGGGGAACTATTGCCATCTTAACAATATTAAGTATTCTAATCCATAACCACAGTATGTCTTTCCATTTATTTAGGCATCCTTTAATTTCTTTTGATAATGAGTTGTAGTTTTCAGTGCACAAGTCTTGCATTTCCTTGGTTAAATTTATTCTTAAGTAGTTTATTCCTTTTGATGCTATTATAAATTAAATTGCTTTCTTCATTTCACTTTCAGGTTGTTTATTGCTAATGTATGGAAACACAACTAATTTTTTTATATTGACCTTGCATCCTGAAATATCACTGAATTCATTTATTAGCTCTAGTAGAGTTATGTGCTTTGTGTTTGTTTGCTAATTTGTTGTATTCTTTAGGGTTTCCTACCAATAAGATCATTTCATCTTATACTAGAGATAATTTTACTTCTTCCTTTCCAGTCCAGATGTCATCTATTTATTTTCCTTGCCTAATTTCCCTAGATAGTATCTCCAGCACAATATTTAATAAAAGTAGAGTTAGTAGACATCCTTGTCTCGTTCCTCATGTTACAAGGAAAGCTTTTAGTCTTTTACCATTAAGTGTGATGGTAGTTGTGAGTTTTTCACAGATGCCTTTTATCAGGTTAAGGAAGTTTCCTTCTGTTCTAGTTTGTTGAGTGTTTTTATCATGACAGGTTTTTCGATTTTGTCAGATGCTTTTTCTGCATCTTTTGAGATGATCATATATTTTCTGAACCAATTTTGAATGTCTGTGATAAATCTCACTTACTTATGGTGTATAATCCTTTTAATATGCCTCTGAGTTTGATTCAATAGTCTTTTGTTGAGGATTTTTGCATATATAGTCATAAGGGATATTGGTCCTTAGTTTTCTCTTTTTCTAGTGTATTTTTTCTGACTTTAGTATCTGGGTAATACTGGCCACATAGAATTAATTAGAAAGTGTCCCTACCTTTTCTATGTTTGGGGAGAATTTGACTAGGATTGATGTTAATTCCTCTCGAAACATTTGATATAATTTACCTGTGAAGCCTGGGCTTTACTTTATTGGAATTTTTTTTTTTTATTACTGACTCAATGACTCCATTCCTTTACTTGTTATAGCAAATTTTCTATTTCTTATTGAGTCAGTTTTGGTAGTGGTAGAGTTCAGTACATGCTACCCCAAAATAGGACACTTCGGCACTTCTGAAAACAGCTGGAGCAGGAAAGTCACTCTCACCTTCTATCCCTTTTTTCTCTGGAGTAGTCCATAAAACCTAGCTCACCTTCCCCTAAAACAGGTCATAAAATTTTCGTTGCAGAGGTACCCACCCTATACATGGAGGAAATAAATGTCCTTATCTCTGAAGACTGCAAGGGTGCAGAGAAGAATCTTAACTAACATGCCTTGCTAAGTTCCTCCCAGTTTATTATAATTAGATCATAACCTATTGTCCTCCAATCATACTTCTGCATAACTATCCATTCTTTATCAAATCTAAGCATAAAAAGGAAAAAATCACAGGTTTCTCTCTTTCTGTGAGTCTTCATTTCTGAAGGCTCTTATATCATTTAAAAATTATATTAAATAAATTTGATATGTTTTTCTCTTATTAACCTGTCTTTTGTTATAGGGCTCTCAGCTATGAACCTAGCCATGAGTGAGAAAATAAATCTTTTCTTCCTCATAGTAGTTTGTGTGTTTTTAGGAATTTGTCCAATTCCTCTATGTTATCCAATTTGTTGGCACAATAAAATTATTCAAAGTATTTTTATGATTCTTTTTATTTCTGTAAAGTCAGTAATAACATCCCCACTTTCATTCTCAATTTTAATAATTTGCGTCTTTCCCCCTTGGTCAAACTAAAAGATTATCAGTTTTAATTACTTCAAAAACCAAACTTTTCATTTAATTTATTTTTCTTTTTTATTTTATTTTTACTTCAGAATATTTTGGGGGTACAAATGTTTAGGTTACATATATTGCCTTTGCCCTGCCCAAGTCTTCTCTGCTGGTTTTCTATTCTCTACTATATTTCCCTCCACTCTAATCTTTATTTCATTTCTTCATGATTTGAGTAACTCATATTTTCTTGTTTTATTGCATGCTTCACTCTTGTATTGTTGAATATTAGACATTTGACTGTTATAATATGGAAACTCTGGAAATTATATGTCTTCCCTCCCTAGTATTTATTGTCAATGTACTTGTTGTAGTTGTTTGTTTGATTAGTGACTTTTCCGAACTAATTTTGTAAAGTCTGTATTCCGTATCATGTGAACTAATTTTGTAAAGTTTATATTCTTCATCATATGTGCCCACTGATATTTCTGTTCCATTAGCTTAGTGGTCAGGTACTAATTGGATAGAGATTTCCCTAAAGTTGAGAACCAAAAATTATCCCAGTTTTTGCATGGTGGTTCTAGAGAAGAAACATACCTTCAACACTCAGCCAGGAAGTTTACAACATTGCCTTAACCTTTATTTCATGTTTGCAGAATCTCAAGGTCAACCAGAGGTAAGAGCTTAGGGCCCTTTCAGGTCTTTTCTAAGCATGCGCAGAATCCTGGCATGCATAGGGCTTTTTAAAATCCCAGGAATATATTAGACCTTTTCAAAGCCCTTATTCTCTAAGACATCTCATTTCCCAGCTTTACCTTACAAGCTTTATGCGTAGTGTATTGTTTTCCCCAACTATTTAATATTACCCATTGTCTCAGGCAGCAAGGGCTAAAACATTTGTTTGTAAAGGTTTTTAACAAAAGTCTCCCGAGTACAGCCTTTAACACCTGGAAGTTTCAGTAGGTAAAGAAAAGCAAGCCTTTTGTGTGAGTCTTTGAGCTGAGCTAACCACTTAGCAGATCAGCTAAGGGCGATTTGCAAATACAATCCATTCTCCTCCCTTCCTTTACTGATACTAGGCATGCAGTGTATTATTAAAATGTTCAAGTCTACCACTAGGAGAGAAGGGCTGGGATAGAGTAAGCTAAAATACCACAAAATCTCACTGTTCTTACCAAGATTCAGGTGTTTTTCTTGAATAAGTACTTTCTGGGTTACTGCAAACTTTTGCTTAGTTTCCAATATTCTAACAAAGTTGGTTCTGAATAATTTTGCCTCTTTTTCTTTGATTTTTTTCTGGAGAGTCAGACTTTTGGAGTTCCTTACTCTGCCAATTTTGCTGATATCATTCCCCTGAAGAGAAATTTAATAAATAAAATGATACATGTTTCTGGTAAAAATGCAAATTTAACACAATGTATATAAATTAGAAAGTGAAAAATGTGGGGTTTTTTTAGCTGTTTTATTCACTGCAGTCCACCAGCTTTTACAACAAATCCTCACCCACTGACGGAACCCAACATATTTTTGAATACATTAATGAATGAATAGATAATAAAATATGAAAGTCTAATCTGCTGAAATAAAAAATGATATTCCTAGCAGGTAGTAGACGAGATTCCCCCTCTAAGTATAACTAGTGTCAGAAAACAGCAATTGAAACAATTCTACTCTATAAAGCAAATAAAATTTCATAGGAAAGTATGAAAAATAGTTTATTGGGATTTTGTCTTAAAACTAAAATATCACAGTAGCTTTAATCTCTATCTACAGATATAACCTACCTTAATAGTTTGGCTTATATATAAAAAACTGGTGTAAATAAAATGGATATATGAAAATTATCTATATACCTATATATCTAGATATACCTATATATACAAGTAACTCATTTTCTTTGCTGCAAAGTATTTCACCACACAGATGTACAATTATTTTTTGTCTCTTATTAATGGATACTTGTGTTATTTTTGATTTTTCACTATTACATAAATATTATACTAAATATTCTCATATGTACCTCTCTGAGTAAATATGAAATATTTTTGATACATTGGAAGAATTAAATTGCTTAACATGTATATTTAAAATTTTTGTCTATTCTGTCAAATTAATCTCAAAAACCTCATCAATTCTATCCTCACAACAGTGTGATAGAGTAAACATTTCCTTGCCAATGTGAATTATTATTTTAATTTTAAAAATATATCCATCTCCTTGGAAAAAAACATATTTCTGAGTTATTTTATTTTGCATTTTCCTGGTTAAGAGTACAGTTTAACAAATTTTCACATGCTTTTTGACTTCTTTTTTATACCGGTAACCAGTTCTTATGCCTTCTTCTTTTGTAATTAGATGGCATTTTGTTATATCTTCATGGTATTATGTTTGCCATATATATGTGTATGATACGTGTACAGATGCATACACATATGCATGCACACATGCATATTTATATACACATATATGTATATGCATGTACACTTATCGTTTCATGTGTGAGGATAAAGGAAGCATTGGACATTCAAAAAGTTAGAAAATTTGCAGTCTAAAAAACCTCTTTTAAAGAGGTATACTGTATATATACTGTTTCTTGAGATCAGTATGTTCCTTTCCTGAGATTTATTTTTCATTTCGCCAAGTACAGTAGCAAGACATTTATTTCTGTTTAAATATTTGCTGAGATATTATGTCATAGAATTTAATATTAGCCTGGATTGAAAATTTCAGACACTTTCAATTATATGCACTTCTGTATGTGTGTGGATGTGCTATGGGCCAGGGGCATGGAGTGAACAAAAGTGAAAGCATGTTAACATTTTGTCATATAGGTCATAAATAATGATTAAGTCTGTATTTTCACATGGAAATATAAAGTAACATGTGTAATATTTAATTTATATGTATATATTTTATATACATTAAAATTTTAATCGAAGTACAAAGATAGGATTATTGGAGGGGAACAATGAACAATGAGAAGTAGACAAATCAACAAAATGCAGGAAACACAATCAATTAGAAGTCAAATTATACTAAAAAACAATTTAACACAAAGCTTGGGAAATGGAGAATATAAATTAGATTGGAAAAACATTTGCAAACATATAAATACTCATGCTAAATGTGGACAGACTTATTTCCCCAATAAATGAATAAAAACACACTTATTAGGGGAGATAGATTTTTCTTTTTAAAATATACGTATTTTTTATTTTTTGACAATTGAGTTCTTGTTTCCTGAATGCTTCCTACTTTGTAACACAATTCTACAACTTCACTATCTAAACCATGTAATCCTCCACATTTACATATGCCAAAAATAAATTTGAGATGTATAAAAAAGCTAAGCATAAAAAACAGTTAAAGTGTATAACAGTTAAAGTGTATTTTTACAATCTTCAGGTGGGAAAGACATGAATATAAAAAAGGAAAAGAAAGACTGATTTTATGATAGGAAAATTAAAGAAAAATTTCATGCTCCCCCAAAAAATATTTGGAAGAAGGTATTTGTTACATATAACAGATTAATATCAATAAAATATAAAGATATCATATAAAATAATATAAAAAGCACAATACAAAAGTAAGAAATAAGGAGAACAAATACAAATATTACACTAACGTACTGTCAATTATACACATTCAAATGAATAGAAGCATGAAATATCATTATTTGCCCATCAGGTAAGACTTAAGAATCAGTAATGTCATGAGTTAGCATACATTTGGGGATTCAAGCTTTCTCATATACTACTGGAGGTTGTATAAATTGGAAAAATCATCGTGGAGGGCAATTTGGCAGTATGTACAGTCAGCTCTCTGTATCCGAGGGTTCCACATCTATGAATTCAATCAACTGCAAAATCAGGAGAAAAAAATTCCTCTGTACTGAATATGTGCAGACTTTTTTTCCTAGTTATTATTTCCCAAACAATACAATATAGTAACTATTTACATAGCATTTACATTGTATTAGATTTTTTTGTGTATTATAAGTAATCTGGAGATGATTTAAAGTATCTGGGAGGATGCGCATAGCAACTTGAGCATCTGTGAATTTTGGTATTCATGAATGGTCCTGGAAACAATCCCCCATGGATACGGAGGTACGACTGTAGCCATATTTAGATGCTTATTGATATCTAATCCTTGAGAAAGACTCATATAAGTGCACAGAGATACATGTAGATGAAGATTAATTGTGGTGTTTTTGTGAATAAGAATTGTGAACAATTAGAAACAACTTGACCCTAAATAAAGGAGTAATCAAATAAATTATAGAATATTCATGCCATTGAATATATGCAACAATTAAAATGAATGAAGTAGATCTCTTTGTATTGAATGACAAAGAAAAGTTCATCAAGACATATTGCTAGTGGAAAAAAACAAGTAGAAAATGAATCAGATAGCTAACCTCCCAAGCTAAACATCTAAATTTCATATATGTAAATGAATTGACTATAAAATGGAAAAATACTGACCATTGTGCCCTCAGCAGTAGACACAATGTTCATTGAGTCTACTGCTGAGGAATAGAGTAGAAATAAGTGAAGAGTTTACTGTTTACTACTGCATTGTTTTAATCTTTTGTAATGATATTTATTATAATACTTGTGTATATTAAAAAGACAAAGTTATAATCTAAGTAACTTTGAAAAGTTATATTCTCAGTAAAACTTTATTTTCTCATTTATTTTTGTCACCCACAGTTTTTTAATTTAAATAGTCTATATCAAAGCTATTCAAAACAAATTACAAAGAGAAAAACATTTAAATGTAAAACAATGTTTAAAATAATTTTTAATTCAATAAAAGGCATAATTATTCCTCAAGATGCTATAAAAATTATGGTTTTCATATACACATTGGTAAAATTCACATTTTCTGTCCATAATGCTAGTTCACAGAACTGGACTGGACTGAAATTTAGGAGGACTGGGTTCCCGTGCTAACTCTGGTAAGTTCCTCACCTGTTCAGTTGTCATTCTATTACTAAAGGGCATGGACTAGTTGATCCCCAATGCCTAATAGCCTATGATTCTATGATAATTTCAAAATCAAATAAATGTAGTTGAAGGTATTTATTGTAATTTTCATGCCCATAGATACCAAGTTTGGGAACCCTTCAAATTCAAGTATTTTGCCCCCCTTTTTCATGAGCAGACTGGTTACATCATGTATCTGGGAAGGGGGAGTTGTCATTTTGATTTAATTGTCCTTAACAAAAAAGAGCTTGAGAAGTGGCTTCCTCAGAATAAGCTACTGATAGATAATATAAGTGGCAAAGTATAGTGGGAATAACATAGCTTAAAAGTCAGATAGGTGTTGGCCGGGCGCGGTGGCTCACGCCTGTAATCCTAGCTCTTGGGAGGCCGAAGCGGGCGGATTGCTCAAGGTCAGGAGTTCAAAACCAGCCTGAGCAAGAGCGAGACCCCGTCTCTACTATAAATAGAAAGAAATTAATTGGCCAACTGATATATATATAAAAAATTAGCCGGGCATGGTGGCGCATGCCTGTAGTCCCAGCTACCCGGGAGGCTGAGGCAGAAGGATCACTCGAGCCCAGGAGTTTGAGGTTGCTGTGAGCTAGGCTGACGCCACGGCACTCACTCTAGCCTGGACAACAAAGCGAGACTCTGTCTCAAAAAAAAAAAAAAAAAAGTCAGATAGGTGTATATCATCTGGAAGACCTCAAAAAGCTATTGAAGGGATCTGAATCTCATTATCAACATCCATAAAGTGGAACTGATACTATCTATGATTATATTCCTCTATTTATAGTAATAGTTACCATTTACTAAGCCCACACTATATGACTGGCAGTGTATCAAGAACTTTATACAATATATAATCTAATTCTCACAATAAATCTTAGCTGCAGAGGGAAGCCTAATTACCTTGTGATTCATTGTAGAAGAATGCTGATCTATTATATTAAAATATACAGGAGAACAGATCTCTTCTGGATGCTTCAAGACCTCACTTTTGTTATGGGGTTCTCTGTGATGTCTGAATATAGAGTTTACTGCAGTACATCAGTGCCAGTAGCATAATAATGTTCCTTTAGTGCCAAGTAATGTTCCTTCAGGGCTTAATCTCATTCCTCTTGTTTTCTTTTAGAAACTCCAAATTAAGGAGTCACTGTGAATAGTGGAAAATGAACACTAGGTCATCCCCTGGTTGCTAATATGTATTATAATGTCATTTTTCTTTGTAAGTATTTTCACTGATTCTAAATGTTATGACCACTTGATATTTGTCAGTCATCGTTTCAAGTGAAACGTAACCCAATCTTCGTTCCTTTTCTCCCTACAACATCAGCCTCTTCAAGGATCTTATTTAACAGATAGATTCATCAGTGTGCAAAAGAAACTCTTTCACCTAACACTTCCAAAACGATATGCAATTTTCAATTCTGCCAAGATTAATTTGTAAATGCAATGCCATTCCAATCAAAATGCTGACAAAACATTTAAAAATAAAGGCAAATTAATTCTCAATCTCTCTTTAAAACAAAGCGATTAAGTTTGACCAATAATTTTTTTAAAAACAATGGTGAGAAGGAAAGACAAATAAGAAATATCATATGAGTTGTGATTTGGACAAAAGTTTTAAGAGGGAGCCTTCATGGGTTAGAAGCATGTCTACAATTATGCTCGCTCTAATTATTAATATAATTGTATCAATGTTCGCTGGAGTAGCTACAGTTAGGTCATTGTTCATAACATTTTCCTTTGCATGTGGTAGATAAGAATGGCTTATATTTTCTTAAAATAAGGCATTAGAATTGAAATATACACTTTTGGGTGTCCACTCAAAAGCTTTTTGCCCTTCTTTCTTGCCAAGGAAACCCTTCTTTGGCTAGCAAATGCCCCCCTCCAAGGGAAGCAGTAAGTTTGAGGATGAAAGCCATCATACTGATAATAACGGAATAGAAAGGTAAAAGAATTCTGGTCCTCAGGACATCATTAAAATGCTGGGCCACCTCTGAGACCACCCACTTGAGGGCTTTTTATTAAATAAACAAAACTATATGTGCCTTAAGCTATTTTAGTCAAGTTATCTGTTACCTGCAGCTAAAACATTTCTAATTAATATAAGTGATGGGGGGAAGTATAAAAATAAGCCTTCTAAAATATTCTGTACTTATTGAACATTTAAATAAGTAAATATACAAAAATTTATTGATCCACATGATATAAATAATGCCCTTATTTAAAAACCATTGTAATTCCCAAAGCAAATATGGAGATAAATTGGAGAGAGCCAATAAAGTTGATCACAGGAATTGGAAGCAGAAAATTACTCAGCTATAAATTGATTACCCTGTTTTCTTCATCAAATTCAATTTAGTCTTATAAAATGACCAAAACGTTCTACTGAACATTTGCATGGTTCTATTCGATCATGTTTACTGCACACACGCACGTGTGCACACACAAACACATACACACCCATAGATCTTTGGTGGTGGTGTTCAAATAAGTTTTGACAATTGTATACATCTGCATAATTAAGACCCAAAATTAGACATAGAACATTTATATCACCTGAGAAAGTTCTCTCAAAAGAAAACTATTGACCTGATTTTACTGCAATAGAATTGTTTTAATTGTTTAATTAACTCAATAGTTTTAATCTAATTTGATTTAATCAATTAAATTAATCAATGGAACAATTTTTTAATGTAATTGCTTTAATCATTTAATTGTTTAATTATTTTCATTGTTTAATTATTTTCATTGTTCTAGAACTTAATATAAATGGTATAGAGGGCGGAGCAAGATGGCGGACGAATAACACCGCCAGACAGAGGGTCTCTGCAGAAAAGACAGATTCTAGCAGAAACTAGAGGAAAGAAGCAAGAAGACGAGCATACAGCGGACAAGGGCCGGAAGGAGGGGTACCTGAGACCCCTGGAGACTCCACGGGAGGAGGCTGCGGAGGAGAACTGGAGGCTGAGACCACCGGAGCAGCCCGGAGACCAGCGGCAAGGGTAGGTGGATCTGCTGTTTCCCCTCCCCTGCATTCGGGTCTGCTGGTGGGCTCCCCAGCGGGTGGAGAGACCTGCGGACACCAGCCCAGAGACTGCCACCGCCTGCCAGCGGTGAGCCTGTAGCAGACGTGGCACCAGGTTCCCAACTTCCTCCGGGCACCTCCGTGTGCACGGACCCGAGCTGCGCGGCAGGCGCCATATTGCCTCCTCCTCCCCTCCGCCGACCCTACCCGCGGCTGCCCAGAGAGACAATACAGCCACCAGCCGGAGGCACCTCCAGGGAACGGGACCTTCCCGTTTGGGACCCCGCCCGCCCTCCCAGGTGCTGCTGGCACCGTGTTCCCAGGAAAACGGTGCCGACTCAGAGGCTGAGAGACATAGACCCAGCTTGGGCTCCCTGTGGGTGAATTAGGACCGGAAATCCTCTCCCTGGTGGGAATACAGTTTGAACTCTGGGACCCAGAGGTCGGACCTGCAGACCAGATCCCCTGCACCGAGGGCTAGCATTGCCCGGGGCACAGAAGGGTTATACGTGAACAGCCTACTGAGGGCTCTGTGCCTCCAGGGGCGGATCGGCGACCTGGAGGGCAACCCTCCTCCCAGGAGGAGGCCGTGTGCCCAACCCAGGTGGCGTTCCTGTGCAGGGAACCTCCCCGCCGGCATCACAGCAGGCTTGTGGTCTGGCCTGCTGGCAGAGGCCCAGGAGTAGCTGCAGAGTTGGAGAGTATGGAAAGAAGCGAGGCCTGCTGCAGACTGCGGGTCTCAGACAGCCCCACCCCCACACCCAGAATTTCTGGCTGAGCAGGACCATTCCAGCCCCGCCCTGACAGCTATCCCTGGAAGCTGAGAACAGATCTTTGACCCCTGCTAACGGCCTGAGGGCAGGCTTATCCAACCCAGCTCCGCCCAGAACGAGAGCTGATAACAGGACTCAAAATCAACACCATAGCCTGTTCCTCCAAGCAAACGCCACCTACTGACAGGGACGGCTTCTTGCACAGCCTTTCCATGGCATCCACTGACTCAATATACAGGGAGTGGTCCAATTTCACCCACAGGCACCACCTAACGCCTCAGAAACTAAACAAGGTGTGTGAATACCCAAACATTAACCTAAGGAAAGAAACAAAAACTGATCGACATGGGAAGAAATCAGCGAAAGAACTCAGGAAATAAGAAGAACCAAACGGAAAACACACCCACAAGGAGGAGCACCAGCCCCCTAGAAACGGACACCGACCCAAATCAGGCAACCAATATGACAGAAGAGGAATTTCGTATGTGGATCATAAGAACACTCACCCAGCTGCAACAACAACTCAATAACCAACACCAAGAAAACACAAAAAACCTCCAAGAAATGGAACAAAGGTACAACAAAGAGATTGACACAGTGAAGAAAACTTTAACCGAAGTCCTGGAGATGAAGAATCAACTCAGAGAACTACAAAATACTGTGGAAAGTCTCAAGAACAGGGTAGATCAAGCAGAAGAAAGAATCTCAGAGCTTGAAGATAACACCTTCCAATTAAATAAATCAGTCACAGAAATACAGCAGAGAAACAAGAGAAAAGACCAAAGCCTACAAGAGCTGTGGGACTATGTGAAAAAACCTAACGTGAGGGTCATAGGTTTAGCCGAAGGGGAGGAAGACAACACTCAAGGGCTGGACACGCTTTTTGAAGATATAATAGAGGAAAATTTCCCAGGCCTTGCTCAAACCTCGATATACAAGTTAAAGAAGCCCAGAGGACCCCTGGGAGATTCAATGCAAACAGGAAGACGTCACGTCATGCAGTCATCAGACTGACCAAAGTATCAACTAAAGAGGCCCTTCTAAGAGCTGTAAGACAAAAGAAGCAAGTGACATACAAGGGAAAGCCAATTCGAATAACATCAGACTTCTCTAATGAGACTTTACAAGCAAGGAGAGACTGGGGCCCCATTCTCACTCTTTTGAAACAAAACAATGCCCAGCCTAGAATATTATTCCCCGCAAAACTAAGCTTCGTATATGAAGGAGAAATAAAAACATTCTCAGACAAGCAAAGGCTCAGAGAATTCACCAAGACAAGACCAGCCCTACAAGAAGTACTTAAAACAGCGTTATGCACGGAACATCATAATAATAATCCACGGATATAAAAACAACCAAAACCCAAAGATATTAAAGGCCAGATATTACAATGGCTCAAGACAGAAATCATAGCAACAACATCCAACCCAACAGAATGATCAGAAATCTACCTTACCGATCAGTTCTCTCAATAAATGTGAATGGCTTAAACTCTCCACTCAAAAGACATAGGCTGGCTGAATGGATAAGAAAATACAGGCCAACTATATGCTGTCTTCAGGAAACACATTTAACCTGCAAGGATGCACATAGACTAAAAATAAAAGGGTGGAGATCAATATTCCAAGCAAATAGAAGCCAAAAGAAGGCGGGTGTGGCAGTTCTAATTTCAGACGATTTAGTTTTTAAACCAACAAAAGTAGTAAAAGACAAAGAGGGTCATTATATAATGGTGAAGGGCACAGTCCATCAAGAAGAGATAACAATTTTAAATATATATGCACCCAATTTAGGTGCACCCAGATTCATAAAGCAAACCTTACTGGAGGTAAGCAAATGGATTAATAGCAACTCCATAATCGCCGGAGATTTCAACACCCCACTGACGGCACGAGACAGAGCCTCCAAACAGAAAATTAATAAAGAAATAATGGACTTAAACAAAACTTTAGAACAATTGGGTCTGACAGACATCTACAGAACATTCTACCCAAAACCCACTGAATATATGTTCTTCTCATCAGCTCACGGGACATTCTCTAAGATTGACCATATCCTAGGACACAAAGAAAATCTCAAGAAATTTAAAAAAATAGAAATCATACCATGTACCTTCTCAGATCACAGTGGAATAAAACTAGAAATCAACCCTAACAGAAACTCACATTTCTACACAAAAACGTGGAAATTAAACAACCTCCTACTAAATGATTACTTCGTAAATGAAGAAATCAAGACGGAAATAAAAAAGTTCTATGAAGAAAACGACAATGGAGAGACAAGTTATCAACTCCTCTGGGACACAGCTAAAGCAGTTCTGAGAGGAAAGTTTATCTCCATAAATGTCTATAACCAAAAGGCAAGAAGATCACAAATAGACAATCTAATGAAACGACTCAAAGAGCTGGAAAAAGAAGAACAGACCAACCCCAAACCCAGCAGAAGAAGTGAAATCAACAAGATCAAATCAGAACTAAACGAAATTGAAAACAGGAAAGCTATTCAGGAGATTAATAAAACAAAAAGTTGGTTCTTTGAAAAAATAAACAAAATTGACACGCCATTGGCTAAGCTAACGAAAAGCAGAAAAGAGAAATCTCTAATAAGCTCCATCAGGAATAAAAAAGGAGATATCACAACTGATCCCAAAGAGATACAAGATACAATTTATGAATACTACAAAAATCTTTATGCACACAAACTGGAAAATGTGGAGGAAATGGACAAATTTCTAGAAACACACAGCCTCCCTAGGCTCCACCAGGAAGAAATAGATTCCCTGAACAGACCAATCTCAACAGCTGAAATAGAAACAGCAATTAAAAATCTCCCTAAAAAGAAAAGTCCCGGTCCAGATGGCTTCACACCTGAATTTTACCATACTTACAAAGAAGAACTAGTACCTATCTTGCAGAAACTATTCCACAACATCGAGAAGAACGGAAACCTCCCCGACACCTTTTATGAAGCGAATATTACTCTGATACCAAAACCAGGAAAGGATGCAACAAAAAAAGAAAACTACAGACCAATATCCCTAATGAATATAGATGCAAAAATTTTCAACAAAATCTTAGCTAACCGAATCCAGACACTCATCAAAAAAATAATCCACCACGACCAAGTGGGCTTCATCCCAGGGATGCAGGGATGGTTCAACATACGTAAATCTATAAATGCAATTCACCACATAAACAGAAGCAAAAACAAAGACCACATGATTCTTTCAATAGATGCAGAAAAAGCTTTTGACAAAATTCAACACCCTTTCATGATACGAACACTTAAGAAAATAGGCATAGAAGGGACATACCTAAAAATGATACAAGCCATATATGACAGACCCATAGCCAACATCATACTGAATGGGGAAAGATTGAAATCATTCCCACTTAGAACTGGAACCAGACAAGGCTGCCCGCTATCTCCACTTCTGTTCAACATAGTGCTGGAAGTCTTGGCTACAGCAATCAGACAGGAAAATGGAATCAAAGGTATCCAAATAGGGGCAGAAGAGATCAAACTTTCACTGTTTGCTGATGATATGATATTGTATCTAGAAAACCCCATGGATTCAACCAAGAAACTCCTGGAACTGATCAATGAATTTAGTAAAATCTCAGGATACAAAATTAATACACAGAAATCAGAGGCATTCATATACGCCAACAACAATCTAATTGAGAAACAAATCAAAGACTCAATTCCCTTCTCAATAGCAACAAAGAAATTAAAGTACCTAGGAATATATTTAACCAAAGAGGTAAAAGACCTCTACAGGGAGAACTATGAAACACTGAGGAAGGAAATAGCAGAGGATGTAAACAGATGGAAATCCATACCATGCTCGTGGATCGGCAGACTCAATATCATCAAAATGTCTATACTACCCAAACTGATCTACAGATTCAATGCAATACCTATTAAAATCCCATCAGCATTCTTCACAGATATAGAAAAAATAATTCTACGCTTCGTATGGAACCAAAGAAGACCCCGAATATCAAGAGCAATTCTAGGCAACAAAAACAAAATGGGAGGCATTAATATGGCAGATATCAAACTATACTACAAAGCTGTAGTCATTAAAACAATATGATATTGGCACAAAAACAGGAATATTGACCAGTGGAACAGATGTGAGAATCCTGATATAAAACCATCCTCATATAGCCATCTCATCTTTGACAAAGCAGACAAAAACATACGCTGGGGAAAAGAATCCCTCTTCAATAAATGGTGCTGGGAAAACTGGATAGCCACCTGTAGAAGGCTAAAACAGAACCCACACCTTTCACCTCTCACAAAAACCAACTCACGCTGGATAACAGACTTAAACCTAAGATATGAAACTATTAGAACTCTAGAGGAAAAAGTTGGAAACACTCTCCTCGACATCGGCCTGGGCAAAGAGTTTATGAAGAAGTCCCCAAAGGCAATCACAGCAGCAACAAAAATAAATAAATGGGACATGATCAAACTACAAAGCTTCTGCACAGCCAAAGAAATAGTCATGAAAGTAAACAGACAACTTACAGAATGGGAGAAAATTTTTGCATCCTATGCATCGGATAAGGGACTGATAACTAGAATATACTTAGAACTCATGAAAATTAGGAAGAAAAAATCAAATAACCCCATTAAAAAGTGGGCAAAGGACTTGAACAGAAATTTTTCTAAAGAAGACAGAAGAATGGCCAACAAACATATGAAGAAATGCTCAACATCTCTAATCATCAGGGAAATGCAAATCAAAACCACAATGAGATATCACTTAACCCCAGTGAGAATGGCCTTTATCAAAAAATCTCCAAACAATAAATGCTGGCGTGGTTGCGGAGAGAGAGGAACACTCCTACACTGCTGGTGGGACTGCAAACTAGTTCAACCTCTGTGGAAAGCAATATGGAGTTACCTTAAAGCGATACATGTGAATCTACCATTTGATCCAGCAATCCCATTGCTGGGCATCTACCCAAATGATCCAGTGACACTCTACAAAAAAGACACCTGCACTCGAATGTTTATAGCAGCACAATTCATAATTGCAAGGCTGTGGAAACAGCCCAAGTGCCCATCAATCAAAGAATGGATTAATAAAATGTGGTATATGTACACCATGGAGTACTATTCAGCTCTTAGAAACAATGGTGATATAGCACATCTTATATTTTCCTGGTTAGAGCTGGAACCCATACTACTAAGTGAAGTATCCCAAGAATGGAAAAACAAGCACCAGATATATTCTCCAACAAACTGGTATTAACTGAGTAGCACCTAAGTGGACACATAGGTGCTACAGTAATAGGGTATTGGGCAGGTGGGAGGGGGGAGGGGGGCGGGTATATACATACATAGTGAGTGAGATGTGCACCATCTGGGGGATGGTCATGATGGAGACTCAGACTTTTGGGGGGAGGGGGGGAAATGGGCATTTATTGAAACCTTAAAATCTGTACCCCCATAATATGCCAAAATAAAAAAAATAATTAAAAAAAAAAAGAAAAAAAATATAAATGGTATAATATAATGTGTACTCTTTTGTGTCTGGATTCTTTTGCACAACATGTCTATGATTGATCCATATTGTGTGTTTATCAGTAGTTATTCATTTTTATTCCTAATTAATATTCCATCATGTGAACATACCATGGTTTATGTATCCATTTTTCTCTTGAAAGGTTTTTGGGCTACTTTTAATCACTGGCTATTATGAATAAAAGTGCTATAAACATTCTTTTTTAAATTTAATTTAATTTTTAATTGACAAATAAAAATTGTATATATTTTTCATATACAACATGATGTTTTGAAATGTGTACACATTATGTAATGGTTCAATCAAGCTAATTAACATCTGCATTACCTCACACACTTATCTTTTTTTCAGTGTGGTGAGAACATTTAAAATCTACTCTCTTAGCGATTTTCAAAATATAATGTGTTGCTATTAACTATAGTCACTATGTCATACAATAAATCTCTTGAATTTATTCCTCATATCTAACTTAAATTTTGTATCCTTTGACCAACATCCTCTCATTCTATCCCCTCAGTCCCTGGTAATCACCATTCGACTTTCTAGTTCTATGACTTCAACATTTTTAATTTCCACAAACAGATGAGATCATGTGGTATTTGTCTTTCTGTGCCTGGCTTACTTGACTCAACATAATGTCCTCCAGATTCATCTATATTGCCACAAATGACAGCATTTCCTTCTTTTTAAACACTGTATAGTATTCCATTGTGTTTATATACTACATTTTCTATAACCATTTATCTGTTGATGGACACTGAGATTGATTCCGTAGCTTGGATATTGTGAATAGTGCTGCAGTGAACATGGGAGTGTTGTTATCTCTTGACATGCTTGTTTCATTTCCTTTGGATATATACCCAGAAGTGGGATTACAAGATCATATGGTAGTTCCATTTGTAATCATTGAGAAAGTGCCACACTGTTTTACATAATGGTTGTATTAATTTACATTCCGACCAACAGACAGCAAGTGTTCTCTTTTCCCAAAATTTTCACCAGCACTTGTTATCTTTCATCTTTTTGATTTTAGCCATTTGAACAAGTGTGAGGTCATATCTCATTGTAGTTTTTTTTTTTTTTTTAACAGAGTCTTGCTCTGTTGCCTGGGCTAGAGTGCTGTGGATTCAGCCTAGATCACAACAACCTCAAACTCCTGGGCTTAAGTGATCCTTCTGCCTCAGCGTCCTGAGTAGCTGGGACTACAGGCATGCACCACTATGCCTGGATAATTTTTTCTATATATTTTTAGTTGTCCAGATAATTTCTTTCTATTTTTAGTAGAGATAGGGTCTTACTTTTGCTCAGGCTGGTCTTGAACTCCTGACCTTGAGCGATCCTCCCGCCTCAGCCTCCCAGGATTGTCAGGATTACAGGCGTGAGCCACCATGCCCGGCCCTTATTGTAGTTTTAATTTACATATCTCTTATGATTAGTGATGTTGAATATTTTTTCATATAACTGTTAGCCATTTATATACCTTCTTTTAAGAAATGTCTAGTCAGGTCTTTTGCCCATTTTTTTCTTTTATTTATTTTTTTTCTGTTTTTATTTCATCATATCATGGGGGTACAAATATTGTTAAGGTTACATATATTGCTCTTGCCATCCCCCCCACCATGTCAGAGCTTCAAGCGTGTCCATCCTCCAGGTGGTGTGCATCGCAGGTTATTGCTTTCTTCCTAGAGTTGTTTGAATTGATTATATCTTTTAGATGTTAACCACTTATCAGATGTATGGTTTGCAAACATTTTCTTCTATTCCATGGATGTTCTCTTCACTCTGTTGATTACTTCCTTAGCTGTACAGAAGCTGTTAAATTTAATGTAATTCCATGTGTCTATTTTTACTTTGTTGCCTGTGTTTCGGGGACCATATCCAAACAATTATCACCCAGACCAATGTCAAGGAGCTTTTCCCCTATGTTTTTCTCCTAGTATTTTTATAGTTTCAGGTCTTATGTTTAAATCTTCAATCCATTTTGAGTTGGTTTTTATATGTGGTATGAAATAAGGGTCTAAGTTTATTTTTCTGCATGAGAGTATCTAGTTATTCCAGTGTCATTTATTAAGAGATTGTCTTTTCCCTACTGTTTTTTAGCACCTTTGTCAATAATCAATTGACCATAAACAATGAGTTTATTTATGGGCTTTTAATTCTGTTCCATTATTCTGTGTGTATTTTTTAATGCTAGTATCATGCTGTTTTGATTACTATAGCTTTATGGTATATTTTGAAGTTGGGTAGTATGATGTTTCCAAACTTTGTTCTTTTTGCTCAATATTGCTTTTGCTGTTTGTAGTGAGCATTCTTGTACAAATATTTTTTGTAGAAATAAATTTTCATTTCTTTTGGGTAAATACCTAGGAGTAATACTGCTGGATCATATAGTAGATACAGTTTTAACTTTAAAAAACCGACAAACAGTTCTTTAAAGTAGTTACATCATTTTATACTTCAACCAACAATTTATGAAGTTCTACTTGCTTCACATCTTCACCAACGCCACTTGCATTATCTATCCTTTATATTTTAGACATTCCAGTGGGTATGAAATTGTATGGTATCTTTTTTTTGATTTATCATTACTATTATTATTTTATTGCAGAGTACTATGGGGATACAAATACTTTGGTTACATAAACTGCCTTTGCACTGAAAGGGTATCTCATTTTGATTTTGATTTGTGTTTTTCTGAAGATTGACAATGTTAAATAAACACCTTTTTTGGTTATTGACCATTCTTAAATGTTCTTTTATAATATATTTTTCTAAGTCTTTTGCCCATGTTTAAAGAGTTTGTCATCTTTTTATCATTGATTTGCACGAGTTTTTTATATAGACTGGATAGGATTCCTATGTCACATATAAATATAGATATTGATTTTTTTCTCAATTGGTAATGTAAAGCCTAAATCTTGAAAATTGGGAAAATGTCTTGTTAATGGCACAGAGACAGCAATAAGGGCAAATATTTTCACTTTTTGTCAAGTTTTCCTAGAAAAGTAATTTTTGAGGTAGAAATGGAATAGTATTAAGTTCCTATATACATAAGGATTGCCATGAAAGTAATTTAACTTCTCTAAGACTCAGTTTCTCATCTGTAAAATACATTTAAGGTCCCTTCAAGCTTTAACATTCTAGTCCATTAACTTTATTTCAAAAAGTAACAGAGACACTTTAGAGCAGGAAATCATTATATTGGTATTAGCAGTGGATGTCATAGACTTAATGTGGGTGTAATGTTGCCATTCAACTCTACTACTCAGAAATATTTACTTTTATTTTGGTTTTACAGATTCAAAATGAAGATTATTTGTACAATTTTGCTTTTCTGAACAAGATTACAGAGAACTCTTTGTTAAAAGAATTCTGGAAACTGTTAAACCTAACCATTGTCAAGTGTCTTAATGTAATCTTCTATTTTGCCTTGAGGGAGAGGAATTATGATGAAAAGGTGAAATGTTTTTTGCCTCCATTGGGTCCAGACACTAGTTGCCCCTGGGGTTATAAAACTTGACCCTCAGTCACTAAGGATTTCCCAAGAGAAGCCAGTCACTGAAAGTTCCCAATAGCATGTACTTCTGCTTCCACTTCAGTAAGAGTCAGAAATATGACTCCCCTAACATTCTTGGATTGCTTTATATGCTTGACAATGGCCCTTAATGGAGATGCATGTGACAGAGTGTAAGGCCAAAGAGAAAGGATAATGTAATTAAGCCATGGGGAAGGAGATATGGGATCTGAGGTCCCCTTATTTTTTACTAGATGTAATAACTCACTATAGATGTTTAGATTCACTGCTATGGTTGGGGGGCGGGGAATAGCAGATTTCAGAGGATGATTAGGAGAGTTGAAAATTATTATAAGTCAGTGTGGTAGAATCATCTATCTATAGAGATGTCAAAGTCTGCCTTGTTCTTGCTTCTGCAGTAGGAGATAGGAAAGATAGTAAAAGACTTTTTAGTCCCATGCCTCTCTTGGAAGAACAGCCAACACTGTGTTTTAAAACCTAGGATTTTCTAAGCTCCACCTGTAGGACAGGAAGCAGTTGGTCTGTATTATAGGTGACCCTGAAAGAAGCAGCTGGTCGGGCCGTTGTTGGGAAGGTTAGGCATATAGAGGAATTAAACTTAAACTTCCCAAATGAAGGGGATATAGATAGACTGGGGCTCAGACAGAAGTTGATAAGTGGCCCTTTACCCACATTTTTCTGGACTTCATAAATCCCTCCACAAGACTGAGATCAGATTTCCTGTCAAACTTAGCTACATGATTTGGGTTTAAAAAAAGAATCATGTTGTGTCATAGAACCAATTTTGATAAGAAAATACTGAGCTGGCTAGAGTTGGGATATATTCTCTATGGAAGATGATACAGTTCTGGGCCAGCTCTGGCCATATATTCTCCCTAACAGGATCCTAGTAGGCCATAGTCACTCCAATTTCTGAGAGGGAGAGGGAGAGGGAGAGGGAGAGGGAGAGGGAGAGAGTTGTGCCTCATCTGTGGGCACTATTTGGGTTCACGTTATGGTATAAATATTAATAAAAGGTAATCATTTCAAACTTCAGAGTTGGTCTTGTCAAAGAAAAAATATTCTGACACTTGTTAAAATAGGAAAATACTTTTTAAGGAAGAATTTATTTGGGACAATTATAATAGGTGCCACGACTATTGCAGTATAGGAGAGAGATTGGACTTAACTCCAAATACAGCCTGAGCATTCCTATTAATAATCAAAAAATCCAAAATCTGAAATGCTCCCAAATCCAAAACTTTTAAAGCCCTAACATGATGCTACAAGTGGAAAATTCCACACCTGACCTTATGTGATGGGTCACAGTCAAAATGCAGTAAAAACAAAAATATTGTATAAAGTTACCTTCAGGCTATGTATATAAGGTGTATATGAAACAGAAATGCATATTGTGTTTATAATTGGGTTACATCCCCAAGATATCTCATTATATATATATGCAAATATTCTAAAATATGAAAAAATCCAAAATATGAAACACTTCTGGTTCCAAACATTTCAGATAAGGGATACTCTCAGCAAAGATAGCAGGAGATTTATAGCCAATGAGAAGAATGAGGAAGTCAGTGGATGGAAAATTATTAAGAGGAGACATCAGGGATAGGAGGATTCTTATAAAACTAACTTCACAGAATTCAGGCTTATGGCAGAATGACCTACACGTCAAAGGTGGGGGACAATAAACTTGATCAGATATTGAAGGCGATCAGGTATGAAGTGTGGGGATTCACTCTAAACTGATTTAGCAGGATTCTCGCTAAAATCAGTCTAGGCAGTCCCAAAGATGAGGCCTAATCAAAAAGAGGGCTCAGTGGAGGAAAAGCAAGGATTAAAATTGTGAAGAAGCCTTTTAATGACATATTTGGGTGCTTAAACCTTACTTATTTAACATTGAAGAAAGGGAATGGCATGCTCAAATATGTTTTTCAAAAAGAAAAAGGCATGAGAGTGGAGATGGGTTAGAATGGAAGAAGCTGTGATCAGGAGGCTATAGGGCTAGGTTAGATAAATGATAAGCATTTTTTGGATAATGGGAGAAGCAATGGAGAAAATGATATAGGAGAAATAATTAAAAGGTAGAATCTATAGAAAGTTGCTTATGTGGAAAGTAAGAGATAAGAAAAAGCCTAAAATGATCAAAAGTTTATTCAGGAAAAGAAAATAAAACATTGGCAGTTTATAGTTCTGACAAAGAAGGTTTACTCCCACATTAGTCTAGTTCTATCCCCATCTCTCAGCAGGGCATTTTCCACCTTTCCTAGTGGAAAGCATTCTTCATTGAAAGGCTTCCATTGCTTATTTATTCTCATGTCCAGAGAATTTATCACATGTAGAAAATACCAGCTGGCAAGAATGGATAAAGACTTCAGATAACTTTACCCATTTCTCTGCATTTATCTACTCACATAGTGGGCTATGAGAAATTTAGGATTTATTCCTAATGCTTTTTGTTTCATTTAGTTCTCAGATATACAAAGGCAGTGTGGTAGGAATGTCTACACACATTTCTAATATTTTTATTTCTATTTTTACTTAGAGTAAGACTTATTAGATATAAACAATTATTCAGTTCCCATTGAAGAACTTCATAATATCTTAGAAAGATCCATTAAACTGCTCTCATAGTAATCACTAAAATTACAAATAGCTCCCGTATGCCTGGGGGCATTTGGCAGTTATTGGTGATAATGATCCTCATCTAGTTTTGTTCTTGTTTTTCCCAAAGTAAAAAGACCTTTGTCCTTTTACAGATAACTCTAAAATTAAATGTAGTTCATACTTATATAAGCATGTTTCTATATTGACCAGAAATGTAAATCACGACCTTCTCTAATCTATTCACCTTCTCTGGGTTCAAGTGGTAAATGTTCTGAAAGAAAGTTCATCAATGAAATGTCACTCACCAATTCTCTAGAGAAAGGTAAATCTATTGGAAAATGAGAAAGAGAAAAATCATCATCAGAAGCTATTATTGATTAATTAGTTTAAGCCAAATCCCCCATCTTCCATAGTTCAGAAAGTGTGAGAGAAAATATTCTTGACTTAATTTGTGTGCAAGAATCATCAAAAACATCAAATTAGCTCCCAAGTCCTTTTGACCCAACCCCAATATCCTTTGTCAGTGTCCTTGCTTTATAGTATGAAAACATATTTCAAGCATATCTTATACATTTTCTACCCCAGCTCTAGAATTAGCCATTTCTCCAAAGAATGCTTTTTCCTTTGAGTAGGAAATGGTATTTAGATACCACAATTTGGGTGGTAGGAACACTTGGTGTTATTAGGTTAGACATTGTTTCCATGCCTTTTGGACAAAGCTAGGAATAGTATGAAGCATATGGTTTTGAATCATATGAAATTGACTTTTCTATAAATCAAAAATGGTAGAATATAAGCAGTTTCATGTGATTTGACCTAATATTTTTAAGAGAAAATGTATCATGAGTACATCCAATTCAAATTAATTTTCATAGGGTTTTTATTTAATGCCTTTGATTTTTATTGGTATTTTCTTTCTCTTTCACTGAAAATCTTGGTTCCTAGCAATGTTAATATGATTACTACTTTCCTTTATTTTACCATTAGATCCAGATTATCAATACTAATGTTATTGTCCACATGATTACTAGAAATAGTTTCTTCAATAAACAAATTGCTGCTAAAAATAGAAAAGGGTCAAAAAGCTATGGTTTAAAAGAGACTTGAAAGATATATTGACTAAATGTAATCAATATGTTTTATTTGGGTTGAATAGGTTGATTTGAACAAAGCAATTTTTAAAAATTAGGCAATTAGGGATATTTTAATATCAACTAGTCATTTTAATAAAGTTAAAAGTTATAATTAACTTTTTTAGAAACAAAAATATTGCACTTATGTTGCAAAATACAAATTTCTTTTTGCTTAGGATACATTCCAAAATACTTCAGGATGAAATTATATGATGTCTGAGATCTACTTCAAAATAACACAGTGGGGTGCAAAGAAGGTATATGAGTAGGGATATAGATGAAATAAAATTGGTCATATATTGAAAATTGTTGAATAAAGGCAATAGTTATATGACAGATTCTAAGCTTCTCTTTTTAGTATGTTGGAAAACTTTCGTAATGAAAAGTATTTTTTTAAAGGGTCTAGTGATAGGAACACTAATGCCAATGAGTAATGTTGAAAATGGCTATAAAGGGTTTGGATAAAAGTGTTTCATGAAATGGGAGAAGAAAAAATTATACAGCATTATATTTGTAAACAATGATATTTAAAATATTTATTTGTATCTAAGTTAATATATTGTATATTATCATAAACTGTGAGAATTTCATCTACATGATAGAGGATAGATAGATGTAGATATAGATGTAGATATAGATAATAAGTGCAAATCTTTTGGGCAGAACCTTTTACTTAAGGTTCCAGATGATTTGCTGTTAGGTAGTCACTGCTTATTGCATTCACACAACTGTTGGTGGCCTTAAGTGAAAGAAGACAACTGTTTCATGGAGCATCTCTGATGCATACACTGTGTACTAGGGTCTTTGGTGGGATATTAATTCATTTATTTATATTTATTTTAAAAGTTTATAAAATAATACAACATTATATAATATGGACAAAGGTGTGTGAGAAAGAGGAGGAAAAGAAGAAACAAAGACAATTTGGAAAAATAGATCAAGGAATGAGCTTAGTGAAAAATCACATTTAGCAAACTCCTAAACTGCTGTTCTATGTGGGTGTCAAATTTATTTTTCAGCTTTCTAGTCATGAAAATGAAAAGTCAAGCTTGATCAGTGTCTTAGTCTGTTTAATGGTACTATAAAGAATGCCTGAAGCTAGGTAATTTAAAAAGAAAAGAGGTTTATTTGGCTCACAGTTCTGTAGGCTGTCCAAACATGGCACCAGCATCTGTATCTGGTGAGGACCTCAGGCCACTTCTACTCATGGCAGAATGTGAAGGGGAACCAGCATGTGCAGAGATCACATGGTGAGAGAGGAAGAAAAAGAGAGGGAGAGAGGGGGAGGTGCCAGGCTCTTTTTAGCAACCCACTCTCATAGGAACTAATTCATTCTCTTGTGTACCAATCCAGTTTCTTGAGAGCAAGAACTTACTACTGTGAGAATGGCACCAAGCCATATATGAGGGATCTGCCCTTATTACCTTCCACTAGGCCCCACCTCCCAACACCACCGCATGAAGGATCAAATTTCAGCATGAATTTTGAAGGGGGCAAATATCCAAACCATAGCAATCAGCTTCATAATTCATAGTGACCACAACATAAAAGTAAGCCAAATGCTATGGAGAAGCACATCAATTCCTGGCATTAAAAGAAGAAAGATTCCAAAGACACACATCATCTCATCTACAGCTAAAACTTTTTAAGCTTAAAAAAGGAGATAGTGCAAAGAGGGAGACTGTGGTCTTTTTATTTGTTGTCATTTTTCAGATTAGAAAAACAAGAGGTGATATCTGTAAATATTATATTGCAAGTCTCTGCAGTTGGAAGCAACAGAAAGTAACTTGCCATTAGTCAAATCAAACCTAGGGTGATGTAACATTGTAAATACTGTATATATAAATATTGAGTAGAAAAAAAAACTGCCAAATCTCATGAGAACTGGTACAGGGAACTGAGAATCTGTGAGCGTATGACTGCTCTTTGACATTGAGAATATGAGATTGTTTTCTCTGCCTTTGAAAAACTGGATTGGTTGTGTCTCTCAGGGTTCTCATGGGCTATTGGTGTGTGTGTGTGTGGGGGGGGGTGATGGGATGTTTTCTAGAGGAAGAAGAGGCAATGGACTGGCAAGCTCTTTTCTACTATGTATTGTCATTCCAGAGTAATAATATGTGTTTAAAATTCTGACCTCCAACTAAAATGAGACAGAGAATTTGTGTATAATCCAGAGAAACCAGAAATTAATTTAGAGGGCCAGAATAAACTGGGGACTATGAGCAGAGGGAAGAACAATATTTCTTCGGAATTCTGTCTCACTAGCATAGCAAACACATTTGTTGATAAAAGATGTTTTCCAATAAAATGCCAAAAGTAATAAATGAAAAACTCTTCCTAATGCCTCTATTAAGTAACTTCAGCAGTCAAGGGAAGGCAATTTAGAGGAGATTTTTCAAGAATCCTTAACTGCAAAAAATACTATACAAAAGTCATATATAAGGTTAATATATAAAGACTGACCCAAGAAGCTAGGGAGGAAAGCCATGTCTTTTAATCAATATGTTTACCTCTTTATAGAAGGAACTTATTTCTATGAAAGCTTGGTGCCTATTCCAACAATTACATTTTGTTTTAATTAAGAAATAGTCTCTTTTATAAAACCTTGTGAATGGTATATTTGTTCCAAAATGGAGGCCAATATATGGTACCCATGATTATATGATATGATTAATACCCACTAGCTGGCTAGTTTAGTTAATGATACAGATAATTTGCTCATTATCAAAATAATGATTGATGTCACTGATGGTCATTTTCTTTAGCCTAAGACATGAAATGAATGTTTCAACTTCAACTATCAAAAATTAACTTTGGGAAAAACAGGAAACATAAAGGTTAGAACCAGACCTATGTACTGCCTGATGTGATAGAATAAAAAGTGCATAGCACACCTATGCTATTCTTACAACAAAATTATCTTATTTCTAGTTTTCAGGAAATACAGGGGATAGAAGAACAAATTAATCAAATCACCATGAGGAAACAGATACAGATGTTCCTCTGCTTACGATGGGGTTACTTGCCAATAATCCCATTGTAAGTCAAAAATATCACAAGTTAAAAATGCATTTAATGCAACTAATCTAGGGAACATCATAGCCTAGTCTGCCTACTTGAAGTGTGCTTAGAACACTTACATTGGCCTGCAGTTGGGCAAAATCATCTAACACAAAGCCTATTTTACAATAAAATGTTGAATATCTTATGTAATTTATCAAATATTGTACTGAAAGTAAACAACAGACTGGCTCACTGCCGCTGCTCAGCGTGGCAAGAGAGTATCATAGATATAGATTATCCTTAGCCCAGGAAAAGATCAAAATTAAATATTGGAATTACAGTTTCTACTGAATATGTATTGCTTTTGCAGCATCTTAAACTCAAAAAATTGCAAGTTGAATCATCGTAAATCGGGGACAGTCTGTACTTCCAGAAGGTGGGACATTCTAAGGATAACTGGGCTGGTATTTTTTAACAAGTCAATATCATGGAAAAAGAGAATGTGACAGCTGTTGTAGATTAAAAGACTTTAGTGATTTCACAGATAAATGGAATGTGTAGTCCTTATTTAAACAAACCAGCTGTAGAGTAGAAGATATTTTGGGGACAACTGGGGAATGTGAATATAGATCAGGTATTAGATGATATTAGGAAATAGTTAATTTTGTTAAATGTGATAATGATATTGTGGTTGTGTAGGAGTATGTCTTCTTTAGAGATGTAAACTGAGGTATTTTGAAATGAAATATCATGAAGTCTATAATTTGTTTTTAAGTGTTTTAGTTAAAAATAGATGAAGAAACTATGGTAAAATACTAAAAATTTTTACCTGTGGGTTTTGTATATATGGAAGTTTGAAAGTTTTCATAATAAAATAATTTTTTTAAAAAATCCACAAATTTATAAGTTATTACATCTTAATGAGAAAATCAGATGAACAAGAAAATATTGGGATCAGATAAATTCAGAAACTTTGTTTTATTTTTTCTGTGTCAATAAACCTATAATCTTCCATATTGTTGAGTAAGCTCAAAAGAATATTACAAATAGCTCTGACATTGTATTCTTTCTCTCTTTATCAGTTTGCATTAATTTTACTCAAAAGGGAAAACATTATACTGACTTCCATTTTCATTAAGTGTTTTATTTTCAATTTCACAAAAATGGAAGGTAAAATATGGCAAGTATTCTAAAATCCTTTACAAAAGTTAATGGGCTATGAACATAAATGTGCATTATTATTCTGTTTGCTGAAACACTTGAGCATGTCATTGGTGGTTTTACATTCTGAAAATAAGTGAGTATTTTTGAGAGAAATCCTGGCTGAATTCATGGAATTTTTATTTTAGTCCTATTGCAAGAAGCTTTCTGAGGCTTGAGTTCAAGGCTTTCATTCTTGTTATTATTATAGCTTTCAGGTCACAGGCTTTGTTTTCCTGATGACAGTTTGACTGAGTCACTCACTTTCTTCTGTCGTTGCTAACATTTAGTCCATGTGAGTTAGAAAGGAGGTCATTTGGATATTGTTGTGTGGAATATTACTTTGATACAATAGTGGCCTCTAAGTAGCATATGGGCTCCCCCAGAGACCACAGAACATGGACCAAATTAAGATAGGCAAATCACACAATATATGAAAACAATTGAAAGCACACAGAGAAGCAAGGGTAAACAGTTGGGGTAGGGTTACGCACTTAGATGGGTAGAAGAATCACACTGCCTGAGTCCTGAGGCCAGCAATGATCCTAATTGTCTCTGCTGTTTCAGCCTTCCTTGCTGATAGTATGATTATGAGACCATAGTTGAGATTCAAGCAGGAAGAGCCAGACACAGAAGGGGCCCCAGGCTAATGGCACAAAAATGCTTTATTGGAGAGATGGATGGATAAGTACACCTGACCACAGCTGTAGGTCACCAATAAGCCTACTGAATAGTCACAGATTTTATCTGAATTGTCTGAGTAGGGCACATGTGGGGCCTGAATAAAATTATACTTTCCAATGGATGGTCGATTTAAGAAATGACATCACTATCAGGTACTTGTAAGAATATGACTTGGTTCTTCCATTCCTCTCTCTTAGTAGACTCTTAGTTTTTTTCCCATCATTGCATTTACTCTATCTTTAACATATGTCACAGGTTACCAAATTACTATATATTTAACATATTCTAATCTTCCATGTCTTGCCTAATTTATCCTTCATAAAATGTCATAATAATCTAGAGCACACTGACTATTCTAGGACTGATTCTTCCTTTCTATATCAGCTACTCCCCTAGCTTCTCCTTCTTCTTCTTAACATATAAAGCAAGAGAGAGGCAAAGCAGCAAAGTAAACACATAAAAAAAGAAAATGTCATTCTACCTTGTGTTAGATTTCTTGCTCTTTATGAAAAAAGAATAATGTCTTATATATTGAATGACTTAACATTTTGATCCTTCCCTTCCAGAAAAGACACAAATAAATTCCCAGGGAGACTTGACAACCACCATTTTTCCTCTATCAGAAAAAATTAATGATTAATAAACAGGCAGTCTCAATAGAACCTTGATTTTGTTCATTTTCCTATGATTTGCACTTGTGTGTGTATATGAGTATATTTGAAAACCAACTACTAGCATCTTTTGTTCAGAACCCCTGCACCCGGCCTGAAGTCTTAAACTTGAAAAGACCTTAGATGAAGCAGTTCTGGTGTCCATATTATACTGTAGAAGAAACAAAATAGTTTACTTCAGTGCTGAAATCTTTTAGGACAATGTGTCATCTATGAAAAATAATGTCAAAATCTCTGTGCAAATTTTACCTATTTGGTATATGGATTCCTGCAAGCTTTCCAAAATCAATGACACATAACTGTATTTGTCTTAGGCAAATATCAGCAGTTATAGTATGCAGACTCAAACACTAATTTATTAGTCTGACCCAAATAAAAATAATTCAATTTCCTGAAGATAAAAGGTAGATATAACTAAACACAGTGCAACTCCCTTATGCTAGTACTGTGGATGTTTCCAGATGTTTGAAGAAAAAGAGACTGTAAATGTATATTTGTTTCCAGGGAACATGGCCATCTGCTAGCATTTCCTTGGTGTTATTGAACAGGTTGGTTAATGACACTTTATTTCTCCTCATATGACTTTCCTCCAAAAAAACCATTTCTTTTCTGTTAGAAAAGTTGAATGATTTTTATTGTGCCTCACTGAACAAACCAGTTTGGTGGTTCTATCTAACAGAATTCTTTTCAGCTGGAGCAGACTCTTTTGTAGTCAATTCTTGTGATGGGCCCTATTTTTGGCCTCAACCTTAAATGTGAGCCACTGTTCTCTGCCTTTGCTGTAAGATGCAGAAACTGACATTGAAATAAATTATGGGGCTGGCACATCATGTACTGACTAGCTTCATCATTTATTTAGAAGCCAACCAACTTATCTTTCCTGAGGTGGTATAAGTGGGGCAAAGTGTATGGGCTTTGAAGTCAGAAGACCAGGATTGAGACCTGGATGAGCTGCTTATTGGCTGAAGAAGGGAACTTTTCCTCCCCAAAATGTCAACTTCTTTAAATATAAAATGAATAAAGAATATTAGAAATAATTCCAACAATACAGGAGTATTTGTAAGAATTCAATTATAACTACATGATTAAGAGCTTTGTAAACATGACAGCATAAAACACAATGAAGTGGTAAAGCAGATGTTGCTGCCCTGCCCGATAGCTCTTTGACCTATGGCTCCCTGCTCTTCCTCTTGTACCATGGGAGCTTGTGTAGCTATACATCGATGCAACAGGATGTTGCAGAAAGTTAACACTCTTCAGGACAACTTTCAAACAATAGGGGATCAAAGTTGGTATATAAAATGCCTTAGCCTTCCCATTCCTCTGTAGGAAGATTACAGAGTGTATTTCATATAGTTTCCCTGATGATTCCTGTGACGGTTAATTTTATGTGTCAACTTGACTGGGCTAAGGGATACCAAGATAGCTGTGAAAGACTATTTCAGGATGTGTTTGTGAGGGCATTTCTGGAAGAGATTAGTATTTGAATATGTAGGCCCAGTAAAGAATATCACCTTCATCAATTTGGGCAGGCAGCATCCAATCCACTGAGGGCCTGAATAGAACAAAAACATAGAGGAGTGTTTGACAAAATCCAGTGTACTTTTATGATAAAAACTCTAAATAAAATAGGGATAGATGGGACATTCCTTAAAATTATTAATGCCATATATGATAAACCCACAGCCAATATCATTTTGAATGGGGAAAAATTCAAAGCATTCCTGCTTAGAACAGGAACAAGACAAGGTTGCTCACTATCTCCACTTCTATTCAACATAGTGCTGGAAGTCCTTGCGAGAGCAATCAGACAAGAGAGAAGAATGAAGGGTGTCTGAATGGGGGCAGAAGAGGTCAAACTTTCACTCTTTGCTTATGATATGCTATTATATTTATAAAATCACAATGATTCAACCAATAGACTCCTGGAATTGATAAATGAATTCAGGAAAGTCTCAGATTACAAAATTAATGCACACAAATCAGTGGCACCCATATATACCAATAAAGGTCAAGCCAAAAATCACATCAAAGATGCAACATCTTTCACAATAGCATCAAAGAAAAAGTAAATATTTAGGAATATACTTAATGAAGGAGGTGAGAGACATATATAGGGAGAACTATGAAACACTGAGAAAAGAAATTGTAGATGATGTGCACAGATGGAAATCTCTACCATGCCCGTGGATTGGTAGACTCAATATTGTTAAAATGTCCATACTACCTAAAGTGATCTACAGAATTAATGCAATCCTTATCAAAATATCATCATTCTATACAGATTTAGAAAACATTATTCTATGCTTCGTTTAGAACCAGAGAAGACCTAGTATAGCTAAAGTAATTTTAAGAAAAAAGAACAAATGGGGAGGCATCAGTCTGCCAGAATTCAAACTTCACTATGAGGCCATAGTAACCAAAATAGCATTTGACTGGCACAAGAACAGAGATATAGACCTTTGGAATAGGACGGAGATCTCAGATATGAAACCATCCTTATATTGTCATCTAAACTTTGACAAAGCAGACAAAAGTATACACTGGGGAAAGGAATCTCTATTCAATAAAGGGTGCTGGGAATATTGGATATCACATGTAGAAGATTGAAACTGGATCCCCATCTATCACCTCTCACGAAAAGCAACTCACGGTGGATAACAAACTTAAACCTAAGGCATGAAATTATAAGAATTCCAGAAGAAAGTGTTGGAAAAACTCTCATAGACATTGGCCTAGGCAAAGAATTCTTGAAGAAGACCCCCAAAGGCAATCACAGCAGCAACAAAAATAAACCAATAGGACCTGATTAAATTAAAAAGCATATGCACAGCCAAGGAAACTATCATTAGAGCAAGTAGACAACCTACAGAATGAGAGAAAATATTTGCTTTTCACACATCTGATAAAGGGCTGATAATAAGAATCTACATAGAACTTAAGAAAATAAACAAGAAAAAATCGAACAACCCCATCAATAAATGGGCAAAGACATGAACAGAAACTTTTCAAAAGAAGACAGACTAATGGCCAGCAAATATATTAAAAAAATGTTCAACATCTCTAATCATTAGGGAAATGCAAATCAAAACCACAATGAGATAACACCTAACTCCAGTGAGAATAGCCTTTACCCAAAAGTCCCAAAACCACAAATGCTGGTGTGGCTGTGGAGAGATTGGAACGCTCTCACACTGCTGTCGGGACTACAAATTATTACAACCCCTGTGGAAAGTAATTTGGAGATATCTCAAAGAGATAAAAATAGAAATACCACTTGATCCAGCAATCCCCTTCCTAGGCATATATACAAAGGAAAAAAAGACATTCTATAATAAAGACATCTGCACTCACATGTTCATAGCAGCACAATTCACAACTACAAAGCTGTGGAAACAACCCAAGTGCCCATCAATACATGAGTGCATTAATAAAATGTCATATATGTATACCATGGAATACTGCTAAACTACAAAAAACAATGGTGAACTAGCACCTCTTATATTATCCTGGATAGAGATTGAGCACATCCTTTGAGGTATCACAAGGATGGAAAAACAAGCACCACATGTACTCGCCATCAAATTGATACTAACTTTTCAACATTAATGTGTTCATGTGATAATAATACTCATTGGGTGCCAGTCAGGTGGGGCTGGTGGAGGAATGTAAACCCACAACTAATGGAAGTGGATCACACTGTATGGGGGAAGGGCACGCTTATAGTCCTGGCTTGGGCAAGGCAAACGCGTTACATGTAACCAAACTATTTGTACCCCCATAATATCCTGATTTTAAAAAAACAATTTTCTGAATCTCTTATATATCTGTTGCTTTATGTAAGACTAAACTTTTCAAATTAAAATTAATAAAAATGGTAAAAACACAAAAAGGTAGAGGTGTTTTTAATCACCCTCTATTAGCTTTTCTCCTCCCTGTCTTGCTTTCCCAACTTTCTCACTTATGTGGCCTTGGATCACCTCCCAAACAAAATATATGCACCCAGGTCCTTATCTTAGTGTCTATATTGAGTACAAGATGGGGCAAATTAATACAGTGGCAGTGGTTTTTGATTGTGCCTTGGTAAATTAACTCTTCCATGCCCCAATTCACAACCTCTCAAAACCAAGGGGAAAAGAAACTCTTTCCCAGAACCTATTTCTGAACGAAGGGTATGCTGCTGCTCTGTATTGTCTGAAGAGTCAAGGTGTTTCAGCACCCAAGGTAATTACAGAATCTGCCTTTTGAGAACAGTGAGTCTTGAGAAACCAATTGCAAAAACATAACTGAGGAATGGGACTCTTTATTATTTTGCTTAATGTTGTAAATGTACTTTTTCACAGATTCTTTATAAATTGTTCCAATTTTATATTTCCATTGAAAAATGACTCATGTACCCAATTTCTACATTTTTTCAGTGAATACTATACAGTGTTTTCTATGTGCTGGATATAGTACTAGGCAGCATACATTGATAATTATGACATAAATGGATCATATTCTCATGTTCTCATGGAACTTAGGTTCTAATGGGAGAGACAGACACCAAGCTACCAATTAGATAATCCACTTTTTAACTATAATTGTGATAAAAATCCCATGAAATAGAACATATAAATTTGATTGGGCTTCTGAGTGTCTAGAGACCAAATACTATGTGAACCAAAAAGATACAGAATTGTTGGTAAATTCTTAGTGGTTAACAAACCCTATACCTATATAATTTTATTTACCACTTTGTCTCACAGTGGAAGAATATCATGCTACATGTTTCTATTTTGTTATTGTCAACAGCACAATGACTGTCAATGCTATTAAATGGTTCCATAGAAACTTTACTGCTGCCTTTAGAGGCAGAATGAATTATTTACGGGGTTAATATTCTCCCAAATAATTTAGCCCTTATGCAATTTACAGCAATAAATGTTTCAAGTGTGTATTTACTATAAAACCATCCTCTTTTGGCTTTTATAAAAGCTGTATGAGACATTTGTTACCTTGTCCTGTCATCCTACATAATATTAAATATAATAGCAATGGTTTAATATCATAAAACATAGTGGGGAAGACTGCTGAGACTTGAATATAATCAATTTACTCCAATTCTAGTTTAGCTGAAAATTTATTGCTAAATTGCCTTTTTAAGAGCTGCTTTGGTTATTTAATATTGATCACAAAATGATTAAGAACTGGAACACTATTGATTTTTAAATGAAAAAAAGTCCTTATAATGAGAGTAAGAACCAGACTGCAAAAATTTTACACAATAGAAGTAGATTTTAATAGTCTCCGTTAGCTCCTGGAGTTGAATTTGCAAGCTTTATAGTTCTTTTGCTTAGGTTGGAAATTCTAACAAGGTAAAAAAGTCCAATGTGTTAATGGTGGAACAAAAGACATGTATATAAACATTGATATAATTTAAAAATCATGTAATATAGCTAGATTTAACAATGGCCATCAAGGATTTAAATATCAAATCACTGTCTCATCACTAAATCAGGGAAAAATGCTTGAGGTTGGTTGTGGGCATACAATGACTCCTGTTATTCCATGTTTCCTGAATTATTTTCTGGTCATCTGCATGTCCTGACCTTCCTTAAGCTATAGTTGCCCCCATAGTCCTCCTTGGTGCTTTAAAGCCATATTATATTGTTTAGGGAGTAAGATCAAAGAAGAACTGCTGACATCTTATTGATTCAGGTTCAAAAATAAATAATTTTTTTTTATTTAAACAATAAATAAATTTATTTTAGATGAAAATCTTTCTAGAAGTTTCCCTGCCTTTATAGTCTCAAAGAAGCAGGTTTTTCAGTATCATTTTTGGTACCTCACTCTATTTCAAATAAAGGCCCTTTTCATAAAGAGCACGTTTGCACAACATTCTAAACACTTGTGCTTGTCTATTTCCCCTATAAAAGCCTCTTCATTCCATGACTAAAGATTTTTGAATGGGATATTGTGTTTTATTTTTATTTTTTTCTTTTATAAACATTGAGTTTTCTCCTTGGGAACTAGCATGTGAATGTTTTTCTCTTCTCTATTCTTATCTACAATCCTCCATGCCCCTAGCTGTCATTCAGAACCAGATTTTTAAAAAACACTTCAGTACTAGCCAAGTACACAACTTCTTACTCTTCACTGAACCTTTAACTTATAAAAATTCTACATGTACCATAGAAATGAAAATAAAGAAAACATATATAAAAATTTGCCTCATCATTTTATAATCCAACTCCTATTCCTTTGTATGATTTCTATAACCCTTGCTGAATTCCAAAACTAATTTTTCTCTAAAGCAGCCACTGGTTTAAAACAAACTTTTGTTTGCCAAACTCCCAAATTTCAATACTAGTGGTATAAATTTAGTATAAATGTAAAATGATCACCTTCTCTGAGTTACTTCATTTCTGTATAGGTATATGCATTAATGTGCCATCTATATTCAACTTGCTATATTCATCCATAGATGGTTGCCTAGAAATAAGGTAAAGATAAAAGCTCAGAAAAGAAAGTAAAAATAAAATACTAATTTTATAATCTAATTTTACTTAATTTATACTATAGATCTGGATTAAGCTTCACCTTCCACCTGAGGTAAACAATATTTACATCATATCTTTGAGCCATGTGTTATGTTAGCTATCAAGGGTTTGAAAGAGAAAAGAAAAGCAATTCGACTGGAGGCTTTGTTTTCTTTGTTGGTAATGAAATTGGCCATACTCAATGTTCCAGTTCCAAAGGACAAAAGCAATGGTAATCTCTGCGATTGCTAATTAACATTTTATCACAAGCTGTAACATTCTGGCTATCCATTGTGACTAATGCAAATGGTGTGCTTTTTGTTTTCAAAAGGATTTTACTTTTAAGTTATTTAAGTTTAAGAGCAAAGTACATTTGGCTTCATTCAAAAGTATTTGAAGAAGTATTTATATTACTTGAGGCTTCATATATTATTGTCACCTATCTTTCTGTTATTTATACTAAACAAATTCCTGCAGCTCTAAATCCTAGGCTATATTCATATGCCCAATGTCATTACATTCACTAATATTATGTTCAATAAATACTAGTTTAAAATTTCAATAGCAATAAGGATGAATACCAATTCTAAGTGATTGCCAATCTAATAGCAAACATTTTACTTCTTTAATATTCCCTTCTTCAGGGCTCTTTTGTCAACACCATATGCTACAGTAAAACCTTTCCAAGTTAGCATAACATTACAAATTTTATTAAGTGGATTCTGATTTAAAGGACACCCTGATAAAGACTGCAGATGAGAAGAGTCATTCATAAAGACAGGAGATTATTTAAATGGATGCTATGATTAGGAAGTACATTGATAAGGACACCAGAATTTGTGAGATAGGAGATTAACAAAACCTAATATAGAAACATCATCCATTTAAAGAGCAGGAAGTTTTATTTCAATTTTAATAATTATTAGAGAGGAAGACTCTAAAACAGTTGAAAAGGAAGAAATTTAAGAAGTCCTCCTCATCATCCTATTGATTCTCAAGGACATGAGAAATACTGCCAGGATTGGAAGAGACATTCATTTATCAGTCCCTGAAGCTGCTACTCCCAGACCCAAGTACCCGGAAGACCCTGCAGGTCGCAGCCCAGTTCTCTGAAGCCCCACATCACCACTGCAGAGAAAGGTTGTGCTCCAAATCACTCTCACCGTTGCTGACAGTGCCAGCCTCTTTCCTGCACAGCCATTTTTTTGTTGTTTGCATGTTTTGCTCAAATAAAATGGTTTGTTTTATGGAAAGACATGTTGCCTAAGACTGATTCAGCATCAATGGGAATGGCAGTGACTTCTGTGCCTTAGAAACTCAGGAAGAGTCAGATGCTCTCAAATTCTAGAGAATCACATCTCTCTGTCTCTCTCTCTCCTTTTTTTTTTTTTTTTTTTTTTGGTACCTAATCACAATGACCTGCAAACAAGTATGTTGTGGCAGGGGGAAGGGGAGTGGGAAGCAGCTAGAATTTGTGAGGAGAAGGAAGAATGTAGGGAAATGAGAAAAGAAAGCTCCTCAAGTAGATGTTGATACGGTCCTACTATATTCCTTCAAGTCCTCTTAGTGCTGAATTTCCAACTTCCGACACTTGAATTTCTTTGCCGAGAAATTTCTTGAGTCTTCAGAGACTGCTTTGTATACCTTTGGGACAGGCTTCAAGTGCCCTGGAGTCTTCCTCACCCTTACCACACGCCAGATATAGGCCTCTATATGATGAACAGAAGTTGTAATGTGAGTACCTCAGTTCCTTAGGTAGAATACCTCTGAGCTGTCCATCGTACACCATCTCTTGCAGTTCCTAGTAGCCTTATGCTCCAGTCTTGTGAAATTTCTGGTCAATATAATAACATAATAAGATTGACAACCAAAATAACAGGCAAAATTTTCAGAAAGGTAGGGAATAACTGTTATCTGCAGATATGTACTTAGCCTAAGAAAGTCAGCTGTATTGGGCAGGTGGGAGGGGGGAGGGAGGCGGGTATATACATACATAATGAGTGAGATGTGCACCATCTGGGGGATGGTCATGATGGAGACTCAGACTTTTGGGGGGAGGGGGGGAAATGGGCATTTATTGAAACCTTAAAATCTGTACCCCCATAATATGCCGAAAAAAAAAAAAAAAGAAAGTCAGCTGAGAACCTTTTAGAATTAAAGAGTTCCATAAAATGTCAGGATAAAGATAAACACACAGAGATAAATCACTTGCATACATGCCAGAAAATACTACTGAAGTTAAAAGATTAAATCAATAATAGTATCAAATACCATAAAATCTAAAAGGCACAGCTCTAACAAGAAAATGAAGAATCTCTGTGAATAAGACTGAACAAGAGAAAACATTTGAAAAAATGGAGCAATATGCCATATTGCTGACAGAGAAGAAAAGTAAACACTTTAGAGATTGTTCTTTTTACTAAATTTATTTAAAGGTTTAACACAATCCCATTCAAAATTCCCATCTTTGTAAATTGACACATTTTTTTTTTCACTTTAAAAATTTTTTTTTTATTTCAGCATATTACAGGAGTGCAAATATTTAGGTTACATATATTGCCTTTGCCCCAAGTCAGAGCTTCAAAGGTGTCCATCCCCCAGATGGTGCACACCGTACCCATTAGGTGTGCATGTACACATCCCCACCTCCCTGCTCCCATCTGCCCAACATCTGAGGAATGTTATTACTGTATGTACATTTAAGTGTTGCTCAGTCAATACCAATTTGATGGTGAGTACATGTGATGCTTGTTTTTCCATTCTTGTGATATTTCACTTAGTAGAATGGGTTCCAGCTCTATCCAGGATAATATAAGAGGTTCCAGATCACCACTGTTTTTTGTGGCCAAGTAGAACTCCATGGTATACATATACCACATTTTAATAATCCACTCATGTATTGATGGACACCTGGTTTGTTTCCACATCTTTGCAATTGTGAATTGTGCTGCTATAAACATTCCAGCACAGATGACTTTTTTATATAATGTCTTTTGTTCTTGTGGGTAGATGGCCAGTAATGGGATTGCTGGATCAAATGGTAGTTCTACTTGTAGCTCTTTGAGATATCTCCATATTGTCTTCCACAGAGGTTGTACTAGTTTGCAGTCCCACCAGCAGTGTAGGAGTGTTCCTATCTCTCTGCATCCACACCAACATTTATTGTTTTGGGACTTTTTGAAAAAGATCATTCTCACTGGAGATAAGTGATATCTCATTTTGGTTTTTATTTGCATTTCTATGATGATTAGAGATGTTGAGCATTGTTTCATATGTTTGTTAGCCGTCAGTCTACCTTTTATTGAAAAATTTCTGTTCATGTTCTTTGTCGACTTTTTTTTTCTTTTTTCTGGAATTTTATTTATTATTTTTTAAAACATTTATTTATTTAAATTGACAAATAAAAATTGCATATATTGGCCGGGCGCGGTGGCTCACGCCTGTAATCCTAGCTCTTGGGAGGCCGAGGCGGGCGGATTGCTCAAGGTCAGGAGTTCAAAAACCAGCCTGAGCAAGAGCAAGACCCCGTCTCTACTATAAATAGAAAGAAATTAATTGGCCAACTAATACATATATATATAAAATTAGCCGGGCATGGTGGCGCATGCCTGTAGTCCCAGCTACTCGGGAGGCTGAGGCAGGAGGATTGCTTGAGCCCAGGAGTTTGAGGTTGCTGTGAGCTAGGCTGATGCCACGGCACTCACTCTAGCCTGGGCAACAAGCGAGACTCTGTCTCAAAAAAAAAAAAAAATTGCATATATTTATAATGTACAACATGTTGTTTGAAGTATGCATACATTGTGAGATGTTTGCCCATTTTTTTTTTTTGTAAAATTTCTGATTATTTTAGCATGTGGCTTGCAAAAACAAATGGTTTCTTTCTTTTTCCTTTTATGGCATATACACCCGTTCTTAGCTCCGTTTTTCCCTTTTAATATTAACCCCAGTGTGTCCACTTCAGCCAACACATAATAAGAAGTCTTCATACCCAGTGGGAGCCTCTTTTCATGTGGCCCAATAGCAACCAAAGACAGACAGGAAGCCTAGATCCAGTCTGCTGCCATTGCCTGGTCCAGGACAAATCCCAGCTTCTCTTCCCTCAAGCATATAAAAAAAGACTTAGAATCAAGGATCCCATTGGCTTGAAGCTCTGATTCAGTGCGACAAAGGCAATATACGTAACCTAAACATTCATATCCCCATAATATGCTGAAAGAAAAAAGAAAAAAAAAAAAGAACCAAGGATCCCAAAGGGAGTCTCTTCTGGGTCTATGCTTATCTAAAGGCTAGAGAGTTCAGTCAACACTTTGATGAACCAAGGCATAGCCTTATGTGCAAAGAATATACTGGAATTCACAACTCTCACATTCTCTTAAATTCTCTAAATAAATTTCAAATGAATGGCAACTTTATCTTATATGTGGAGATCTTATGAGATAAATTGTTAATGATCTAAGATATGAGAAAGAGTCAGATATCAACATAAACGATTCTTATTGCAGCATTTCCCCCCAGTCAGCCTCTCTCCTGCAGATTCATAGCTATTACAAGGCCTCAGGTTGCTTTTCTTAATAGCCCTCAGGCTTCCCGAAGAACAAACGTATAAAAAATGCTCAACATCTTTAATCATCAGAGAAATGCAAATGTTTGCCCATTTTTGAGAAGGTCATTTGATTTTTTTCTTGCTGATTTTCCAGAGTTCTATATAGATTCTAGTTGTCAGCCCTTCATCGGATGTGTAACATGCAATTATTTTCTCCCATTCTGTAGGTTGTCTGCTCTTGTGATAGTTTCCTTGGCTGTGCGAATGCTTTTTAATTTAATTAGGTCCCATTTATTTATTTTTGTTATTGCTGTGATTGCCTTTAGGGTCTTTTTCACAAATTCTTTGCCTAGCCCAATGTCTATAAGAGTTTTTCAAACATTTTCTTCTAGAATTCTTATAGTTTCATGCCTTTGGTTTAAGTCTGTCATTCACCATGAGTTGATTTTTGTTAGAGGTGAAAGATGTGGATCCTGTTTCAATCTTCTACATGCGGCTATCCAGTCTTCCCAACACCATTTATTGAATAAGGATTCTTTTCCTAAGTGTATGTTTTTGTGTGTTTTGTCAAAGATTAGATGGCTATATGATGGTGGTTTTATATCTGGGTTTTCAACTCTGTTCCATTGGTCTATGTCTCTGTTTTTATGCCAGTTACATGCTGTTTTAGTTACTATAGCCTTGAAGTATAGCAAATTGATACCTCCCAATTTGTTTTTTTTGCTTAAGATTGCTTTTGCTATACAGATCTTCTATGGTTCCATATGAAGCACAGAATTATTTTTTCTAGACCTGTAAAAAATGATTTTGGTGTTTTAATAGGGATTGCATTGAATCAGTATATCATTTTGGGAAGTATAGACATTTTAACAATGTTTAATCTGCCAACCTATGAGCATGGTATGGTTTTCCACCTGTTTACATCCTCTGCTATTTCCTTCCTCAGTGTTTTGTAGTTTTCCCTGTAGAGGTCTTTTACCTCCTTAGTTTAATATATTTCTAGGTATTTTATTTCCTTTGTTGCTATTGTGAAGGGGTTATTGAGTCTTTGATTTGGTTCTCAGTTTGACTGTTGTTGGCATTTAGGAATGCTACTGATTTTTGTACATCAATTTTGTAAGCCGAAACTTTGCTGAATTTGTTTATCAATTCTAGTAGTCTCATGGCAGAATCTTTGGGGTCTTCTAGATATAGGACCATATCATCAGCAAAGAGAGACAGTTTGACCTCTTCTGCCACCATTTGAATGCCCTTGATTCATTTCTCTTGTCTGATTGCTCTGGCTAGGACTTCCAGCACTATGTTAAATGGAAGTGGTAATAGAGGGCAACCTTGTCTGGTTCCAGTTCTAAGCGGGAAAACTTTCAATTTTTCCCCTTCAGTATGATGTTGGCTGTGGGTTTGTCATATACGGTTTGTATCATTTTTAGGTGAGCCTTGTCTATGCCTATTTTATTAAGCTTTCTTATCATAAAAGGATATTGAATTTTGTTGAATGCTTTTTCTGTGTCCATTGAGAGGATAATATGGTCTTTGTTTTTGCTTCTATTTATGTGATGAATTGCATGTATAGATTTTTGTATGTTGAACCATCCCTGCATTTCTGGGATGAAGCACACTTTGTGGTGATGGATTATTTTTTTGATAAGCACCTGAATTTGGTTTGCTAGGATTTTCTCGAGAATTTTTGTATATATATTCATAAGGGATGTTGGTCTGTAGTTTTCTTCTTTTGTTGCATCCTTTTCTGGTTTTGGTATCAGAGTGATGCTGGCTTCATAGAATGTGTTGAGTAGGATTCCAAAAATTTCTGCCAGATAGGCACACAAGTTTTCAAAATCTGTGGGACACAGATAAAGCAGTCCTGAGGGGAAAATTTTCATCCATAAATGCCTACATCCAAAATACAGAAATATAACAAATAAACAATCTAATGAATCATCTCAATGAACTGGAAAAAGATGAGAAACTGACCACAAATCCAGCAGAAGAAAAGAAATAACAAAGATCAGAGCAGAACTAAATGAGATTGATAACACAAATACTATACCGAAGATTAATTTAAAAAGTTGGTTCTTTGAAAAAATAAACAAAATTGATGCACCTCTGGCTAGATTAATAAAAAGCAGAAAAGAAAGAACTTTAAGAAGCTCCATCAGGAATGAAAAAGGAGAAATTATAACTGATGTCATAGAAATACAAAATATCATCTATGAATACTATAAAAACCTCTATGCACATAAACTGCAAAATGTGGAGGAAATGGACAAATTCTTAGAAACACACAGCCTCCTTACTCTCAATCAGAAAAAGACAGAATTCCTGAACAGACCAATAGCAAGTACTGAAATTGAAACAGCATTAAAAATAACTTCCTAAAAAGAAAAGTCCCAGACCAGATGGTTTCACACCCAAATTTTACCAGACCTACAAAGAAGAAGTGACATGATTATTTTAAAGTTTAGCTGAAGAAGGAAATAGGCAAGAACAATTGAAAAAATATAAGAAAATCATAAAGGTTTCAAAACTTACCATAAAGCTACAGTAATCAAGGCAACATTGGCAAAAGGATTGACACATAGTAGTAATTCTTTCCTTATTTCTGATCTTAGGGAAACAATTTATTTTTTTCACCATTAAGTATCATGATAGCTACAGATTTTTTACAGATGTCATTTATCAAATTAAGGTTATTCCCCCAATCCTAAATTGCTGAGAGTTTTTGTCATGTATGTGGGTTGAATTTTTTCAAAAGATTTTCTGTCAATTAATGTGATTATTCTTATTTAGCCTGTTGATATAGTGGATTACATTGATTGGTTTTATAATACTGAGCCAGCCTTATATACCTGAAATAAATGCCCTTTGGTGATAGTATATTTTCGTATGCATTGTTGGATTCGGTTTGTTTTAATGTTTTGTTGAGGCTCTTTGTATCTAAGTTCATGAGAGATATTGGTCTACAAATTACTTTTTTTGCATTGTATTTATCTGGTTTGGGTAGCAGAGTAGCAGCTGGTCTCACAAAATGAGTTTGGAATGAGTTTGAAAGTGTTTCCTCCCCTTTTGTTTTCTGAAAGAGATTGTGTAAAATTGCTATTCTTATTTAAATGTTTGGTAAAAGTCTCCAGTGAAACCATCTTTGCCTGGAGATTTCTCTTTCTGGAGCTTTTAAATTATAGATTCATTTTTTTTAATGGTTATAAGACTACTCAGATCATATAATTCATCTTGGTTGAGTTTTGGTAGTTTATCATTTTCAAGAAATTGGTCCACTTTTCCTGTTACAAAATTTATAAGCATAAAGTTATTTATAGCATTTTATTTTAATATTAATAGCTGAACGATATGTAGTGTTATTCACTGTTGCATTCTTAATTTTGGTGATTTATGTCTTCTCTTTTTTATCTTTGTTGTGATAAAAATTTGCTATGATCTAAATGATTGTGTCTCTCCCCTCATGCATATGTTGAAACCTAATTGCAAATGTGACAGTAATAAGAAATTGGAAGGAATATCAGCAAAATGGTGGCATAGAATTTTCTCAGGATCACTCCCCCCACAAAGTACAACTAGAAATTATTCAAAGATAAGAATAATACCCTGAGTTCAGCAGAACTCAAAAGAAAACCAGAGAAATCCCCCTGGGCCCACAGAATTGACAGAAACCACGGTCATTTCAAATCGTGCTATCCCATCCCCCAAGCAGGCATAATACCACTGACAGAGAATTTCTCTAGACTCACAGTTTCCAAAGTGACAAGAGGGAATTGAAGGTGGACATTTGATCTCCTCACTGGTCTGGCAATCTTCATGGGAGGCTCACTCTGGTCCCATCCTACAGAAATCATTGGGAGTGCCTGGAGAGCTGAACCATCTGGGGTGGATTGGAGACAAAGAGCAGAGAGCTGATAACAGTGACTGGAATGCAGATCTTGGTGGCTGTTCTGAGTTCTGATCAACAAGGATGCCATGTCATAGTACTGCAGGGAACACAATGACACAATTTATGGTAAGGCCTGAATCTCTGGCAGGATTTTTCACAAAGCCCAGGTGCTTCTGTGGAGGTTTTCTCAAGCCTGTAAAGAACTAAAAGGTCAGGACTAAGTTCCAGCGCCCACTTAAGTCTTACCCAGAATGAGAAACAATGGCAGGACAGCAATATAGTTCCAGGGAAACATTTAATACTAGTTTTCACTATAAATGTTCCCCATATCAGAACACAATGGCTGGACAATAAGTTGGTTCCAGTGCTCACTATAAGTCCTCCCAAGAATGGGAAGAAACAATAGGTCAACATTCAAGTTCAGATGCTAAGTAATAAAGGTCTAACACCATCAAAGAACACCTGCAAAAAAGTAGAAGAGGTGGCTGCCTCCTGAAATGAGTAGGTATCAATGTAAAGAATTGTGAAAACAGAAAAATATACCACCACCTAAAGAAACTAACAAAACTCCAACAATGGACCCAGAGAATCAAATATCTATGAAATGTTGGATAGAAAATTTATGATAACCCTCTGAAGGAGTTCATGAAATCATAAGAAAATATGGATAGAAAACTAAACTAAATTTGGAAGACAATCTTGGTAAAAAAAAGAGATATTGACAAAGAAATAAAAATGATTTTTAAAAACAAGTAGAACTCCTAGAAATAAAGAATAGAATATAATAACTGAACCGAAAGACTCATTAGACAATTTCAATGACAGACTTGTTACACAGAGTAAAGAAGTAGCAAGCTTGGAGATAAAGCACATAAAATTACTGACAGGATCAAAAAGAAAAAAGAATAAAAAATAGCGAAGAAGTCCTATGAGAATTATGAGGCACCATCAAACAAATCAACTTCCCCATGATAGGAATTCTTAAAGGAAACGAGAGGGGAAAAGGCCTAGAAAGCATTTTACAGGTTATAATAGCTAAAAATTTCTAAAATCTAGAGGAAGATATCACCAGCCACATACAGAAATCTTAGAGGTCACCAAATTCAATCCGAAGCAAAAATCCTCAAAGCATATCATAATCAAATTAGCAGAAATCAAAGACAAATAAAGAATACTCAAACCACCAAGAGAAAATAGATATATCACATTCATTAGAGCCCCAATATGACTTTCAGCAAATTTCTCAGCAGAAACCCTGAAAGCCAAGAGAGAATAGGAGGCTATATTAAAACTACTAAAGAAAAAAATATATAGCCAACCAAGTACACTGCAACCAGCAAAGTCATTCTTCAAACATAAAGGAGATATAAAGATTTTTCCAGATGAAAGTGAAGAATTCATGAATACCAGCTCTGTCTCACAAGAAATACTATAGGGGGTTCTTCAGTCTGAAAGAATTTAACACTTACATGTAACAAGGAACATTTGAAGGTATTAAACTCACTGGTAAAAACTAACACAGAACTGGTAAAACTAAACCAAATCCATAATACTCTAAAACAGTAATTGGAGTAAGTAAACCACTTATATCTTAGGTATAAAAACTTAAATAAAATGCTATTAAAATCAGTAAAAACCACAACAATTGCTTAAGAGATAGGCAATATAAAAAGATGTAAACTGAAACATCAATTAGTCAAAAGGAGGGGAATGGTGTTAAAGTGTCAAGTTTGTTTTTGTAACTTTTCTTTGCAATTAAGTTTAAGCCATTATCAATTTAAAATGACCTGCTATAACTATAAAATGATTTTTGTAAGCCTCATGGAAAGCACAAAGCAAAAACCTACCTATACTAGATATACTAAAAATATATAGCACCAAAGCAAAATGTACTACTAGAAAATATCACTTAACCACAAAGAAAGACAGTAAAAGAGGGCAAAGGGAAGAAAGGATCTACAAAACAACTAGAAAATAAGTAACAAAATGGATATAATAAGTTTATTTATCAGTAATAATCTTGAATGTAAATGGAATAAATTCTCCAATTAAAAGACCCAGAGTGGCTGAATGGGCAAAAAAACAAGACCCAACCATATACTGACTACAAGAAATTTATTTCATCTATAAAGACACAAACAGACTGAAAGTGAAGAGGTGGAAAAAGATATTGCATACAATTAGAAACCAAAAAAGAGCAGGAGTAACTATACTTATATCAGATAAAATAGAAGTCAAGAATCATAGAAAGAAATAGAAGTCAAGAATCATAAGAAAAGAAGGCCATTTCATAGTGATAAAGGAGTCAATACTGCAAGAGGCTATGACAATTGTAAATATGTATGCACCCAACACTGGAGCACCTGAATATATACAACAAATATCAATAGACCTAAAGGGAGAGATTGACTGCAATACAATAATAGTAGGGGACTTCAACTTCCCACTTTCAGCAATGGATGAATTACCTAGACATAAAATCAACAGAGAAACATTAGAGTTAAATAGCAGTCTAGAACAAATGAATGTAATCAATATTTACAAAACATTCCATCTAACAGTTGCAGAATATATGTTTTTCTCAACAGCATATAGAACATTCTTTAAGAGATACTAGATGTAAGCTCAAAAACAAATCTTAAAATGTTTAAAAATAAATATCATATCAAGTATGTTTTTCTGACCACAGTGGAATAAAACAAGAAATAAATAATGGAAGAAACATTAGAAACTGTAAAACTTCATAGAAATTAAATAACATTTTCGTGAACAATGAATGAGTCAATAAAAAATTAAAAAGAAAATTCCCTGGGACAAATGAAAATTAAAACATACCAAAAACTATGGGATACATTAACAACAATTCAGAAGGAAGTTTGTAGCAATAAATGCCTACATCTAAAAAGTAGAAAGACTTCAAATAAATAATCTAATGGTGAATCTCAAAGAACTAGCAAGAGCAAAGCAATACAAAAATTGGTAGAGGGAAAAATTTATAAAAATCAGAGCAGAAATAAATGAAAGAGACAAAAATGCAAAAAAACATGGAAATGAAAAATTGGTTTTTTGAAAAGATAAACAAAATGGACAAACCTTTAGCTAGACTAAATAAGAAAAAAGCACCAAAGACCTAAATAAATAAAATTGGAGACACAAAAGGAGAGCAGGTTTGAAGGGAGAATTACAAAGTCAGGTTTGGACTAACTCCAAGGGCTTATGTCACATAAACGTGAGGATGTCCAGTGGACAGTGTACCTACCAGCAGAATAATGTTCATTGTACCTAATAGGTTAAGTCTTTACTCCTCACCTCCTCCCACTCTTCCCTGTTATTTTCCAATAAACTTTACACTTCTCTGTGCCCATGTGTGCCCATTGTTCAGCTCCCAATCATTAGAGAGTACACGTGGTGTTTGTTTCTCTATTCCTGAGATACTTTACTTAAGAAAATGGTCTCCAGTTTTATCCAAGTGGCTGTAAAAGACATTAAAGACATTTTATTCCTTTTTATAGCCCTTTTTATAGCTGAGTAGTACTCCACGGTATATATGTACCACATTTCCTGTATCCACTGATGAATTGATGTGCACTTAGGTTGATTCCACATCTTTGCAATTGTGAATTGTGTTATGATTAAACATTCACATGTAGGTGTTGTCTTGGTAAAATGACTTTTTTTCCTTTGGGTACTTCCCCAGCAGTGGGATTGCTGGATCAAATGGCAAGTCTACATTTATTTCTTTAAGGAATCTCCATAGTGTTTTCCATAGAGTCTGCACTAACCTGCAGTCCCACCAACAGTATATAAGTGTTCCTATCTCTCTGTATCCACACCAACATCTATTGTTTTTTGAATTTTTAATAATGGTCATTCTTACAGGGGTAAGGTTGTATTCTAACTTTGTTTTTAATTTAAAGTTCCCTGATAATTAGTGCTATTGAACATTTTTAAAATATATTTCTTGGCCATTTGTCTATCCTCTTTTGAAAAACATCTGTTCATGTCTTCTGTCATGTTTTAATTGTTTTTATCTTGCTGATTTATTTGAATTCTTTGTAGATTCTTGATATTAGCTCTTTATCTGATGTATAGCTTGTGAATATTTTCTTCCATTCTGTATGTTGTTTATTTACTCTGTTGATTATTTCTTTTGCTCTGTAGAAGCTTTTAATTGAATTAAATATTGTTTATTTTTGTTGTTGCTATATTTGCCTTTGGGATCTTAGTCATAAATTATTTGCCTAGGGAAATGTCTAATACAGTTTTTTCTATGTTTTCTTCTAGAATTTTTATGATTTCATGCTTTACACTTAAGTGTTTTATCCTTCTTGAATTAATTTTTTAAGTGGTGGGAGATAGGGGTCCTGTTTCACTCTTCTGCATGTGGCTATCCCGTTTTCCCAGCACCATTTATTGAATAGAGCTTCCTTTCCCCAATGTATGCTGTGGTCTGATTTGTCAAAGATCAGTCGGTGGTGGTAGATGATTTCATTTGTGGGTTCTCTATTCTGTTCCATTGATCTATGTCTCTACTGTTATAGCAGTCCCTAGCTGCTTTGGTTACCATAGCCTTGTATTATAATTTGAAGTCAGGTTATGTGATACTTCCAGATTTGTTCTTCTTGCTTAAGATTGTTTTGACTATTTGGGCTTCTTTTTTGCTTCCAAATGAAACAGAATTATTTTTTTAGATCTGAGAAACATAATGTAGGTATTTGATGGGGAATGCACTGTGTCTATAATTTGTGTCAGGACATTGTATGGACATTTTAACAATGTTGATTCTACCAATCCACAAGCATGAAATGTTTTTCCATTTGGTCATCTATGGTCATCTATGATTTCTTTCATAGTTTGGTCATCTGTTATTTCTTTCATCGATGTTTTATAGTACTTCTTGTAGAGATCTTTCACCTGTTTGGTTAAGTATATTCTTAAGTATTTTATTTTCTTTTTAGCTATTGTAAATGATATTGTGTCATTGTCTTTACTCTTAGCTTGACTATTACTATATAGAATGCTACTAATTTGTGTATATTGACTTTGTGACCTGAGACTTTATTGAATTTATTTATCACTCCTAGAAGTCTTTTGGTGGAGTCTTCAGAGTTTTCTAGATATAAGGTCATGTTGTTAGTGACTAGGGATAGTTTTACTTCCTCTTTCCCAATTTGGATGCTTTCTCTTGCCTGATTGCTCTGGCTAGGCCTTCCAGTACTATGTTAGTACAAGTGGTGACAGTGGGCATCCTTGTCTTATTACAGTTCTTAGGGGAAATGATTTAAACTTTCCTCATTCAAGATACTGCTTCATGTGGGTTTGTCATAAATAGCATTTATAGTTTTGAGTACGTTCCTTTTATGCCTAATTTGTTGAGGGCTTTTATCGTGAAAGGGTACTGGATTTTATTGAATGCTTTTTCTACATCTATTGAGATGATCATATAGTCTTTATTTTTGTTCTGTTTATGTGGTGAATCACATTTATTTTATTTTTTTTTATTTTGGCATATTATGGGGGTACAGATTTTAAGGTTTCAATAAATGCCCATTTCCCCCCCTCCCCCCAAAAGTCTGAGTCTCCATCATGACCATCCCCCAGATGGTGCACATCTCACTCATTATGTATGTATATACCCGCCCCCCTCCCCCCTCCCACCTCTCCAATACCCTATTACTGTAGCACCTATGTGTCCACTTAGGTGCTACTCAGTTAATACCAGTTTGCTGGAGAATATATCTGGTGCTTGTTTTTCCATTCTTGGGATACTTCACTTAGTAGTATGGGTTCCAGCTCTAACCAGGAAAATATAAGATGTGCTATATCACCATTGTTTCTTAGAGCTGAATAGTACTCCATGGTATACATATACCACATTTTATTAATCCATTCTTGGATTGATGGGCACTTGGGCTGTTTCCACAGCCTTGCAATTATGAATTGTGCTGCTATAAACATTCGAGTGCAGGTGTCTTTTTTGTAGAGTGTCACTGGATCATTTGGGTAGATGCCCAGCAATGGGATTGCTGGATCAAATGGTAGATTGACTTGTATCGCTTTAAGGTATCTCCATATTGCTTTCCACAGAGGTTGAACTAGTTTGCAGTCCCACCAGCAGTGTAGGAGTGTTCCTCTCTCTCCGCAACCACGCCAGCATTTATTGTTTGGAGATTTTTTGATAAAGGCCATTCTCACTGGGGTTAAGTGATATCTCATTGTGGTTTTGATTTGCATTTCCCTGATGATTAGAGATGTTGAGCATTTCTTCATATGTTTGTTGGCCATTCTTCTGTCTTCTTTAGAAAAATTTCTGTTCAAGTCCTTTGCCCACTTTTTAATGGGGTTATTTGATTTTTTCTTCCTAATTTTCATGAGTTCTAAGTATATTCTAGTTATCAGTCCCTTATCCGATGCATAGGATGCAAAAATTTTCTCCCATTCTGTAGGTTGTCTGTTTACTTTCATTACTATTTCTTTGGCTGTGCAGAAGCTTTGTAGTTTGATCATGTCCCATTTATTTATTTTTGTTGCTGCTGTGATTGCCTTTGGGGACTTCTTCATAAACTCTTTGCCCAGGCCGATGTCGAGGAGAGTGTTTCCAACTTTTTCCTCTAGAGTTCTAATAGTTTCATATCTTAGGTTTAAGTCTGTTATCCAGCGTGAGTTGGTTTTTGTGAGAGGTGAAAGGTGTGGGTCCTGTTTTAGCCTTCTACAGGTGGCTATCCAGTTTTCCCAGCACCATTTATTGAAGAGAGATTCTTTTCCCCAGCGTATGTTTTTGTCTGCTTTGTCAAAGATGAGATGGCTATATGAGGATGGTTTTATATCAGGATTCTCACATCTGTTCCACTGGTCAATATTCCTGTTTTTGTGCCAATACCATATTGTTTTAATGACTACAGCTTTGTAGTATAGTTTGATATCTGGCATATTAATGCCTCCCATTTTGTTTTTGTTGCCCAGAATTGCTCTTGATATTCGGGGTCTTCTTTGGTTCCATACGAAGCGTAAAATTATTTTTTCTATATCAGTGAAGAATGCTGATGGGATTTTAATAGGTATTGCATTGAATCTGTAGATCAGTTTGGGTAGTATAGACATTTTGATGATATTGAGTCTGCCGATCCACGAGCATGGTATGGATTTCCATCTGTTTACATCCTCTGCTATTTCCTTCCTCAGTGTTTCATAGTTCTCCCTGTAGAGGTCTTTTACCTCTTTGGTTAAATATATTCCTAGGTACTTTAATTTCTTTGTTGCTATTGTGAAGGGAATTGAGTCTTTGATTTGGCTCTCAATTAGATTGTTGTTGGCATATATGAATGCCTCTGATTTCTGTGTATTGATTTTGTATCCTGAGACTTTACTAAATTCATTGATCAGTTCCAGGAGTTTCTTGGTTGAATCCTTGGGGTTTTCTAGATACAATATCATATCATCAGCAAACAGTGAAAGTTTGATCTCTTCTGCCCCTATTTGGATACCTTTGATTCCATTTTCCTGTCTGATTGCTGTAGCCAAGACTTCCAGCACTATGTTGAACAGAAGTGGAGATAGTGGGCAGCCTTGTCTGGTTCCAGTTCTAAGTGGGAATGATTTCAATCTTTCCCCATTCAGTATGATGTTGGCTATGGGTCTGTCATATATGGCTTGTATCATTTTTAGGTATGTCCCTTCTATGCCTATTTTCTTAAGTGTTCGTATCATGAAAGGGTGTTGAATTTTGTCAAAAGCTTTTTCTGCATCTATTGAAAGAATCATGTGGTCTTTGTTTTTGCTTCTGTTTATGTGGTGAATTGCATTTATAGATTTACGTATGTTGAACCATCCCTGCATCCCTGGGATGAAGCCCACTTGGTCGTGGTGGATTATTTTTTTGATAAGTGTCTGGATTCGGTTAGCTAAGATTTTGTTTAAAATTTTTACATCTATATTCATTAGGGATATTGGTCTGTAGTTTTCTTTTTTTGTTGCATCCTTTCCTGGTTTTGGTATCAGACTAATATTCGCTTCATAAAAGGTGTCAGGGAGGTTTCCGGTCTTCTCGATGTTGTGGAATAGTTTCTGCAAGTCCCGCATTGCAGAGTGAGTGAATATCTCACTTAGTTCTGTCGACAGTGGCAATTGTCAGCCAGAGCCAGTGAGAGCTGCTCCACTCAGATCTGTAGGCAGTAGTGTTTGTCAGCCTGCACAGGTTTGAGCACAGCCTTCCCCATACCCATAGGTGGTGGCAGTTGTCTGTCCATGTTGTCTTGGGAGCTGCGCACTCCAATACATGGGTGTTGGCATTTGTTGCCCCATATGGCTTGAGTGTAGTCTTGCTTATGCCCTACAGCCATGGCAATTGTCAGCCTGCATTGGATTGAGGGCTGCCCACTCAGATCCACAGATGGTAGCATTTGTCAGCTGTGTGCTGGCTTGAGGGCAGCTTCACTCATGCCCACAGGCAGTAGTGATTTTCAGCTAGCATGGCTTGAGAGCTGTCCAGGTTAGGTCTGCAGACAGCAGTGTTTGTAGGCCCTTGTGGCTTGAGCGGCAGTGATTGACAACCTACTGGGCATGAGAGCTGCCCCCTTTAGATTCTCTGGCTGCAGCATCTGTTGGCCTGGTGATGGCTTAAGCCCAGCCCTGCCCATGTCAATAGACTAACTGTGGTGGTTGTCATCCTGCCCGTGTCCCTCAGCTGTAGTTGGGGCCAGTAGCACCTGCCCACAGGACTCATGAGAGTGCCTCCCCTTCTCACTCTGGTGATGGGGAGGCAACAGCCACAGGTCTGACCCCTGGATAGAGGCAATGCTCTGGGTCTAGGGTTTTAAAACAGTGCCAGTCATAGTGCCCAGGGTTTGCAAGACAGGTCACCACTGTACCCACTCTCCAGAGCAATGTCTCTGCACAGTCTCCAGATAGTTCCCTATGTCAGTCCTGCAGCCTTCTGAAGTGGAAGGTTCCTCCTATAGGTAGATAGCAATGATAACAGGGGGAGTGTAGAGCCTCAGGATTCTCCTCTCTGCCCCTTCCCCACATATACTATTGTCTTCCCTTTGTACCTCCAAACTCCAGAACAGATTGCCTCTCTTCCTCTCCTTCATTTTTGGTGCCTCCTGTCACCTCTCTTTTGATTCACAATGTTCTGCCTTAGATGATGGATCTGGAGGTGCATATTCACTCACCATCTTCAATCCTCTCCATGAGAGTAGCATGTGCAGGCTGCTTCTAGTCTACCATCTTCTATTTTGTCTCTATTCTATTCTCTATCATTTCCATTCTATTATTGGGTCCACTAAGCCAGTTATTTGTTTCTGTTATTGTATTTTTCAGTTTTTTAATTTCCATTTGGTTATTTTCTTAATTTTTATTTCTTTGTTCAAATTTCCTATTTTTCCTTTGCTTTGAGAAAAATTTTAATTGATTGCTGAAGGATTTTTATGACTAATGTAGCTCAGTGTTGGCATTAGTTCATTGTCTTTTCTTGTTAAGTTGTGATTTTCTTGGAACCTGGTATGATGGATGATTTTCAATTATACCCTAAACATTTTGTCTAGTGTGTTCGCAGAGTCTATGTCTCATTTAAATCCTTCACTTCAGCAGGCAATCATTCTGTTTAGGTTTTATATGCCTGTTCTGGCCTACTTTTGTGGGCTGTTTTCCAATGACAGTTTAATTTTTGGAGCCTTTGCAGAGTTATTCTGGTCTGCTTGCTTTATCTGGTGCTGCTGGAGTTCCTAATGGTTCCTATTGGTGCTGCCTGAGGTAGAAGGAATTTCTCCAGGCTGGGCTGTCAGATGTTTCTCAGTGAGGAGAGGATTCCTAGGCCACAGAGACAAAAATTCTTCCCTGGATGGGCATTGGTTATGATAGGGTCCCTTTTGTCAAATGCCCCCAGTTAATTAAATGTTTCTTGGCCAATGAGGGGGACTCTCAGGTCTAAGGAGACAAAGAAGCTTCCTGAACTTGGCCATTTGTTGTGACAAGACCTCTCTTGCCAGTTCTGCCTCAGTATGTCTCAGTAAGAGAAGGCAGTCTAAATTCCAATGGGGAAGGAGAATACTTCACTTGAGTGTTTATTGTTAGCAGGCCTCTCACCAAGCCTCATTAACAGTGGTGCTGTGTTTACCTGGTGCTGTTAGAAGGATTCCTGTTCAATTCAGGCTTGCCTTCTTTTAGGTTGGAGATTAGGAAATGCAAGATCTCAGTCAAATTCTTCTATTGGATACAGGAACATATGATACCCTGCCACTGTCTTGTTTCTCCAGTCTTGGAGTCCCAAACTAGTTTCTCTTCTTTTTGCCACCTTTCAGAGTTATTTTTTGGTTGTATCTTGCATTATTTCTGAGATTTATAATCATATTTAGTGGGTGGGGATGAGGCGGAGAAAATGGATCTATGATATCATATTCAGACTAGAGTTCCCAACTGATTTTTGACAAGAGTACAAAAGCAATTCAATGGAGAAAGAATTCTCTTCTCCACAATGGTTTGTATAGAGGATCTTTCAGAAAACCAAAAACAACACCAAAAAATAAAAACTCAACATATAACTCACACTTTATATAAAAATTGAAATAAACTATAAAATAAATGAGTCACATTGATATGAATAAGTGATTTAATAAATAAATATATATACTCCCTGACATGATATGATGAGAAGAGCATTTCATACCTCTGAGATTTTTTCCCCTAAGCCTGTAATCCTAAACTAATCATGGAAAGAACATGAGAAAAACTCAAATTCAGGATCAGTCTACAAAATAGCTGACCACTAATCCTTAAAACTCTAAAGGTTATAAAAATAAGAAAATATAGATATAATAATTTCCTTAGACCAGAGGAAACTAAGGAGACATGACAATCCTTAATAAATAAAATGTAGTATCCTGGATTGTATCCATAACAGAAAAAGGAAACTAATGAAAAAAAAAAACAAAAAACTAGTGAGATCTGAATACCATATAGAGTTTAGTTTAAAATAAATCATAATTTTATAATATATCCCTCTATCGATGATGTGAATCACCACTAATTTAGCCTCAATGAATTTTAATTTCATAAAGTAAGCTCTATTATTGAGTATTTGTCAATAAAAACTCTATAATTAGTGTTCTTAAATGACTTCATACATCAAAGGCATTAACTAAAAAATACTAAAATGAATATCGCTTGAACTAAATGGAATATTTCTACTGGCTCCAAAAGAGAATATTAACCTTGCTCTTCTATTGATATATTATCTCTTTTTCTCATTTTCTCTCTCCCTGGGGGTGTTTCTCATTTTCTTTTCATATGCCTCTTGTTTTCTCTATTTCCTGTCATGTTTGCTCACTTGGACGCTTTACTCTGCCTTATAACTTCATTTTATTTATTAGATGGGTGACTTTCTCTAGAATTATATAAATAGTGTAATCACCAAAAATTTTTCAGTCTCTCGTTTGTTGCTCTGAGCCCAGAATCACATTATTGAGGACTGCTGAGCACAATGGATGTTATTATCTGCAGAGAAAGCAAAGAGAAACTTTGAAATCACATCATATTTCTTTGCATTCCAGATACTTACAAAGAATGCAAATGGCTATTTGATAAATGGAAAAAATAATTCCTTATATGTTTAATTTATTTGCTAGCCACCTGGTAAAAGGACAAGATAGAAAGGTCTGGATGTAGAGAAAGCCTTTACCTATTTGCCTATTGTCTGGTAGAATTTTCTTTATTCTACATTTTTTCTTTTTCTATGAAATAAACAGTGAGGTAACTTTGACAAAACACCTCTGTTCCTCAACTATACTATATGATGCAATACCTAGTAAGCATGTTGCATTCTATAGTTTCCAGAATCCTATTACTCCTTGGGCACATTTTGGGGGGTTGGAGAGTAAGAATTTTTTTAAATAAATTAAAATTTTCAATTCAATAGCAATCTAAAAATGTATAAAGAGCACTAATCTTGATGATCTGGATGACTACTTTATCACAAGTACTGACAAAGATATCCAGGAACCAAAATTGTTTATGATCCTATTCACAAGTAAAGGCCAAGTATATTAGTGCATGCTGCATGAAGGGCTTTTTACAGTGGCTCAAATGAGGAACTGAGTCATCAAACAGCTCTCGGAGTGTAAGTCTTGTGAAACAAAATGAGTAAGAGCCATTGTAGTCAGGACTGTATAATGTCAATGAGTTCATTGTGTAATCATTTCTATATGTAAGAAAAAGGCAAAAATTGTAAGTAGTAAATCTGCAATAACATTTTTAATTTTTCATTATTGAATGTTGAAGTGTACTATTAAAGTAAAGGACTGCTGATTCAAAATTAGATCACTTTTAAAATTGAAAAATTATACTTGTAAAAATAGCAATGAGACATGATGGCCCATCATTCTCATTATAAAACAATCAACTAAACAAAAATAATGAAATATTCAAGTATATCCATCTGTTTTCATCAAAGCCAACATCATCAATTTGCTTTTGGGAAAACATACTTAATCATATTAATATTTTTAATTTTTTAAAATTCCGTGGCTTTGTTTATCTTTAATTTATAGTTCATGATTGTTTGACAATTATCTATTTAGTTTTTGGCTACACAAAGTTTAGAAGCATTTCCAACCACAAATGAAATCAAGAATGTAACAATAAGTATAAAATGTTTTAGGACACTGAAGAGATCAAAGAACATAGAGGATAGATAAGACCAAGAATGGCATGATCAGTAATTTCAGGTGAGAGATGACATTCAAAACTGGACAGAGGAGATTGAATTCAACAGAATAATAAATAGGACACTAGTGACAGGAAATTAATAAATCATCATTATACAGAGAGAAATGGAATGTAGAGGGCATCAAACCAGGAAGGAATGATGTTACAGAAATCTAGATACTAAATGATGGAGAGGTGACCTAGGAAAATGATAAAAATAATGGAGAGACATTTTGAAATAAAATAAAGCAAAATAGAGATCATATCACAAAGCCATCTGGAATGAAAACACAATTCCTTTGATTTCATTGCTGGGTTTCTTCTTTTTTTATAGAGGAAAAGACAGTCATCCTGGAGGCACAGTAAGACCTCAGAGCTAAAAGACCAGAGATTTCATATTGAATCTGATATTTATTTGTTGGCATTTATATATTCTTTGTGAACTCAATTATCTCATCTTAAATAAAATGGTTTAGCTGGAATGGTGGTTTTCAAATTTCCCTCATTACCCAACACTGGAAATTTTTCTTCTAAGAAATTTGACACCTTATGTAAAACTCAAAATGTTTAGAAAGGTAGAGCAGACCAGAAGTTTCATAAACATTTCTATATACATCTACCATATGATCCAGCCATTCTGGATAAATACTCCAAATTATTTATCCAAGAGAAATAAAAAGCATATGTCAATAAAAGACTCTACAAGAATGTTCATGGCTGCTTTATTTGTAATAGCCAAAAAACTGAACACAGTCAAATATCCATCAATAAATGAATATATAAAAAAATAGTGGTATGTCCATACAATGGAATGCCAATGAAAACGAATTTGCTGTTGATACTTGCAACACAAGTGAATCTCAAAATAACTATGCTTAGTGAAAGAAGCCCCCAAAAAGAATGTACATATTGTATCACTCAATTTACAAAACTCTAGAAAATGCAAACTATTTTATGGTGACAGAAATTAGATCACTGGTTGCTTCAGAATGGATGGAGAGACAGAGGGTCAGGAGAGGAATTACTTCTGGGAGTGGTAGATGTGTTCACTATCTTGATTGTGGTGAAGGTTTCAAGGATATATATATGTCAAAATTTATCAAACTATAGACTTTCAATATGTGCAGTTTGTGTGTTGATTATAGCTCAATAAAGTTGTTAAAAAATCCCAACAGCTGGTAGCTGGTGTAGTTGCTTTCAGCTAGAGCATGGGGTCCCTTTGCTGGACATAATGATTTCACAGAATATCAATATCAGACAAGGACTCCCCTTGACTGTGATAGAACAAAACAATAGAATGATCACTCCACACTTCATAATTATACCTGAACAGATACATAAACAGAAACTTTAGACAATCACAGAATGCCCAAACATCATTTTCTTAATTAATATGAGCAACAAATACTCTTCAATGAATACTCCAGCCCCATTAATTTTCTCCTACATCCTAGATAAAAATTAAGATAGTCAATCATCAAATTTCCCCAGATTCCTGGCCACAGCTAATCCAAAACAGACTCTTGCCTCCTGAACCTTCCCACCAAAAACAATTAAACACAAGTCGCAATCCTATAATAAGCTTCTCCACTCCTTGTCCATCCCCTCTTTCAGAGAAGCCTCATAGTTTCTCCACTGTGTATAGTCTCCCTTGCTGCAACAATAAACCTAACCTTATTGACTAAAATTGTTCCTGGTGATCTTTGGCTGGTGGACATAACAAAGAAAAACTTGAAAGTAGAGGTCTCTGAAATGTGAGACATAGTGAACCTCTCTCGCATGTTCCTCATTCCCTCAGACCATAAAGAGCTTTTTGGAAGCCACTTAGGTAAATGATCTCTAAGGAATGCTAAAATCCACATTCCAACAGTGTTGATGATGCAACATCAGTTCCTGGAGATAATGATAGCCTTTATTCAGCTTTTTAATTGATACAGTCTCTTGAAAAACTGATTTTTTTTTGTTGTAATATTAGTATTGTGCTGGAATGGTGGTCAACCCACTTAACATAGAAGCTGTTATTTTTATAGAAAATAACATTTAAAATATTTGTTATTTGTATCATTTTGATGTCTCTTTATAAGTTTATTATTTCTTCTCAGCACTCTCAATTTACCTCTATTCTTGGTCTGTAGCATTGGGGAGAAGAGCTCCAGTTTTGCTGACTTAAAAAGAGATTGATCTATGAATGTGCTTTCCTGAGCTTCCTGCTGATAAATGCTCTTCCCCTGCTATTTTCCTGAGTTATTTCTGTCGCTGGATTCTCATCTTGAATAAGCAGACAGGGAATTGAGATGAAGAACAGACTTGAATATTTGGGATGTATTCCAGAATGCACTGGCCAAGAATGGAAAGCTGCGATGGGGCAAAGAAAATTTGATTTTGAAGAAGGTATTTTTAGAACTTTGAATGTACCAAATGTCAAATTTACTTTTTTTAAAAAAGGCTAGAGAGAGAAAGTGTGTGTCTGTGTGTATGCTTTTTTTCCATCCTACTAAAATACTTTTAAAAATTACTCTCTGCCATTTATATTGTCATTTCAGAGTGTGTATTCCAGGAAGGAATTTTTACATCATTTTTATTGTTTAATTATGTATAATAGCATAGTGATAGAAATCCAAGACTAAAAGGATAGTGAAATTACAAAAGTGTCTTTTTATTTGTGCTTATAATTTTTTGCTTTTAGGATAAGGGGTGTGGGGTAGAAGTAGTAAAAGCAGAAGAAATAAACCATCTTCCTAGATCACACAAGCATGGCAGTTTTGGTGGCACAGTCTATATTTTGGGAGCATTTGGGGTGAGATGCACAGAGATCAAATTCTGAAGTTTGGTAATAGAGACAGGGAAGCAAGAGTCTAGGAAAGATGGGAAGTTTCAGCCTTATTATAGCTAGGAACTTTCAAAAGAACTTGATTTTCCATAGTTTTTCAATCTTTTCAATACTACTACTACTGCTGCTATTCACTAGAAAGAACTGTAATAGAACTGAGCATGATTTTTATTGATATCAAAGTAATATCCATAGGGGAATACTAATAAAAACTTATAATTAAATAGCCTTACCAGCTCCTGCCATATGTGATTCTCTCTCCCCAGAGGGAGCCACTCAATTCTTCTAGCTTTTTTTTAGTACTTATTTTCGTATTTCTAAATAGCATATTATGCTATTTATTAATTTTTCAATTTAAGCATCAGATATTAATTCCTTGTGATAAAACTTAGAACTTAGCATTATTATATTATTCCACATTTGCCTCCCCTTCTGTGCTTCTCTTCATTCTTCTAACATAGTTATAGCACATTTTTATGAATATTCATAGTTTATATTATCATGATTAAATATGTATTATACAGAGTTAAACCACTTGTGTAGGGTAATTGCATGTCCTTTCTGTACACTTTAGTTTTTTCCTGGAAATTAATACAATTATCACATTTGTTCCATTTCTCAGTTTTCTATTTATCTATCAATAATTCTACACTTACCAATAATACTATAAAATTTTTCCCAATTCAGTCAAATATATCAGTTCATGTCTTTAAGGGAAAGATGAAAAGACATTGACTTAAAGACTCTATCTACCTGATTAAATCTTGATTGTGTACCTTTGAGGAATGCTGTATTACTGCCATTTTAAAACTCCCCTTCATAGTGCTGGGAATTCGCTTTGTCTCTTTGCTATGTTAGCTCCTCTGTTACTTGGACTACAATTTTTTCTCATTCTTCATTTATTCTCTCATTTAGTTTTGGCACAACTTCCAAAAGTTTTCTTTATAAAGGTGCACAGAAACCACTTTTGCAACCTTGAGTGTCTAAAGATTTATTAATTTTATTTTTAATTTTGATTGAAAATTTGTCTAGAATTCCAAGAATATCAGCTTGGAAATCATTCTCTCTCAGAATTTGTAGCAAATTGCTCAATGACTTTTAGTTTATTCTTGATAAATCTAATGCCATGCTGATCTCTGACTCTTTATATTAGTGCATAATCTGTTCCTATTTTCTCTCTGACAATTCTAAATATAATCTTTGTGTCCACAGTGTTGTGAAATTTAATAACGTTATATCTTAGGACAGGTACTTTTGTAATAGAAACACTTAATGCTATAAAATTTCCTCTAAGCATAGCATTAGTTGCAGCCCACAAATTTTGAGATATTGTGTTTAGATTTTGATCAATTAAAAATATTTTCTAGAATGTGGCGGATGAAAAAAACTGCCAGCCAGAGTGTCTCTGCAAAAAAGACAGATTTTAGAAGAAAGTAGAAGAAATAATCAAGCAGACAAGCATACATGGGATGAAGATAGGAAGGAGGGGTACCTGAGACTATGAGAGACTCCACGGGAGGAGATTATGGAGGAGAATTAGAAGAGAAGAGCTCCTGAGAAGCTTAGAGACCAGCAGCAAGGGTATGTGGAGCAGTTAACATTCCCCTCTCTTGCATCTCAGACTGCTGTTGGGCTCCCCAGAGGTTGGAGAGACCTGCAGACACCAGCCCAGAGATGGCCACCGCCAGTAGGCAGTAAGACTGTTGTGGATGCAGCACCAAGCTCCCAACTCCCTTGGGGTACCTCCCTGTGCACAGACCCGAGCCACTCGGCAGGCACCATGAAGCTACATTCTCCCCTCCCCCTTCCCTATCCATGGCTGACAAGAAAGACAATATAGCCCCTAGCCAGAGACACCACCAGGGAATGGGATGTTTCCTTTTGGAGCCCTACAGCCGACTGAGGGGTACTCAAACAGTGAGCTCCCTACTGACCAGCCCTCACAGGTGCTGCTGGCCTGGTGATTCCAGGAGAACGGGGAAGATCCTGAGGCTAAGAGACATCGACCCAACTTTGGCACCCATGGGTGAATTAGGACCTGCAATACTCTCCCTGGTATGGTCAGGGATTGAATCCCAGGGCCCAGAGGGAGACCTACAGACCAGATCCTGTGCACCCAGGTCTCGTATTGCCCCGGTGTACAGAAGGGATATCAGTGAACGAGCCTAATAGGTTGTGTGTTCCTTCAGGGGCAGATCAGCATGTTTGAGGGCAACCCTACTCCCACAGTATGGCCGTGTGCCCAACCCAGGCTGCAATCCTGCACAGGGAACCTCCTGGCCCACATCACAGCCAGGGGAGACCCACTGGTGTGAGGTCCTGCCTGCTGGCAGAGGCCCAGGAGAAGCCACAGAGTTAGGAAGGGTGGAAAGGAGCAAGGCCTATTCCAGACTGCATGTCTCAGACAGCCCCACCCCCACATGCAGATTTTCTAACTCAGTGGGGCCATTCCAGAACCTCCTGACAGCTTTTCCCAGAAGCAGAGAACAGAACTTTGACCCCTGCTAACAGTATTTGTGGTGCTTGAGGGCAGACTTACTCAACCCAGTTCTGCCCAGACTCACTTGCAGACCAGCCCTCACTGAGGTGGATAATAAGAACACAACTGGAAGTTCCAGGGCCCCACCCACCACCTGAGTCACTAGAGTGCCTCTCCAGAGGAACAGAGCTGGTTACAGGACCCAAAACCTCCCAGCAAGGGTGACCTACTGACAGGGAGGTCATTCTACACATATGTTTACTGGGTCTATTGACTCATCATACAGGCTGTGGTCAAATCTCCCCCACAAACATCACCTACTGACTTAGAGACAAAACAGGGCATGTCATTATCCAAACGAAAATCTAAAGGTAAGAAGCAAGAACTGATCCACATGAGAAGAAATCAGTGAAGGAACTCTGGAAATAAGAAGACTAAAACTGAAAGCACACCCCCAAAGAGGAACACCAGCCTTTTATAAATGAACATCAACCAAAATCTGAACACTAAAATGACAAAAGAATTTCAAACATGGATTGTAAGAAAATTCAGTGACTTGCAAGAAAAACTGGATAACCAACACAAAGAAACCACACACACACACAAAATCCAGGACCTGGAAGGAAAATTCACTTAAGAAATTTAAATAATAAAGAAAAATCAAGCTGAAGTCCTGGAAATGAAGAATCTTTTCAGAGAACTACAAAACAAAGTGAAAAGCCTCAAGAACATAGTCTATCAAACAGAAGAAAGAATCTCAGAGATTGAAGATAACACCTTCCAATTAAATAAGTCAGTCACAGAGATAGAGCAGACAAAAAAGAGAAAAGAGCAAAGCCTACAAGAAATGTGGGATTATCTGAAGAAACCTAATGTGAGGGCTATAGAGATTTCAGAAGGGGAAGTAGAAAATACACAAGGGTTAGGTAAGCTATTTGAAGATATAATAGAGAAAAATTTACCAGGCCTTGCTAAAAATCTAGAAATCCAAGTACAAGAAGCTCATAGGACCCCTGGGAGATTCAATGCAAACAGGAAGACACCATGACATGCAGTCATCAGACTGTAAGGCAAGAGAAGCAAGTAACATACAAAGGAAAGCTGATAGGAATAACACAAAACTTCTATACTGAAACCTTACAAGCAAGGATATACTGGGGCCCCATTCTCACTCTTCTGAAACAGAATAATGCCCAGCCCCTACAAAACTAAGTTTTGTATACGATGGAGAAATCAAGACATTCTCATATAAGCAAAGATTGAGGGAATTCACCAAGACAATACCAGCCCTTCAAAAAGTACTCAAAACAGTGTTACCCATGGATCAGCACAATAAACACTCATGAATGTAAATGTACTCAAAAACTAAAGATCAAAGCCCAGATACCACAATGGCTCAAGAGAGAAAACAAAGCAACAAAGTTCAACACATCAGAATGAACAGAAATCTGCTCCACCTATCAGTTCTCTCAATAAATGTTAAGGGCATGAACTCCCTACTCAACAGACATAGCTGGCTGAATGGATAAAAAAAATACAAGCCAAGTATCTGCTGCCTTCAGGAAACACATCTAACCTGTAAGGATGCATTTAGACTAAAGGTAAAGGGGTGGAGAACAATATTTCAAGCAAACAGAAGCCAAAAGAAAGCTGGCATGGTGGTGCTGATTTCAGACAACTTAGTTTCTAAATCAACAAAACTAATAAAACGCAAAGAAAGTCACTATATAATGGTAAAGGGTACAGTTCAACAAGAAGACATAACAATTCTAAATATGTATGCACCCAACCTAGATGCACCCAGATTCATAAAGAAAACTCTAATTGATCTAAACAAATGGATAAACAACAACACCATAATAGTCGGAGATTTTAACACCCCACTGACAGCACAGGACAGATCCTCCAAACAAATAATCAACAAAGAAATAATGGACTTAAACAAAATCCTAGAACAAATGGGCCTGACTAGCATTTACAGGACATTCTATCCCCAAACCACTGAATATACTTCTCATCAGCTCATGGGTCATTTTCTAAGATTGACCATATCCTAGGACACAAAGCATGTCTCAAAAATTTTTTAAAAATAGAAATTATACCAAATATCTTTTTGGATCACAGTGGAATAAAAGTAGTAATCAACTCTAACAGGAACTCTCATTTCTATACAAAGTCATGGAAACTAAACTACCTTCTGTTTAATGATCACTTCATAAATGAAGAAATCAAGATGGAAATCAAAAGATTCTTTGAACTAAATGACAAAGGAGACACAAGTTATCTAAAATGTTGAGCACACCTAACGCAGTTCTGAGAAGAATGTTTATTTCCATAAATGCCTATATCCAAAAGTCGAAAAGATTACAAATAGCCAACCTAATGAATCAACTCAAAGAGCTGGAAAAAGAAGAACAGACCAACCCCAAACCCAGCAGAAGAAGTGAAATCATTAAGATCAAATCAGAACTTAAGGAAATCGACAACAGGGAAGCTATACAGAAGATTAATAAAAAAAAAAAGTTGGTTCTTTGAAAAAATAAACCAGACTGACACGACTTTGGCTAGAATAATGAAAAGCAGAAAAGAGAGACCTCTAATAGGAAGCTCCATAGGAACAATAAAGGAGAAATTAAAACTGATGCCACGGATATATAAGATATAATTTATGAATACTACAAAAATCTTTATGTACACAAAATGGACAATATGGAGGCAATGGGCAAATTCTTAGAAATACACACCTTTCCTAGGCTCAACCAGGAAGAAATAGAATTCCTGAACAAACTAATATCAAGTACTGAAATTGAAACAGCAATAAAAAACCTTCCTAGAAAGAAAAGTCATGGACCAGATGGTTTCACAATCGAATTTTACCACACCTAGAAAGAAGATCTGGTGCCTATCCTGCAGAAATTATTTCAAAACAACAAGAAGGATGGAATCCTCTCCAACACGTTTTACGAACCCAATATAACCATGATACCCAAACCAGGAAAGAATGCAAGTAAAAAAGAAATCTACAGACCAATATCCCTTATGAATATAGATGCAAAAATTCTCAACAAAATCCAGCTAATCAAATCCAGGTGCTTATCAAGAAAATAATCCTTCACAACCAAGTAGGCTTCATCCCAAGGATGCAGGGATGGTTCAATATATGCAAATCTATAAATGTAATTCACCATATACACAGAGGCAAAAACAAAGACCATATGATCTTCTCATATACGCAGAAAAAGCATTTGACAAAATTCAACACCATTTTATGTTAAGAACACGTATCAAAATAGGCATAGGCAGGGCTTACCTAATATATTACAAGCCATATATGACAAACCCATAGCCAACATTATACTGAATGGGGAAAAATTGAAAGAATTCTCACTTAAAACTGGAACAAGACGAGGTTGCCCACTATCTCCACTTCTATTCAACATAGTCCTTGAAGTCCTTGCTATAGCATTCAGACAAGAGGGCAAAATTATGGGCACCCAAATGGGAGCAGGAGAGATCAAACACTCGCTCATTGTTAATGATATGATATTATACCTAGAAAACCCCAAGGATTCAACCAAGAGATTCCTTGAATTGATAAATGAATTCAGTAAAGTCTCAGGATACAAAATTAATACACAGAAATCAGAGATATTCCTATATGCCAACAACAGTCAAATTGAGAACCAAATCAAAGACTCAATTCCCTTCAAAATAGGAGCGCAGAAAATAAATTAGATAGAAAAATGCTTAACTAAGGAGGTAAAAGACCTCTACAGGGCGCACTATGAATCACTGAAGAAGGAAATAGCAGAGAATGTAAACAGGTGGAAGACCATACCATGCTTGTGGGTTGGCAGAATCAACATTGTTAAAATGTCTAAACTACCCAAAGTGATCTACAGAGTCAGTGCAATCCCTATTAAAATGCCATCATCATTTTTCACAGACATACAAAAAATAATTTTACACTTTGAATGGAACCAGAGAAGACCCGTCATAGCAAAAGTAATCCTAGGCAATAAAAACAAAATGGGAGGTATCAACTTATCAGACTTCAATCTATAATAAAAGGCTATAGTAATTAAAACAGCTTTTCACTGGTACAAGAACAGGGACATTGACCAGTGGAACAGAACAGAGAACCCAGATAAAAAACCATCCTCATATAGCCATCTAATCTTTGACAAAGCAGACAAAAACATACACTGGGGAAAATAATACTTATTCAATAAATAGTGCTGGCAAAACTGGATAGCCACATGTAGAAGACTGAAACAAGACCCACACCTTTCACCTCTCACAAAAATCAATTCATGCTGGGTAACAGACATGAACCTTAGGTGTGAAACTATTAGAATTCTATAGAAAAACATTGGAAATACTCTTCTAGACATTGGCCTAGGCAAAGAATTTATGAAGAAGACCCCAAAGGCAATCACAGCAGCAACAAAAATAAACAAATGGGACCAGATCAAATTAAAAAGCTTCTGCATAGCCAAAGAAACTGTCAAGAGAACAAACAGACAATCCATAGAATGGGAGAAAATTTTGCAAGCTACATATCTAACAAAGGGCTGATAACTAGAATCTATTTAGAACTCAGGAAAATCAGCAAGGAAAAATGAAACAACCCTATCAAAAAGTGGGCAAAGGAAATGAACAGAAACTTTTCAAAAGAAGACATAATAATGGCCAACAAACATATGAAAAAATGTTCAACATCTCTAATCATGAGAAAAATGCAAATCAAACCCGCAATGAGATATCACTTAAGTCCAGTGAGAATGGCCTTTATCAAAAAGTCCACAAACAATAAATGCTGGCGTGGATACAGAGAGATAGAAACACTCCTACATTGCTGGTGGGACTTCAAACTAGTTCAACTCCTGTGGAAAGCAATATGGAGATACCTTAAAGCAATACAAATGAATCTCCCATTTGATCCAGCAATCCCATTATTGGGCATCTACCCAAAAGAAGAAAAGTCACTCTATGAAAAAGACACTCGCACTCTGTTGTTTATAGCAACACAATTAACAATTGCAAAGATGTGGAAACAACCCAAGTGCCCATCAATACATGAGTGGATTGATAAAATGTGGTATATGTATATCATGGAGTGCTATTCAGCTCTAAGAAACAATGGTGATATAGCACCTCTTGTATTTTCCTGGATAGAACTGGAACCCATTCTATTAAGTGAAGTATCCCAAGAATGGAAAAATAAGCACCACAAGTACTCATCAGCAAATTGGTATTAACTGATCACACCTAAGTGGACATATAGGAATAACATTTATCAGGTGTCGGGCAGGTGGAGGTGGAAGGTATGGGTGTATACATACATAATGAGTGCAATATGCACCAACTGGGGGATTGACATGCTTGAAGCTCTTACTCGAGGGGAGAGTGGGGCAAGAGCATTATTCCTAACCTTAACATTTGTATCCCCATAATATGCTGAAAAATATAAAGAAATTAAAAATATTTTCTAATTTCCTTGATACTTATTCTTTGACCAGGAATTATTTATAAGTATGTTGTTTAATTTCCAAGTGTTTGTAGAAAATCTTGTCAGAGTTTGGCTAATAATTTATCATTTAGTTCTATTATGGTCAAAGATGATATTTTATAAATTTCAATTCTTTTAAATTTATTAAAGTTTGTTTTATGCCTCAAGATATGATCTATCTTGGTGGAATATTCTTTGTGTATATGAAACAAATATGTGTTATGATGTAGTTAGGTGAAGTGTTCCATAGATGCTAGTTAAATCCAGTTGCTTGGTAGTGGTGTTCTATAATTTTATTGATTTTCTATTAATTACTTCTATTATTAAGTACGAGTATTAATATATCCAACTGTAATTGCTGATTTTTTTGCTTTCCCTTTTGGTTCTGTAAATTTTTGCTTCATATATTTTGAAGCTGTTTTTAAGTGAATACACACTTACGATTGCATGTACTCACTTAAAAATATATTCTTTGCAAATTGACACTTTCAGGAATATGTAATATTGCTCTTTACGTCTGATATCTTTCTTTGCATTAAAGTCTACTTTGTCTGATATTAATATAGCCACTCCAGTTTATTTATTGTTTACATCTTTTTCTACTCCTTTATTTTTAATCTACTATATGGTTATATTTGAAGTAAATTTCAGGTAGACAACATATGGATCATTTTTTTAACAAATAAATTTTGACAATCACTATTTTTACTGAATATGTTTATATCATTTACATTTAGTTACTTAATGATCTGTTTGGATTTAAATTTATCATTTTATTATTTGTTTTCTCTCTGTTTCTAACTTCTCTCTTTTTCTAACTTCTTTTTGAGTTATTTGATCAATTTTTACCATTTCATTGCAATTTATCTATTATTATTTTTACTATATCTCTTTTATAATTTGTTTGGTGGTTTCCCTAAGGACTACAATACACATACTTAACTTTTAACAGTCTGCTTAGAATGAAAGTTTTATAGCTTTAATAGAAATGCAGAAACCTTACTTCCATGTAGGTCCATTTACTTTGGCCCTTGCATACTACTATTGCCTTAAATATATTACATCTACATACATTGAGAATAGCATCAAACAATGTTATCATTTTTGCTTTCAACAATCAAATATGTTTTAAAGAACTTGAGGAGATAGTCTACTCCATTTACCCCAACATTTGTCATTTATGTTGTTCTTCCATTATTCCTGATGTTCCAAGTTTCCTTCCATTTGGTCTGTAGAATTTCCTTTAGAAATTATTTAAGGGTAGGTCAGTAGCTACGTATTTTCTCATTTTCCCTTCATCCATGAATGCTTACATTTCACTTTCATTCCTACAAGATATTTTCAGTGGTTGTAGAATTTGGGTTGGCAGCTCTTTTATTTAAATGCTTGAGAAGTATTTTGCCAAAGGCAGAGGCCAAGGAGGCATAGTAGAAGCAGCCTACACAACACTGCTCTCACAAAGAGGATCAAAAATGGCAAATAGATATTTGCCTTTGGATTGATCGTCTAAGAGAGAGCATTGGGAATCAACAGAAAGTAGGTGAGAGTAAAGTGATAAAGGGAGGAATGGGATGACCTGCTCAGCAAGATAAGAAGCACTTAGGAAAGGTGTCCACATGTGGGGACAGGACAGAGGAGAGAACTGTGGGGTTCCATGCTTCTCCTGAGGACACTGGAACCAGAGAGGTACGAGGGCTTCTTCTCTGCAGCAGGCCTCCAGACTGATACAGAGACATGAATAGAGGCTGTACAGCTTCATTGCTCCACAGAGAAGGCACAGCTGACTCACAAGTTCCATGCATTTTGGCTGGTTCCATTGTGACATCGTAGTAACAAAGTGCTATATCCACCCCAGAGTCATACCCATAACTGCTACACCCCCTTCCTCCTGCTGAGTGGAGATAGAGCAGGGAGTTCTGTTACTCCCACATGACCTGTGGACAGGGGTGATGTGCCCCACCACTGCTGCCAGGTAACCTGAGTGGAGCAGGAGATCACAGACCCTATGCCTACTGCCGTGACTTGGGTCACCCTGTGGTCATACTTCCCATGGGATGCAGACAGAGCATAAGCCTGCAACCCTCAGTGCCCACTGCCTACTGTCAGAGTGGCTGGACTACTACCATCAAAACCCAAGAGTTTCCAACAAGGGTAAAATCTAGTGCAACTGCTGCCTTTGGACCTCAGTGGACCGCCTGCTATGAGTGACCTGCTCTGCAGACGCATGCCATCCAATGTAGGTGCCTCACCCTGTGGGCCCATTCTATACCATGAGTCTACTCTGCCCCACATTTGCATTGAGCCCTGTGTGCACTATGCTCTACTATGCCCATGTGACTGGCACTGTGGGCTGCCCCATTCTAGGCATTTACACACCACAGGACTGCTCTATATAAAGCAATCTCCATCCCCCAGGCCATCCCTGCTTCATATATATGCCATGGACCAAGGGCCCACCCTGTCACAGCAGCCCTGTGACAACCACAGGGGAAGTGGGAGACACAGCAGAGCAGCTGTGTTAAAGGCTCACAATGCATTCATTCCTTTCCTGCTTTTTCAAGCTTCTGGAGTAGGACTCAAGCACACCATCCAGGGACACATCCCTATCTTCACAAAGAAACACAGGTTTCAGTAGAGGAGAACAGGTGTACTGTATCTGCTATCAGTTTTAAGCTGAGAGAAGAGGCCCCAAATGAGAAAAAACAGCATAAGAATTATGGCAGCATGAAAAATGAAGCTGTCTTGACACCCTCACAGGATCACAATAGCTCTCCATTAAGGAACTACACACAAAAAGAAACTGTTGAAATGATAGACATGGAATTCAGATTATGGATGGCAAGTAAAATGCATAGGATTGAGGAGAAGGTAGAAAACCAACACAAAGAAAGCAAAAAAATAATTCAGGACAAGAATGAAATATTCACTAAAGAGATAGATAACATAAGAAAAGATATATCAGAACTTAAAGAAATGAAAGAATCATGTAGGGAATTTCAAAATACATCAGTAAGTTTTAACAACAGACTAGACTAAGCAGAAGACAGGATTTCAGAGCTTTAAGATGAGGTTTTCTAATTAACCCAGTCAGTCAAAAATGTAGAAAAAAGAATAAAGGAGATCACTGCAAGAAATATGAGACTATGCAAGATGAACTAACATAAGAATCATAGCTATCCCTGATGGAGAAGAAGAAAAATCAAAAATCATGGAAAACCTATTTGAGTGAATAATTGAGGACAACTTCTCTGGTATGGTTAGAGATTTATATTACCACATACAAGATGGTCATTGAACACTTGAAGATTCATAGCAAATAGGTCATCACGAAGACATATGTTATCAGGTCTGTCCAAAGTCAAAGTGAAGTAGAAAATCCTACAAGCTGTGAGATGAAAGCAATAAGTTGCTTACAAATGAAGACTCATCAGACTAACAGCAGATTGTTAAAAAAAAAAGCTGACTGTTAAAAAAATATATATATTTTTTTCTCAGACAAGCAAACATTAAAAGAATTTGTCATCATTAGACCTGTCCTACAGGAAATGCTTTAAAGTGCTCTACACATGAAACAGATCAATACACAACAATGTAAAAACAGTTGAAGGGTAAGGCTCACAACTTATAAAACAGTAACACAAAGGATAAAACGAAGCAACTAGGTATCATTCAACATGACGAACAGAACAGCATCTCACATAATAATAGTAGCATTAAGCATAAATGGTCTTAATACTCCATTTAAAAGATGTAGACTGGCTGAGTGGATAAAAAAACACAACCCACGTATATATTGTCTCCAATAAACTCATCTAACTCACAAGGATTCTTATTGACACAAGGGAAAGTGATGGGAAAAATGTTCCACAAGAATGGAAACCAAAGGAAATCAGGAGTAATTAATCTTATATCAGATATAATGGACTTTAAACGAATAATTGTTTTTTAAAAAGACAAAGATCATCATATAATGATAAAGGGAGCAATTGGCAAGAAGATATAGCAATCCTAAATATATATGCATCTAACAAAGGAGCGCCCAGAGTCATAAAACAAATTCTACTAGATGTAAGCAAAGAAATTAGCAGGAGCATTGTAATAGCCAGGACTTCAACACTCCACTGACAGAACTGCAAGCATCCTTGAAACAGAAGAGCAACAAAGACACACTGGACTTACATGGGACTCTAGAACAAATGAACTACTGGTCATTTATAAAATATTCTACCCAAATACTATAGAATGTGCATCCTTCTCATCAGCACCTGGGAAATTGTCCAAGATAGATCATATGTTAGCACACAAAATAAGTCTCAGCAAATTCAGAAAAATAAAAACATACCATATATCTTCTCAGAAAACAGTGGAATAAAACTAGAAATCAATTCCAAGAGGAAATCTCAAATTTCACAAAGTCATGTAAATTAAACAACCTGATGCTGAATGATCCTAGGATCAATGATGAAATTAAAATGGCAATCAAAAGATTTTTGAACGGAATGATAAAGATGACACAAGCATCCAAAATATATGGGATACAGTAAAAGCAGTGTTACAGGGGGAAATTCATAGCGTTAAAGTCTATGTCAAAAAGACAAAGAGATCACAAATTAACAAGTTACTGCCACACCTAAAGGAACTAGAAAAAGAACAAACCAAATCCAAATCTAGCATGAGAAAAGAAATAATGAAGGTCAGAGCAGAATTAAATAAACAGAGATTAAAAAAAATACAAAGGATCAATGAAACAAAAAGTTGGTTCTTCAAAATGATAAACAACGAAGTTTATAAACTACTAGCAAAGTTAAACGGAAATAGAAGAGAAAGGACACAAATAAGCTCAATCAGAAATAAAAAGGAGACATTACAACTGATACTAGTGAAATACAAAATACCATTTGTGACTACAATGAAAACATCTATACACACAAACTAGAAAATATGGAGGAAATGGAAAAATTGGAAATATGCAACCTCCCAGGCTTGAGTCAGGAAGAAATAAAAATCTTGAACAAACCAATAATAAGTAGCAAAATTGAAACAGTAATAAAAATATGTCTCAACAACAACAAAAACTCCAAACCAGGTGGATTCATACCATATTCTACCAGACCTACAAAGAAAAACTGGCATCTGTTCTACTGAAACTGTTACATAGCATAGAGAAGGAGGGAATCCTCCCTAATTCATTTCTAAGAAGCTAGTATCACTCTGATACCAAAGCCAGGAAAAGGATACAACAAAAAAGAAAACTACATAGCAATATGCCTTATGTACATAGATATAAAAATCATCAATAAAATACTAGTAAACCAAATTCAACAGTACATGAAAAGGATAATTCACCACAATCAAGTAAGTATCCTTCCAGGGATACAAGGATGATCAAATATATTCAAATCAATAAATGTGATTCACCACATAAACACAAATGCAAACAAAGACCATACGATCATCTCAATAGATGCAGGAAAAGCATTCAGTATATCTTCAGCACTCTTTCATGATAAAATCCCTTAACAAACTAGGTGTAGAAGGACTATACCTCAAAATAAGAAAAGTCATATATGAGAAACACACAGCCAACATCATATTGAATGGGGAAAAGTTGAACATATTCCCCTTAAGAAATGAAACAAGACAAGGATGCCTGCTGTCACCCCTTCTATTCAACATAGTACTGGAAGTCCTAGCCAGAGCAACCAGGCAAGAGAAAGAAATAAAGGGCATCCAAATCAGGAAAGAGGAGGCAACACTGTCCCTATTTGCCAATGATATGATCTTCTACATAGAAAACCCTAAGAATTACACTAAAAGACTCCTAGAATTGATAAATAAATTCAGTAAAGTCTCAGATTATAGAATTAATATACACAAATCAATAGTATTTCTGTATACAAATAATAGTCAAGCTAAGATTCAAATCAAGAACTCAATAACTTCTATAATATCTGAAAAGAAAATAAAATACCTAGGAACATAGTTAACCAAAGAGGTGAAAGATCTCTACAAGAACTACAAAAAACTGAAGGAAAAAATCATCGATGACACAAACAAATGGAGAAGCATCCCATGCTATGGTTTGGAAGAATCAATATTAGTAAAATGTCCATACTGACAAAAGTGATTTACAGATTCAATACAATTCCCATCAAAATACCACTATTTTTCACATATCCAGAAAAAATAACACTAAAATTCATATAGAAAGAAAAAGGATCCCAAATAATCAAAACAATCCTAAGCACAAAACAACAAATATGGAGGCATTACATCATTTTACTTCAAAATATACTGAAAGGCTATACTAAGCAAAACATCATGTTACTGTTATGAAGGCAAACACATAGACCAAGGGAATTGAAAAGAACCCAGACATAAAAACATATAGCTATGACTAACTGATTTTTGACAAAGCACACGAAATCATACACTTGGAAAAAAATGCCTTATTCAATAAATGGTGCTGGGAAAACTGGATAGTCACATGCAGGATAATGAAACTATATCCTTATTTGTCACCATACACAAAAGTAACTCAAGATGAATTAAAGACTTAAATACAACACCTGAAACCATACAAATTCTAGAAGAAAATGTAGGAAAGCTTTTCTAGACATTGGCCTAGGCAAAAAATGTATTACTAAGACCCCAAAAGCAAATACAATAACAATAAAAATAAATAAATGGGACTTAATTAAACTAAAAAGTTTTGCACAGCAAAGGAAATAATCAACGATGTAAATAGATAACCTACAAAAAGGTAGAAAATATTTTCAAACTATACATCCAACAAAGGGCTTATATCCAGAATCTATGAAGAACTGAAACAAATCAGCAAGAAAATAACCCAAATAATTCTATTAAATATGGGCAAAAGATAGGAACAGATTTTTATCACAACAAGATAGGAAAATGGCCAATAAACATATGAAACAATGCTCAACATCACTAAATATCAGGGAAATACAAATTAAAACGAGATAACAGCTTACCTCTTCAGAATGACCATTATTAAAAGTCAAAAACAATAGATGTTGGTATGGATGCTATAAAAAGCAAACACTTATACACAGTTGGTGGGAAGGTAAATTAGTACAACCTTTGTGGAAAACAATATGGAGATTTATCAAAGAACTAAAAGTAGACTCACCATTAAATCTATCAAACCCACTACTGGGTATCTACTGAAAGGAAAAGAAGTCATTTTAGTAAAAATGACATCTGCACTTGAAGTTTATTGCAGTAAAATTCACAATTGCAAAGCTATGTAACCAACCTAAATGCTCATCAACTGATCAGTGGATAAAGAAAATGTGGTATATACATACCATGGAGTACTAGTCAGCCATAAAAAAGAATGAAATAATGTCTTTTGCCGCAACTTGGATGGAGCTGGGACCATTATCCTGAGTGAAATATCTCAAGAATGGAAAAGCAAATATCACATGTTCTCACTTATAAGTGGGAGCTAAACAAGGGATATATATGGTCATACAGACGTGTAATGGATATTGGAAACTCAGAATGGGGGAGGTTGACAGTGGAGTGAGTAGTAAAAATATACCTATCTGATACATATCTATCTGTACATTATTCTGTTAACAGGTATACTGAAAGCCCTAACTTCAGCATGTTACAATTCATCAATGTAACAAAAATCATTTGTACCCCTTAAGTTTTTTGAAATAATAAAAATATTTTTTTTAAAAAAGGAAAATATTTTGCCACTTTTGGCATCAATGATATCAGATGAGAAATCCAGTTATTTAAATTGTTATTTTCCTAAATTTAATGTGTCCTTTTCCTCTGACTGCTTTGAAGATTTTTTTCATTGTCTTTTGTTGTCAGCCCTTTTATTATAATATGTCTGGGCATGGATTTCATTGAGCATTTCCTTTTTTATGTTCATTCAGCTTCTTGAATCTTCAATATTTGGACATTTTCAACCATTATGTATTTCAAGAATCTTTTTTCAGCACCTTACTCTTTTTCTTCCCCTTCTGAGACTCTAGTGACAATGAAAGTAGAAGTTTAGTTGTGGCCTCACACTTCTTATGGCCTGGATAATGTTTTTGTACCTTTGATCTCTCTGATGTCCAGATTAAATCATCTCTATTGATCTGCTTTCAAATTCTCCCTTTCTTCTATCATTTCAATTATGTTATTGAGTTTATCTAATGAGTTTTTACCTAAATTATTATATATTTCCATGATATAATTTTTATTTTGTTATTTAAATCTTTTCTTTCTTTGATGATAATTTCTATTTTAGCTTTTGTTTCAAGAGAGTCCATGAATAGTCATTCAAACATTTTTAAAATATATTTTTTAAAGTCATTATCAGCTAATTTCAAAACACATACTATCTTAGTATTTGTGTTTGTTAACTGCATTTTTCCAAGTGGGTTGAGATTGTAATGATTCTTTATATGTCACATAATTTTGGATTGTATCCTGGACATTTTGAATATGATATCATGAGTCTTTGGATCTTGTTTATATTACATAAAAATGTAGATATTTTTGTTTTAGCAGGCTCTTGACCTGCTTAGTTTCAGGCTGCAACTTCTCACTCATGTTCTATGGACTCTGGTTTCAATGTCAGTTCAATTTTAAAGACTTTTCGTTGCTATTTACATCTGTCCTGCATGTGTACCACCCAGTGGTCTCTCTGAGACCTGGGCAGAGGTCTGTATGTTTGTTCACTTATCAATGTTTCTGGCAGATTCATTATAATTTGATTCACTCATGCACAGATGAGGGGTGGGTGAGCCAGAAATTCATAAACAGCTTTGTAGGGCTGCTTTCCTGAGATTCTTCTTTTCTACTATCAGCCTGATACTTTTCACTTCCCTCAGGCCTTCTTTTTGGTCCAACTGCCAGAAGTCACCACTTCCTTGATTATTCCATAGCCAAGTAGTAGTAGGAGGATTGAAAGAGTAAAACAAAAGCAATGGGCTTTGGATGTGCCTTCAGGAGTTGCAGCTGTACCAAATGAGAGAGTAAGTATTCTTGCCCTCAGAGATTGTGCCCCTGTACTTTCCCATTGCCAGGTGATTTTGTTGCTGCCACTGCCCCCACCATAAAATTGTCTTGGGTCTGAGGCATGAGGGAACAGAGAAAAAGGGACAAAAGATGAGGATTTCATACATAATCTCTGAGTGTTAGGAATTTCCTTCCTTGCCCCACGAGCCAGCCACACTAGAAAAGTTTTCTTGAAGCTCACTCTCTGCACTATTGTGCTCCCATCTGCGTTTTGGGTTTTGTTAAATTCAAGTCAAGTGATACTAGGAGGGGAAGTGGGTACTTGGTGCTGGTTCATTGCCATTCTGAATTCCTATGTTCTTTCCCATTCTGCCTACTGACATTTATTTTTCAGAGTCCTCAAAGAGCTGTTCCATGAATTCTGTTCAGGTTTTACAATACATTCTATACTGAGAGAAACAGATGAAGTGTGCTTACTCCATCTTACCCAGAACCAGAATCTTTATTATAGGTATTTTTCAAATTAATTTGGCTGCATATTCTTCAGCTGTGCACAAATTTCCTGAATTATTTCTTTGATGATGTCCTCTCTTTTCTTTTATCCCTTTTTAGAACTTTTATTTTTCAGGACTATAATAGAAATATTATAGAGATAATAGAACTTCTATTATCTAGGACTTCTTAGATTTTCTTATTTTATTTTATTTTCCTTATTTTCCATCTATGAATATATTTTTCCTAAATTTTATGAATTTTCTTTTATTCCAACCTTTCATATTTTTAATTATTAGGAGATCTTTGTTGTGGGATAAATTGGGTTCTCCAAAAATACATGTTCAGGTTCTACCCCTGCTACCTATAAATGTGATCTTATTTGGAAACAATGACATAAAAGATGAACTTGTGTTTCATGCATATTAATATCATAATTAGATAGTATTTAACTCCAGTATGATTAGAAAAAATTAAAATTCTGACAATATTTAATATTGGTACCAATGTAGAACAACAGAAACTGGAGAACATTTCATTATACCACCACTTTTGGAAAACAACTTGGCAATATCTAGTAATGTTGAAAATGAACATACATTAAAATGCAGCATATGCACCCTTAGTTACTTGACCTGGCACTCATATAAAAGAAGTGCACAAAAATGTTCTTAGCAAAAGTGTTTGTAATAACCAAAAAATGAGAAACAATCAAGACACTCATTAAGAGAAAATTGAATAAACAAAATATGTTCCATTTATACAATGAAATGTTATACGGCAGCAGAATGAATGAATTAAAACAACAAATATCAACACAAGAGGATAAAATAAACAAAATATTAATGGAAAATGAAAAGCAAGTTATAGAAGTATAAATACAGCATGTAGTCTTCCCATGAAATTCTTTTCATAAAGTTTAAAAATATGTAATCAATAGTATATATTACTAATATATATTCACACATAAATTATTATTAATATAGATCCATCTTATGTATGTATATTTATATAAAAGGGAATGATTATATATGTGTATGTATATACATATATATATTATTCTTCAATTGTATTGATGATGTTTAATTTCTTAAGTTGAATGGTGAGTGCATGGTTATGGCTTTTACTACCCTTTTTACACATTTCAAAAATTTATATCAAAGGCCAAGAGCTTGAGGTTTGCTTGTGTCCCTTGTCAGTTTAGTGAGTCTACTTCTGAGGGGAGGGCCAGCCAAAGTATCTCACAGATATGGTCTGCTGTGGCTCCTCCTACACTTTCTGTCTACCATGTATACTATAGCCATCCACACTGGCATAATAGTTGTTATTCAAATATATCTTAGATTTTCCCCTGTTTTTATCTTTTCTAAAGTGTTTCCTTTTTTTCTGAAATGCCCTTCCTGACACATAAACTGCACATATACCAGCATATTATATTTTCTTCAAGGCACACTTCAGTCCTCCTAGCAGAAGCTGTCCTTAATACAGTGGTGTTCTGGAGCCAGCTTGTACCAGCTTGCAAAAGCCAATCGTTACATTTTTAGAAATTTTTAAACCAATTGACATCACATTGGTTCTTCAGATTAGCCATGGTGAAAGTGTTGATACCATGGAAATTGGAAATGATACAAATCAGGTCTTTTATCCCCAGGGAATCACTTGTTAAACATTTAGCAGTATACTACTGCCAACTTCTCCTGATGGAATTTACCCCTCCTTTCCCTATACTTTCTTGGCAGTCTGTAGCACTCATTACTGTTTACCTTGCATTTAAGTTTTTAGTGAATGCATTTGTCTCTCCCATGTCATTGTTAGCCACTCTAGGGTGCAGAGGAGATCTCATTCATTCTTATATCTCCCACAACACCCACAAGAGCCTCTTCTGTATGATAGGTACTCAATAATTTTGGTAAGCTGAATGGAACAAAACAGTAAAATTTCCTCCCTCTCCAACAAAGAGTAAACTGGAGATGTACACTATTCACATTGGAGGTGGGGCAAGTCATATGGCAATGAGTGGAGTTAGATAATCCAGTTACAGGGAAGGGGAAAGTGAATTTTTAAAATTAATGCAGTTTGTAATACCTCCACTCCTACTTTTTCTTAATCCTAATAATCATTGAATGTTGACTATCAGAGGAATACTTCCTTATTTTTACAAAATGTATTTTTCTACTTATATAGATAAAACCAAGGCTTGGATCCTTTTTAATGGTTTACAGTTTGAAACAACAAAAACTGTTGATTATTTGACAACGTTGCCTGGAAAAAATAGAGATTTTTTAAAAAGATATAAAACAAAAGATTTTTACATTGTTATAATTGAGGAGTTCGAGAATAAAAATATGAGGAAATCACTTTGCTACGTAGCAGTATAGCAGTCTACATACCCTAAAAACTTCCCTCACAAAATATAAACTTTAAAAAAAAACTGTTACATGAGGCATTTAATTATTTTAATGTATCAATGAGCCTGCAAATTAGTAACCATTGCTCAGAGCTTAAAATTAATTTAAAGCAGAAACTCAGAGAGGTGAAGGAACCTTTAATTTAGCTTTGATATTGAGATGGCATTTTTGAAAGCAAGTGAACTTGAGCTTAAGATGTCCCGGCCTCAAAGGCATGGGGAATAACCCACCCAGAGTAGAAAGTCTAATAGCAATAATGCTAGAATTCAACAGGCTATGCATTCAAAATAGTAGTTAATTAGTCACCTCTTACCTACAGGAGACTAAAAAAATTATTCTATTAAAATTTGGTGATGAATGGAAGGGAAAAAAAATCTCCCTTGGTAATATATGTAACAATAGGTAGTTCTTCATGTGAGATGCAGTTGGAATTCCTACAATCTGGATGATCCAAGAAAATCTAAGAAGATTTAGTTAAAGTGGTCCTGGACTAAAAATGCTCTAGGTGATTGACAGAAATAAATGAAAATATTTGAATGAACAGTTTCAACCCTCACCTCAAAAAATTCTCTTAGATCAAGTTGCCAAAGCTATGAGCTCACAGTGAAAAGAAGTAAAGCATATAACATGATGACTACAAAGTAGCAGAAACAACAGAGCACAGATTCAGACCCAGAATAATTCAAGTATTAAATTATTAAACACACAATAGGTTCAATACTTTAAAAAATATAAAAGGGGTTAAATATGAATAAAGAGCAATATACTATTCAAATGAACAAATAGATTTGAAAAATAATTAAAACATCTTAAACTGTCAGAAATATAATAGAAATAAAAAAAACTCAGTAAGTTTAAGAGTTGATTAGAAGTAGTTGATGAAAAAATATCCCAAATATAGATCTGATGAAAGTATTAATATCTCATTAAAACTAACCCAAGAAGATATTGAAAAATTAAACAGTTGTCTAACTATTAATAGTAAATATTTTAATTCAGTAGCTAAAATTTTTATCACAACCTATGGTCAAGGTTAATTTTTTTACTGCACAGTTTCAAACAAACATGGCATATATTTTTAATTTACCATGTATTGGCATATAAACCAAGTAACCATAATTTCCAGTGAAAAACCTAAAAAGTAGGAAATTTTAGTTGTTATGTACCAGGCACAGAGCTCAGGACAAAGGACAGAGCTATGAAAACGATACCTGGAAGATCTGACACCTCCCAGCACGGCCAGGAGACAGGTCTAGGCCAGAGAAGATGGGACCATATTGGGCCTAGCTCTACTCTGCCACACACATGTGTCCATAGGCCTTACTATGGCCAACTGTCTAGAAACCAGAATATAAATGTAGAAAACCAAAGGTTTAAACACACAGATAAGTCAAGCAAGTATCAAAAATATCATAAAAGTAACAGTTTTTGATCTTAAAACATTAAGCAGAGATAGTGTCAATTTGTCTAACCAGTACATCCATGCAAATAAACCTAAAATTATGTTTAATGCTGATAATTCTGAAGACATTCTTATTTTATCTTGCCAAAAATTTAAAAACTAGCTTTATTTATCAAAGATTACTAAAGTCATGTGAACCTGAAAAGCATTTGGGCTTAATTACTTAATTTATGAGCACTTATTTATTTATAAGTCAATTTAGTCCCATGTGGAAAATATACAAACAGACATGTACACATGTATACATAAAAATACAGACAAGTATAAATATGTAGCTTTGATTTTAAACTTTTAGCCATGAGGTAAGTAAAACTCACTAGTTTAAAATGACAATTGAATTAAACTGTGCCTCTATCAATCAAACAAGTTTAAGTTTGTGTGTCCCACATAACCAAAGCCCCAATATACTAAATTTACATTTTAAAGCACATAGATAATTTAAGCTTTTTAAAGAAGGAACTTGGATATGTTAGAGGAAGATGAAAAATGGATGCAAGGTTAACACAAAATCATAAGAATTTTCAACAGGATGTTAGAAGGAGGCCAGTTTTATTTAGATTGGTAGCTTCCTATTTGGTCTCTATTTTCCAACTGAACCATAGAGCTCAGGGTAGAGCTCATCAAGGAATAGGGCCAATTTGCAGTTTCCAGGGCACAATACATATATCTGTGAAAAGCAGGTAGAGTTGGAAGCATCTAGATCCCCAGAAATCAAGGATCCCATTTTTACACTAAATTCTGGGTCCCAAAAAAGAGGGAAATGCCATGGGACTGGGCTGTGCAACACTTCCACAGTGTACCTCACTGTAGGAGCAACCCAATTCTAATCAGCCCACTCTGTGATCAGCCCATGACCCACAGGAGTCTTATGCCTCAGTGGAGAGTGTTCTCTCATAGCCTCCAAGTGTCTAAACATGCAAAGAAAAGAGTAGCTCCCTGCACTAATAACCATTTGTTGTAACCACTGGTCAGCCACCTCCAAAAATACAGCCCTGAACAAATGATTCAAAACCAACACAAATAAATAGGCATGAGACCAAAACCCCAATAAGCTCTTTATGGCTTTAACCAAAGTCTCCAAAGAGGGAATAAAATAATTTGCAGCCCTTTCAAGATCCAGACCCCTCCCAATCACAGCTTAAAGAAAGGAAAGTTTTGATAGCTGCAAATGGAGTATAACCCACATTTCTGTCTGGCCATATTTTCTATGATCTCAGCTTCTCAGCTGTTTATGCAGAAAGGCTAATTTTTCCATGTGCCACATAAATAGAAGGTTAAGACAATAAGATAAGAAATCAAAAGCTACCCATGGAAGAAAAAAGGATCAATAACAAATGGGTACCTTAAAAAGTCAAGTCACACAAATATATATCTAAAACCAATAATATAAACTAATACTTATGAATGTTTCTTCTTTCTTCTGAGTTTGAAGAATTTATATTTTTAAGGCTCTGGTTCCCTGACCAGGAACAGGGACTACAGGGCCATGTTCTACCCCATTGTACCCCTCTTTATGACAAAGTGACACAGAAAGAGAAAGACAAAGGAAAAGACTTTCTAGTAGGAAAATGATCAGACAAAATTAATATTCGTACCAAAAATGCACCAGCATTGATCCACCTAAGACTTATTTTACAAATGCTTTCATCACATTAATCTTAAATTTGGAAAGGAAAAAGAGATAAACAGTGATTTTTACTGTACACTCAATTGAATTCCACAGAGAGATACCAGAAGTGTGACTGGTAAGAAATTCTTACCCTTCTGGCAGCTTGTCAGGTCCTAGGTTCCCTTGACTGTGGCTTCCAGAAGAACAGAGTGGTTTTGGTCACAGTGCCAAAATCTTCTCACAGTGCCAAAACTATTGGGGCCAAGAGAAAACTTCATCTTCACCCTCTGAAGGTTCACTGAAAATCAACTGATACAGGGAAGATTAATAGGAGAAAAGTCATACAAATTTTTATTACTATGCATGGGGGGGGGGGAATCACAGAGTGATGATTAATCCTCTCCCAATGGGGTACAGATGCTTATATACCCTTCTTAGGGGAAGGAGAGATTGGGAAAAGTAGATCATTTTCAAGGGGAGTAAATGATTTTTAGGGGAATTCCATGGGCTTGAAGAACATATAATGCCCTGGGACAAAGTCATTTGGGCCTGTAGAACACACAATGGTTTGTGACAAAAGTCTGTCCAAGTATGTTGACAGATTTTCATCTCTTTTCCTGCCTTAAGAGTTCAGTTAATTGAAACTCCAGGAAGGAACCAGAGGTAAATACTTCCTTCTTTGGAGGGTCTGGGCTTTAGGCAGATAAGGGAATTTCTGAGAACAACTTCATCCTGTGTTTTGGGAGAGACAGGGATTGAGAGACAGGAATGGAGGAGAAGGTAGGAGAGAATTTGAAACTTCTTTTCCAGTTCAGCATGTCAAAGCACCATATTTTGAGGTATTAGTTTCTGAGCCACAACAGTCTTAAATACTTAATCATTGAAATTCTAATCAATTAATGCAATGCAATTCCAATTAAATCTCAAGATGATTATTTTTAGAAACTTGACAAGCTTATCTTAACCACTTCTGTACAAGCGTCGACTATAGTCGATAGTCACAGATGAATGTGCACAGTGACTTTAGCTGACAGCTGTGATATGACTTTTCTAATTATTTATTTATCAAAATAAAATTGTGAACATTTAAAAATAATGTACTGAAAACATGTATGTATATGTTACCTATTCTGATTTACATTACAAGTAAAGCTGCCTGTAAAGTAAAACAAGCTTTCAGTGCTTTCAAGCTTTCCTCATCACGCAAGAGCAAAACGGATTCGTCGTCAATGCACAGCACAAACTATCATGTGGACTGTGAGTGCCAGCTATGGGCAAGGTTTCGCAACTGGTGAGCGCCATATCTAAGTGGCTAAAATATAGTGGAATTTGCTATTGTCAAGAATACTCAAGATTTCTGAAGAAGTTGAGATCCTTGACTTACTTGAAATCAAGAGTTATTATAAAGGTATATTAATAAAACAATAAGATATTGGCCCAGAGATAAAAACATTGATATGATCAATGGACCAAAATTTAGTTCCCAGAAACCATCTAATTTATGTATGGAAACTTGATATATGACAAAGCTTTTATTGAAAATCAGTGCAAAAGGGCGATAGACCTTTCAACAATGGTGACATGACACTTGGTTATCTAAATGGAAATATATATATGTATATGTGACTTCTGCATCACAGAAAGCATAACAATCAATTCTATTGGAGTTATTAAGTTTTTACTGTGAAAAACAATTAATGATACTTTCAGAAGAAGATATAAGAGGTTGTCTTTGAGCCTTAAGGGGCAAATTTCTTAAACAAAAGTATAAACACAAAAGTATAAACAATCAAGATAAATATTGATAAAGTAGACTATGTTAAATTTGAAATTTGAAACTTTCTAGAGACAGTTCAAAAGAATGAAAAAAAGTCATAAATTGAGAGAAGATACTTTGAAACAAACATAACAGACAAAAATATAATGTCTAGACTATGTAAAGAACTCCTAGAAATCAATACCAAAAAGACAAATATTCTAATTTAAAGAGAGAGAGAGAAAGAGAGAGAGAGAGAGAGAGAGAGAGAGAGAGAGAGAGAGAGAGAGAGAGAGAGAGAGAGAAATCTTAAACTGGTACTTTATAGAAGAAGAAATATTAATGGCTATCAATTACATGAATTTTATTAGTAACTGAGTAAAAGCAAATGCAAACTATTATAAAATAGATACTATTATATACTGGCAAGCTGGTTAAAACTAAAAATTCTGACAATATCATATACTGACTGGAGGGGAATATAATACATTTTTACAACTACTTTGGAAAAAAATATATCAGTATTTCACAAAGTACAATATGAATACTCTATGGGCCAGAAATTGATTACTTTAAGACATATCCTAGGGAAATTATGCACATATATTTTAGAGTGCATATATAAAAATGTTAACATTTGTAATTAGTATTGTTTGCAGTAGTACAAAACTGGAAACCATCCAGGAGTACATCAACAATAGAACAGAAAAGTAATGCTGTGGCATATTCATACTATGGAATAGTACTTAGCAATAAAAATGGATGAAATGGAGTTACATGTAGCAATGTGTATGAATCTTTGAACCAATGCTCTGCCCCCCAAAAAAGGTTTAGAAGACTATATACATTATGTTCAAAGGATAAAGTTCAAAAATCATGTAAAATACAATTTTATTTTTAGGGATATAAATGTATTTGTTAAACTATTAAGTAAATCAAAGAGTTACCTCTGAAGGGGAGGCACTGGGGTTGATATGGAAGTAGTTTTCACAGGGAATATTATATATATTATTCTTTTTTATTAAATGGGGTGAAGATATACATGGGTGTTCCTTATGTTATTGTTTTTAATCTGACATATATTTGGTAAGCATTCTTCTACATCTGCTCCACATTTAATAAGAACAATTTTAACAACACAGGGGAGAATTTGTTTGAGTATGTGTTTGAATTTACATAGGCAAATTACTGGAGTTGGCCTTATAGGTAGAGTATAGAGTATGATTTGTGTATGTTACAAGTCCTCCTCTGTGGACTGTGCCTGAGATTTAAAACTTGAGAGTCATATCTTTGTTCAAGCATTATTTTCTTAATATTTACCTTAGAAATTGCAAAAGGCCACAGTGAAGGTAAATTCTGGACTGTTATTCACAAGGTCAGAATGACTTAAAGAAATCAACATGTATTCAATCATAATTTTTGTTTCTTAAATCATAGTTTAGTAGAAAGTAGCTAAAAAATTGTATGTTCTGAAGGTTCTGCAGCTTTGGAGGAGACAGTGATAAAGGTCTAAAAAGAGAGCAGCATTTTGATGTTGAAAATTTATGAGCTATTGAAACTGTTCTTTTCCTCAAACACTCACTTTTCTCTCATTACTTCAGTTCATTCTTATTGTTACTGAATCTGTCATTTTTCTTATAATCTAATACAAGTTAATGTATTAGATTACTGAAATATGTTACTGAAAAATGTCGAAAAAGAAACCAATTTTCCTGAATGGTGACAGTGTTAAAATCAGTAAGGAAAATAGGAATATGTGGATTTGCATTTGAATAATTAATATTTACAAATCCCTTTCTGTATTTTTGTACTATGTCTTTATATGCAATTCAGTTCTTTACTGGACAAAACTGGCTGTGGATAGAAAGACAAAGGCATGTTAAATTTATTCCAAATATTGAGGCACAGGAGTATTACCTTTGCCAAATTGAGGTATAATCTGAAAGTTTGGGTTTTAAAAAATTAATACATTCTTAAAGTACATATTGAAATATAACATATACTCTATTCTGAGCCTGAATCAATATTGATAATTTCAAGTATTTAATACATTTGTTAATATTCAGGAAAATAAAGAATAATTAATGTAAATAAAAATAAAGTTTGGATGTTGTTCTTTTATGTGACAATTCTCCTCCAGGGGCTGGGGAGTGGGTAGTATTTACTGGGGATAAATACGGGAAGAAATATTCCATTTGAAGAGGAATCTATTGGAAATTGAGAGTGTGCAAATGCAATGATGGATTTAATTGGGTTATACAGCTACAGCAATTGAAGCCCTTGTCAGAAATATTCAATGAGTGCCTATATAATCACCCACTTTTGCCAAAAAGAGTTGAAATAGCATTTAAAAAAAAAAATCAAGGAAGACTTAAGAACCCTGAATTAGGCTCTATGAAATGATACTGGATTTACCCCTGATTCCAGAGCTAGTGTCCTTTTAAGAGCCTCAATGTTGGGCTTCTTAGAACAGAGGACAAGCATTCCCAACTCTGGAGCTTTGCCTTGTCAATGTGGCAACTCTACCATGTGCTGCCTCTGTTAATAACACATGGCTCTGTGGCACTGTTATGAGCCCATGTAGTGCCCACTCCATAGCACTTGAGAACATTCAAAACAAAATAAAAGACTCTATTTGCAGTTAAAGATGAAATAATTATTAAGAGTGTTTTGTTTTACTAATAATTTTGTTTCTCATTACTTTCTTTGAAAGTTATGAATGAAGAAAATGCAAATGACACCACTTAAAAAAGGCACAACTGTCCCTCTTCCTGACTTTAGAAAGGGTCTTGGCCCAATATGATCTCATTTAACCCCCACAGCCATCCTGTGTTGTAGACATTATCATCCCCATTTCACAGATGGGGAAATGCAGGAGGTTGAAAGACTTGTTCAAGGTCATCCAATTAGCACTTAGCTGAGCTGCAACAAGTTCTCTGCCACCAGTCTCAAGTCTCTTTGAGAAAAACACACACACATACTGCTGAATAATCACTAATTGGAGCTTATCAGACATAGATTGTAAAATAACAATGATATTTCCTCAGAGCAAAATGTTGCTAATAGAGGTGACACATCATATAATCAAATTGGTTAACATTTACTGTACATATGCTTGGCATTGTCAAGCTTTGGGTTCAATGAATTATATACAATTATTTCAGTTGGTTTTTAAAAGAATCCTGTAAGGTAGGTATGTTATCCATATTTAACAGATGGTGAAAAAAGGCTTAGAGAGAATAAATTGCTTAAGGACAGCCATCTCCTTTTGGATTGGAGTAGGGATGGTTCCAACCTTGGTTTTGAACTTACATTTGCGTTGCTAGCACATGTTTTTACTTAGCTTGCTTATTAGAGACTTGGTACCAGCGTCGACTATAGTCGATAGCCACAGATGAACGTGCACAGCGACTTTAGCCAACAGCTGTGATATGAAGGCACACAGCCAAGTGTCGACTTTAGTCAACAGCCGTGATATGACTTTTCTAATTTTTCATTTATCAAAATAAAATTGTGAACATTTAAAAATAACGAAATGAAAACATATATCTAAGTGTTACCTATTCTAATTTACATGACAAGTAAAGCTGCCTGTAAAGTAAAACAAGCTTTCAGTGCTTTAAAGCTTTCCTCATCACACAAGAGCAAAACAGATTTGTCATCAATGCACAGCACAAACTATCATGCGGACTGTGAGTGCCGGCTGTGGGCAAGGTTTCCTGGCTGGTGAGCACCGTACTGAAGTGGTTAAAATACTGACTGACTAAAACTATGGTGCTCAAAAAACGGTAGTGTTCAACAGGGATTTGGGGGGGGGGGAGGGAGACCCACATCTTAAGGAAGTGGCGAGCATTGTGGGGGGGAAGGGATTACCTCTATCCTTTTTTAGGGAGAGGTAAAGATATACATTGTAACAAAAATGTCTGAAAAACAATCTGTAATGGGGAAGTGGGCAGGGGGCAGGGGGGAGGAGGGGAAGGGTATGTACTTACATGGTGGGTGTGGTGCGCACCACCTGGAGGCGGGACACGCTAGAAGCTCTGGCATATCGGGGTGGGGGAAGGGGGGCAGGGGCAAGATATATAACCCTAACAATATCTGTATCCCTATAATATGAAGTAATAAAAAAAAGAAAATAATATAAAAAAGTCAATGTTTTCCAAAGATGCTTTTATTCATTCACTTTTTACATAAGACATAAGAGTTCATATGACTGAGTTCTATAATCAGTGGAATATGTGTAGAAGTAATGTAGGCCACTTCCATGCCTGGCCATAAAACTCTCTATTTCACTTTGTTTCCCTTCTGTAGAAACCTTGGAGGCCACATACTGAATATGATGGAATTACTAGAAAGCATTAAAAGATGGAAGAAATCTAGGTCTGTTAGTGGCCATGTGAAGTCTTGTCCCATGCTAAGTGACTATGATACAATGACAAAGAGAAATATAATTTAATTTTATTAAACCTTTGAGAGTTTAAAAATTATCTCTTACAGTAGCTATCATCACCTTCACTATCATCTCTCCTAGTTATTCTGGTACAATAAGAATCCAGTAGAGTCTGATACATGTGGAGTTGAGGCACAGAGGTTTCCGACAAATCTCATGAATAACCAACTGGATAAAGTAAAAAGGAGAGAAATAATATACAAACAGTTCTAATGATGACCTTTAAATAAAAAGTGCAAAATTGTTAGGAAAGTGTATTAGCATTCCAATGGTGAAGAAAAGGCAATCTATCTCACAAAGAACAAGTGAGAAGAGATGGACTGGGAATGCATTGTTAATACCAAGAGCAGAGCTTATCTAATTGGCCCATCACATTGGTTTCTGGGAGTGGGGAAGAAAGATATTCTGTGGGATCATCCTTCGAGACTATCATATTTCCAAAGTGGAGGGAGAAAAAGTCCCCTGTACCCTTCACCTCAATGAATATCCTTGACTTCCTTGTGGGTTCAGTGAATTATGTGCATGTGTGTGTTTGGAGGGTGGAGAGTGGAGGGAAGTTCCACTTGAATTCAATAATTGAAAAAATTAAAAGTCAGTTCCCTTTGTCTCTTTCCAAATCATATCATGCCAAGGGTCCTTTACTCTGTCATTTTAACATGGATATCTGTGAAAGAGAATATAGAAGACACCGAGAAACCAAGTGTACACCAAGGGAGGTTCTCTCCATTTGAATTATAAGCTTCAATTAAATGATTCATAAGACTTCTTCTTTTTTATCTTCTGGGAATATACCTTTAATGTATGTTGGACATTTATACCTCTGTCAATACATTGTAAGGAGAAATAGGGATAGGTAGATAGATAGAGAGATAGATCTAGACATAGATATGGGTATTGATCTGGAACATCTAACCAAAGGCAGGAATGGCTACTCTGTTTCACCTTGGAAAGTGGCAGTGCATCCATTCCAGAATGTTCCTGACAATGTTTCCAGTAGCAGCATTTTCATCACAGGATTAAGGACCTAATGAGACTGGCAAGTTCTAAATTAAAATGGTTTGTACTTTTTCTCTGTCTTTCAAATGAAATAGTACTTCCTGATACTTTCTTATAATCAGAATAAAATTCAAGTATACATCAAGCACTTAGCCTCTAATTTATTCTTACAGTAATTTTATATGGAATTTGTGGAAGAGTTCATAGTTGAATTGCCTATATCTATTCCCATTTTTTCACTGTTTATTTTACTGCTCTGAGGGGGAAGAACTTGAATTTCTGAAGGGGAAGAATTGACAAGAGATTCCAATCAGAAATCATTTATTAGCATTCTCATTTTGATGAGGCACACTACCACCCTGGAAATTTAACATTGCAATGATGGATGCTTGTGTCAATTACAGGCATAGGCCATCGATGGGTTCATATTGCAGAGTCTACTGATCCTCTTCTCATTAGCTGATTTCTAAAACCCAATAAGTTTAGACCGGGCGTGGTGGCTCACACCTGTAATTCTAGCACTCTGGGAGGCCAAGGCAGGAGGATCGCTCGAGGTCAGGAGTTCAAGACCAGCCTGAGCAAGAGCAAGACCCCCGTCTTCTACTAAAAATAGAAAGAAATTAGCCAGACAACTAAAAATATATTTAAAAAAATAGCCGGGTGTCGCGATGCATGCCTGTAGTCCCAGCTACTCAGGAGGCTGAGGCAGAAGGATCGCTTGAGCCCAGGAGTTTGAGGTTGCTGTGAGCTAGGCTGACACCACGGCACTTTAGCCAAGGCAACAAAGTGAGACTCTGTCTCAAAACAATAAAAAAAGTAAAAAAATGAAAAATAAAACCCAATAATTTTAAATTATCTCATTTCTGTAAAAATTTTTGAACTCCAAATTAGTTCTGGATATTTTCATACTATGTAATAAATAATTAGCCTTACCCAAAGAGAGGCCTAGCCTTTGCCCTTAGTTCCTCATCTTTGAGGCCTTGGAATGTCCTATCTGATAAGAATGTCACCATTTACCTGTGGGCTTTGGGCCACACTGTATAGTCTAATGACGTGATTTATGGTGGGGGCTTTGCACCATGTAGTATCAGCTTGACCTCCAGAGGGGCTAGAAACTAAAGATCAGCTATATGTCAGCAGTCAACCATGATTGAGCCCCAAGAAAACTCTGGACACCTAGACTAAGGTGAGCTTCCCTGGCTGGCAATATTCTGTGTATATTGTCACACATTATTGCCAAGAAAAATTAGTGCTGCTTATGATGACACTGGGAGAGAAAAACTGGAAGCTTCATACTTGGAACTTTCATGGACTTTGATTCATATATCTCTTCCCATGGCTAATTTTAATCTGTATCCTTTCACTGTAATAAACTGTAATCATAAGTATAATAGCTTTCAGTGAATATTTTGAGTCCTCTAGCAAATTCTTGAACATGAAGGTATTCTTAGGTACCTTAAACTTGCAATTGGTTTCAGATGTGAGGGTGGTGTTGGCGTCCTACAAATTGGCAGTTAGTGCCAGAAGGAAGGGTGGTCTTGGGGATTTCTGAACTCTTCAGACACAATGCCAAATGTCTTCAGAAATAACATGTAAAATTAAGCATATGTACCAAAAGTGGCAACAATTTTTGGCAAATCTTTATTAACTCCAGTGGCAATTCCTATGAGTATTGTGTTCCTAAAACAATTCCTGCTCTCTCTGTCATTAATTCTCCATAGCAAAATGTCCACAGTCTCACACAAATATATCATAAAACTAGCTTTCAACTGAAATTATGACTCTTAAAGTTTGCTTTTTCAATGTTTTTCATCTTGTAATTGGGGATAGAGTCTTGCAAAGAACAATGGCCTTAGGATGTAATTAAATTATACTTAATTGTGCAGCCAGGAACTAGTGTATTATGGTAGCTGTTAGCTAATGAAATCTCATTTTCCCTCCTGTACTTTTTCTATTGAAATATTGATAAAGAAAAACTATGGAGAAACATGTGAGTTTGCAACAACACTGGAAATTAATACCTCCTAGACTGTAGAAGAGACTTCTCCTAAACAAAAGAAACAGTCTGAGAAATTAAATAGGTTACTTCTAAGTCAAGAAGCATCTAGAATATCTTTAGGCTTTCCAAAAAGAGGGATTTAATGCAGGGAATTTGTTACATAGGCGATAGAAGAACAATGAAGCAAAATACAGAACAGTGAGGCAACTCAGAATTTGGCAATAGCAAGAAGCTGCTTCCATTTCTATGAAGGGGCTATCTGGTGATGCTGAGGGCTGAAATCAAGGAAGGATATGCAAAGTGAGAATGGATAAGGCTGTCAAAATCTGGGACGTTAAAGGAACTGGAGCTAAGAAAGAACCACAGTCCTTGCCAGAGGCACATAAAGGGGGAAAGAAAACCCGGCTTTTCATTTCCTTTCATATTACAATCTTCCATTAGTGTTTGTCTCTGGAAGAACCCAGGTAGAAGCCAGCTGATATGGAACTGTGGGAAACACAGCCTGTAAGGGTCTGGCTTCTGCAATATAAGGCTAAACAGGGAAAAGGTGAAAACTAGAGCTTAAAGAAAATAGATAAATGACCAGCAGACTATTGGAGGCTCAAGCACACTGTAACTTGTGAATCTAAACATTAAAAATATAAAGGAGAAAAAGTATCTACAATTGCCACTAGATATCCACTCCTCTGTCTCAGAGACTTTCCCCACCAAAAATCAAGGTAGTAGCACTATGGACATGTATACAAGTTGGCTAGAGCTACAGTTCCACCATATATAGTGCCTCTTAAAAAGAAATCATGTAAAGACTTTAAGTCCTTAGAAATGTAACATAACTGGTGTTCAAATATCAATTTTAAGCTATCATAGATGCAGCAGGTGTATGCATGGTAGAAGCTATGGAGATTTATGCAATAAGTTAGTAAAATAAATAAATATGTAACACATATATGCATACATGATATAAACACACACAGACAAAAATCCTAAAATACTTCTACTTATCCAGGAATAAATTACACTCCATAAAGTAAATTCATAAAAGCAGAAGAAAAACCTTTTATGGTTAGGAGAGGTACAATGAATCAATGGTTTCTATATTCCAGATCCCTGGTTAGGAGCTGTGTATATTAATTGTCATGTAGCTAATTATTACAGAGGGAAATGCTCTTAGTACTCAATTGGACAGTGAGAAAGAACAAGGAGAACCTACACTGGGCCTGGATTAATATCTTATCATTTAGTGATAAATAAAAATAAACCAGCCTCCATTGGGAGGAAGGTGGCCAAAGAGAAACCTCCAGCGATAGTCCCTCCACACAAACACCAAATTCAACAACTATCCACCCAAGGAAGCACTTTCAGAAGAAGTAAAAATCAGGTAAGCAAACACAGTATCTGCTTTTAACATTACATCAAGGAAACAGGCACTCAAGAGTGCAGAAAAGATAATCTTGCATTGTCTATACCACCCCTTCCCCATTCCCCAGCAGCACCATGCCAGCATGCCAAGTGGAGAGTGAAGTGATTGTGGGACTTTGCTTTGGAACTCAGGGCTGCCCTGCTGCAAGAGAACACATCACAAGGCAGAATTCTGCTGGTAACTACAGAGGGAGCATTTAGACCAAACTGGCCAGAGGGAAATCCACCCCCACACCTAAAAATCAAGTTTTCTGCTAGCTCCACCACAACTGACAAAAAACCTAGAATAAATTAATAAGGCAATCAGGCCACAAAGGCTGCAATCTTCAGGCAATTTCTGTGGCTGTGCTAGCTTGAAGCCAGTGAACTTGTGATGCATGTGACCCAGTGAGACATCAGCAGCAACAGCCAAGCCAGTGCCTGTGGCACCCTTCCCCTAACATCAAGCAATGCAGCTCAGAGAGAAACTTCTTGAACTTGGGAAACGGAAAGAGAAGAATTGAGAGGACTTTGTTTGCAACTTGGTACCATCTCAGCCACAGTAAAACAAAGTACCATGCAGACTTCTGAAGCTCCTGATTCCAGGCCTTAGTTCCAGAATGGCATTTCTACACTCAGCATGGGCCTGAAAAAAAGATGCTGCCCTGAAGTGAAGGACCTAGTCCTGGCAGGATTCACCACCTGCTGTGTAAAGAGCCTTTGAGCTTTGAATAAACATCAGAGGCAGCCAGTCACTACAGGCTTTGCATTAAACCGGGCTGGCTACAGGTGTGATCTGGCACTGGTGACCATGAGGGAGTACTCACATCACTCTTCACCCAACTCCAGCAGCCCTGCACAGAGAGCAAGGGAAGAGAGTGAGACTTTGTTTAGTAAACCAGGGAATTCTCCCATATCTTACCCAAGTCCACTAGGAGTCTGCAAGAGTCAAGGCAATACTGGGCTTGGGGTACCCTCAGTGCTGATACAGTTGCAGTGACCAAAGATGTATATCACACCACTCAATTCCTTTTGAATATTTGGAAAGCCTTCTCAAGAAGGATGAGTTCAAACAAGCCCAGACTGTGAAGATTAAAATAAGCCTTCAATGCTCACTCATCAATGAACATCCACAGGCATCAAGAACATCCAGGAAAATATGACCTCATGAAATGAACTAAATAAAGTACCAGTAAGCAATCCTGCAATGACAGAGATATGTGACTTTTCAGAAAAAGAATTAAAAATAGCTATCCTGAAGAAGCTCAATGAACTTCAAGACAACACAAAGAAGCCTATCAGAGAAATTTAACAAAGAGCTTGAAAGAATAATTAAAAAAGCAATCAGAAATTCTGGAACTTAAAAATTCAATTGACAGACTGGAAAATGCATCAGAGTCTCTCAACATCAGAATAGATCAAACACAAAGAAAGAAATAGTGAGCTGGAAGACAGCCTATTTGAAAATACACAGTCAGAAGAGAAAAAGGTAAAATTAAAAAGATGATAAAGCACACCTACAAGATCTAGAAAATATCTTCAAATGGGCAAGTCTAAGAGTTATTTGCCTTAAAGAGTTAGAGAGAGAGATTGGGGTATAAAGTTTATTCACAGAAATAGTAACAACTTTCAAAATCTAGAGAAAGGTATCAATATTCAATTACAAAAAGGTCATAGAACACTAAGCATATTTAACTCAAACAAGACTACCTCAAGGAATTTAATGATCAAGCTCCCAAAGGTCATGGATAAAGAAAAGATCCTAAGGGAAGCAAGAAAAAAATAACATATAAAGGAGGTCCAATACATCTGGCAGCATACTTCTCAGCAGAAACTTCATAGTCCAGGAGAGAGTGGTTTGACAAAATTAAAGTGCTGAAGGAAAAAAACTTAACCCTAGAATATTATATCCTGCAAAAATATCCTTCATACATGAAGGAGAAATAAAGAATTTCTCAGACAAATAAAAGCTGAGGGATTTTATCAGCACCAGATCTGTTCTATTTCTATAAGAAATAGCATTGTTAGGTATCTACCCAAAAGAGCATAAGACATTCTATTATAAAGACATCTGCACCCGAATGTTTATGGCAGCACAATTCACTATTGCAAGGATGTGGAAACAACCCAAGTGCCCATCAATTCATGAGTGGATAATCAAAATTTGATATTTGTTCACAATGGAATATTACTCAATTCTAAGAAACGACAGTGAGCTAGCACCGCTTATACTATCCTGGATTAAGCTTAAGCCCATTATCCAAAGTGAGGCGACACAAGTTTAGGAAAATGGGCTCCACATGTATTCGCCATCAAATTGGTACTGACTGATTAAAACTATGGTGCTCAAATGGTGGTAGTGTTCACCAGGGATTTGGGGCGGGGAGTAGACCCACATCTTAGGGATGTGGTGAGCACTGTTGAAGGGAAGGGCATACCTCTAACCCTCCTTAGGGAGAGGCAAAGATATAAAATGTAACCAAATTGTCAAAAAAAAAAATTTTTATCAGGTGGTGGGCAGGCGGGAGGGGGGAGGAGAGGAAGGGTGTATACTTACATAATGAGTGCAATGCACACCACCTGGAGGATGGACACGCTTGAAGCTCTGACTCGACGGGGGGAGGGGAGGGGTGGCAAGGGCAATATATGTAACCTTAACTATATTTGTACCCCCATAATATGATGAAATAAAAAGAAAAGAAAATGTGATCATAAATTCCTAAACACATGTGTTACAGTGCATCCAATATTATGTGTCAATCAATTATAATAAAGTGGAATATTTTGCTTCATATAAATCTAAATAAAAATACACAAAGACAAAAAAATGAAATGCTAAAAGGAGTTTTTCAATATGAAAGAAAAGGACATTAATGATCAATAAGAAATCATTAGAAGGTATCAAACTCACTGGTAACAATAAGTACACAAATAAAAAATACTCTATTTCTGTAATTGTGTTGTATAAACCACTTATACCTTTAGTAGGAAGACTAAAAGACAAAGCTATGAAAAATAATAACTAGAAAAACTTTTTGAGAGATAGATAGTATAAATTATATGAATTGAAACAAGAAAAAGTTAAAAGTGGGGGAGCATAAAGTATAGAGTTTCTTTTATATTTCTCTTTGCTTGTTTGTTTGTAAGGAGAGTTAAGTGGTCATATGTTTAAAATAATTGATGTTAAATTTATTTTGCAAGCTTCATTGTAACCTCAAATCAAAAATCCTACAACAGATACACAAAAAATAAAAATCAAGAAGTTAAAATAAACTACCAGAGAAAGTCACTTTTAACAGAGAAAGACAGAAAGGAAGAAAGAAAGAAAGAGAGAACCACAAAGCAACTAGAGATCAGATAACAACATGGCAGTAGTAAGTCTTTACCTGTCAATAATGACATTGAATGTGAATGTACTAAACTCTCCAATCAAAAGAACTACAGTGACTGAATGGATAAAAAAACAAGACTCACCTATACATTGTCTACAAGAAACACACTTAACCTATAAAGACACACATAGACTGAAAATAAAAGGATGGAAAAACATATTCCATGTAAATGAAAACCAAAAAAGAACAGGAGTAGCTGTACTCCTATCAGATAAAATAGATTACTAGACAAAAACTGTAAAAAGAGACAAAGAAGGTCATTATATAATGATAAAGTGGCCAATTCAGCAAGAGGATATAAAAATTATATATATATATATATATAACATACATATATATATATGTTAACCTAACACTGGAACACCCAGACATATAAAGGAAATATTATTAGAGCTAAATTAGAGACAGATTCCAATACAATAATTGTTGGAGACCTCAACACTCCACTTTCAGCATTGGACAGGTCATCCAGACAGAAAATCAATAGGGAAACATTGAACTTAATCTGCACTATAGACCAAATTCACCTAATAGGTATTTACAGAATGTTTCATCCAATGGCTACAGAATGTATGTTCTTCTAAGCTCATGGATCATGTTAGGCCACAAAATAGGTCTTCGAAAGTTGGAATCATATCAAGTATTTTTTCTGACCACAATGGAATAAAACTAGAAATCAGTAGCAAGGGGAAACTATACAAACACATAGAAATTAAATAATATGTTCTTGAATGACAAGTGAGTCAATGAGGAGATTAAAAAGAAAATTTTTTAAATTCCAGAAACAAATAAAAATGAAAACACAAAATATCAAAACACATGGGATACAGCAATATCAAAACCCATGGGATACAGCAAAGGCAGTACTAAGAGGAAGGTTTATAGCAATAGGTGATTACATCAAAAAAGTAGAAAACTTTCAAATGAACCACCCAACAATGCATCTTTTGTTTACATTAAAAAATTACTTTTTAATAAGATTTTCTTTGACATTACGGCTACGTTGTTACTTATGAAAAGCATATTCATCAAAGCTATAGGGGTATCATTTATAAAGCCTTGATCTCTGTGTCCTTTATAAAGGCTCCTGTGTTACCATATTGTATATCTAAAATGCTCTCTGCACAGTATGCGATGCCCTGAATGGAATAAATTGTCCTTTCTATTGAAGTAGAAGCTATGCTATTCAAAGAAAACTTTTAGAAAGAAACTGTAAATCTTTAAGATGAATTTCATGTACTCTGACAAAATACTCTTTTTTAAAATTTCAGAATATTACAGGGGTACAAATGCTTTGGTCACATAAATTGCCTTTGCACCACCTGAGTCAAATCTACAAGCATGCTCATCCCCCAGACAGTGCACACCTCACCTATTAGGTGTGAATTTACCCATCCCCATGTCCTTCCTCCCACCTCCCCAATCCCCAATGAATGTTACTTCATGTGTGCACGTAAGTGTTGATCGATTAGTAGCAATTTAATGATGAGTACATGTGGTGTTTGCTTTTCCATTCTTGCGATACTTCACTTAGAAGAATGGACTCCAGCTCCATCTAAGATAATATAAAAGGTTATTAGTTCACTAATTTTTATGGCTGACTAGTACTCTTTGGTATACATATACTGCATTTTATTATCCATTCATGTATTGATAGACACTTGGGTTGTTTCCACATCTTTGCAATTATGAATTGTGCTGAACATTTGAGCACAGATTTTTTTTTATAGAATGTCTTTTTTTTCCTTTGGGTAAATACTCAGTAGTGGTATTACTGAATCAAATGGTAGTTCTACTTTTAGTTCTTTGAGGTATTTCCATACTACTTTCCATAGAGGTTGTACTAATTTGCAGTCCCACCAGCAGTGTATGAGTAGTCCTATCTCTCTGCATCCACGCCAACATTTGTTCTTTTGGGACCTTTTGATAAAAGCCATTCACACTGGAGTTAAGTGATATCTCATTGTGGTTTTGATTTGCATTTCCCTGATGATTAGAGATGTTGAGCATTTTCCATATGTTTCTTGGCCATTAGTCTATCTTCTTTTGAAAAGTTTCTGTTCATGTCCATTGCCTACTTTTAATGGGCTTGTTTGGTTTTTTTTCTTGCTGATTTTCCTGAGTTCTTTATAGATTCTAGTTATCAGCCTTTCCGAAAATACTGTTTTAAAGAGGTTTGGCTTTGCTAGTTGAATTGGTTCTTAGTGAGTAACTAAAGAATTCTCACATCTATCATCTTTATCCTCTTGTATTTATACAGTCATATGCCTCATAAAGACATTGTCATTAATGACAGACCACATATAAGACAGTGGTCCCATAAGATTATAATGGAGAACATATATAAATCTCCTGGGCTCAAGCAATTCTCCTGCCTCAGCCTCCCGAGTAGCTGGGACTACAGGTATGCACCACCATGTCCGGCTAATTTTTTATATATATATTAGTTGGGCAATTAATTTCTTTCTGTTTTTATAGTAGAGACGGGGGTCTCGCTCTTGCTCAGGCTGGTTTTGAACTCCTGACCTTGAGCAATCCACCCGCCTCGGCCTCTCAGAGAGCTAGGATTACAGGCGTGAGCCACCGCGCCCGGCCTGGGAGGTATTAATATGAAAAACTGTTCAACATCATTAGTCATCAAAGAAATGCAAATCAAAACCAGGATAAGATATCACCTTACTCCAGTTAAAATGGCTTTTATTAAAAAGACAGGCAATAATGAATGCTGACAAGGATGGGGGAAAAGGGGAACCCTTGCACACTGTTGGTAGGAATGAAAATTAGTGCAACCACTGTGAAAAATAGTATGGAGGTTCCTCAGAAAACTAAAAATAGAACTACCATATGACCCAGCAATCAATCCCACTGCTTGGTATATATCCAAAATAAGGAAATCCAGTATATCAAAAAGATATCTGCACTCCCATGTTTATTGCAGCACTATTTATAATAGCCAAGATATGGAATCAACGTAAGTGCCCATTGACAGATATTTGGATAAAGAAACTGTGGTGAATATACAAAATAGAGAATTATATAGGCATAAAAAGAATTAAATCCTGCCATTTGCTACAAACAACATGGATGGAACTGGATAGCATTATGTTACATGAAATAAGCTAAGCATAGAAAGACAAATCATGCATGTTCTCATTCATATGTGGGAGCTAAATATTAAAACAATTGATTTTATGTAGACAGAGAATAGAATGATGGTTACCAGAGACTGGGAAGGGTAATGGGGAGAGAGGGATAAAGGAGGGATGGCTAATGGATGCAAAAATATAGTTAGATAGACTAAACAACATTTCATATCATAACAAAGTGACTGACTATAATCAACAATAAGTTAGGGTATACTTTAAAATAACTAAACAAGTGGAATTAGAATGTTCCTAGAACAGGGAAATGACAGGTGCCTGAGGTGACAGATACTGTGATTGCCCTGATTTGATTAATACAGATTGTATGCCTGTATCAAAGCATCACATGTATGCTATAAATATTTACAAATATTATGTACTTATATAATTAAAATGAAATATTTTTTTAAAAGTAAATAAACCAAAATAAAAAGTGAGTCCTAACAAAAATATTTGATTATATCAGGGAAGGGGAGTATTAACTTGAAGATGCAGGAGATAATCATACTTTTTTTAATGCTGGGCTACATGTTACAAAAGACAACTTTTAGAAAGAAAGCATCAGTTGTTCTTAAGGAAAATAAAGAAAATATAGATTGTAAGAAAAAAAATTGAGTTGAGAGGAAAATTAGCTGATATGACAAAGGATTTGATAAAATATAGGCTCAGATAAAGAGGGAAGTAGCTGAGAGAGGGAAAATGTCAAAAGGTATAAAAATGTAATAATACAATTTAAATTCAGAGTCCAATCAGGAAAGAATGGATTTAACATTGCATAAAAGCAATCAGTGATGAGGGGAACAAATTTGAGAAGCATTCAATAAAGATAGAAAAAACAGACAAAAGACAATATCAAAGAGATAGAAGAAGGTAGATTTGAAGAAAAGAGCATGGAGACTTCCTTTCCCAAAGAAAATCCATGTTCCTAAAGAAGAAACAAAAGCAATAGTACAGTAATTGGTGGTACAACAGAAGAAAATGTCCTTCAGCTGCTGAATACAAAGCATGATTAATGAATAGAAACTCATATCTGACATATTCTGGTGTGAATTTTGAATTTTCAGAAAAAAGAGAAATGCATCTGGGTTAAAAAACCAGGTTACCGAAAAAAGAATAAGGATCTGACCAGCCTCATATTTCCACTGCACTATTAAATTCCAGAGAGCAAGTAATAGCATCTGGCTAATTATGAAGGGAAGAAGTTTGAGAGAGAAAAAATATTTTTCAGATAAATTTGATATTTGTAATAGTTTCTATGGATCTGATCTCCTAGTAGAGGACAGAGAAACTCATTTTCCTAGTTGCTGGGAGTGCCGTTTGCTAAGGACTCACAGCTAGATTCCTTTCTAGGAATGTTTAGCAGATAAAGCCCAAGATTACACTCCACCCCTGGATGTAATCCCAGGGACTGGTCCATGTGGAAGTACAAAAGCCTGGTCCCTTTGCCCCAGCTTCAGAGTTTGGGCAACTCAAAAAGGGCCATCCCATCCCAAATCAACCTCCAGCATGTATACCTCTGTCTCAGAGTCTGTTTCCAAGGAACCTGCTTAAGACAATATTCATTTACCAAAAGGGAAATACTTATTCCAGTACCAATTGAGGAATGTAATTAAATAGCTAAAGAAAAAGTAGTGATATAATACTCTGAATTTAAGCACTGAAACTAGCTAATTATGCAGCTATTGTTGAAAGTAGGCTACAAAAGATAATGAAAATATGAAAAATAGGCCGGGCGCGGTGGCTCACGCCTGTAATCCTAGCACTCTGGGAGGCCGAGGCGGGCGGATTGCTCGAGGTCAGGAGTTCGAAACCAGCCTGAGCAAGAGCGAGACCCCCGTCTCTACTATAAAAACAGAAAGAAATTAATTGGCCAACTGATATATATATAAAAAATTAGCCGGACATGGTGGTGCATACCTGTAGTCCCAGCTACTCGGGAGGCTGAGGCAGGAGGATTGCTTGAGCCCAGGAGATTGAGGTTTCTGTGAGCTCGGTTGACGCCACGGCACTCACTCTAGCCTGGGCAACAAAGGGAGACTCTGTCTCAAAAAAAAAAAAAAAAAAAAAAAAAAAATATATATATATATATATATATATATATATATATATATAATTTTGAAAGAGATGAGATACAAGTTAAATATATATTTAGTAATAATCCTTTGGCTCCAAAATTTCAGATAACATTTTCTAACACCAGCAAGTACAGAAGGAAGAGCTATAGAAAAAAATAAGAGTTTTATATTTATTTTGCATAGGTAACAGTTGAGGTTAAAGGACTCAAAAGACACTATATATTGCCTAAATTGAATAAGTAGATAAGTATGAAGTAATTATAAACTCAAATATGATTCTGAAAGAAGTGTAAGTTGAAATATTAAAATAGTCAATTTTCATAAAGATGATGAGACATTGATTATGTTACACTGTTAGGAGCGGTACACATTGATACAGCCCCTCTGAATATATATATATATATATATATATATATATATATATATATATAAAATATATCATATATATTATATATATATCTTCATACACACACAGGTACACACAGACACACACATATATATTGCACTTCCCGTTATATGGCAATCTCTCTATATAATCATTACACTGGAGTATAAAGATGCATGCAAAGTTTATTGAAGCATTTTTATCTGAGTAAAAAATTGGAAGTAACCTAATACTTATCTTAGCTCTATTTGAAGTCACTGCTATAGAATGATCTCCATGGTGTCAGAAAATGAAAAAAAACTGTTACAGTATCATATGTATTGTACATTTGTGTATAAACCCCCATATAACTAAATGACATATTTCTCATGTTCATATATGCACCTAAATGCATAGAAAAACTGGAAAGATAAGCACAGACCTGATAAAAGTTTCTTTGGAGGGAAGAATGAAATTGACCATCTATGGGAGATTGAATGGGGCGATTTTCTTTATCTACATTCATGGAATTTTTCACAATGGTAATGTACTCATGCATTACTTATATAATTACTTTTATATATATAATCCAAAATATATAAAAGAATAATCCTTTCCTCATAATGAGGAAGAGCTTGATTATTTAATAACCTAATGTTAATAATATTGGCTAAATACTTTGAAACAATTTATAGATTCTTCCTTCAAAAATATATACAAATAAATTCTTTTTGTTTTCAGGGACAGAATCTTGCTCTGTTACCCAGGATAGAGTGCGGTAGTGCAATCATAGCTCACTGTAACCTAGTATTTCTGGACTCAAGTAATCCTTCTACGTCAGCTTCCCAACTAGCTAGCACTACAGGTGTGTGCCATAGCACCTGGCTAATTTTTTTTTTTGTAGAGATGGGGGGTCTCACTATGTTGCCCAGGCTGGTCTCAAGCTCCAGCCTGAGTGATCCTCCTGCTTCAGCCTCCAAAAGTACTGGGATTACAGGCATGAATCACTGCACCTGGACCAAAATAAATTCTTAAGGGATTAAAGAGTTAGCTGTAAACTATGGAACCATAAAAATAAAATTTTAAAACAATTTATAAAAATATATGTATCTGAAAAAATGGTAGAATTTAACAAAGGAAAAAGTATCCATCAAAATAAATGGTTAACTCAAGGAATCCAAAATTCTTGCCCACTTACAACAAATAAAAACAAAACAACAATTGTGACTGCATCACAATTTTGGCTCTTGACATCCTGGTGATCAAAGTAAATGAACAGAAACTGAACAATGACAGTATTAATAAAATAAAAAATAACCCACTGGAATTAGTTTCATAGTTTCTAGTCTTCATAAGTAAAAAAGAAAAAATTCCCACAGTATCTCAGGGGAAGTGAAACATTTACTTTAAAATATGTTTCTGAGATAGGAGATACTCAAGTTGTTGACAACAAGATGTCAGTCACATCAAGTAATAGGCTCTTATAACATTGAAACCTGAAGTCACAGCAACTCAGTGTTAGCAGCTCCATAGCGAGAACAAGACAGTTCAGTTCAAAGGTGTAGTTTCAGTGCTCTAACTTGAACCAGAGATAAATCATAGACTATCTAGCAAAATAGATAGCTTGAATATCCTTACAACAATGCTCCACAAAGACCAATTTTTTCATCCGGGCTTTTGATAAACTTTATAAAGTGGTCCCTTTATGTCATAGCCTATTTGGGAATATACACAATGCATATGAGTATCATGTAGGTAGAACCAATAATCAGATCTATAAAAAGTAGTTCAAAAAATGGAGAGGTTATTTTCCACTGAAACGATGGGACAAATTATGCATGAATTGTGCTCTGAGTCAGGCCTTTAAAGAATTAGGGAAGTTTTCAGGGCTTGGAGTTGAGGTGCATGAAAATGAGTGAAGGCATGCCCACAAGTGAGAGGGCTATATTGGAAAGTACACTAGACTTGAATTAAGAGATGTGGGTGATAAACTGGCATTTTGTGATAGGCATGAATAGAACAGCTGAGTTGGTAAAGTAGAAGGAAAATTTGGTGGAACACTGAAGGTAGGTCTGCTGGACTGAAGCAGAGAATTTGTGTAAAGAAACAATAAGAGTTGAGAGTGGGTTGGTTTGAACATTGAAGTGGCAACAATCAATATGTTTTTTGCAATATGTGTCTAGATTCTATCTAAGGCTCCTGGCAAATAGGCAAGAATGGCATATTCTTTGTAAATAAGCTGCAAAAAGCTTAGAAATCATTTTGTCAACTCCTTGATTTCGGAGAAGGAAAATCTGAGGTCCACAGAAGTAATGCATATCCCAACATTTCCTCCTGGAATGTTTCCTTTTTGAAACCGGAACCATGCTGAAAAGATGCTAGACTATTGGACGATGAGGGAGATCCTGGATGTTCCAGAGCAAACTGAACTCTGAGCAGAAATCATTGTTGTTTTAAGTCATTTAGTTTTGAGGTTGTTACATAGCACTAGATAACTGAAACAATGGAGAGAGGTGACTATATATTTTCTAGGCTTCTTGCACTTTTCTATCAAGAACCTGTTTCACCCCATTCCTATCTTCCTCTCTCATCCCAGCAAATGTTTCCTCCAAGTGGCTGATTGTTCTGTCACTACTTGATATCCCCAGAGCATTCTTTACTTCTCTACCCCACTATCTCAAATGCATCTTATCTCTATTCTCCTTATCTAGGTTGCACATTGTGCAAAAGTGGAAACATGACAAGTGGATGCTATTTCTCACTAATAAGAGCACAGCAGGAGGAATATTGGCTCTGCTCCATCTCATTACTACAATCATTAGCCAGCACACAGGTGAGTAATTGCCAGATGTTGGATATTTCTCAGATTTCTCCTTTCTTAGAATGTGGGGACAGAGGATGCTCAGTCATGGGTCACTGGTGGCTTTAGCAAGTGACCCTTGTGGCCTTTGCTCCTCTGCCTCCAACCTCACTCCTACCCCCATCCATGATGTTCTGTGAGTAGGATTCCTAATGACATCAAATGCTGCAGGCAGACCTAGTGCTGCCAAAGTAGTTGTCATCACTTCACCCTAGAGCAGAGTTTGTCAAAAGTTTCTTTGGGGTTTGTGGGAGAGAGAGATGGAAGGCAGAATTCACCTTCCTTCCATTTCATATGATAGGTTTCCTCTGCTAATAAAGTATTTGAAAAGAATAATCCTAAAGTTTAGTTCCTGAAACCCTCAAAGATGTAAAGAAAACCAAATTTTTAGACGCAAATCAATCTTTCCTAGGGAGCCACACACAGTATCATGGATCTTGTGGCAACTGAACTTGGACAAGCAAGGGATATTTTCTCACAGACACTAGTTTATGTATTACTCTTATTCTCCTGAGATGGCTTTATATCTTCATTTTATTTTCTGAGAAGTTGGTTCTGTTGGATATCAGTAGGTTTCAATAATGTTATTTCACAGTTTACATCAAGTCAAAAATAGCAACAGTGCCTCTGCTTACATTCTCACAAGGATCCAAAAGATGTTTAGATATTCGAGGAGAGGAAAAATGGTGGAGTAAAGGTGACCTTCTGGCTCTCTGCTCCCAGAGAAAGAGGTGAAGAACTCAGTCTGCTACGAATAAGTGGATCACTCTCCCACAAGATCAGCATTGTGAAACTGCAGGGGAACCGCATGGGACACACAACACAGGAGAACAAAAAGGTGAATGGGAGATAGGATCATGAAGTCTAGAGAGTGCAGGATAAACAACAGAGAATAGAGCTGTGCCCGCCCAGCCAGGGAGTACAGTGGGATCTGACTCATAGAACATCGTGCTTCCTCACTGACCTTCACATCAACTCTGACAAGGATGTGCCTAAAGTCAGTGCAAAATCATGACATGAGAAGGCAGGCTCTGTGGAGAGGGGACAATAGGGGGAAGCATCATGGACTCCCAGGAGCTCTGTGCTAGGACTGCAGTGGGAAGGTGAGGGACTGGTCTGAGCTACTGCGAAGGAGTTAGGAGACAGGCACCTCGCCTCTGGTGGTCAGCAGGACCAGAACAATGGAGGTGAACACTGAAAGGAGGGCTCTAACCTGGAGACCACTGCAGATGATTAGGCCAGCTTAGGGCTAGTCAGAAAGAGCAAAACCTCCTGCAGGACAGGAGCAAGATTGTGGGAGGACACACACAAGAGACAACGGGTGGCCTGTTGACTCAGCTCCCAAATCAGCATTCGCCAACTCCTGAAAAGTCACCCCCAGCACTAGTGCTCTGGGAGTAAGTCTCCGTCATTTTGGTAGTCCACAACCCAGACACTGTGGTGCACTACGGTGTTGGGCAGCACCTTAATCCAGCCTGAGGACTCTTGAGACAGGCTCTGCCCTTCTGGGACCTCTTGTCAGCAAGCCAGGCCCATTTTGATGGGCAAATTTTGAGTGCTTCCCCAGTGTTGGAAGGTATCCCCTGTGGGATTCACAGGCTTTGGGGTGCTGGGCTGCCTCTGGCATCACCCGTCCCCCTAGCACAGCGACTTTCCTGCCAAAAGTGGTGGCCCATGGAGGTAAGGAGAGGCAGGAAAAGCCACTTTCCCTGTGTTACTGGTGTGAATCTGTGGGACCTTGATACAAACCAATAGTTTAAAGCCCAGTGATTCTGCCTGTGAGAGAGCCTGATCTCCACATCTGGATGGCTGCCAACAGTGGAGTACATGGTCAAAGAAGAAAAGTCCTGGCCAGAGGCCAAAGCAGGTGTACCAAGTAACCCCTCCCATCAGGAGAAGCCTCCTAAGCATGGTGGAAAACCCCTGAATAATATATTAGCAGTGCCCCCTAGCATCAGATCAAGCAACCATAGAAGCATACACTTCCAGGCTGATAGGAAGAAGCTGTGATCTGCCCTGCTCCTACCACCACTTTAATGGAGAATAGGGTCCAAGTAACCCTCAGGAGTGGCAAGATCCTTCCTAAAGATCAGGGCATTAGTATTCCTCACCTGGGGACCAGAAATGAACACATAGGGATCAGATTACCTCAATAACTGGCTCCGCCACACAATCTACAACCAATGACAGAGAGGGTAGCCCCATAGCTCAACACACTGCCCTCCATTTCAAGCCATTCATTTTTATTAAGAGGATTGATATTTGGGATAGATTTCTGTTAATATTGTTGGTTGAGTTCTTATTGCTCTGTTTTACCTCTCAAGCCATTGTGGAATCTGGGTTCTAGGCTTTAATTCTTCTTTAGTGTTAAGCTCAAGCTGTTAGAGGGCAGTGGAGTTATACATGCATGTGTGATTCACCACATGGGAGCTGAAGCTGGGAGGACAAAATTCACTAATCTCCAGGGGCAAGAGGTGACAACAACAGATCAGAGATAACCCAACTTGCCAAAATACCTCTAAGGCAATACAAGACCAGCATGCCTCCTCCCATTACTGTTAAGGAATGTTCCTTGGGGGCTTGAAGTTAAGGGCACAAACCAGTCCCAGCACTCCCAGTTCTCAATCAATTACTCTGATGAAAAAGAACCAGAGAAAGGGCACAGGGAATATGAAAGAGCAGAGAGAAAAATCACCCCCAAAAGAAATTATGAGACCCTAAAAATCAGATATTAATCTAAATGAAATGATTAAATTGATGGAGGAAGAATTCCAGATATGCATTGTAAGGAAACTCAATGGAATTGAAAAGAAAATAGAAACACAACACAAAGAAACCATCAGAACAATACAGGAAATGAATGAAAAATTCTAAAAAGAAATTGAAATATTATGAAAAAAAACAAACAGAAATCTTAGAAATGAAGGAGGCATTCAAGGAACTTTAAAACACAGTGTAAAGCCTTCAAAATAGAATGGATCATGCAGAGGAGAGAATCTCATAGCTTGAAGATAATGCCTATGTGCTTCATAAGTTTTCCCCTTCTGTTTCTGGCCTATTAGTGAAGTCTCTTTTAAGTGGGAGGAGTAGGGAGGCTAAAGGGAATGCATCTTAGAAAAGTTGGGTTCCATAGTGTGTTTAACACATTCCCCAAATAATTAGAAATCTGACTTGAAAGTCCAGGTATTGACTCAGTGCCCTTTTTCCTTCCTCTTCAGAGGTAGAACAGATTCCCAAGAAAAAGTTTATTGCTTTCACTCGCCTAATACAATATATCTCCAGAGAAACATTTTCATAGGCTGAAAGCAGACCCATTATTGCACTGCAGTTGAGTTGGGGAGGGGTAGAAGGAAAGAGGGAGGTTCTTTGTCACTAATTGCCTGATTGATTTTAAATGATCACGGTGTACTGCTCTTAGGGTTCCAGGGTGTGTTTATTAAGAAGATGATTATGTTTTTTATGACAAAATTAATTTTAGTTTGAATTTTACAATAAAGCATTCATACAATATTATTCCCCCTCAAAACCACCTGAGCTGAGAAGTCTTACTGTGTTAAGAACCACAAGACTTCGAAAGAAAAAAAGATCTTTAATGTTTAATAATAGGCAGGCTATAGCTTTTAGGCCCATGTTGTCATCTCTGAACACTGTTATAAACGAGATTCACAAGGCCACAGGACAGAGAGACAGAGTTACCGAGGCTGTAATTATCAAAAGGAGTTTTATTGTCTAGCTCTAGCTAGGGTCCGAGCCCCCAGAGTGCCAGCGCAGTGGCCTCTTCTCTGGGCAGGGACTCTCCTTTGTGTGTTAGCCCCCTTTTTATAACCCAGTTGTTTACACACTGGTCATGCATCCGCCCTCACAGTGATTCTTACTTCATCCTGCCCCTGATAGGCCCTAATCTGTTCCGGGTCCTAGCTGAGAGTCTTTTTCCTCTGCATCCCATAATGTACTCATAATGCCTGCGGTTAGCAAACAAGCAGTAAACAGAAGCTGGAAGGTGTCCATTGTCCTTATAGCCCAGTATCTTACAACACAAGCCCTATAACCCAGGAGACAAAATAGCACATAGCTGTTAGTATCTCTCCTTTTCTTCATGAAGTATTTCTGCAAAAGTATCTTCATCCTACGACTCTAGACACTGCCCAGAAATAAACTGGAGTGAAAGGAGCATGGACTAGAAGTAAAAAGACTAATCTTTAGTCTAGTAATACCCTAATCTTACAATTTTCGTAAATTACTTCTCCCAATATGGTTTTCTAATTTTGAAAGGCTATAATTAGGACTCAAACCCCAAACTACTAACTGATAACCCCAAATCCTCTCTACTTTTCAATATGCCACCCTACCACTGTTTTACAACTATTTTAATCTTTGCTATTTTTATCCAAAACACTTTTCTCTTCTGCTATAGCTCTAATCATATACAAGTAGTATAGTGCTTTACATATGACAAGAATATTCTTTACCTAGCCTAGTATTTCTACCATCTTGTATAGTATCTGATATTTTGTGGCTGTTCAATTATTGTTCATTGAATTTATTATCCTTATGTTCTTAAATATTTAAAAAATATTTTGTATTAAAATTTATGTTTACTTACACCCACCAAGAACATAGAATATTGCAGCTCTCCACACACACTCGCCATGTTTGAGTCTCAATTGTGACTCCTCAGGCATTTTGACAATGTGCTGTTTGAGTAATCCTTGCTTCTCCAGATCATAGCATGCAAATTTGGGGAGGTCATGTATTAGGGTAGTGATAAAAATGAGAATGCTCACTGGCTCAGAGTATACCCCAGAAGAGTTGCTTGGACCTCAAGCCAGCCTTTCTTCAAATCCACTCTTTTTCCCTGGCTGAATCAGTCCAGACTCATGACTTCTTGTTCATTACAATTTGCCTATTGCATCTGATGGTGCCATATTCTTCCAGCTTCATGAGGCTTTAAGTATCAGGCATTGCTCTAGGGTTTGTCATCACTGCCAATATGAATCTGGTAACACTGGGCTCTTTGTTGTCTGTATTCCCCACCCCAATACACACACACACACACACACACACACACACACACACACACAGATCTGACTGTGCTCTCAATTGGGAGGGCTTTCTACTATCATTATTACAGCTCTTTTAATTAAGAGCTTATTTTCCCAGTTTTATGCACGCCTCATACCTTCTATAGACTCATAGATCAGCTCTTTCAGTGTATGTTAGAAGATTTGAGGCTGTCATCTGATACTTCAACCAAATCTGGTATCTCTTGCCAGTACCTAGGCATAGAACCAGGGTACATGCATTATTCTCTACCTCGAAGTGTGTCAACTGCCATCCTCAGGACACTCACATGTCCAGAGGATGAAAGAAATTTTTTCTGCCATCTTTGTTTGAGTCTTAAATCAAAGGTCCAAGGATGAAGCCATTGGGCCAAAGTCTCTTGAAGTTTCTTTTCCTGTGACTCATCAGGATTGTACTGAAAAGAACACCTGTTGCTGCCTTGGCACGAGCAAATTCTAGAGTTGGGCATGCATATCTGCTCCTCAACCTCACAATCTCCAGAAACTCTGCAATAGGTTTTTCCCTTTCCCCAAGTCACCTTACAAAAGAACTTCTATATGTATGTATGTGTGTGTGTGTGTGTGTGTGTGTGTGTGTGTGTGTGTGTGTGTATATATTCAAAACTAAAGGTCTGAATTGGGTAATTAAATTTTCTTCAGAGAATATTTTAAAAGGTTTTAAACTATTTAGATGCAACTTGAAATGTCAAAAATTTTTCCATGTTTTTATAAAAAATACAATGTTCCTCTCACTCTAAAAATCAGAACTTTTGTGCTGAACGTTAAAGCTATACAGGCTATTTCTGCCATTTTCTCTGAAACACATTCTTTTTCTATCCTCCTGAGGTTCTTGGCCTCAGACTATTAGTTTTTGAACTGAAGATTTTAGTAAGACCTTCTTCTAGAGTCAGCAAAACCACTGATAAGTCAAAGAAATCAGAATGGGAAACATGTAACATGTCACCATGATTAAGGTTTCTTGTTGATGCTAGAGGAAAACCATGATAAGCAAGATAGGAAAAACTCCAGTCAGTTAAGTAGAGGTCCCATTACTAGTCTCACTACAGTCTTACAAACACAACATTTGAGAGTGTTCTCTGACTGTTTTCTATTCCTTTCCCTCTATTTTCTGTGACATATACATGCATAGGGTCTGGCCCTAACTAATAGCACTGTACACCAAATATAGTGGGCTCTATTTCTGCCTCAGTAGCAAAGAAGAGGGGAAGAGACAGCTGGTAAAACAAATGGCTCTTTAACTCATGTTGTACCACCTCCCTAGGAAGAAGGGTGGAAAATAAATATGGAGACCAGAGCTTTACCTATATCCAAATGCTTACTGACACAACAGACATCTCTGCCACCTAAGGCTTTTGTAGAGCAAACTCACCCCTTCCCAAGATGCTAATTGCAATGTTTTTCAATGTTGGATGCTTACTAGCTTCTCTGGTGTTTTATTCCTGATGTTGGGCTTAACTGCATAAATTGTATATGATTATATATAGGCAATTATCATTATTCAGAGAATTATGCTCTGAAAAGTTGTGGTGAGCTCTGAATTAATGAATACTGAGTCATTGCTCCTAGGGGAAATATAGGGTTAGCTTCCTTTGAGCCTCTAATCACAACATTTTTGTCCATGTATCAATACATTGACTTGTTTTATGTGTGTTTAACATAATGACATCTTATGTAAGGTTGATTCCTTAACATTGAGCTCATGGCTAGCAGCATTATAATTCATGCCTAACTAAAGCTTCTCTAACACATGTATTTTCTCTGCAAGGCATATTATAACCTTCCTGAGCTTAGGAATGCTAGACAAGGACTTCAGCATTACATTTGGTAACCACTTTAAACAGCAAAATCACCAATAAAAGTCACAAAAATGCTAAAATCATGGCCTGAAATATATCACAAACAGGAGATTTATTTACAGTAGAAGAGCTGTAACAAAACAGCAAAGAGACCCTTTGTTTGACCTCAACTAGGGACATGAACTTAGGCAGCTTAAATTGTTCACCATCCCATGCCAATCCCCTACCTCTCTCTCCCCATTCAATCATTGATTTGCTTTCTGTCATTATAGATTAGTTGCATTTTGTAGAGTATTATATAAGTGAAGTCATACAATACTTATTATTTTTGTCTGACTTTTTTCTCTCAATGTACTTAGTTTAAGGTTCGCCCATCTTGTTTGTTTGTATCAATATTTTTTTCTTTTATGTCAGAGTAGCACTTCATTAAAGAAACATTACACAATTTGTTTATCTATTCACATTTTTTAAAATTCACATGTTGATAGATATTTTGGTTATCTCTAGTTTTTGACTATTCTGAATAAAACTGCTATGAACATTTGTGTACCAGTCTATGTATGAATGTGTGTCTTATTTTCTCTTAGCTGGATCATATAGTAGGTATAGGTTTAAATTTTCAAGAAACTTTCAAACTCGTTTCCAAAATGGTAGTACTATTTTACATTCTTATCAGAAATTATGAAAGTTCTATTTGCTCTACTTCCTCACCAACATTTCATATGATCAGATTTTGTTTTGTTTTGTTAATTTTAGCCACCCTAATATATTTGTACTGGTATCTCATTGTGGAATTAATATTCATTTCCATAATAAATAAAGATAAGGAGCATCTTTCCATTTGTTTATTTGCCACTCATTTATTTTATTTAGTGAAGTGCCAGTTTAAGACATTGCTCATTTTTTTAAAAAAAAATTATTTTAAAAAAATTTTAGAATTATAGAAGAGTTGCAAAGTTAGTATAAAGTTCCTAAATAACCTTCACTCAGCTTTTCCTAGTGTTAACATCTTATGTAACTATTTATCAAAACTAAGAAATTAACATTGTAATAATGCTATTAACCAAACGGTTGATTTCATTCAAATTTAACCAGTTCTTCCACTAATGTCCTTTTGCTTTTCCAGAATCTAATCCACATCACATTTACTTGTTATGCCTCCTATGTCTCCTCTAATCGGAATCTTTTTCTCAATCTTTCCTGGTTTTTCATGACCATGGAATTTTTGAAGAGGAAGAGTCATGTATTTTGTAAAGTAATTCTTTATGGGTTTGTTCAATATCTTTTCATGATTAGATTGGGGTTATGGGTTTGGGGAAAGAATAATAGATATGTGAAATGACCTTTTCATTGTATCAGGAGTACATGATATCAATATGACTACTCACTGGTGATATTAAACTAGATCACTTAATTAAGATGATGCCCACAAGTTTTCTCCTCCACAAAGTTATTATTTTTCCTTTTTTATACTCTATTAATTAGAAGCAAGTCACTAAGTCCAGCCCATATGCAATCTCAGGGGAATTAAGCCCTACCTCATGGAAGAAAGTATATCTAAGAAGGTGTGGCCATTTCTTAAAACCACCAAAGTCATTAAGGATGGTAATTAATTTTATATAATTTCTAAATGAAATATAATAGGTAATTAATAAATAAGAAATATTATGGGTGAGATATTTGAAATCACTTGAATATCTTATTTCTCTTCAAAAATTCACTCACTAGCTTTAGCTTTCATTAGTGACTCTTCCTTGCAGCAATTTTTACTGTTATGCTAATGGTGATTTTCTATTTACTTCATTCCTTCTATACTTATTATTTGGAATTATTTAGTGAGGAAGCTTTGTCTCTTCTCCATTTATTTACATATTCTACCATTAATTTATACATTAAGAAGTCATGTATGCTTATTTTATTCTTTCTGTTATAATTCAATACTATATTATTTATTTTGTTACTCAAATTGTTCCAAATTTGGCCTTCAGGGGATCTTTCCAGTAGGCTCTCGTGTCCCTTTGACATTCCATCATACTTTCATTTGTTTTGCGAGCACTCCCTTACCTTCTGACACAAGATGAGTTCCAGACTTGTTTTGTATTTTTCCTGCCTCAACCCTAGAATCAGCCATTTTACCATGGAACAAGCCCTGGTTTCTTTTATTGGAGAATGTTATTTAGAAACTAAGATCTGGACTCTGGGTATGGTCATTATTATTGGGAGGACATTGTTACTAGGCCGTCTCAGTAGAAGGAGCTAGGCAATTTATGTATGTGTACTGGCTCATGTATACACACACACACACACACACACACACACAATATTTCTATATTTAAATATATATATGTGTATAAAAACATGAGTTTATACTAATACCCCAAACCCTAATCCAGAACCCCAAGGTTTATTCTGATTTTCCCCCTTTGCCTATTTGTAACTCCTCCAACATTGAGAAATCTAGTTCCCATTATCTATAAGTTATTTACTTGTTTAAACCTAATATATATGCAACATAGCTTCCAAATAGAGCAACATATTTATTAACTAGAGTATGGTGTTTATATATAGTTCCTTTTATATTTAGCTTTATAATATCCAGTCAAAACACATGCTGGTTGACATTTCTATATTCACATATAGTAATGTTCACTCCTTGTGTTATACATTTGACTTACACAGAGTCATATAAACAACTACCATAGTACTATAAAGAACAGTTAGATCACTCTAAAAATTCTCTTGTGCTTACTCTTTTTAAAGTGAGTTATTTGTTTTATCTATTCTGGATTCAAGTCCTTTAGTAGATATATTCCTTGAACATATTTTCTCGTAGTCTGTCATCTGTCTTTTTATTTCCTAGCAGTGTCTTTCTAAAGGCAAAATATTTTAGCTTTGATAAAAGTTTAATTTATCAATTATCTATTTTATAGATCATGCTTCCAGTGTTATACTTAAAAAATCACTGCCTAACAAAAGGTCACAAAGATTTTCTCCAATGTTTTCTTCTAGAAGTTTATGTTGGGGGATGGAGCAAGATGGCGGATGAGAAACACCACCAGCCAGAGTATCTCTGCAAAAAAGACAGATTTTAGAAGACAATAGAAGAAATAAGCAAGCAGAGAAGCATACATCGGACAAGGGTTGGAAGGAGGGGTACCTGAGACTATGGGACACTCCACAAGAGGAGGTTGCAGAGGAGAACTGGAAGAAGTTAACTCCTGAGAAGCTTGGAGACCATTGGCAAAGATAGGTGGAGCGGTTAACTTTCCGCTTGCATCTTGGACTGCTGGTGGGCTCCCCAGTTTTTGGAGAGACTTGCGGACAACAGCCCAGAGATGGCCACCGCCAGTGAGTGGTAAGCCTGTAGTGGACACGGCACCAGGCTTCCAACTCCCTCAAGGCACCTCCGTGTGCACAGACCTGAGCTGCGTGGCAGGCGCCATATTGCTCCATTCTCCCCTCCCCCATTCTTATCTGCAGCTGCCAAGAGAGACAATATAGCCACCAGCTGGAGGCATCTCCAGGGAATGGGACCTTCCCTTCTGGGGCCCTACAGCAGACTGAAGGGTACTCAGACGGTGAGCTTCCTACTGGCCAGGCCTCCCAGGTGAGGCTGGCTCGGTGACTCCAGGAGAATGGGGTAGACCCTGAAGCTGAGAGAAATCAACCCAGCTTGGGCTCCCCATGGGTGAATTAGGACTGGAACTCCTCTCCCTGGTGGGGTCAGGGATTGAATTCCATGACCCAGAAGTCAGACCTGCAAACCAGATCCCGTGTACCCAGGTCTCGTATTGTGCTAGTGCATAGAAGGGATATTCATGAATGACCCTACTAGGGTGTGTGTGCCTTCAGGAGCAGATCAGCATGTTTGAGGGCCACCCTCCTCCCAAGGAGGGTGGCTGTGCCAAGCCCTGATGACGACCATGCACAGGGAACCTCCCGGCCCACATCACAACCAGGGGAGACCGGGTGGAGTGAGGTCTGGCCTGCTGGCAGAGGCCCAGGAGAAGCTGAGGAGTTATAGAGGGTAGAAAGGAGCAAGGCCTGCTCCAGACTGCAGGTCTCAGACAGCCCCACCCCTATAGGCAAACTTTCTAACTCAGTGGGGCCATTCCAGCCCCTCCTGACAGCTTTTCCCAAAAGCAGAGAACAGAACTTTGACCCTGCTAACAGCATTTGTGGGGCTTGAGGGCAGGGTAACCTAACCCAGCTCTGCCCAGACTCACTCCCAGACCAGCTCTCACTGAGGTGGAGAATAAGGACACATCTGGAAGTCACAGGATCCCACCCACCACCTGAGACACTAGAGTGCCTCTCCAGAGGAACAACATCTGGTTAAAGGGCCCAAAAACAACAGTGGAGGAGCCTTCCCCTCCCAGCAAGTGCCACCTATGAACAGAGAGGTAATTCTGCACACCCTTTTAATGCATCTACTGACTTATCATACAGGGTGTGGTCGAATCCCACCCACAGACACAACCTACTGGCTCAGAGAGTAAACAGAGCATGTCATTATCCAAACAAAGACCTAAAGGTAAGAAGCAACACATGATCCAGATGGGAAGAAATCAGCAAAGGAACACTGGAAATATGAAGACTCAAACTGAAAGCACACCCCCAAAGAGGAACACCAGCCCCTAAGAAATGGACATCAACCAAACATACCAATAAAATGACAGAAGAAGGATTTTGAACATGGATTGTAAGAAAATTCAATGACTTGCAAGAAAAACTGGATAATCACCACAAAGAAACCACAAAAATATTCCAGGATCTTAAAGAAAAATTCACTTAAGAAACTGAAATAATAAAGAAAAATCAAACTGAACTCCTGGAAATGAAGAATCAATCCAAAGAACTACAAAACACAGTGGAAAGCCTCAAGAACAGGGTAGATCAAACAGAAGAAAGAATCTCAGAGGTTGAAGATAACACCTTCCAATAAAATAAGTCAGTCACAGAGATAGAGTAGAGAAACAAGAGAAAAGAGCAAAGCCTACAAAAGATGTAGGATTATGTGAAGAAACCTAATGTGAGGGTTATAGGGTTACCAGAAGGGGAAGAAGAAAACACTCAAGTGTTGGATAAGCTATTTGAAGATATAATGGAGGAAAATTTCCCAGGCCTTGCTAAAAATCTTGATATAAAAGTTCAAGAAGCTCAAAGGATCCCTGGGAGATTCAATGCAAACAGGAAGACATCATGACATGCAGTCATCGGACTGACCAAAATATCAACTAAAGAGGCCCTTCTATGAGCTGTAAGATGAAAGAAGCAAATAACATACAAAAGAAAGCCAATCTGAATTACGCCAGACTTCTCTACTGAAACCTAACAAGCAAGGAGAGACTGGGGCCCAATTCTCCCTGTTATGAAACAGAATAATGCCCAGCCTAGAATCTTATTCCCTGCAAAACTAGGTTTTGTATATGAAGGAGAAATCAAGACATTCTCAGATAAGCAAAGACTGAGGGAATTCACCAAGACAAGACCAGGCCTTCAAGAAGTACTCTAAACAGTGTTACACATGGATTAGCACAATAAACACGAATGTAAATCTACTCAAAAGCTAAAGATCAAAGCCCAGATACCACAATGGCTCAAGAGAGAAAGCAAAGCAACAGAGTTCAACCCAACATAATGAACAGAAATCTGGCCCACCTATCAGTTATCTCAATAAATGTGAATGGCTTGAACTCCCTACTCCTCAGACATAGGCTGGCTGAATGCATAAAAAAAATACAAGCCAATTGTCTGCTGATTCAGGAAACACATCTAACCTGCAAGGATGCAGTAAGACTAAAGGTAAAGGGGTAGAAAGCAATATTTCAAGCAAATGGAAGCCAAAAGAAAGCTGACATGGTGTTGCTGATTACAGACAACTTAGTTTTTAAATCAACAAAAGTAATAAAATACAAAAAGGTCACTATTAATGGTGAATGGTACAGTTCAAAAAGAAGACATAACAATTCTAGATATGTATGCACCCAACCAAGGTGCACCCAGATTCATAAAGAAAACTCTACTTGATCTAAACAAATGGATAAACAACAATATCATAATAGCTGGAGACTTTAACACCCCACTGACAGCACAGGACAGATCCTCCAAACAGACAATCAACAAAGAAATAATGGACATAAACAGAAATCTAGGACAAATGGGCCTGACTGACATTTACAGGACATTCTACCCCAAACTACTGAATATACGTTCTTCTCATTAGCTCCATGGGTCATTTTCTAAGACTGACCATATCCTAGGACACAAAGCATGTCTTAAACAATTAAAGAAAAATAGAAATTATACCATGTATCTTTTCAGATTATAATGGAATAAATGTAGAAATCAACCCTAACAGGAATTCTCATTTCTCCACAAAGTCATGGAAACTAAACAACCTTCTGCTGAATGATCACTTCATAAATGAGGAAATCAAGATAGAAATCAAAAGATTCTTTCAACTAAATGACAAAGGAGACCCAAGTTAGCAAAATCTGTATGACACAGCTAAAGCAGTCATGAGAGGTAAGTTCATTTCCATATATGCCTATATCCAAAAGTTGACAAGACCACAAATAGACAACCTAATGAATTCTCTCAAACAGCTGAAAAAAGAAGAACAGACCAACCCCAAACCAAGCAGAAGAAGTGAAATCATTAAGATCAACTCAGAACTAAATAAAATTGACGACAAGGAAAATATATGGAAGATTAATAAAACAAAAACTTTTTTTTGAAAACATAAAAAAAATTGATACACCTTTGGCTAGACTAATGAAAAGCAGAAAAGAAAAATCTCTAATAAGCTCCATCAGGAAAAATAAAGGAGAAATTACAACAGATGCTTCAGACATATAAGATATAATTTATGAATACCACAAAAACCTCTATGCACACAAACTGGAAAATATGGAGGAAATGGACAATTTCTTAGAAACACACAGCCTTCCTGGGATCAACCAGGAAGAAATAGAATTCCTGAACAGACCAATATCAAGTACTGAAATTCAAACAGCAATAAAAAACCTTCCTAAAAAGAAAAGTCGTGGACCAGATGGTTTCACATGCGAATTTTACCACACCTACAAAGAAGAATTGGTGCCTACCCTGCAGAAGAAATTATTCCACAACATCAAGAAGGATGGAACTCTCACCAACATATTTTATGAAGTGAACATTACCCTGATACCAAAACCAGGTAGGGTTGCAACAAAAAAAGAAAACTACAGACCAGTATCCCTTATGAATATAGATGCAAAAATTCTCAACAAAATCCTAGCCAATCAAATCCAGGTGCTTGTCAAGAAAATAATCTGAATCAAGATGGCAGACAAGAAACACTGCCAGACAGAGTGTCTCTTCAGAAAAGACAGATTATAGCAGAAATTAGAAGAAAGAAGCAAGAAGATGAGCATACAGCAGGCGAAGGTTGGAAAGAGGGGTACCTGAGACCACGGGAGACTCCACTGGAGGAGGTTGCGGAAGAGAACTGGAAGCTGAGACCACCAGAGCAGCCCAGAGATCAGTGGGAAGGGTAGGAAGATCGGCCAAGTTTCCCCTCCCATGCATCTCAGACTCCTGGTGGGCTCCCCAGAGGGTGGAGAGACCTACGGACAACAGCCCAGAGACGGCCGCTGCCAGTGAGTGGTAAGCCAGTAGTGGACGTGGCACCAGCCTCCCAAATCCCTTGGGGCACCTCTGTGTGCACAGACCCGAGCCACTCGGCAGGCACCATATTGCCTCATTCTCCCCTCCACCAACCCTACCTGCAGCTGCCCAGAGAGACAATATAGCCACCAGCCGGAGGCACCTCCAGGGAATGGGATCTTCTCTTTTGGGGCCTTACAGCTGATTAAGGGGAACTCAAACTGTGAGCTTCCTACCCGCCAGCCCTCCCAGGTGCTGCTTGCAAGGTGATCCCAGGAGAACTGGGCAGACCCTGAGGCTGAGAGACATAGACCCAGCTTGGGCTCCCTGTGGGTGAATCGGAACTGGCACTCCTCTCCCTGGTGAGGATATAGTTTGAACTCTGGGGCCCAGAGGTCAGAACTGCAGACCAGATCCCATGCACTGAGGTCTCACATTGCCAGGGCAATGCAAGAGGCAGAGGCAGATCAACGTCTTAGAGGGCAGCCCTCCTCCAAAAGGGAGGTCTTGAGCCCAGCCCAGGTGGCTTTCCTGTGCAGGGAACCTCCCCACCGGCATCACAGTCAGGGGAGGGCTGGTGGCGTGTGGTCTGGCCTGCTGGCAGAGGCCCAGGAGTAGCTGCAGAGTTGGGGAGGGTGGAAAGAAGCCAGGCCCGCTCCAGACTGTGGGTCTCAGACAGCCCCACCCCCACACACAGACTCTCTGACTGAGTGAGGCCATTACAGCCCCTCACTGACAGCTTATCCGGGAAGCAGAGAACAGAACTTTGACCCCTGCTACTAACGACATTGGTGGTGCCTGATGGCAGGCTTACCCAACCCAGCTCCACCCAGACTCTCTCCTAGACCAGCCCTCACAGAGGGGGAGAAAAGGACACACCTGGAAGTCCCAGGGGCCCAATGACCACCTGAGGCACTAGAGTGCCTCTCTACAGGAACAAGAGCTGATAATAGGAAACAAAAACAACAGCGTAGCCGGCTCCTCCAAGCAAGTGCCACCTACTGACAGGGATGACATCCTGCACACTCTTTTCATGGCACCTACTGACTCATTATACAGGGAGTGGTCAAATCTCACCCAAGACACCATCTACCGGCTCAGAAACTAAACAAGGTGTGTGAATACCCAAACGAAAACCTAAAGGAAAGAAACAACAGCTGATCGACATGGGAAGAAATCAGTGAAGGAACTCTGGAAATATGAAGAACCAAACGAAAATACACCCCCAAAGAGGAGCACCAGTTCCCTAGAAACAGACACCAACCAAAAACAGGCAATGAAAATGAAAGAAGAAGAATTTCAAATGTGGATCTTCAGAAAATTCAACCACCTGTAAGACCAACTCAATAACCAACACAAAGAAACCACAAAAAGCCTTCAGGACCTAGAACAAAAGTTCACTAAAGAAATAGACACAATGAAAAAAGGTTTAACTGAACTCCTGGAAATGAAGAATCAATTCAGGGAACTACAAAATATAGTGGAAAGTCTCAAGAATAGGTAGATCAAAAAGAAGAAAGAATCTCAGAGCTTGAAGATAACACCCTCCAACTAAATAAAACCATCACAGAGATAGAGAAGAGAAATAAGAGAAAAGAGCAAAGCCTACAAGAGCTGTGGGATTATGTGAAGAAACGTAATGTGAGGGTCACAGGGTTACCAGAAGGGGAAGAAGACAACACTCAAGGGTTGGACAAGCTATTTGAAGATATAATACAGGAAAATTTCTCAGGCCTTGCTCAAAATCTTGATATACAAGTTCAAGAAGCTCAGAGGACCCTTGGGAGATTCAATGCAAACAGGAAGACGTCACGTCATGCAGTCATCAGACTGACCAAAATATCAACTAAAGAGGCCCTTCTAAGAGCTGTAAGATGAAAGAAGCAAGTGACATACAAGGGAAAGCCAATTCAAATAACACCAGACTTCTCTAATGAGACGTTACAAGCAAGGAGAGACTGGGGCCTCATTCTCACTCTTCTGAAACAAAACAAAGCCCAGCCTAGAATCTTATTCCCTGCAAAACTAAGCTTCATGTATGAAGGAGAAATAAAAACATTCTCAGACAAGAAAAGTCTCAGAGAATTCACCAAGACAAGACCAGCCCTACAAGAAATACTCAAAACAGTGTTACGCACGGAACACCATAATAAAAACTCACGAATATAAAAACAACCCAAATCCAAAGATTAAAGGCTAGATAATACAATGGCTCAAGAGAGAAATCAAAGCAACAACATTCAATCCAACAGAATGAACAGTAATCTATCGTACCTATCAGTTCTCTCAATAAATGTGAATGGCTTAAATTCTCCACTCAAGAGACATAGGCTGGCTGAATGGATAAGAAAATACAGGCCAAGTATATGCTGGCTTCAGGAAACAAATCTAACCTGCAAGGATGCATATAGACTAAAAATAAAAGGGTAGAGATCAATATTCCAAGCAAATAGAAGCCAAAAGAAGGCTGGTGTGGCAGTTCTAATTTCAGACGATTTAGTTTTTAAACCAACAAAAGTAGTAAAAGACAAAGAGGGTCATTATATAATGGTGAAGAGCACAGTCCAACAAGAAGAGATAACAATTTTAAATATATATGCACCCAACTTAGGTGCACCCAGATTCATAAAGCAAACCTTACTGGAGCTGAGCAAATGGATTAATAGCAACTCCATAATCGCCGGAGATTTCAACACCCCACTGACAGCACGAGACAGATCCTCCAAACAGAAAATTAATAAAATAATTGAGTTAAACAAAGCTCTTGAACAATTGGGTCTGACTGACATTTACAGGACATTCTGCCCCAAATCCACTGAATATATGTTCTTCTCATCAGCTCACGGGACATTCTCTAAAATTGACCATATCCTAGGACATAAAATAAACCTCAAGAAATTTAAAAAAATAGAAATCATACCATGTACCTTCTCAGATCACAGTGGAATAAAAGTAGAAATGAATCATAACAGAAACTCACATTTCTACACCAAAACGTGGAAATTAAACAACCTCCTACTAAATGATTACTTCATAAATGAAGAAATCAAGATGGAAATAAAACATTCTATGAAGAAAATGACAATGGAGAGGCAAGTTATAAAATTCTCTGGGACACAGATAAGCAGTTCTGAGAGGAAAGTTTATCTCCATAAATGCCTATAACCAAAAGTCAAAAAGATCACAAATAGATAATCAAATGAAACGACTCAAAGAACTGGAAAAAGAAGAACAGACCAACACCAAATCCAGCAGAAGAAGTGAAATCAACAAGATCAAATCAGAACTAAATGAAATTGGAAACAGGGAAGCTATTCAGGAGATTAATAAAACAAAAAGTTGGTTCTTTGAGAAAACAAACAAAATTGACACGCCATTGGCTAAGGTAACGAAAAGCAGAAAAGAGAAATCTCTAATAAGCTCCATCAGGAACAAAAAAGAAGATATCACAACTGATCCCAAAGAGATACAAGATACAATTTATGAATACTACAAAAATCTTTATGCACACAAACTGGAAAATGTGGAGGAAATGGATAAATTTCTAGCAGCACGCTGCCTTGGTGGCTCAAACAGGAAGAAATAGATTCCCTGAATAGACGAATCTCAACAGCTGAAATAGAAACAGCAATTTAAAATCTCCCTAAAAAGAAAAGTCCTGGTCCAGATGGTTTCACACCCGAATTTTACCACACTTACAAAGAAGAACTAGTACCTATCTTGCAGAAACTATTCCACAACATTGAGAAGAACGGAAACCTCCCTGACACCTTTTATGAAGGGAATATTATTCTGATACCAAAACCAGGAAAGGATGCAACAAAAAAAGAAAACTACAGACCAATATCCCTAATGAATATAGATGCAAAAATTTTTAACAAAATCTTAGCTAACTGAATCCCGACGCTTATCAAAAAAATAATCCATCACAACCAAGTGTGCTTCATTCCAGGGATGCAGGGATGGTTCAACATACATAAATCTATAAATGCAATTCACCACATAACAGAAGCAAAAACAAAGACCACATGATTCTCTCAATAGATGCAGAAAAATCTTTTGACAAAATTCAACACCCTTTCATGATACGAACACTTAAGAAAATAGGCATAGAAGGGACATACCTAAAAATGATACAAGCCATATATGACAGACCCATAGGCAACATCATACTGAATGGGGAAAAACTGAAATAATTCTCACTTAGAACTGGAACCAGACAAGGCTGCCCACTATCTCCACTTCTGTTCAATTTAGTGCTGGAAGTCTTGGCTACAGCAATCAGACAGGAAAGTGGAATTAAATGTATCCAAATAGGGCCAGAAGAGATCAAACTTTTACTGTTTGCTGATGATATGATACTATATTTAGAAAACCCCAAAGATTCAATCAGGAAACTCCTGGAACTGATAAATGAATTTAATAAAGTCTCAGGATACAAAATCAATACACAGAAATCAGAGGCATTCATATATGCCAACAACAATCAAATTGAGAACCAAATTAAAGACTGAATATCCTTCAGAATAGCAACAAAGAAATTAAAGTACCTAGGAATATACTTAACCAAGGATGTAAAAGACCTCTACAGGGAGAACTATGAAACACTGAGGAAGGAAATAGCAGAGGATGTAAACAGATGGAAATCCATTCCATGCTCATGGATCGGCAGACTCAACATCATTAAAATGTCTATACTACCCAAAGTCATCTACAGTTTCAATGCAATACCTATTAAAATCCCATCAGCATTCTTCACAGATATAGAAAAAAATAATTTTATGCTTCTTATGGAACCAAAGAAGACCCCAAATATCAAGAGCAACTCTAGGCAACAAAAAAAAATGAGAGGCATTAATATGCCAGATATCAAACTATACTACAGAGCTGCTGTAATTAAATCAATCTGGTATTGGCACAAAATACGAATATTGACCAGTGGAACAGATGTGAGAATCCTGATATAAAACCATCCTCATATAGCCATCTATTCTTTGACAAAGCAGACAAAAACATACGCTGGGGAAAAGAATCCCTTTTCAATAAATGGTACTGGGAAAACTGGATAGCCACCTGTAGAAGGCAGGACCCACACCTTTCACCTCTCACAAAAATCAATTCATGCTGGATAACAGACTTAAACCTAAGGTATGAAACTATAAGAATTCTAGAGGAAAATGTTGGATACACTCTCCTAGACATTGGCCTAGGCAAAGAGTTTATGAAGAAGTCCCCAAAGGCAATCACAGAAGCAACAAAAATAAATAAATGGGACATGATTAAACTAAAAAGCCGCTGCACAGTCAAAGAAATATTCAGGAATGTAAACAGAGAACCTACAGAATGGGAGAAAATTTTTCATCCTACGCATCTGATAAGGGGCTGATAACTGGAATCTACTTAAAATTCACGAAAATCAGTTAGAAAAAATCAATTAACCCTATTAAAAAGTGGGCAAAGGACTTGAACAGAAACTTTTCTAAAGAAGACAGAAGAATGGCCAACAAACATATGAAAAAATGCTCAACATCTCTAATCATCAGGGACATGCAAATCAAAACTACAATGAAGCCGGGCGCCGTGGCTCACGCCTGTAATCCTAGCTCTCTGGGAGGCCGAGGCGGGCGGATTGCTCAAGGTCAGGAGTTCAAAACCAGCCTGAGCAAGAGCGAGACCCCGTCTCTACTATAAATAGAAAGAAATTAATTGGCTAACTGATATATATATAAAAAATTAGCCGGGCATGGTGGCGCATGCCTGTAGTCCCAGCTACTGGGGAGGCTGAGACAGAAGGATCACTCGAGCCCAGGAGTTTGAGGTTGCTGTGAGCTAGGCTGATGCCACGGCACTCACTCTAGCCTGGACAACAAAGCAAGACTCTGTCTCAAAAAAAAACAAAAAAAAAAAAACACAATGAAATATCACTTAACTCCAGTGAGAAAGGCCTTTATCAAAAAATCTCCGAACAATAAATGCTGGCGTGGTTGCGGAGAGAGAGGAACACTCCTACACTGCTGGTGGGACTGCAAACTAGTTCAACCTCTGTGGAAAGCAATATGGAGATACCTTAAAGCGATACAAGTGAATCTATCATTTGATCCAGCAATCCCATTGCTGGGCATCTACCCAAAAGATCCAGTGACACTCTACAAAAAAGACACCTGCACTAGAATGTTTATAACAGCACAATTCATAATTGCAAGGCTGTGGAAACAGCCCAAGTGCCCATCAATCCAAGAATGGATTAATATAATGTGGTATATGTATACCATGGAGTACTATTCAGCTCTAAGAAACAACAGTGATATAGCACATCTTATATTTTCCTGGTTAGTGCTGGAACCCATACTACTAAGTGAAGTATCCCAAGAATGGGAAAACAAGCACCACATATACTCACCAGCAAACTGGTATTTACTGAGGAGCACCTAAGTGGGCACATAGCTACTACAGTAATAGGGCATCGGGAAGGAGGGAGGGGGGAAGGGGGCGGGTATATACATATATAATGAGTGAGATGTGCACCATCTGGGGGATGGTCGTGCTGGAAATTCAGACTTTTGGGGGGATGGGGGAAAGGGCATTTATTGGAACCTTAAAATCTGTACCCCCATAATATGCCAGAAATAAACAAACAAACAAAAAAACAAACAAAAAACAGAAAAGAATCCATCACAACCAAGTGGTCTTCATGCCAGCAATGCAGGGATGTTTCAACATACGCAAATCTATAAATTCACCATATAAACAGAAGCAAAAACAAAGACCATATGATCCTCTCAATAGATGCATGAAAAGCATTTGACAAAATTCAACAACCTTTTATGATAAGAACGGTCAACAAAATAGGCATAGACAGGGCTTACCCCAAAATGATGCAAGCCATATATGGCAAACCCAAAGTCAATGTCATACTCAATGGAGAAAAATTGATAGCATTCCCACTTAGAACTGGAACAAGACAAGGTTGCCCACTATCTCCACTTCTGTTCAACATAGTCCTCGAAGTCCTTGCTATGGCAATCAGACAAGAGAGTGGAATTAAGGGCATCCAAATGGGAGCAGAAGAGATCAAACTCTCCCTTTTGCTGATGGCATCATATTATACCTAGAAAACTCCACGGATTCAACCAAGAGACTCCTTGAATTGATAAATGAATTTAGTAAAGTCTCTGGATACAAAATTAACACACAGAAATCAGAGACATTCCTATATGTCAACAGCATTAAAAGTGAGAACCAAATCAAAGACTCATTTCCCTTCAAAATAGCAACAAAGAAAATAAAGTACCTTGGAATATATTTAATTAAGGAGGCAGAAGACCTCTACAGGGAGAACTATGCAACACTGAAGAAGGAAATAGCAGAGGACGTAAACAGGTGGAAGACCATATCATGCTCATGGGTCGGTAGAATCAACATTGTTAAAATGTCTATGCTACCCAAAGTGAACTACAGAGTCAGTGCAATCCCTATTAAAATACCATCATCATTTTTCACAGACATAGAAAAAATAATTTTACGTTTTGTATGGAAACAGAGAAGACCCCCTATAGCAAAATCAATCATAGACAATAAAAACAAAATAGGAGGTATCAATTTACTAGACTTCAAACTATACCACGAGGCTATAGTCATTAAAACAGCTTGGGTATGGCACAAGAACAGGGACATTGACCAGTGGAACAGAACAGAGAACCTAGATATAAAACCATCCTCATGTAGCCATCTAATCTTCTACAAAGCAGACAAAAGCATACACTGGGGAAAAGAATCCTTATTCAATAAATGGTGCTGGGAAAACTGGATAGCCACATGTAGAAGACTGAAACAGGTCCCACACCTTTCACTTCTCACAAAAATCAACTCATACTGGGTAACAGACATGAACCTTAGGTGTGAAACTATTTTCTGAATTGACTATTCTATTCCTCTTATCTGGTTGTCTATCTTCACACCAATACCACACTGTCTTGATTACTGGAGCTTTATAACAAGCCCTAAAATGAGATACTGTTAGCTAATTTTTTTTCAAAATATCTTTGTCTATTCTAAGTTTGAATTTCCATATACATTTTAGGATTAGCTTGTCAATTTTTACAAAACATCCCACTGGGATTTTGATAGGGATCACATTGAATCTATAAGTCAATTTAGAGAGAGGTTAAATATTAATAATTTTGAGTCTTCCAATATTTGGAGTTATGTCTCCCAATTTATTTAGGTCTTCTTTAATTTCTCTTAGGAATGTTTTATAGTTTTCATGTCTTGCATATCCTTTAGCAGATTTATTTCAAAGTATTTAATATTTTATGCTATTATAAGTATTATTATTAAAATTCTAAATTCTGATTATTCATTGCTAATATATAAATACAATTAACTTATATATATTGATATTATATTTTCCAAACTGGCTAAATTTGCTAATGAGTTCTAGTACCTTTTTAATAGATTCTATTGGATTTTCTACATGGATGTTCATGTTTTCTATTTTTCATTTCTTCCTTTTTAATATGGATGTCCTTTATCTTTTATTTTTTTTTCTTATATAATTGCACATCCTAGAACCTACAATACTATTTTAAATAGAGGTGGTGAGATAAAACATCCTTATCAGTTTCCTGATGGTTAAGAAAAATAATTCAGTATTTCACCATTAAGTACGATGCTAGAAGTAGGTTTTTCATAGATGTTTTTAATCATGTTAAATGTTTTTTCCAGTCTTAATTTACTGAGAGTTTTAACATAAATGTGTATTAGATTTTGTTAAATGCTTTGCACTATGTCTATTTATATACCTTTTCTTTCTTAGCTTGTTAATATGGTAAATTCCACTGATTTATTTTCAAGTGCCAAACCAACCTTGCATTTTCACAATATACTTCACTTGGTCATAATGTGCTACCATTTTTATATATGGTTGGATTCTATTTGCTAAAATTTTATTTAGAATTTTTACCTTTAAGTTAATGAAAAGTATTGATCTAGTGTTTTTTGTTGATTGATCTTCTTTTATTTTTCCTGCAATATCTTTTTCTGGGTTTAGTATCATGGTAGCACTAGGATGATACAATGAGTTGGGAAGGGAAGTGTGCCTCCATTTAAGTATTCTGAAAGAGCTATGTATGATTGGTCTTATTCCTTCATTAAATATTTGATAAAACTCACCAGGGAAGCCATCTGGGCCTTAAGTTTTCTTTGTGGTAATGTTTTGAACCACATGTTGAATTTCTTTCATAGATATAGGGCTATTCAAGTTATATATTTCTGCCTGAAGGAACTTTAGTAGTTTTTGTCTTTTAAGACATGTTTCCATCTCATTTAAGTTGTCAAAATCATTGGCATAACATTGATTGCAAAATTCTCTTATCATCTTTTTAAAATCTTTAGATTCTGTAATGGTGAGAGAGAATTTCTTTTATTTCTGATATTGGTAATCTATGTCTTCAATATTTTTTCCTGAACAGGCTGACTGTAGGTTTATCAATTTGTTTATCAATCTCAAAAAACTATCTTTTGGTTTCATTGATTTTCTCTGTCTTTTCTCTGTTAATTAATTAATTGATTTCTGTTCTGGTCTTCATATTTCTTTATTTTATTTATGTTGAGTTTTTTTACTCTTCTTCTACTATTTTATGGTGAAAACTGAAGTCACTGATTTGAAATTTTTCTGTTTTTCTAATATAAGATTTAATACTGCAAATTTTCTCCCAGTGATGCTTTAGTGGCACCCAACAAATTTGTATGTATATATTTTGTTTTCATTTTCATTCAATTCAATATATTTTTTAATTTCTCTTTTTTTCTTTATGCCCACCAATGCCAGAGCCTTTATTGTCATTATATTTTATTTGAATTTCAGAATATTAGGGAGTGCAAATGTTTAGGTTACATATATTGCCGTTGCACCACCCAAGTCAGAGCTACAAGCTTGTCCATCCCCCAGAAAGTGCACATGGCACCCATTAGGTGTGAATATACCCATCCCATCCTCCCCCTTCCATCTGCCCAACACCTGATGGATATTACTTCCATATGTGCACATAAATATTTATCAATTAATACCAATTTCATGGTGAGTACATGTGGTGCTTGTTTTTCCATTCTTGTGATACTTTACTTAATAGAATGGGCTCCAGCTCTATCCAGGATAATACAAGTGGTGCTAGATCACCATTGTTTTTTGTGGCTAATTACTTCATGGTATACATATACCACATTTTATTAATCCACTCATGTGCACTAATAAATACAGGTTGTACTAGTTTGAAGTCCCATAATTTCTCTTTTAATATCTTCTTTCAACCATGGGATATTAGAATTGTGTTATTTTTCCAAATATTTGCAGTTATTCCATAATTTGTCTGATATTGATTTCTAATTTAATTCCCTGAGATCAGAGAATAAACTTTATGTGACTTTAAACTTTTTACATTTATTAAGAATTTACAAATAAATCAAGCAAATCAGCAAGAAAAAAATCAAACAACCTCATTAAAAAGAGGCAAGAGACACAAACAGAAATTTTTCAAAAGAAGATACACGAACATCCAACAAACATGTGAAAAATTGCTCAACATCTCTAATCATCAGGGAAATGCAAATCAAAGCCACAGTGAGATATCACCTAACTCCAGTGAGAATGGCTTTTATAAAAAAAAATTCAAAACAACAAATGCTGTTGTGTATATGGAGAGCTAGGAACACTTAAATGCTGTTGGTGGGACTGGAAACTAGTACAACCTCTATGAAAAATAGTATGGAGATACCTCAAAGAATTAAAAGTGGAACTACCATTTGATCCAGCAAACCTACTACTGGATATTTACCCAATGGGAAAAAGAAAATGACATTTTGTAAAAAAGACACCTACACCTGAATGTTTATAGAAGCACAATTCACAATTGCAAAGATGTGGAAACAACCCAATGCCCATCAAAATATGAGTGGCTTAATAAAATGTGGTATATGTATACCATGGAGTACTACTCAGCCATAAAGAAATGGTGAACTAATACCTCTTGTATTAACCTGGATGGAACTGGAGATTATTCTTCTAAGTGAAGTATCGCAAGAATGGAAAAAAGAAAAAACATCACATGTATTCATCATTATATTGGAACTAATCGAATAACACTTATGTGCACATATGGAAATAAAACTCATCGGAAACCAAGCCGGTGGTGGAGAGAAAAGGGAATAAATAAATTCCCACCTAACAGGTACAATGCACACTATCTGGGGGATAGGCACACTTGTAACTTTAACCCAAACAGTACAATAGCAATTTATGTAATCAAAATGTTTGTACCCCTGTAATATTCTGAAATAAAATACAATAATAAAAAGCATTAAAATGACTTGTTTTACCACTTGAAAAATGGTTTATCTTGGAAAATGTTCTATGTGCCCTTGAAAAGAATATTGCTTCAGAATAGCTTAATATATTGGGTCTTGTTTTTATTATTTATAGTCCCTGTAACTCTATCTTCACTAAAAGCAGAAGTTCCACCTTCTCAGGTATAGAATTTTGGTTGTAAATACAGTTGAGTTTTCTACATGTCCTAAACCAACAAGAAAATCTAAGCAAAATTATATTATTTAACACATTGTTAATTATTTCTCCCATAATATTTAGAAGAAGTTTTTTAAAGACACTTTCTAAAATTCAGTCATCTTCTATAGGTTCAAATTAATAGAAGAAAAGTGCTTATTCAGATAAATCAATTTGCCTGATTTGGACGGAATCAAATGTCATATTTAGTTGTGACTTAGTGTCTGTTTGCAAATGAGGATAAATTTTCTTTAATAGAGATACTGGCATCTGTCTGCTCTTTTCAGCTCTATGGAAGATAATAATTCTCTGTCATGGTGTAATTTACATTCTATACCTTCATAGGAAAAAAGAATTGAAAGCCCCTTTCCTAGCTCAATTATCCCAGAAACATCATAATCATAGTTCTAGGGACTTCACTCTCTTCACAGAAATCCAAAAACTATAAGATGTGTTTTGCTCCAAGCCAGCATCTATATTATACATTGTTATAGACTGAGTACTTGTGTCTTTTCCAAATTCATATATTGAAGCCCTAACCCCCAATGTGATGGTATTTAGAGGTAGGACCTTCGCGATTAATAAGGTTTAGATTAAATTGTGAAAGTGGGATCCTCAAGATGGAATTAGTGCCCTAATAAAGAGAAGAAGAGGAAGAGAGAGAGAGAGAGAGAGAGAGAGCGAGAGCGAGCGCTTTCTCTCCATGTGCATACATTGAGGAAAGGCCCTGTGAAGATACAGGGAGAAGGCAGCCATCTGCACCCCAGGAAGGTGGCCCTTACCAGGAACTGAATATGCTGGCACCCTGATCTTGGACTTTCCAGTCTCTAGAACTGTAAGAAATAAATATCTGTTATTTAAGCCATTCAGGCTATTGTATTTTTGTTATAGCAGCCCAAGAAAACTAAGAAAGACATATAATATAAATGCAAGAAATTTCAATTTCAGAGCTACCTAGAATTCTGAGGGGCTAATTAAATATTCAGCCTATAACTCAGTTTTGGGTCACCAGTATTAGGATATCAATATTGAACCAACTTACAGAGATGTGGTATAATCTATAAAACACTTTCATAAAGCAAGAATATTTTAAAATTGGGTTACTAATATTTTCTAAGATGTTTTATATAAAACCTCAACTCAAGACCCATGAATTCTCACACAATTATTATAATAGTAATATTGTATTTCTTTTTATTTGTCCACAAGAATGACCAGAATGTTGTATGTATAGAGGACCCTGTCACCATGTTGTTTAAGTTCCATGTACCCTGTTATATTCACTTCAGTGTCCAAGTTAAACAAAAATATCACAATTCTTACCTTCATTCTCAGAAATTTTGACTATGTAATTGAAGCGAAAATCCTTATGCATCAGGAACAAAAATACTTTGGTTCTATCCTGCCAGAATGATGGAAGAGTATCTGGAAGGGAATATTCTACCTGGTTGATTATGAAGGGATTCAGAAACCTATAGCTGGAAATGATAGCTCTTGGATTTTGAAACATCTGTCTCTTTCACAGTCTTTTTTGTTTCACATTTGATGCTTGAAATGTCCACTGGTTGTGCCAAGTGGAGACTTGAGGCAATTGTCAAAATAATTAGGGGGGAAATGCATGCAACCAAAGCATATCACAGAAATGCATCCAAGCATTTCAGGTGAAGATACTGCAGTATGGATTTCCTTTTGCCTGAATTAGTTAGATAATTTCTTCATCTTTTTTTTTTTTTGCTTTGATTTATCTATAAAGCCCTGACAAAAGAATATTCATTTCAACAATGACTCCTGTGTCACATAAAAACATAATTAGTGTGAAAATAGTGATCTCCAGTAAAGAAATAAGATAATTCGTCTGGGAAGAAGTCTTTTTTTAAAGAGCCTTGGTTAACTATATTTTATATTATCCTAAAATTGTATTCCTGGTTAATTCAGAATTTAAAATTTAAAATTTACTAAAGGTAACCTAGCTCTAACAAACCAGGTTGTTATGTAATGACAGGTAAAATAACTAGTTAGATATGCTGAAATAATTATTTTACCTGTCATTATACTGTCAAATGACTGTCAATAATGGTAATCAAGACCTAAATATGTTCAATAACTGGTGGCTGACACAGAATAAATTTGCCTACATATAGCAGTAAATTCATTAGTTACAGCAGTGTGAAGTTTAGAAATACATGAGTTTTCTTCACCTCATGAAAATGGAAACAACAGAATAAATGTGAAGAGCAGAAGAAATGAAATACCAGTCTTAAGCGTAGAAGTTAATGAAATGGAAAAACTAAACAGATAGTGTTATCAAAACAAAAGCTGTTTTTGGAAAAGATTAATGAGATACTTCTGGCTAGACCCATCTGGGAAAAAGGAGAAAAAATAGTATTTATTACAAAATAGGCTTACTATGCAAATTATAAATACAAATTTAAACACTAAAATATAAGTACAAATTTCCTAAATGCTAAAAAGTAATAAAAAGCAGAAAAGATCAACCAAAAAGAGAACAAAACAAGGTAAACATAACAAAATAAGAGTGAAATTTATAGCATAAATTAATATGAAGAATGGAAACATATCAATCATATCAATAAATGTGAACAGGCTAAACTCACATGTTGAAAGAAATAAATTTTGAAATTGGGACATGAATCAAACCTAAATCTATTTTGTATACAGAGAAATATTGAAAATGTAGGGATTCCAAAAGTCTAAAAATAAAGGTATAAACAAAAATTTACCCTTGAAATGGAAAAAATAAGACAATAGAAAGTTGCAATTCTGTCACCAAATTAGAATTCAGACCCAAAAGAATAAATGAAACAGAGAAAAACACTTTATGTTGTTAAAAGTTCAAATCCAAATTGAATATACAACAGTTATGAATATCTATGTACCAGATAATACCAATCACCTGTATAGACCAGGAACTATAGAAAGTACAAAGATAAATAAATAGAAATGTATAATTATCAGGAGACTTAATATATAACAGTACTATCAGTACAAGACAGGTAAAGTGGAGCATATATTAATTAATTAATAATCTAAATAACAAAAGCAATAAGGCATACTGAACACTATACACTGATAATAGAAAATATAATTTCTTATCAAGCACACATGGAACTTTTAAAAAATATTTATGATATATTAGGGCACCTTCCCAAAAGATCAGTAGAATTCATAAAGTACAAATATTATAGAAAAAAGTATGTATATGATCACAGTGCAATAAAACTAGAAACTAAAAAATAAGTCATAACACACAACAAAAAGACCCTTCCACCTGGAAATTTAAGTCTTCTATTAAACAAATCTTGGTGAAAAATTAAACATCATCAAATTGGTATTAACTGACCAACACTTAAAGTGCACATACAGTAATGACATTCATTGGAGGTTGGGCAGGTGGGAGAGGGGAGGAGAGGATGGGTATATTCACACCTAATGGGTGCGTCTGGGGGATGGACATGTTTGAAGCTCTGACTTGGGTGGGGCAACAGCAATATACATAACCTAAACATTTGTACCCCTGTAATATGCTGAAATTTTTAAAAAATTAAAAAATAAATAAAATGTTCTATTTCCTTAGGTTTTATGATAAAAAGTAAACATACACAAAAATTACAGAGTCTCTGAAAAATAATGATAATGAGAGCTCTATATATCAGAATCTATGAGGTACAACTAAAGCAATGATCAGAGGAAATTTATAGTACTAAACACATCAATAAAAATAAATTAATTGAATTTTCAATTCAAAAAACTAAGAAAAACAAAGTAAACAAAAAAAGCAAAGTAAGGAAATATTAAAGATTAAATTAAAAATAGTGAAGTACAGAAATGAAAAATAGTTATATTATTAAATCAAAATCCTATTTAATTAAAAAATTTCCAAAATTAAATCATGAGCTAATTTAATCAAAAGGGGAAAATCATACAAATAAGAAATAACAAGGGAAAATAACAAATACAAAGGAAACTTGTAAGAATGTACTTTGTGCACACTTTTGCAAATACATTTGAAAACCTAGATAATTTTTAGGAAAATATAGTTTACAAAAATTGACCCAGTAGAGATAGGAAGCTTAAACACACCAATTTCCATAATCAAATAGGAAAATTTATCAAGAAACTATTCCTTATAAAAGCACCTAGCTCAGATGGTTTCACAGAGAAATTTTACCAAACTTTTAGAGACCAGATAGTCTTAATGAGATATGCATTGAAAATAAAGCAAAATGTCCAAATTCTTTTTATGAAGCAAGTATAACATTGGTCCCATAAAATTGGACCAATATCGCTTATAAATATTAATATAAATGTTCTTAATAAAATATTAGTAGAGTTCAAAGCCATAGTATATAAAATTATATACCAACTGGAGTTTATGCCAAGAATACATTATGCTTTTATATTATTTATTCTGCATTCTGCAATGTGTTCAACTAAGTGCTGTGTCAGGTAAGAGAGCTGGAGAGTTCAGCTTGCTATCAGGCAATTTATCTGTAGTTGTTCTTTTCTTGAATTTTAGTTAATGGTGCCTACCCAAAGGCTTAAACTTTCTTCCAAATCTCAGTATGATTCACAATTAAAATCAAATTATTTCAAGACTGTTGCCCTGAGATGCAAGTCTCTAAAATTTGGCAACAGTGAGATTTCTCAAAAGGCATCAGTTACAGTAACTATCAGAAAATTGAGTTTATTCATTTCAAAGCAATTTTCTAAAGACATCAGTGTCAAAGAAAGACTGGGAATAATTGAGTTGCTGTGTGGTTATGAATTTGATCTTATCTTATAAATATTGGACTAAAATGGAAAGTGTTAGAAAGAAAAATATACTTTTATTCAGTATAGTCCTTGGAATGCTCTTTAAAGAAATTATCTAAGTCTTAGGATCTAAAATAATCAATAAATTAAACTGGCAATATTATAAATAAACATCAAATTGATGAGATATCTTATCAACTGATGATAACTTTGAGGTTTTATTGTCCTTTCTTTAAGGAGGACATAAATATATGTAAAATAAAAAATTTGCTTATTGGTTTTCAAGAGTTATATTTATGATATGATGAATCACAGCAAATGTGCTTGAATTCCACAATTTGGAGCCCCACCTATTGTTGTTTGTTGAGCAATAACTTAGGAAGTGGGATTAGTAGGAGAGAAGGTGATTTTGCGTAGTGGATATCATAAGATGTAAGATTTGTACACACAATTAGTTATCATACCTACTACCAAGCTTACCACAAACCAAAGCATGAGTCACAGGACTGCATTTTTCTATTTCTATATGAACACATTAGGATGATTTTGGCTGACCCAATTTCCCTTCAAGCTTGTTCTCAATGTTAACATAAATCTCCTTTTATCTATATAGTACCATTATGGACAGAGGGAAATGGAATAACCTATATAATTAGCCCAAAAGCCATCACCCCTGAGGAATGACTCTAGAACCCCCACTCACATAAAATAGCTCTAGATGTTAACTTTTGCTACAAGTTTCTATGGCAAAGTTGGAAATAAGATAACAAGTGAACTAATTTCTATTACCTTTAATAGTGGTCCATCCAAGTTTACTATAAAATGAGGCAAAATAACAGAAATTGAAGTCACACAATATTCATTTGTGTCTGTGGATATATTTATATTTATAATGTAAAAACAACAAATATTTTCAAATAACCACTAACTAACAGATACAATGCCAGACATGATGGCAAGCAGGCTTTATTCTTTGGGTTGAAAAACATTCATTTATGTTAAATGCTTCCTGCAGTAGACACTGATGCTCCTCTTCAATCCCTTTGTATCCCTTTTCTCATTCTCGGCAACCCTCCCTCAGCTTCGGGATCCTTTCTCTTCCAATATTTGACATCTGAGAGACTCCTTAGACTTGAAATAGCTTTGTTGCACTCATTTTGTTGCCTGGGAATTTACTTCCCTGTGTACTTCTACAGTTGAGAGCCTTGGTCAGTGACTGTTTTGTGGAAAAGTATGAAAGCCCAGACCCCTAGTTCCTGTCAGGATAACGGGAATAGAGCTGCTCTTTGCAATCAGCTGCTCTCAAGGGACTTCGCCTGAAATCTGAAATTGTGCCCTGACTTGTCCTCTTCACAGTCCCTGCTCACTTTCCTACAGTTCTTAATTAGTTTCTTCCTGCACCACTTCCTTAATCAATCACTTGCACATCCATTCTCATCTCATAATCTGCTTCTAGGGAATGCAACCTAAAATACCACTTCCACCCAAAATTTAAGAGCTTAAAAATGTACAAAATCCCCACTAATTTCCAAGAAACAGAACAAATTAAAAATTCTTTGAAGAGTCATTCAAAAAGCAAGCAATTACAATTTCTTTGAATAGATAATTGCGAGAGAAGGAATGACTCAGTGGATCGTGATGTCCATCAAGAGAAGATTAATCTCAATATGATATCACTCTTCCTGCACATAAATATATATGGGCATGGGGCAATGGAAAAACATGCCAGGTTTTGTCAAGGGCAGAAGCAGGAGCAAGAGGAAGGTGAATGAGTACAGAAAGAGCTTTTTAATATGCTCTTTTAAAAATTCAGCAAGAGAAAAATATGAGAAGAAAAGAGAGAATAATGAAATCATTTTCATTCCCTTCAGACTTCCCATTATCTTTTTCTCACTCCATTTTAGGAGAGGCATCTTTTTTATAGTGTTTATATGATATAAATCTGGAGAAGTAAAAAAGAGAAGTAAATTGGCACTTTATAAAAACTTTAAAATACTAAAGAGCAGCCAAAGGAAGTATATCCAATAATATATTTTAATTAATCTACTAAGCGAGACTTAAGCTCTATCCTCTGGAGACAGAGGAAAAAAGCAGTAAAGTCTAATGCACAAAAGGAAAACAACCACTTAAACACAGGAGACAAACATGGACAATCGCTACTCAGAAACACAGAATACCAGTGGGATGGATAGGGCATTGTGCCCTGCTTGAATGAAAACATTATTAAAGCAAGAAATGAGTCTTCTGTGCTCACCATTGGAACATTGTGAGCTACCAGTACATATTTGTTGCACTGATTATCTTAGTAATTAATCATATTACAAACATTATTATCGTTTATTTACTAAGGATATGTACCTCATGACTTAGCACACAACAAGTACTGAAAAATACATGTTGAATAAATAAACCCCAAATATCAGAACTGGGACACACAACCTGCCAAGTATAATTTCAATCATAGAAATAATGGCAGCAAGTGTTTGAAATCGTATCTCTTGGAAAATTTGAGATGTATGAATCTGATGAAAACCTGTTTCGCCCAAAACCTACAGAAAAGAAGTACCCCATGTTCAGTCTTAGGCCTGAAGAAGGTCTAATAATGACTTTCTATATTCCCATTTAGCCTAAATAGTTAATATAGCAGGAGTGGTTATCATAACCTAGGTTAAATAAATACTAAGAAATTCTAAAGAATATTTAAAAGATGACAAAGTTAATATAATTTCATGGACATCTTTGAGACCAAGTGGAATGGGCTTACTAAGTTATGGCAAAGGACTAGAATAATGTAAGAAAGAGCATTTTTATATACAATAACTAATCTTGCTTATACATAATATCCAATAGATGGAGAAAAAGACACATATTAGGCATTAAGTAGCATTAAATAACAGCATTAAGAATGAAGATACATTCTTAAAATTTTTAAAGGAATCCTATGCCCTAAATTGACCTATAACATTCAAAGTTGCATTTCTCTGGTTTTCTGAGTCCCCATATTCTGCTACCTACTCCTTAATTTTCTCTGGCAGGTTCCAGATCTAAGTTATTTTTCACAACTTTGATGCTTTCTACTGGATATATATGCTCCTCAATAAGAGTATACATGTTGCCCCAATTAGAAGAGAGTTTGACAGTCAATTTACTAATTCACTGACAGAATAGTAACATTTTCTTCATTTGCATAATGTGCTATGAGTCTAATGAATGGAATTAATCTCAGTGGATACCTACTCAAGCCCAGTAAGAAATATTATAGATAGAATTATTTATCATCTATCATCCCTATTTTTGTTTTTTTTTTGTTTTTTTTTTTTTGAGACAGAGTCTCGCTTTGTTGCCCAGGGTAGAGTGAGTGCCATGGCATCAGCCTAGCTCACAGCAACCTCAAACTCCTGGGCTCAAGCAATCCTCCTGCCTCAGCCTCCCGAGTAGCTGGGACTACAGGCATGCGCCACCATGCCCGGCTAATTTTTTCTATATATATTAGTTGGCCAATTAATTTTTTCTATTTATAGTAGAGACGGGGTCTCGCTCTTGCTCAGGTTGGTTTCGAACTCCTGAACTCAAACGATCCGCCCGGCTCGGCCTCCCGGAGAGCTAGGATTACAGGCGTGAGCCACCGCGCCCGGCCTATCATCCCTATTTTTAAAATAAGGAAACTGAATTGTGCTAATATTAAGTAATTTACTCACATGGACTGTTTCATACTAACCCTGGGAGATAGCTCCTATCACCATTGTATGGATGAAAAAGGTAGCTCTCAAAGAAGATATGATGTTTTTATACTTTCCTAGGGTGTAAGATTTCTGCTGCAGCTCAAATATCTTGGCTGTTTCTGATGGCATTTAAGAAAAAGACTATTGTGTGAGAGCTTTATTTAAAAATATGTATTATTAAATTTTTCTTCTCCTTAAATAGGCAACATTGTCCCTTCTTGTTTAATGGAAATTGTTACGAGAACTAATTAATTCCTTCTTGAAGAGTTCAGTTAATATGCTTAACTTTTTTTAGAGAATTAAAATTCTCAATTCTGGCTTTCTGCTAGCAAGAAGAAAACAAAAAGGAAACAGGATAGGGAGGAGGGGAAGAAACAAATGACATCCAGGGCACATCTGAAGGTGAGAGACACCATTAAACCAAACTGCCTGGGGTACCAGGTTGAGATTTTTCTTCACAGAAACTGAAGCCATTGGTCCTTTCCAGCCTTAAGAGGTAGTGTTTGCAAGAATCAAGGAAATGAATGACACAGGGTGAAACACAATTCAGCATTTAGGTATTTTCTTTCTCCTCTCACTGAACAGAAATATCCATGCTTCTAAGAAATACTTTATCATACATAGTTGGATGTATCATATCATAGTTGGATTTATCATATCATAGTTGGATGAACATCAGGTCATAGACTAAAAACAACTATTGTAGGTCAATCAGCAGAATATTACTGAAATCTCGAATGTATCTTCCAAATATAGTTAATAGTAAACATATGTATGCCACTCTTGGCAAAACTTGAGAATCAATCACATCAAAATTAAGAAAAACTTTATTTACGGAAAAAATATTCCAGCTTGTGAGGACAGACTTTGACAGTTCAACTTAAATTTCTTCCACTAATTATCAGATGTGTTATTTCATGTTAGTGGGTGGGAAAGAAAGTAAACACTTCTTTAAAAGAAAAGAATGAAAATGATAACCTTCTCTCTCCCCTAAAAAAAACACCCATGAGAGTAACTATAAAACATTCAAATAGTATAAAAAGGTGATCCTTTAATAAGTACCTATGCTGAGTCCTGACATGACAGCCTATAACAAGGACCTTTTAGATTTCACAGTAGAGGAAATTTTTTTTTTAATTTTTTTTTTATTTTGGCATATTATGGGGGTACAGATTTTAAGGTTTCAATAAATGCCCATTTCCCCCCCTCCCCCCAAAAGTCTGAGTCTCCATCATGACCATCCCCCAGATGGTGCACATCTCACTCATTATGTATGTATATACCCACCGCCCTCCCCCCTCCCCCCTCCCACCTGCCCAATACCCTATTACTGTAGTACCTATGTGTCCACTTAGGTGCTACTCAGTTAATACCAGTTTTCTGGAGAATATATCTGGTGCTTGTTTTTCCATTCTTGGGATAGTTCACTTAGTAGTATGGGTTCCAGCTCTAACCAGGAAAATATAAGATGTGCTATATCACCATTGTTTCTTAGAGCTGAATAGTACTCCATGGTATACATATACCACATTTTATTAATCCATTCTTGGATTGATGGGCACTTGGGCTGTTTCCACAGCCTTGCAATTATGAATTGTGCTACTATAAACATTCGGGTGCAGGTGTCTTTTTTGTAGAGTGTCACTGGATCATTTGGGTAGATGCCCAGATATCAAACTATACTACAAAGCTGTAGTAATTAAAACAATATGGTATTGGCACAAAAACAGGAATATTGACCAGTGGAACAGATGTGAGAATCCTGATATAAAACCATCCTCATATAGCCATCTCATCTTTGACAAAGCAGACAAAAACATACGCTGGGGAAAAGAATCTCTCTTCAATAAATGGTGCTGGGAAAACTGGATAGCCACCTGTAGAAGGCTAAAACAGGACCCACACCTTTCACCTCTCACAAAAATCAACTCACGCTGGATAACAGACTTAAACCTAAGATATGAAACTATTAGAACTCTAGAGGAAAAAGTTGGAAACACTCTCCTAGACATCGGCCTGGGCAAAGAGTTTATGAAGAAGTCCCCAAAGGCAATCACAGCAGCAACAAAAATAAATAAATGGGACATGATCAAAGTACAAAGCTTCTGCACAGCCAAAGAAATAGTCATGAAAGTAAACAGACAACCTACAGAATGGGAGAAAATTTTTGCATCCTATGCATCCGATAAGGGACTGATAACTAGAATATACTTAGAACTCACGAAAATTAGGAAGAAAAAATCAAATAACCCCATTAAAAAGTGGGCAAAGGACTTGAACAGAAACTTTTCTAAAGAAGACAGAAGAATGACCAACAAACATATGAAGAAATGCTCAACATCTCTAATCATCAGGGAAATGCAAATCAAAACCACAATGAGATATCACTTAACCCCAGTGAGAATGGCCTTTATCAAAAAATCTCCAAACAATAAATGCTGGCGTGGTTGCGGAGAGAGAGGAACACTCCTACACTGCTGGTGGGACTGCAAACTAGTTCAACCTCTGTGGAAAGCAATATGGAGATACCTTAAAGCGATACAAGTGAATCTACCATTTGATCCAGCAATCCCATTGCTGGGCATCTACAGTAGAGGAAATTTAAGTTCGATATGATTAAAGGAGATTTATATATGGTGTGGTGATCATGTCAAGAACATCAGAGACAATTCAGAAACTAGCAAATAAAAGAATTTCTAACCATGACATTGCACAGCCATGGTAGATAAGAACACTCCTACCACTGAACTTCATTATGCCAGGAGAACAAGATTTGCCTGGGTCCAGGTACTTGATCCACAGGATTCTAATGCCTACCTCTCATATTGCTTAGAGATAATCAATAAGACTTGAGAAATCATAGCATTTTGGGAGGCCGAGGCAGGAGGATTAATTGAGGCCAGGAGTTTGAGACTAGCCTGAAGAACATAGTGAGACCCCATCTCTACAAAAAAAATAGAAAAAATAGCTAGATAGGGTGGCATGCACCTGTAGCACCAGCTACTTGGGAGGTTGAGGCAAGAGGATCGCTTGAGCCAAGGAGTTTGAGGTTGCAGTGAGCTATGATGACCCCCCTGCACTCTATCTTGGGCAAGAGAATAAGACTCTGTCTCAAAAAAAAAAATTGAGAAGAAACAGGTAAAATAGCCACCAAAATCACAAAGCCATTAGAAAACAATTCCTTCCTTGGATATTTAACTTGTTTCTGTCTTGCTACTTCCCATAGACATAATTGAGTCTGGTAATTCAGGTTTGAAAATGAAGAATAACCCAAAGCCAGTTCAATGTGGCAGACACCAACCGATGACTACAAGGGTAATTCAGTCTTGACAAAACAGGAGAAAATATTTATCATTTCTTTATGTTTAACGTGACTCTTAGATCACTTAACAGCTACCAGTACATTAGTTTCTGTCTAAGAATATGAAATTCCAGCATATGTCTTTTACTTAATAAGCCAGTGATTTTCCATACAATTTTTATGTTATTTCTTTTTTTGAACAGCATTTATGACAAAATTAAAGTTGATAATTTAAATGTGTTCATTAAAAGATGTTATTTTTATAGGAATTATTTTCAGGAAATAAAATTATTTTTTAATATTCTCTTTTGCCACTTACTTTATATTTGCTACACAGGGGATATGGAAGATATTTGTTGGATTATAATGCTAACCTTATCCCCAAAATACTATTTTTTACCTTCTAAATGATAAATTGCCCTATTTTTAAGTTGAATACTTCCTGTGATCCTTCACCACATGTTCCTTTTCTTCTTGTTACTCATACCTTTCTTCCCATGAAATAATCAAAGACTTCATTACATAGGTTCAGAGCCAAGCTGTGTCTTTAAGTACTTTTATACATGTAGGCCTTGTTAATCTTCATAGGAGATTAGTCTTTAGGTAGCCAGGCAAACCTTTTCTTCTTTAACATCTTGTTTGTGTCTTTTGGGCTCCTGCTTTTTTCATATGTACAGAGCATAACATCAGTTTTTGCAACACCTCATTGTGTATTTCAGCTTAGTCTGGGTTTGAATGACAGCTGAGAGTGGCTGGAAGCATGACAAAGCACTGCCATATGGAAAGATTTCTGTTTACGTGAACACCTTCTTTGAGTTGAGCTCATTATGGTGCAGCCTGAAGGACAAGAACTTAGCAAGATAGCAACACGACTGCTGTGGAAATTCTTTCATCTTTAACAGGCCGATTTCTGCCCCACTCTCCCCACCCACTCAGACATCTGGGGGAAGTCCATTCCTTACTAACTGAGTGATTTGAGGCAAGTTCCTCAACTGCTCTAAGCCTTCGTTTTCTCATCTGTAAAATGAGCACAGTAATAGGGCCAATCTCATCATGTTTATTTTTTTAAAAACTGTTTTTAAATGAATTGAAAATTACAGAAAAATACGAAGAACTCCTGTATCCCCTTTATCCAGGGTTTTAATTGTTAATGTTTTATTTCATTTGCCTGTACTCTCTCTCCCCCTCCTTCCTTCTCTGTCTCTCTCTGTCACCCATTATCATTAGTCTTTTCTGAACTGTTCAACATCCACCTCTGATGTAATGTTAATGTCTCATCACCTCAGAACATGTCAATATATATTTTCCCAAAACAATGATATTTTCCTACATAACCCATATAAATCCCTCCAAATCAAGAAATGCACACTGATGCAACACACTAACAACCAGCACAGACTACAATTCAAATTAAAGTCCGGCAACACATCTGTAATGGCCTGATTTCCTATACACACCACTGTTTTCTACCCATATTCCCTGCTGCTGGGGTTCATGGATAAACCACTAGCAGGCCGAAGCCTCCTTCGGGCAGTGGGGGCCAATTCCATGCCTAAAGAGATAGATAATGAGCAGCCTGAATTCAGTAATTTGAGACTGTCCTGAGTCCAGCTTTCATCCTAGTTCCATTTAACCTTCTCACATTTGTGACCAAGTCCTTTTACTATGTTTTTCTATGCTGGAGGAACTATCTCTTGGATTGAAGTCAGAGATAGCTTTTTTTTTTTTAATTTTTATTTTTATTTTGGCATATTATGGGGGTACAGATTTTAAGGTTTCAATAAATGCCCATTTCCCCCCCCTCCCCCCACAAGTCTGAGTCTCCATCATGACCATCCACCAGATGGTGCACATCTCACTCATTATATATGTATATACCCGCCCCCCTCCCATCTGCCCAATACCCTATTACTGTAGTACCTATGTGACCACTTAGGTGCTGTTCAGTTAATACCAATTTGCTGGTGAGTATATGTGGTGCTTGTTTTTCCATTCTTGGGAAACTTCACTTAATAGTATGGGTTCCAGCTCTAACCAGGAAAATATAAGATGTGCTATATCACCATTGTTTCTTAGAGCTGAATAGTACCCCATGGTATACATATACCACATTTTATTAATCCATTCTTGGATTGATGGGCACTTGGGCTGTTTCCACAGCCTTGCTATTATGAATTGTGATGCTATAAACATTCAAGTGCAGGTGTCTTTTTTGTAGAGTGTCATCGGATCTTTTGGGTAGATACCCAGCAATGGGATTACTGGATCAAGTGGTAGATTGACTTGTATCGCTTTAAGGTATCTCCATATTGCTTTCCACAGAGGTTGAACTAGTTTGCAGTCCCACCAGCAGTGTGGGAGTGTTCCTCTCTCTCCGCAACCACGCCAGCATTTATTGTTTGGAGACTTTTTGATAAAGGCCATTCTCACTGGGGTTAAGTGATATCTCATTGTGGTTTTGATTTGCATTTCCCTGATGATTAGAGATGTTGAGCATTTTTTCATATGTTTGTTGGCCATTCTTCTGTCTTCTTTAGAAAAGTTTCTGTTCAAGTCCTTTGCCCACTTTTTAATAGGGTTATTTGATATTTTTTTTTTTTTTGCTGATTGTTGTGAGTTCTAAGTATATTCTAGTTATCAGTCCCTTATCGGATGCATAGGATGCAAAAATTTTCTCCCATTCTGTAGGTTGTCTGTTTACTTTCATGACTATTTCTTTGGCTGTGCAGAAGCTTTGTACTTTGATCATGTCCCATTTATTTATTTTTGTTGCTGCTGTGATTGCCTTTGGGGACTTCTTCATAAACTCTTTGCCCAGGCCGATGTCTAGGAGAGTGTTTCCAACGTTTCCTCTAGAATTCTAATAGTTTCATACCTTAGGTTTAACTCTGTTATCCAGCGTGAGTTGATTTTTGTGAGAGGTCAAAGGTGTGGGTCCTGTTTTAGCCTTCTACAGGTGGCTATCCAGTTTTCCCAGCACCATTTATTGAAAAGGGATTCTTTTACCCAGAGTATGTTTTTGTCTGCTTTGTCAAAGATTAGATAGCTATATGAAGATAGTTTTATATCAGGATTCTCACATCTGTTCCACTGGTCAATATTCGTATTTTTGTGCCAATACCATATTGATTTAATTACTACAGTTTTGTAGTATACTTTGATATCTGGCAAATTAATGCCTCCCATTTTGTTTATGTTGCCTAGAATTGCTTTTGATATTCGGGGTCTTCTTTAGTTCCATACGAAGCGTAAAATTATTTTTTCTATATCTGTGAAGAAGGCTGATGGGATTTTAATAGGTATTGCATTGAATCTGTAGATCAGTTTGGGTAGTATAGACATTTTGATGATGTTAAGTCTGCTGATCCAAGAGCATGGTATGGATTTCCATCTGTTTACATCCTCTGCTATTTCCTTCCTCAGTATTTCATAGTTCTCCCTGTAGAGGTCTTTTGCGTCCTTGGTTAAGTATAATCCTAGGTACTTTAATTTCTTTGTTGGTATTGTGAAGGGAATTGAGTCTTTGATTTGGTTCTCAATTTGATTGTTGTTGGTGTATATGAATGCCTCTGATTTCTGTGTATTGATTTTGTATCCTGAGACTTTACTAAATTCATTGATCAGTTCCAGGAGTTTCTTGGTTGAATCTTTGGGGTTTTCTAGATATAATATCATAATATCAGCAAACAGTGAAAGTTTGATCTCTTCTGCCCCTATTAGGATACCTTTAATGCCATATTCCTGTCTGATTGCTGTAGCCAAGACTTCCAGCACTATGTTGAACAGAAGTGGAGATAGTGGGCAGCCTTGTCTGGTTCCAGTTCTAAGTGGGAATGATTTCAATTTTTCCCCATTCAGTATGATGTTGGCTATGGGTCTGTCATATATGGCTTGTATCATTTTTAGGTATGTCCCTTCTATGCCTATTTTCTTAAGTGTTCGTATCATGAAAGGGCGTTGAATTTTGTCAAAAGCTTTTTCTGCATCTATTGAAAGAATCATGTGGTCTTTGCTTTTGCTTCTGTTAATGTGGTGAAATGCATTTATAGATTTACGTATGTTGAACCATCCCTGCATCCCTGGCATGAAGCCCACTTGGTCATGATAGATTATGTTTTTGATAAGTGTCTGGATTCGGTTAGCTAAGATTTTGTTGAAAATTTTTGCATCTATATTCATTAGGGATATTGGTCTGTAGTTTTCTTTTTTTGTTGCATCCTTTCCTGGTTTTGGTATCAGAGTAATATTCGCTTCATAAAAGGTGTCTGGGAAGTTTTCCGTTCTTCTCGATGTTGTGGAATAGTTTCTGCAAGATAGGTACTAGTTCTTCTTTGTAAGTGTGGTAAAACTCGAGTGTGAAGCCATCTGGACCGGGACTTTTCTTTTTAGGGAGATTTTTAATTGCTGTTTCTATTTCAGCTGTTGAGATTGGTCTGTTCAGGGAATCTATTTCTTCCTGGTTGAGCCTAGGGAGGCTGTGTGTTTCTAGAAATTTGTCCATTTCCTCCACATTTTCCAGTTTGTGTGCATAAAGATTTTTGTAGTATTCATAAATTATATCTTGTATCTCTTTGGGATCAGTTGTGATATCTCCTTTTTTATTCCTGATGGAGCTTATTAGAGATTTCTCTTTTCTGCTTTTTGTTAACCTAGCCAATGGCGTCAATTTTGTTTATTTTTTCAAAGAACCAACTTTTCGTTTTATTAATCTCCTGAATAGCTTCCCTGTTTTCAATTTCATTTAGTTCTTATTTGATCTTGTTGATTACACTTCTTCTGCTGGGTTTGAGGTTGGTCTGTTCTTCTTTTTCCAGCTCCTTGAGTCATTTCGTTAGATTGTCTATTTGTGATATTTTTGTCTTTTGGTTATAGGCATTTATGGAGATAAACTTTCCTCTCAGAAATGCTTTACCTGTGTCCCAGAGGAATTGATAACTTGTCTCTCCATTGTCGTATTCTTCATAGAATGTTTTATTTCCATCTTGATTTCTTCATTTATGAAGTAATCATTTAGTAGGAGGTGGTTTAATTTCCACGTTATTGTTTAGAAATGTGAGTTTCTGTTAGGGTTGATTTCTAGTTTTATTCCACTGTGATCTGAGAAGGTACATGGTATGATTTCTATTTTTTTAAATTTCTTGAGGTTTACTTTGTGTCCTAGGATATGGTAAATCTTAGAGAATGTCCCATGAGCTGATGAGAAAAACGTATATTCAGTGGATTTTAGGTAAAATGTCCTGTAGATGTCAGTCAGACCCAATTGTTCCAGGGTTTTGTTTAAAATCATTATTTCTTTATTAATTTTCTGTTTGGAGGATCTGTCTTAGGCCGTCAGTGGGGTGTTGAAATCTCCGGTGATTATGGAGTTGCTATTAATCCATTTGCTTAGATCCAGTAAGGTTTGCTTTATGAATATGGGTGCACCTAAGTTGGGTGCATATATATTTAAAATTGTTATCTCTTCTTGTTGAACTGTGCCCTTCACCATTATATAATGACCCTCTTTGTCTTTCACTACTTTTGTTGTTTTAAAAATTAACCGTCTGAAATTATAACTGCCATTCCAGTCTTCTTTTGGCTTCTACTTTTCTGGAATACTGATCTCCACCTTTTTACTTTTAGTCTGTATGCCTCTTTGCAGGTTAGATATGTTTCCTGAAGACAGCGTATACTTGGCCTGTATTTTCTTATCCATTCAGCCAGCCTATGTCTCCTGAGTGGAGAGTTTAAGCCATTCACATTTATTGAGAGAACTGATAGGTAAGGTAGATTACTATTCATTCTGTTGGGTTGGATGTTGTTGCTTTGATTTATCTCTTGAGCCATTGTGTTATCTGGCCTTTAATCTTTGGGTTTTGGTTGTTTTTATATTCGTGAGTGTTTATTATGGTGTTCCGTGCATAACACAGTTTTGAGTACTTCTTATAGGGCTGGTCTTGGTGAATTCTCTGATACTTTGCTTGTCTGAGAATGTCTTATTTCTCCTTCATATATGAAGCCTAGTTTTGGAGGGAATAAGATTCTAGGCTGGGCTTTGTTTTGTTTCAGAAGAGTGTGAATGAGGCCCCAGTCTCTCCTTGCTTTTGAAGTCTCATTAGAGAAGTCTGGTGTTATTTGAATTGGCTTTCCCTTGTATGTCACTTGCTTCTTTCGTCTTACAGCTCTTAGAAGGGCCTCTTTAGTTGATATTTTGGTCAGTCTGATGACTGCATGTCGTGACATCTTCCTGTTTGCATTGAATCTTCCAGGGGTCCTCTGAGTTTCTTGAACTTGTATATCGAGATTTTGAACAAGGCCTGAGAAATTTTCCTCTATTATATCTTCAAATAGCTTGTCCAACCCTTGAGTGTTGTCTTCTTCCCCTTCTGGTAACCCTATGACCCTCACATTAGGTTTCTTCATATAATCCCACAGCTCTTGTAGGCTTTGCTCTTTTCTCTTGTTTCTCTGCTCTATCTCTATGATGGTTTTATTTAGTTGGAGGGTGTTATCTTCAAGCTCTGAGATTCTTTCTTCTGTTTGATCTACCTGTTCTTGAGGTTTCCAGTGTATTTTGTAGTTCCCTGATTTGATTCTTCATTTTCAGGAGTTCGGTTAAACTTTTCTTCATTGTGTCTATTTCTTTAGTGAACTTTTGTTCTAGGTCCTGGAGACTTTTTGTGGTTTCTTTGTGTTGGTTATTGAGTTGTTGTTGCAGCTGGGTGAGTGTTCTTATGATCCACATATGAAATTCCTCTTCTGTTATTTTGGTTGTCTGATTTTGGTTGGTGTTCATTTCTAGGGGGCTGCTGCTCCTCTTTAGGGGTGTGTTTTCCGTTTGGTTCTTCATATTTACTGCGCTCCTTCGCTGATTTCTTCCCATGTTGATCAGTTGTTGTTTCTTTCCTTTAGGTTTTTGTTTGGGTATTCACACACCTTGTTTAGTTTCTGAGCCATTAGGTGGTGTCTGTGGGTGAGATTCGACCACTCCCTGTATAATGAGTCAGTGGTGCCGTGAAAAGGCTGTGCAGGATGCCGTCCCTCTCAGTAGGTGGCGCTTGCTTGGAGGAACAGGCTATGCTGTTGATTTTGTGTCCTGTTATCAGCTCTTGTTCTGGGCAGAGCTGGGTTCGGTAGGCCTGCCCTCAGGCACCACCAATGCTGTTAGCAGGGGTCAAAGTTCTGTTCTCTGCTTCCAGGAAAAGCTGTCAGGGCGGGGCTTGAATGGTCCCGCTCAGCCAGAAAGTCTGCGTGTGGGGGTGGGGCTGTCTGAGACCGGCAGTCTGGAGTGGGCCTCACTTCTTTCCACCCTCCCCAACTCCGCAGCTACTCCTGGGCCTCTGCCAGCAGGCCAGACCACAAGCCACCAGGCCTCCCCTGACTGTGATGCCGGCGGGGAGGCTCCCTGTGCAGGAACACCACCTGGGCTGAGCATACGGCCTCCTTTTGGGAGGAGGGTTGCCCTCTAGTACGCTGATCTGCCCCTGAAGGCACACAAACCTCTTAGCCTGTTCATGTATATCCCTTCTGTGCCCTGGGCAATGCTAGACCTCGGTGCACGGGATCTGATCTGAAGGTCCGGCCTGTGGGTCCCAGAGTTCAAACTGTATCCCCACCAGGGAGAGGAGTTCCGGTCCCAATTCACCCACAGGGAGCCCAAGCTGGATCTATGTCTCTCAGCCTCTGTGTCGGCACTGTTCTCCTGGGAACACCATGCCAGCAACACCTGGGAGGGCTGGCTGGTAGGGAGCTCACAGTCTTAGTTCCCCTTAGTCAGCTGTAGCGTCCCAAAAGGGAAGGTCCCATTCCCTGGAGGTGCCTCCGGCTGATGGTTGTATTGTCTCACTGGGCAGCTGCGGGTAGGGTCGGCGGAGGGGAGGAGGAGGCAATTTGGTGCCTGCTGCGCGGCTTGGGTCTGTTCACACTGAGGTGCCGGGAGGGAGTTGGGAGCCTGGTGCCGTGCCCACTACATGCTCTCCGCTAGCTGGTGGCGGCCGTCTCTGGGCTGGTGTCTGCAGGTCTCTCCACCTGCTGGGGAGCCCACCAGCAGTCCCAAATGCAGGGGAGGGGAAAGGTGAATTATCCACCTACCCTTGCCACTGGTCTCCAGGCTGCTCTGGAGGTCTCAGCTTCCAGTTTTCCTCCACAGCCTCCTCCTGTGGAGTCTCCCGGGGTCTCAGGTAACCCTCCTTCCGGCCCTCGTCCACTGTATTCTCGTCTTCTTGCTTCTTTTTTCTAATTTCTGCTAGAATGTGTCTTTTCTGCAGAGACACTCTGTCTGGCGGTGTTTCTTGTCTGCCATCTTTATCCACTCCCCCAAAGATAGCTTTAAATATTTGTTTTGTGGTGAAAGCCTTTCAAATAAAATTACATTGAACCACTACATCTATGTACATAGAAACACTTGGGTTAGAAATCTGATTCTTCTATTTCCTCACCATCAAGAATTATTTAACCTATTTGGGTCTCAGTTTCTTCATCTGTAAAATGAAGAATGAGCTGGGGTAGAGCATTGAGGTCACATGGTGGAAATATATGAAAAATAAATTTTTGTTAATGTCCTGATAATTGATCCATTAAGGAAACTAATTCTCAGTAACAAGTGGCACAAAATCTTATGTATAAACAGAATGCAAATCCATTGCATATGGTGCAGTAGCCAAGAAGATCTCATCATGCTTGATCAGCACATTGTATTCCTCATAGGAAACCTACTTGGGAAGCCAAATTATAATAGCTGGTTGCTTAGTAGGCATGGTGCTAGCCTTATCACACTGGCCATTCTGATCTCCTTACCACAATGCCTAATAGCATTTATATTCTCTATAAGACTAGAATTTCCAAGTTTTCCAGACACTTGTTGGGGTTGCTCAAGGACGCTCCTTCTCCTGGCTTGACAAGTTTCTTTTTTATCTTTGGTTTCTCATTTTCAAGAATTTATGAAGTCTTTTTTCCTTGATTGGTTATTATACTGATTTATTTAATATGAATAATACAGTGGTGACACCTCCCCAGTAACCTTGATGGTATTTGGAAGTTACTAAATTCCTTTTCAATATTGTAAGGCAAGCTTGTCGGTAAGAGAAGTCAAGACACTTTGAGGGGCCCTCAAGTACACCTTTATTTGCTGTCATAGTCAAAGTCATGCAGCAATATGCAAGATAATCATTTTCTTAGAGCTAAACAAAACTATGTATACCTGATTGTGGTAGACATAGCCTAGGGTGGCCCTCATTGTCTCTGCCTCCTGATGCATGCCTTTGTGTCATCCCATCCCCTTGAGTGTGAGCAGGACTGGTGATTTGTTTCTAACCAATAGAATACAGCAAAGGTGATGCAATGTATATGATTATGTGTACATAATTATGTTATATAAGGTTGTCTCCCATTTTCTGACAGACTTTCTCCTGTGCTGGCTTTAAAGAAGCCAGCTGAGATCGTATGAGCTGGCCAAAGGAGTGGGCCATGTGGTAAGCAATTGAGGGTGGCATGTGGCCAAAAGCCAGCAAGAAACTGAGGCCCCCAATCCAACAATCTGCAGGGAAGTGAGTGTTGCCAACAACCATAAGACCTTGGCAGGGTATCCTTCCCTAGCTGAGCCACACATAAGACTACAGCCCTAGATGACATCATGTTTGCAGCCTATGAGACCCTTATAGCAGAGGAGATAGATAAGTGATTCATGGACTTCTCACCCTTAGAAACAGTAAGAAAATCAATGTATGCTGTTTTAAGCCACTGAGTTTGGGGTAATCTGCTCCACAGTCATAGAAAACTAACAGATCATTAGTTTTCTCCCTTTTTAATGTAGTATGAGTCTCCCCAAGTCATGACACCCCCACTAGATCTTAAATAAACGTTTCTATAGAAAATTTCTTTTATACATTATCAACTATCCCATAATTCAGTTTATTGGTTGGTGCCAAGGAGTGCTAGAGAGTCAATGTGTATATTTAAGATTCTAGGAAGGCAGATGGACAAGCAGTGGAAGCAGTCAGAAGCAATGGTAAAGATTGCCGAGGCAGTGGTGGCAGCTACTACCCAGGCAGTGAAGATGGACCTACCCCCTAAGGGACTCAATGCTAACAATGCTGGTGACCAGCACGGAGGCCAGAGGCCACTATGGTGGTGGTGAAGTTGTTGGGTAGACAGGTCACTGTGAGAACTATAATGACCCTCACAAAACCTCTGCCTCCCCAGTTGTCCACATCAGAAAACTGATTAATGGTGTGGTGGAAGCTGACCTTCTGGAAGCCTTGCAGGAGTTTGGACCCATCAGCTATGTGGTGGTAATGCCTAAAAAGAGACAAGCTCTGATGGAGTTCAGATACATGCCGAGGGCTTGCAGCGCTATGAACTATGTGGCTGACACCCAAATCTACATTACTGGTCACCCATCTTTTGTCAATTACTCTACCAGCCAGAGATCTCTCACTCTGGGGACTCAGATGACTCCTGGAGCATCAATAATGTGCTTCTCTTTACCATACTGAATCCCATCTACTCTATTGGCCATGGATGTTCTTTATACTATCTGTGATCCTTGTGGCTCTGTCCAGAGAATTGACGTTTTCTGAAAGAATGAAGTGCAGGCCATTGTAGAATTTGACTTTGTTCAAAGTGCCCAGTGGGCCACGGCCTCACTCAAGGGGGCTGACATCTATTCTGGCTGTTGCACTCTGAAGATTCAATATGTGAAGACTACATGCTTGAATGTGTTCAAGAATGATCAGAATACTTGGGATTATACAAACCCTAACCTCAGTGGACAAGGGGAGAAAACCACAAGGTCTTCCTGGAGAGAATAGAACAGGCAGCCTCTACCATGTCCCCAGAAACAGTCACAGACTTGAGCTCACTACATCAAGAACACCACACTATGCTCCAAGGAACAGCTACAAGCAGAGAGACAGAGGCAGACCGAGACAAAGAGAGAAAAAGATGCAACATGGCAGCAGATACTGCCTTTTTTATAAACATTTTTTAAAAAGTCAAAATCCAAGTAAACTTGAACCTGAGAATGTACACAGAAATAGGAAACACAGAGAACAGAGCTATCCTAGCCAGCCAGCGGTGCTCTTTTCTGAGAATGTTTAATAGACTGAAATAGATTCCATGAGGCTCCAAGATAATAGGATCCTTTCTCTATTCCTGGCAACATGGGTTTTGTTTTTTTAAGTCCCTTGGTTTGGGGAGGGCCTTCTTTGTTTCTTTTCTGTTTTGATATTTTTATTTTTTCTGCAGTCACCATCTGCCAACATAATCTGCACCAACTGGAGATCAGAAACAAACCAGAAACAAAAACAAAAACAAAAACGCTTAAACCACAACAACAAAAAAATAAAAATAAAAAACCCAAAATAGAACTAAAACCAGTTAGCCAAACAGCTCAGAGGCACACAGTTACCTGCTGGCGGGCAACTGGGCACTCCCAAGGCCAAAAGAAGAGTACATTCATATCCAGGAGACACGCACACAGAGTGCTACACAGCCAGAAGCACACCAATACAGCACATAATGTGAGGAGGTAACAACACAGACTTTACCCACTTCATACACTTTTATTTCCACTTTTCTGGTATCTTCTGAGGACAGAACATCTGCAAGCCATTATTTGATTTAATCAAAACCTTGACTTTTAAAACAATTCTTTAAAAAATTGTGGTGGATGTGTAGGGTATTTATGACTGCAAAACCATGTGAATCAGGGTTACAGTATATTTTTGGTGGGATACCATCTTTCAGATGCCATCTTTCAGTGCTAACTCACTGTTGAAACATTCAGTGGTGAGAGAAAATACAGATTTGTTTTGTTATGACAAAATAAAAGACTCTAGGAGATAATTCAATGTCACATTTCTCCCCAATCACAATCTGAGCCCTCCCATTGATTTGCAGACAACATGCCATGTTGCCATCTTTGCTTCATCCTTCAGTTGGCAATCTTCTAATCTATCCATGAATTTACAACTTTGCCTCAGCCATAAGACAAAACAAAACAAAAATAATTATATCTACAGTTGATTAATACTGTCCCTTCTGAGTTGAGTCTTGACAGTTTTTCTTTCAGAGAGAAATCTTTTTCTAGGATCTTCTCTCTAAGTGAGTAAGAGCTTAACTAAATAAATAAGGAAGGGGAAAAAGTTACAGGAACAAGTTCATTATGCAAAATCCCTGTTGTGGGAGGGCACATGATGTGAAATGAAGGCAGAAGTGGTATATGATAAAGTTGAGTAGGTAAGATGGACCAGATCAGACCATGTGAAATCGTCATAACGCACGTTAACGATTTATCTTTTTAACATATGAACAATGAGAAGCTGCTGACAGGATTTAGGAGTGTAAGGGAGGTGGCATAATCAAAATAGCCTTTTGAAAAGACGAGTCTGGCTCAACTTACAGGAGCATGAATACATAGAAAATAGGAGGTAATTTAAGCAATCTAGTGAGAAATTATGATAGCCTGGGTAAGTGTGATAGAAATTAAAACGGAGAAGAGATGAAGATAATAAGATAGAGGTTCCTAAAGTTACTGCTATCATTATTTCTTGGATGTTTGTTTCTTAGATATATGTCTTGTTTCTTAGATATTTCATCTCCCACATCTTGGAAACATTTTCTGATTTAATTTTAATTTGCTGGAAGAATTTCCTCAGTTTCTTCAGAAAGGTTGCATGGTTAGGATACTTTCTAGGCCCTTGCATGTGTGAAAAGGTATCAACATTGCCTTCATAAGTAAATGAGTACATGAATTCTTGGGCTGCTATATTTTTTCTCTCAGCATTTTATAAATGAGATACTCTCACTTCTAGTTTTACATAGCGGAAAAGAAATCCGTTTCCCTGTGATTATCTGCTTATTTGTACATACCTTGTTTTTTCTGTCTGGGAGTTTCCAAAATATTTTATCCTGACATTTTACCAGATATGGCTAGGAGTGTATATTTTGTCTCTATAATCCTATTTGGGACACACACCCAGTGAACACTTTTTATCTGAAAACTTGATTGTTTTTGAAGCTAAGAAAATTTTTCTTTCTAAAATTTCCTTAATTATTGCTTCCTTCCCTTCGTTTACCTTCTCTCCTTCTGTAATCTCTATTCTTGCCATTCATAAATCTCTTGGCTTGTTCTATATTTTCTTTTTTTAAAATTCATGATTTCTATTTCTTCATGTTTGCTTCTCTTTTATAGATAGTTTCCATATTTGAACTTTCAAATCACCAATTAAATTTTCAGTAGTGTTGATTTCATTTTTTTTCACTTCTCTGGAATCTTTAAATTTAAAAATCTTTTTTCTAAAACTTTATGATTTTTCATAATTTCTCTGCTATATTTTATTTTCTATAATAATTTTCATTACTGGTTATTTTTAAGTTTTTTCTAATGTTATAAGTCCTTTCCTTTGAAGTGCTGAGTCCCCTTAACTGACCTGTGATTTATTTGTCCATTCATTTCAGCAAGTTTAGGAATCTCAGAACATTTGCAGGTGAGAATGTTAGGTACCGTTAGGTATCGTTAGGTTGTGGTTGCTTTGCAGAAGAATGAAGTAAGTACTGTTTCATGTTTAACCATTGATGAAAAAACTTACTGAGGATTCTACTGTTTCAGTCTTCTCAAAGTGTGAGCTTTGAGTGGCTCTCCTTTTTTTTTTGACCCACTGGAAGGGGATCAGGGGAGCAGTTCATAGCAGCAGCTCCCCTCAAGAGTGGTGACAATCCATGAGATCAGCAGGGTGTCTCAGAGATACAGTAGTGAGCAGGAAGGACGGGCTCATCTCCACAGTTTTAGGCAATCCCTAGAATCTGCTGGTTACCTTCTCAGAGAGCCTTGGAGCCAGAGCTCCTTACTTTAGGCTATGGCAGAAAGAATGGTCCCTTTTCTCCTGAAAATTGAAATTATGCCACAGGGAAGATGCCTTTTCCTCCTATCCTTGTTTCTGCAAGATCATCTGGGAAGTCTAAAGATCCCAGATGTGTGAGATACCCCACAGGCTGCTACAATGAAACATGGTCATCTCTATACCACCTTCCCAACCCTCTCACCCCTAAAGACAGACAGACACACATGAGCACATGGACACACACACACACACACACACACACATTTTACTGGTGATTCACTCCAGCAGAATATTAGAGGAAGCAAGGAATAAAAAACATGTGCTCAGGTTGTCATCTTCCCAGAATCCTTCCTCTGGGTGGTTATTTCTTTTTAATTTTTAACAATGTATCCTTTCATTTATACTAAACTTTCCCTGAAGGTAGGAATGTTAAGTAGTCATGTTTTTATAAGGCCAATCATATAGTGAAAATAGTATGATGCAACTTCAGTAGATAGTCCTTAAAAACACTGATGGCATTCTAAACATGATTCATGATTGGTAAGTGTGTAAGTCAAGCAAAAACACATACCTTTGAACTAACAACTAAAAAATATGGTCACATTAACACCAAAAATTGATTTTTTTTATCAAAGCTGTTTGCCAATTTTGTATTGATTAGTTGCTGTCCTTGAAAATCAAGACACTATTGATCTGCATCAAGTACCTTAAGAGTCCTCAAGAAATATTCATGGATTTTTATGAATTACAAAATAGAGTAAGACCATGGTAGACTAGTCTATGCCATTTTTATTATTTACATTTTCCTTTCTTGTTAACTGAATCACCTAGATAATAAAACCTCTATGATTTCCAAATTGCTTCTAGGCTTTGTGAAGTGGTTTTGGATAGTTCTATGATAAATCATCTTAGAAGATGCTTGACCTGCCTTAAGGTCTTGAATGTCCTAGTTCTTTAGTTGATCAAATAGAAACACTCTTAAAGATGTATAGTTGAAAGTACAAAGTACTTAAGACCATACTTTTTTCTGTTATTAATGTAACTATCTCTTATTTTAAGCAAAAACACTTTAAGAAGATAAGAAAATTGAACATTGCCACTCTTTGGATATAGAAATAAGGAGTGAGGATACTTTAAATGAAGTCAAAAGGAAGGAGTGATAGAAATAATGATGAAATGAAGAAAAGAGGTGTTTTTGCAAGATTAATTGGATCACCACTATTGTGAAAAGCATATAGAATTTACTAAATGTTAAGTAAAGAAAATTACCAAACCACCTAATGAAGCATTCTGTGGAAGAGTCAAAGGTCCATAAAATTGAACGGAAAGAATCTACTCTTCTTATAGCTGAATAGTACTCCATGGTATACATATACCACATTCTATTAATCCACTCATGTATTGATGGACACTTTGGTTGTTTCCACATCTCTGCAATTGTAAATTGTGCTGCTATGAACATTTGTGTGCAGGTGTCTTTTTCATAGAGTGACTTTTGTTCTTTTGGGTAGATGCCCAGTAATGGATTGCTCAATCAAATGATAGATCGGCTTGTATTGCTTTAAGGTATCTCCATATTGCTTTCCACAGAGGCTGAACTAGTTTGCAGTCCCACGAGCAATGTAGGAGTATTCCTATCTCTCCACATCCACACCAACGTCTATTGTTTTGGGACTTGTTAATAAGGGCCATTCTCACTGAAGATAACTGATATCTCATTTTAGTTTGATTTGCATTTCCCTGATGATTAGAGATGTTGAGCATTTTTTCATATGCTTGTTGGTCATTATTCTGTCTTCTTTTGGAAAGTTTCTGTTCATGTCCTTTGCCTACTTTTTGATAGGGTTGTTTATTTTTTCCTTGCTGATTTTTCTGAGTTCTAAATAGATTCTAGTTCTCAGCCCTTTATCGGATGTGTAGTTTGCAAACATTTCCTCCCATTCTGTGGGTTGTCTGTTTGCTCTCTTGACAGTGGTATATATATACCATGAAGTACTATTCAGCTATAAGAAACAACGGTGATATAGCACCTCTTGTATTTTCCTGGCTAGAGCTGGAACCCATTCTATTAAGTGAAGTATCCCAAGGATGGAAAAATAAGCACCACATGTACTCACCAGCAAATATGATTAACTGATCAACACCTAAGTGGACATATAGGAATAACATTTATTGGGTGTCAGACAGGTGGGGGGGTGAGGGGATGGGTTTATACATACATAATGAATGCAATGTGCACCAACTGGGGGATGGTCATGCTTGAAGCTCTGACTTGAGGGGGGGGCAACAGCAATATACATAACCTTAACATTTGTACCCCCACAATATGCTGGCTAAAAAATAAATAAAAATAAAATAAAATAAAAACATTGCTAATAAAAGAATTGCTGGATCTTAAAAAAAAAAGAATCTACTTTTCCTTTCTTCTGGTACAAATAACATGAGGTTTTTCTCTTTCTTTTTTACATTTGAATGAGACTAAAGAGGCTCAGGTGGCCCTGAGAGCCTTGGGACTGAGATTATTATATAGAGATGATAGCTAGAGAAGTCTCAACGTGAGGTTCAACTTAATTGGTTTCTGTCTACAGGACTCCATATTATTTATTCCAATATGGTTCAAAAATTATCTGCTTCCTTGCAAAGAAGATGTTCCCTAAAATTACCTCCTGCCTACCAGACTGAGTCTTTTTTATTAGTTGAAATGTTTTTTAATAGTTGCTGCTTCCCTTTTAGCTCAGCTGGATTCAGAAAGGAAAAGGGACTTGGTAGCCAGTGTGGATTTAGAAAACATCGATCCATATCTCATTGATATGTGCTTTAGGAAATAGCTTTGTGTGGTTCCCACTTGCCCTGATTATAAATTTTTGCCACCACATGGGGCACTAGTAGTCTGTTAAGAACCTGCCAAGAGCATAGCATGCTCATGGATAGGTAGAATAAACATTGTTTTTTTTTCCTTTTATTTTATCATATTATGGGGGTACAAATATTGTTAGGGTTACATATATTGCCCCTGCCATTCCTCCCCACCCCCACCTTGCCAAAACATCAAGCATGTCCAACCCCTAGCTGGTGCGCATTGCACCTATTTTGTAAATATATATCCTTCCCCTCCTCCCCCTTCCCATCTGCCCACCATCCGATAAAAGTTTTTTTGTTTTGACCTTTTGGTTACATTGTATATCTTTGCCTTTCCCTACAAAGGGTTAGAGGTATTCCCTTCCCCCATCACCACCATGCTCACCACAACCCTAAGATGTGTATCTCCCCCTCCCCCAAATTCCTGGTGAACACTACCACCATTTGAGCACCATAGTTTTAATTAGTCAGTACCAATTTGATGGTGAGTAGATGTGGAGCCCATTTTCTTGATCATGTGTCACCTCACTTTGGATAATGGGCTTAAGCTTAATCCAGGATAGCATAAATGGTGCTAGTTCACTGTCATTTCTTAGAATTGAGTAGTATTTCATTGTGAGCATATACCAAATTTTAATTATCCACTCTTGAATTGACAGACACTTGGGTTGTTTCCATGATCATGCAATAGTGAATTGTGCTGCCATAAACATTCGGGTGCAGATGTCTTTATAATAGAATGTTTTATGCTCTTTTGGGTTGATGCCCAACAATGCTATTGCTGGCTCAAATGGTATTTTTATATCTAGCTGTTTGAGGTATCTCCAAATTCTTTTCCACAGAGGTTGCACTAATTTGCAGTCCCACCAGCAGTGTAAGAGTATTCCTGTCTCTCGACATCCTCACCAGCATTTGTTGTTCTGGGATTTCTTGATATAGGCCATTCTCACTGGTGTTAGATGGTATCTCATTGTGGTTTTTATTTGCATTTCTCTGATGATTAGAGATGTTGAGCATTTTTTATATGTTTGCAGACCATTATTCTGTCTTCTTTGGAGAAGTTTCTGTTCATTTCTGTTGCCCATTTCTTGATGGGGTTGTTGGATTTTTTTCTTGTTTATTCTTTTAAGTTCTAGATAGATTCTTGTTATTAGACCTTTATCAGAAGGGTAGAGACTGAATATTTTCTCCCACTCTGTGGGTTGTCTACTTGCTCTACTGATGGTTTCCTTGGCTGTGCAGAAACTTTTTAATTTGATGAGATTCCATGTGTTTATTTTTGATTCAGCGGTGATTGTCTTGGTGGTCTTCCTCAAAAATTCTTTGCCTACCCAGTGATTTACAAATTCAATGCAATACCCATAAAATTACCAAAGTCATACTTCACAGATCTAGAAAAAACAATTTTATGGTTCATTTGGAATCAGAAAAGAGCCTGAATAGACAAAGAAATCTTAATCAAAAAGAATGAAACTGGAGTCATCATGTTATCAGACTTCAAACTATGCCACAATGTTACAGTAACCAAAATAGCATGGTATTGGCACAAAAAATTAGAGACATAGACCAATGGAACAGAACAGAGAACCCAGATATAAAACTGTCTAACTACAATCAACTGATCTTTGACAAAGCAGACAACACATATAATGGAGAAAAGAAGCCCTGTTCAGTAAATACTGCATGGAGAATTGGATAGCCACATGCAGAAGAATGAAACAGGACCACTACCTCTCAGCACTTATAAAGAAGTTATGAAAAAGACCTTAATGGCAATGTTATCAACAACAAACATTAATAAATTGGATTGATTAAACTAAATAGTTTCTGCACAGGTAAGGGAACAATAAACAGTGCAAATATATTACCTATAGAATGGGAGAAAATATTTGCAAACTGCACATCCAATAAAGGGCTAATAACCAAAATTTACAAAGAACTCAAGCAAATTAGTAAGAAAAACACAAATAGCCCTGCAAAAAAAGTGGCAAAAACAGATGAACAGAAGCTTATCAAATGAATAAAGACAAATGGCCAATAAACATATGAAAAATTGCTCAATGCCACTAATCATCAGGGAAATGGAAACTAAAACCACAATGAGATATCACCTTATCCCAGTTAGAATGGCATTTATCAAAAAGTCCAGAAACTATAGATGCTGGCATGAATGCAGACAGAAAGGAAAGTTTATACACTTTGGTGGAACTGAAAATTAGTACAACCTCTACGGAAAACAGTATAGAGATTCCTTAAAGAACTAAAAGTAGACCTACCATTCTATCCAGCCATCCCACCATTGGGTATTTATCGAAAGGGAAAAAAAGACTTTTCATCAAAAAGACACCTGCACTCGAATGTTTATTGAGCACAATTCACAATTGCAAAGATGTGGAATCAACCCTAGTGCCCATCAATTCATCAGTGGATTAATAAAATGCAGTATATTCTCAGCCATAAAAAGATGAATTAATACCTTTTGTAATAATCTAGATGGAACTGGAGATCGTTCTCCTAAGTGAATTGTCTCAAGAATGGAAAAACAAACACCACATGTATTCACTATTAAATTGAAGCTAACTGATGAGCACACATGTGCACAGAGGGAGGTAAAATTCAGTGGGAATCAACCAAGGGGAAGAGGGTGGAAGGGAGGGACAAAAACCTACCTAATGGGTACTATGAACACTATTTGGGTGATAGGAACACCTTTAGCTGGACTAAAGCATTACAAAAGTCATCCATGTAACCTAAAACATTCGTACCCTCTTAATAGTTTGGGGGAATACAAGAACCTGGCAAGAGAGACCCCTGACCTAGAACTTTTGTTTTAAAGAGTTCTATTCTGATGCTCTGTAAACTGTAACCTGCTACACAGGATGGAGTCCATGGAGTTAAGGAGTTTGAGAATTCCATTTTGAATGAATATTTCCAGATTTTTATGAAGTAGATTTGCCAATATAAGAGGATAAAATGTATTTTAATTAACAGTTTTCTATTGGATTTATAAGATTTGTATATTTAGGTAAATAATACATAGGGAGTCATTGTACTCTTGACGTAGGCCTTACAAAAGTTAGGAGCAGGTCGGCTTATCACTAGTCCTTTGGAGCAGGTGAAGACTTCACCTGACCAATTCCTGGACCAGTTCTAGTACTACTCCTCTCCTATTGCAGAACAAGGCTTTCAATAGGTCCTGACTTTCCCACCTATTAATTGTGGGATCTTGGTGTGTCATTTCTTCTTAGTATGAGTTTTTTCATCTGTGAAACAAGGAAGTTGGACAAGATGAGCTAAAATTCCTTCCAGTTCTTCCAGCAGTAAGAGCGGCAAAGAGTAGACAACTATTTTTGGCTTTCCAGGGCTTAGTGGAGCCCTTAAATCTTTTTAAAACCAAGGCGTTTGTGGGTAAAGCAGAGTGAACCCTCAATGCAATGTGTATCATGAGAATGCAATGGAGTTGTATTAGGTCTCACCAACTTGTGCATATGAAAATCAATTTTATAACATTTGTAGCACCAGTTTAACCAGTTTATACATGTATGCTTAAGACAAGGATCTCTGCCTTCCTCAAAATTTCACTGAACTGTTTATGTGCATCCCTAGGGTTGTTGCAAGTGAATTTCTTAATAGTTCTTAGGGTTTTCCACTCTAGGATGGCACGTTAGTGTCTGCTGGAGAATGCCTTTCCCCTTGACCTACCACATGTAGCCTCTGTAAGTTACAGCCAGAATGGATGGTGATGTCAGTGCACTATCTCTTAATGCCTCCAAGGCTATAGTCCTGCATAATGAGCTACAGCCATCGTTTGTACCATATTGACAGGAAGAAATGCCCCTCATCCTTTCTCCTCATTTTATTTTCTACTTTGCTCCTTGGATACCAAAGCAGAGGTGAGTATGCTCCCCTCTCTCATACAGTCTCATAAAAGCAAGGTTTTTCTCAATAGGACTCAGACACAGATTCAAGGATCACAGAACAGACCCTGACACTGGCCTCAACATCCCTGTGTCTCCCCAGGTACTAAATATCCTCAGGCAAACATTATTATTTGCTTGAATATTATTATTATTTGCCTGAATAACAATCAGGCAAATGCCCATGAATTACTGGCCCACTGACCTATCAGATATACCAGATATGAGAACTCAGACACAACAAATCAGTGAATAAATAAATGAATGGATTGATGAATAAGATACTTTAATATCAAGATGATGGTGTGCAGTGATATTAGAGGTCAAATATCATTTCTGATATTAGGATACCAGAAATTCATTTAGATGCACATTGTTTATGAATATTAGTAATTTGTTTTAGTCCATAGCACTTGCATTTTGGCAATCAAGAAAGCTAAACATTAATATTCACTAAGTACTTGTGATGTACCAGGAACTGGGCTACACATTTATATGCATTATCTTATTTATTCATTTAGATCAGGAGTTGGTAGACTTTGTCTGTAAAGGGCCAGATAATTAAATTATTTTCAGCTTTGTGGGCCATAACATGTCTGTCACTCTATTCAGCTCTGAAAGCCAAAGTATTAACAAATGGGTGTGGCAGTGTTCCAATAAAATTTTATTTACAAAAATAGGTTACAGGCTGAATTTGACCCACAAGCCATAATTTTGTTGACTCTTGCTTTATAGAATTCATGAGGTTATGAGAAGTAAAAATAAAATCCTAAGCCTCTCAACCGACTGAACATATCCTCCTCTTGGCCAAAGGGAACCCAGAGAAACCTTAAAACAGGGGTCCTCAAACTTTTTAAACAGGGGGCCAGTTCACTGTCCCTCAGACCATTGGAGGGCCATTGGAGAGTGCTGCCCACATTCCATACATGCGCACTGTGGGCTCAGGAGGAGTCGGCTGCTAAGCAGGACAGGCAGCAACGGCAAAAACACCCGGCAGGACGGATAAACGTCCTCCGCGGGCTGCATGTGGCCTGCAGGCCGTAATTTGAGGACCCTTGCCTTAAAACCACGTTCCTGGCCATGATTAAAGGGAGGTCAGACACACTTCATTATACTCCTTCTCTCATTAACCACCATCAGGCTTTCTTCCCTAAGGGTTAAACAGAACTGGCTTTTCGAAAAAACTGTTTCACCCCTGATTTCAATCAACTGCCTAATTCTGCTTTTCCCTTTTGCAATTTTGGCACAATTGACCAACATTCCTTCCTGATAAGAGACCACTGACCACGCAGTGGCTTTGACCAGTCTGTGGAGGCTGAGCAGTGAAGGGTTTTCATGCCTTCTGCTTCACCTTTTCACGTTGGAGGGCTGACAACTCAACCCTCGGATCATGCTACTGCCACCATTTTTTGTACATGCAACCTATGAAGGGAAATGAAGCTCAATTGTGCATGCACATGTTTCTCTTTCATAAATATTCATGGATCCTCCTATAGTTTGTTAAGTATGTATATTTGGCCACGCTACTCAGCATAAATTCCCATTCCCAGTGTCCCTCCGTCATGAAGTACAAACTCTCAGCTTTTGCCTGAGGCTATGCTTCCCAGCCTGAAAGATGGCCAGCCTCCAGGCTGCAACATTTTACGAGAAATAAAGCTCTCCTTTCCAAATTTATGAACCTTGTCATTTTCTCAGTTGACAGTTGGTACTGTTTGCATCTTCATTTAACAGACAAGGGGATTGAAGCATCTGAAGAGAAGCTAAGTAATTTGTCCAATATCTCAGATACCAAGGAGCATAATGAATTTGAACCTAAGAAATCTGATTCCAGAGCTCACTTTAGTATTGAGTCATTTCTGGCATTTGGTAGTAAGTTGCAGATCACTCTTATGTGGAAAATGTAAAAGCTGGGACCTGCCTATAAATCTGCTTTGTGTGTGGGCTTAATGTTTCCTTCCTTAGTCATCATCATCGCCAACACAGAGCTTGATATATGCTGATTATCTGTTAAAGGGGAAAAAAGCCAGTAATAAATGAAAGGTCACTTTCTTGATTTTTAACCATCAACTCATACTTTGAAATATCAAGAAATGATAGTGTATGTTCCATGCTAACAATTTTTAATTAGAGAGTTTTAGTATTCATGACTTTTTAATTCCAGTTACTACTCATTAATTTCATTTTCAGCATGGCCCCTCAAGCCAGCTGCACTTTTCATCATTAGGCCATGAGTCAGTAATAATGATGATAATAATTCCATCAGTAACACATTTATATAATACACTCTAAGCCATTCACTTTTCTAAATACTTGACTATACTAATTCATTTAACTTTCACATCAACCATTTTACAGAGGAAGAAACTGAGACCAAGGAGGGTTAAGCAGCTTGACTAAGGGCAAAATGTCAGTGAGTGGCCCAGCTAGGATTTGAAGATAGGCAGTCTGGCTCCAGAGCCCATGCTCTTATTTGCTATTCATGACAGGCTTATAAGAAGTATTTTAAAATATAGTAAAAACCAAAATTTGTCATTTTGGGTGGTCACCTGTTGTAGGTAGAATGCAAATTATATTTGGCGATTGATTATGGAATAGTCAGCTAGAGTATTCCTTTTTAGGAGGACTATAACATTCCTTGAGTGTGAAGGGATGGGAATTCCCCATCACCAGTCTCTTTTGATCACTCTTGACACTGGTAATCTGTGTAGATGCTATTGCCCATCCCCTGAATAATTTAGAGAAGCAATCATTTGAGTGTGTGTAGTGGTAGGAAAGGAGGAGGAACCACGGGGTACCTAGGAATGCCCAGGTTCATGGATGAGGGCATATTAACATTTTGAAGTGGAGACATTTTCCTTTACCACTTTTACAGTTTTCTACATTGAATTTTCCCTCTTGAAATTTTACTCTCTTCAGAGATGCAGCAGTTATGTTGCTGGACCTCCTATATCTCCTTGGAATTTGCCATTGCCATTTTTTTATATGCAGTCCAGCTTCTTCTCGTCAGCTCCTGTGACTCTTTGCCTGAGAGGTCTCTCTGGCCTCTACAGCCCTCTCTGCCTACATGCCTGGCAAGGTGGAATTGCCAGGGAACTAAGATTCCCTGAAAGCAGCTCTAACCAATGATTGATGAGAACTGGTGTATAAACATCCCAGCACCATCAGCCCTAGGGCAGAATAATTCTGAAGGATGTGTGCAACACTGGCTCTCAGAACACCTCAGATGATAAAGTTCTAGTTGTCTACAGTGGAAATTGGCTTAATAATTGTATCAGTCAGGATTCCACCAGAGAAAGAAAACCGGTGAGATAGATAGATAGATAAATTGATTGATTGATTGATTGATTGCAATGAACTCTTTTGAGTGATTGTAGATGCCTGACAAGACTGAAATCCATAGGGCAGTTCATCAGGAGGGACAGGCTGGAGCTCTCAGGTAGGAGCTGATGCTGCTGTTCACAGGTAGAATTTCTTCTTTTTCAGGGAAACTTCACTTTAGCTCTTAAGGCCTTCAACTGACTGGGTCAGGCCCACCCAGATTATCTAGGATAATCTCCTTTACTTAAAATTACCTGCTTATTGACATTAATTGCTTTTACAAAATACCTTCACAGCAACACCTAGGTTAGTGTTTGATTGAATAATTGTGGGCTATAACCTAGCTAAGTTGACACACAAAGCTGACCACTACAACAATGTACCATTTATTGGTTACCCTCTTTTCTCTGTCTTAGTTCTCTATAAGTGTTTCCTTAGTTTCCCTCTCAAATAAACTACTTGTATTTGAATTCCTGTCTCAGGGTCTTTTTCTAATAAAACCTGTCTCAGGCAAGAGAACTGGTGTTCTCATGGCTTCTTTCTCTTTCTTATAAAAATTGCTTTTAAAAGAAAAATTCTGAATTCATAATTCATAATTGAGTTAAATTCTAATTAAATGTGATCTTCATCAGAGATAAGTACATTTAAAATATTCTGTATTGTCGCAAATAATGATGAATCCCATGTGGACTATGCTATTATATACTAAGTGTGGGAAAGGCATGATGTAGATTTATTTTTAGTCAAGACCAAAATATTTACAATTTTTAATACACCTACAATCACAGACATTTACAGATTTCAGGAAATTAAGAAACCACTTCAGTGCTGATAAATTTTGAGCTACTATAGGGCAGAGTGGTCTTTGTAAAACAAAATTTTGATGAAACTATTCCCTGATGCAAATTATTTCAATGCCTACTTTCAACTTTTGGGAAAATATTCAAACTACTTAGTCTGATATTCAAAACCCACCACAGCCTACTCTCCACCCTTGTCATTCTTTATTGCCTCCCATGATCCAAACATGTGGAGCCAGAACTTCTTGGTCCATATGATTCCTCCACCTCTCTGTAGATTATGCACATAGCCTTTGATGTAGGTGTGCTCACAGGTCCTCACTCAACCCAGTTCTTAGCTGGCTAATTGCTATTTTCACTTTAAGAGTTTTAAGAGTCTAAGTGTCACCTCATTTAGGAAGTCTTCCCTTACCACTTCACATTCCTGTTTGGACTAGGTGCATCTCCTTTCTGCTTTATCTTATCTCTCTCATACCTATGTGATAGCACCCCTAGTACAATTGTCTATCTCCCACTTGAGGAAAACCCCTGTTATTTCTTTGTCCCTACCTCCTAGTCCAGTGCCTGATACAAGATGGTCAAGAAATGTTTGCAATTAATTGAATAGACTCAGTTAGCTTCTGGAATCAATATTGTGTGCTTCCTTTGAACTGAAAGAATATGCAATATATTTGCATTTTAAGCATCACAATTTTTATAAAGTATTTGTCATTCTCCAAATAGGGCTTTTAAGTCAACCTTTTTTTCTGGTTATCTACACTGTTCAGGACATTTTCATAGACAGAAGGAAGAGTTTTTCCACATGTTGCCAACTTGCATATCACTCTCTTTGTTCCACTTCCAAGAATATTCAACAAGTTTATTATACTTGCAGACTTGCAAACTAGCTTTCATGAGTAAGACTGCCATTCATCTATGAGAGCCCAGAGCAAGGTTTACTGGAGATAACTTGCCAGAAAGTCAAAGACATTTGAGTGGTTGATAGCTCATCAAACCATCTACTGCAGTTCTCTATTTTAAAAAATTATTAAATTATTAAAATTATTAAAAAATCAAAATTATTAAAAAAGATGGATTTCTAATTGGTAGACTCTTAGTTGAAACCTAAAAATGTCTAGGAGCCAACTGTGGATTTTTTCAAGGTATTATCTATACACTGATGACCCACTGGCCCTTTTCCTGCTCCTCTGAGCCTCCTTTTCCCACTTAAAAGAGATCCACCTGTAGGCTTACCTTATCCCAGGCTTTGAGGCCTAGCATCATGTGAGCTATATGAATATGTATAGATAAGAAAGGATGGAGATCCCTTTACCACAAAGTATTAAATTTTAAATTTCAAGTAAAGAATAAGCCTTACCCATTCTTGTTTTGAATGATATTTTACTGTTCATTGTTCCAGCAGAGCTAATAACAGTAACAACTTCTATTCATCAAGCACAATTTATCAGACATTGCACTGAGATGTTTACATACGTGTCAACATAAAATCTTCACAATTAGCCTGTGTGGTAGATTCTGTAAGTCCTGTTTTACAACCAAGGAAACTGTGGTCACATAGATAATACCTTGAGGTGGGGGAAGTTAAGGAATTTGGGTTTAATTCTCAGAAACTCCACATTAAATAAGATTTACTGTGAGTCTTGTTCTGACCCTTTGCTTTGGTTCTGAACCTGAGTTTCTGTCTTGATAAAAATGTTGATGATGACCATAAATTTAATTTATTGAATCCCTGCTATTTACCATATGTTTTTCATTTAATTAACCAAGTGATTGGCATCAGGATTGAAACTCAAGCCAATTTGCACCATCTTAGAGCCTGGGATCTTGCTGTGGCAGTGTGGACTTATGCTGAGGCTTAGCCTTACTTTCTCCAGTAATCACAGTAATTATAGCTTTGCCTGGGGACTCCAGCTATATGACTGACAGCTGACTTCTTTCCTCATCTCTGCTGCTTCTCTTCCAATTGTGAATCTTAGTCCATCTTTTTTCCTAGATGGGTTGTGGCAGATTTTCTGATGCCATTGGCTACCTGTCTACTGAGCTTCCCATTACTACCTCCCTGCCCAAAGCACCTGGCTCTACTACCTTGGGTCACCTGTCCTCATGCTCCCCTGCCTGATTGATCTCCCCTCTCCTATATATCTGGACCTATCCACAAGCACCTGACTCACCTCCATTTTTTAGGTCAAAGCCTCAACTCCTCTGGCCTAGCCCTAGCTTTCAAGCTATGAAAGCCCATTCTGAAGAACAAGGGGCAGCCTTGGTCTCTAAGATATATTTATCAATGACAAATCAAGAAATGAACACTTTCTTCAAGATCTGACTCAAATATCACTTTGGAAGTGATTGACCTCCCAAAGTACTTTATATATATCCTTCTTGAGGCACATAATTTCTATCATATTTAAGCACATACTCATCTTATATATCGAATCTCTCCATTCAGACTATATGCCCCATGAGAGTATGAATGAGGTTTAATTCATATTTGTGATATTGAAAGAAATAACAAAGTGGGGAATAACTGGTTATATTGAGATGTGATCCCCTCCATGACTCATATAATCTTCAAGTACTCAATTCATAAACATTTAGAATTTTTTGAGGCAAGGCATTTTTCTCACACACAAAGTATTATTAATAATGAAAATTAGGCAATGTTTTAAATGCACTAAAATTAATTTAAACAATAATTCACAGACTCATTAAAAGAAGAGTATAGCTTATGTTGAAGATTGATATTAAGTGATAGATGATATATTTTTCTAAGATTTGTAAAATCTTAGACTCTATAAAGTTACAGAGTCAACCTGTGAAATACAGTCCATTAAAAGTATTTATTCTATATTGAAAATGCTCAAGATTCAATACCAGCAGTGAATGAGTATTGATATTCTGGTAAAATGTGAGTCAAATTCTAGTCAGAGTAATCAAGTACACAATAATCATGGAGAAATTCGTTGCTATGTGCCCTACAGTATTGATCTGTTTTACCTGAGTCATTTATTTGGGACAAAAATAAATTCTACTATTATATTCATGAAGTTAATCAGACACAGTCGCCTGCCACATACTGACAATACTGTCAGTTTCCAGTCGATTATAAATAAAAAATGGCCCTCCCTGCTAATATCTCCATAAGTGGGCTTATTTTCTTACCATAATCACCTGAAGTCTTTGTAATTTAAAGGCCTAATTTTCTGCCCTCATTTTCATAAAGATTTTTATAGCAGTCACAATACACTCCAGTGGGTAAGTAATGTATCATACTCTTGGTATATGCAAAGATTATTTCATTAATTACAAAGAAAAACTATTTTTTTTAATGGCCATCTCTTTTTCACCACCTATTCAGAAAAAAAGGCCATAGGTGACCATTTAAAATTATTTGAGTGTACATAAAATTTTCTTAAACATTCCTATCTAATTTTACACATACAGAGTATAAAAGTTTCTATAAGGTTTATAAAGAAAACATGAGATCCTTTCTTATCCTTCACAAACTGATCATCTTCTACACTCTTAGGAAGCAGCCACTTTAAATTACTATGGTTCTTTATATTTAGGTATATAATATCCCAACTGCTACTTTATGATTTTTTTTTTCTGTTTTCAATATTATCTCTTGACTTTCCATAGGAGATGAAGATTCAGCTCTCTTAGACACTCCTTTTCCACCTGTAGGGGAAGACTAATAATTTTTTCTTCAACACTCATAGGTTCTTAGTTGGAATGGACCCCTGTAAGAAAAGACAGATTAATGAGAGGAAAAGCAAACAGAAGTTTATCAACATGTATATTTCATATTAATATTTACATGGAATATTCCCAGGGATTGACTAGTCTCAAAGAAGTGGCTTTGAATTCAAGCTTATATAGCACCTTCAACAAAGGACAGTCAATTTTCATAAGTGACAAGAAAAAGGACTTTTTAATTTCAAAATATTAAGGGGGTATCAATATGTTTTAATACATGGCTTGAGTCAGGGCTATAAAGGTGCCCATTACATGAATATTATTCACTGTACTCATTAGGTGGGTTTTTGCCCTTCCTTTCCTCCTGCCTCCCTCAGCTTCATTTTCAATGACTTTTACTTTCCTCTGTGTACTTGTATGCCCATCAGTTAGTTCCAATTTATTAGAGAGTACATGTGATGTTTGTTTCTCAATTCTTGAGATACTGCACATAGGATAATGGTCTCTAGTTCCTTCCAAAGTCCTGCAAAAGGCATTAATTCATCCTTTTTTTATGGCTGAGTAGTGCTCCATGGTATACATATACCACATTTTGTTAATCCACTTAGGAATTGATGGGTACATGGGTTGATCCACATCTTTGCTATTGTGAACTGTGCTGCAATAAACATTCTACTGCAGGTGTCTTTTTGATAAAATGACTTATTTTCCTTTGGGTAGATACCCAGTAGCAGGATTATTGAACTGAATGGATGATCTGTTTCAAGTTTTTTGAGAACTCTCCATACTGTTTTCCATAGGGGTTGTAGGAAAAGGACTTCAGGCTTTAGGAGTGGCAACTTGGGAGAAGGCAAATAACTGGCAAATAAAGGCTAACTGATAAAAGTAAAGCTTGTTGATATAGACTCTTCTGGTACCATCTCCAGATGAGGAGGTTCTAAAGTTGTCTTCAGTGGTTAACCTTTGTTCTCTATGGTGGAGAAGGGAGATGGCTACCTTTTGGCTTTGTAAATCTATGCCCTGCTTTTAGACAAATAGAGGGAGGGCAGAGAGCTTTTCGGTATCTGCTCCTTCTTAACTGTCTTCAGCTCAATAATCCTTCATAATTTGGGGCAGCATATTCTGTTCTCCCACACACCTCAACTTGCAGATACAACCCTCCCTATTGGGACTTTTCCATTCTCATTATTTTTTGGAAAAGTCAAAATTCTGTTCTGTGTTATTATTGCAAATTTAACATAATTGATTCAGCCACATAGTTGTCATGCTTGTATTTTATTTCTTATAAAACTATTTTTTAAATTTCCTTAGAATTAATTTTTCTTTTTTCTTTCTTTTTTTTTTCCCTTCAACTTCCTTGGTTTCTCTGTGCCAGATTTCTGAGTTTGAAAGGGAGTTAAGGGAGGGTCTCACAGTTCAGATGTTCAGATTTTTTTGCCTTTGCCCCCCAATTTTGAGTTTGTGAGCAACTCTCGACAATGTCTGATGTCCCTGCGGATAGAGTCTTTCTGGTTTAAGTTCTCCACAGAGTAAAATCTTTGGCCTTTGTCACAGACCAGGGAGAGAATATGAAATTCATTTATACAATCTATCAATTAAGTTTCCTCTTTTAGAACTTGCTTTTCATCCAATCCTCTTCCTGAGCGTTTCTGAGCTTCCCTGGTTGGACTCCATCTATTTCTGTGCATCCTGTACTACACACAGTCAAAGACATCAGCTTTCTCTGATATGTTAGGACATTTTCCACTTGCCCAATTTCCTTTCCAGATTGCATTTCTTTACTGTTGGTTCCTCTCCAATTGTCTTTGTCTTTTTGTGAAATAATGCTTTTCTTTCCTTTACTGACAACTTGGTGTCTTTGGAGAGAAATCGAAATAAATACATGTGTTCAATTTACTAGATATTATTAGAATTCTTCATCAAAATAATTTTTATTTTTATTAAATTTATATAAATCTATCAACTAAATTCTCTCTGATTTCAGATTAGGGAGCTCTAAATGTAAGAGATAAGTTGGTATTTCATATTCAGCCCTATAGTTTGGGGACCCTAGTCACACATGGCAAAAAGAAGAAGAAGAAAAAGAATAATCAGAAGCAGCAGTGGACAAACTCACTCCCTTATACATTATGGTGAGGTATTTCTAGGACATTGGCTTAATGACAGAACTAAATGGTGAGACAAAGTGATTTGTCAAGAATTTTCTTTACACTGGCATATTATGCCCTATTGATTTGAAGTTTCTAGCCAAAAAAAAAACATGTTCTTGTCATGTATGAAAACAAAAACGGAAGCTTCTGCAAATAGTGGATTATCCCTTAAGTTGAAGGACAATCTTTGATTTTTTTTTTTTACTACCCATTCTTTTTTTTTTTTTTGGCATATTATGGGGGTACAGATTTTAAGGTTTCAATAAATGCCCATTTCCCCCCCTCCCCACAAAAGTCTGAGTCTCCAACATGACCATCCCCCAGATGGTGCACATCTCACTCATTATGTATGTATATACCCGCCCCCCTCCCCCTCCCACCTGCCCAATACCCTATTACTGTAGTACCAATGTGTCCACTAGGTGCTACTCAGTTAATACCAATTTGATGGAGAATATATCTGGTGCTTGTTTTTCCATTCTTGGGATAGTTCACTTAGTAGTATGGGTTCCAGCTCTAATCAGGAAAATATAAGATGTACTATATCACCATTGTTTCTTAGAGCTGAATAGTACTCCATGGTATACATATACCACATTTTATTAATCCATTCTTGGATTGATGGGCACTTGGACTGTTTCCACAGCCTTGCAATTATGAATTGTGCTGCTATAAACATTCGAGTGCAGCTGTCTTTTTTGTAGAGTGTCATTGGATTTTTTGGGTAGATGCCCAGCAATGGGATTGCTGGATCAAATGATAGATTCACTTGTATCGCTTTAAGGTATCTCCATATTGCTTTCCACAGAGGTTGAACTAGTTTGCAGTCCCACCAGCAGTGTAGGAGTGTTCCTCTCTCTCCACAACCACGCCAGCATTTATTGTTTGGAGATTTTTTGATAAAGGCCATTCTCACTGGGGTTAAGTGATATCTCATTGTGGTTTTGATTTGCATTTCCCTGATGATTAGAGATGTTGAGCATTTTTTCATATGTTTGCTGGCCATTCTTCTGTCTTCTTTAGAAAAGCTTCTGTTCAAGTCCTTTGCCCACTTTTTAATAGGGTTATTTGATTTTTTCTTCCAGATTTTCGTGAGTTCTAAGTATATTCTAGTTATCAGTCCCTTATCAGATGCATAGGATGCAAAAATTTTCTCCCATTCTGTAGGTTGTCTGTTTACTTTCATGACTATTTCTTTGGCTGTGCAGAAGCTTTGTAGTTTGATCATGTCCCATTTATTTATTTTTGTTGCTGCTGTGATTGCCTTTGGGGACTTCTTCATAAACTCTTTGCTCAGGCCGATGTCTAGGAGAGTGTTTCCAACATTCTCCTCTAGAGTTCTAATAGTTTCATACCTTAGGTTTAAATCTGTTATCCAGCGTGAGTTGGTTTTTGTGAGAGGTGAAAGGTGTGGGTCCTGTTTTAGCCTTCTACAGGTGGCTATCCAGTTTTCCCAGTACCAATTATTGAAAAGGGATTCTTTTCCCCAGCGTATGTTTTTGTTTGCTTTGTCAAAGATTAGATTGCTATATGAGGAGGCTTTTATATCAGGATTCTCACATCTGTTCCACTGGTCAATATTCGTATTTTTTTGCCAATACCATATTGTTTTATCTGTGTCCCAGAGGAGTTGATAATTTGTCTCTCCATTGTTGTTTTCTTCATAGAATTTTTTTATTTCCGTCTTGATTTCTTCATTTATGAAGTAATCATTTAGTAGGAGGTTGTTTAATTTCCACGTTTTTGTGTAGACATGTGATTTAATTACTACAGCTTTGTAGTATAGTTTGATTTCTGGCATATTAATGCCTCCCATTTTGTTTTTGTTGCCTAGAATTGCTCCTGATATTCGCGGTCTTCTTTGGTTCCATACAAAGCGTAAAATTATTTTTTCTATATCTGTGAAGAATGTTGATGGGATTTTAATAGGTATTGCATTGAATCTGTAGATCAGTTTGGGTAGTATAGACATTTTGATGATATTGAGTTTGCCGATCCATGAGCATGGTATGGATTTCGATCTGTTTACATCCACTGCTATTTCCTTCCTCAGTGTTTCATAGTTCTCCCTGTAGAGCTCTTTTACCTCCTTGGTTAAGCATATTCCTAGGTACATTAATTTCTTTGTTGCTATTGTGTAGGGAATTGAGTCTTTGATTTGGTTCTCAATTTGATTGTTGTTGGCGTATATGAATGCCTCTGATTTCTGTGTATTGATTTTGTATCCTGAGACTTTACTAAATTCATTGATCAGTTCCAGGAGTTTCTTGGTTGAATCTTTGGGATTTTCTAGATACAATATCATATCATCAGCAAACAGTGAAAGTTTGATCTCTTCTGCCCCTATTAGGATACCTTTAATGCCATATTCCTGTCTGATTGCTGTAGCCAAGACTTCCAACACTATGTTGAACAGAAGTGGAGATAGTGGGCTGCCTTGTCTGGTTCCAGTTCTAAGTGGGAATGATTTCAATTTTTCCCCATTCAGTATGATGTTGCATATGGGTCTGTCATACATGGCTTGTATCATTTTTAGGTATGTCCCTTCTATGCCTATTTTCTTAAGTGTTCGTATCATGAAAGGGTGTTGGATTTTGTCAAAAGCTTTTTCTGTATCTATTGAAAGAATCATGTGGTCTTTGTTTTTGCTTCTGTTTATGTAGTGAATTGCATTTATAGATTTACGTATGTTGAACCATCCCTGCATCCCTGGGATTAAGCCCACTAGGTCGTGGTGGATTATTTTTTGATAAGTGTCTGGATTCGGTTAGCTAAGATTTTGTTGAAAATTTTTGCATCTATTTTCATTAGGGATATTGGTCTGTAGTTTTCTTTTTTTGTTGCATCCTTTCCTGGTTTTGGTATCAGAGTAATATTCGCTTCATAAAAGGTGTCGGGGAGGTTTCCGTTCTTCTCGATGTTGTGGAATAGTTTCTGCAAGATAGGTACTAGTTCTTCTTTGTAAGTGTGGTAAAATTCGAGTGTGAAGCCATCTGGACCGGGACTTTTCTTTTTAGGGAGATTTTTAATTGCTGTTTCTATTTCAGCTGTTGAGATTGGTCTGTTCAGAGAATCTATTTCTTCCTGGTTGAGCCTAGGGAGGCTGTGTGTTTCTAGAAATTTGTCCATTTCCTCCACATTTTCCAGTTTGTGTGCATAAAGATTTTTGTAGTATTCATAAATTGTATCTTGTATCTCTTTAGGATCAGTTGTGATATCTCCTTTTTTATTCCTGATGGAGCTTATTAGAGATTTCTCTTTTCTGCTTTTCGTTAACTTAGCCAATGGTGTGTCAATTTTGTTTATTTTTTCGAAGAAACAATTTTTTGTTTTATTAATCTCCTGAATAGATTCCCTGTTTTCAATTTCGTTTAGTTCTTATTTGATCTTGTTGATTTCACTTCTTCTGCTGGGTTTGGGGTTGGTCTGTTCTTCTTTTTCCAGCTCTTTGAGTCGTTTCTTTAGATTGTCTATTTGTGATCTTCTTGTCTTTTGGTTATAGACATTTATGGAGATAAACTTTCCTCTCAGAACTGCTTTATCTGTGTCCCAGAGGAGTTCATAACTTGTCTCTCCATTGTCGTATTCTTCATAGAATGTTTTATTTCCATCTTGATTTCTTCATTTATGAAGTAATCATTTAGTAGGAGGTTGTTTAATTTCCACGTTTTTGTGTAGACATGTGAGTTTCTGTTAGGGTTGATTTCTAGTTTTATTCCACTGTAATCTGAGAAGTTACATGGTATGATTTCTTTTTTTTTTTTTAATTTCTTGAGATTTTCTTTGTGTCCTAAGATATGGTCAATCTTAGAGAATGTTCCGTGAGCTGATGAGAAGAAAGTATATTCAGTGGATTTTGGGTAGAATGTTCTGTGATTGTCAGTCAGACCCAATTGTTCTAGAGTTTTGTTTAAGTCCATTATTTCTTTATTAATATTCTGTTTGGAGGATCTGTCTCATGCCGTCAGTGGGGTGTTGAAATTTCCGGCGATTATGGAGTTGCTATTAATCCATTTGCTTTGCTCCAGTAATGTTTGCTTTATGAATCTGGGTGCACCGAAATTGGGTGCATATAAATTTAAAATTGTTATCTCTTCTTGTTGAAGTGTGCCCTTCACCATTATATAATGACCCTCTTTGTCTTTCACTACTTTTGTTGGTTTAAAAACTAAATCGTCTGAAATTAGAACTGCCACACCAACCTTCTTTTGGCTTCTATTTGCTTGGAATATTGATCTCCACCCTTTTATTTTTAGTCTATATGCATCCTTGCAGGTTAGACGTGTTTTCTGAAGACAGCATATACTTGGCCTGTATTTTCTTATCCATTCAGCCAGCCTATGTCTCTTGAGTGGAGAGTTTAAGCCATTCACATTTATTGAGAGAACTGATAGGTAAGGTAGATCACTGATCATTCTGTTGGGTTGGATGTTGTTGCTATGATTTCTGTCTTGAGCCATTGTAATATGTGGCCTTTAATATCTTTGGGTTTTGGTTGTTTTTATATTTGTTGGTTATTATTATGATGTTCCGTGCGTAACGCTGTTTTAAGTACTTCTTGTATGGCTGGTCTTGTCTTCGTGAATTCTCTGAGCCTTTGCTTGTCTGAGAATGTTTTTATTTCTCCTTCATATACGAAGCTTAGTTTTGCAGGGAATAATATTCTGGGCTGGGCATTGTTTTGTTTCAAAAGAGTGAGAATGGGGCCCCAGTCTCTCCTTGCTTTTGAAGTCTCATTAGAGAAGTCTTATGTTATTCGAATTGGCTTTCCCTTGTATGTTACTTGCTTCTTTTGTCTTACAGCTCTTAGAAGGGCCTCTTTAGTTGATACTTTGGTCAGTCTGATGACTGCATGTCGTGATGTCTCCCTGTTTGCATTGAATCTCCCAGGGGTCCTCTGAGCTTTTTGAACTTGTATATCAAGATTTTGAGCAAGGCCTGGGAAATTTTCCTCTATTATATCTTCAAACAGCTTGTCCAACCCTTGAGTGTTGTCTTCTTCCCCTTCTGGTAAGCCTATGACCGTCACATTAGGTTTCTTCACATTATCCCACAGCTCTTGTAGGCTTTGCTCTTTTCTTTTGTTTCTCTGCTCTATTTCTGTGACTGATTTATTTAATTGGAGGGTGTTATCTTCAAGCTCTGAGATTCTTTCTTCTGTTTGATCTACCCTGTTCTTGAGACTTTCCACTGTATTTTGTAGTTCCTTGAATTCATTCTTCATTTCCAGGGGTTCGGTTACACTTTCCTTCATTGTTACATTTGTTACATTGTTACATTGTTACATTTCCTTCCTTCTATTTCTTTTCCCATATCCTGGAGGCTTTTTGTGGTTTCTTTTTGTTGGTTATTGAGTTGTTGTTGCAGCTGCGTGGGTGTTCTTATGATCCACATAGGAAATTCCTTATCTGTCATATTGGTTGCCTGATTTTGGTTGGTGTCCATTTCTAGGGGGCTGGTGCTCCTCTTTGGGGGTGTGTTTTCCGTTTGGTTCTTCATATTTCCTGAGTTCTTTCACTGATTTCTTCACATGTCGATCAGTTGTTGTTTCTTTCCTTAAGTTATTGTTTGGGTGTTCACACACCTTGTTTAGTTTCTGAGGCGTTAGGTGGTGTCTGTGGGTGAAATTGGACCACTCCTTGTATATTGAGTCAGTGAGTGCCGTGGAAAGGCTGTGCAAGATGCCGTCCCTGTCAGTAGGTGGCGTTTGCTTGGAGGAACAGGCTATGCTGTTGATTTTGTGTCCTGTTATCAGCTCTTGTTCTGGGCGGAGCTGGGTTGGGTAAGCCTGCCCTCAGGCAGTTAGCAGAGGTCAAAGTTCTTTTCTCTGCTTCCAGGGAAAGCTGTCAGGGCGGGGTTGGAATGGTCCCACTCAGCCAGAAAGTCTGGGTGTGGGGGTGGGGCTGTCTGAGACCTGCAGTCTGGAGTGGGCCTCGCTTCTTTCCACCCTCCCCAACTCCGCAGCTACTCCTGGGCCTCTTCCAGCAGACCAGACCACAACCCACCAGGCCTCCCCGGACTGTGATGCCTGCGGGGAGGTTCCCTGCACAGGAACGCCACCTGGGTTCGGCGCACAGCCTCCTCCTGGGAGGAGGGTTGCACTCTAGGATGCCGATCCGCCCCTGTAGGCACACACACCTCATTTGGCTGTTCATGTATAACCCTTCTGTGTCCTGGGCAATGCTAGCCCTTGGTGCAGGGGATCTGGTCTGCAGGTCCGACCTCTGGGTCCCAGAGTTCAAACTGTATCCCCACCAGGGAGAGGATTTCTGGTCCCAATTCACCCACAGGGAGCCTAAGCTGGGTCTATGTCTCTCAGTCTCAGGGTCTGCACCGTTGTCCTGGGAACACCATGCCAGCAGCACCTGGGAGGGCGGGCGGGTAGGGAGCTCACAGTCTGAGTTCCCCTGAATCAGTTGTAGGGTCCCAAAAGGGAAGGTCCCCTTCCCTGGAGGTGCCTCTGGATGGTGGCTGTATTGTCTCTCTGGGCTGCCGCGGGTAGGTTCGGCGGAGGGGAGGAGGAGACTATATGGCACCTGCCGTGCGGCTGGGGTCTGTGCACACGGAGGTGCCCGGAGGAAGTTGGGAATTTGGTGCCAGGTGTGCTACAGGCTCACTGCTGGCTGGTGGCGGCCGTCTCTGGGCTGATGTCTGCAGGTCTCTCCACCCGCTGGGGAGCCCACCAGCAGTCCCAAATGCAGGGGAGGGGAAACAGCAAATCCACCCCCCTTGCCACTGGTTTTTGGGCTGCTCCGGTGGTCTCAGCCTCCAGTTCTCCTCCGCAGCCTCCTCCCGTGGAGTCTCCCGGGATCTCAGGCACCCCTTCTTCCGGCCCTCGTCCACTGTATGCTCGTCTTCTTGCTTCTTTCCTCTAATTTCTGCTAGAATCTGTCTTTTCTGCAGAGACACTCTGTCTGGCTGTGTTATTTATCCGCCATCTTGCTCCACCCCGACCTACTACCCATTCTTTATTCAACTGCAACCACCCTGCTCTCACTGCCCCACAAGGGCCACAGATAACTTTCCACCTGCTAATAACAAACTATAGCCTTTTTAGGAGCCTCTGAGAAACATTTGACTTTGGGAGACCTTCTACTTTCTGGAACTCTATGGTCACATATGGCTTCTGTCTGCTCTCCATTCATTCCATATTTTTTTAAAAATTGAACGTTGCTACAAACATTCTAGTGCAGATGTCTTTTTTTATAGAGTGTCTTTTGTTCTTTTGGGTAGATGCCCAGTAATGGGATTGCTGGATCAAATGGTAGATCTACTTGTATCACTCTATGGTGTCTCCATATTGCTTTCCACAGAGGTTGCACTAGTTTGCAGTCCCACCAGAAATGTATGAGTGTTCCTATCTCTCAGCATCCATGCCAACATTTATTGTTTTGGGACTTTTGATAAAGACCATTCTCACTGGAGATAGGTGATATCTAATTGCAGTTTTGATTGCATTTCCTGATTATTAGATTGCAAAGTTGTGGAAAAACCCAAGTGCTCATCAATACATGATTGGATTAATAAAATGTGGCATATGTATAGCATGGAGTACTATTCAGCTATAAGAAACAATGGTGATATAGCACATCTTGTATTTTCTGGATAAAGCTGGTACTCATTCATTCTACCAAGTGAAGTATCCCAAGAATGGAAAAACAAGCACCACATGTACTCACCGGAAAATTGGTATTAAAGGATCAGCACCTAAGTGGACATATAGGAATAACATTTATTGGGTGTTGGGCAGATGGGAGGGGGGAGGAGGGGATGGGTATATACATACAAATTGAGTGCAATGTGCACCATCTGGGGGATGGACATGCTTGAAGCTCTGGCTCAAGAGGGGAGGGGAGCAAGGGCAATATACATAACTTAAACATTTGTAACCCCATAGTATGCTGAAATAAAAAAGAAAGAAAGAAAAAAAAAACAATTTAATCTTACCGCTTATTTTTTTCCTTTGTTGCCATTCATCCCAAATTCTTTAGCCCCTTTCAGTTCACTCTGTGACATCATCTCTCATTTATAAGTGTCCACTTTGCTGAGCTTCAGTTCCTTCTTTCTGACATCGGTGCAGAAAGGCTGGTTGAGGACAACTTCAATTCTCCCTGATATATTGAAATGTTTCAATCACATTAAGCAGTTATACCAGATGCTTTTATGAAAAGCACATGGGGGAGGGTGTGCAATGCTGTGGTGGATACTATGGTTTGCTGTCTGAATCATTTTGCTTTCTCCCCTTCAGGACCAAGGCACCCGCTGAAGGCTATCCACTAAGACCCTCTCTCAGAAATTTGGAATTTCATGCAGCTACCCTGGACCAGGTCAGTCTCCTAGGGCAACCTGCTTCTGGTGACTTCCTTCATACCCCACAGTGTTGATACCAAGGTACTCTCCTGTAAACTTTCTGCAGGAAAATATCCACTTTAGAATCTATTTCTAGGAACTGACTCAAAGAATTGTATGTTAATTTGAGCATTTGGAGCTAAAGCAAATAGTACCACCACAAATCCCATTCTCTCCAGGTAGGATATTTTAAGGACTGAACATTAAGAAGCCAGTTTAATAACAATGCTAAAGTTGTTCTGTCTGGAATCGTATTGTGCATGTTTGCAACCAGAATTACAGCCTACCGGCTCTATGACCTTGCTCAAATTTTGTTCAACGTAACTCTGCCTCTTTTCCTCATATATACATGGCAATGATAACATTGCCTATGCCAATGTAGAGCAGGGGTTATCGAACCCTGCATCAAAATCACATAAAGAACTTGTTGAAACACAGATGGTCAGGCCCAACCCCAAGAGTATCTGATTTAGTAGTTCTACAGTGGAGCCTAAGAATGTGCATTTCTAACAAGCTCCCAGGTGATGCTGATACTGCTGGTCTGAGAACCATACTTTGAGATTCATAGCTACAAGCTTATATGGGGATAAAATAAGAGAGTATCTGCAATGTCCTGAGCTTGGGGGTTGGTAAGTGTTCAAAATTTTAGTTGTCTTTGCTGTTGACATTGGAAAGACTGTAATTTTCCACTTATGAATATTGAGCTGAACCTCTGTGCCTAAAGACAGTTTCAGGAATTGAGAAAAGCAGAGAAGAGCAATAACATCCGAGGAGTGTATGGTTGTAAACAAATTCTATGGACCATACTGGACCAGAAATTGCCAATCATAAAAATATCACAGGAATATTGAAAAATGACAAGCTATAGAACACTATCTTTGAATGGGGTGATCATGATACAAACTACATCTTTGACTAGGCCTTGGGCCTCATACAGTGCCTTCAACATCCCTGCCTAAATTCACACTTTTCCCTTTCTAATGTCAAGCTGTCAGAGTGGGGTGGGGGCTATAGAAAGGAGGTGGACATGAACGAATTATTTCTAGCTCAACTGCTTTATCTCACTGAGAAAGACAAGCTTAATAAATCAAAATATTCTTCTGGCTAAGTTGTTTTAATCATTACAAATACTAATTTTTATTCCTGACAAGTGCCATTCATGCAATTAACTACATGCCAATTTAAAGCCACTCCCTCTCCAACTCTATCCAAAAGGTGATGCCATGAAGCCTACACCCAAAGTCATGAACAATATCTGTTCATCAGGTTCAGATCAGAAAAAAAGTAACTCGGAAAAGTAAGAATTAGTTAGCAAGGATTTCAGGTTCTTCTATACATTTCTCTGCAGCTAATATCCAGTAAGACTTAGATTAAAATCTAGCAAATATTTTGTGAGCTCCTACTATGTGCCAGACCTTGTGCTAGGTGCTTGTCCGAATGCATCTTGTTTAATCCCCACAACAATAAGCAAATCTGCCATTAGGTATTATGGTGATAGAAGCTTAATATTATAATAGAATGGAGTAAAATAGTCAGGAAGCAAAAAAATATCAGAAATTTCTGCCTATCCCTTATTTTCAGTGAGTGATTTGATATTTATTTTAAAGAAAAATTGGTTTGGATGCCAGACATATGGACACTGACTTTCATTTTGTTCCTTTCTTTAGTATAGCTCAATGGCTTGCAAAGTCTTATGTGCATATCAATTAATATAAATGATTGTACATTAAGAACCAGATGTACCCAGATGTACCATACCTTATGGTTGATTTAAGGGTTTTTCAAGGATATTTTTTACTATAGGGAATTTTCATCTTAATGTCTGACTTCCAAAACTCATTCCTTTATGAAATGAGACTTTTATGAATATCTTAAGCAAAAAAATTCTAGTTATCTGAATGCTAAGCATGCCAATATGATTTTTGCTTCTTTTTCATATAGTACAGGAATAAACCTGGGACTGCTAGGAGAATGTTTCTAAACAAATGACACCCACTTGACAGAGACTTGAAGACAACCTTCAGGATTATATTGCAATCATTTTAATCAATTTATTCAACAATTACTTGGCCTCGAATACATTACAAGCACTGCTCCGAGTGCTAGAGACATAGCAGCAAATAATGGATAATTTGTTGCTCTCAGGAAGTTTACATTTTAGAATCAGAAGAGAAAGGTAAATAGCAGATAAACAAGTATATATGTAATATGTCATGGTATATTCATCATGTGAAAGGGATAAAAAGTTCCTGTAGAGGTGTTACTTTATTTAACACCCTCAGAAGAGGAGGAGAATCAAAGAATAGCATCTTAGAAACATAATGGAGAAGGTATTTTGAATAGGAGAGAGTGATCAGCTGTATTGTATGCAGATGATACAATAAAATGAAAAATAATCATTGGATTTGGCAATAAGAAGGTCACTAGTGACCTTGATAAAATAGTTCTGGTGGACTTATGGGCATGGAAGTCTCCTCATACTGGGCTCAAGATAAAATAAAAAAAGTGAAGAGAATAAATAAGAAAAAGATACTGGGGAGTTTTGTTATAATGGCAACAGAGAAATGGTACAGTAGTCAGAGGGAAATAGGCAATTAATGGAGAGAAATACAGTACATTTGCATGCTGAGAAGACTGATCCAGAGGAGAGGGAAAAGTTGATAATGCAAGAGAAAGGAGGACAAGTCCTAAAGCCCATCCTTGAGTTAAGAATGAGATCACATGCACAAGTAGAAGATTTGAACTTATACAAGAGGATAGCTCATTTGTGTGACACAAGGAAGATGTAGAATAAAGTACACATACAAAAGATTGAAGATGAATTTGTTGGGAGGATACAAATGTTCTAGTTTGAATGTTTCTGTTTTCTCAGTGAAATAAGGAGCAAAACTATCCATTCATAATGAAAAAAGGCAAGAGATATTGGTGGTTTGTGGACAGAGAAAAAGCTTGAAAATAATCATCTAAGAGAATGGAAGAGTGAATCCACTTGGGAAAAATCATGGAATTTCCCAGCATCTTTAAGAGTGCACTGGAAGTCAGTGTAACGTGAATTGCATCTGCTGAGCTGGCTGGCACAGAGCCAGTGTCTAGAATGGCAGGCAAGATGGAGGTCCTAAAATGTTGCACCTCCTCTGTCTGAGGATATGCTGTGTTATTTTCTGCTTTATATAACCATCTCCATAAATTTCCATGACCTTTGCCATGAAAGAAAGTTGACATCCTCTAGCAGTGACTGTTTGCATCTTTACATCAATCACAACACTGTCTATTTTGACAAGCAAGCTAGGAAAGAATAGCATAGCAATATTCCTCAGGCACCTTACCAATACAAGGAAGACAGAAAACCTCCTCACTCATTTTTCAAGAAAGAAACAAACAGCTCTGCCTGCTGGACATGGATGTCACTCTGCTAAGGCTTCAAAGCCAAAGTTTCTAAACCCACAGTGGCTTCCCCTTTCTCCAATCAGGTTTTCCTCCTAGTCGATGGCCTGACTATCCGCTTAATTCTCTGAATATTATTACACTCCTATCTATGTATGAAAAATATCACTCCTTTGCTTCTAAACATTTTATGGCTCCTCATTTCCTAAATTAAAAGGTTTAAACTCATGAGCAAGCCATGAAGAGCCCTTCTAATCTATTCATCTGACTCATCTTCCATCCATCCCCATCTCCTACTATCCTCTGCCATTTTATACCCCAGATCTACCTTATTATGTTCAACAACCATGTCATAAACTAATTTGGGACCCAAAGAGAAGTCAAGTAACCCAGATGCTCTTGATATGGAAAAATTGAGGCTACTTTCATCAAAATACTTGCCTTAAACTAACTGAGAATTTCCCTCCAAATGTGCTAGGGAAGCCTCTTAAATCCTTTCTCATTACACATTGTTATATGGCTCTCAGTATCTCTCAGTTCTAGAACACAGCCAAAATTAAGAGAACTTCTAAAATTGGATCCTTCTTGCCAGCTTCTCAACTGTGCCTCTGAGGTACTACAGTTTAATTTATTTCAATTAAGACTGTGTTTAAAACAAACAAGCAAACAAAACAAAACAAAAAAATCAGTTTTAGCATTGTATCATTTCTAGTCTTCCAGAAAGCAAGTGCCAAGTCAGAAATAGAAGTGTATTGGGGAAAAATTCTAAGAAAGATGAAGGAGGGATGGAGCAGGAGGAGACAGGGAATGCCTTCAGGCTGGGAAGTAGGTCTGACCCCTGTGATGGAAGAGGAGAAGGAAGGAGAGGTGGGTAGGGAAAGCCTCAGATGGCAGTACAGCTCTGATGAAGCCTACTTCAGGACAATGGGGAGACCAGGGCACAGACTACCCCATCAGAGAGGTCCCATGTCAGGCAGGAATGGCTCAGCTCTAATCCTCATGCTATGCTCTGTCATTGGATAGGTAAAGCCTGGGAGAGGATGGCCTTGGCCAGAAAGCTGCAACAGTCCCAAAAATATGGCTGGTAGCTGTCAGTCAATGGCTCTCCTTGCAGCAGGTTCTCTCTTATAGGGAAGTTTGCCTTTGCACTTCCATGGCTGGCACAATCATCTACATTACCTATATTCCTGATCCTAACTCTCTTTTTGCAATCATTACCAACAAAGTTTTCTTTAGAATTTCCACAAACTATAATATGTCAAGGGTTTTATTGACACTGTTTTCTCTCTCTGCCTTTTCCTTTCTTCTCTGCCTGGTTATCTTCTACTCAATCTTGAATAATGAGTCAAATAATGCTTTTTTTCTGACTTCTTCCATATTCTGTTCCCTTTATGCCCCCCATAGGTTTTGGCAGTACTTTCAATAAAGTATTTATAATATATTAGTAAATTGTTTTCATGTGTCTAGAGTGCTGGATTCAAAAGCTCCTTTAGAAAATAAAATATATTTTATTTATTTTTGTATTCCTAATGTCATGTATGCCCAGGTGTCCCAGAGTGCCAGTATAGTCACAGGGGGTGTCAGGGAGTAATTTAAATTTTTGAGGAAAATAGAATGACACAGCATGAACTACAACTATTAAGTTGCCTAGAACCTGAGTACTTAATAAACAGAATTGTTAGGTATTTCTTTTGGTCTAGGGTTGCAGTGAAAAGTCGACTGAGATACCCACTGCTCTATGAACTGAGAAAGTTTGGGAAACTCTAGCCTAACTCCCAATGAGCACAGCACTTGGCACATATGTTTGGTAAGTGACTCAACTATTGAGTTTAGATAATTTATCTTACTTGTAAACATTTATTCAGCACATGCATTATCTGTGCCAGCCATTGTTCTAAATATATGCATTGTGCCATTTATCTTTCCAGTAGCCCTGTGAGGTAATTAATATTATTATTTCCATTCCAAAGATTTGGAAACTAAGGTATGGAGTAATGAAGTAACTTTTGCAAAGCCACACAACTAGCTATGTGTTTAAAAAGTAGATTCCAAAGTCACTACATGCATAAACTCCTGAAAGATTTTCATAATAACAAATGAAATTGATGGAAAATAATAAAACCACATTTACTTTACTGCAGTATAGGAAGTGACCCTTTGAGAGTTAAATGCATGAATTCATTATGGAATATTTCTTCAACAACTATTATCAAGTATCTGCTGAGTGCAAAACACTATGAGGGATACAAAGATGAATAAAGAGATCATTCTGAAACTGACAATTTTGAAGCAAAGTTAATTTTTACAACAGTTTCCTATTTTCAAGATACTTCATAATTCTAATATCAATGTGCTAATGAACCTTTTCTCTTATATCTACATTTTTTCAGAGATGCTCCTGGGGACTTAACTTCTTAAGACTTCTTTCAACTGAGGTTGAAATTTTTACAATCTATGTCAGCAAATGAACTCACCCTACCTACATTTCAGCAGCTTTGGGCAAGTGAAAGGGTAGCTTCCATTCCCTCCTTTCTAGTTTAAGAGGGGTCTCTAGTTGGCAAATGAGCAGCAGTAGAGGCCATAGGGATCCATGCACATTGTAAATTGGTTAAGCAGCAGGTAAGGGCAAGTGTTTTGCTGCTCTCAGCACAGATGGGTGTAACAGGAGAACAAGAGTTGCCTTGCACAAGTGACTCCTCAAGTAACCAGCATTAGAATCACCAGAGGTCTTTTGAAATAGGGCTTGAACCTTCACTCCTGACCCCCAAAGTCTGAGTCTTATGGAATATGCACTCCAAATAAGCCTCACACTCCCTAAAATTAAACTAGGCCAAATCCAGTATATTTGTACAAAAAAATCTGATAGAGCTATACATTTATAGTCTACAATTAGTTAAGGTGAAACTGTAGACTACAAGTTTTGCACTGTTCTGACAGATGGGAGATCTGCTATCTTGTTAGGATTCTGATGCTGATTCTGTGTTTAACCTTGAGCAAGTCATTTAATCGGTCTGAGTCTGAGATTTCACTTGAGTCAAATGAATCTCTCTCTCATTTTACAAAGTTGAAGTTCTATGATTGTCTTTTGCTGAGCACAGTCACGAAATAATTTGAGAGGCTATTATTGTACACTTAAAATACAGAAGAAAGTGTTATAAATGATGTATATAAAATAAATAACATAAAACCCCAAAAATACAGAAGAAAGCTTTAGAAGGCACCATTCTCACCCCATGCACTAGCACATATCCAAAGCCTTCTGAAATTTTGTATAAATAAACTTAAAATAAGGGACTTGCTTCTATCCTGAAATTATAATACCAGCAAAAATGGACCAGGCTGAGTCAATATCTATCTGGAGAAATTGATGAATTTTACATTGTTTTATGTGATAGATGTGATGCTATTAATATCAGTGAAGACAAGAATAAATTGAAGAACACAGAAAATAATTTTGTCATCATGCAATCATATTTCATTGCTTGATTATATTTCAAATCCACTTAATTTTTAGATGTAACAATGCAAGCTTAACCCGTTACCACAAATAGAAATATCAATGTAGTACTGGTGATGAGATGAGAAGATACAAACACTAGTCTTTCAAGTCTGTAATTCCCTTCCTTAGAACATTGCAAACGATCAGGAAAAGCAAAGAACCAGCTAGGCAAGGTTAATGTATACTCCTGGCTGAGATTTCCAAGTGGAAACTAAGTTTTTAACTACTCCTACTACCTTGGTGATGGTGTAGGAAGTTGGGATGAAAGCCAATAGATTGAACAAATTAAGCTCTTTTATAATACACATTCTTGAAACATAAGGCAATTTTTAAAATATGGCCATGGAAACACACCTCTGAGAGTTTCCTGATGCCCTAAAAGTGGATGTAGAAAATTACAGATAAAAATTTCTCAAAAAAAAATTTCTCATGCACATAGAAGCAAAAATTTCTCACAAATTTAGAGGCAAAAATCTTCAACAATATATTAACAAATGAAACCCAGCAATATACAAGATGTATTATAAACCATAAACAAGTGAAGTTTGTTTCAGGAATATAAGGCTGGAAAATTTGAAAATTTTTTTTTTTAGTATTTGAAAATTAATGAATATGATCTACCATGTCAAAAGTGTAAAAAAAATGACATGATTATATGAATTAATGCAAAAATTTTGATAAAATTCAATACTCTTTCCTGCTTAAAAAAAATACTCTCAGCTAATTAGGACTAGAGGGGAACTTCCTCTGGTTCATAAAGAAAATCTATAAAAAATTCTATAGCTAATATTATACTTAAAGTTGGAAAATTGTTTTCCCCCTAAGACTGGAAACAAGTTAAAGAGGTAAACTCTTACCACTCTTATTTAACATAGTACAGAAAGATCTACCAATTGCAATAAAGCAAGGAAAGGAAATGAAGGCACATAGATTGAAAATAAAAATAAAACTATCTGTATTTTCAGACAACACCATTGTCTGTGTAGAAAACACCAAGGTTTCTACAAACATCTACAAAAAAGCTCCTAGAACTAATAAGTAACTTTAATAAGACAACAGAATACAGGGTCAAAACACAAAAATCAATTGTATTTCTATGTACTAACAACAAACATGTGGAAATGAAAATTAAAAACAAATATCATTTACAATTGAGTTAAGACATAAAAAAGATATCTAACACATTCTGGATCTGTATACTGAAGATATAAAATACCGAGGAAAGAAGGCAAAGATCTAAATGAATGGAGAGACCAATTGTGTTCATGGATTAGAAAACTTACCATAGTAAAGATGTCAGTTTTCCCCAACTTGATCTTTAGGTTTAAGGCAATTTCTATCAAATTCTCAGAAAGGCTTATTGCAGATAGAGCTGAGCATATTCTAAATTTATATAAAGGGTCAAATGAACTAGAATAGCTAAAATAATTTTGACAAAAAAGAATTCAGTGAGAGAAACCTGAGGTTATGCTTCCTATATAGCTACAGAAACCAAAAATAGTTTATTATTGGAGAAGGAATAGGCACATAGATCAATGCAACAGAAGACAGAATCCAGAAATAGACTAACAAATACATCCAATTAATTTTTGACAAAGATATAAAAGCAATTCAATAGAGGAAGGATGGTTTTTTCAATAAATTGTCATCCATAGGCAAAAAAATAATCTTAATCTAATCCTCACACTGTATACAAAAATTAATTCAAAATGGATCATAAATTTAAATATAAGACACAAAACTATAAAATATTTAGAAAAAAACATAGTAGATTATCTTTGGGACCTAGTGCTAGGTGACAATCTAGTGCTTAGACATGACACCAAAAACATGTTCCATTTTAAAAAATTAATAAATTGGACTTCATCAAAATTAAAAACTTTTGTACTGCAAAAGAACCTATTGTGAGGATGAAAAGACAAGCTACTGACTGGAAGAAAATATTTCCAAACTATATATCTGGAAAAGACCTTATATCTAGAATACACAAATAACTGTCAAAACGCAACAGTTTGTTTTTTGTCAACAAATAATTACAGTATTCAATTATAAAATGGGTAAAAACATGGAAATATATTTCTACAAAAAGAAGATATTGACGGCAATGAACACATGAAAATATTTAAAATCAGTATCCATTAGGTAAATGCAAATTAAAACCTGAATAAGATGTTACTACACACCTTTTAGAGAGCTAAAATAGAAAAACCAGTGATAATGCCAAATTCCGGCAAGGATGTGAAGACACTCAATCTCTCATACATTGCTGGTAGGAATGTCAAATGGTATAGGCACTCTAGAACATAGTTTGGCAGTTTCTTACAAAAGTAAACATGTACTTATATAACCCAGCAATCACACTGTTTGTCATGATTTCAGAAAAAATAAAAATGTTATCTTCACACAAAAATCTGTACATGAATATTCATAGCAGCTTTATTCAAAATACCAAAATACTAGAAATGACTGAAACATTCTTTATTAGATTAATGGCTGAAAAAAACTCTGGTAGATACATACAATGGAATACTACACAGAAATAAAAAGAAATGAACTAAGGATATATGCAACATGATTGGACCTCACAGGTATTATGCTTAGTGAAGAATATCTCAAAGGTTACATATACATAGTTCCACTTATATACCATTCTTGAAATGGCGAAACTATAGAAATGAAGAGATCAGTGGTTTCCAGGTAACGGGAAGAGGAGTTGAGTAGGGTGTGGGTACAAATTCAAGAAGGCAGTATGAGGAAGTTCTTTTATGGTGGTGGAACAGTTCTGTATCTTAATTGTGGTGATGGTTATACCAATCTATATGTAAGATAAACTTATATTGAAATATATATGCATACACATGCATACACAAACACAGGCTTAAAAATGGTGAAAATTGAAAAAATTCTATGTTCTTGGTAGCAGTAATGCAGCAATGTCAAATTTCTGATTTGATATTATACTATATATCTATAAAGTAAACAGACAACCTACAGAATGGAAGAAAATTTTCACATCCTACACATCTGATAAGGGGATGATAACTACAATCTACTTAGAACTCACGAAAAACAGCAAGAAAAAAATCAAACAACCCTATCAAGAAGTGGGCAAAGGACATGAACAGAAACTTTTCTAAAGAAGACAAAAGAATGGCCAACAAACATATGAAAAAATGCTCAACATCTCTAATCATCAGGGAAATGCAAATCAAAACCACAATGAGATATCACTTAACTCCAGTGAGAATGGCCTTTATCAAATGCTGGTGTGGATGTGGAGAGAGAGGAACACTCCTACACTGCTGGTGGGACTGCAAACTAGTCCAACCTCTGTGGAAAGCAATATAGAGATACCTTAAAGCAATACAAGTGGATCTACCATTTGATCCAGCAATCCCATTACTGGGCATCTACCCAAAAGATCCAATGACACTCTACAAAAAAGACACCTGCACTCAAATGTTCATAGCAGCACAATTCATAATTGCAAGGCTGTGGAAACAACCCAAGTGCCCATCAATCTATGAGTGGATTAATAAAATGTGGTATATGTATACCATGGAGTACTATTCAGCTCTAAGAAACAATGTGATATAGCACATCTTGTATTTTCCTGGATAGAGCTGAAACCCATACTAAAAGTGAAGTATCCCAAGAATGGAAAAACAGGAACCACATATACTCACCAGAAAACTAGTATTAACTGAGCAGCACCTAAGTGGACACATAGGAGCTACAGTAATTGGGTATTGGGCAGGTGGGAGGCGGAAGGGGGTAGGTATATACATACATAATGAGTGAGATGTGCACCGTCTGGGGGATGGTCACGCTGGAAGCTCAGACTTGTGGTGGGAGGGGGAAAAGGACATTATTTGAAACCTTAAAATTTGTAACCCCATAATATGCTGAAATAATAAAAAAAATACATGAAAAAGTAACATGAAGACAAAATGTTATTTTAGTTAGTAGTTAGTTACTGAGAATAACTTATTAAATAAATGGCTATGAATTTTGCTATAATTGTGTAAAATTGCTCAGACCACCTTATATTCAAGCATAATATCATTAAAGTACTAATTCCCAGAATATCTTGTTTGGAGAATAAACATATAATAACCAGATGAAAATAAGTCACATTACTGTATTATCATCTCTTATAGAAAATTTCAAAGAATTAAACAATCTGGATAGAAAAAAAAGATGTCACCATTGGGGGAAGATGGGTGAAAGGTACATGGGATCTTTTATCTTTTTTGAAACTTCCTGTGGAATCTATAATTATTTCAAAGGAAAACAATTTTTAGTCATGCTCAATAGATCATTTGATGAAACTAAGTTAATGTAATTAAAATGAAAATTAAGGAATTATTGACTTTACCAGTTGGAACATGGGTATATAATGTGAATAAAAAGGTTTAGAGATAGTAAGATTAGAAAAATAGATCTGTTCCCTCTATAAAGGTAAGCCAAAAGCTAATAGAAGAGAAAGATCCATTAATGGCATAGATTAGACAAGACTTGGCACAAAAACATGAAAGGAAGAAGACCTTTGTAAAGAAAAAAATGAAGGTTAGTCTCATGTAATTAAAAAGGTTCATGATGTGTGGGTAGGAGACAAATTGAATTGCCAAAGCACTGGGACACATGATCTTATTATCTCACTTGAAAAATATTAATTCATTTTTGGTTGTTGTTACATAATAAACAGACCAGTTGAGTCATGATAACTGGAAACAAAAAGTACTCAGATTTGAGAGAGGGTGAGAGAGAGAAAGAGAGAAAGAGAACATCCCCATGAATGGATGTCATGAAGGATAAGTATTTCGAGATGGGCCTTAAAATATAAGTATTAGAAGTGGTGATATGAAGACAACTTTTCTAGTGTAAAGTATAGTAGGAGCAAAGGCAAACAGGCAGGCAAGCCAGCATGTTTTAAGCACATAGTAAGTACTCTAGTTTCACTGGTACATTGGAAAGTGGAGTGGTGGAATAAGAAAAATCAGTCATGCAGTATGGGAATTGAAAGAGATTTTACAGATTATTAAGCCAAGCTCTCTCATTTTATTGTACCTGAGCAAACTATTTTTCAGGTTGTTGACAAGTCCTCAATGTACCTCCCTCCTCCACACAAGGCAGTCTTTGTCATCCTTAAAAGCTGTAAAGGGCTCTGAGAGAAGTACCTTACAATCTCTATTATCCCAATTCAATTAACAACACTGCCCAAGGAGTGTCTTCCTCACTATTTTGTGGTCAAGGTGAAGTAGCGGAGGTGAAGTAAAATGCAGCCACCAATACTGATTGATTTATATGACCAAGGACTGGGTCTGAGGGAAAGAAAAACAGGTTATTCTAGAATATTCCAAATACTCGGGCTTATATATTTGCACAAAAGCAACCCCTCTCTTTTCTTTGCTTCCTCCTTTGGATTCCATTTACATTTCCACTTGTCTATTAGCGCTGTTCTGGATATAGGAAGAGTCAAGTCACTCCCTATAAAGTCTTACAATGCCACTTCTTCCAGGGCTCACACCAGGCTTGACCATACTGGCCACCTGTTTTGTTATCAGTATTATCCTTCATTTTATCATAACATGAGTCTCTTCTAAGTGTGCACAAACTTTATGTTTTTATGATCCATATTTTGAAAAGAATCAAACACTTTTTATTTTAACCTTATAGTTTGTGTTAAATTGATCTATCACTTTCTTCACTATCATTGCATTTGCTATTTAAGGGAAAACTAATCTGCACCAAAAACTAAATCAAACGATACCTGTTTCTAAAATGCTATCTGATTTTGAACATACTAATATATTTTCTGATCAGTTTTATATCATTTATTTTTTTTAATTTTGATAGATTTAGGGGGTACAGGTGTTTTTTGTTACATGGATGAATTGTACAGTGGTGAAGTAAGGGCTTTTAGTGTACCTGTGACCTAAATAGTGTACATTATACCCAATAGGTAATTTTTGATCCCTCACCCCTCCCATTCTTAGTTTCCTATGTCCATTACTCCATTTTATATGACCATATTTAATACCTCTCATTTAGCTCCCACTTATAAGTGAGAACATGTGGTCTTTGCTTTTCCATTCCTGAGATACTTCACTTTAGGATAATGGTCTCCAGTTCCATCCACATTGCAGCAAAAGACATTATATCATTCCTTTTAATGGCTGAATAGTACTCCATTATGTATATATACCACATTTTCTGTATCCACTCATCAGTTTATGGGCACTTAGGTTGATTCCATATCTTTGCCTCTGTGAATTGTGCTGTGATAAACATTCCAGTGCAGGTGTCTTATTAATAGAATGACTTCTTTACTTTTCTTTTGGATGGATACTCAATAGTGGGGCTGCTAGATTGAATGGTAGTTCTACTTTTAGTTCTTTCAAGAATATCCATATTGTTTTCCATAGACATAGTACTAATTTCTATACCCACCAACAATGTATAAGCATTCCCTTTTAATCACATCTGTGCCAACATCTATTGTTTTATGACTTTTTAATAATGGCCATTCTGACAAGGGTAAGATGGTATCTCATAGTGGTTTTAACTTGCATTTCCCTGATAGTGATTCGAGGCATTTTTCATGTGTTTGTTGGCCATTGATATATCTTCTTTGAAAGAAAAATTGTTCATGTCTTTTGCCACTTTTTAATGGGGTAAGTTGATCTTTTTCTTGCTGATCTATTGGAGTTCCTTATAGATTCTGATATTAATCCTTTGTCAGATGAATAGTTTGTGAATATTGTCTCCCATTCTGTAGGTTAACTATTTTATTTCTGGGTTCTCTGTTCAATTCCATTGATCGATATATCTACTTTTATACCAACAAAATGCTGTTTTGGTTACCATAGCCATGTAGTATAATTAAGATGGAAACCAAAAAAATTTTTAAATTGAACAACAAAGGTAACACAAGCTTCTAAAATCTTGGGAATATGAAAACAATAAAGGTAACACAAGCTACTAAAATCCCTGGAATATGTAGTATAATATGGTGCCACCAGATTTGTCCTTCTTGCTTAAGGTTGCTTTGGTTATTCAGGCTATTTATCAATTCCATATGAAATTAAGAATTGTTTTTTTCTAATTCTGTAAAAAATGGCATTTGTATTTTGATGGGAATTGCATTGAATCTGTAAATCACTTTGGGCAGTGTGGACATTTTAACAATATTGATTAATCCAATCCATGAGCACGGGATGTTTTTCCATTTGCTCATGTCATCTATGATTTCCTTCATCAGTGTTTTGTAATTTTTTGGGCAGAAATCTTTCACCTCCTTAGTTAAATGTATTCCTGGGTATTTTATATTTTAAAGACTATTGTGAATGGTATTGAGCTCTTGATTTGGCTTTCAACTTTTTCTTAGTGTATAGAAATGCTACTGATTTGTGCACATTGATTTTGTAACCTGAGACTTTACTAAATTTATTTGTCAGCTGTAGGAGTCTTTTGGAGAAATCTTTAGGGATTTCTAGATATAAGATCACACCATTGACTAATAAGGATAGTTTGACCTCTTCTTTTCTGATTTAGATGCACTTTATTTCTTTCTCTTGCCTAATTGCTCTGGTTAGGACTTCCAGTATAATGTTGAATAGAAATGGTGACAGTCGGCATCCTTGTCTTGCTCCAGTTCTTAGAGGGAATGCTTTTAACATTTCTCCATGTAGTATGATGTTAGCCATTCATTTGTCATATATGGTTTTTATTATTTTGAGTTATATTCTTTCTATGCCTAGTTTGCTGACAGTTTTTATCATGAAGGGGTGTTGGATTTTATCAAATGCTCTTTCTGCATCTATTGAGATGATCATATGGTTTTTGTTTTAAATTCTGCTTATGTGGTGAATCACATTTATTGATTTGCATATGTTGAACCATCCTTGCACCTTTGGGATGAAAACCACTTGATTATGATCAATTATCTTTTTGATGTGCTGTTGAATTCAGTTTGCTAATACTTTGTTGAGAATTTTTGCATCTATGTTCATGAGGAATGTTGGTCTGTAGTTTTGTGTGTGTGTGTGTGTCCTTTTCTGCCTTTTGTATCAGGGTGATACTGGCTTCATAGAATGAGTTAGGGAGGATTCCTCACTTCTCAATATTATGGAACTGTTTCAGTAGCATAGGTGCCAGTTCTTCCTTGTAGGTATGGTAGAATTGGCTGTGAATATGTCTGGTACTGGGCTTTATTTCATTGGGAAATTATTACTGCTTCAATCTCACTACTTGTTATTGGACTATTCAGGACTTCTTGTTCTTCCTGATTCAAGCTTAGGAAGTTGCATGTTTCAAAAAATTTATCCATTTTCTCTAGATTTTCTAATTTGTGTGTGCAGAATTTTTCATAGTAGTCTTAGATGATATTTTATATTTCTATAGTATCAGTTTGTAATGTCTCCTTTTTCATTTCTGATTGAGCTTATTTGAATCCTTTATCCTATATTCTTGGTTAATCTAGCTAATGGTCTATCAATTTTGTTTATCTTTTCAAAGAAGGAAATTTTGTTTCATTGATTCTTTGTATTTTTTTTTAATTTTAGGATATTATGGAGGTATAAACATTTTGGTTACATGTTATAACTTTGCCACACCCAAACCATGATTTGAGGCATGCCCTTTCCCTTCTAAAATGCTGTACTATTAGGCATCTACCCAAAAAAACAAAAGACATTCTATAATAAAAACATCTGCACTCGAATGTTTATGGCAGCACAGTTCACTATTGCAAGGATGTATTTTCTTTGTTTTTAATTTCGCCTAGTTCTGCTCTTATCTCTGTTATTTCTTTTCTTCTGCTAACTGTGGATCTGATTTGTTTCTCTCTTTCTGTGTCTTTGAAGTGTTACATTAGGGTGTTAATTTGTGATCCTTCTGTCTTTTGATGTAGGCAGTTATGACTGTGAACTTCCCTCTGAGCATTATTTTTTTTTATATTCTAGAGATTTTAGAAGCTTGTGTTACCTTTGTTGTTCAATTTGAAAAATTTTGGGGTTTCCATCTTAATTTCATCATTAACTTAAGGATTGTTCAGCAGCAGGTTATTTCCATGAATTTCCATGTATTCGTGTAGTTTTTAGAGTTCTTCTTGGAATTGATTTCTGGTTTTATTTCACTATGGTCTAAGAAGATACATAGTATCATTTCTATTTTTCTGAATTTGAAGAGACTTGTTTTATGGCCTAACATATGATCTATCTTGGATAATGTCCCATGTGCTGATGAGAAGAACCTATATTCTGCAATTTGGGGGTAGAATATTCTGTAAATGTATATTAGATCCATTTGTTCTAGCGTCTTGTTTAAGTCTAGTGTTCCTTTGTTGATTTCTGGCTTGGTGATCTGTCTAATTCAGTCGGTGGATCATTGAAGTCCCCAGTTATTGTTATGTTCCTGTATATTTCTTTCCTTAGGTCTAGTAGTATTTGTTTTATGAATCTGGGAGCTCCTTTGTTAGGTGCTTATATATTTAGGATTGTTATATCTTCTTGATGAATATATCCATTTATCATTATATAGTGACAATCTTTGTCTTTTTTAATGTTTTTGATTTAAAGTCTATTTTATCTGATATGCAAAGAGCTACCCCTTCTCACTTGTAGTTTCCATGTGCATGGCATATTTTTTCCACCCCTTTACCTTAAGTCTATGAGAATATTTATAAGTTAAATGGATTTCTTGGAGATCACAGACATTTGGGTTGTGTTTGTAATGAATCTGCCAGGAGTTCAGTGACCTACTTGTATCTGGATGTCTAAATCACTACCAAGACCAGGGAAGTTTTCCTTCATTTTTCCTCAAATAGGTTTTCTATGCTTTTTCCTTTTTCTTCTACCCCTTTATAGATACCTATAATTCTTATTTTTGGTTGTCTTACCTTATCACATATTTCTCAAAGACTTTGTTCATTTTTTAAAATTCTTTCTCATTGTTGACTGATTGGGTTAATTCAAAAGCCTTATCTTCAAGTTCTGAAATTCGTTGTTCTGTTTGACTAGTCTGTTGTTAAAACTGTCTGATGTATTTTATACTTCCCCAAATAAATCTTTTAATTCCAGAAATTCTATTATGTTTTGTTTTTAATGTCTATCTCTTTACTGAAGTTTTCAGTCACATCCTCAATTATTCTTTTGGATTCTTCGTGTTGGTTTCCAACTTTCCCTTAGATATCATTAAGCTTACTTGCATTCAATATTTTGAGTTCATTATCTGACGTTTCAGTAATTTCCTTTTGGTTGGAATCCCTTGCTGGAGAACTAGTATGATTCTTTGGGGGTATTGTTAAACTCTATTTTTTCATACTGTAAGAATTCTTGTGTTGATTTCTTCTCCTCTGGAGAAGATGTCACTTCTTATTTTTAACTTTACTTTTGCTCAGATGGGATATATTTTTCCTCTCTTAAGGATCTGAATGTAGAGTATATTAGTAAGGACGTTTGGTTTTGCTTGTGGGTACTTTGAGATAGCCAAAGCTCTGAATAAATTACTTAATAATAGATAGCTTAATGTGGTGATTTCCTTAAATGTTAATTATTTGTAGATTGTAGTGGTGACACACTATACATGTAGGCTGGTTCCTTGCCTCCTGCTGAGAAAGAGAGATGGGGCGTCTCTGGAATCTTGCCTGTTTCCTCAGTCATATAAACTTGTAATAGCAAAAACTAGATGTTGAGACATCCAATTTTGTCTCTAGTAAGTGGCACTTGCAGGTAAGAATCAACCAAGCTCTGTACAATTGAATTGGCAAATGATGAAATGGGCTGTACATATTGACTTCTCTGCCAGTAGGTTTTTCTGGCAGGAGAGATCTAGAAGTCGTGGTGTTTGTGGGAACTATGCTCAGCCCTAGTCTACCAGAGGAAGCACTCAGATATCACATGGTTGATCTGGGCCCTACAACTCCCAGGGGGAACCTTCTCATGATCTGCCACCACTCAAGGCTGATGCAGGGGGCAGAGCCAGGTGGGGCTAGGCCAGGCAAGTCTTCATCCAAGTTCCCCAGAGGCTGGTGTCAATGCTGTGCCACTGAGGGTCAAAGGTCCCAGGCCACTGTAAGAAGCCGAGGGGATACAGGGTGTCCCGATGCCAAAGAACCTGCTTATGGAAATGGGGCAGTCCAGAATCCACAGTCTGGCAGACAGAAGTAGGGTTTCTTGCCAAATCATCTAGGTCAGTCAGTAGACACTTGCAGTCAGGCAGCACAGCAGGACCAGACTGCAAGCTTCTACAGCACATACAGAAATGGCAGCTGCCATTCCCAAGGTAGGAAGGATTTCCTGTGTATGCACCATAGTACAAATGCACTCTGCACCCTTCTTTCAGTTCTATCCATATGTATTCTTCCCTACTTGAGATCAGTTCACAAATCTCCCTTCCATGACCCCAGATTATACAATTGAGTTTTGGAAGTATGAGAAAAGGTCCACAGACTCATTGCTAGAGTCCCTAAATCTAAGTGTCACTCTGACTAAGAGAAGCAGGCTTGTCCCCAGCTGCCTGGGGTAAAATTAAACCAGCCTCTTGGAGTTTCACTGCAGTTCAGTGTGGAAGAAAGGGGAAGGAAAGGGGAAAAGAATCCCTTTTCAATAAATGGTGCTGGGAAAACTGGATAGCCACTTGTAGAAGGCTAAAACAGGACCCACACCTTTCACCTCTCACAAAAATCAACTCACGCTGGATAACAAACTTAAACCTAAGGTATGAAACCATTAGAATTCTAGAGGAAAATGTTGGGAACACTCTCCTAGACATCGGCCTAGGCAAAGAGTTTATGAAGAAGTCCCCAAAGGCAATCAAAGCAGCAACAAAAATAAATAAATGGGACATGATGAAACTAAAAAGCTTCTGCACAGCCAAAGAAACAGTCATGAAAGTAAACAGCCTACAGAATGGGAGAAAATTTTTGCATCCTATGTATCCAATAAAGGGCTGATAACTAGAATATACTTAGAACTCACAAAAATCAGTAAGAAAAAATCAAATAACCCTATTAAAAAGTGGGCAAAGGGCTTGAACAGAAACTTTTCTAAAGAAGACAGAAGAATGGCCAACAAACATATGAAAAAATGCTCAACATCTCTAATCATCAGGGAAATGCAAATCAAAACTACAATGAGATATCACTTAACTCCAGTGAGAATGGCCTTTATCAAAAAGTCTCCAAATAACAAATGCTGGTGTGGATGTGGAGAGAGAGGAACACTCCTACACTGCTGGTGGGACTGCAAACTAGTCCAACCTCTGTGGAAAGCAATATGGAGATACCTTAAAGCGATACAAGTGAATCTACCATTTGATCCAGCAATCCCATTACTGGGCATCTACCCAAAAGATCCAATGACACTCTACAAAAAAGACACCTGCACTCGAATGTTTATAGCAGCACAATTCATAATTGCAAGGCTGTGGAAACAGCCCAAGTGCCCATCAATCCAAGAATGGATTAATAAAATGTGGTATATGTATACCATGGAGTACTATTCAGCTCTAAGAAACAATGGTGACATAGCACATCTTATATTTTCCTGGTTAGAGCTGGAACCCATACTACTAAGTGAAGTATCCCAAGAATGGAAAAACAAGCACCACATATACTCACCAGCAAACTGGTATTAGCTGAGTAGCACCTAAGTGGACACATAGGTACTACAGTAACAGGGTATTGGGCAGGTGGGAGGGGGGAGGGGGGTGGGTATATACATACATAATGAGTGAGATGTGCACCATCTGGGGGATGGTCATGCTGGAGAATCAGACTTGCGGGGGGAGGGGCGAAAGGGCATTTATTGAAACCTTAAAATCTGTACCCCCATAATATGCCGAAATAAAAAAAAGAAAAAAGAAAGAAAGAAAGGGGAAGGAAAGATGCCATTCTCCATGGAAGCAGCCAGGCAGGTAGCTCTAGGAAAATGCTGACAGGCATGGAACTCTTGTTCCAAAAAGCCCTCAGTTCCACCCCAGCTCACAGCCGTGCTGGATAAACTACACCCTGGAAAAAAGAAAATTACTCAGTTTCCTGTCTCCCTCTAGCTTCTGGCCAAACCATCCAAGTCAATCAGAGTATCCCATATCACTTATTCCCCAACACAATAGTAAATAATTTTGTGAGTTAGGTACAGGCTTGTGCTGTAATATTTTTAAAGTGGAGGCCATTGCTATTTGGCCCCTACAGCACTGCTTTCATTTCTACAAGAAACCAAAAATGATGCTATTTCTCAGGATGGCTTTTCCATATTAGCATGTCCCAGCAGTCAGAGAAAGGTGATCTTTCACTAAACCAACAGAGAAAAGTTCTTATTTTTTTATGAGCATAGTGAAAATAATGTTGTGTATAAATATGTGTTTGTCAAATATTTTAAGTCAGAATGTGAACAAATTAAGGGCATGTAACATCAAGAATATTTTAATTTTGTGATGTTGATATCAAATAATTAAAATAAAAGTAAATTCTAAGTCTTACAATTTAGATATCTTGTCTTATATACATGGGATAAACGCATCAGTTAAGACTGACCTACATTCTTTCTGCCATTTTCCAGCACGTTCTTGGGCTATTTCATTATGTGTTGGAAACTCTTTTCATATCAGTTTGAAATTTTATAACACATTTTATAGACAAATACAAATAACAATTGGGTTATTTTATATGACGAAATATTGACAGAAATAAATGTCTAGCATAATGAGATAAGTAAGTAAGGGTATATACACCCACACAACTAAACTCGATAGAGATATTAAAAATAAGTCAGCTAGCTGAACTTCTAGCAATCTAGCAATGTTCTACTTTTTCATTCACTCAAGAAATAATTACTGATGACCTATTTTGTGCCAAAAACTGTGCTTGGTACTAAGAATCACTGGTGAGCATAACATAGTCCCCATTCTTATGCAGCTTCATCTTAATTGACCAATAAATCTTATAAATATATAAACAAAATTTATGATAAATAAATATCATGCAAGGAAACTATAGAATTATTTGGGAGAATATAACATAGGTACCTGATATCATCAGAGATAGAGAAGGGTTTTCTAAAGTAACTTTTAGGTTAGATTAATGCCAATAATAAAGTATTTTTAAATTTTTTATATTTTTAATTGCAAAATACTTCATGCTAATCATTATTATTTTTGTTTTGTTTTGCTTTCACCATGTTATCTAAAATGCTCTGTGGAAAAGAATGATTTAATACAGTCATGTGCCACTTAACAATGAGGAAACATTCTGAGAAATGTACTGTTAGACAATTTTGTCATTTGCAAATATCATAGAATGTACTTACATAAACCTAGATGGTATATAGCCTGCTACACAACTAGGCTATATGGTATAGCCTGTTGCTCCTAGGCTACAAACCTGTATAGCTTGTTACTACACTAAATACTGTAGGCAATTGTAACATACTGGCAAGTATTTGTGTATCTATACATAAAAAATGTACAGTAAAAGATCAGTATAAAAGATAAAAAATAGTACACCTATATGGAGCACATACCATGAATGGAGCTTGCAGGACTGAAATTTGCTCTGGGTGAGTCAGTGAGTGAGTGGTGAGTAAATGTGAAAACCTAATTACTGTACAGTACTCCAGATTTTATAACCACTGTACACTTAGATCACACTAAATTTATAATTTTTACTTAATAATAAATTAACCTTAGCTTAACTTTTTTACTTTATAAACATTTAATTTCGTTTAAAATTTTTGACTCTTTGGTAATAATACTTAGCTTAAAACACATTGTTGTCTGTACAGAAATATTTTCTTTCTTTATATTTTAGTAATTTTTTCTACTTTTAATTTTTCTTTTTTCTTTTTTAAACTTTTTTATTAAAAATTGGGACAAGCACACACACTGGCCTGTGCTTACACAGAGTCAAGATCATCAATATCACTGTCTTCCACCTCCACATTTTGTCCCACTGGAAGGTCTTCAGGGGCTGTCATCTGTTATGACAACAATGTCTTCTGGAATACCTCCTGAAGGAACTCCCTGAGGCTGCTTTTTTTTTTTTTTTTTTTTTTTGAGACAGAGTCTCACTTTGTTGCTTAGGCTAGAGTGAGTGCCGTGGCGTCAGCCTAGCTCACAGCAACCTCAAACTCCTGGGCTCAAGCGATCCTTCTGTCTCAGCCTCCCAAGTAGCTGGGACTACAGGCATGAGCCACCATGCCCGGCTAATTTTTTCTATATATATTAGTTGGCCAATTAGTTTCTTTCTATTTATAGTAGAGACGGGGTCTCGCTCTTGCTCAGGCTGGTTTCGAACTCCCGACCTCGAGCAATCCACCCGCCTCGGCCTCCCAGAGAGCTAGGATTACAGGCGTGAGCCACCGCGCCCGGCCAAGGCTGCTTTAAAGTTAGCTGTTTTATATAAGTAGAAGGAATATACTCCAAAAAAATAATTTAAAAATATAATATAGTAAATACATAAACCAGCAGTATAATAGTTTATTATAATTTTCAATTACTATCTACTATACAAAATTCTATGTGCTATACTTTCATATGACTGGCAGCACAGTAGTTTTGTTTACACCAGCATCACTACAAATACATGAGTAATGCATTGTACTATGATGTTATGACAGCTATGACATCATTAGGTCATAGGAATTTTTCAGTTTCATTATGTACTGATGAGACCACCTTCATATATATAGTCCATTGTTGACTAAAAACATCATGGCAGTGATGATAAAAACATTAGGCAGTGCATGACTGAATGTAAACCAGAAAACTAGAGAAAATCTATTTTTAACTTTTAGCTTAAATATTGCAAAACTGAGCCTTAAAGTTTATAAAATTGATTTTATAATCTATCCAGTATGTATCCAAATAATTATAGAATTTGTTCTGAACACTAAAGCCCAATAAAAGGAAGTTTTCAGTATATCTTTAATGTTCAAAATTAGCACTTTAATACATGAGACATTAAATCCTATGGCCAAAAGTGCTTGATCTAGAATAATCTGAATAATTTCTTCAAGATATTATGGTATGTATCAATAGTATGTATATATTTAGTATTACACACATCTGCAAAAAAGTAACACTTTCCTATAGAGGAAAGACATCAGCACAAGTTGAGAGCATTTAGAAAACCTACTGATTTACAACCATTGCATTTTAAAAGCAACTTGCTAAAACATAAAAACTGCAAAACTACCTTTCTTTTTAATTAAAATGAAAGCTAGAGAAGTTAATTGACCATTCATTCATTCAGTGAGTATTTATGGAGTGGGTATACAAGGCACTGTTCTAAATCTTTAATGACCAACCCCTATCTCAGCTTTTTTGAAGAAGGACACTGTGTGTTTTAGGGGCATATTGGGAAGCCACTGACATAGTCTGCCCTTCATACTCAGTGGTCCATTGTAGTGTTTTGTATTGTTACAGACATCAATAAACACAGGCATCTGGGATGTTCAGAGTTGGGCTGGGAACTTTCAGGTGAAGTAGAAAGTCATTACTCTGAAACATTGTGAATTTAGAAGCAGCCATTGACAAACTATTTTGCTACTTCATGTGCTTATAAGATGAGGTATCATTAGGAAAAGCCACATAAAGCTGTTGCAGCTGTGTTATATAAAAAGTGGAGTTAATTTAATAGAAAATGTCATCCTTTGCAAAATGTTGATTGCCTATTTTTTTTTCCATAAAGACTTTTCATCAGAGGGGCTCCAGCAGCTGTGAGAAGGCATCCCGTCACCGATGTTCCAAGACATCCTGGCATACAAAGCTCTCCATGTGCTGTTTGGCATCCAAAACATTCTGCATCTTTTTCTTTTCTTTTTCTTTCATACTTCAATATGGAATATGGAATATTTTATTTTTGTGAGGATGGAATAAGGACTGGCTTCTTGACACTGGAATTTGAGTATAAACAAGAAAAACATCTGCTGAAGTAATGAGGTGCTATTTTTCCATATTCTGGATCAAGGAACCCTAAAGCTATAACAATTCTGTAATTCTATAATGTTAAAGATCTCTCTTTAACAGATGGCAGTCATTACAAGTTACTGCAGGGCATAACTCTTCAGAGGCTAAGATGAAAATTTGTCCCATGCAAAAAAGAAAAGAGATTTGATGGAGAAAAGGCAGGGTCAAGTGATTTTATAATCACGTTAGAATTCTCCAACTTGAAAGTTCTATTTTCTCATAATTAGTTTTAAAAAGGTGACTTGGTCATAAATTTTACATCATAAAAATCACTGGGCTTCAAAAATGTAATAGCTACATGTCTTCACTAAGTTCAAAATAATCCCATAACTCTTGTCAAATGCTTTACATTCAACAATTTAGAGTTTATTATCACTAAGAGAATAATGGTTTGTGTTATTTCTGTGTACAAATGCTGCAAACTAAATATATCATGCAGTGCCATGGTCCCAAACAGTTGTCAGTGTCATGCACACAGAGGGTGTTCATTTGTTCATTACTTTATTCCTTCCACAAATATCTATTGAGCATCTCCTATTTCCTAAGTACTGTGCTAGGTAATAAAGATGTAATTATAAACAAGAGAGACAAAAATATCTTTTCTCATAGAGCATACCACCCCCCGTAAACACATACACACAGACACACATGCTAGTGTTAAATGAAGGAACGAAATAATTTAAGAGATGTACAGTGCGGTGCACAGACTTTAAGTTAGTGCCAATGATCTCTACCTTCTGGTATTCATGCCTTTGTGTAATCTTCTCCCCTTGGGTGTGGGTGGGATCTGTGTCTTGCTTTTAAACCAATCCAGTGTAACAAAGGTTACGGGATTTAGGTGATCATGTGTACTTATTAGATCTGTCTGTCTGTCTGTCTCTCTCTCTCTCTCAGTACCTCCTCTTGCCCCCAGCTTTGAAGAGGCAAGCTGCCATGAATCCTATAGACTCAAGGAAAAGCATCCTGTCAAAAACCTTCAAGGAGCGTGGAAGCAGATCCCTCCCCAGTTGGGCCTCTAATGAGAACCCAGTCCAAGCCAATATCTTAATTGCATTTTTTGTGAGACACTAAGCAAAGGACCCAACTAAGCCATGTCTGGACTCCTGATTCACCAAAACCATGAGATAAAAAATGTGTGTTGCTTTAAGTTGCTACGGTTGTAGCTTTTTATATGGCAGAGAAAACCAATACAAACAAAATTGCCATCATGCTTCTGGGATATAGAATTAACTATCACTCTAAAATAAAATGCCTTACAGTCATTTTTGGATAATTAGGTTATGTCTTCTGTAAGGGAATGTTTTCAAGAGTATTGCATTTTTTGAACAAATTGTTGTTTTCTATTAATATATTTGACACACAGACTTTATAGCCTACACTAATCTGATGGACTGAGCCAACCACATAGGATCAGCTTTATCTTTACTGAATGAACTAATTTATAAGCAAACCTATGAGGGTCTCATTTATGCTCCCACCTAATGAGCCAGGAAAATGGGCTCATTTAAATGACTTAAGTATAATTGTGCTTAATGTGTGAAGACCAATTTACCAAGAACTTTTACTAACCTCATCTCTTATAATCTTCACTCACACTAAGTCAATGAGCGAAGAATTTTCTTCAGGTTTACAACAAGGAAACTGTGGCTGAAAGAAGTAATAAACTAAAGTTATGTAGTTAGTAAGTGACAGAGGTGGGACTCAAGCCACCAAATGCCATCAGAAAGATAATGCCTTGCTCATTTCAGTCGACCACAGCTACCTATATAAGAAATTGACTACTCTGCACTTATAATCTGCTCTGGGCCAACAAGTACCTCAGAACATACTCTGGGCCAACACAGCAGAGTCCTTCAGAGCATACTCTGAACTGAGGGAGCACATATGCTCCTTAGAAATTAACTGATTTAGTCAAAACCATTAGCTATATTCCAGGCACTGTACTAGATACTGAAAATAGAAAAATAGCTAAAAACTCCCCTCCTCCACCTTCCCCACCATCACAAGGAGCTTTTAGTCTGGGAGACACAACTTACATCATTTCAACTTGATCCTTTGAGTCCTAAGAAAGGGGTCTGACTGCAAGGGTACTATAAGAACCACACTGAACCAATAAGTTCTACCCATGACTTTAAATAATGTCTTCTGATAAAAGAAGGATTCTTAGTGGAGGTCTTCAAAGGCAAGTAAAGTTTTAATTATATGTTCTAGGCAAAGGAAATCAGTAGGAAACTTATGGAAGCAGGAAGCAACTTGCAATATACAGGAACTCTCAGCAGTTGAGTGTTAATAATAAATGAAGCATGGGGCATGAAGCAGCCAGATAGTTAGCAATAAAAATCATAGATTAAATTTCATATGTGCCTGACACATGGCAGGCTGCAGGATAAGAATCTTACTTAAACACAATAATTTAATTCTAACAAAAACTGAAGTAAGCACCATTATGACCTCCATTTTCCATATGAAAAAACTGAGGCTCAGAAAGGCTAAGTAATTTGCCCAAGTTCTCACAGCTAATATTTGGCTGAGTTCAAATTTGAATGGTGGGTCTCAGAAAATAATTCCCCAAAAAGAAGGCCTCAGAATTAGCTCTATTTGACCTTCGCCTGCCTTCCTGTCTTTTGCCTTAATTCTGCCCCTAGGCTAGCCATAGAAATTAGAACCCCTCTTCCTTAAGACAGGGCACAGAAACCAGAACTCATTTTTCTGAAAGCCAGCAATAAAAACTAAAAATAGTCCTCTAACTTTCCCCCCTACCTGTCTGTGTAAAAACTGGCCACAAAGAAATTATCTGGCCTACCTAGTTTGATTGTAAGTCATAAGAGTTCCATTCCAGAGAGGGTCCTGCCCCACATTCAGAAGAAAGGAATACATGCTCAGAGAGGCCAAGAACAGAGAGCCCTTTCTGAGTTTCTCCATTGAGTCTATTAGCATTAGACCATACTCTTTTTGTTCAATCACATTTCTACACAGCTGTCTCTACTTTGTTGAGCCTAAGCATAAAAATGGATAGTTTCCTCTGTATCTTTGGATCTTCACTCTGAAGGTTCCCATGTCATGTAAAACTATGATAAATAAAATTGTATACTTTTTCTCCTAGTGATATTCCCTTTGTCATTGATTTTCAGCAATACTTCAGAGGGTGATGGGGACATTTTCTCTAGGCCCCTACAAAACTTATGCAATTCCAAACTCTTAGCTAAGTCCCACTTTGCTGTTCTAGGTAGGAGACAGGTCTGAAGAACATTACACTTAGTTTGCCAATACCAGGGGTTAGAAAACTTCTATAAAGAACAAGATCAGAAATATTTTAGGCTTTGTGGGCCATATGGTCTGTGTTACAACTACTCAATTGTGTTGTGGTAGCAGGAAAACAACCATACATGATACATAAATGAATGAGCATGGCTGTGATCCAATAAAACTTTATTTACAAAAATAGTCATGAGAATAGATTTAGCTCATAGTCCATAGTTTACCAACTCGTAACCAATAGGAAACTATTAAAAGATTTTAAGCAAGGAAATGGCATGATCAGTTTTGGATAGAAGTGTTCTAAACAATCTGATTCATGCCAGAAACATCCACAGGGCATTGAAGTCTGGATGACACGACTCCTTCTAGCAAGTGTCTACTATGTTTCCTCATACTTTCATTTGTCATTCATTTTATCCCTTTATTCATCAAATATTTATTGATGTCCCACCATATTTTAGGCAGTGTTAGGTGCTAAGTGATATAACAACAAACAAAAATAAAATCGCTTTTCTAATGATGCTTACATTCTACTGGGAGGAAGAGAGACACATAGATACAAATATATATTTAATATAATATGTTAGCCTGTAATAAATGCTATAGAGAAAAGCAAAATAGGGATAAATAGTACTTGAAGGGTTAATTCTATATGGATTAATTAGGAAAGTTACTCTTATAATGAAACATTTGAACAAAGACTTACATGTAATGAGGAAATTAATCATGTAGATATCTGGCAGACTGGCAAATTTAAAACCCTATGTAGGAGTATGCCTGGAGCATTTCAAAACCAACAGGGGTGTTGGTCTGGCTGGAGTTCACTTAGCAGGTAGGGTGTGATAAGAAATAAAGTCAGACAAGTAGCCACGGGTCAGATCAGAATCAGAAGATCAAAAGAGGTTATTTAAAAGGCTTGGGTTCTGGTTTAAGGCATGGCTTCCAATGTTGTAGCCTCACTGGGATTGGGCAAAGTTTGCACCATAATGGATTAGGATTGGTAGATGAGACGCAAGGTCTTGAAGCAAATTTTGGTACATAAACTATTTAATAAATGATTTATTTCTCAGGAGAACAGACTGTTATCTCAGATAAATTGACTTACAGGAATTTCCTGAAGCAATGACTGAAGCTATTTATGAGTTTACAGTCTTATCTTTCCTGGGCACAGTTTTCTTGGAACATATAACTAAGTCATGTTGACACAGGTGATCTCAGTTCTTAGTCCTAATTGCTGTGTCATGTTGATGTAGGTGGACACATTTCTCCCACGCTTAAAAACATATTGCATCATGAGAAGTATGTCACTTTCTTAGTCTGTTTGTGTTGCTATAACAGAATGCCACAGATTGAATAATTTATAATGAATAGAAATTTATTGGCTCACAGTTCTGTAGGCTAGGAAGTCCAATATTAAAGTGCCAGCATTTGGTGAAAGTCTTCTTGCTGCATCATCACATGACAGAAGGGCAAAGAGAGAGGGGGGGTTACCAAACTTGCCCTATTATAAAAGGCATTAATCCCATGCCAGAGGGAAAGAGCTCTCAGAGCCTAACCACCTCTTTAAATTACACCTCTTAAAACTGTTACAATGGCAATTAAATTTCAACGTGAGTTTTGAAGGCATCAAACATTCAAACTATAGTAGGTATATTTAAAAGTGCAAGCAAGAGACTCCAGTGCTAATGTACTTAGCACCTGTGTGAGGTTTTTTTTTTTTTTTTTTTTTTAATACATCATCTAGTTTAGGCTTCACAATATCCCTATACAAGAGGTACTGTTAAGATTTTAGATGAGAAAACTGAGAATCTGAGAGTTAATACGCCTGTATTAGTACATTTATGTTGCTATAACAAAATACCACAGACTGGTTAATTTATAAATAATAGAAGATTATTTCTCACAGTTCTGGAGGCTGGGGAGTCCAAGATCAAGGTGTTAGCAGATTCACTGTCAGGTGAGGGCTGGTGTCTGCTTCCAAGAAGGCATCTTCTTGGTGTGTCCTCACATGGTAGAAAATGAAGGGCAAAAAGACCTCACTAGTTCTCTCTAGCCCTTTTATAAGGCACTTATCCATTCATGAGGGTGGAGCCCTCTTGGCCTAATCAACTCTTAAAGGCCACACCTCTTAATTGCATTGGGGATTAAGTTTTAACATGGATTTTGGAGAGGACACAAACATTCAAACCATAGCAATGTCCAAGGTCACATAACTAAAAATTGATAAAGCAAGAATTAAAATTCAGATCTTTTTTTCCTCCAAAGTCCATATATTTAGCCACTGCAAAACACTACCCCATAAAGCAAAATAAAAAACTGTGTTTTCAGGATGTGATGAGCATTGTAGGGGTGGAAGGGGCACATCTCAAATCATGGTTGGGATGTGGCAAAGTCATAACATATAACCAAAATATTTGTACCCCCATAATTTCCTGAAATAAAAAAAGCAGTGTTTTAAATCTTTAATGAAAACTAGTTTTCAAGTATGTGAAATTTCTCAGTCCTGGGTCTAGAAATGCAAATTATCTATTAGAAATGGGAGACAATGTGAGAGGATCTTGCTGAAAACTGCTAGTTTTTCATAAAAAGAAGTGAGTTTTTACTATTTGGACAAAAAATATAAGTACAAATACAAGTACAGTTTTAAAACGCACTTACATACTTATAAAAATATAAGTAGAGTTTTTTTTTCCTTTGGACAAAAAATATAAGTACAGAAACTGAGGTAAAAAATGGCTTCTGTTGTTTGTTTCCTTTCTGGAGATGACGGGGAGAAGTGGAGCCTAGCAACTAAAAACAAAAAAGCCCCATAAACTAGATAGTTCTCAATGGAGCTTGAGCAGGGGAGAGGGCAATCATAATGCAGCATCAGGTAACAGTAATAATAATAAAACAATAATGGTAATATATTTTAAAAGAATAGTATATAATGACAAAGATTCTCTCCTTAATCAAACTCTAGTCAGGCTCCTCTGAACTCTCTTCTCAACTAGGCCCTGATTTGGGGGATTTTCTGTGAGAAATAAAAATAAAATCCTAAGTCTTTCAACTGACTGGATAGACTTCCTCTTGGCCAAGGGGACCCCATAGAAACCATAAAGCTGAGTTCCTAGCCATGAGGAAATGGGAGGTCAGACACGACTTGTTATAACCCCCTCCTCACTAACTGCCATTAGGCTTTCTTCCCTAAGGGTTAAACAGAACTAGCTCTTTAGAAAGACTTCTCCTACCCCTGATTTCAGCTAACCACATAATGTTGCTCCTCCCTTTTTGTGGTTTCCACACTATAACTGACCAGCATTACTTCCCAATAAGAGACCACTGACCACAGAGTAATTACGATCACTCTGAGGAGGCTAGAGCCAAAAACTCCACCCTTGTATCATGCTAATTCTGCCATTTTCTGGACATGGATCCCATGAAGTAGCATTAAGCTCAATTGCACATGCTAGTGTTTCTCCTTTCATAAATATTCATGGCTCCTTCTATAGCTTGTTAGATACATCACCTTGCTAAGCATAAATTATAAATTTCTGTTCCCCTTGCCTTTCCCTCAAAGCACATGCTCTTGGCTTCTGGTTGGAGGCTATGCTTCCTAGCCTGTCAGAATGGCCACCCTGCATGCTGCAGCCCTTTATGAAAAATAAAGCTCTCTTCTCCAAATTTATGAACTTCATCATTTTTCAGTTGACACTTGGTTTTTTCTGCATCATCCAATTTATTAAGAATACTGATAAATTGGTTTAGCCAGAACCCCCACCCTTGATATCTGATAACCCTCAATATCTGATAGGGTTCTTCATTCCTCACTAGTCCCCAGGTGATGTCTGGTCATCCTGGCCTTCAGCAAGAATCCTGTTAGGTAGGTTTAACCAGAATCTCCCTTAACCCTAACGTGTTCTGTCAGTAATTTTCCATCCACTGACCCTCACCATGCTCCTTGTCTATAAATCCCCAATTTTCCTTGGTGTATGTGAAATTGAGCCCAATCACTCTCCCCCTAGTGCAAAACGCCATTGCTGTGGTCCCTATACCTGCTGCAATAGTCTTGACTACAGTCTGCCTTACTGTTCTTTAACAAGTGTCATGAATAATTTTTTCTTTAACAGTAATAAAATAATCCAACATAAATAATATACTATATCTTTACAATGTACTAAAAATTTCATATACATATCTTGTTTAATATTCACTTTCACCCATTGGGGTAGGCAATATTGTTATCCCCTCTTCCCAGATAAGGAAGTTGAGGCACTGAGCTTGTAAGTACCTCACCCAGGTCACATGGGTACCATACAAAACCCTTAAATGGAAGTTTACCTAGTCTCAATGCTGTGCTTTCCAACCATTAAGCCAGGTGTGTCCTGACTCTAGACATGAAATCTGAGTAAAATCATCAGAAATGGGGGCTCTTGCCACAGACAGTCAATAAGCAAAAACATGCAGCTGTACTGATGCATTTTGATCTTTAAAAGCATGGACCCCAGGGCCAGTCTGAACCCTGCATTTCAAGTACAATTTGAAAGTGATTTCACAAAGCATTTTTTAATCTGAATAAAGGAAGACAAAGGAGCTTAGATGAGCCACAAAACTTAAATTTAGTAAAAGGGCCACAAAAGGAGGCCTTTGCATCCCCATGGGGTTTCTTTGTGTGTGTCTGAAAATAGGAAAGAGAGAGAAGGTGGAAGAAAGTTCTGTGTGTGATGTACATGACCGCAGCTTAATGCTTAGGAAATCATCCTAAAGGGAGAAATTTCCTCCTAAGGGAGCAGAAAGCATAACAATAATAGCAAATATTAATTGAGTGTTTACTACATGCCAGGCACTAGGCACAATGCTCAGTGTTATTTTTTAAAATGGTTATCTGATTTGACCCTTACAATAACACTATGAGGCATGTGTTTACAAATTAACCTTGTCTTATAAAGAGAAATATAATGTAACTTCAAAGTGAAATCAAACCGTAAGGATAACTGCTGTATTTAGATGAAATAAAATGAGGAAAATAAAGATAAATATCTCTTGCCTAAGATTTCTATACGTTTGTATAATTGCTGGAGAAGGGGATTTTGAAATTTACCCCAATAGAACTGTACCTATTATATTTCAGTTATTTATTCAAAATGAAAGGCAGTTGTGTCACGCCTTCCCCCTACCCCTCAAATTGGATAGTATTTCTATAAGATAAATATTTAGGGACTTTCAAAATAAAAATAAAACAAGAGGAACAAGAAAAAAAAACACCCTGAGGTATCTGAATTGTTTCTGGATAAATGAGTGTTCTTTAAAATATCCAAGCAAATATCAAATACAATTTAAGCAGCAAGAGAAAGAGAGAAACTGTATATCTTCTTATTTATTATAACTATATATATGTTACATATGTATAATGTAGGAGACCAGAATATGCCACTCCAAAATATCCCTCTTTGGCATAAGAGTTATTTTGAGCTGATTATTCTGAGAAACTGCAGACACAGAAGAAGCTCTAAAAACAGAAAAGTTACCCTTTCATAAGGGAAATTTACATGTATAAAGGAAATCTCCATTTGTAAGGGTATCTCCCTCTCTGTACCAGAAAGAGAAGGCTGGCTCTAAATCACTAGAAACTCTCAATGGAGAAGGCAACTACTTAAGTCTGTACATCAAACATTACCTTTGTTTACTATGCTTTTTCCTGGTCATAGCAACATAACTGCCCACCTCACACCTGTCTTTCTTTGTTTCTATTTAAGATGATATTTAAGCCTGAATTCAAAGCCACTTTGAGAGGTTTACTCAATACTCTGAGTATCTCCCATGTATACATGAGGTGTACATGTTAATAAGATTCTGTTTGATTTTATCTTTTTAATATGTCTTTTGTTATAGGGGTCTGTCCTCTAAGAACTATGAATGATAGAGGAAAATTTATTTTTTCCTCCCTTATAATAAAATGATCTCTTTAGTTTACATTGAAAAACTGAAGCAAAGAGCTATTTCTTCCCATGTGAAATTAATCCCTAGCCACATCCAAAAAAAAAAAAAGAAAGAAAATGTAAAATGACAGAAAGTTCCACTTTTAATGAAATCAAGAAAGAGCCACACCAACAAACTATAACCTAAAATAATATCCACCAAATGCCGTGTGAGTTGAACCTAAGAGGGATAGATACCAAAATAGGCCAAAAATTCTTTATATATTGAAAAGTGATTGATAATAAATATCAATAATATATTATATGCCAAGAAATAGTCTAAGTATTAACTAATTTAATCCTGACAATCCTGCAAGGGAGGTACTATTATTATCACCATTTATAAGCAATGAAACAGAGGCACAGAGAAGGAAAGTAACTTGCCTAACATCACACAACTACTAGCTATCAGAACCAGAGTTTGAACTCCAGAATTTGAGTAGAGCACAAAGCTCTCCAAAATTAAGAGTCCCTTGCTAACAAAGCAAGCTCTGGTATCCAGCTGGGCTGGGCGAGGGGAGGCTCCTTGAAGCTATTTCATGACAGAGTGGTAGGGGAGGCAGCGCTGAACAAAGAAATCTCTCAGAAAGAAACAGGTGATCAGCCAGCATGGTAGCAAGGGGGTAATGGTGGTGGGGAAGACAACCAATTTGTAGCTGTTAATCTTTGTCAGAAGAAGAACAAGTGGCAAGTCATCACTCAAGAAGTCTATGGCACATGGGGCTTTACTACAAGACTATCGAGCCAATCTTGTCAGACTGTGCTGTGAAATCCATGTAAACCTGTTCTGAGACTTTTGATTTAAATCCAAGCAAGCTGAAGCCTCATGTGCCCTTCACCATACAATTTCTCAGCAAGCAAATGGTCTATAACAAATGTCTCACAGAATATTTCGAAGTTAGCTTTTAAATCATTAGGCCAAGGATGGATTACTGACAATGCATGTCATTGGTATGTCCTTAGAAAATAAGGTGGTGGGAAGGAGGGAGAGGGGAGGCAACAGCAGAGGGATCCATCCTTCACTCCTGTAGCCAAAATAAATTCCAAGGATATGATATGTTTAAATATAACAAAATGGAACTTTTAAAATCCTAGAAGAAACTATGAGATATTTTAAGCAATAAATGTAGGGTGTTTGATAAAAAAAAAAATTGGAGACCATTACTATGTCAGTTAAAAAAAAAGCTTATATCCTTCTCCCCAATATATCTGTTTCTTTAGTGTATATATTATACATTATATATACACATATATGTTATATATAAAACATGAATTTATGCCTAAAATTATAAATAGTCATTCATCATGCCCTAACTTTATATATATATATCTACATTCATCTATATAGATATAGAAATCTAGATAGATATAAATTTAATCCTAACAACTCTAAGAGGCATATGTCTAGAAATCAGCTGCTCTATCTTTAGAGAGTCAATGTGTAATAATAATGCTAAGCTATAAATAATGGTTCGCCCTATATAATATATAAGCAGTCATGCATTTCTTAACAATGGAGATGCATTTTGAGAAATGCATTGTTAAGCGATTTCATTGTCGTACAATATCATAGAGTGTACTTACACCAACCTAGACGGTATGATACACTGTGCACCTATAGCCTGTTACCTCTAGGCTACAAACCTGTATAGTACATTACCATACTATAGGCAATTATAACCCAGTGGTAAGTATGTGTGTATATAAACATAGAAAAGATACAATAAAAATATTATAATCTTATGGGATGACCACCATATATGTGGGTCTGTGGTTGACCAAAATGTTGTTATGGGGTGCATAACTATATATATGTGTATATATATATATTCCTCCTCAGTGTCCATGGGGGATTAATTTCAGAACCTCTCTTGAATACCAAAATCTAAGGATGCTCAAGTCCCTGATATAAAATGGCATAGTATTTGAATGTAACCTATACACATCCTCCTCAAATTGTCTCTAGATTACTTATAATACCTAATACAATGTAAATGCTATATAAATAGTTGTTATACTGTATTGTTTAGGGAATAACAACAAAGAAAAAAGTCTGTATATTTTTAACACAGATGTAGTTTTTTTCAAATATTTTCAATCTGTGTTTTGTTGAATCCATGGATGCAAAACCCACAGATATGGAGGGCCAACTATATATACAAAATGAATATATAATATGTAATTTTAGGGAGAGGTGAACCACCATTTACAATTGTAGGCATAAATCCATGTTTCAAATAGTCTTGATAATTTCAAATATTTTGGGACAACTTCTTATCACATCTGATGAGACTGTCGGTATTTTCACCCCACAATACAGCTAATGAAGAACAGAAACAAAGAGAGGATCAGAGGGCCAAGAACAAGAGGGCAAGTCAGCTGCTTGGAAGACACTCTGGCCAGCATGCTGCTTGCTACTCATGTAGTGTATGGCACTGATGCTTTACACTGTTGCTAACATGGCCTCAGTGACTGTGAGGATGCCCTAACATTTCCTGCATTGCGGAGGTACTCTCTCCAGTTTCAAAGTGCACACCCACATGATGAAATCTGGGTTACTAGTCTATGGCTGGCTACCCTGGAGCTGAGACAGGGAGAAAATTTTCAACTTCCCAAGTGCAAGAATCTACATCAAATGGAAGTGCCCCAACAATAGGAAGGGATTGGATGCTGAATAGCTGCAACAATGAAAACTGCCCGCTACTGCATGCCTTAGCAATCTATAGTGGTTGAGAGCATGGGCACAGAGTCAATAGATTGGAATCAAAACTGAATTAGCATTTGTCAGCCCTGTGACCTGACTGCCCTTCTAATGGGGTTCTACCAGAGAATTAAGCACTGATGCCCTGAAGCAATTGTTCTATACATACACAATGCATTAATTTCTCTCCTATGTCCCTAGAATGGCACTGGCTATGTGTCCTTCTTGGAAGAACTGAGAATGTAGTCACTCAAATATTTTTCTCTAGAGCTTAATTTTTTCACTAAACTCCTTATGAGAGAAGCTGCAGGCTTAAATAAATCATTTATCTTTTCTATGCCCTTTTTAGATAAAAATTGTGCTTTGTTTATAATTTTTAAAGAGAAATTAATGAGCTAAAACATGTAAAGCACTTAGAACAATGCAACCCACAATAATAAATGTCATTGCTATCAATATTATATTCATGTTTGTATTTTCCAGTTCTATCTATAATAGCATATGTGTTCAGTAAATAGTTGAGAAATAAATGGATATATGCATGGGTGATAATGAACAGCAGTGGTGTGCAGAATACATTAGGAGAGACAGGAGGCAGAAAGACTGTTTGGAACCTGCTAGAATAACAACACAAAGAGGTAAGTAAAGAGCTTTTGAAACAGGGAGACAGTAGTGAAAATGGAGAGAACAAAGATACTGGACTTGGAATCTGATAGAGTGTAGGGAGTGGAAATTAACTCAGACTTATGAGCTTGAATAACAGAGTTAATGAATGGTGGAGTCATTTATAAAAAGTAAAACATTTCCAGAGATAAATGATGAGCTAACTTTGGGGCATTCAGGTAATTAATCTTATAAATAATCTGAAAGAGGGGATATTTATCCAAAAGAGATTTTATTACCTTTTTACTTTTTTTTTTTTTTTACTTTTTTATTTTGTTTAAATCCAAAGTATCCTCCAACCAGGATTGCATCCAAACCATTCCAAGAAGAGTGCCATGTTTGGTGGCTTGGTCACATGGTTGTAAGTCACAATTGTTATTACGTTTGGGAGAAGTAGGAGGAAGGTACAGGAATTTATTATTGTAATATAGATGAATACTGTGGAATTAATAGGGAAAAATATAGCAGAGTCTCAGAAAGAGATTTGTTGAGAAAGAAAGCCATCAGGTATCCAGAAAGGACTCTGTATAAGGGTCTTCTTTCTTGGGTTGGCTTCCTTATCCTCTCTGCAGACCAGCCATTTCTGCTACTCAGTCCACATGCCAGGAGGTGGCCACCCACCTGTAGCAGATATAAGTGTTCTGTCTAGATCCCCTCCAATCCCTTTTTGCCCTTTTTGTGGATTCCCTAGCTTTGGTATGCTTTCCTTCCAAGTAGTTCATACCTACAACTCTGTTTAGGCAGGACTGCCAAGAGGTCCTGGAGTCCCATTTGCCTGAATGTAGCAGAGACAGAATGTACATTGCCCCCACCCTTAAGGTTGCCCTTAGCCAATGATAATGGCTGAAGGTATATGAATGTCCTGCTCCCTTGTTTATAATCAGGAAAACTCCAAGGTTTACCTTATACTCAGAGTATCACTTTGATGTAAGATTGAGTTCCCCTACCTTCTGCAGAACTTTTGCTTTTCCTTTATTTTGCCTTGTTCCTTCAATGCCTTACTGATTTCTCCTATGGGTATTTACTTAATGATTCACTTATAGTTGTATCCTCATCTCAGGGTCTGCTTCAGAGGAACCCAACTGTTATGGGTCGAATTGTGTCCCCTCAAAAAGATATGTTGGAAATGAGGTCATTGCAGAGGTAATTAGTTAAGATGAAACAATTAGGGTAAACCCTAATCCAATTAGACTGGTGTCCATATAAAAAGGAGAAATTTGGATATAGAGGTAGATATGTACAAACAAGGAAAAAATGGCCCAGTAACTAGAGTGATTTATCTAAAAGTCAAGGAATGCCAAAGATTGTGGGCAGACACCAGAAGCTAGGAGAAGCAAGAAAAGATGAGAAAGCTCAGATACAGCAGGACCTTGATTTTGGACTTTTAGCCACCAGAACTGAGAGAATAAATTTTCTGTTTTTTAAGCCACCAAGTTTGGGTGATTTATTATGGCAGCCCTATGAAGCTAATGCACTAATCAACAACAGCCGTGCTCCCAAGTTTTTACACCTCTTCTCTTTGAGAGATAGTAGACTGACACTAAACTCTCTTAGCTCCTATTCCAAATTCTCACGGTACAGATTTTGATTGGATCACCATGGTCCTTCAACTACATCTAGTAGGTAGAGTAACATTGTGTAAACACCCATGTTGTGATTAAGAGAAAACAGTTTCTATAAAAAAGAGAGGGCACTGTTTGTCCCATGGGCTGGAGAGATATCCCCCAAATGGCCAATACAAAAAGATTTCTCAGAATGGAATTTTCTGAGAAAACTGTACAGTCCTAATGCCAAACTAGCATGTATCCAGCAAGAACTGATGAGGCAGTTTGGTTACTTTTTCAAATTCAGAAGACGTTCCAAATTTATAGGGTTTCCAAAACATGTGATTTGAAAAAGCTTCAAAGTTGATTAGTGTTGCCATTTTTACTTCCTGATTTGGCTTCTCAATAGCAACAATGCATGCTACAGAATAACGTTAATTCAGAATGAACAACAAATCTTGCTGTGCACTGAAACATGAAGTCAATTTATGTCAAATGTTGTTGCACAGGGATTGAAACTTAATAAACAGAAATCTTACCAGTATATCTATGAATTTACTTAGCAGAACAGTATTTTATCTTTTAAGCCAACTCTAAAAGGGAGAAGAAAAGAGATGAAGTTACAGTACGTTTCCTTTGCTTTCTTTTCTTATGATTCAAACTGGAAGCAGAATATTTTGTATATTGGCTCAAAGGGTGAATTTCATTTCCACTATCTCAGCAGCAGCCAATTTGAACCTTATTCAAAGTTGATTGTTTTCAAGCAGTTACTAGTATACATGCATTTATTAATGGATAGGCACTGAGTCTCATTTTTCTTCTACCTCCTCTACTAATCTAGTTATCAAATGTGATTTTCAGCAACTCTGAATATATGTGCAATGAGATGAAATGTAATTTGTTTATTGTAATATCCATCCAACTTTTCTTTTTAAATAATATTTATTTTCTCTTCTAAGGCATAGGAATTTCAAAGAAGGAAGCCTGGGTACTTGCAATTTCTTCTTGATTAGAGATAGTGTTGCCAGCCTCCTAGCGGAGGTTTTTCTAAGTTCTTGGTGAATGCTGGGGAAATGAATTTCAGGATGTACCACATAAGCCAAGTAAGTGACAGCTTTTTATTAAAAGTGAAAGTACACTCTCAGGAGAGAGAGTGAGAAGGCTCAAAAAAAAAAAAAAAGCACTGGCAGGAAATGGTTTTAGAGCTTTTGTAGTTTTATTAATTGAGGGGAGGAATATTCAGAGCCAAGGAGTTGGCTTTTATTAAGAATTTAGGTAGTAATTTCTAGAATTGGTTTCCCTTCCATTTTCATACTTTATATGGTTGTTTCAAAACTGTCATGGTGATTTCAAAGGCAGAGAAATTTTTAAACCATAGTGTAAATAATATTATAATCAGCCAGAATTCATGTAAGGTGACAGAAATAACTGACAAACCAGATAAAGCCAGTTCTTTCCTGTTATTATCAGTCCCTCTAGTTAGTTCTGCTTGAGGGTTGTTTATTTTAATACTTGCACCCAATCTGCAAGTCCCTGCATCCAGTCTCAGCCCTGTATCCTACTCTAACAGTAGTGGCTTTGTAGTTACATTGTCTAAATATTTGACTATCACTGTCAAATATTAAAAAAAAAAAACAGAAGCAGACCCTGCAATGAGGATTCAAGTGCAAGTGATTTATGAAAGAAGTTCTCCCAGGAGAACCTGGCAAAAGAATGAGGAAAACAGGAAAGGGAAGGGAAAGAAAGAGTATGATTTTAGGCCAAGTCTGTAACTTGGCCTGATCCTGAATAAATCACAGCTCAGAATTTATGCTATTTCAGGGCAAATAGCTGGGATTTCTCACTCATACACCAGCCAGTCATTGAATAAAGGTAACTAGAGGCAGGGGTAAGACGATGGTGGCATGTCAACTGTCAGGCACTTCAAACTTTTTGCTGTGGTGGCAAAGCAAACCCAGTATCCCAAGGGCAGTCTTCCAAAGAGAATCACAGGTATGTGCTATTAGAAGCAAAACACACAAAAACTGGAAGAACAGTACTCAGAATTGCTCAAAGAGATCCAGCAGTATAACTTTCATTTTAATTTCAGGATGTTACGGGCATATAAATGTTTACATTACATATATTGCCTTTCCCCTACCCAAATAAGAGCTTCAAGCAATGTTCTTGATGACTTCTTTATACCAGGTATCTTCTAACTGACTTCATTAGGATAGAAAGTACAGCCTTTTAGTTCAGCTTTCTCCCTAAGCTTAGATGGTCTGCTTTAGCCTTCTGCACTATAGCCTCCATGCCTAGCCAAAACTCCTGGATCACCACATCTCAGCCTGAATGTCAATGTCCTTGGTCTCCACTAATCTAGCAGGGTGGTTTCAACATAGTCTAATTCTTTTTTGTTCTTTAATTCGAAACCTGATTGACTTGTGACATGGGCTTAATTGAAGGCAAAACTAAATCTTTAATAATACTGCAAAATTGAAGTTGCCAACATCATTATTTTAGACAATATAATGTTTAAACATCATGAAAATCTTAAAGTCTATTAATTAAGCCTGTCATTATTCAAAAATTTTAATTAGTAATATAATATTTCTGCATGTTTCTCTGCCATGACCCTCATATATTGATTCATTCCTGATAAAAATCTGAAAAGCAAATATAGAATTCTTCTTCCACAGCAAACTTCCCTATGGAATGCTATAATCAAGAAGAATAATCCAGATGGGCTGAAAATACCATACATGATCATAGCAGTGTCCATGTAGAATTCCTATAACTTGGCAAGATGATCCCAAGCTTTGTCTTCAGCTTCTCCTTTCTTTGTAGGATTTATACATGTGTGGGCATGTCTGGAATTCCGAGGATTCAGTCAAAGAAATATCTTCTTATGTGAGAGGTTGATTTCCCTCCTGGGAAGACTTTCCATGTGGAAGAGTCATATGAGCAGAGTATAGTCGCAGGCAGTATACAGTATCTGAGGGAAAAGGGCAATGGTAAAAAACAAACAAACAAAAAACAAGTCAGTTATTCCAGCCCTGACTTGATCCTCCAGTCCAGCTCCAAAGGACTCATGCCTAAGTCCCAGTGTAAGGAGCCATTATTAACAAGAGAAAAGAAGAGTTCATGTGTAAAGACATTATTATGATAAGACATCAACCATATTAGTTCTGGCATCTCTCTTGGTGACAGCAGACACCATTGCATTGCTGGCTCATTCCTTCCAGGCATTTTAGGTGCTCTTTCTGTCACAATTTATACTCTGATCATGTAAAGCCGTCCCTTTCAACCTAGGAAATAAAATATGTTGTGTTCAGAAAATACCCTCCAAATTTCAATCCAAGACAGAGGGCCCTGAGACAGCATGACTGCAGAAGGACACTATTAGAGACGGTCTCAGTGGTTTTGGAGAGGGCTGGGCATGGTCACCTCTGCTCAGACTGTGGGTATACACAAGCAGCAGGCCTGTTGTTTCCAGCTGTTTGGTTCATAAATAATACTGCTCAAATACTCTTATTTTCAGAAACATACATGAAAGAATTACTCTCAAGTATCTCAACAGTTGTAGGATATACCTTCAGTTTATTAGAGAATGTCAAATTGCTTCAAAAGCAGTTCGACCAATTTAACCTCCTACCAGTAATACTTGGGAATTCTTGTTGGTCCATATCATCACCAGTGTGAATTATCAGATTTTTAGTGTTTGTTAATCTGTTGGATATTGTGATATTTAAATTTCATTTCCTTTATTACTAATTAGGCCATGAAATATATTTCTGGATGCTTTGATTTTTATGCCATTTTAAATGATTATTTGTATTCCATTTTCCATTTTTTTAAAATAAACTTTTTGAGATAAAATTTACACAAATAAGGTGCATACATTTTAAATGTACAGCTCAATGAGTTTTGACAAATGTATGCACCCATGTAACCACCACCACATCAAGATATAGAATATTTCTCTTACCCCCAGGAACTTCCCTTATGCTCCATTTGCAAAAATTCACCCCTAATTCCCATCACAAAGCAACCACTGATCTTTCTTTCACTAGATTTAGAATAGTTTTGCTTGTTTCAGAATTTTATATAAATATAATCATATAATAAACACTTGTGATAGCCAGTATCCAAGATGATTCACAATGATCGCTGCTTTCTGGTATTCATACCCTGGGTAGCCCCTTCCCACATTGTACCAGCATTGATCTCTGTGACCAACAGCATATAGCAGAAGTAATTGTATGTCACGTCTTAGGTTAGGTTATAAAAGACACAGAACCTTCCATCTTGGTCTCTTTCGCTCTCACGCTGTTGGATCACTTGTTCCAGGAAAAGCTATGTCCTGAGCAGCCTGATGGAGAGACACATGTGGCAAGCCATATATGTGATTGAATTTGAAAGCAGATCCTCCACCTCTAGTCATATCTCAGATGACTACAGCTCCAGCTGAATCTTAATTGCAACTTCCTGAGATACACTGAGACAGAACAATCTAGCTAAGCCACTGCCAAACCCCTGATCCAGATAAATTGAGATAATAAATATTATTTTAAATCACTGAGTTTTGGGGCAATATTATGCAATAGATAACTAATATGGTGCTCTTTTATCTTTAGCTTCTTTTACTCAATATAACATTTTTTATATTCATCAATATTATTGCATGTATGTTTTTATTTTTTATTCCTTTTTATTCCTGAGTGATATTCCATTATATGACTATAATAATATCTATTTAAATATCATTGCTGATGATGTGGTTCAGGGCATGTTACTCCAACATGTGGTGACTTGTTCTATTGAACATTTTAAGCTGAAAGAATTTGAGAGATGGCACATACAGAAAGGACTTTCTGATAGTCCCCTGAAGCAGGTCATAAAACCCTCATGTAAGAGGAACCCTCTGTGGGAGAACAGAATATGCTGTCCCAGATTATGAAGGATTGTTCAGCTGAAGACAATTAAGAAGGAGTAGATACAGGAAAGCTCTCTGCCCTCCATTTGCCTAAAAGAAGAACATAGATTTACAAACACTAAAGGTATCCTGTTCTGTATTCTATTGGGGAGATCAAAAGTTAACCACTGAAGATAGCCTTAGACCCTAATTAGTCTGGAAATGGTAACAGAGACATCTACATCAACAAACTTTTCTAACTAGCCTTTTTCTGCAATTTATTTACCTTCCCCCAAGTTGCTGACCCTGAAGACTCCAAGTACTTTTCCTTTGTCTTGTCACTTCTCTAAAGATTTACTGTTCTTTGTTGAGGATGCTATCTGTATAAGCTGGAATTCAAAGCCACCTCTTTAAAAACTAGTCAATATCTGGGTGCTCCCATGTGTATATGAAATACACAGGTTAATAAACATCTGTTTGTTTTTCTCTTGTTAATCTGTCTTTTGCAACAAGGTTATATTCCATTAAGAATCTATGGGGTTATTTTTTCCCCTTCACCTCCCTATATCCCTAGGAAAGGAGTATCTTAACTTATGAAGACAAAGGGACCTTCCCTTGACTCTTTTTTTCCTCCCCTGAATCAGATCATAAAAACTAGAATTCTTCTTTCCTGCCTGAAACAATCCATAAAACTTAGGAAGGTCACTCTCTGACCTATTCCCTTCTTTTCTAAAGACCTCATATGACAGGTATTCTGTCCCATACCTCTGGGGAAGACATGTCATGCAGAGACACAAAAAGGAATCTGAACAGACAGGACTTGCTGAGTTTCCCTCAGTCTATTACCATTAGATTATACCCATTTTGTCTAATCATGCTTTTATATTACTGTCCATTCTTCATCAAACCAAAGCATAAAAATACATAGTTTTTCCTGGATCTTTGGGTCTTCATTTCTGAAGGCTCTGTGTCATATAAAAATTTTATTAAATAAATTTGTTATGTTTTTCTCTTTTTAATCTTTCATTATAAGAGTGTGTCAACTGAAGAATGATGAGGTTCATAAATTTGGAAAGGAGAGCTTTATTTCTCATAAAGGGTTGTAGCCTACATGGTGACCATTTTGACAGGGTAGGAAGCATAGCTTCTGACCAAAAGGCAGACACAAGTACTAAAGGGAAAGGCAATGGGAATAGGAATTTATGGCGAGCAGGGTTGCAGAATATACATACCCAACAAGCTATAAGGAGGAGTCACAAGTATTTATGAAAGGGGAAACATGTGCATATGCAACTGAGCTTCATGCTACTTTGTGGAATCCATGTTCAGAAAATGCCAGCATTACCATGATCCAAAGGTGGAGTTTTGGGCCCTCTGATGTCAAAAGGTGAAGCAGAAGACACAAAAACCCTTCCTATGCAGCCTACATAGACTGTTCTGAACCGCTCCATGGTCAGTGGTCTCTTATCAGGAAGGAATATTTCTCTTTTGTGCTAAAACCACAAAGGGGAGAAGTAGCATTAAACAGTTGATTGAAATCAGTGATGGAGCAAATCTTTCCAAAAAGCTGGTTTTGTTAAACCCTTGGGGAAGAAATTCAAATGGTGGTTACCTAGGGAGGGGATATAATGAGGCATGTCTGACCTCCCATCCTGTCATGGTTGGGAACTCAGTTTTAAGGTTTTGCCAGGGCTACCTTGGCCAAGAGGGGTCCATTCAGTCAGTTGGAAGGCTTAGGATTTTAGTTTTATTTTTCAGGTGTCAGTCATGAACCTAGTGATGGGTAAAAAAAAATATATTGCTTTTTCTCCCTTACAATAGTGATATGTTTGTACATTTGACCCAGAGAAACACAGTTCTGTTGGTGATTTTGATGCTGATAAAATTTATTGAAATGGAGCATCTCACATTAGTATTATATGTGCTTTTCAATTTAAGATTGTGGAAATGGGTCATGTGTATTTTAAGAGTAGAGATCAGGTCTATTTTGTTACTTGATTCCTCACAGAGTACTACAACAGAGAAGTATAGACAGTCCCTGACTTATGATGAGTTCAACTTACAATTTTCAACTTTACCATGGTGTAAAAGCCATATGCACTCCTCAATTTATGATGGAGTTTATCTGGACATAACCTGATCATAAGTCAAGGAGCATCTGTACTCAACAGATATTTCTTGAATGATCACATTAATGAAATTGGTGAAGTATTCCATTATGCATTTTCTTCTACCTCTACTGGCCACTATTAAAGTTTCCCTTTTTTCTTTTTCTTTTGTGGAGGTGAAATTTTTAAAAAATCTATCTAAAATATTCTACTGTCATCTAATATAATCTAAGAGTTATTTGTGTGGTAGAGGAAGAGGGCAAGCAGTTAAAACTCCTCAAGAAAGCAGACTAAAGACTAGAGGAATTGTAGGTGTTTAAAATTGTGATTAGCCAGGGAACTCCTGTGATGACATTGGGCTGCTGAAAGAAGAGCTTCCTCTCCTCCCTCCCTTTTAATACAATAATATACATGAAAAGCATGTATGAAAGAGGAGAAGCATAATCTTAGGAAATGTGCTATTTCATTGTTTCTTCTGTGATGAGCCAAACAACATACAGTATTAATATCTACACCATTTGTGCAAAATGCATTAATTCAGCAAATGAACAACAGGCACTCATTCAGCAAATGAATGCCTATTGGCATTCTCTGGGGACATGCACATGAATTAAGTTGCTTTCTGGGGGGGGCCACAAACTCACAAGAGGGATGATCTCTATGCACGAAAAAATTAAAAGAGATAAGAAAGGTTTTCTGCTTGGAAGAGAGTGCATGGGGGCAGTGGAGAAATGGTAGATATACTGACATGTTGATATATCAGGTCTTTATTTTTTGCACATATTCTCTCTTCCTTGACTGCACCTTTTGCACATTTCCATTGCTTGAAAAAATATTTAATTTATAAGCCCATGTAAAAGTTCTATATCATGCGTCTTCTAAGATTTTCTGCAAGGCAATTCAAAGATTTCTCTCTTTAAATATCTCTTAAAGATATTTGTAGGAGAAAAAGTCAGGGTTAGGTAATCACTGTTCAATAGAATACAACAAAAGTACAAGCAAACAAATAATAAAGAACCTCTGCTTAAAGGGCTTTACCTTCCTGACTGATGGATTGATGTGAAAGGTAAAAGTGAAGAACTTCCTGGAAGTTATGAATTTCATTTAGGTTTGTCAAAAAATTGCCCAACTATTTTATTAGAGATGCTATTTCTTTTCCAGAACATTTTGAAGTATGTTATGTCAAAATATTTTTCTTACACCAAGTCTGGTTCCATTTTTCTTTCTCAGATCCTATTTTTGACCCAAACAATCATAAAAGATTTGGTTTTGTTAGAAAAATGATCTGATTATATTTTTGTGCTAAATTCATTAATTGAATTTCTCACTTAGTTGAACATATTTTATATTTGAGACAGTAGGAATGGAAGATAGGCTGCATTAATATAGTCCTGTCAGTGGACAGAGCTAGAAAATATATGTGTATACTAACATGTGTACATACATATCTACCTTTCTGTATATATCTATATGTATATTAAAGTAATCACGAGTTCATACTGATGTCTCTGACTCTAATCCAACACCACCACAAAGCTTATTGTATCCCTTCCCTTTCACGTATTTATAACTTCTTTCTCTGATAGCGAGAAAGCTGGCTCTCATTATCTACTACAAGGGTCTACAAACTTTTCCTGTAAAGGGATAGTTTTTCCTATACATGATAATAAATATTTTAGGCTTTGGGGGTCATACAAGTCTCTATCACAACTCCTTGGCTTTAATATTTTTATAATCTTTATGTGTTATAAAATATTATTTTTCTTTTGGTTTCTTCAGCCATTTAAGAATTTTAAGAAAGTGTTCTTTGTGGGTCACACAAAAATGAGCTATATTTGGCCCACAGGCCATAATATGCTGACACTTGTTCTATGGTATATATATTTGTTCACTGTAGTATTCGTGTAAAGTAGTTTCACAATTGCTAATCCATATCTCCATGATAAACAAGTTTACCAATTAAAGCACAGTGTTTGTATACAGTACTTTTTGCCTTTATCCTTACAGTCAAAACACTATTTTTCAAAGTTACTAGGTCACCTCCTTTCTTTCCTATCTCCATCAGTGTGCTAATATCAACAGGGTTCAAGACACACCACCCCAATGTTTGGAAAGTTGGCATTTGAGAAAAACAGCAGAACCAGGAAGTTCTCTCTCAAACCCTCTACTGCTCTTCTCCCCTGTGGAAAGTCATAAAACCTAGGAAGGACTTTTCTGAGCTTCCCCTGAAGCAGATCATAAGGCCCACATTTGAGAGGTGCTCTATGTATACTCGGAGGAAAGGAACATCCTTATCTCTGAAGATGTAGGGACACAGAAAACAATCTGGCATGACTGGAAGTTTATGATTGCTCACTTGGCCATTTCTGGCAGGGCTGGAGGTTGGGCCACATTTTTTTCCTGTAATATTTGATAGAGCAGCTATTTCTAAATATTTTCTATCTTTATAGGTTGCCCCTTTCCTAGCCCCCTTTCTTGAGGCTTGCTTATTTATTTATTTATTTATTTATTTATTTATTTATCTGTGCCCATTGATGTTTCTGGACTGCTGGCTTATTCAGGACACAGTCTGGGAAATATTAATCAAACACACACCAAAAAACTCATCACTGTATCATTCCTTTGGTTCTGAAGTTCCTAGCTGGTCTGACTTCTCTCCACCTTTCAGAGCATTCTTGTGATTGTTTTCTATAATATGTTCAGGGATTTTACTTGTACATAGTGGGAGGAATAGAGAAAAGTATATCTCCTCCATTTTCCCAGAAGTGAAAGTCTGAATGAAAATGTTTTGTAATTCAATTTTTTTCTCTTTTGTTAGCTCATTAGTTCTAACTCTATTTTTACTATTTTAGTGGTTGCTTTGGAGTTTTCAGTATGCATTTTTAACTTTTTTCAGTCTACCTTCAACTGATATCATACCAAATTATTTATAGTGTAAGAACCTTATAGTAGAACACATCCATTTCTCCCCTCCTGACCTTTTTACTATTATTTTCATACATTTGCTTTTATTTATGCTGTACATATCAGACTATGTTTTTTATTATTTTTGTTTAACATTAAAACATTTACTGGTTGGTCATGTAGTCACCAAGAGCAAGCAGGCTCTACTGGATCTGTACAGCTAACTCTCTTGTTGGAGCCAAGATTAAGGTTTAACAGTTAAAGAGTAAATTGTCTTTTAAAAAGATGAGAAAAAGGAGTTACATATTTACCCATGTACTTACCATTTCTGATGTTCTTTCATCTTCTGTGGAGATATATATTTTTTTTATCCAGCATCATTTTCCTTCTGCCTAAAGAATTTCTTTTAACTTTCTTCTTTTGTGGATCTGCTCATAATGAATTTCTTCCATTTTTGTATGCCTGGAAAAGTTTTTATTATGCCTTTATTTAAACAGCTTTATTGATATATAATTCACAAACCATACAATTTACCCAGTTAAAGTATAAATTCAATGGTTTTCAGTATATTTACACAGTTGTACAAATGTCATCACAATCAATTTTTGAACATTTTCATCACTCAAAAAAAAAACAAAAACCCTTGTATCCTTTACCAGTCACTTCCCATTTCTTCCTAATTCCCTCAGGCCTAGGCAAGCAATAACTTACCTTATATCACTATGATTGGCCTATTCTGAATGTTTCATATAAATGGAATCGTTCAATATGTGGCTCTTTGTGTCTAGCATCTTTCAGTATAATGTTTTCAAGGTTCATCCATATATCATATATCAGTACTTCATTAAAATATTATTAGGCAGATGTAGTTTAGTAGTTATTAAGTCATGAGTTTTAAACTGCAGTTGAAATAATGATAGCCTGTTAAATTGAAAGTTAGAGATGGAGGAAAAATGGAAGAGAAGGCTTTGGTTATATGCCTATTAATAAATAGATTACTGTGAACAATGCCATAATGTTCCAAGAAATAATCACTACTAGATATTTGTGAATGATTTTATTCATTTCAACATAATTAAACCTTCCTCCACTGAATTTGTCAACAGTATAGTTTTATAAAGTCATCTGCTTCTGGAAAAAATTAGTCCTGGAAATTCTGTGTCTTAAATTCCCTTTAGGTTGTCTCCTGGGTGTCAGACTATAGAGGTGACATCAGCATATATCCATGAGTCTATTTCCTCAAACCCAACTATTTTAAAACAATTTAAAGGATCTTCACAGGGCCTTCCCACCAAATCTCTTAGGTTGTCTTTGATAATTCTTTCAAAAATATTTGTCAGCCTGCAACTTAAATCTTTAGTTTCAGATACATATGAAGTGAAAGCAGAAATTCCCTATTGATGAGAAGACTATCAGTTTATTCTAGGCACTATATCAGAATAGAGAAGAGTGAAAGCTCAAGAGTGAAGCATGTGGACCTCCCTGTAACATTTCATAATGACTTGGTTGATTATTACAAAGGTAAAAATATGTTATGGTCAGTAGAGGAATTGGTGAATCTTGAGCATCTTAGTATTAGTTCTGTAAAATGTATGCCATAATCATGAACATGTAATGAAATTTTTCAAGAATTCGCTTTGTTAATAACACGTCACACCTTGCATAAGAATAAAAGTGGGAATCTACACATATTAAAAAGATTACCCACTATTAAAAATATTTATATAATAGCACCTTCTTGTGCAAAGTTAATGTAGGATAGGCTGAGCTCCTTTATATGACAGTTTTCTCCAAATTTTGCACTCTAGTAAAGGGCAACACTTATCATTCTGTTGAACCAGTTAAGAACAAAATTAACATACCAAACACACTAAATTTCTAACATTCCTTCTTGCTTATGAGTGCCACTTTATGAGTTATAAGATGAAGACAAGTCCTTTAGTGCTATCTAGCAGTTGCCTCAGGAGCGATAAACACAGGGTGCAAAAGACACCTTTTCAGCTGTATTATTTTAAATTTGAGGTCTGAACTCAGAGGAGAGCAACTCATAATAGTTTTCAGATGAGAGTACAATTGTCTGAAAATAAAAATGGTCCAGAGAGTAGCAATAGCATACAGCAACCACAACAGAATGGTTTCATAATGAACATTAGGAATTTAGTTCTTTATGTCAGTTTGCTTACAGTTGTCTCCAGTCATGGAATTACCAAAAGCAGATAAAAACCTAAAAATTAACAGACTCTTTTGAGAATGTACAGTCAGAGTGAGTGAGGCAAAAATTATTTGCCATCTGGGTAGAATATGCTGAAAGCAAATAGTATCTTTTTATTGCCTCACATTCAGAACAGATAGCACTCTAAAGACCTTTTTATTTTGTCTTCTGAGCTACCAGCATCTCGTCTCACTTAAACATAAAATTTCTTAATAAATAAAATATATATGTACGTATATAATCATAGCAAAAAATGACAGATTAAGCAGTAGCTTTTAACTTTTGTAAATATATAAGAAAGCATTTTTCTGTATTTCCAAATATGTTTAAATATAAGTGAGAATACATAAATGAAAATTATAGTTTAGTGACCAATTAGTTTTGCTCTTTTTATCTTTATTCACTTTGATTTCTTTAAAATTTTTCCAGGTAACTTAAGAGAATTTTTAATTATACCAATATAACATATATAGAAGATTTAAAATTATAATTGCAAGATCCTTAATTAGCTAATTACTAATTGATTAATAAATTAATTAACAGTGCAGTCACTGCTGATATTAAAAAAAAACTTCTCAGTAAACTTTAACACCCTGAAATTTTACTCAGATAGTGCAAATGGTGTATTTCTGTGGTTCACATAATTTGGAACATTGCTTGGAGTTCACAAGAACAACAACAAAAAATCAGAAGGATATTAGTTATTATAATTCAATTTAATTGAACATTCATGTTTAAATGTACATGTTTCTAAAATTTTTGTATCAGTAATGATAACTTATGTGGCCCCATTAAAAAAGTATAGGAAATTCTCAGTCAATTAGATTATTTTGTAAGAAAATAAAATCAAGTACTGTATGTATCAAATACTGAACTGTGATAGAAGCAAAAACAAAACATGCAACTATCTTCTAAAACAAATCTAACAAACCAGTTTAATTTGTACATGTATTACTGTTAGAGTAATAAAAGAACTTTCATAATCCTCTCATCTATTTATTAGATAATTTTAAAACTATTTCAATTTTGCTTAAAAGCCTTCATTTATAATAGTTTCTTAAAACTGGCCTGATAGCAATGTTTATTTCTTTGTTTCTTATTTTAGTAACCTAAAGTTCACCCATATACCTAAAACTTAATTGTTACCTTTTGAGCACGTTTTTTTCTTTTTGGTTTCCCCCTTTTAGTGTATGAGTTCTTGAGACCATTTATTCTAAAAGTGTATAAATGTAATTCCTAGACCAATTAAAATGTAAGCTCCAAAATGCCCATTAATACATGAGTGGATTAATAAAATGTAGTATATGTATACTATGGAGTACTATTCAGCTCTAAGAAACAATGGTAATATATAACACATCTTGTATTTTCCTGGATACAGCTGGACCCCATTTTACTAAGTGAAGTATCCCAAGAATGGAAAAACAAGCACCACATGTACTCACCAGCAAACTGGTATTAACTGATGCAGCACCTAAGTGGACATATAGGAATAACATTTATTGGGTGTTGGGCAGGTGGGAGGGAGGAGGAGGGGACGGGTATATACATACATAATGAGAGTGATGTGCACCGTTAGAGGGATGGTCACGCTTGAAGCTCTGACTTGAGGGGAGAGAGGGGGCAAGGGCATTATACGTAACTTTAACATTTGTAGCTCTATAATACGCTGAAATAAAAAGTATAAAAATAAATTTAAAATAGGATAAATTAAACAACCTTGTTAATTTCCTTCCAGATTAGTCAATTTAGTTTCACAAAAAATGTGCAACTAAAGAGGGTGATCCCTTTATGCTCTACCTAGATCCAGCCTCAGGAAAGGACTTGCCTTAGCTGCTGAGAGCTGTGTCAGGGATATCTCAGCCACAAAGAGCCCACAAAGTTCCCTCTACTCTTCTGATCCATGTAGAGATATAAATGTCTGATCATCTCCATTCAACAGGGAACAACTCTGAAGGGCCATTCTAACTGCAGAGTGCCCTGTAGGGTTGCCCCAAACTGTTGTTTGGTTTGCGTTATAGCTGGGACTTTTCCCTCTTCCCATGCCTGCTTGAGCCCTGTACCTCCCATAGGTGCCAATCAATTCATAAATATCCTGCATGCCAAACTCTATCTCAGGGTCGATGTCTAGGAGAGCTAAACCTGCAACATTAAGTAAATAGTTTGCCTCTGATAATATTATCTATATCTCCAGAGGTGTTTCCATCTCAGTTTATTCTGGCCAATGCCTAAGTCACTGTGCCCAGTGCAGAATTGTCTTTCTCTTTAACATCACTGAAAAAGATAGCATATTTTTGTGATATTAGCTGAACAGATCTTCCATTCCTTCTTCATCTCAAGATGAATCTGTCTGTTTTTGTTTGAATTTGATGTTCTCATGGTGTATACAAATGATCAGTTCCTCCAATCAATTACCTGTAAGTTTTCAGAGATACTTTAAGCAAACAGGCAGCTGTGTATCTACAATCTCTCTGGTCACAAACAGAAGTAATTATAAATGACCATTTACAGACACCGGCAGACATGAAAAATTGCTAGGCAAATTATGACAATTTTGGCTAAATGAAAAATAAAACAAGATACAAAGTCTCTGTGGAGGTAACATAAAAGAACTTCCTGAAACCAAAAGAAATACATGATTATTTGCCTACTGTATCTTTGCTAGGGGTTTTGGTCATCCCTTAGTAACGTAATTTAATATATTGACCAAAAGTCTATGAAAACATACCCAACTCTCCTTTCCTCCAGTTCTATGACATCTTTCAGACATCAAGTGACCTTTTCAGGCCCTCATGAGAGGAGCAGTGTTGGGGACATTTACTATAACTGCTCAACCCATGAAGACACCAAGTACTCACTCTAATTTCAAACTTCTTCTCCAAGTTTTCATTATCAGATGTTGACAAGCAAAAACTCTAAAAATGAGCTCAAATGCCACGTCTCATCAAAAAAAACACCAATCAACAGTGGCAGCTGCAGAATAGTAAGTCCAAGGAGATATGAAGATCTCAATGTCATTCTTGGTGCAGTGTTACTTGATTTAGAGCCATTCTTGCTTCACTCTAGTAGGTACCAAAATGGCAAATTTCCAAATTCTTAAGAATATATGACAAATTTAGTACACAAAAGTTTTATTTTAAGTTTGTTGCAAGACACTAGGCCTCTATCTCATACAAGTAAATGATTTTACCCTTGGTAGAGATACAGGAAAAAACTGATTGGAAAATTATTGTTAGACTAGGTTACAAGATGAAAAAATTATTTGCTTAAAGATATTTAGACTATTGTCATATAGATAGGTGGGTAGGTTAGCAAATAACATCACCAATTTTTTAAAAAAATTTCATTTAGGTTTATCAGAACAACACCCAAGCATATTATCAGTAATAATAATTACTTCTCTGAAGGAAATTGGGAATTACATCACACCGGGTTTGAGTCATATTTTTTCCCTTTGCTCATCTCTAAACCAAATTCTCTTATCCACAAGGTCCAGCTCAATACTTCTTTTGAACAGAAATGGCATTCCAAGGTGGAAGTGGGGAACAGGAGCAAAGAGGCATGGTTGAGAGACAAAGATAGACAAAGATGTAGAAGAAAAAGTGGCATGGCAATGCAGAAGTCAGAATGAGCTCTACCTGACTCAGGTGGGCACTGCTTACTAGAAACATATGGGAACAGGATTCCAGAGTTAAAGGAAAAGCTACATGGAGCCCCACATTTGTTCAAATGGGAGAATTAAGGTTTTTTTTTTTTTTTTCATTTATATTCACTTAGTTACCGACTATGCTGGAACCCTTTGTTCATGTACCTTCTAGACCAAGGTAAGTGAGGAAGCCTATGACCTGCTGTCTTTCTGGTCTCTAATGTTTTTGTATCAGTAAGGGGCTACTGTTTGGGTAACCACAGGTCTCTGGTGTATCTGTGATTACAGGAAAGATTTTTAATGTACCGAAACTCCATTGAAATGGAGAGTAAGTGGAGCTCTTTTATCTTTTGCAGTTCAGCAGGGTGTACTTTTTACACGATCTCTTGTTCCAAAGGGAGAGATGAATGACACAGTACTTTTAAAGGCTCTAATTAATCATAGAAAAAATTATCAATGACATTGAGAAAAAATTTAGACTAATGAACCCACTATTAATTTTTATCCATCTTGTAGCTCTAAACTTTCATTGTTTGGAGTATGATAAGGTAGACACTAGACATATATGGTTACTTGAATTTGAATTGGTTAAAATAAAACTTAAGGATTCAATTCCTTAGTCACATTAGCTGCATTTTAATTGCTCGACAGACACAGGTGGCTAGTATCTACCATACTGGACAGCACAAATTTATAGAACATTTCCATCATTGCAGTATGTTCTGTTGGAAAGTGTTGCTCTAAATAAGACAATGTCTTAAAAAAAAAACAACAGACTAATGTGCCCATTACTAAAAGTCTTATGCTTAAATATACATATACACTATAGAAAGTATATATTTATATATGCCCATAGAAAGTCTATATAAAGTATATTTTAATTAAAAACAATGGCCCCCTCACAATTACCATAACATTCTATTTTAATTCATTTCCTTCAACTTGCATATATAATTTTATGCACTCAAATTTGTAAATACTGCTTTATATTCTGTTTGTTTTACTTAACATTATATGAAACATATTATTTATGTTTCTACATAATATTAATTATCATTTTAATTCTTGCATAATATTCCATCATGTTGCTGTACCATAATTTATTAAACCATTTCTCCAACGTTATACATTCGCTCAGTGTTTCTTTCTTTATCCTGATTAAGATTACAAGGCATTTTCTGTGTGTAAATGTTTCTGCTGTTCTCTTGTATTTCATAACCACCTCCTCTACTCACATATGCTTAACAACAGCTATCCATTTAGAGCCTCTGTAGTACACAGAATATAAAGCTGTCTCTGACTAATTTAATCTGCACTCAAAACAAATAGTTTATGGAAGGTAGTGGATTTAACAGTTATTTTGACTGTGTGCCTTCGGTGGACAACCTTGATTTAATTATGTGATTTTCATTATGCTGCAGCTTTCATTCTCTTATATTCTGTGATGCTTTTGGCCCAAGAGAAAGTCTCTAGAAGAATAGAAGTCATGTGGAGCAGCAGAAATAACTGTAGGACCCTATTTTAATTTCACCTGCAAGCTCAGTCCTCCCCTACCCCTGAGTTATATTCCTAACAGAAGTGGTGAAACTGGGATCTGGTGTCCAGTTGTGTCTATGCTGTGCCTATATTACTCACCAATTTCCCTCTATTACAATCAAAACTAAGATCTTGGATTCCACTGGCATCTTTATGGACTCTTTTCCAGGCCTCAAGCAAAGATTGGAGCTCCTACTACTTTGCCATTCTTTCCAATGGATAGTCTCCAAGACTGCTTCTTGCCTCACCTTTTAAGGTAAATTTAAGGAGGGGACCCAAGGTCTCAGGTTTGAATCTAAGGTTCAAGGGTATAACAATCACACAGGATCAGACTACTGAAAGTACACTTCACATGTATGGCTTTAATAAAGGCAAGTACAACAAGAGAAAGAAAATGCAGTCAATCATTGATTTGTTGGATATGTCCAGGAACAGCTCTCAGAATCTTTTCTTAGTTGCAAAGGATATGCTTAGCATTCAAATTATGATCCACTAAAATAAGTTAAAGATATCTTAGTTAGGCAAGCCAAGACACAAGTTTATTGAAGGGTCTTTTTACTCCACTGGTCACAACTAAAACCAGATTGTGTAAATGGTTAAATCAAGTACAAACCATCAATCTATAAATCCATAAACAATGTAGATAAGCCAGCACAGGATACCTCCAAGGGAATTTTGAACTTTAAATAGCACATTATAAATCATTAACTAGCACATTTCATCCCTATATAAGACAAGGGTCAGTATCAGATTTTCACACATCCCTGGAGACAAACATTGAACTATCCCAGTCTAGGTGCAAGTTAACCCTGTCCTCACATAGAGGGATAAGCCACACACACACACACACACACACACACACACACACACACACACAGCTTATATATGCTTCCTCAAAACATTGGTTTCCTCTATCACCATTGCTCATTGCAACAGGTACTCCTGTATAACATGAAGTTTGTTGAAGCACATATGTCAAGTCTCACAAAAGTTGCTTGAGTTTATTGCCTTTCTTCCGGTTGAGAGTCTTTAACTTAAAAAAAAATCCTTTGAACTTTAACTGATTAATTTATTGAATAGCTAGAAGAGGTTGGGATAAGAAAAAAGATCTGGGAGCAATATTATCAAAGACACTCTCAGTTGCCATCAGAAAAGTGCTTCCGGGCATCTTTAGCAGATAGATAAGTAGCCATTCAGTTCACAATCTTATCCAACTCTGAAAAGAGAAAAAACATAGGGAAATCTTTCTAGCAGCTTCTCTGTGTACTTTTCTCAAGAAACTAGAGTTATACACAGGAAAATGAAATGTGCTGAACTACACTTCCATAGTGGTGTTTGGCTGGAAACCTACTGCTGTGGCTTTTGTGCTCTTCGGTACTATATTAATTTGCTAGGGCTATCATAACAAAGTACCACAAACTGGGTGACTTAAACAACAGAAATTTATTGTCTCACAATTTTGAAGGCCATAAGTCTAAAATCAAGGTGTTTGCAGAGTTGATTCATTGTGAAAGCTATGAGGAAAGGATCTGTTCTAAGCCTCTCTCCTTGGCTAGTAAATAGCCATCTTCATGTTCACATAGTATTCTCCTTATATGTGTGTGTCTGTCTCCAAATTTCCACTTTCTATAAGGACATAGGGTCATATTAGACTAGGGTCCACCCTAATGACCTTATTTTAACCTGATTACCTCTGTAAAGACCCTATCTCCAAATAAAGTCACATCTGAATTAATAGGGGTTAGGACTAGAATTTTGAGGGGACACAACTCACCTCATAACAGGCTCATATTGAAAATCTGGCTGCTTATCAAAGCCTCGACAGCAACCTTTTTTTAAAAATTCTCACATGAGCTGTCATAACATAATGCATATAACAAAATGTATATAAGGAGGTGGACGCAACAAAAGGCCTTCTGCCCAGGAATCAATTGTGACATAATTAAGGACCCATGTGTGTTTTCAAAACATAGCAATCAAAGCAACTTGGTTGCTATGACTGAACATTCAATGCCAAAATGATACATAAAGCCCTTTAGCTCCTAAAATGAACAGGAAGGCTGCTTATCTATGCTTTGAGGAAAGCAGTTAAACAATGTTTTACAGCTATTATAATTACCAATAATAACATAATAACAATTTATCTAGCAATTGTATAAATTATAACATAACAAGAATAATTTCTCTTCCAAATATATAATTTCATGACATGTATATTGGAGTATATAATTTTTTTAATATCTTCTGTAATTATACAACAAAAATGTATTATATAAAATTAAATTCCTTTCAGAAGAGGACATTCAAAAAGGGTAAAAAGGTGATGTTCACAATCACGTTCACTTTTAACTTTGCAATCTTAAATAGTAATGGTGCCTAGGTGATAGTGATATGCTATGGTCAGGAAGCCTGGTGGGAAGCAAAGACTATAGGCATGCTCTGTGGAGATACTGAAACTCATCTTCTTGGTTTTTATCATTTAATTAGAAATGTTCTTTTCCTTGGTTTCTAAGCATAATTTCTTTAAAGTAGTCATACAAATATAAAATCATTACCACTGGACAATATTTTTAAATAAATTTTATTAGTATATATCTGGAGTATGACTTGGTTACTTTCTCACATATCCTTAACTATTTATTTTTCTTTAACAATTCATGAGGGAGAAGTACAGATAAAATATTCACCAAGTCAGACCATATCCTGAGTCCTAAAATATACCTTAACAAGTTTAAAAGAATTTATATGTTCTCAGACTATAAAAGAAGTAAACTAGAAATAAATGACAGGAAAACAATTAAATATATGCAAATTAAAGTCAAAAATTCTAAATAATCCATAGGTCAAAGAGGAAGCTTCAAGGAAAAATATAAAATATTTTTAACTGAAAGAAAATACAACAGACCCAAAGCAGTAGGATTCAGCTAAAGCAGTGCTTAAAGGGCATTTTATAATAATATATGCTTACATTAGAAATTAGGAAATGTCTTCAATCAATAATCCAAGTTTCTACATCAAGAAACTATGAAAAGAAGAGGAAAATAAACCCAAAGCAAGAAGAAGGAAAGAAATAATAAAGATGAGAGCAGAATACCACAAACAACTCTGTTCACAAAAAATTGACAATTTAGATTAAATGGACCAATGTCTTAAAAACCACAAACTATTAAAACTCACCCAAGATGAATTACAAAACCTAAATAGTCATATAACTATCAAAGAGATTTAATCCTTAAGAAAAACCTTTCAAAAATAAAAACTTCACTAGAGCAAATAGACAACCTACAGAATGGGAGAAAATATTTTCTTTTTACACATCTGATAAAGGGCTGATAACAAGAATCTATATAGAACTTAAGAAAATCAACAAGAAAAAAATCAAACCACTCCATCAATAAATAGGTAAAAAGATATGAACAGAAACTTTTTGAAAGAAGCCAGACTAATGGCCACCACACATATAAAAAAGTCCTCAACATCTCTAATCATTAGGGAAATGCAAATCAAAACTACAGTGAGATATTACCTAACTCCAGTGAGAATGGCCTCTATCAAAAACTCCCAAAATAACAAATGCTGGCATGCATGTGGAGAGATAGGAACACTCATACACTGCTGGTGGGACTGCAAATTAGTACAACCACTGTGGAATGTAATTTGGAGATACCTCAAAGAGCCAAAAAATAGATATACAATTTGATCCAATAATCCCACTACTAGGCATCTATCCAAAGGAAAAAAGACATTCTATAATAAAGACATCTACACTCAAATATTTATAGCAGCACAATTCACAATTGCAAAGATGTGGAAACAACCCAAATGCCCATGAATACATGACTGGATTAATAAAATGTGGTATATTTATACTATGGAATACTCTCCAACTACAAAAACCAATGGTGTTCTAGCACCTCTTATATTATCCTGGATAGAAATTGAGCCTATCCTTCAAAGTGAGGTATCACAAGGATGGAAAATCATGTGCTACATGTACTTGCCATCAAATTGGTACTAACTGATCAACACTAAGATGCTCACATGGTAGCAATACTCAATGGTTGCCAGTCAGGTAGGGGGGATGGAGGGGTCAGAGTGGAGGGAGTGGAGGGTAAACCCACAGCTAACGGAAACGGGACACACTGTATGGGGCAAGGACATGTTTGTAGCCTTGGCTTGGGTGAAGCAAACACATTGAATGTATCCAAAATGCTTGCACCCCTATACTATTCTGAATTAAAAAAATGAATAAGTAGTCCAAATACAATAGATGCTGGCATGAATGTAGGAAGAAAGGAACACTTACATACTGTTGGTGGGACTGCAAATTAGTAAATCCTCTATGGAAAACAGTATGGAGATTTCTCAAAGATCTAAAAATAAACCTACCATTTGATCTAGTAATCTTACTACTGAGTATCTACCCAAAGGAAAAGAAGTCATTTTATCAAAAAGACACCTGCACTCTAATGTTTATTGCAGAGCAATTCACAATTGCAAAGATGTGGAATCAACCCAAGTGCCCTTCAATTCATGAGTGGATTAACAAAGCATGGCATGTATGAATGTGTGTTTGTGTGTGTGTACACACACACACCTACACAAACACACTACCATGGAGTACTACTCAGCTATAGAAAGAAATGAATTAATGTCTTTTGCAGCAATTTGGGTGGAACTGGAAACCATTATCCTAAGTGAAGGATCTCAAGAATAGAAAAGCAAACACCACATGTACTCCCTAATAATTTTGAACTAATTGATTGGCACACATGGGCACAGAAAGAAGTAAAAATCATTGGAAATCAAGAAAGGGGAGGAGGAAGAGGGGAAGGGTAAATACCTACTGAGCAGGTACAATGAACAAACACTATTCGGGTGATGGGCACACTTATACCCCTGACTAAAGCATTATACAAACCATCCACATAACAAAAACATTTGTATACACTTAACATTTTGAAATTTAATAAAATTAATTTATGTAAGGTAGCAATGTACAACTGGAAACAGAAAATTTTATGGCAATGTGGCTTACAATAGTTGCAAAAATGAAATATTTAGGTATAAATCTAACAAAACAAGTATAAAATTTGTGTGCTGAAAACTACAAATGCTGATGAAAGAAATTAAAGGAGACCTAAATAAATGGAATGATAGGTTATATTCATGGCTTGAAAGACTCAACATAGTAAAGATATCAATTCTTCCCAAATTATTTTATTGACTTAATGCAATTCCAATCAAAATTCCAGCAGAATATTTATATAGATATATATGCTATTTCTGAAATTCATATAACATGTCAAAGAAAGTAGAGTAACAACTTTTAAAATGAAGAATAAAGTAAAATAAATCACACTCCCTGATTTTAAGGTTTACTATATAGCTACACTAATTAAGAAAGTGTGGCATTAGCAGAAGAGTAGAGACATAGAATAATGGAAGAGGATAGAGTGTCCAAACATAGACCTACATTCAGGAATATGGAGTAGACATACTTTTCTCTATTCTTCCCACAAAGTAGAACTAAAGACCCCAGATATTATGTGTACAACAAGCATAAGAAAGGTGGAAAGAAAAATGCAGATCAAGTGGGGATGTTAAGACCCAAAGACAAACATGGTAATGTGTTCCCTGGATTTTCTTTTTGCCTTATATGTCTCAGACTAGGTGATAGAGAAGCTGGCTATTAGGAAATGCTAGTGAGCACACACACACACACACACAAAAAAAAAAAAAAAACGGAAAGAAAAAATATCCTACTCTCTCTAGCCTGAGGACTAGGAGAGAGGCAACCTAGCAAGAGAGAAAACTTTTAGAAAATAACTGCTCTACTACATCAAACACCACAGGAAAAATATGTGACTACACCCCTACTCACACCAGCAAGTGCTTAAGTGGGACCTAGACTTCCAATCTTACCAGGCTGTAATAAGGCATTCCAACTTTCTTAGAAGTGTGGTGACAGAGAAGGTCAAAAAAGGAGTTTGAACTTTCATCCACACCAAGCAGTAACAAGCACTCCCTACTGCACCATAGAATCAATAAAAACATGTGGAGAGCCTGGACTTCCTCTACCATCTGAAGGCAATGAAGCCTCCTCTCCACTGAGGTGATATCAGAGGAGCCCTCATAGAGTCGACTTATAATACTACCCAGTGATAACAAGGCTACCCATCCCTCAGTGTCAGTAGCAGTCACGTACAGAGCAGTAATGAAGCACTCCTACCAATTCTAGCCAGGGAGATATCAGTGGAGACCTACTGGGAAATTAAAAGTACCAGCAGTTATTAGGAGCTCCTTCCTCCTCGAGTAGCAACCAAGAGTGAGTGGGAAAACTAGACTTCTACCTACAACCGGCAGTAGTGAGGCAGTGCTCTATCTTCCCTTCTGAGGTTTCACAGGAAGCCAGCTAAAACAGAAGGTTTAAATAAGATCCAGAGTCTCATATGATAATATACAAAATGTTTCGGTTATAATAAAAAAAAAAAATCACTTGTCATACCAAGAACCAGGAAGCTTTCAAATGGGATGAAAAAGACAACCTATAGATTTCAATGCCCAGATGACAGAGATGTTAGAATTATCTGACAAAGATATTAAAGCAGCCATCATAAAATTGCTTCAGCAAGTTATAAACACACTTGAAACAAATGAAAAAAATAGAAAGCCTCAGCAAAGGAATAGAAAACCTTAGTAAAGAAATAGAAGATGTAAAGAAGAACCAAATGGAAATTTTAGAACTAAGAAATACAAATATGTAGTGGATGTACTCAAGAGAAGAATGGCAGACAAGGAGAAAAGAAAAGAATTAATGAACTTGAAGATAGAACAATAGAAATTATGCAATCTACACAATAGAAATAAAATAGACAGAAATGAACAGATTCTCAGGTACCTATTGAACTATTTAAAAAGATCTAACATTTATATCATTGAAGTCCTAGAAAAAGAGAAGAAATAAGGTGAGGCTAAAAATTTATTTGATGAAATAAAGGCTGAAAATTTTTCAAATCTGGCAAGAGACATAAAGACTCAAAAAGCTGCGTGAACCACAAAGAAATCTACATAAAAGCACATTATAGTTAAGCTTCTGAAAACTAAATACAAAATTCTTGAAGTCAGTGAGAGAGAAACAACACCTTCCCTATAGGGGGACAACAATTCAAATGACAATAGATTTTTCACCAGAAAACAAGGAGCCCAGAAGTTAGCAAATGGCAGAACATTTTTTCAGGAACAAAAGAAAAGAATTGTGAACCCTCAATCCTATACCCAGCAAAAGCATCCTTCAGGAATAAGGCGAAATCAAGACACTCTCAGATGAAGGAAAACTAACACAGTTTGTCATCAACAGAACTACCATAAAAGAATGACTAAAGAAGATGTATTAAGAGAATGGAAACAATAACAGAATAAATCTTAGATCAACAATAAGGAGGGAAAAACATAGGAAGGAAATATATGGGTAAATGCATTGATTTTCTTCCTCCTCTTGAGTTGTTTGATGATTGAACGAAAATTTATCCAATATCTAATATGGTTCTAAATGCTTGTGGAGGAAATATTTAAGATAATCGCATTAGAAAATGGGGGAAGGTATATATATATATATATATATATATATATATATGTCAAATATAATGATATAGGCAAATTTATATCATGCTAACATAAATAAAAAGAGAGCCAAAAGGTTATACTAATTTTAGATAAAGTGGACTTCAAATGAAAGAAAATTACCAGAGACAAAGACATTATACAATTATAAAAGTTTCAATCCACCAAGAAGACATAGTAAAATGTCTATGTACCAAACAATACAGCTGCAAAATATATGAAGACAAAAACTTATAGAACTGAAAGGAGTAATAGGCACATCTACAATTATAGTTGGAAATTTCAACACTCTTCTCTCAACAACTGATAAAACAGACAGAAAACTGGCAATGATAACTCAAAAGCATCTAAAAGAATTTAATTCAGCTATAAGAAGCAACGGTGATACAGCACCTCTTGTATTTTCCTGGATAGAGCTGGAACCCAGTCTATTAAGTAAAGTATCCCAAGAATGGAAAAATAAGCACCACATGTACTCACCAGCAAATTGGTTTCACTGATCAACACCTAAGTGGACATATAGGATTAACATTTATCAGGTGTCGGGCAGGTGCGAGGGGAGGGAATGGGTATATACACACATAATAAATGCGATGCGCACCGACTGGGGGATGGACACTCTTGAAGCTCTGACTCTGGGGAGGGGGACAAAGGCAATATCCGTAACCTTAACATTTGTACCCCCACAATGTGCTGGAAATAAATAAATTAATTAATTAAAATTTAAATTTAAAAAAGGATCTAATTGACATTGCACATTCCACCCAACAACAACAGAATTCACGTTCTTTTCAAGTGCCAATAGAGCATAAACCAAGATAGATCATTAAAATTTGTGGGACATAGCAAAAGTAGAGCTGAGAGGGAATTTTATAGTGCTAAATGCACATATTAGAAAATAGGAAAAGTCTTCAATCAAAAATATAAGATCCTACCTCAAGAATGTAGAAAATGAAGAGAGAAATAAGCTCAAAATAAGCACAAGGAAGAAAATAAGAGAAATAAAAGCAAAAAATAATGAAATTGAAAACGGAATAACAATAGAAAAAATAATGAAACACAGACCTGGTTCTTTGAAAAGATTAATAAAATTGACAAACTTCTAGCAAGACTGCCAGAGGAAAAAAGAGACAAGACACAAATAATTAATGTCAGGAGTTAAAGAGTATATGTTATGTAGCCCCTACAGATATCAAAATGATAATAAGGAAATATTTGAAACAATTCTACACTCATAAATTTGACAACTTAGATGAGCTACATCAATTTTGAGAAAAACACAAACTACCTTAGCTCATACAATATTAAATAAGGTCATGTAAATTTCCCTATAACTATTAAATAAATTGAATTCATAATTTTAAAAACTCTCCAAATGGAATCTCTAGGCCAAGATGGTTTCACTGGAAGATTTGACAAAATGTTTAGAAAGAATTAACACCAATCACACGCAATCTTTTGTAGAAAAGAGAAGAGGATGGAATACTTCCCAATTCATTTTATGAAGCTATTATTACTTGGACACCAAAATAGACAAAGACAGTGCCAAAAAAAAAGAAAACTATAGACAAATTTCTTTCATAAGCTTTGATGCAAAATTCCTTAACAAAATATTAGCACCTGAATCCAACAATACATAAAAAGAATTATACATCATGACCAACTGGGGTTAATTCCAGTGATGCAAGCTTGGTTAAATAATTAAAAATAAATGATTGTATTTCACCATATCAATAGACTAAAGAAGAAAAATCACATGATCTTATCAATTGGTGCACAAAAAGGACCTAATAAATTTAAACATTCATTCATTATAAAATGTTTCAGGAATATAGAAACAGGACAACTTCCTTAACTTGATAAAGAGCATGTACAAAAACCCTTGGCCGGGCGCCGTGGCTCACGCCTGTAATCCTAGCTCTCTGGGAGGCCGAGGCAGGCGGATTGCTCAAGGTCAGGAGTTCGAAACCAGCCTGAGCAAGAGTGAGACCCCGTCTCTACTATAAACAGAAAGAAATTAATTGGCCAACTAATATATATAGAAAAAATTAGCCGGGCATGGTGGTGCATGCCTGTAGTCCCAGCTACTCGGGAGGCTGAGGCAGCAGAATCGCTTGAGCCCAGGAGTTTGAGGTTGCTGTGACCTAGGCTGACGCCACGGCACTCACTCTAGCCTGGGTAACAAAGTGAGACTCTGTCTCAAAAAACAAAACAAAACAAAAAAAAAACCCTACAGTTAACATTATGCTTAATGGCGAAAGAATGAATGTTTCCTCCTATAATCAGAAACAAAGAAAGAATGTCTATTCTCAATGCTACTATTCAACACAGTGATGAAAGTTTTAGCCAATGCAATAAGGCAAGATAAAGAAATAAAAGGCATATAGATGAGAAAAGAAGAAAGAAAATAATCCATAAAAAATACTTCTAGGACAAAGAACTCTTCAAGGTCACAGGATACAAGATCAATACAATAAAGAACAAAAATCAATTGCATATCTATATATTAAAAAGAAACATGCAAAAATAAAATTTAAAGTACCATATTTACTAAAATTGCTCAAAGGAAATGAAAGAGTTGAATATATAGTTAATAAAACACATACAGGATCTGTATACTGAAAATAACAAAATGATGATGATTAACATAATCAAAGAAGATCTAAATACACAAAGAGACATACCACATTCATTAATTGGAAGACTTGACATAGTAAAGATGTCAATGCTCTCTTAATTGATATAGAGTTAATATTTCTATCAAAATTCATGTAAGGGATTTTATAGTGAGATTTTTCTAAAATCTGTAGGGAAAGTCACAGGCCCTAGAATAGCTAAAATAATCCTAATAAAAAAAGAATAAAGGGAGGGGGGACTCACTCTACCCAATATTAAGACTTACTATATAGGTCCAATAATCAAGACAGAATGGTTGGCCGGGCGCGGTGGCTCACGCCTGTAATCCTAGCTCTCTGGGAGGCCGAGGCGGGCGGATTGCTCAAGGTCAGGAGTTCAAAACCAGCCTGAGTGAGACCCCGTCTCTACTATAAAATAGAAAGAAATTAATTGGCCAACTGATATGTATATAAAAAATTAGCCGGGCATGGTGGCACATGCCTGTAGTCCCAGCTACTCGGGAGGCTGAGGCAGGAGGATTGCTCGAGCCCAGGAGTTTGAGGTTGCTGTGAGCTAGGCTGACGCCACGGCACTCACTCTAGCCTGGACAACAAAGCGAGACTCTGTCTCAAAAAAAAAAAAAAAAAAAAAAAGACAGAATGGTTATTGGTGGAGAGATAGCTGCATAGATCAATGAAATAAAATAAATAACAGATAAAAAGCTCCCACACAAGTACAACCAACTTATCTTTTGACTAGGTGCAAATGCAATTCATTAGAGGAAGAATTGCCTTTTCGAGAAATGATGTGGGAGCAAGCGGTCCTTGATAAGCAAAAAAATGAACCTTGCCCTAAACCTCACACCTTATGCAACTATAAATCTAAAATGGATAATGTGAGATCTGTACCATCTGGGGGATGGTCATGATGGAGACTCAGACTTGTGGGGGGAGGGGGGAAATGGGCATTTATTGAAACCTTAAAATCTGTACCCCCATAATATGCCGAAATAAAATAAAATAAAAAATAAAATGGATAATGGACTTAAGTGTAAAATGTAAAACTATAAAACTTTTATATGAAAATCTATGGAGGAAATCTTTGGGGTCTAATACTAGAAAAGGGTTTTTAGACTTGACTCCAGAAGTACGATCCATAAAAGGAAAAATTGATAAATTGTACCTCATCAAAACTAAAAACCTTTACTCTGTGAAAACCCATATGAAGAAGATGAAATAAAAGTCTACAGACTGGAAGAAAATATTTGCAAACCACATATCTGACAAAGGGCTATCATGTGGAATATAAAGGACTCTCAAAACTCAACAGCAAAACCATAAACAATCCAATCAGAAAATGGGCAAAAGGCTTGAAAAGACATTTCAACAAAGAGAATATACAGATGGAAAATAAACATATGAAAAATAAGCATATGAAAAAACATTCAACACTATTAGCCCGAAAAATGCAAATTAATACCAAAATGATATATCATTACACACCTATCAGAATGGCTAAAATAAAAAATAAGGATATATAGCACCAAAAACTTGTGAGAATGTAGACACTGAATCACCTGCATTGCTGGTGGGAATGTAAAATGATACAGGCACTGTGGAAAATAGATTGGCAGGTTCTTATACAACTAAATATGCAACTACTATATGACTCAGCAATTGTATTGCTGGGAACAACCGAAGTTATGAAAATACGGTCACACAAAAACTTGTACATAAATCATTATAGCAGCTTAATTTGTAATAGTTGGAAATTAGAATCAGCCCAGATGCCCTTCAAGGAGTGAGTGGTTAAACTGTGGTATGTACACACTCAGCAATAAAAAGGAATCAACTATTGTTACATACAATAACTTGGAGAACTCTCTGAGAAATCATGCAGAGTATAAAAAGCCAATCACAAAAGGTTATATATTGCATTGCACTATAATAACTTACTGTACTTTACTAAAAACATTTTATTTTAATTAACAAATAATAATCGTATGTATTTATGGAGTATCCATGCCAATATCCTGATGGTGATATCACATTATACATTTGCAAATTGCTATCATTGGTAGAAACTGGGTAAAGTATACAAGGGATCTCTCCACATTATATTTTACAATTGCATGTGAATGTACAATTGTCTCAAAAATTTCAAAAAAATTGCAAAGTCCTGGAACATACACTTCACCAAAGAGCATACAAAGATGACAAATAAGCACATGAGAAGGCATTTATCATCTTTAGGTATTAGAGAAATATAAATTAAAATGATGATACCACTACACACCTATTACAATGATTAAAAAAAAATTACAATATCGACTGCTTGCAAAATTGTGAAACAACTGGAATTCTCATACATTACTAGTGGGAATGAAAAATGGTAAACCACTCTAGAAAACAGGTTGGCAGTTTCTCAGAAAGTTAAACATACATCTACCTGTGATCTAGAAATCTTATTCCTTAATATTTACCCCAAAGAAATACAAAGTTATGTTCATACAGAAACCAGTATATGAATGTATAGTGCAGCTCTATTATTAATTGCTCCAAACTGTAAACAACCCATACATCCTTCAAAGGGTGAATAGACAAACTGTGGTATATGCATGCAATGGAATACTACTCAGCGATGAAAAGGAATGAACTAGTAATACATGGAACAACATCAATGAATTATGTCAAAGGCATTACATTGAGTGAATGAAACAAGTCTGTAAAGGTTATATATTTTGCGACTGTATGTATAACACTTTCTGGAGATCACAATTGTGATGGTAGATACATGAACCTAACCACATGTTAAATCTCATAAAAGTATATGCAAAAAAGGCAAAAGGGAGTGAAAAAAATTACATGGAACCTTCAGTAACCAATAGCCCTTCTTGGCAATTTGTACTCAATCCTTCCGATGCCTCAGTGTAGTTACTCAGAGACTTGAAGGCTCAGTCTCTGAGTAACTACATGTTACCTATATGTTTTGTCTTGATCTCAACTGATCTCAACTGTCTATTCTGCCTGTCAAGGCTGTTTGGGAACAGAGAAATTAGAGATGAGGTTTCAGTTGTATTTCCAAAATTCTACTTCTTTTCTCCACATGTGACATACAAAAAAATTATGTGATACTCCTTTTAAGTAGTATAAGCCCCATTTTTTATGACTTTCTCTTCTTATCTAAAAATTGTGCATTTCCATTGAATGCCTCTTAGTTTCTTTCTCATGAAGCAATTTGCCTTCTTAAATGGAATTTTATGCCCCTTGAATTTCACAGAATGATTCTAATTAGAGAACCTTTACTATTAGAAGAATCTTATTGTTATAAGTAGTGACTTAAAGTCATATTTTTAGGTAACCAAAATAATTCTTAAAATCGGTCTTTTTCCTAAAGAGTTTGAATCCATAAACACAATGAGATTCTTTTTGTCTGCAATTTAGACAAATTGTATTAAAAAACCAGTATGGTTATTTCTTTCCCATTTTCAAACCATTGGCTTGTTTAAGGTAGTTTGATGTTGAATGCATTCATTTTGAAACAAATTTGCAAAGTAGGAATTGTCAAGGATTTAGGAGTATTATCAAAAGCATACTACTTTGTTGAAAACAACATTAGAATTAAAGGATTCTCTTTCCCCTCAGTCTTCTATCTACTTCAGGCCTGAAATAGGAGTATCATTGGAATAGTTTGCACCCTCATAATTATAAAGTGCTGTTATGAGTGTACCTGCCACTCATTGGATGCTAAGGAACATTTTATTAAGCCAAAGAAGTACAGGGTCACTGAGATTCTCTGTTAAAAGTGCCATTTTACCTCCTCACATCACTGTCAAATGTTATCACTGCCTTTTAAAACTCCATGCACTTAACAAAACCTTCATGGATTAATTGCCTGAGTAAAAAAATTTTTCCATTACTGCGTCCAAACATGAAATGTACCTCGACTTTCTACTCATTAATTCCTATAAAAATTCAGTAACTCCTTACTTCCACACAATGCAAACACCTGAACATTATGTTTATTCATTCAGGTGAAAGTTTATTATTCAATTATCTGTGTATCATGAACATATTCAGTCTATCGTAGTGGTGCATTGAAAAAAATTAACTATATTCCAGAGGAAGTTATGATCTGCTTCTCTCTGCCAAGCTTGGCTCCATTTATAAATTAATACTTAATAAATGCTTTCAATGATTGATGATAAGAATGACTTTATGTAACTTAAGAGACAAATACATTTTATCTACATTTTATGGCTGTGACAAGAGATACAGAGAAATAAGAAATTCTATTTCCAATAATACAGTGGGTCATTATGAAATCTGAATATAACATTATCCATATTTGTAATCTTTAAGATATTTATGATTCTGATAGAATAAAGCCCTCAGTATTGCTTTGACTATTCCAATGCCACAGTAGTTTCAGAACAGTAGATGGTTTTAGAGAAGGAAATGATAAAGGTCTTTGAAATAAAGTTTACATGATTTCTGAATGCAATCTTACCTTTCCAGAAATAAAAATAAACAGTTGTGGAAAACCAACTGCAATAGATCCTGATCAAACTTGGCATTTACTTCAAAATAGATATTCTGTCCACAAACACCAACACCTAACTTGTGTGTTGAATGGAGCATATTGGAAAGCTTTCTATGTGAAAGATATTTCCAAAACAAAAAGCAAGTGAGGGAATGAAAACAAATCCATCATAATTTGAAAATTTGTGGCCATATGTGAACTGAAGTATTTCTGACACTTGGGGCTACATTTTTCATTTAGAATCAAGTGTCCAGCTCTGCATATTGGAGATGCACAAAACAAGAAGCAGGCAGATTTAATAATTTTATCACATTTACTATGAAACATTTGCAATATTGGCCATTATGTTTTCATTTGATTTTCTTCTCTGAACCTCTCTTACCTCAGTAAACACAGGTTTTATAATAATGGAGCATGTTTTTCTCAGCTGTCTTTCAAGCCTAGGAGAGTAGCCATCCACCCACATATTACTCATTGTTTCAAGCTCTCATAATTCAGGACAGCAAATTTCTCTTTATTCTGTAGAACTAATTGCAGATTTAGAGCACAGGAAACCCTCTGGGCTGCTACTATTTCTCAAAAGACAACTAAGGTAATGATCACCTAGTAGGCAAGTTTAAATAAATCACTTTGCTTTGCTTTTTGCTTTTGAAAGATTATCATATCTTCAAGAAGGAAGATTGATTGAAAGAAATGATGGAGACAGGCTCTTTATTCATTAAATGTGAGGGTCTCCGAAGGGTTCAATCTTTAACTTGGATTTGAGGAGTGTTAACAAGGAAAACATCTTTCATATTCAGGCTATAACAGTGGTTACTATAATATAAATGTGATTTTTGTGTTTTCTCTATAATGCCAGATATTGATTCCTAAGCTTTTAAAGAAATCTTAAAAAAAATTTCTCATCCCTTAGAGGGCTGATAGTTTCAGCCTAAGAATTTGACATATGTTTCTTTCATCCTATTCTAATTTATTTCAAATAAGATTATGAAAATAAACAGATGCCTTAAATGTACTTTGTCTGATTTTCCCCCCGCCCCAAGAGAAAAGGCAGACTCTGAAGTTAGGACATAGGTGATACTTCACTTAGTAGAATCGGCTCCAGTTCTATCCAGGATAATACCAGAAGTGCTAGATCACCATTGTTTTTTGAGGTGGAGTAATACTTCATGGTATACATATACCACATTTTATTAATCCACTCACAAATTGATAGGCACTTAGGTTGTTTCCATATCTTTGCAATTGTGAATTGTGCTGCTATAAACATTCTAGTGAACATGTCATTTTTATAGAATGTCGTTTGGTCCTTTGGGTAGATGCCCAGCAATGGGATTGCTGGATCAAATGGTAATTCTACTTGTAGCTCTTTGAGGTAGCTCCAACTTACTTTCCACAGAGGTTGTACTAGTTTGCAGACCAACAAGCTGTGGATGAGTGTTCCTATCTCTCTGCATCCACACCAACATTTATTGTTTGGGACTTTTTGATAAAAGCCATTCTGACTAGAGTTAGGTGATATCTCATAGTGGTTTTGATTTGCATTTCACTGATGATTAGAGATTTTGAACATTTTTTTCATATGTTTGTTGGCCATTATTAGTCTGTCTTCTTTTGAAAAGTTTCTGTTCATGTCTTTTGCCCATGTTTTAATGAGGCTGTTTGATTTTTTCTTGCTGATTTTCCTGACTTTTATATAGATTTTTGTTATTAGCCCTTATCAGATGTTTAGCAGGCAAATATTTTCTCCCATTCTGTGGGTTGTCTGTTAGCTCTCATCACAGTTTCCTTGGCTATGCAGCAGATTTTTAATTTGATAAGGTCCCATCTATTTATGTTTATTATTGCTGTGATTGCCTTTGGGGTAGTCCTCATAAATTCTTTCCCTAGGCCAATATCTATAAGAGTTTTTCCAACATTTTCTTCTAGAATTATTGTAGTTTCATGCCTTAGGTTTAGTCTGTTATCAACCATGAATTTAATTTTTGTGAGAGGTGAGAGGTGCAGATCCTGTCTCAGTCTTTTACATGTGACTATCCAATATTCCCAGCACCATTTATTGAATAAGAATTCTTTTCCCTACTGTATGTTTTTGTCTGCTTTGTCAAAGATTAGATGGCTATATGAGGATTGTTTTATATCTGAAGTCTATCCCATTGGTCTCTGTTCTTGTGCCGATACTATGCTGTTTAGTTGCTAAAGCCTGTACTATAGCTTGACGTCTGGTAAACTGATGCTTCCCAATTTGTTCTTTTTGCTTAAGATTGTTTTTGCTATCTGGGGTCTTCTCTGGTTCTAAATGAAGCATGGAATTCTTTTTTCTACATCTATGAAACATGATGTTGGTTTTTTAATAGGCATTGCATTGAATATGTAGGACACTTTGGACAGTATAGACATTTTAACAATGTTGAATCTGCTAACCCAAGAGCATGGTATGGTTTTCCACCTGTATACGTCCTCTGCTATTTCCTTCCTCAGTGTTTTGTAATTTTCCCTGTAGAGGTCTTTCAACTCCTTAGATAAATATATTCCTTGGTATTTTATTTTCTTTGCTGCTATTGTGAAGATATAGAGTCTTAGATTTGGTTCTCAGTTTAACTGTTGTTGGAATATAGGAATGCTACTGATTTCTGTACATTGATTTTGTAACCTGAGATGTTCCTGAATTTTTTTTATGAATTCCAGAATTCTCATAGCAGAATCTTTGGAGTTTTCTAGATATAAGATTATATCATCAGCAAAGAGTAATAGTTTGACCTCTTCTGCCCCATTTGGAAGCCCTTGATTTCCTTCTCTTGTCTCATTGCTCTGGCTAGGACTTCCAGCACTATGTGGATTAGAAGTGGTGATAGAGGACAACCTTATCTGATTTCAGTTCTAAGCAGAAATGCTTTCAATTTTTTTCTATTCAGTATGATGTTGGCTGTACGTTTATCATATATGGATTTTATGATTTTCAGGTAAATCCTGTCTATGCCTATTTTGCTAAGCATTCTTATCATAAAACAGTGTTGAATTTTGTCAAATGTTTTTTTTGTGTGTCTATTGAGAGAATCATATGGTCTTTGTTTTTACTTCTATTTATATGATGAATTGTAATTATAGATTTGTGTATGTTGAACCATCCCTGAATCTCTGAGATAAAGCCAACTTGGTCATGAGGAATTATTTTTTTGATAAGCACCTGAATTCCTTTTGCTAGGATTTTGCTGAGAATTTTTACATATATATTCATAAGAGATATTATTCTGTAGTTTTCTTTTTTTGTTGTGTCCTTTCCTGGTTTGGGTATCAGGGTGATGTTGGCTTCAAAATATGTGTTAGGGAGGATTATTTCCTTATCAATGTTGTGGAATAATTTCTGTAGAGTGGGCACCAGATTTTCTTTTTAGGTCTGGTAAAATTTAGGCGTGAAACTACCTGATCCAGGACTTTTTTTTAGAAAGTGTTTTTTATTGCTGCTTCAATTTTAGTACTTGATATTGGTCTGTTCAGGAATTCTATTTCTTCCTGATTGAGCCTAGGGAGGTTGTGTGTTTCTAACAATTTGTCCACTTCCTCCACCTTTTTAAGTTTATGTGCATTAGAGATTTTTATAGTATTCATAGATGATATTTTGTGTTTTCATGGTATCAGTTGTAATTCCTCCTTTTTCATTCCTGATTGAGCTTATTAGAGTTCTTTGTTTCTGCTTCTCATTAATCTAGCAAGAGGCATGTCAATTTTGATTATTTTTTCAAACAATACAGTTTTTATTTTATTAATCTTTCATATAGTTTTTTGTTATCAATTTCATTTAGTTCTGCTCTGATCTTTGTTATTTCTTTTCTTTTGCAGATCTTCAGGTTTGTTTGCTCATCCTTTCCAGCTCTTTGAGACAAGTCATTAGATTGTTGATTTGTAATCTTTCTGTCTTTTGGATGTAGGCATTTATGGATATAAATTTTCCTCCCGGGACTGCTTTAGCTATGTCCCACAGATTTTGTTAACTTGTGTCTCCTTTATCATTTAGTTCAAATAATATTTGGAATTCCATCTTAATTTCCTCCTTAACACAATAATCATTCAGCAGAAGGTTGTTTAGTTTCCATAATTTTATGTAGAGCTGAGAGTTTCTCTTGGAGTTGATTTCTAATTTTATTCTACTGTGGTCTGAGAAGATGCATGTTATAATTTTTATTTTTGTAATTGGTTGAGACATGTTTTGTGGCCTAGGATATGGTAAATCTTAGAGAATGTCCCCTGAGCTGATGAGAAAAACATATATATTCAGTGAGTTTGGGGTAGAATGTTCTGTAAATAACAGTCAGACCCATTTGTTCTAGAGTTCTATTTAAGTCCATTGTTTCTTTGTTTATTTTCTGTTTGGAGGATCTGTCCTGTCAGAGAGGTGTTGAAGTCTCTGCCTATTATGGTGTTGCTGTTTATCATTTTGTTTAGATCAAGTTGTGGGGGAGAATTGAGGCAGGGCCAGGAGGAGATCAGCTGCTTCTCCCCATGAAACCAGATCCCTTAGATAGGGATCACCACAGAGGATAAGAAAATTGATAGAAAATAGAGAGACTAAAATAATACACAGAGACTAAGGTATAGTTTATAGTTTTATATAAAAAGATCAGAATAATCACAGTGGGGTACTTAGGAGACTGGTGTATCCCCATGAACGTCTAGCAATATGGTTAGATTCACATAGGTTTTTATAATCACAGATATCAATTACCAGTTGTCAAGGTAACACATTTACATATCAGGGAATGCAGTTGCTAGGGGAGACAGGTAATGGATTGGGGTCAAAAGTCCTCTCAAAGGGCTTCTAATCTATCTAGAAGAACAAACAGATACAAAGTCTTTTGGGGACTAACTTCTAATTTCTAACAGGTAGTTGTCAATTAACAAAGGTATAACAAAAGAAGTACAATGACCCTATATTTCTTTGATCTAGTTATTTTGGACTTAAAAGTAGACAGTCAGGAGAAAGCAGGAAACCCATCTCTATAAAACAGGTTGTTTATAACACAGGGGCATGTCTGTGGGCAAAGGGCTCTCATTATCTCTGGCTCCCATCCTGTGAGCCATATTTGCCCTGCCTTGTCTTTCAAGGAAACAGGGAAGCTCACAGATCTTGAGATACTGGGAAACCTTCCTGGAATACATCCCTACTGGAGCCACGAGAGCCCTCCCTTGATAGCAGCCTCTGATAAATGAACCATTGAGTTCACACATTCCTTCAGGGCAAAACCTTGCAAACCTCTGTTTCTGTCTTTAATATAGTAATATAAGGTGATACAATAAAATAATGGTCTTATGAGCTACATCTCATTAATTCTTCAATAATATTTTTCCAACATCAAGTAGGATTTGTTTTATGAATCTAGGTGGACTTTAATTAGGTGCATAAATATTTAGAATTATTATGTCTTCTTGTTGAACTCTACCGTTCATCATTATATAGTGACCCTCTTTGTCTTTCCTTACTTTTGTTGATTTAAAGATTAACTTATCTGAAATCAGAACTGCCACACCAGCTTTCTTTTGGCTTCTGTTTGCTTGAAATATTGTTTTACATCCCTTCACCTTGAATCTGAATGCATCCTTGTGGGCTAGACTTGTTTCCTGAAAATAGCAGATTATTGGCTTGTGTATATTTATGCATTTGGCCAGCTTATGTCTCTTTAGTGAACAGTTCAAGCCATTCACATTTATTGAAAGAATTGATAAGTAGGACAGATTTCTGTTCATCCTGTTGAAATTTGTTGCTTTGTTTTCTCTCTTGAGACAGTGTAGTATCTGGCCTTTGATCTTTAGTGTTTAGATGATTTTACACTGGTGATCATCTGTTGTGCTGATCTGTGTGTAATGCTATTATGAGTACTTCCTGGAGGGTAGGCCTTATCTTGATGAATTCCCTCAGTTTTGCTTGTCTAAGAATGTCTTTATTTCTCCTTCATATAAGAAACTTAGTTTTGCAGGATAGAAAATTATAGGTTGGGCACTATTCTGTTTCAGAAGACTGAGAATGGGGCCCCAGTCTCTTCTGGCTTGTAAGGTCTCAGTTGAGATATTTGCAGTTTTTATGATGGGTTTGCCTTTGCAGGTTACCTGCTGCTTTTGCTTTGTTGCTCATATGAGGGCATCTTTTGTGTTTATTTTGGCCAGTCTGATGACTATGTGTTGTGGTGTCTTCCTGTTTGCAATGAGTCTCCCAGAAGTCCTTTGAACTTCTTGTACCTGGATATCTAGATTTCTATCAAGGCCTAGAAAATTTTCCTCCATTATATCCTCTAATAGTTTATCCCACCCTTGTGTATTTTCATCTTCACCCTCATGGATGTCTCTGGTTCTTATATTAGGCCTTTTCATATAATATAACTTTTCTTGTAGACTTTGCTCTTTTCTCTTATTTCTGTGCTGTATCTCTGCAACTGACCAGTTTAATTTAAAGGTGTTACTCTTCAATCCCTGAGATTCTTCATTCTGTTTGCTATATCCTATTCTTAAGGCTTTCTACTGTGTTTTGTAATTCCTTGAATAAATTCTTCATTTCCAGAATTCTGTTTGAGTTTTCCTTAATATTTTAATTTCTTTGTGTTGAGTATCCATTTTCTCTTGCATATCATTGATTTTTCTTACAATCCATGTTCAAAATTCTTCTGTCATTTCAGTGTTCTGATTTGGGTTGGTATCTTTGCTAGAGAGCTGGTGTTCCCTTTGGGGGGGTGTCTTTTCACTTTGATTCTTCATACTTCCAGAGTTCTTTCACTGATTCCTTCCCATCTGGAGCAGCTGTTGCTTCTTACCTTTGAATTTTTTTTAGATAATGACACACCCTGTTTAGTCTCTAAGCCATTAGGTGGTGCTTGTGGGTGAGAATTGACCACCCCCTGTATAAGTCAGTAAATACAATCAAAGTGCATGCATATTGACCTCCCTGTCAGTAGGTGGCTCTTGCCAGGAGGAGCAATCTGAAATGTTGTTTTGGGGTCCTGTAACCAGGTCTAGTTCTTTTGGAGAAGTACACTAGTGCCTCAGATGGTGGGTGAGGCCCTGGGACTTCCAGGTGTGTCTTTATTCTCCACCTCAGCATGGGTGGGTTGGGGTGTGAGGCTGGGCTGGGTTGGGGGAGGCTGCCTTCAACCTCCAAAAGTGCTTTTAGCTGGGGTAAAAGGTCTGTTCTCTACCTCTGGGCAAAGCTGCCAGGGAGGGGATGAAGTGGCCCCACTCAACTAGAAAGTATGTGTGTGGAGGTGGGGCTGTCTGAGACCTGCAGTCTGGCAGTCTGGAGCAGGCCTCACTATGTTCCACCCTCCTCTATTCCACGGTTTCTCCCTGGCCTTTTCCAGAAGGCAGGACCTCAAGCCAGCTGAGCTACCCCGTGATTGTTATGCAGGCTGGTAGGTTCCCTGCCCAGGAGCACAGCCTGAGCTGGGAGCATAGCCCTCCCATGGGAGCAGGGGTGTTCCTTGAGAAGACTGCAGCTTGGACCCACTCTGATATGCACCTGAAGACACACACACCTCAGTAGACTAGTTCACAAATATCCCTTCTGTGCCCCTGACAATGTGATTGAGACCTGGGTGTATGAGATCTGGCCTGTAGGCCTGTACCCTAGGCCCTGGAGATCAATCTCTGCCCCTGCCAGGGAGAAGCATGCCAGTCTCAATTCTCCCACAGGGTACCCAAGCTGGATCAATGTCTCTCCAACTCAGGGTTTGCCCTGATCTGCTGGAATTACCAGGCAAGCAGCACTAGAGAGGGCTGCACCGCTCAATCCAATTCAGGGCCCCAAAAGGAAAGGTCCCATTCCTTGTGGATTGCCGTGGCCTGTTTGCAGGACGGAGGATGAACACAGAACAAAGAGACACAAAAAGAAAGCCACAGACACACACAAAGATGGTACAAGACTGCAGTGCCAAACGCACCAGTCATTTTATTTTTATACCCTAAAAAATCAAAGTTACTTCCTTGTACGTGACCACCCAGGCACTGCAGCAATGGCCATACATTCCAGAACACGTAGCCTAAGGGGACAGATGTCCCCTGACTCAAGGTTTTTAGGCAGTTGCTTGAGGTGCCAGGTATAACTCACAGACCAAGATTAGCAAGGTTGGGCAAGGCAGCCACCGGGGGCATTTTTCATCCCCAGTTCCTCTTAGGCTGATCCCCTGCAGCTGTGCCTATCTGAGGTCGTCCCTCCCTTGAGGGATCTTACCTGTCATTGACTAACCAGCCATCTTATGGGGATAAGCAGCAATCAAAGGAACAATGTGTTTATTGTGTAGCCTCCAGGCCTTCACTTATTGTGGGGCTGGGCAGCTCTTGCCTCAACGCAGAAACTCAGGCCTATTGTTATGCCTTTAAGCAGCAACCTTGTCTGGAGCACATTACTCTTAAACATTTTGTGCAGGGCATGTACATTACTCACTAAATTTAATTCTTAAACCAAGAAAGTATAATGTCATTATGGGTGTTTCAGTTGTTTCTGAGTATTTACCAATACAAATGATTTTGTGGTTCTGCATGAGGCAGGCATGAAGTTAAACATTTGAAGTTGATATCTTACCTGTTTCTCAGAACTTTTTAAGAACCTTTGAAATATCTAGAAAATTAGAGTCTCATGTCTGTAATTTAGAATTCAGGCAACTCACCTCCACAAGTTCCTTTCAGCTAGGGCACAATCATATGACTTAGATATATTCCTACTAAAGTTTGATTTGGTGAAGGGCCACTTCCAGGCTTAATCCACTTTCCTAGGGAAGGTCACAGCAGAAGCATCTGGGTCTCAAATGAGATAGTAACAGGAAAGTTGAGTACCTGATACAAAAGTGACTTCAAGGCTAACAGCACCAGCTACTTCAGTCAAGTCTAGTAGACGGCAGCTGTTCAAGCTGCAGTATCCAGGGTTTGGTAACAGTAGGGAAAACAGCTGTGTTTTCTTCATTATCTAATTCTGTAGGTTGCTTTCTGGCATTGGTCATGGAAACTTAGCCTAAGACACTCTCAACAATTCTATGAGTTATCCAGTACCCTTTTTTAAAATTCCCTTTTTGGCTAATCCGCCAGTCAGCTTCCACTATAAGCATCTAGGAATCTGGAAAGATACAGAAATTGGAACAGGAAGTTGTTGTATACAACAGACGCCCTGGGAAATTGGGAAGTTTTGTGATTGGTTGTCTGATGTGGATGCCATGGAAACATGCTACTCAACTCTCCTTCAAGAAAACCTGCTGTGTGATCCCTCAGCAAAGTGATTGACAGCTTACAGCTGTTGTTCCTCCCAATGCCTGGGCATGGCAGAGGTACTAGGGTCAGTCCCTTCCTGGCTCAGCATGGGATTCTTCTAAGGAGCAACTGGGACTTCCCAGCAGCCAAGTGGAAACTTTATCAGAACTTCCCTATGGCCTGAGGCTGCTCCTACCCAATTCTTCCTTCTCTCTCTTTTTTCATATTTGCATCAAAAACTGAAGGTTTTACCTTCCCATACCTGCTCCCTCTGCCTTTATTCTTCATAGGCATTTCCCCTTATAAATCTCTTGCCTCTAATCCCATCTTGGCATCTGTTTCTCAAGGGACCTGATTGACATAGGTGGTACTGAGAGTGGTCAGAAAAAGCTTGTATAAAAATGGGGTTTGGGGACTGACCCACTCAGCACCTAGGTGACAAGGAGGACACCATCCTGAGTGCCTCTGCAAGGACACAGATAGTTCCTGATACAATATGTCCACCTAATTGTTGATGATTTCACCTGTGATGAATCTGGGAAAACTTCCCAATGGAGAAGAATGCCCTTGCTGTTTTGATAATTCAGGCATTTGAAAGAGACAGGTGAAACAATGCCCGTATGGACAGGAGAGTTAGCTTGATATGACTAAGTTCTATTGACATCCTGCAGAGGGATAATGGAAGACTGCAAGCTGTTAACAAACAGTTACAGACTAACTACTGTGAGAACCAGAGTGCCTCTGCAGTAGGCACAAAGAGAACAAAGAGACAAAGAGAATGTACCTCCTGCAGTGGAAGGACAATCATAGGTGTTGACAGGAGTGGACACAGGATCTGATTGAGCTGCAGAGGTCCAGAGGCATTTAATTTCTGAGCTCAGGCAGGCCTGTTATATGAAATTCAAGGCACTGGTAGGGAAAATCTGGGCCCTGAAACATGGAGTGGTATCTTTGAGGATTATGGCTCTGAAGATTTGTCAGGCTGTTAGACTGATAACTAAAGTTAAATACCAGTATAACCTGGATGGGGAAATGCTAGGCCTAATAAATGAGGAAAGAGATTATGCACAGTAGGAGCTTCAAGAATTACCTAGCATGCACCAGCTGTAGCCAGAGAGTATCTGTGGGATCAGATTTCAAAGATGTTTGGATGGGGCTGGAACATGACTAGATAAGCAAAAATTAATTGACTTAGGGGCACTTTCTCAGGACAGGGATTTAATGACCATTTAATGACCTGGCAAAGACCTCAAGGGATGAGAAAGATGTGCTGCTAAGTTAGCTTTCAGAAACCTTAAGAAAGTAATGGTCACTAATGGGTGAAATGGAAATGAATATCTGAATTGCCTGACAGACAGTAGAGGAGGGAATGAAGAGACTGAGGGAAGTAGGCGTACTGCAATGGATATATTACATGAGACCAAAAGACCTACCACAAGACCATGTTTCACGGGAGGGCCCAATAGGCACCCAATTCACCAATGTCGTCAGGAATGAGCTGATGAGAAGAGTACCAACATCATTGAGTTCAGTGGTAGTTATCCCCTTCAGCCAGGCCTGACAGTAGGCAAGGTGGTGACAGAGTTGGACTCATTGATAATCGTGGGAATGATGGCACCTTGAAGTAAACAGAGCATGTGTATGGATAGGGGAAGCCACGAATATGAAGATTTTTGTATCACACCTTAATAGTCACCAGAAAGCATTCACCATAGAAGAATGCCTGAAAAATCAAACAGACAAAATGTCTTGGCCAGCTGATGTCAAGCAGCTTCCATCACTGGCCACACCATGACTCAAGCCAAAGGTTCTCTCTGCCCATGCCTGCTCCTTCCCCCTTTATCCTTAACAGGATATGCTCCACCACCACCCCATTTCCAGCAAAATCTATTGTACATCCAATTCTATCTACTATTGGAACACCTGGCCAGTACTAAGAGATGGGATTTAGGAATTCATAGTACATAGTGGAAAACGAACACTTAAATGATCACCTATGACCATTAAAAATAAAGTACCTAGTAAAGGCACAGCTTTAAGGGATTTAATAACTGCTTCCAAAAAAAAAAAAAAAAAAAGCATTATAAAGGCAATGAGGAATTTGAGGATGTATAGGGGTGGGCTTAAAATTTTAAATTCTTAGTTCAATGAAAGAACATAAAATGATAAAATTTTTATGACCATGTTAAAGAATCTCTTTTTTCTAGCTGCAGAGAGAAAGTAGCTGGAAACTATACTCAAAGCTTAGAAACACATACTGGGAAATTAATGTCGTTTAACTCACAGCTTAACTCACATTTAACTCACAGATCTCTTATATAACAGAAAATGATTTGCAAAAAGCAGAGTATCACGGTTGGAAAAATATTATTAATATATGAGAGGATTCAGAGTACTGTATCTAGAATAGCATGTCTCCCATTTTGTTGTCTTTTGACTTTGCTTATGGTATATTTTTACTATGTGAAAAGATTTTTTTTTTTAAAGTTTATGTGCTCAAATACGTCAATTTTTTATTTGCTGCTTTTGGATTGTGAATCATAGAACTTCATATCCCGGTTATAAAGGAATTCACCCAATTTTCCTTTCAGTATTTGTGCAGTTTATTTTATGTATTTTTACATTTAGATATCTAATCCATTTGGAATTCATTTTGTTGTATGGTATAAGGTATGAACCCAGTTTTGTCTTTTTTTCCCCAAATAACTATCTACTTATCTCGACCCAATTTAAGTCCCTCTTTTCCCCACTGATGCAAGATGCTACCTTTATATCCTAAATTGCCATATGTTTTTGGGTTATTTCTGGACTGGTCTGTTCTGTTACTGTTCTGTTTGTCTTTTCATGTGCCAGCACTAACACTGCTTTAAATATAGAAGAGTTATGTTTTAATAGCTGATAGGATTCCTTCCCCTCATTGCTCTTCCTTTTCAGGGTTTTCCTAGACTATTTTTGCATGTTATTTTTCCAAATGAACTTTAGAATCAACTTATGTAGCTCTCTAAAAACAAGTAGATATTTTTATTTCTATAGATATATAAAAACACACACACACAGACATATAAAAACAAATGTGAACAAGACTTGATTTCTTTACATATAATATTAAATCATGTTATCCAAGGCTTTCTTTGTGTTTGTTCATCTGCCTTTTGTTTTTTAGGAATATTATTAATTAATATTCTCTCATGCAGATTTTTTGATTTTCAATTAAGTATACTTATAAGTATTTTATCATTTTGTTGTTATTGCAAATTATGCTATATCTTCCATTATATCATTTCTCTGGTTGCTTCTATATATGAAGATATTGATTTTCATATATCAATTTCATAGCTTACTAAATTACCAACTTGTTTTACTATTTGTTTTATTGTTATCGTCAGTCGTCTTGGGTTTCCAGTTATAATATCTGTCATATCATCTGCAAATAGAGATTGTGTTCCTTCAATAATTCCATTTTTATGCCTCTAGTTTTTCTCTTTTCTGATTTCATTAGTAATAATTCCAACAGAATGTAAAATAGCAGAGAAGATAGTGGGCATTCTTGTTTCATTCCTGACCTTTGTGAGAATGTCTCTAATATTTCCCCATTATATAATATATACATATGTATATTCATATATACATGCATGTTTTTATCGTGATAATAACATATCTACCAATTTCTATTTCATTATTCTTTTAATAAATGGGTATTGAATTTTTTAAATTAACTTTATTGAAATCTAATTTATATACAATGCACCATATTAAATGTACAGCTTGATGAGTTTGACAAATGTGTACACTCATGTAACCAGCTTCCCTAAAGATAAAGACCATTTCTATCAGCCCAGGATGTTTTTCACAACTCTCTACCATCAAGCTCGACCATACCTCACTCATGATTGCTATCACTGTAGATCAGTTTTTCTGATTCTAGAACTTCATATAAATGGAACCATACAATATATGTTCTTCAGTGTCTGGCTTCTTTCGCTCAGTACTGTTTCTGAAATTAATCCATGTTGTTGTGTGCTTCAGAAGTTCGTTATTTTTAATGGCTGAATAGTATTCCATTGTATGGATATACCACAGTTTATCCATTTATCTATGATTATCTATGCTGATAATCATCATGTAAGTTTTATTTTAGGGAAGGGTCTCACTATATTACCCAGGCTGGAATATAGTGGCTATTCATAGGCACGATAATAGCTCATTGCATCCTGGAACTCCTGGACTGAAGGGATCTTCCCCACTCAGCTTCCCAAATAGCTGGGACTACAGGCATGCACCAGAGAACTAGCTTAAGTATTCTTTTAGTCTTACAAATACAGTGAATTACATTAATGGATTTCCTTACACTAAAATAAATTTTGGAATAAATCCCTTTTGGTCAGGATATAAGCTGTTTTTGTTCTTTTTAAAATATGTTTTGAATACTGTCATACTGTATGCCAACAGTTTATTTAGTAGTTTTTCATTAATATTCATTAGTGAGCTTGGTATATAGCTGCATTTTGTACAATCTGTATCAGACTTACTTCATAAACAGAATTGAAAATATTTTCATCTTGTTCTATGTTCTGAATAGTATAAGTAGCATTGGAATTATTAGATTTTTGAGAGTTTGGTAGAGATTTCTCATAAATTCCTGCTAAAATCATCCAGGCCTGGTGCTTTGATAAGTTTCTCTGTTTATTCAAAAAAATTTTGTCTGTTTAAACTTCCTATGTGGTAAATTATATTTTCCTTAAAAATCTATTTTATCTAGGTTTTCAAATTTATATGCATAAAATTTTAAAAAGCGGCCCATGGTGCACATCTCACTCATTATGTATGTATATACCCGCCCCCCTCCCCTCTCCCACCTGCCCAATACCCTATTGCTGTAGCACCTATGTGTCCACTTAGGTGCTACTCAGTTAATACCAGTTTGCTGGAGAATATATCTGGTGCTTGTTTTTCCATTCTTGGGAAACTTCACTTAATAGTATGGGTTCAAGCTCTAACCAGGAAAATATAAGATGTGCTATATCACCATTGTTTCTTAGAGCTGAATAGTACTCCATGGTATACATATACCACATTTTATTAATCCATTCTTGGATTGATGGGCACTTGGGCTGTTTCCACAGCCTTGCAATTATGAACTGTGCTGCTATAAACATTCGAGTACAGGTGTCTTTTTTGTACAGTGTCACTGGATCATTTGGGTAGATGCCCAGCAATGGGATTGCTGGATCAAATGGTAGATTCCCTTGTATCGCTTTAAGGAATCTCCATATTGCTTTCCACAGAGGTTGAACTAGTTTGCAGTCCCACCAGCAGTGTAGGAGTGTTCCTCTCTCTCCACAACCACGCCAGCATTTATTGTTTGGAGATTTTTTGATAAAGGCCATTCTCACTGGGGTTAAGTGATATCTCATTGTGGTTTTGATTTGCATTTCCCTGATGATTAGAGATGTTGAGCATTTCTTCATATGTTTGTTGGCCATTCTTCTGTCTTCTTTAGAAAAATTTCTGTTCAAGTCCTTTGCCCACTTTTTAATGGGGCTATTTGATTTTTTCTTCCTGATTTTCGTGAGTTCTAAGTATATTCTAGTTATCAGTCCCTCATCGGATGCATAGGATGCAAAACTTTTCTCCCATTCTGCAGGTTGTCTGTTTACTTTCATGACTGTTTCTTTGGCTGTGCAGAAGCTTTGTAGTTTGATCATGTCCCATTTATTTATTTTTGTTGCTGCTGTGATTGCCTCTGGGGACTTCTTCATAAACTCTTTGCCCAGGCCGATGTCTAGGAGAGTGTTTTCAACTTTTTCCTCTAGAGTTCTAATAGTTTCATACCTTAGGTTTAAGTCTGTTATCCAGCGTGAGTTGGTTTTTGTGAGAGGTGAAAGGTGTGGGTCCTGTTTTAGCCTTCTACAGGTGGCTATCCAGTTTTCCCAGCACCATTTATTGAAAAGGGATTCTTTTCCCCAGTGTATGTTTTTGTCTGCTTTGTCAAAGATTAGATGGCTATATGAGGATGGTTTAATATCAGGATTCTCACATCTGTTCCACTGGTCAATATTCCTATTTTGTGCCAATACCAGATTGATTTAATTACTACAGCTTTGTAGTATAGTTTGATATCTGGCATATTACTGCCTCCATTTTGTTTTTGTTGCCTAGAATTGCTGTTGATATTCGGGGTCCTGTTTGGTTCCATACGAAGCGTAAAATTATTTTTTCTATATCTGTGAAGAATGCTGATGGGATTTTAATAGGTATTGCATTGAATTTGTAGATCAGTTTGGGTAGTATAGACATTTTGATGATATTGAGTCTGCGGATCCACGAGCATGGTATGGATTTCCATGTGTTTACATCCTCTGCTATTTCCATCCTCAGTGTTTCATAGTTCTCCCTGTAGAGGTCTTTTACCTCCTTGGTTAAGTATATTCCTAGGTACTTTAATTTCTCTGTTGCTATTATGAAGGGAATTGAGTCTTTGATTTGGTTCTCAATTAGATTGTTGTTGGCGTATATGAATGCCTCTGATTTCTGTGTATTGATTTTGTATCCTCAGACTTTACTAAATTCATTGATCAGTTCCCGGAGTTTCTTGATTGAATCTTTGGGGTTTTCTAGATATAATATCATATCATCAGCAAACAGTGAAAGTTTTATCTCTTCTGCCCCTATTTGGATACCTTTGATTCCATTTTCCTGTCTGATTGCTGTAGGCAAGACTTCCAACAGTATGTTGAACAGAAGTGGAGATAGTGGGCAGCCTTGTCTGGTTCCAGTTCTAAGTGGGAATGATTTCAATTTTTCCCCATTCATTATGATGTTGGCTATGGGTCTGTCATATATGGCTTGTATCATTTTTAGGTATGTCCCTTCTATGCCTATTTTCTTAAGTGTTCGTATCATGAAAGGGTGTTGAATTTTGTCAAAAGCTTTTTCTGTATCTATTGAAAGAATCATGTGGTCTTTGTTTTTGCTTCTGTTTATGTGGTGAATTGCATTTATAGATTTACGTATGTTGAACCATCCCTGCATCCCTGGGATGAAGCCCACTTGGTCGTGGTGGATTATTTTTTTGATAAGTGTCTGGATTCGGTTAGCTAAGATTTTGTTGAAAATTTTTGCATCTATATTCATTAGGGATATTGGTCTGTAGTTTTCTTTTTTTTGTTGCATCCTTTCCTGGTTTTGGTATCAGAGTAATATTCGCTTCGTAAAAGGTGTCGGGGAGGTTTCCGTTCTTCTCGATGTTGTGGAATAGTTTCTGCAAGATAGGTACTAGTTCTTCTTTGTAAGTGTGATAAAATTCAGGTGTGAAGCCATCTGGACCGAGACTTTTCTTTTTAGGGAGATTTTTAATTGCTGTTTCTATTTCAGCTGTTGTGATTGGTCTGTTCAGGGAATCTATTTCTTCCTGGTTGAGCCTAGGGAGGCTGTGTGTTTCTAGAAATTTGTCCATTGCCTCCACATTTTCCAGTTAGTGTGCATAAAGATTTTTGTAGTATTCATAAATTATATCTTGTATCTCTTTGGGATCAGTTGTGATATCTCCTTTTTTATTCCTGATGGAGCTTATTAGAGATTTCTCTTTTCTGCTTTTCGTTAGCTTAGCCAATGGTGTGTCAATTTTGTTTATTTTTTCAAAGAACCAACTTTTTGTTTTATTAATCTCCTGAATAGCTTCCTTGTTTTCAATTTCGTTTAGTTCTGATTTGAACTTGTTGATTTCACTTCTTCTGCTGGGTTTGGAGTTGGTCTGCTCTTCTTTTTCCAGCTCTTGGAGTCATGTCATTAGAATGTCTATTTGTGATCTTTTTGTCTTTTGGTTATAGGCATTTATGGAGATAAAGTTTCCTCTCAGATCTGCTTTAGCTGTGTCCCAGAGGAGTTGATAACTTGTCTCTCCATTGTCGTTTTCTTCATAGAACTTTTTTATTTCCTTCTTGATTTCTTCATTTATGAAGTAATCATTTAGTAGGAGGTTGTTTAATTTCCACGTTTTTGTGTAGAAATGTGAGTTTCTGTTAGGGTTGATTTCTAGTTTTATTCCACTGTGATCTGAGAAGGTACATGGTATGATTTCTATTTTTTTTAATTTCTTGAGATTTTCTTTGTGTCCTAGGATATGGTCAATCTTAGAGAATGTCCCGTGAGCTGATGAGAAGAACGTATATTCAGTGGATTTTGGGTAGAATGTCCTATAGATGTCAGTCAGACCCAATTGTTCCAGAGTTTTGTTTAAGTCCATTATTTCTTTATTAATTTTCTGTTTGGAGGATCTGTCTTGTGCCGTCAGTGGGGAGTTGAAATCTCTGGTGATAATGGAGTTGCTATTAATCCATTTGCTTAGATACAGTGAGGTTTGCTTTATGAATCTGGGTGCACCTAAGTTGGGGGTATATATATTAAAAATTGTTATCTCTTCTTGTTGAAGTGTGCCCTTCACCATTATATAATGACCCTCTTTGTCTTTCACTACTTTTGTTGGTTTAAAAACTAAATCGTCTGAAATTAGAATTGCCACGCCAGCCTTTTTTTGGCTTCCACTTGCCTGAAATACTGATCTCCACCCTTTTATTTTTAGTCTATATGCATCCGTGCAGGTTAGATTTGTTTCCTGAAGACACCATATACTTGGCCTGTATTTTCTTATCCATTCAGCCAGCCTATGTCTCTTGAGTGGAGAGTTTAAGCCATTCACATTTATTGAGAGAACTGATAGGTAAGGTAGATTACTGTTCATTCTGTAGGGTTGGATGTTGTTGCTTTGATTTCTCTCTTGAGCCATTGTAGTGTCTGGCCTTTAATCTTTGGGTTTTGGTTGTTTTTATATTCGTGAATTTTTATTATGGTGCTACGTGCGTAACACTGTTTTGAGTAGTTCTTGTAGGGCTGGTCTTGTCTTGGTGAATTCTCTGAGACTTTGCTCGTCTGAGAATGTCTTTATTTCTCCTTCATATATGAAGCTTAGTTTTGCAGGGTAGAAGATTCTAGGCTGGGAATTGTTTTGTTTCAGAAGAGTGAGAATGGGGCCCCAGTCTCTCCTTGCTTGTAAAGTCTCATTAGAGAAGTCTGGTGTTATTTGTATTGGCTTTCCCTTGTAGGTTACTTGCTTCTTTGTTCTTACAACTCTTAGAAGGGCCTCTTTAGTTGATATTTTTGTCAGTCTGATAACTGCATGACGTGACGTCTTCCTGTTTGCATTGAATCTCCCAGGGGTCTTCTGAGCTTCTTGAACTTGTATATCGAGATTTTGAGCAAGGCCTGGGAAATTTTCCTCTATTATATCTTCAAAAAACTTGTCCAGCCCTTGAGTGTTGTCTTCTTCCTCTTCTGCTAACCCTATGACCCTCACGTTAGGTTTTTTCACATAATCCTACAGCTCTTGTAGGCTTTGCTCTTTTCTCTTGTTTCTCTGCTCTATCTCTGTGACTGATTTATTTAATTGGGAGGTGTTATCTTCAATCTCTGAGATTCTTTCTTCTGTTTGATCTACCCTGTTCTTTAGACTTTCCACAGTATTTTGTAATTCCCTGAGTTGATTCTTCATCTCCAGGACTTCGGTTAAAGTTTTCTTCACTGTGTCGATCTCTTTAGTTAACCTTTGTTCCATATACTGGAGGCTTTTTGTGGTTTCTTTGTGTTGATTATTTAGTTGTTGTTGCAGGTCGGTGAGTTTTCTTATGATCCACATACGAAATTCCTCTTCTGTCATATTGGTTGCCTGATTTAGGTTGGTGTTCGTTTCTAGGGGGCTGGTGCTCCTCTTTGGGGGTGTGTTTTCTGTTTAGTTCTTCATATTTCCTGAGTTCTTTCACTGATTTCTTCCCATGTCGATCCATTGTTATTTTTCCTTTAGGTTTTTGTTTGGGCATTCACATGCTTTGTTTAGTTTCTGAGCCGTTAGGTGATGTCTGTGGGTGAGATTCGACCACTCCCTGTATAATGAGTCAGTGGGTGCCGTGAAAAGGCTGTGCAGGATGCCGTGCCTGTCAGTAGGTGGCGCTTGCTTGGAGGAACAGGCTATGCTGTTGATTTTGTGTCCTGTTATCAGCTCTTGTTCTGGGCAGAGCTGGATTGGGTAAGCCTGCCCTCAGGCACCACCAATGTCATTAGCAGTGGTCAAAGTTCTGTTCTCTGCTTCCAGGAAAAGCTGTCAGGGCGGGGCTGGAATGGTCCCCGCTCAGCCAGAAAGTCTGGGTGTGGGGGTGGGGCTGTCTGAGACCAGCAGTCTGGAGCGGGCCTCGATTCTTTCCATCCTCTCCAACTCCACAGCTACTCCTGGGTCTCTGCCAGCAGGCCAGACCACAAGCCACCAGGCCTCCCCGGACTGTGATGCTGGCAGGGAGGTTCCCTTTGCAGGAACACCACTTGGGCTGGGCATATGGCCTCCTTTTGGGAGGAGGGTTGCCCTCTAGCACTCTGATCTTCCCCTGAAGGCACACACACCTCAGTAGGCTGTTCAAATTTAACCCTTCCTTGCCCTGGGCAATGCTAGACCTCAGTGTACGGGATCTTGTCTGCAGGTCCAACCTCTGGGCTCCAGAGTTCAAACTGTATCCCCACCAGGGAGTGGAGCTCTGGTCCCAATTCACCCACAGGGAGCCCAAGCTGGATCTATGTCTCTCAGCCTCTGAGTTGGCACCGTTCTCCTGGAAACACCGTGCCAGCAACACCTGGGAGGGCTGGTGGGTAGGGAGCTCACAGTCTTAGTTCCCCTTAGTCATCTGTAGGGTCCCTGAAGGGAAGGTCCCGTTCCCTGGTGGTGCCTCTGGCTGGTGGCTGTATTGTCTCTCTGGGTAGCCGCGGGTAGGGTCGGCGGAGGGGAGGAGGAGGCAATATGGCGCCTGCTACGCGGGTCAGGTCTGTGCACACGGAGGTGCCGGGAGGGAGTTGGGAGCCTGTTTCTGCGTCCGCTACAGGCTCATCACTGGCTGGCAGTAGCCCTCTCTGGGCTGGTGTCCGCAGGTCTCTCCACCCGCTGGGGAGCCCACCAGCAGTCCCAAATGCAAGGGAGTGGAAACAGCAAATCCACCTACCTTTGCTGCTGGCCTCCGGGCTGCTCTGGTGGTCTCAGCCTCCAGTTCTCCTCCGCAGCCTCCTCCCGTGGAGTCTCCCGGGGTCTCAGGTACCCCTCCTTCCATCCCTCGTCCACTGTATGCTCGTCTTCTTGCTTCTTTTCTCTAATTTCTGCTAGAATCTGTCTTTTCTGCAGAGACACTCAGTCTGGCGGTGTTTATCGTCCGCCATCTTGATCCTAGCCTGGCACAAGGGTTTTAATTTGTCTCAGGTCTTAACAAGAATGTCAGTGCCAGGACTGGACTTTAAGCAGTCAGTCTCCAGGAGTCCATGCCCTTAACCATGACATTATGTTGCCTCTCCCAGTCACTAATATATCATCTTTTAAAATTCTCATTAGTAGCATTTATCCTTCTCACTAATTATGTTGCTTCTAGTTTTATGAGTTTATGTCTCATTTTCCCAACTATTGAGTAAAATCCATCATGGCAGAGACTTCATCTAACTTGTTCATTGCTCAATGCTATGTCCTTTTTCCTGACAAATCCAATCATTGCAGAGTAACCACAATGCAGCACCTTGCTTCAATTCAGGACAACTTTGCAGGGCCATCTAGCTCCGAATCTCCCCCATGGGGTCAACTGCAGCCTTTATTGTGACTTTATCACAATTCAACCCTTCCCTCTGCCAGACATGCTTCTTCATTCGCCTACTGACATTGAGCTCCAGAGTACTCCCCAGTAAACCTTCAGAATACACATCCCCATCTCAGAATGTGTTTCCTAGAAAACTCCACACAATATTCTCAAGGATTGTGAAGATATTAGATTTAGAATCTAGATATTAGAATTACCTAAGGATCATTTAAAAATTCTCAAATCCATGACTGACACCAAACCAATTAAATCAGAATATCTGAGTGTAGGGCCTAGGCATCTATAATTTTGAAACGTTTAAGATGATTCCAATGTGCAAAAAGGATTGAGAACCACTATTGTATGTGAAAGCTGAAGAAGGAATAAGGGTCTCTATTGTCTTTCCTGACAAACTCAAAATAAATAGAAATAGAATAAACAGAATATAATTATTTGTTCTAACCACATAGTGATGGTAAGAGGGGTGAGAGAACTGAGACTCTGCTTGGAGAAAACAACATAGAAATCACTCTTGATTTGTATATAATCTTTACCCATAAAAATGGGTGAGCAGCACTGTGCGTGAGTGAGCCTGGTGCTGACCAAGTGAATCAAAGCGCTGTGACTTCCAATCTCAGCATCATCATTAGGGCTGGAACATACATCTCTAATTTGACTCTAGCAGATAATGCATAGCCTGACTCTTCCAAGCCCAGTTTTTAACTGAGAGAAGAAGCCATTCTGCAGTAGACAAATAGACCATTTTTCCATTTTCCTCTTTCTTAAACTTTTGAGGCACCAAGGGAGCTATACAAACAACACATTTGTCAGTAGTTAATATACTGGGAACCATTGCAAGATGATCTTCACTTGTAAGCACATTATGTGCTTGAATTAGAGCTGCCTAGCACTTTGGTATATATGGGGAATAGAAGCATGAAGGAAGGAAGTGCCACTTAGACAATGCTATTTCATTTGAAGTAGATACCATTTCATGCTAAAATAAACTTTCCTGAGTCCTCTGTGTGTGTGTGTGTGTGTGTGTGTGTGTGTGTCTACAAGCATACTTGCATGAATATCAAAGAGGAGAAGCTAGGTTATATGGTGACAAACATCTTCCAAAATCTTAATGACCTAAAACAACAAAGGTTCTTGTCCACATTGCATGTTCACTGTAGGTCAATAGAGGGTTCTGATCTATGTCACTCTCACTCAGTAATCTGGGATGATGTAGACTCTACCTCTGTGCTCACATAATGGCCAAGGAAAAAACAGACCATATGGTGAGTCATGCACTGGCTCTTAAAGGTTCTACCCAAAAGTGACACACATTCCTTCTACTCACATTTCATTGGCCAGAGTAAATCACATGTATCCACCTAACTTCAAAGAGTCAGGGAAATTCAATTCTACAATATGCCCAGGAGAATTGGAAGTATTTAGCAACTGGATGAATGATTATCACAATTCATATTGCATTGGTAATACAGAGAGTTAATACCAACAGTACTGGACTAAGAATTAGGAATTTTGGTTTCTATTTCTGGTTTTATTCATAATTCATGGCTTGACAACATTGTTTCCCCAATTTAAAGTATATAAAAGGTTTAGAATAAATCAGTGTCTCCCAAATGCCTCAATGCTTGTCTATGATAAGACATTCATCAGGACCCAGAGAACTGAAAATTTAAATTAAAAAGGGAAATGTAGTGATCCCATGTTTATTGTTCGATTTCATTTTATCTGTATCATGCCTGACTTCATTAATAACAGAATGTCAGTAATAACTACCATCTACTACTTCTATTATTATCTTTAATAGTAATAATAGTCAAATGTATACAGGGCTTTCTAGGAGCCAATAACTGTTGTAAGAACCTTATATAATTAAATCATTTAATCCTTATGAAGTAGTTACTATTATCATTCCTATTTTATAGATGAGGCAGAACAAAATTAAATCATTTATCAGGTCACATTGGATGGTAACAAGCAGAATCTGAATTCAAATCCAGGCAGTGTGGCTTTAGAATCCTCATTCTTCATTACTATGTCATGATACCATATCTTGGCAAAATCAAATTTCACAACCAAATAATGTGTCCCCAATTCTAGGTTTTATTTTTTTATTCTAAATTCATTTACAGTCCACTCTAGACATTAATAAAAATATTGAGAAGTCAGTATGTCCCAGAGAAGCACTGGGTTATAGTACATATTATATTAAGATAGACTTGAAAATTCTGAGAAATCACAGACCCATATTTTGAAGCTTCTTAGACTTTATGGAAATCAATTTAACTCTAAGCTTCCATAATATTCAGTTTATAGAAATGGTAAGAGAAACAAGCAGAACTAATTATAATTCTTATTTATTTGGGGAAGAAAATTTCAATGAAATAAGTAAATATTTGGTACCATTCTTTTTTAAGTTAGATTTATTATAATTACCTGCACTTCACTTTTTTCTATATTGTAGCATTTCATTTTGCCTTCTAACGTGATTGTATGCATCTTTCCCAATAGATAGTTAGCTTCTTGAATACAAAAATTGCTTTATATTTTTGACTGTGCCTCCAAATGAACATTACATGGTGCCCTACCCATCCTAGGCACCCAATTCAAATTTACTTGGCTAATTGAACAAATAAATCTCTGTCTCTTTTGCTATGACTCTAGCACAAGTTGAGGAAAACAAGATGGAGTCTGGACAATTTCTTTGTAAGCAAAACAGTTTAACTCTTAAAGATGACAGGGAAGAACCATAAACATTTTAGAATCCAAGGGGGCACCAAATATTGCCTAAATTTAGATTCCTGACCTCTCAAGTACCTGCCCTCAGGCATGAGTATTAGCCAAGGAACTCTGCAGGGTTGGCAGATGACTTCCCAGGCCCAGCATGAACTGATGTAGCCAGGGATTAGCACCTGAACACACCAGCAGTGATCCAGTCAGTAGAGAAAGAGCATCTGGGAAAGGGGTTTGGAAGAAGAACACTTCTTAGTATGTATCCTGTTGTCCATTGAAGACAAGGCTTCTGTCCTACTTTCTGTCTGATTTGGAAATATACCCATGTAAATGTCCTTCAGCTAAGACCACCAGAAACACAACTTAGTTCAACAAGTTGTATTTATTACTCATTGCAATGAGAGAGATTGGATACCATGGGGAACCATATATAAAGTGTCTCAGTAAGAAGGTGACAAAAAAGAGAACTTCTTATAGAATTTGGGCTTTGTTTGGATAGTTTGGGATAGAGTCTAAGGAAGCAAGTATTCATTCTATGTTGGATGCTAAAAGAAAGTAGGGGCAATTCTATGATTGGGTGCTTTGTGGGTGGCATAGTGAACTTGATTTTGTCTGTGCTTAGAATTATGAAATAGCCTTGTCTTGTTTCATTTTATCTTGCTCTCAGAGTAAGCTTGTCTTTGGTTGGTATTCTGTGAGATTGTACGTGTCCAACAAAAGAACAAAATAGCCTGGCCTTAAGCATCAGACTACCTTATGAATAATATTGAGATCTAGCTGTGAATGTCAGCTCATTTCTGGGCATTAGAGACTGCTTTACTGTTTCTCACTCATTATGATAGCAGCTCTGAAAGCAAAGCTGGTGACAAGTTGGTACTCATAACTAAGTTAAGATATAAGAGAGTGAAGAAGGTGGTTCCTGGCACTCCCCTAAACATAAGTAGCTTCTGCATAGCATTAGGTATTCATCTGAAGTTTATGGGAATCTCTTCAATAAAACCAGGGAAACAGCCAAAAAGCCCCAAATTCTTGTCAATTTAACTATAAAGCTGACAAGACGCAAGAAACACCGTTTATGGATTGAATTGTGTGCCACCAAAATTCCTATGTTGAAGCCCTAATGCCCAGTGTGACAGTATTTGGAAGTGGGGCCTTTGGGAGGTAATTAGAGTTAGATGAGGTCATGAGGGTGGAGTCTTCATGATGGCATTAGTGCCCTTCTTAGAAGGGACACCAGCTTGTTTTCTCTCTCAGAAGAGGTCATGTTAGCATACAACAATATGGCAGCCATCTATCAGTCAGGAGAGCCTTTACCAGAACCTAACCAGATTGGCACCCTGATCTCATACTCCCTGACTCCAGAACTGTGAGAAAATACATGTCTATTAGTTAAGCCACCAAGTTTATCATATTTTCTTATGGCAGCCCTAGCTGACTAAGACACATCTGTAAATACTATATCATTTAATTAAAAGGAGGAATTTAGTTTTGTCCCTGAGTGAACCACCAGGCCCAGATGGTAGGGTCTATAGCTTTACCTCATCAGAACTAAGATTAAGCTGCTTATGAAGTGGTAATAAGTGTTATAGTTAATAAATAAACCTAAGTTTTAAAAAAGTAAAGATATCTTGAAAGTATTTGAATGGACTTTCCCCCTTTCTTCCAGGTTCTACAAATGGAGCTTGAGCTGCAAAAGACCCAGTATTTTGCTAGGTTTTACAGCAATTTCCTCCATGAGCTGGGTGCCTGCAGAGCACTCTTCCTATAAGACTTCTTTGGGACCAGGAGAGTCATTTTCACCACCCACATTCATCCCTCATTTCCTTTAAGTACAAAATGACTTCAAGTGACTGAGTTTAAAGCTTTCCATTTTATTCTAAAACACAAAACAATCTGTTTATTTCTTAGCTCTTCAGGCAAAGTGAGCTCTTTGTGTTTTCTGATTTTACATTAACCAGTAGAGCTACTCTCATGGATCTACTATTTTGAGGATGAGCAAAAGGAATGGGGAGCCCTGGCAAACTGAAAGGAGGGAATTCAGTGGATATCTTTTAGTTCTTAATCTTGGTAAGCAGGGTCTTCTAGAACTAGGTGTTGCAACTATGGTGTGAGGATCATTTCTGCTTTTCAGCTGGACTTTGGTTTCTAAGCACCTTCCCTGACTCTTCTCTTTCATCTGCCTCCAATCTGATCATATTCTTGACTGAGCTTACCAGGCGGCAGTCTACCAGTGGTGCCTGTGTACCCACAATCAACCCCTCCTGCTTCAACACACACAGACATGCACATGCTGCACAAAGAGTCTCACTCACATATCAGCAAGGAAATGCCGTCATTCCTTTACTCTTCTAAATCTAGCAAATAGGGCCTCAACTTCCCAGCTAGAACCAGTTTGTAAACTTCAACTCTTTATCCTCAGCTGCCCTCCCCACAATCATGAGTTATAACAATCATTTTCACAGAATTGCTTGCCTTTTAATAACATGTGTCATAAATAATTGTAATAACAGAATCAGAGACTATTAGAAAAGTGATTTTTATAACCACTATAATGTACCTTTATTGCCTAGCAGAGTGTTTGTCATATAGAAGGTGCTCAATAAGTACTAATTGAATGAATGAGCCCATGATTTTTACAGTTGAAGAAACAGGTCCACTGATATATCAAGTTTCTTACTCTGGCAAGTTAGCAAAGAGCCAGTATTCTGAACTCATAGAAACATTTGTAGTGTTCAGTGAAGGGTCTCAAATCATTGAAAGAGAAACACAAAATAGTGTTTTTTTTCTCAATTACTATTTCCAACTGCTCCTTTCTTAGTGAGGAGTTTATATCTTAATTTCATGCCTTTTTAGCCACTTTCAGTTATTAGAATAGCTTCGTTCAAGTTTTCATGATTCAATCCTGTTCATTTTGCAAAGTCAATGTCATATTCAGTCTAAAGCTAGTTTCTTCTCCAAAGTAAAAGATAAATTTGTGTCCCTATTGGCTTGCATGGAGGGGATTCTAAAGGTCTGAGGGTTGAGATGGTGCATAGGGTCTGCTTTTATAGCCACCTTCCACTCCATCTTCTTTGCAATAATTTGTGCAGAAAAGAGTGAGGAAAACCCAATATGCTATACACAATGGTCTATGGTGGGGTTGCTCTCCTTTCCTTGCTTAGTTCTAATAGTTGCTCTGGCTTGTTGGGTTTAGACTCCAGGGACAGTCAGTGGCTCTTAAGCCACACTAATGAGGGCTCTCTCCTATGCTACTTCTTCCACATTCTACTGAAGTTCATGACTGCCACATGCAGTGACAGTCCCCAACAATGGTGTAGTCTTTAATCCCTTTAGTGGCTCCAAATATAAGGCCTTTAAGAAGAGAAGGAAATTATTTTGATCACAGACATTAATAATATACCAAGCAGACTTTCCCTTTATGTGTTCTTAGTTGGACTTATGAGGGAGGGGAGTGGTCAATTCTGCCCAATGGCACATCTCAGCAAGCCATACAGAAAGTCAGCAGCCCTCTAGCACCTGGTAGGGAAGGGGAGGTGTTTCTAAAGCTAGAACATGAGGTATTTAATACCTCTATTTCTCAATCACCATTTTCAATACTGCACAGTTAATGCTATCTTAATGTATTCTCAATAATAATTCCCGTTAGGTATCCCGTGTTAGGTATCTTGAATACACATACATATATAATATATATATAATTTAAATAATGCATATATGTGCTTATATGTGTTATAGTATGCATATGTATAGATATACATATGTATATATTGACACACATAATATGTACACATTCATCATATACATCTATGTGTGTGCGTATGTATTCAGTGAGCTGGGAGTGGGAAAAGAAAAACCATAACATTTTGCTAGGTTGTGTGTATAATGTGAATTCATGGCTCCCTCTCTCTAGTTTTTCCTATTTATTTAGTGTGGTTTTAATTTTAAGTAGGAGGGTTCTGAGATTAATCTTAATCAAAAGAGAATGTCAGATAAAATCTTTTTAATAAGGAAAGAATTTGAGAGTATTAAAAGAGGAAGACAAAATGAAAAACTCTATATGTGGAAGCAAAAAATGATTTATGGTAGCAATGAAGGAAAATAAACACAGATAGACCTGAATGAGATGAATGGTATGAATGACCTAATAGAGGGGCTGGCTATCCTAGGACTTTATGCTTATAAGCCTTCTGTACCAGATCCTAGAACTTGTGGAGGACAGAGGAAAAATTAGTATTTAAATCCAATATTATCTTATATCTCACCATAATGGCAAAAACTGTGAAGTGTAACAAAACAAGTGAAGGAGAGGATGTGGATCAAAGAGAGCTCTTATACATTGCTGGTATGAGTATAAATTGATACAACTTATTTGGAAAATGATTGGGTATAATGTCACAAAGCTGAACATGTGTACATTTTATAGTTCAGCAACCCCATGTATAGGTATATATAATTAAGGGAAACTCTCACATATATGCTCCAGAATATATATAAGATTCTTTATAGCAACAGTGTTTGCAATGGTAAGAAACAAACAAAATCCCAAAACTCAGAACATCCCAAGTGTCCACTGATAGGAGAATGAATAAACTAGATTGTGGTATATTCACAAAAGACTATCATACATTAGAAAAAATGAATTAGTTGAATTATAGCAAATACTGATTGGCTATTCACTGAACCTATTCTTTCTTCCTCCCAGCATACAGCTAAACTACATTTTCCAGTCTCCTTTGTATTCATGGGTGACCATGTGTGTCAGTTTGAATCCTCTGGGAAGTCAACACAAAGATGGAATTAAAAGTACAGGAATTTTACTGAGGATGAGCTCTGTGAACAACAAAGGACAGAGGGAACATGAGTAGGTAGGGAGAGCCTTCAGACCAGGTTGCTGTGACCCCTGTGAAAGGAGAGGGTAACAAAGGAAGAGTGGATACGGAAAACTTCAAACTGCAGTGCAGCTCTGAGAAAGTTTTGGCCATCTCAATGTTATAGGTCCAGCACAAAGATTGTACTGCCCATAGATGAATTCTGCTTTATGCAAAAATTTCCAGGCCCTAGTGTACTTTCTGTGCTCTGTCATTGGCTGATAACTGCCTGGGAAAAGCCTCACCTCAATTCAAATGTTGTGACAGACCCTGAAGATGCTGCAGCTGGAGGCTCTCAGCTTACTGCACTCCTCTGGCACCTTCTTCATTGGAGAGAGACCTAAAAAGTACACCTCCACGACTGTCACACCATGTGACCGAGCTTACAGAAATGGAACATGAGAGGAAATGATGTGCACGACTTCCAGATCTGACCCACAGAAATTTCCTATATGGATCCTCTATGTTTTTCCTCCCTCTGCAGATTGGGGAAAGATATATGTGGCAACATAGGAAGCCATATGTTGAAGACAGCATAGGACAAAAATGGAAGAATTCTAAGTTTCTGATTTACCACTTGGATGAGAGCCACCCACTATTAGAGCATGTACATTGTAGATGTTATGCAGGAGGGAAATGAATTTCTATTGAGTTGCAGTATTGAGATTTGAGGGCTTATCTATTATGACAGATAATTATACCCTAAATCATGCTTTTAGCAACTCATTAAATCACAGATGAATCTTGGAAATCTAATTTTGAGAGAAAAAAGATCTCTGAAGATAAAATACAATAAACTAAAATTTTATAGACTCAAAACCAAGTGAATCTAATAATATATTGCTTAAGAATCATATTTTCAGAGCCATGAAATGATTTTAAAAATGAATGATAGTGGTTAATTCTCAGGGGAGGGAGGGGGTTGGACTGAGAAGAACATATAGGTAGATGGGAAACGTGTGTAGTAAGATTAATCACAACTTCTAAGATAGTAATTATATCATCCTCTTTAATCTTTCTTTGCGTGGAAATACTTGTTAAAGGCAGAGGTTTCTTGTTAGATGGAGAATCCCTGCTATGGTTTCTTCAGAGCTATCAAGTATGCCTATCAAAAAGCTCTTATTCATTGGGGGAACAGTTGATGTTTTGAAGTAAATATATTTTTCTAAGGTATCAAGAAATCACCAAACTTAAGAGATACAAGCTGAAAATTCAAAATATTTTTTACACTCAAATATCATGTACAGATAATCAAATTGAATTTGAAAGTGGGATCGGTTAGGAATTGTGTTTGGCTGCAATACACAAACTGAAAAAATAATAGCTTAAACACAAAAGTATTTATTCTCTCACATTAAAGAAGTCTGAAATTTGAAAGTCCTTAAAAGTCAAGATGGGTCCTTGCATCATTCAGCAAAAAAAGGAGGAAAAAGAAAAATAAATAAAAATTAAAAAAGAAAGAAAAAATTTAAAAAAAAAAAAAAAAGTCAAGATGGCTGCCAGATCTCTATTATCTAACTTGCATTCCAGGTAGTAGAGAAGGCAAAGAACAGCCTTCTAGCAGCCTTCCCAAAAGTTCCAACCAACATTTGCACTTTTATTTCAGCAATGGGGCTAAGAATAAATTGTCTCTTCTTCAGGGTCACATGCCCAGCTAAAATTAAGGGTTCTACTAAAGGAAGAAGAGAATGTCTATTGGGAAACAACTAGAAGCCTCTGCCACTGAGTGTAAAAATATAAAAATGGGCCCCAAAATAAAAGGCATCTTGAGCAAAATTGACCATATACAAATCTCATGACCAAATCATTCTACTAGTCTATAGAGAAATTTTTGCAAATACACACTAGAAAGCATGTATAAGAATCTTTATAACAGCAATGTTCATAATATCAAAAAACTAGAGAACAACCAAATGTCATTAATAGTTGAATAGTTGAATAAATTGTGATATAGTCATATAATAAGATGCTATAGTGAAGTGGAAATCAACCACATATCTCAACAATATGGTAAGGAATAACAGAAACACATCCCAGCGGAATATAATGTTGGTTCCATTGATATAAAGTTCAAAAATTGGCAATATTAAGTCATGTTGAAGTATATACATGTAGGTAGTAACAAATATATATCTATAAAGAAAAGCAGGGGGATGATTAACACAAAAGTCCATGTTATGGGATTAATTGTGTTATGCAAAATTCACGTTGAACCCCTAACCCCCAGTAGCTCAGAATTTGACAGTATTTGGAGACAGGGCTTTTAAAGACGTAATTAAGTGAAAATGTGATCTTTAGGGGAGATCCTCATCCAATATAACAAGTGTCATTATAGGAAGGGGAGATTAAGACACTTACATGCACAGAAGGATGATCATGTGAAGACACAACAACACAGCTATCTGCAAGCCAAGAAGAAAAGCTTTCGAAGAAACCAAACCTGCTGACATACCTTGATCTCAGACTTCTAGCCTCTAGAACTGTGAGAGAATAAATTTCTGTTGTTTAAGCCACACATCCCATGGTATTTTTATTATGGCAGACTGAGTAAACTAATAAAGTCAGGATTATGGATTTATATGGCATTTGGGACAGAAGGATGCAATCAGGAAGAGCCATAGATGGATCTTCTAAGGGGATAATTTTCTATATTTTCATGTGGATGGTGGGTATGTAGGAATCTTAGTATTACTGTTATTTAAACTTTAAATATATTTTATATGTCGTCTTGTATGTATGGTATCTTTCACCATTTAAATATGGAGAGAAAGAAGGAAAAAGAAATATATGAAGATAGGCATTTAAGTAAAGGAAAATGATCAGAATTAGAGGCATTTGAACAAAAATCTGTATCATATAATTGCATTTTGGAAGGGACATTCAAACCATAGCACATGGTATTTGCAACATGGCACTTGAAATAAATTTTACAATTCTAAGCCAATCATATTATTCTTAAATTTGATTATAATAGGTGTTTACACATAACCTGTGTGAAGGGTGATACCAATTCTTTACATTAGAAACTAAATGAACATTGAATACTTGAATTGTTATCAGTTTAAATTTTCATAAAATATTTAATGAGATGTAATATTTTTAAAATGTTAAAATTTTTCAGCTTTAATATTTTTATTAAAATTTGTTAATTATTAATTATATTTTATATCTGGCTTTTAATCTTAGATAATTTTGGTATATAATTAGTGTAAATAGTATAAATAATTTTCACAAATTACATGAAAATATTGACTATAGTAATGTAATTAGGGATTTTGCTTGAAATAAAGACAAGAAAAACTTTTTATAAAATAAACAGAGTCATTAATAAAGTACATTTGTCTTTATCTTATTGCTTACCTAAATATCACCAATCCATCAACAGAACAACTGAACAGGCACAATAATGATTAAATTTACTAGTTTAGCCTTTTAAACATACAAACTTTTAAAATTTGCTATTACGAAGCTATATTTGCCAAGATAAGAGAATAGCATGCATGAGTGTATCTTAGTTTTTACCAGGTAACAAATTGATTTATAACTTTTAACTATTCAGAATGTGGTACATGTGGCTACATGTATATTTGTGCTCTTCATGCCACAAATATTATGAGCAGGCTTTCTGATTCCTCTCTTTTTCCTCAAGGAGTTTGGATTTCCTCCTAATTCTCTTTCCTTTTCTCTTGCTTAAATTCTTACTCCCTCTAATTTGCCAAGCAATTTATGTGTGCCTCAGTTTTCACCCTTAAACTTGCATACTCATTTCATTATGATCCTCAGAAAAACAAAGGGAGTCCCAGACAATAGGACCAATTCTCCTTAGAATGGGCTACCGTGTTTATTTTTGTACTAGAGAGTGATCTTCTTTAGAGGGCTTACCAGACAATCCTATGCCCCACTTTCTTTCTTCTTGCTTGCTCCCCATTTTCCCTCTGAGAATTAAGCAACTAAGTCATATTTCCTGACATCTTTTTGTGGCTGAGTTTGAGACCTCAGACAGTGGTATTTGAATTTTCTAAAATGTCCACATTCATAGGGGAAGTTTTAATATTAGAACTAAGAGATTTTTTAACAGAAATGCCTCATTTTCAAACAACATGTATATGAAATATTACAATTTTACAGTTTGAGTTGTGGATTTTGTTGCCAATAGCAAAAGAGAAGAAGCACAGAAAGGTGTTTTTTAAATCAGTGTATTAATTTATTTTACCAAAATACATCCAAATTCCTAATCCTAAAGCCATTCCTCAGGAAGCATTTGAAGTTTGTGCTTACCTTGTTTCCAGCTTTCAAGATCTCAGGGCTTAAGAGAAATAGCTGCTCTAAATTTTCTTTAAAGTACAGATTCAACCTTTCAACTACCAAACACCATTTATTTATTGCTTCTTTCCCCCACAGACTTGATGTTTTAAAAACAGTGTCTAGAAAACAAACTATATTTATTATAACATAATTTTCTTTTCTGTTTTTAGTTAATCACAAACATCTAGAACTACCAAACAAAGCTTTGGAACAGCATTAAGTAACTGTGATCCTACCCTGAAATGATGTTATTATAACAGAAGCAAAGTAAGACATCTTTTTTAATTATTCTGAACATTTCTATTGAAATGAATATGTTATTTCAGTTATGCCTTCTAAAAATATTGAAAATAGCCTGCAGATCTGGCTTGGTTCTACTGGATATTATGTCCCTTTACTTCTTGAAAAACCGTTAGTTGTTGACATAAAAAATGCTAGTCTGAGGCCAAACTTCTGGTTATGACCACATGAGGACACGGGCAAATCCTCTCTCTAAATAACAACTATGGAGCTGTACAAAACTGAGAAAAAAAATTTCAGTGCTCTGAAAATTGACCAAAGGCATATAATAATCTGAAGGGCATTATGCTTGAAATCCTGCTGAACTTTAGGTAAGAACTATTGGGGTCCATAGTGCTGTTGACTGTGGCTGCTCCCATCAAACTCCCCTGCTGTCTTCCCTAGCTCAGGTAATTGCAAGAGGTTCTGCCAGCTTCTCTGTTGCCATTAAAGGGGACTCACTCAATTTGGAGTGTTGGGTGCTGTCCATGCCCAACCATGTTGTCAAGAGAAGTGATGATTTCTGAGGTCCTATTCAGTGCTCAGAATAGGAGAAAGGCAAGTGAGGCATTCACCTTGGGTGCAAAATTTAAGAAGGTATCAAAAAACACATGAATCAAGATAAATAATATTTCAATGCAATATTTTTACAAATCAAAATTAACATAAAAAATCCATTGAACAAAATATCAAAATTTTAAAGAAAGATGAGTCACATCCCTGGTAATGGATCTACTACAGTTGTGGTGGGGGCAATCATATTTCTGGCTAAAGCATTTATCAGAGAAAAATGTATATTGGTTTTAGTTATATAAGTATTTAAAGCTATAAATTTTCCTCTGGTAAGTGCTTTAGCTATATCCATAGATTCTGTTAGAATTTAGGTCATGTTTTTGTTGTTATTTCCAAGAATTCTTCAATTTTTGTCTGTATTTTTCCTTTGATTATTCAGCAGGGTTTTTTTTTGTTTTTTTAATTTCCAAGTAAAATATATTTTTAATTTTTTAAATTAATTTCTAGTTTTATTGTACTGTGATTAGTGAATACTGTTTGTATTATTTCTATTCTTGGAATTTACTGAAGCTTTCTTTGTGGCCTAAGATCTAGCCATTTTTAATGAATGATTTATGTACACTTGAAGAAAGTATATTCTCTATTGTGTAAATTCAGAGTTTGCTATGATATACATTATGGTTTCCTACATTCTTATAAATTTTAGTCAACTTACTCTGTCTTAGACTGAGAGTTATGTATAGGTCTCCTATTATTAATGTGTATCTTTCATCTATTTTTCTTACATTGACATTATATATACACACACATATATACACATATACTCTTTTTGTATGTATGTGTGTATATATATATATATATACACATATATACAAATATACAGTATTTTACTAGGAAGTGTACTTTATTCCTTGTTTCTTTTTTCTTATATCATTCAATATTTAGAAAGGGTTATAATTTGGTATTTGTTGTTACTTTTATACTAATATCATTATACACACACATACATATACACATACACATTTTCCCTTTTTATGGATACACACTACTGGTTCCTTGCTATGAATACTCTTGAAATGTGTTAGTTGTATTTTCTTATCTTTTACCTTCCTACTAACCATCACCTTATATGAAGTATTATGCTTGTAATTCCAATTACTAATTGTGCTTCACAGAATAATGCCCTCCCCAAAGATGTCTGTGTCCCAATTCTAATACCTGTAAATATGTGACCTTACATAGCAAAAGGAACTTTGAATATGTGATTAAGTTAAGGACCATGAGATGAGATGATTATCCTGGATTATCCAGGTGAGCCCAATATAATCACAAGAGTCCTTATAAGTGGGAGGAAATAGGGTCAGAGTCAGATAAAGAGACAAGATGATGGAAGCAGAGGTTGGAGTGATGTGGCCACAAGCCAAGAAATGCAGGCAATCTCTGGAGGCTGGGAAAGGTAAGGAAATAGATTCTCTCCCAGAACCTTCAGAAGTAATGCAGCCTGGCCGGGGCATGGTGGCTCAAGCCTGTAATCCTAGCACTCTGGGAGGCCGAGGTGGGCAGATTGCTCGAGGTCAGGAGTTTGAAACCAGCCTGAGCAAGAGTGAGATCCCGTCTCTACTAAAAATAGAAAGAAATTAATTGACCAACTAAAAATATACATTAAAAATTTAGCCAGGCATGGTGGTGCATGCCTGTAGTCCCAGCTACTCAGGAGGCTGAGGCAGGAGGATTGCTTGAGCCCAGGAGTTTGAGGTTGCTGTGAGCTAGGCTGATGCCACGGCACTCACTCTAGCCTGGGCAACAGAGTGAGACTCTGTCTCTAAAAAAAAATTAAAATAAATAAAAATAAAAAATAAAAAAAAGAAGTAATGCAGCCCTGCAGATCCATTTTGGACTTCTGACTTCCATAACTGTAAGATAATAAATCTGAACTGCTTGAAGCCACTAAGCTTGTGGTTATAGTTATCGTAGCAACAGGAAAATAATATACTACTTACAAGGCAATCAGCAATTTTTTCTACTTCTGATATACTCTCTCTCTCGTCCATTATATTTTTTTTTAATTATTTTTTTTTATTTTGGCATATTATGGGGGTACAGATTTTAAGGTTTCAATAAATGCCCATTTCCCCCCCTCCCCCCAAAAGTCTGAGTCTCCATCATGACCATCCCCCAGATGGTGCACATCTCACTCACTATGTATGTATATACCCGCCCCCCTCCCCCCTCCCACCTGCCCAATACCCTATTACTGTAGCACCTATGTGTCCACTTAGGTGCTACTCAGTTAATACCAGTTTGCTGGAGAATATATCTGGTGTTTGTTTTCCAATTCTTGGGATACTTCACTTAGTAGTATGGGTTCAAGCTCTAACCAGGAAAATATAAGGTGTGCTATATCACCATTGTTTCCTAGAGCTGAATAGTACTCCATGGTGTGCATATACCACATTTTATTAATCCATTCTTTGATTGATGGGCACTTGGGCTGTTTCCACAGCCTTGCAATTATGAATTGTGCTGCTATAAACATTCGAGTGCAGGTGTCTTTTTTGTAGAGTGTCACTGGATCATTTGGGTAGATGCCCAGCAATGGGATTGCTGGATCAAATGGTAGATTCACTTGTATCGCTTTAAGGTATCTCCATATTGCTTTCCACAGAGGTTGAACTAGTTTGCAGTCCCACCAGCAGTGTAGGAGTGTTCCTCTCTCTCCACAACCACGCCAGCATTTATTGTTTGGAGATTTTTTGATAAAGGCCATTCTCACTGGGGTTAAGTGATATCTCATTGTGGTTTTGATTTGCATTTCCCTGATGATTAGAGATGTTGAGCATTTCTTTATATGTTTGTTGGCCATTCTTCTGTCTTCTTTAGAAAAATTTCTGTTCAAGTCCTTTGCCCACTTTTTAATGGGGTTATTTGATTTTTTCTTCCTAATTTTCGTGAGTTCTAAGTATATTCTAGTTATCAGTCCCTTATCGGATGCATAGGATGCAAAAATTTTCTCCCATTCTGTAGGTTGTCTGTTTACTTTCATGACTATTTCTTTGGCTGTGCAGAAGCTTTGTAGTTTGATCATGTCCCATTTATTTATTTTTGTTGCTGCTGTGATTGCCTTTGGGGACTTCTTCATAAACTCTTTGCCCAGGCCGATGTCTAGGAGAGTGTTTCCAACTTTTTCCTCTAGAGTTCTAATAGTTTCATATCTTAGGTTTAAGTCTGTTATCCAGCGTGAGTTGGTTTTTGTGAGAGGTGAAAGGTGTGGGTCCTGTTTTAGCCTTCTACAGGTGGCTATCCAGTTTTCCCAGCACCATTTATTGAAGAGGGATTCTTTTCCTCAGCGTATGTTTTTGTCTGCTTTGTCAAAGATGAGACGGCTATATGAGGATGGTTTTATATCAGGATTCTCACATCTGTTCCACTGGTCAATATTCCTGTTTTTGTGCCAATACCATATTGTTTTAATTACTACAGCTTTGTAGTATAGTTTAATATCTGGCATATTAATGCCTCCCATTTTGTTTTTGTTGCCTAGAATTGCTCTTGATATTCGGGGTCTTCTTTGGTTCCATACGAAGCATAAAATTATTTTTTCTATATCTGTGAAGAATGCTGATGGGATTTTAATAGGTATTGCATTGAATCTGTAGATCAGTTTGGGTAGTATAGACATTTTGACGATATTGAGTCTGCCGATCCACGAGCATGGTATGGATTTCCATCTGTTTACATCCTCTGCTATTTCCTTCCTCAGTGTTTCATAGTTCTCCCTGTAGAGGTCTTTTACCTCTTTGGTTAAATATATTCCTAGGTACTTTAATTTCTTTGTTGCTATTGTGAAGGGAATTGAGTCTTTGATTTGGTTCTCAATTAGATTGTTGTTGGCGTATATGAATGCCTCTGATTTCTGTGTATTAATTTTGTATCCTGAGACTTTACTAAATTCATTGATCAGTTCCAGGAGTTTCTTGGTTGAATCCTTGGGGTTTTCTAGATACAATATCATATCATCAGCAAACAGTGAAAGTTTGATCTCTTCTGCCCCTATTTGGATACCTTTGATTTCATTTTCCTGTCTGATTGCTGTAGCCAAGACTTCCAGCACTATGTTGAATAGAAGTGGAGATAGTGGGCAGCCTTGTCTGGTTCCAGTTCTAAGTGGGAATGATTTCAGTCTTTCCCCATTCAGTATGATGTTGGCTACGGGTCTGTCATATATGGCTTGTATCATTTTTAGGTATGTCCCTTCTATGCCTATTTTCTTAAGTGTTCGTATCATGAAAGGGTGTTGAATTTTGTCAAAAGCTTTTTCTGCATCTATTGAAAGAATCATGTGGTCTTTGTTTTTGCTTCTGTTGATGTGGTGAATTGCATTTATAGATTTACGTATGTTGAACCATCCCTGCATCCCTGGGATGAAGCCCACTTGGTCGTGGTGGATTATTTTTTTGATAAGTGTCTGGATTCGGTTAGCTAAGATTTTGTTGAAAATTTTTGCATGTATATTCATTAGGGATATTGGTCTGTAGTTTTCTTTCTTTGTTGCATCCTTTCCTGGTTTTGGTATCAGAGTAATATTCCCTTCATAAAAGGTGTCGGGGAGGTTTCCGTTCTTCTCGATGTTGTGGAATAGTTTCTGCAAGATAGGTACTAGTTCTTCTTTGTAAGTATGGTAAAATTCAGGTGTGAAGCCATCTGGACCGGGACTTTTCTTTTTAGGGAGATTTTTAATTGCTGTTTCTATTTCAGCTGTTGAGATTGGTCTGTTCAGGGAATCTATTTCTTCCTGGTTGAGCCTAGGGAGGCTGTGTGTTTCTAGAAAATGTCCATTTCCTCCACATTATCCAGTTTGTGTGCATAAAGATTTTTGTAGTATTCATAAATTGTATCTTGTATCTCTTTGGGATCAGTTGTGATATCTCCTTTTTCATTCCTGATGGAGCTTATTAGAGATTTCTCTTTTCTGCTTTTCGTTAGCTTAGCCAATGGCGTGTCAATTTTGTTTATTTTTTCAAAGAACCAACTTTTTGTTTTATTAATCTCCTGAATAGCTTTCCTGTTTTCAATTTCGTTTAGTTCTGATTTGATCTTGTTGATTTCACTTCTTCTGCTGGGTTTGGGGTTGGTCTGTTCTTCTTTTTCCAGCTCTTTGAGTCGTTTCATTAGATTGTCTATTTGTGATCTTCTTGCCTTTTGGTTATAGGCATTTATGGAGATAAACTTTCCTCTCAGAACTGCTTTAGCTGTGTCCCAGAGGAGTTGATAACTTGTCTCTCCATTGTCGTTTTCTTCATAGAAGTTTTTTATTTCCGTCTTGATTTCTTCATTTACGAAGTAATCATTTAGTAGGAGGTTGTTTAATTTCCACGTTTTTGTGTAGAAATGTGAGTTTCTGTTAGGGTTGATTTCTAGTTTTATTCCACTGTGATCTGAGAAAGTACATGGTATGATTTCTATTTTTTTAAATTTCTTGAGATTTTCTTTGTGTCCTAGGATATGGTCAATCTTAGAGAATGTCCCGTGAGCTGATGAGAAGAACGTATATTCAGTGGATTTTGGGTAGAATGTTCTGTAGATGTCTGTCAGACCCAATTGTTCTAGAGTTTTGTTTAAGTCCATTATTTCTTTATTAATTTTCTGTTTGGAGGATCTGTCTTGTGCCGTCAGTGGGGTGTTGAAATCTCCGGCGATTATGGAGTTGCTATTAATCCATTTGCTTAGCTCCAGTAAGGTTTGCTTTATGAATCTGGGTGCACCTAAGTTGGGTGCATATATATTTAAAATTGTTATCTCCTCTTGTTGGACTGTGCCCTTCACCATTATATAATGACCCTCTTTGTCTTGTACTACTTTTGTTGGTTTAAAAACTAAATCGTCTGAAATTAGAACTGCCACACCAGCCTTCTTTTGGTTTCTATTTGCTTGGAATATTGATCTCCACCCTTTTATTTTTAGTCTATGTGCATCCTTGCAGGTTAAATGTGTTTCCTGAAGACAGCATATACTTGGCCTGTATTTTCTTATCCATTCAGCCAGCCTATGTCTCTTGAGTGGAGAGTTTAAGCCATTCACATTTATTGAGAGAACTGATAGGTAAGGTAGATTACTGATCATTCTGTTGGGTTGGATGTTGTTGCTATGATTTCTGTCTTGAGCCATTGTAATATCTGGCCTTTAATATCTTTGGGTTTTGGTTGTTTTTATATTCGTGGGTTATTATTATGATGTTCCGTGCGTAACGCTGTTTTAAGTACTTCTTGTAGGGCTGGTCTTGTCTTGGTGAATTCTCTGAGCCTTTGCTTGTCTGAGAATGTTTTTATTTCTCCTTCATATACGAAGCTTAGTTTTGCAGGGAATAATATTCTAGGCTGGGCTTTGTTTTGTTTCAAAAGAGTGAGAATGGGGCCCCAGTCTCTCCTTGCTTGTAAAGTCTCATTAGAGAAGTCTGATGTTATTCGAATTGGCTTTCCCTTGTATGTCACTTGCTTCTTTTGTCCTACAGCTCTTAGAAGGGCCTCTTTAGTTGATACTTTGGTCAGTCTGATGACTGCATGACGTGACGTCTTCCTGTTTGCATTGAATCTCCCAGGGGTCCTCTGGGCTTCTTGAACTTGTATATCGAGATTTTGAGCAAGGCCTGGGAAATTTTCCTCTATTATATCTTCAAAAAGCTTGTCCAGCCCTTGAGTGTTGTCTTCCTCCCCTTCGGCTAAACCTATGACCCTCACGTTAGGTTTTTTCACATAATCCTACAGCTCTTGTAGGCTTTGGTCTTTTCTCTTGTTTCTCTGCTGTATTTCTGTGACTGATTTATTTAATTGGAATGTGTTATCTTCAAGCTCTGAGATTCTTTCTTCTGCTTGATCTACCCTGTTCTTGAGACTTTCCACAGTATTTTGTATTTCTCTGAGTTGATTCTTCATCTCCAGGACTTCGGTTAAAGTTTTCTTCACTGTGTCAATCTCTTTGTTGAAACTTTGTTCCATTTCTTGGAGGTTTTTTGTGTTTTCTTGGTGTTGGTTAATGAGTTGTTGTTGCAGCTGGGTGAGTGTTCTTATGATCCACATACGAAATTCCTTTTCTGTCATATTGGTTGCCTGATTTTGGTCGGTGTCCGTTTCTAGGGGGCTGGTGCTCCTCCTTGGGGGTGTGTTTTCCGTTTGGTTCTTCATATTTCCTGAGTTCTTTCGCTGACTTCTTCCCATGTCGATCAGTTGTTGTTTCTTTCCTTAGGTTATTGTTTGGGTATTCACACACCTTGTTTAGTTTCTGAGGCGTTAGGTGGTGCCTGTGGGTGAAATTGGACCACTCCCTGTATATTGAGTCAATGGATGCCGTGGAAAGGCTGTGCAAGATGCCGCCCCTGTCAGTAGGTGGCCTTTGCTTGGAGGAACAGGCTATGGTGTTGATTTTGAGTCCTGTTATCAGCTCTCGTTCTGGGCGGAGCTGGGTTGGGTAAGCCTGCCCTCAGGCCGTTAGCAGGGGTCAAAGTTCTGTTCTCAGCTTACAGGGAAAGCTGTCAGGGCAGGGCTGGAATGGTCCCGCTCAGCCAGAAAGTCTGGAGGTGGGGGTGGGGCTGTCTGAGACCCGCAGTCTGCAGCAGGCCTCGCTTCTTTCCACCCTCCCCAACTCTGCAGCTACTCCTGGGCCTCTGCCAGCAGGCCAGACCACAAGCCACCAGGCCTCCCCGGACTGTGGTGCCGGCGGGGAGGTTCCCTGCACAGGAACGCCACCTGGGTTGGGCCCACGGCCTCCTCCTGGGAGGAGGGTTGCCCTCTAGGACGCCGATCCGCCCCTGGAGGCACACAGCCCTCAGTAGGCTGTTCGCGTATAATCCTTCTGTGCCCGGGGCAATGCTAGCCCTCGGTGCAGGGGATCTGGTCTGCAGGTCCGACCTCTGGGTCCCAGAGTTCAAACTGTATTCCCACCAGGGAGAGGATTTCCGGTCCTAATTCACCCACAGGGAGCCCAAGCTGGATCTATGTCTCTCAGCCTCTGAGTCGGCACCGTTTTCCTGGGAACACGGTGCCAGCAGCACCTGGGAGGGCGGGCGGGGTCCCAAACGGGAAGGTCCCGTTCCCTGGAGGTGCCTCCGGCTGGTGGCTGTATTGTCTCTCTGGGCAACCGCGGGTAGGGTCGGCGGAGGGGAGGAGGAGGCAATATGGCGCCTGCCGCGAGGCTCGGGTCCGTGCACACGGAGGTGCCCGGAGGAAGTTGGGAACCTGGTGCCACGTCTGCTACAGGCTCACCGTTGGCAAGCGGCGGCAGTCTCTGGGCTGATGTCCGCAGGTCTCTCCACCCGCTGGGGAGCCCGCCAGCAGTCCCGAATGCAGGGGAGGGGAAACAGCAATTCCACCTACCCTTGCCACTGGTCTCCGGGCTGCTCCGGTGGTCTCAGCCTCCAGTTCTCCTCCGCAGCCTCCTCCCGTGGAGTCTCCCGGGGTCTCAGGTACCCCTCCTTCCGGCCCTTGTCCGCTGTATGCTCGTCTTCTTGCTTCTTTCCTCTAGTTTCTGCTAGAATTGGTCTTTTCTGTAGAGACCCTCTGTCTGGCGGTGTTATTCGTCCGCCATCTTGCTCCGCCCCCCCATTATATTTTAATATATAAGTATTTGTATTATTTCCTCCTATATATATCATTCAGACTCAAATCTACAGGAAATTATATATTTGATGCTCAAAATCAGTCCTTTTGCTACTGTCTTGTCATTTTGGGTTTCTAAAATTAATTTGCTAGTAGATATCTCAGAAAGTGTTCATTGGAACAATATTTCCTGAAATCATCCATGCTCATAACATCTCTGTAGACTTTACCTTGAAAGACAGCTTTGCTGAATATAAAATCCTTGGCCCATATCTTCTTTCAGTATTTTAAATATGTTACTCTACTGTCATTTGACTTAGACCTTAGTATGAAAAAGTCTAATGGAAATCTGATTTCTTCCCTATAAAAAGGCCTTGATCTTTTTGCACAAGAATAAAATTCAAAGCTTGGCATGGTGGCTCATGCCTATAATCCTACCATTCTGGGAGGCTGAGGCAGGAGGATCGCTTGAGGTCAGGAGTTTGAGACCAGCCTGAGCAAGGGTGAGACCCTGTATCTACAAAAAATAGAAAAATTAGCCATACATCATGGCATATATCTATAGTATAGATACTTGGGAAGCTAAGGCAGGAGGATTGCTTATAGGAGTTTGAGGTTACAGTGAGCTATGATGATGCTACTGCACTCTAGCCAGGGTAGAATGAGATCCTGTCTCCAAAAAAAGAGAAAAGCATAAATTTCAAAGAGATCAGAGATTTAAATATAGAATATTAAATTATGTAAGTACTGAATAAAATTAATGAATTTCTTTATAACCTGAGAGTGGAAAAAACATTCTTAATTATAATTTAAAATCCACAAGCAGTGAAAGAAAAGACTAAAACATTTTATTACATTAAAATTTTTTGCATGGCAAAAAAAAAATCATTAAGCAAAATCATAAGAGAAACCTGAGAAAATATATTTGCAATGCATGCCATTTAACAAAGAGATATAAAATGAGATGGTCTAATATACAAAATGATCCCAAAAATAAAGCATAAGAAGGTCAACAATATGAAAAATAAATAGACAAAAGATATGACTTTAAGCTCACAAAGGAAATAATAAATGGATTTTTAAATATGTGAATAATTGCTCTATATTGCTTACTATATAAGAATGGCTAATTAAAACTACACTGAGATGTGACTTCTCATGTACTAGTTGACAAAAATCCAAAAGTTTAACAACATACTCCATTGGTAAAGCTATAGGAAAATGATCATAATCATACCTCACTGGAGGTGAATTGGACAACATCTAAAAAATTTACATTTATATATATTTCATGTCTCAGAGATAGCACTTCTGCCCCAGAGATACACTATCAGATACCTGAAATCACTTATGAATAGTTATTCTTTACAACATTATTTGTGTTAGAAAAAGAGCAAACATAACCCACATCTCTATCATTAGGGAACTGATTTACTAACTGGAATACTATATAGCCATAAAATGAATGCAGAAAATCATTTTACACTGATATGGAAGTTTTCTCAATTTTTAGTTACAACCAGCATCTGTAGTATGCTACATTTTGTGTAAGAAATGAAGAAAATGGCAATGTAAGTATACATATATGTGTATATTTTCACCTCTGCCAGAAAAAAACAATTGTGAGGGTAAAACAAAACTAATAAAAATGGTTACCTTTAGTAAGAATAAAATAAATGGTCCTCTCAATAGATGCAGAAAAAGTATTCAACAAATTCAGCACCATTTTATAAGAATGCTTTACAAAAAAGGCATAGATTACCTCAAAATGATAAAAGTAATATATGACAAACTCACAGCCAACATTATACTGACCAGGGAAAAATTGAAAGCACTCCTAGTTAGAACTGGAACCATACAGGATTGCTCTCATCACCACTTCTATTCAACATAGTGCTAGAAGTCCTAGCCCAAGCAATCAGACATGAGGAGGAAATCAAGGGCATCCAAATGGGGCAGAAGAAGCAAAACTATTGTTCTTTGCTGACAATATGATCTTATATCTATAAAACTCCAAAGATTCTGCCGTGAGACTACCAGAATTGATAAATTCAGCAAAGTCTCAGGTTACAAAATGAATGTATACAAAACATTAGCATTCATATAAGCCAATGATAGTCAAACTGAGAACCACATCAATGACTCAATAACTTTAATAATAGCAACAAAGAAAATAAAATACCTAGAAATATATTTAACTAAGGACATAAAAGACCTCTGTGAGGAGAACTACGAAACACTGATGAAAGAAATAGAAGAAGCTGTAAACAGATGGAATACCACACCATGCTCATGGATTGGCAGAATCCATGGCTAAAATGTCCAACTACCCAAAGTGATCTACAGATTTAATGCAATCCCTGTTAATATGCAATCATCATCTTTTGCAGATCTAGAAAAAATAATTCTATGCTTTGTATGGACTCGAGAAAACCTCATATAGTTAAAGCAATCTTAAGCAAAAAGAGTAAATTGGGGAGCATCAATTTGCCAGACTTCAAGCTATACCACAAGAGTATAGTAACCAAAACAGCATGCTACTAACACAAGAAGATAGACACAGACCAATGGAACTGAACTGAGAACCTAGATATAAAACCATCCTCATATAGCCATCTGATCTTTGGCAAAATAGACAACATACTCTGGGGAAAAGAACCCTATTCAATAAATGGTCCTGGGAAAATTGGATAGCCACATGTAGAAGACTGAAACAGGATCCATACCTCTTACCTCTCAGAAAAATCAACTCACTGTAGATAACAGACTTAAACCTAAGACATGAAACCATAAGAATTCTAGAAGAAAATGTTGGAAAACTCTTATAGACATCAGCCCAGGCAAAGAATTTATGAAGAAGACCCCCAAAACAATATCACAATATCACAGTATCACAATATCACAGTATCAACAAAAATAAATAAATGGGACATGACCAAATTAAAAGGCTTCTGTACATCCAAAGAAACTATCAATACAGCAAATAAACAATGTATAGAATTGGAGAAAATATTTGCATGCGATTTGTCTGATAAAGGGCTGATAACTAGAACCTATATAGAACTCAGAAAAATCAGCAAGAAAAAAATCAAACGACTCCATTAAAAAGTGGGCAAAAGATATAAGGAGAAACTTTTCAAAAGAAGACAGAATAATGGCCAAGAAACATGAAAAAATGCTCAACATCTCTAATCATCTTGGAAATGAAAATCAAAACCACAATGAGATATCACTCAACTCCAGGGAGAATGGCTTTTATCAAAAAGTCCCCAAACAACAAATGTTGGCATGGATACAGAGAGATAGGAACACTCATACACTGCTGGTTTGACTGCAAAGTAGTACAACCTCTACAGAAAGTAGTATGGATATACTTCAAAGAACTAAAAGTAGACCTACCATTTGATCCAGCAATCTCACTACTGGGTATTTATCCAAAGGAAAAAGAGGACATTCTATAAAAAGACATCTGCACCTAATGTTTACAGCAGCACAATTCACAATTGCAAAGATGTGGGCACAGCCCAAGTGCTCATCAATACATGAATCAGTTAATAAAATGTGGTATATGTATGTCATGGATTACTACTCAGCCATATAAAAAATGATGAACTACCTGTTGTATTATCCTGGATGGAGCTGGAGCCCATTCTTCTAAGTGAAGTATCACAAGAATGGAAAAATAAAAGCAAAATTATAAAATCTAACCAAAATATTATATATAAAAAAAACATTTATCTGGTGTCAGGCAAGTGGGAGGAGGGGGTGAGTTTATATATATATTTTTTAAGTGCATTGTGCATTGTTGGGGGCATGGACATGCTTGAAGCTCTGACTTGAGGGGAGAGGGAAGGCAATAGCAATGTATGTAACCTTAACATCTGTACCCCCTTATTATGCTGAAATAAAAATTAAAAAAAGAATGGAAAAATAAATACCACATGTACTCACCATTAAATTAGTACTAATTGATCATCACTAATGTGCACACATGGAACACATAGGGTGTCAGGCTAGTGGGAGGGGTGAAGAGGGGATGGGTAAATCCACACCAAATAGATGTGGTGTGTACTCTCTGGAGGATTGGCACACTTGTTGGGTGGTGCAAAGGCAATTATGTAGCCAAAGTGTTTATACCCCCGTAATACTCTGAAATATTTTTTTAAAAAATATGTGGTACATGGAGGAGTGAATAAAGACACTTTCATGAATATGCCTCATTACATAGTTTTGACTTTGGACTCCTGTAATTGTTTTATATGTTCAAATATTAAATACAAAAAGAAAGAAGCAATATCTAAAAATTCTAAATAATAGAAAATAAATTAACCTAATTGCATATCAAGTTGGTGATATAATCAAAAAGAAAACAATTATTTCAAGTGACTTTAAAACCTGGCACTTTAACTGTATGTCTTTAGTGGAATACATTCTCAAGAAAAATAAAGCTGCAAAGAAATCGTAAAACTAATTCATTAGCCAAATTGTTAGTAATAGTATCATTTTGAATCCATTTTAAATAGTGTAAGTAATGTAAATAAGTAATTTCGGGAATATTGTAAAAGAAAAGAGATTCAAGTATTAAATCAAATAATTTAAATAAAAATATAATGTCAAATTGGAATTGAAATTATTAACATGAGGTCATTATTCTGTTCTTTTGCAGGTACATATGTCTTAGCTCTGTCTACTGAAAAGATCCAGAAGCAATAAAAGTTCAACATCAGTGAGCACAACTAAGCATCCAGATTGTGGTCTTTAAATATCATTCCTCACCAAAGTAAATGAGGGCTCCTTAGAGTCTCTTTCCAAGTGTGAGTCATAAAATATACAAACTTTCTTGATGGGTAGGAAAAAAAAATCTAAAAATAGAAAATATACAAACTTCTTGTGCCAAAAGGAAAAAAGCTATCAAAGACTAAAAGGGCCTGGCATGATGACTCATGCCTATAATCCCAGCACTTTGGGAGACCAAGGTGGGAGGATCCTTGAGGCAAGGAGTTCAAGACTAGCCTGAGCAACATCGTGAGACCCCATCTCTACAAAAGAATATAAAAATATATTAGCAGGGTGTGGTGGAACTCACCTGTAGTCCCAGCTACTCAGGAGGCTGAGGCAGGAGGATCACATGAGCCCAGGAGCTTGAGGTTGCAGTGAGCTATGATGATACCACTGCACTCTAGCCTGGGTGACAGAGAAAGACCTGTTTCAAAAAATAAATAAATAAAAGAGTAAAAGGTAGTGCAAGAAGAGACAAGAACCAACACAAAGGGCTTTTATTGGCCAAAATGAGACAATATGAGTATCAAATCGAATAATAAATACAATTGATAGAATATATTGAATATGTTAAGTATTGTGTGTCTGATGATATTCAAAAGTAAATAAGAGAAGGAAATAACCATGATTGGAAAAATAGGAAGGAAATAAAAGCATAAGCTCTTTGTCAAAATTGGCAAATAAATGAATAAATAAGTATTTACTCTGCCTTTCCTTTATGAACCATTTTTTTACAGTAACCAATTAGAAAATAACTACTTTACAATCCCTAATTAAACAATAGATTCTTTAGTTATTATCTATGGATGAAACCATTTGATGAAAATTTGAGGGAAAGATTGACAATGGAGAGAGCAGGCTATCGGTAACTAAATTCACTGATGAATTGTAGCATTATTAACAGTAAGACGATTTATTCCATGGAACTTCTGAGGTGGTATGCAATGTCAAGCACACAGCCTCTCCTATAAAAGACATTTTACCAACAATGTTGAAGCTGAATCTAATCAAGCCTCTAGTACTAAGTCCCACTTACCAAAATACAAACCATATAGAAGAACAAATTAAGTGACATAGCAATGAGCACTCTGTAGAATTGATAATGTGGACTATTCTACAGGAAAATGGGCCTGACTTCTGCAAATGGGCTGGGGAAAAAAAGAGGCAGGGGAGAGGAAGAATGGGAGGGAGGACTCAGTCACATTAAAAGAAATCTAAGAGAAATAACATCCCATGGCAATGTGTTGACTTTGCTTCGGTTCTACTTCAAATAAACCAATGTAAAAGAACAATTTGAGACCATTAAGGAAATTTGGATATGGACTGTGTATTAGTTGACACCAAAGAATTATTGTTAATTTTGGTAGGAGTGATAATGATATTGTGATTATTTAAGAAAATGTACATAATTTTTAGAGATGCATACTGAAATATGTAGAGGTAAAAATGACATTATATCTGGGATTTGTTTTAAACCACTTTAGCCAAGGCAAAAATGGACAAACATAAAATGATTAGATAAAGTGAATATGGCAAAATCTTGGCAGCCATTTAATCTTCGTGAAGGGAGTATAGGCATTTATTGTGTTATTCTAACTACTTTTGTGTATGTTTGAATTTTTCATTACAGACTCTTTTAAAGTATTCAATTCCCCGTAGGAAAGTAAGCCAAATCAATATGTGTTAGGGCTTTGATTATGAAATTAAGTCAGACAGGGTCCAGCATGGTCACAGAAAACAAGGTTCCCTACTGTTTAAGCACTCTTTATAAACCATATGGCAGTTTCAGTAAAATTATATGAAACAATTATATGAAAAATAGTAATCTGTAGAATGATCTCCTTTTAATAAAATTATTTCTATTCACCTACCTACCTATTTAGCTATCTATCTACCCATACACAATAATGTTTTGATGACTTTCTGGTGTTTATTTAATGTTAATTATGAAAATTTCTGAGTGCAGGATGTGGGGTGACTTTTTACTTTCTTCTCAAATTCTGTATCATAGCCATAATGACAGTCATTATTTTTTAAATTGCTGGCCATGAGCCACTAAAATGATTTCGTAATTCACTAATGGAGCACAACCCACAGTGTGAAAAATACTGCATTAGAGTAACTGAATATATAACATTTAATTCCTAGAATGATGAAGTGAATAATCTAATTGAAAAGATGAATACTTAATTTGGGATGCACATTATAAAAGACATGTGGTATAGGGTTAAATGAATATTCCATATTAGGGTTAGAAGGTATTAGAGAAGAGCAAAAATCACTGTAAACACGTGGTCAGCAATTATTTAATGGTGTAGTAGAGTCAAGGAATATGGGTGATATATACATGACCAGAAAGGGATAGCGAATAATGTTTCTGGTAAGGTTATGAAGGGAAGCTACATGAGCACGGACATGGAAAAACATAAGTGATGTGCACTTGGATAGTGATATAAATCTATTTGGCCTGGAATCACACAAAAGATAACAAAGGAATGATCTTTTTACCACAAAGATTTTAAAATACTATTCCTAGATTTATCAGTTTCCTCCAATGTGATTGAATTCGAATTTTATTTACTCCTCAAACGCTAACAACAATAATGATAACCTTCTACTAGCTTTGCTAGAATACTTTTATGATCAAAAGAAAAGACCATTTCAGGATATATGAAGGGCCTTGGGACTTTTTCATTATTGGCTTCCTGGGAAGTTCAGATATACTGATCTTCTTTAGTCCTGTATCCTTCTTAACAAAAAGTTTAAAGGTTACTGTACGTTTTGCACACTACTCATATACTGACTTGATTCAAGATGGTACTTTTTTAATAATCTTTATCCTACAAAGATGACTCTCTGTGGTCCCAGTGGAAACACTAGAGGCCTCAGGATTATTTCTAACAATAATAGCATAGCTGGGCTTTTTTGCTCAGAAATGCATCACATGCAACAGAAAAATAATCTTTTTCTTTGAACCCTCACTTTACCCTCACTGACTTCCTGAAAGGATCCAATATCACTGTAATGTAAATAAGGAAAATTTAATGTTTGTGGGTTTCAAGTAAGTGTAAACAGAAGTAATCTGTTTTTAAAAAATATAATCTGCTCTTTTTTTCTCCCTTAATTGAATTAAACACTACTCCCTATGCAAATTTAGATTCTAGGAAGGATTTCATGATGCCCTAGAATAGTACTCTTTGGTCAATTATTTAGTTATAAATATCCTTTAAACTTAGAGGACATATCATCTTCTCCAAATGTGGTCCCCAAGCCCTGGGCCACGGACTAATACCAGTCCATGGCCTGTTAGGGACCAGGCTGCAGAGTTCCACTGCTCCCCGACCCATCCGTGGAAAAACTGTCTTCCACAAAACTTAGGAAGCGAGGGAGGACAAACAGAAGGAAGTTAGTGTCAGGCAAAGTGAGCCAGGTTTCATCTGTATTTATAGCCACTCCCCATTGATTTCATCACTGCCTGAGCTCCACCTCCACCCCCCACCCCATCTGTGGAAAAATTGTTTTCCATGAAACTGGTCCCTAGTGTCAAAAGGATTGGGGATTGCTGTTTTACAATATATGAAAATGTTAGAAATGTTAAAGAGAATAATTAAAATAATACATAAACAGAGCTACTGTACATATATTAAAATAAATTTTCTGCATAAAACTACAAAGGTAAACTTCTTTCCTTATATAGTATTTTATTAATTAAATGAATAAGATATTCTGGTTATGGAGGCAGACAACAATTCTAATATTGGCAAGAAAATCATCAACAAAAACTAACATCCTTAGTTTGGTGATTTAAGCAAGAAATAATAAAAGAAAAATAATCAATAGAAATAAACCAATGGAAATAAAATTTTGATAGAACTACACAACAAAAGAGAAATATAATTCACCCTGAATAAAACTGGGTTTTTTTATTTGTATTCCTTTCCTAATTTTCCATTGATTAGGTACTTTATCTTACTTGCTGTTGCAGAGTAGAATAAATCAGATTCATTTTTATGTTTACAGTGATAAGGATATCTTCTCTTACTTTCTTATAATAAAATATTAGAAGAAAATACGAGGACTTGGAAAAAAGTCCTAATATCACACCCATTTATTTATTCAACAATAATTTACTAACCATCAGCCTTCAAGAAGCTTTCTAGAGAAGGAGACCGATGGGTCATGAGGCCCACACAATCCCATGCTTGCTATAAGTAATACCAGAGCTTAAATATAGGTTATTGTCCAACCTTTGAGCTAGGCACCTATCTGGTATACAAAAAAAAATCACAGAGAATTTATGTATTATCTATACTGATTTTTTTAACCTATGAACACAATATATCTCTCTGCTTATTTAAGTCTACCTTAATTTCTCTAAGCAATACTTTCTATATATCATAACAAAAACCTTGAACATGTTTTAAAGTTATCCCTGGGTACTTATTTTTGATGCTATTTTAAATTCATTTTAATGTTATTTTATGATGATATATTCTTAGATATGAGAGTGTAATGGATTTTTGGATATTGACCTTATATCTTTTGATCTTCTTAAGCTCATTTATTAATTCCAGTACCTTTTTTGTAGATTCTTCAGTATTTTCTTTGTAGATGATCATTTCACATTAGAATTTTAAAAAGTGCTTTTCCTTTCCAACCAGTGTCCATTTCATTTCATTTTTCTGTCTTATTGCACTGGTCAGAGTCTTTTGCACAGTATTGAATAAAGAGAGAGAAGACATTCTTGCCTAATTTCTAATCACAAGGTGAAACTCTTCAATCAATCACCAATAAATATCATGTTAGCTGTGTACTGCAGATGCTCTTTATCAGGTTGGGGGAAGTCCCATTATACTTTTAGTTTGCTAAGATCTTTTTACCATGAATGGATGTTGAATTTTTGTCAAATGCTTTTTCTGCATCTATTGAGATGAGTATATGCTTTTTCTTCTTTTTATATTGTCAATATGGTGAATTATATTGATTGATATTTTTGTTAACAAATTTGCTTTCTTAGGGTATGCCTCAATTGGACATGATGTACTATCCTTTAAAAATATTGCTTTATTTGCACTCAGTTCAGCAGCATATATACTAATATTGAAATGATACAGAAAAGATTGGAATGGCCCCTGTACAAGGGTGACACACTAATTTGTGAAGCATTCTATATTTTTATAAGAAATATGAGATTATGTAAAGAGGCCAAATATAAGAATTATAGGCATCCTTGAGGGTGACTAAGAAAGCACACAAGGGTTGGAAAATTTATTTGAGGGAATAATTGAGGAAAACATCCCTGGTCTTACTAGAAATTTAGATATACAGGTACAAGAAGCTCTATGAATGCCTGGGAGATTTAGTGCAAAGATGCAATCACCACAAACATACTCATCAGACTAGCCAAAGTTAACATGAATAAGGAACTCTCACAAGTTCAAGCTACAAGGTAAAAACATCAGGTAACTTACAAAGGAAAACCCATCAGGCTAGCTGCAGACTTCTCAACTGAGACCTTAGGAGGCAGGGGGATTAGAGCCCAATCTTTAGCTTCTTAAACAAAAAAATGGCCAGCCTAGAATTTTGTATCCTGCAAAACTAAGTTCCTTATATGAGGGAGAAAAAAAAGACTTTTTCAGACAAGCAAACACTGAGGGAATTTGTCAAGACCAGACCTGCCCTGCAGGAAGTACTCAGATCTGCATTATACATTGATCAGCACATTAGAAAACCCTACAGTGTAAAATCACCCAAAAGCTAAAGTTCAGAGCCCATGTAAAATAATGGCTCCAGAGATAAAACAAAGCAATAAGTTTGTATGGAACAGGATGAACAGAAAGGCATCCCAATTATCAATTCTTTCAAGAAATGTGAACAGCTTGAATTTCCTACTCAAAAGACACAGACTAGCTGAATGAATAAAAAAATACAAGCTAAGTATCTGCTGTATCCAGGAAACATATATAACCCACAAGCACTCATTCAAACTCAAGGTGAAGGGATGGAAAAAATGTTCAATGCAAATGGAAATCAAAAGAAAGCAGATGTGAGCAATTCTCATATCAGATAACAGACTTCAAATCAACAATAGTAAAGAAAGACAAAGACTATCATTATATAATGTTAAAGGGAGCAATTTACCAAGAAGAAGTGACAATTCTAAATATTTATGCATCTAAAAGAGGTGCACCCAGATTCATTAAGCAATCCCTACTACATCTAAACAATGTGATAAATAGCAACATCAATTTCTGATGACTTCAACATGCCACTGACAGAACTAGACAGCTCCTCAAAGCAGAAAATAAATAAAGACTGGACTCAAAGAGGAATCTAGAGTAAAAGGGCCTCACAGACATTGATAGAACAATCTACCCCAGAACTACTGAGTATACATTCTTCTCATCACCACATGGAACATTTTCTAAAATTGATCACATCTTAGTCCACAAAACATATCTCAACAAATTCAAAACAACAGAATTTATACCATGTATCTTCTTAGACCATAGTGGAATAAAATTAGACATCAAGTCAAATAGAAACACTCAACTCTACACAAGGTCATAAAATTAAACAACATACAACTGAACAATTATGGTGTCAAGGAAAAAATTAAGGTGGAAATCAAAATATTCCTCAAACTAAATGACAAAGGGAACACAAGTTATCAAAATCTGTGGAAGTCAGCAAAAGCAATCCTGACAGAAAACTTTCTAGCCTTAAATGCCTACATCTAAAAGACAGAAAGATCACAAATCAGAAATCTAATAAATCATCTCAAGGAACTAGAAAAGAAAGAGCAAACCAATCCCAAACCCAGCAGAAAAAAAGAAATAGCTAAGGTCAGAGCATAACTAAATGAAATTAAAAATAATAATAATACAGAGGATAAATGAAATGAAGAGTTGATTCTTTGAAAAAATAAACAAAATCGATAGACCCCTCACTAGATTAACCAGAAATAGAAAACAAATGACCCAAATATGCTCAGTCAGAAATGAAAAAAAATTACAACTGATACCACAAAAATACAAAATATCATCTCTGAATACTATAAAAATCTCTATGTACATAAACATGAAAATGTTGAGTAAACGGATGAATTCCTGAAAACACAAAACCTCCCAAGGCTCACACAGGAAGAAATAGAACTCCTGAACAGACCATTTACAAGCAATGAAATTGAAGCAACAATAAAAATATCTTCCAACAAAAAAGTCCTGGATGAGATCATTTTGCAGCTGATTTTTATCAGAACTACAAAGAAGAATTGGTCCCAATACTACGGAATTTAGTTCATAGCATTGAGAAGGAAGGAATCCTCTCCAACCCATTCTACAAAGCCAATATCACCTTGATATCCAGTCAGGAAAGGGCACAACAACCAAAAAAAGAAAAGAAGAAGAAGAAAGAAAACTACAGACCAATATCCCTCATGAGTATAGATGCAAAATCTTTAATAGAATTCTAGAAAAACAAATTCAGCAGCATATCAAAAAAACCCACCATGACCAACTGGGCTTCATCCCAGGAGTGTAAGGATGATAAATACATAAATCCATAAATGTGATTTACCACAGAAACAAAAACAAATATCATATGATCATCTCAATAGATGCAGAAGAAACATTTGACAAAATTCAGCACATTTTTGTGATTAAAAACTCATAACAAAATAGGCATAGATGGAACATTTAACAAAATTATAAAAGCCATATAGGATAAACTGACAGACAACATCATACTGAATGGGGAAAAGTTGAAAGCATTCCCATTCAGAAACTGGAACAAGACAAGGATACTCATGTCACCACTTCTATTTAACATAGTGATAGAAATCCTATCCAGAGCCATCAGGCAAGAGAAGGAAATCAAGGGTATCCGAATGGGAAGGGAGGTGGTCAAACTACTGCTCTTTACTGATGATATGACCTTATATCTAGAAAACCCCAAAGATTCCAAGAGATGCTTGGAATTGATAAATAAATTCAGAAAAGTCTCAGGTTACAAATTCAATGAACACAAACAAGTAGCATTCCTATATAGCAACAACAGTCAAGGTGAGAATTAAATCAAAGATTCAATACCTTTCACGATATCTACAAAGAAAATAAAATACCTAGGAATATATCAACCAAAGAGGTGAAAGATCTCTACACAGAGAAGTATGAATCATTGAGGAATGAAACTTCAGATGATGTAAACAAATGGAAAAATATATGTTGCTCATGAATTGGCAGAATCAACATTGTTAAAATGTCCTTACTACCTAAAGTGAGTTACAGACTCAATGTAATGTAAAATTTTGCAGATCTAGAAAAAATAATTCTATTCTTCCTTTGGAATCAGAAAGGAGCCTGAATAGCCAAAACAACCTTAAGGAAAAGGAACGAATCTGGAGGCATAACTTTATCAGACTTTAAGCTATATGACAAGGCTATAGCAACCAAAACAGCATTGGACTGGCATAAAATAGAAGCATAGACCAATGGAACAGAACAAAGAACCCAGATATAAAATCATTCACATATTGCCATCTCATCTTTGAGAAAGTAGACAGCAATATACACTGGGGAAAAATCCCTATTCAATAAATTGTGCTGGGAAAATTGAATAGCCACATGTAGAAGATGGAAACAGGGTCCATATCGCTCACCACTCATAAAAAAAATTAATACAAGATAGATGATAGACTTAAATCTAAAACATGAAACCATAAGAATTATAGAAGAAAACATTGGGAAAACTCTTCTAGATATCAGCCTAGGCAAAGAATTTATGAGGAAGACCCCAATAACAATCACAGCATCAACAAAAATAAATAAATTGTCCTTGATGAAATTAAACAGCTTCTGTACAGCCACAGAAACAATCAACAGAGCAAACAGACAACCTAGAGAATGGGAAAAAATATCACACGCTATACATCTGTTAAAGGGCTGATAACCAGAATCTACAAAGTACTAAAGCAAATTAGCGAGAAAACATAAAAAAAACTCATAAAAAAGTGGGCAAAAACATGAACAGAAGCTTTTCAATAGAAGATAGACTAATGGCCAATGAACATATGAAAAAATGCTCAATGTCACTAATCATCAGAGAAATGCAAATCAAAACTACAGTGAGATATCACCTAATCCCAGTGAGAATGCCTTTTATCAAAAGTCCTAAAATTATAGATGCTGGTGTAGATGCAGAGAGAAAGGAACGCTTATACACTATGGGTGGGACTGAAAACTACTTCAACCTCTATGGAAATTCCTCAGAGAACTAAAACTAGACCTATCATCTGATCCAGCAGTCCAACCACTGGGTATTTACCCAAAGGAAAAAAAGTCATTTTATCTAAAAGACACTTGTACTCAAATGTTTACAGCACCACAATTCACAATCACAAAGATGTGGAATCAACCCAAGTACCCATCAATACGTGAGTGGATTAATAAAATGTGGTATATGTACATCATGGAGTACTACTCAACCATAAAAAATGAATTAACACTTTGTACAATAATGTAGATTGAACTGAAACCATCCTCCTATGTGAAGTATCACAAGAATGGAAAAAGAAACATCACCCCTACTTACCATTAAATTGGAACTAGCCAATCAGCTCTCACATGCACAGATAGAAGTAAAACTCAACAAAATCATGCAGGTGGGAGGGGGATGAGGGGATGAGTGAAATCATAACCTAATGGATACAAAGTACACTATCTGGGTGATGGGCACACTTACAACTTTGACTCAATCAGTACAAAAGCAATCCGTGTAATGAAAACATTTGTATTCCTGTAATATTCTGAAACAATAAATAAATAAAAATATTGTTGTATTTGACTTGTCAATATTTTGTTAAGAATTTTTGGTTCTATATTTATGAGAAAAATTCATCTATAGTTTGATTTTATTGTAATACCTTTGTGTTTGGTATCAGGGTAATGTTAGCCTTATAAAATAAGCTAGGTAGTGTTTTTCCCACTTCTATTTTCAAGATAAGTTTGTATAGAAGTGGTATTATTTCATCTTTTAAAGTTTAGTACAATTCAACAGTGAAGCTATCTTGATATTATCCTTTTTTATCTCCGTCCTTTACTTCCTTCCTTCCTTTCTTTTTCTTTCCTTTTCTTGTGGGAAGTTATTCCACTATAAATTCAATTTCCTTAGTATGTGTAGGAATATTCAAGTTACCTATATTTGCTAAGTAAGCTTTGACAGTTTGTCTCTTTCAAGAAATTTGTCCATTTTATCTAACTCATCAAATTTATTGGCATGAAGTTATTAATATTACTTCCTTATTTATTCAATGTCAATAAAATATATAGTAATGTTCCAGTAATGTTCCATTTTTCCTATTAGTAATTTGTACACATATATATACACACATGTATACACACACATATATATATATCTGTCTAAACATTGATCAATTTTGTTGACACTTTTGAGGAACCACTTTTGGTTTCATTGGTTTTTCTATTGTTTTTCTGCTTTCTATTTCACTAATTTCTGCTTTTATCATTAGTTCCTTCCTTATGTTTGCTTTAGGCTCCATTTTCCCTTTCTTTTCTAGTTTCTTAAAAAGAAAACCTTACATGGCTTTTGGCATGAACAAAATATTTTAATTTTTGGTTTTTAAATTTTTGAATTAAAAATGTTTACTAATTTTCCTTGAAATGTCTTATTTGATACATGTTTAATTTCCAAATATCTTTCTTTTAATGATTTTTAGTTTAATTCCATAGTGGAAACAGACTTTTGATGCTTTAAATAATTTTAAATTTGTTGAATTTATTTTATACCCCAAAATATAGCCTAACTTGGTGAATACTCCACATACTCTTGAAAAGAATGTGTATTCTGCTGTTGTGGTGTAAATTATTCCATAATTGTCAATTAGACCAAGTTGTGTAATCATGTTTTTCAGGCCCTCTATACCTTCACTGATATTTTTATCTACTTGTTCTATCAATTAATGAGAGGTAAGTCTTGAAAATTCTAAGATTATGGTATGGTATGTTTATCTCTTGTGTCAGTTCTATCAGTTTTTGCTTTAGGTAGTTTGATGCACTGTTGTCAGCTCCATACACATTAGGATTGAAATGATGTTTTGAATAATCAATCCCTTTATCTTTATATAACATTCTTCTTTACCATTAGTAATATATCTTATTGTGAAATCTACTTTGTCTACTATTATTATAACCAATTCAGCTTTAGATTCATTTTTGCTTAGTATATTTCTTTTTGTTCTTTAATTTTTAATATTTCTATGTCTTTATATCTAAGGTAGGTTCTTGATAGACAACATAGAGTTATATTTTATTTTTTTAAACCAACCTGAAAATTTCTGTCAAATGGAATATTTAGAGTACTTTGATTTTACATAATAATATTTATGGTCAAATTATAACCTTTTCTCTTAATGTTTTTTTTCTACTACTTTCATACTTTCTTATTCTTTTTTCTCTTTTCCTATGCTTAATTTTGCAGTAATTGAATATTTTTATGTTTATATTATACCTACACTATGAATTTATTAGTTGTACTTTAGTGGTTGCTTTAAGGTTTACAGTACACAAACTTAATCTATCACATTGTACCTTCAAATAACATTATCTACTTTATGTATAGTATAAGATCCTTATAAGAGTACACTTCCATTTTCTTCCCTTCATTCCTTTGTGCTACTGCTGTAATACACTTCACTCTACACATAGTATATGTTACTTTGACATATGTTAGAAATCCCATGATACATTTCTATCATTCTTGATTTCCTTTTAAAAGACTAAAAATAAGAAAAGGAGGCTTTTATATTTACTTGAATTTTTACCATGTCTAGCACTCCTGATTTCTTTAGGTAGATCCAGTGTTCTATATGTTATCATGTTTCTTTTTCCTATAGAACTTCCTCTTAGATTTATGGTAGACCAGGTCTGTTGGCATTAGATTTTTTACTCCTTTTTGTTCATCTGAAAAGTTGTTCTGTCATTTTAATTTATAACAGGTAATTTTTCTGAGTATAAAATTCTGGGTTGATAGTTTATTTTTTTCTTTCAGTACTTTAAAGAAGCTAGACCATTGTTTTCTCTTTGCATAATTTATGACATGAAATCTTCTCTAATTCTTATTTGTTTCTCTGTATATAATGTTTCCCTTTATTCTAGTTGCCATCGATATTTTCTCTTTATTCTTGGTCTTCAGCAATTTGACTATGATATATCTACTTGCCCATATTTATAGCTGTCCCTTGCTATCCATGGGGAATTAGTTCCAGGATCCCCCATGAATACCATATTCTGTGGATGCTCAAATTCCTTATATAAAAAATGGCACAGTATTTGCATTTAACCTATGCACATCCTTCTGTATACTTTAAGTCACAATGTAAAGCTATATTTTTACTGTATTGGTTTTTTATTTGTATTATTTTTATTGTTATGTTATTATTTTTATTGGGTTTTTTTGGGGGGAGGGGATATTTTCAGTCTGTGATTGGTTGAATCCATACATGCAGAACCCACAAATATGGAGGGTCAACTGTACACAATTATTTTTTTAACTTTTCCTATACTTTGGGTTCCTTCTAATTCTTGGATCTATAATTTGTTGTCTTTTGTTAATTTTGGAAAATTCTCAATCAATATTCTCAAAAATCTCTTATGATCCACTTTTTCTCTTGGACTACATTTGTGTTAGCATTGTGGCATTTCCCACAGCTCTTAGATGTTCTGTTTCTTCACTCTTTTTATCTCTCTGTATTTCTGATTAGGTCATTTCTATTGGCCAACATTTAAGTTTACTGAGTTGTCCTCAGCTCTGTCAAGTTTGCTGATGAACACATTAAAAAAATTCTTTATCTCTAGTATTTTTAACTTTTAATTTTCCATTTAACTCTTTCTTATAGTTTCCATCCCTTTGCTAGAAATCTCCACCTATTTAACCATATTTTCTACCTTTTGCACTAGATACTTTATTATTTATTTAAAAACAAAGTTATTTAAAACATCTTGTTTAATTTTTCCAATATTGGGAGTATCTGAGGTTCTAGTTTTGTTTACTGCTTTAATTCCTGACTATGGGTCACTTTTGCTTTCTTTTATGTGTATTTCATAATTTTTGTCTGAATACTAAACATTGTGTAGAGAATAAAATAAATGGTACTTATACCTAGAAATGAGCATATCTTTTTTTCTATCAGGCTGTTAGCATTAAATAGTTTAAGTCAATCTAGTTAGTAGTTTAGCTGGCTTTAGATTTTGTTATTTCCATTATGTTCACTGTACCACAGACTTAAAATTATTTTAGTGGTAAGCTGATGTTACTTTTTGCTTAATGTGGAGTCTTGGATGCTAAAGGAATTTTGTCCATGTTTGCCTGCTTCACCCTCAGCTTTCAACAGGCTGTGGACACCTTTTATTACATGGGTTTTATGTACACATTCTTGTCACTCTTCCAGAGCAAAGTATTTGCTACTGCTTGCTACTTGATGCGTGGCTCATCTTAGGTGCAAAGAAGGGGTAGATTCTCAGATATTTCCTTCCAAGTTTAGTCTTTGACTATGTATGCCTGGGAATATGGAGTGGAAATTTCTCAGCATTCTTGCTCTTCCTACCTCTATGGAAACCTAACTCATTCTTGTATGTGAGGAAGATCTTGGATGGGAGAGGCTTTTGATTTTAGTCTTCTTTCAACAGTAGTGTATTTTTAGAGGGAACAGTGGTAAGAAGATTTCTTGTTCCTTCCCCACATGGTAGATTGCTATTCCTTGTTACTTGGTTCAAGGTTTATGGTATGGTTATGACATGTTTCCTGCACATCCCACAATGACAATTTACATTTGCTTGTGACTAGAGAAAACAGGGTTTTCTACCTCTCTTCCAGGGGCAAATGGCTTTTACTTCTACTCTTCTCTCCAAAGAAATGAATCTGCCTGGACCGCAGGAAACGTTTCTACCTTTTTCCTAGTGACAGGTGGCATTTTTTTCTACCCTTCCACCAGAAGCAATGCATCTTTGCTTGGACCATAAGTAAAAGATTATGTAGATTATCTTCTTTTCTTTATCACAGTGGCAGAGATATTAACTTGGAACTTTGTACATCTTTAGCACTGTCATAGCATCTTTAGAGGACAACACAAAATGATAACAATAGTTCTTTATATACACTGCATATATACTGCTTGTCCTTAAATATTCATCAATAGTCTCTCAGGATGGAGAAAAATCACTGAAGTTAAAATACAGAATAAAAATATCACTAAAATATCCATGTCTTGGGAAGAGAAATATACTGATAGGAATTAGATAATTTTTACTATGCAGAAAGAAGAACTTTGAGCAAACAGGACTTAGGAATATAAAATTTGTATATGGGATGGAAAAAAGATGGCAGATGAGAAACACCGCCAGACAGAGTGTCTCTGCAGAAAAGACAGATTCTGGCAGAAATCAGAAGAAAGAAGCAAGAAGACAAGCCTACATCGGATGAGGGTCGGAAGGAGGAGTACCTGAGACCATGGGAGACTCCACGGGAGGAGGTCACGGAGGAGAACTGGAAGCTGGGACCGCCGGAGCACCCTGGAGACCAGCAGGAAGTATCGGCCGTTTCCCCTCCCCTGCATCCCGGACTGCTGGTGGGCTCCCCAGTGAGTAGAGAGACCTGCGGACACCAGCCGAGCGACGGCCGCTGCCAGTGAGCGGTAAGCCAGTGGCGGACATGGCACTGGGCTCCCAACTCCCTCGGGGTAGCTCCGTGTGCACAGACCCAAGCCCCACAGCAGGCGCCATATTGCCTCCTCCTCCCCTCCCCTGACCCTACCTGCGGCTACCCAGAGAGACAGAGAGACAATATAGCCACCAGCCGGAAGCACCTACAGGGAACGGGACCTTCCCTTTTGGGGCCCTACAGCTGACTAAGGGGAACGCAGACTGTGAGCTCCCTACCTGCCAGCCCTCCCAGGTGCTGCTGGCATGGTGATCCCAGGAGAACGGGGCAGACTCTGAGGTTGAGAGAAATATAGGAAGCATGGGCTCCCTGTGGGTGATTTGGGACTGGCACTGCTCTCCCTGGTGGGGATATAGTTTGAACTCTGGGACCCAGAGGTCAGACCTGCAGACCACATCCCATGCACCTAGGCCTCGCATTGCCTGGGGAATAGAAGGGATATTTGTGAACAGCCTACTGCGGTGTGTGTGCCTTCAGGGGCAGATCAGCGTCCTAGAGGGCAACCCTCCCCCCAAAGGGAGGCCCTGAGCCCAGCCCAGGTGGTGTTCCTATGTAGGGAACCTCCCTGCTGGTAGCACAGCCAGGGGAAGAGTGGTGGCGTGTGGTCTGGCCTGTGGGCAGAGGCCCAGCAGTAGCTGTGGAGTTGGGGACGGTGGAAAGAAGCCAGGCCCACTCCAGACTGCGAGTCTCAGATAGCCCCATCCCCACACGCAGACTCTCTGACTGAGCCGGGCCATTCGAGCCCCTCCCTGACAGCTTTGCCAGGAAGCAGAGAACAGAACTTTGACCTACTGCTTGCTACTTGATGCGTGGCTCATCTTAGGTGCAAAGAAGGGGTAGATTCTCAGATATTTCCTTCCAAGTTTAGTCTTTGACTATGTATGCCTGGGAATATGGAGTGGAAATTTCTCAGCATTCTTGCTCTTCCTACCTCTATGGAAACCTAACTTATTCTTGTATGTGAGGAAGATCTTGGATGGGAGAGGCTTTTGATTTTAGTCTTCTTTCAACAGTAGTGTTGAAAGACTCTGCTAACGACATTAGTGTTACCTGAAGGCAGCCTTCCCAACCCAGCTCTGCCCAGAAACTCTCCTAGACTAGCCCTCACTGAAGGAAAGAAAAGGACACACCTGGAAGTCCCAGGGCCCCACCCACCACCTGAGGCACTAGAGTTCTCTCTACAGGAACAAGAGCTGATAACAGGGCATAAAAACAACAGTGTAGCCCGTTCCTCCAAACAAGCGCCACCTACTGACAGGGAGAGCATCCTGCACACCCTTTTCAGGACAGGGAGTGGAAGAATCTCACCCACAGACACCACCTTCCGGCTCAGAAACTAAACAAGGCGTGTGAATACCAAAACAAAAACCTAAAGAAAAGAAACAAAAACTGATCGATATGGGAAGAAATCAGCGAAGGAACTCAGGAAATATGAAGAACCAAATGGAAAACTCACCCCCAAAGAGGAGCTTCAGCCCCCTAGAAACTGGTACCAACCAAAATCAGGCAACCAAATTGACAGAAGCGGAATTTGGTATGTGGGTCATAAGAACACTCACCGACCTGCAACAACAACTCAATAACCAACACAAAGAAACCACAAAAAGCCTCCAGGATCAGGAAAAAAAGTTTACTAAAGAAATACACAATGAAGAAAGGTTTAAATGAACTCCTGGAAATAAAGAATCAATTCAAGGAACTACAAAATACAGTGGAAAGTCTAAAGAACCGGGTGGATCAAACAGAAGAAAGAATCTCAGAGCTTGAAGATAACACCCTCCAATTAAATAAATCAGTCACACAAATAGAGCAGAGAAACACCAGAAAAGAGCAAAGCCTACAACAGCTGTGGGATTATGTGAATAAACCTAATGTGAGGGTCAAAGGGTTACCAGAAGGGGAAGAAGACAACACTCAAGGGTTGGACAGGCTGTTTGAAGATATAATAGAGGAAAATTTCCCAGGCCTTGCTCAAAATCTTGATATACAAGTTCAAGAAGCTCAGCGGACCCCTGGGAGATTCAATGCAAACAGGAAGACGTCACGACATGCAGTCATCAGACTGACCAAATTATCAACTAAAGAGGCCCTTCTAAGAGCTGTAAGATGAAAGAAGCAAGTAACATACAAGGGAAAGCCAATTCGAAGAATACCAGACTTCTCTAATGAGACTTTACAAGCAAGGAGAGACTGGGGCCCCATTCTCACTCTTTTGAAACAAAACAATGCCCAGCCTAGAATATTATTCCCTGCAAAACCAAGCTTCGTATATGAAGGAGAAATAAAGGCATTTTCTCAGACAAGCAAAGGCTCAGAGAATTCACCAAGACAAGACCAGCCCTACAAGAAGTACTTAAAACAGTGGTATGCACGAAACATCATAATAATAACCCACGAATATAAAAACAACCAAAACCCAAAGATATTAAAGGCCAGATATTACAATGGCTCAAGACAGAAATCATAGCAACAACATCCAACCCAACAGAATGATCAGTAATCTACCTTACCTATCAGTTCTCTCAATAAATGTGAATGGCTTAAACTCTCCACTCAAGAGACATAGGCTGGCTGAATGGATAAGAAAATAGAGGTCAAGTATATGCTGTCTTCAGAAAACACCTCTAACCTGCAAGGATACATATAGACTAAAAATAAAAGGGTGGAGATCAGTATTCCAAGCAAATAGAAGCCAAAAGAAGGCTGGTGTGGCACTTCTAATTTCAGACGATTTAGTTTTTAAACCAACAAAAGTAGTGAAAGACAAAGAGGGTCATTAAATAATGGTGAAGGGCACAGTCCAACAAGAAGAGATAACAATTTTAAATATATATGCACCCAACTTAGGTGCACCCAGATTCATAAAGCAAACCTTACTGGAGCTAAGCAAATGGATTAATACCAACTCCATAATCACCGGAGATTTCAACACACCACTGATGGCACGAGACAGATCCTCCAAACAGAAAATTAATAAAGAAAAATAGACTTAAACAAACCTCTAGAAAAATTGTGTCTGACTGACATTTACAGGACATTCTACCCAAAATCCACTGAATATACGTTCTTCTCTTCAGCACATGGGACATTCTCTAAGATTGAACATATCCTAGGACACAAAGTAAACCTCAAAAATTTAAAAAAATAGAAATCATACCATGTATCTTCTCAGATCACAGTGGAATAAAAGTAGAAATCAACCGTAACAGAAACTCACAATTCTATGCAAAAACGTGGAAATTAAACAACCTCCTACTAAATGATTACTTCGTAAATGAAGAAATCAAGATGGAAATAAAAAAATTCTATGAAGAAAATGACAATGGAGAGACAAGTTATCAAATCCTCTGGGACACAGCTAAACCATTTCTGAGAAGAAAGTTTATGCCCATAAATGCCTATAACCAAAAGACAAAAAGATCACTAATAGACAATCTAATGAAAGGATTCAAAGAGCTGGAAAAAGAAGAACAGACCAGCCCCAAACCCAGCAGAAGAAGTGAAATCAACAAGATCAAATCAGAATTAAACGAAATTGAAAACAGGGAAGCTACTCAGGAGATTAACAAAACAAAAAGTTGGCTCTTTGAAAAAATAAACAAAATTGACACGCCACTGGCTAACCTAATGAAAACCAGAAAAGAGAAATCTCTAATAAGCTCCATCAGAAACAAAAAAGGAGGTATCACAACTGATCCCAAAGAGATACAAGATATAATTTATGAGTACTACAAAAATCTTTATGCACACAAACTGGAAAATGTGGAGGAAATGGACAAATTTCTAGAAACACACAGCCTCCCTAGGCTCAATCAGGAAGAAATAGATTTCCTGAACAGACCAATCTCAACAGCTGAAATAGAAACAGCAATTAAAAATCTCCCTCAAAAGAAAAGTCCCGGTCCAGATGGCTTCACACCCGAATTTTACCAAACTTACAAAGAAGAACTAGTACCTATCTTGCAGAAACTATTCCACAACATCGAGAAGAACGGAAACCTCCCTGACACCTTTTATGAAGTGAATAATACTCTGATACCAAAACCAGGAAAGGATGCAACAAAGAAAGAAAACTACAGACCAATATCCCTAATGAATATACATGCAAAAATTTTCAAAAAAATCCTAACTAACCGAATCCAGACACTTATCAAAAAAATAATCCACCACGACCAAGTGGGCTTCATCCCAGGGATGCAGGGATGGTTCAACATACGTAAATCTATAAATGCAATTCACCACATAAACAGAAGCAAAAACAAAGACCACATGATTCTTTCAATAGATGCAGAAAAAGCTTTTGACAAAATTCAACACCCTTTCATGATATGAACACTTAAGAAAATAGGCATAGAAGGGACATACCTAAAAATGATACAAGCCATTTATGACAGACCCATAGCCAACATCATACGGAATGAGGAAAAACTGAAAGCATTCCCACTTAGAACTGGAACCAGACAAGGCTGCCCACTATCTCCACTTCTATTCAACATAGTGCTGGAAGTCCTGGCTACAGCAATCAGAGAGGAAAATGGATTCAAAGGTATCCAAATAGGGCAGAAGAGATCAAACTTTCACTGTTTGCTGATGATATGATACTATATTTAGAAAACCCCAAAGATTCAGCCAAGAAACTCCTGGAACTGATCAATGAATTTAGTAAAGTCTCAGGATACAAAATCAATACACAGAAATCAGAGGCATTCAAATATGCCAACAACAATCTAATTGAGAACCAAATTAAAGACTCAATACTCTTCACAATAGCAACAAAGAAATTAAAGTACCTAGGAGTATACTTAACCAAGGAACTAAAAGACCTCTACAGGGAGAACTATGAAACACTGAGGAAGGAAATAGCAGAGGATGTAAACAGATGGAAATCAATACCATGCTCGTGGATCGGCAGACTCAACATCATTAAAATGTCTATACTACCCAAACTGACCTACACATTCAATGCAATACCTACTAAAATCCCATCAGCATTCTTCACTGATACCGAAAAAATAATTTTACGCTTTCTTTGGAACCAAAGAAGTCCCAGAATATCAAGAGCAATTCTAGGCAACAAAAACAAAATGGGAGGTATTAATATGCCAGATATCAAACTATACTACAAAGCTGTTGTAATTAAAACAATCTGGTGTTGGCACAAAAATAGGAATATTGACCAGTGGAATAGATGTGAGAATCCTGATATAAAACCATCCTCATATAGCCATCTAATCTTTGACAAAGCAGACAAAAACATACGCTGGGGAAAAGAATCCCTTTTCAATAAATGGTGCTGGGAAAACTGGATAGCCACCTGTATAAGGCTGAAGCAGGACCAACACCTTTCACCTCTCACAAAAATCAACTCATGCTGGATAACAGACTTAAACCTAAGGTATGAAACTATTACAATTCTAGAGGAAAATGTTGGAAATACTGTCCTAGACATCGGCCTAGGCAAAGAGTTTATGAAGAAGTCCTCAAAGGCAATCAAAGCAGCAACAAAAATAAATAAATGGGACATGATGAAACTACAAAGCTTCTGCACAGCCAAAGAAATTGTCATGAAAGTAAACAGACAACCTACAGAATGGGAGAAAATTTTTGCATCCTACGTATCCGATGAGGGGCTGATAACTAGAATATACTTAGAACTCATGAAAATCAGGCAGAAAAAATCAAATAACCCTATTAAAAAGTGGGCAAAGGACTTGAACAGAAACTTTTCTAAAGAAGACAGAAGAATGGCCAACAAACATATGAAAAAATGCTCATCATCTCTAATCATCAGGGAAATGCAAATCAAAACCATAATGAGATATCACTTAACCCCAGTGTGAATGGCCTTTATCAAAAAGTTTCCAAATAACAAATGCTGGCGTGGATGCGGAGAGAGAGGAACACTCCTACACTACTGGTGGGACTGCAAACTAATTCAACCTCTGTGGAAAGCAATATGGAGATACCTTAAAGCGATACAAGTGAATCTACCATTTGATCCAGCATTCCCATTTTGGGCATCTACCCAAATGATCCAATGACGCTCTACAAAAAAGACACCTGCACTCGAATGTTTATAGCAGCACAATTCATAATTGCAAGGCAGTGGAAACAGCCCAAGTGCCCATCAATCCAAGAATGGATTAATAAAATGTGGTATATGTATACCATGGAGTACTATTCAGCTCTAAGAAACGACGGTGATATAGCACATCTTATATTTTCCTGGTTAGAGCTGGAACCCATACTACTAAGTGAAATATCTCAAGAATGGAAAAACAAGCACCAGATATATTCTCCAGAAAACTGGTATTAACTGAGTAGCACCTAAGTGGAAACATAGGTACTACAGTAATAGGGTATTGGGCAGGTGGGAGAAGGGAGGGGTGGTCCCTCCCCTGGGGGAGGGGGATGGCATGCTGGGGGATTGTCATGCTGGAAACTCAGATTTGTGGGGGGGGAGGGCATTTATTGAAACCTTAAAATCTCTTCCCCCATAATATGCTGAAATAAAAAAAATAAATAAATAAATTTTGTATATGGGGGTTAGAAGAGATCTATGATACAAGGATATCAAATGGAGACTCCTTGTACAGCCCTTAGTACACTAGTTATAAGGAAGGAAATAGAATGTACTTTAAGGTAAGATGGGGTGAGGCACTTTTCATCCTCCCTTTCCTATTCTTTGTTTCCTCACTTCCACAAATCTGTCAATCACAAATTAAACTTGAATAAATACAGGAAAAAGGAACCGCATATACTCACTGAATCTTGTCTCAGAGCATTCTTATGGTCTCAGTACAGTAGAATAAATCAGAACTGACTTCCAAAACTGATGTTCCCTGTGAGCAGAATATTATGCCGTGAGCCAAGGAATGTGTAGGGTATACAGATCCTGTTCTGTTCTAAGCCGTAGGATATTTATTATTTTCTGACATCATCTTTCTCTTATACAGCAGATGATTCTATATATCCATTAAAAGCTGTCTGTAAAAATGCCCCGTCTCAGCATTTCAGCTATTTATCTAATGTTGCAATTGGAGAGGCAACAAAAGCAAGAATAGCTCTAAGAGGCTATTTGGATATGAGATAACAGTAAAAAGCAAGCTTTTGATGATGGAAGTTTTGATAAATTACAGCAACCTTCTTACAGGGAAACATTAAGAACAAAACAAATCAAAACCAAACAAAGAAAATGAACAAAATATAAGCAAGCAAACAAATAAGCAAATAAGAAACATTATCTGAGAAGAAAAGCATAAAAGTACAACACAGTAGAAAGGAGTTACTGAGCCAAGATCAAGGAGGAGAACACAGATCAGAGAGGTAAGCAAGAAATATGATCCAACAATTCCACTTCAAAAAGTATGCCCTACATATCTGTGTACTCATGCACATCAGGGCACATGTACAAGAGAGTTAATAGGTGAGCTCTTTATAATTTCAGAAAACAGGAAATAACCCTGTTGTTCCTCAACACAAGAATGGATAAAATCTGGTGTAATAATATTAATATAGTGAAATAAGGTATAGCAATTGAAATAGTTTAACTATATTTAGTGTATATGCAATTTTCTCTCTGTTATATTGCACAATATTTTTAAATGCTGAAAGGGATTCTTTTGTCAAAGGGGTGCTATAAAGCATCAAGGAGCTTTACTAAACACTACCAAGAGAAATAGGAACTGACTCTCATAATTTAAGTCACTTAAGGGAGTCTCTCAACTAAATTTTCTCAGATTCCCACAGGGTACATGAAAACTGCCAGAGGTGTTTTTTTTTTTTTTTTTTTTTTTTTAGAGTTTCTTTTTTCTGTTTTTTTTTTTTTTGGCATATTATGGGGGTACAGATTTTAAGGTTTCAATAAATGCCCATTTCCCCCCTCCCCCCAAAAGTATGAGTCTCCATCATCAGGACCATCTCCCAGATGGTGCACATCTCACTCATTATGTATGTATATACCCGCCTCCCTCCCACCTGCCCAATACCCTATTACTGTAGTACCTATGTGTCCACTTAGGTGCTACTCAGTTAATACCAGTTTGCTGGTGAATATATCTGGTGCTTGTTTTTCCATTCTTGGGATACTTCACTTAGTAGTATGGGTTCCAGCTCTAACCAGGAAAATATAAGATGTGCTATATCACCATTGTTTCTTAGAGCTGAATAGTACTCCATGGTATACATATACCACATTTTATTAATCCATTCTTGGATTGATGGGCACTTGGGCTGTTTCCACTGCCTTGCAATTATGAATTGTGCTGCTATAAACATTAGAGTGCAGCTGTCTTTTTTGTAGAGTGTCATTGGATCATTTGGGTAGATGCCCAGCAATGGGATTGCTGGATCAAATGATAGATTCACTTGTATCGCTTTAAGGTATCTCCATATTGCTTTCCACAGAGGTTGAACTAGTTTGCGGTCCCACCAGTAGCGTAGGAGTGTTCCTCTCTCTCCGCAACCACGCCAGCATTTATTGTTTGGAGATTTTTTGATAAAGGCCATTCTCACTGGGGTTAAGTGATATCTCATTGTGGTTTTGATTTGCATTTCCCTGATGATTAGAGATGATGAGCATTTTTTCATATGATTGTTGGCGATTCTTCTGTCTTCTTTAGAAAAGTTTCTGTTCAAGTCCTTTGCCCACTTTTTAATGGGGTTATTTGATTTTTTCTTCCTGATTTTCATGAGTTCTAAGTATATTCTAGTTATCAGTCCCTTATCAGATGCATAGGATGCAAAACTTTTCTCCCATTCTGTAGGTTGTCTGTTTACTTTCATGACAATTTCTTTGGCTGTGCAGAAGCTTTGTAGTTTCATCATGTCCCATTTATTTATTTTTGTTGCTGCTTTGATTGCCTTTGAGGACTTCTTCATAAACTCTTTGCCTAGGCTGATTTCTAGGACAGTATTTCCAACATTTTCCTCTAGAATTGTAATAGTTTCATACCTTAGGTTTAAGTCTGTTATCCAGCATGAGTTGATTTTTGTGAGAGGTGAAAGGTGTTGGTCCTGCTTCAGCCTTATACAGGTGGCTATCCAGTTTTCCCAGCACCATTTATTGAAAAGGGATTCTTTTCCCCAGCGTATGTTTTTGTCTGCTTTGTCAAAGATTAGATGACTATATGAGGATGGTTTTATATCAGGATTCTCACATCTATTCCACTGGTCAATATTCCTATTTTTGTGCCAACACCAGATTGTTTTAATTACAACAGCTTTGTAGTATAGTTTGATATCTGGCATATTAATACCTCCCATTTTGTTTTTGTTGCCTAGAATTGCTCTTGATATTCTGGGACTTCTTTGGTTCCAAAGAAAGCGTAAAATTATTTTTTCGGTATCAGTGAAGAATGCTGATGGGATTTTAGTAGGTATTGCATTGAATGTGTAGGTCAGTTTGGGTAGTATAGACATTTTAATGATGTTGAGTCTGCCGATCCACGAGCATGGTATTGATTTCCATCTGTTTACATCCTCTGCTATTTCCTTCCTCAGTGTTTCATAGTTCTCCCTGTAGAGGTCTTTTAGTTCCTTGGTTAAGTATACTCCTAGGTACTTTAATTTCTTTGTTGCTATTGTGAAGAGTATTGAGTCTTTAATTTGGTTCTCAATTAGATTGTTGTTGGCATATTTGAATGCCTCTGATTTCTGTGTATTGATTTTGTATCCTGAGACTTTACTAAATTCATTGATCAGTTCCAGGAGTTTCTTGGCTGAATCTTTGGGGTTTTCTAGATACAATATCATATCATCAGCAAACAGTGAAAGTTTGATCTCTTCTGCCCTATTTGGATACCTTTGAATCCATTTTCCTCTCTGATTGCTGTAGCCAGGACTTCCAGCACTATGTTGAATAGAAGTGGAGATAGTGGGCAGCCTTGTCTGGTTCCAGTTCTAAGTGGGAATGATTTCAATTTTTCCCCATTCCGTATGATGTTGGCTATGGGTCTGTCATATATGGCTAGTATCATTTTTAGGTATGTCCCTTCTACGCTTATTTTCTTACGTGTTCTTATCATGAAAGGGTGTTGAATTTTGTCAAAAGCTTTTTCTGCATCTATTGAAAGAATCATGTGGTCTTTGTTTTTGCTTCTGTTTATGTGGTGAATTGCATTTATAGATTTACGTATGTTGAACCATCCCTGCATCCCTGGGATGAAGCCCACTTGGTTGTGATGGAATATTTTTTTGATAAGCATCTGGATTCGGTTAGCTAGGATTTTTTTGAAAATTTTTGCATCTATATTCATTAGGGATATTGGTCTGTAGTTTTCTTTCTTTGTTGCATCCTTTCCTGGTTTTGGTAGCAGAGTAATATTCGCTTCATAAACGGTGTCGGGGAGGTTTCCGTTCTTCTCGATGTTGTGGAATAGTTTCTGCAAGATAGGTACTAGTTCTTATTTGTAAGTGTGGTAAAATTCGGGTGTGAAGCCATCTGGACCAGGACTTTTCTTTTGAGGGAGACTTTAATTGCTGTTTCTATTTCAGCTGTTGAGATTGGTCTGTTCAGGGAATCTATTTCTTTCTGGTTGAGCCTAGGGATGCTGTGTGTTTCTAGAAATTTGTCCATTTCCTCCACATTTTCCAGTTTGTGTGCATAAAGATTTTTGTAGTATTCATAAATTGTATCTTGTATCTCTTTGGGATCAGTTGTGATATCTCCTTTTTTGTTCCTGATGGAGCTTATTAGAGATTTCTCTTTTCTTCTTTTCGTTAGCTTAGCCAATGGTGTGACAATTTTGTTTATTTTTTCAAAGAACCAACTTTTTGTTTTATTAATCTCCTGAATAGCTTCCCTGTTTTCAATTTCGTTAAGTTCTGATTTGATCTTCTTGATTTCACTTCTTCTGCTGGGTTTGAGGTTGGTCTGCTCTTCTTTTTCCAGTTCTTTGAGTCATTTCATTAGATTGTCTATTTGTGATCTTCTTGTCTTTTGGTTATAGGCATTTATGGAGATAAACTTTCCTCTCAGAACTGCTTTAGCTGTGTCCCAGAGGAGTTGATAACTTGTCTCTCCATTGTCGTTTTCTTCATAGAATTTTTTTATTTCCTTCTTGATTTCTTCATTTATGAAGTAATCATTTAGTAGGAGGTTGTTTAATTTCCACGTTTTTGTGTAGAAATGTGAGTTTCTGTTAGGGTTGATTTCTAGTTTTATTCCAGTGTGAACTGAGAAGGTACATGGTATGATTTCTATTTTTTTTAATTTCTTGAGATTTTCATTGTGTATTAGGATATGGTCAATCTTAGAGAGTGTCCCGTGAGCTGATGAGAAGAACGTATATTCAGTGGATTTTGGGTAGAATGTCCGGTAAATGTCAGTCAGACACAATTGTTCTAGAGTTTTGTTTAAGTCCATTATTTCCTTATTAATTTTCTGTTTGGAGAATCTGTCTTGTGCCGTCAGTGGGATGTTGAAATCTCCGGCGATTATGGAGTTGCTATTAATCCATTTGCTTAGCTCCAGTAAGGTTTGCTTTATGAATCTGGGTGCACCTAAGTTGGGTGCATATATATTTAAAATTGTTATCTCTTCTTGTTGAACTGTGCCCTTCACCATTATATAATGACCCTCTTTGTATTTCACTACTTTTGTTGGTTTAAAAACTAAATTATGTGAAATTACAACTGCCACGCCAGCCTTCTTTTGGCTTCTATTTGCTTGGAATATTGATCTCCACCCTTTTATATTTAGTCTATATGAATCCTTGCAGGTTAGATGTGTTTCCTGAAGACAGCATATACTTGGCCTGTATTTTCTTATCCATTCAGCCAGCCTATGTCTCTTGAGTGGAGAGTTTAAGCCATTCACATTTATTGAGAGAACTGATAGGTAAGGTAGATTACTGATCATTCTGTTGGGTTGGATGTTGTTGCTATGATTTCTGTCTTGAGCCATTGTAATATCTGGCCTTTAATATCTTTGGGTTTTGGTTGTTTTTATATTCGTGGGTTATTATTATGAGGTTCTGTGCGTAACGCTGTTTTAAGTACTTCTTGTAGGGCTGGTCTTGTCTTGGTGAATTCTCTGAGCCTTTGCTTGTCTGAGAATGTTTTTATTTCTCCTTCATATACGAACCTTAGTTTTGCAGGGAATAATATTCTAGGTTGGGCATTGTTTTGTTTCAAAAGAGTGAGAATGGGGCCCCAGTCTCTCCTTGCTTGTAAGGTCTCATTAGAGAAGTCTGATGTTATTCGAATTGGCTTTCCCTTGTATGTTACTTGCTTCTTTTGTCTTACAGCTCTTAGAAGGGCCTCTTTAGTTGATAATTTGGTCAGTCTGATGACTGCATGTTGTGATGTCTTCCTGTTTGCATTGAATCTCCCAGGGGTCCTCTGAGCTTCTTGAACTTGTATATCAAGATTTTGAGCAAGGCCTGGGAAATTTTCCTCTATTATATCTTCAAACAGCTTGTCCAACCCTTGAGTGTTGTCTTCTTCCCCTTCTGGTAAGCCTATGACCCTCACATTAGGTTTCTTCACATAATCCCACAGCTCTTGTAGGCTTTGCTCTTTTCTCTTGTTTCTCTGCTCTATTTGTGTGACTGATTTATTTAATGGGAGGGTGTTATCTTCAAGCTCTGAGATTCTTTCTTCTGTTTGATCTACGCTGTTCTTGAGACTTTCCACTGTATTTTGTAGTTCCTTGAATTCATTCTTCATTTCCAGGGGTTCAGTTACACTTTTCTTCATTGTGTCTATTTCTTTTCTCATATCCTGGAGGCTTTTTGTGGTTTCTTTGTGTTGGTTATTGAGTTGTTGTTGCAGCTGGGTGAGTGTTCTTTTGATCCACATACGAAATTCCTCTTCTGTCATATTGGTTGGCTGATTTTGGTTGGTGTCCGTTTCTAGGGGGCTGGTGCTCCTCTTTGGGGGTGTGTTTTCCGTTTGGTTCTTTATATTTCCTGAGTTATTTCGCTGATTTCTTCCCATGTCAATCAGTTGGTGTTTCTTTCCTTAAATTATTGTTTGGGTATTCACATACCTTGTTTTGATTATGAGGCGTTAGGTGGTGTCTTTGGGTGAGATTGGACCACTCCCTGTATATTGAGTCAGTGGGTGCCATGGAAAGGCTGTGCAAGACGCCATCCCTGTCAGTAGGTGGCGTTTGCTTGGAGGAACAGTCTGTGCTGTTGATTTTGTGTCCTGTTATCAGCTCTTGTTCTGGGAGGAACTGGGTTGGGTAAGCCTGCCCTCAGGCAGTTAGCAGGGGTCAAAGTTCAGTTCTCTGCTTCCAGGGAAAGCTGTCAGGGTGGGGCTGGAATGGTCCCGCCCAGCCAGAAAGTCTGGGTGTGGGGGTGGGGCTGTCTGAGACCCGCAGTCTGCAGCAGTCCTCGCTTCTTTCCACCCTCCCCAACTCTGCAGCTACTCCTGGGCCTCTGCCAGCAGGCCAGACCACAAGCCACCAGGCCTCCCCGGACTGTGATGCCGGCGGGGAGGTTCCCTGCACAGGAACGCCACCTGGGTTGGGCGCACGGCCTCCTCCTGGGAGGAGGGTTGCACTCTAGGGTGCCGATCCGCCCCTGGAGGCACACACACCTCAGTAGGCTGTTCACGTATAACCTTTCTGTGCCCCGGGCAATGCTAGCCCTCGGTGCAGGGGATCTGGTCTACAGGTCCGACCTCTGGGTCCCAGAGTTCAAACTGTATCCCCACCAGGGAGAGGATTTCCGTTCCCAATTCACCCACAGGGAGCCCAGGCTGGGTCTATGTCTCTCAGCCTCTGAGTCGGCACCGTTCTCCTCAGAACACCATGCCAGCAGGACCTGGGAGGGCGGGCGGGTAGGGAGCTCACAGTCTGAGTTCCCCTGAGTCAGCTGTAGGGTCCCAAAAGGGAAGTTTCCGTTCCCTGGAGGTGCCTCTGGCTGGTGGCTGTATTGTCTCTCTGGGCAGCCACGGGTTGGGTCGGTGGAGGGGAGGAGGAGGCAATATGGTGCCTGCCGCGCGGCTCAGGTCTGTGCACACGGATGTGCCCGGAGGAAGTTGGGAACCTGGTGCCACATCTGCTACAGGCTCACCGCTGGCTGGCGGCGGCCGTCTCTGGGCTGGTGTCCGCAGGTCTCTCCACCCACTGGGGAGCCCACCAGCAGTCCCAAATGCAGGGGAGGGGAAACAACAAATCCACCTACCCTTGCCGCTGGCCTCCGGGCTGCTCTGGTGGTCTCAGCCTCCAGTTCTCCTCCGCAGCCTCCTCCCGTGGAGTCTCCCAGGGTCTCAGGTACCCCTCCTTTCGGTCTTCGTCTGCCGTATGCTCGTCTTCTTGCTTCTTTCCTCTAATTTCTGCCAGAATGTGTCTTTTCTGCAGAGACACTCCGTCTGGCGGTGTTATTCGTCCGCCATCTTGCTCCACCCCTCCCACTGCCAGAGTTTTAATGGTAAATTTCTTACAAAAGAAAAAGAAATAGAAAACAAAAATCAAAACTCCATATTTATTGCCAGAGTTAGACATTTTAACTTAGATACATTTTTACCTTATATTTTGGTTTCAATCATGCGAAGAAAATACCTCCTCTATGATCATTCAAAACTGATTTGTATTCTTATTTTCGCAATTAAAAGGAAAAATTCCTATATATAGCAAACATAATTCAAATAATGCAAAATATTCTAAAAATCAAAATGTATCCTCTTAGGTCCCACCCCATCAATATTTACTCTATCGCTTTGTTTTAAGGAAATTATTGCCATCTTAAATGATCTTAATTGTGTTCCTGTTTTATATTTATCTTGCTCATTAGAGTCTAAGTGCCTTGAGAGCTAGAGCTTGGCCAACTCATTCTCCATTGCATCTTTGGTGCTTAGAATACTGATAGCTCACAGGGACATTAGTAAGATAGTGGAATAGACATTTTTATCCCTCATTTTGACAACCACTCATGGACAAGAGTACTTTTGTGGGAGCCAGGGCATCCAGTGGAAATGTCTCAGCACCATACTGAAGCAAAAATATGATCCTAGAGGTATTGAATAGAGTAAGAAAAACAATTTCACTTTACCTCCATCATTCCTCATTCAAGGCAACATTGCTCAAGGCCAAGAGAAACCCACTCAACCTAAAATTTCTCCTATGGGGGAAAGTGAGAATACAGTGAGTACCTGGCTTTTCCAGCCACGTGAAACGCTGCTAAAGAGGCCTACTTTTGCCTCACTCCACCTAGATCACTGAAGGGATTGGCACAATTGAATAATCTAGGGGCACATACAAGCAGAGAAAATGAATGTGGCTCACAGAAATCTGGGTATGGAATCCAACAAAGAGCTGCAGTTTCTACTAACCACCTCGTAAACTCCACCAAGAGGTTCACTCATGAACCTCATGTTATACATCACCTGCCACCCTGCCAACTGACTGGAAAGGGTTCCCAACATCCTGCGCACCTTTCCCACCTCACTATAGCTGGTGCCTTATGTGTGTTCTTATAGATGGTGCATGTAAGCCTTGGCAGATCATGCACAAGCACACGCAGGCAGCTGCCCTTGAGTCTGTGAAATTTGGAGAAAGTGTTTAATGTTGAACCCTTCAAGGAACTGCTTTAGGAAAAACAAACAGGAAGATCACAGTATCAGGCCCAGCTTTTATAAACCAAGAGAAGTTATATAATTCTAAGACTTCTCTCCCAAGAGACAATAAGAGGAGTGGTGCATCCATTGAAAAGATCTAAGTGACCCACAGACCCCTTACCTGGGCTAACTGGTGTGGGTATTTCTCTCCTAAAGCCAGACAATAAAAACTGTAGAAGATGACTACATTTTTCAAATGTAAAAGCAGCAACACAAATCTTTGTGGAACATGAAAACTCAAACAAGACCAAAGGGACACAAAAATTTTCTAGTAATTAACTGCAAAGAAATGGAGAGCTACAATTGCCTGAAAAAGAATTCAAAATAATTGTTTTGGGTTTTTTGTTTGTTTTCTTTTAAGGACGTTCAGTGAGCTATTTATTTTTGAAATAGCCAAATATACTAACACCATCTATTGAATAATTTACTATTTCCCCAGAGTTGAAATGCCATGTTTATTAGCTACTAATACTCAGATTTATTTATATCTATTTCATGGTTCTTTATTCTGTTCTTTTGAGTCATTTATCTATTTCTTTTGTGAGTTTTAATTATGGTTTCTTTATATTATGTTTTAACAATTGGTACATCTTGTCCCTTCTTGTTATTCCTCTTTATCCCTGTCTTCTTGACTGGTACCTCACATTTATATTTCTAGACTATTAAGAGTTTCATTTTAGATGTGCACCATCTGGGGGATGGTCACGCTGGAAACTCAGACTTGTGGGGGGAAGGGGGGAAAGGGCATTTATTGAAACCTTAAATTCTGTACCCCCATAATATGACAAAATAAAAAAAAAGAATTTCATTTTAGCTCACTCTCCCTAAAATAACATCAAAATTATAATTAATATTGCATTGAATATAGATTAGTTTTCTTTCCAGTCAACAGCAATGTATGCCTTTCCATTTGAACAAATGTCTTTTTAATCCCTCCTATAAAATTTCTAAATTTTCTTTATACAGGTTTATACATTATTGGTTTGGCTTATTCTTGGGTAATACAATTGTTTTGTTGTTGTATGTGGGATCTTTTTATTTCATACACACACACATACACATACTTTGAGAAAGAGAGAGAGAGAGAGAAGGTAAAAATACCATTGTTTTTTATAATTAATTTTGCAACCATCTTCTGATACGTAGAAATCTGAAGTACAAAAAACTAACCAGCTCTATTAAAATAGTGTGTAAAAGGTAGATCCTACAGATAATTACCAGATATTAACAAGTCACTGTTTAAACATTAAAGGGACAATAAAGACTATTTCAGCCAGCATTTGTGTCCTTCAATGTGACAATGGTGATGAAATTAAAACTTAAATAAAATAAAACACAGTATAGGAAGGAGACTCCTAATGGTCTAAACCTACATGCCACCTATTGAAGGGATTCCATCAATTTCATTCCTCAACAGCCAGCCATCCTATTTCTACCTGAACAGTTCTTGACATAGAGAATGTACTACCTTATGAAGAGCTCCTTTACGGACAGCTCTTATTTAACAAAATTAGAAAGAGTATTTTTATACCCTTGGTCCTGGGGTTTTTTTTTCCCCTTTTTCTGGAGTAAAGAAAAGAGTGCAGTTTAATCTTTATTTATAGGACACTGCAAGATATGAAATTCCACACAGAAATCAGAAACTCATTCACAGGACAAGCTTCAAACAGTATGTACAGTTTGGAACTATTCAAGTATAGTTCCATGTAAAAAAATGCTATAATAACAAATCACATTTGAAAGAAGTTCTTAGTAGTGAAACAGTAAGACAAACATGCCAAACATTAGTACACACTGGTTCTGACTCTGAGAGTACACACAGAAAGCCTGCTCTCTTTTCAATAATAGCCCTTCACACACTTGAAGAATAATATCACATTTTGCCTCAGAACTCTCTGGTAAACCTTCCCAGGTACTTGAACTATGCCCTACGTGGCATCATTTTTAGACCTTTTGAATTTCTTACCACTTCCAAGGAATCCAAAATTAACCTCACCTGGTAAAGAATTTTTCCCAGCATAATGTCGATAGCCACTAAAACAGTAGCTTTTTTCATACCCAGGGACTTTGAATAACTACATTTCCATACTAATTCAAATGTTAAGGCTTCAATAACCTCTAATTTTATAGTGAATATTCATAAACATTTGCACTGTGCTCAGTATAATGGAATGAGATTTAAAATTCATTTTTATTCTCCAGTGGGAAGCAGCTCCAGAAATTTAGGAACCAGTCCACCAGAGTGGACACGATTTATGAGTAACAGTTCTAAATTACTTGGATGTTTGTCATGTCTGAGTTGAAAAATGCAAATGAACGTGTTGTTAGTCCCATAAATCTGGTACAAGAATATCTTATGTTTGCATCGAGAAAAACATCTTCTACTGTTTTAAAAATAAGTCAGCACAGAATAAGACTAGATATTTGCTCTATCAGAAAACAAAGAAACAAACAAAAATCCCCGTTGGTTTCCTACTTTTCATATGTTCTAATTGGTAATTAGATATTGAAAGTGAATGGATGTGACTGCTGATCTTCAGAAAGATTAAAGAAAACATTTATTCTATTTGGGTAAATTTGCATCTCTAGATAAAAAGATAAGTGATGAAGTGATAAAATATTGTGACCAGACTTTTAGTATTTACTGGAATCATTATGCAACAAACCCAAAGGTATGGCAAATCTTACACAGATTCCAAAGCAAATATGAAGTGATATTTTTGTATTTATCCTCTAGAAATGTGTTATTCAAATTATCCAAATCAATATACTGTCTTCCAAAGAGGGAAAACAAAATCTAAATTCAATATTGATAAGGAATGATATTCATATTATTTTTTAGGTAATGAATACATAAGAAGAGAGGAAATACCCAATGCTCATCTCTTCATACTTTCAAATAGTTTTCACCAGTAGTACAGCATGAACTAAGGTGATCCAAATATAAAAATGAATCATTCTTTCTTGAACTGCAAAAATAAGTCCAATCTTTTCTGTGTCATCATTAAATTAATTTACATATTCACCTTTCTTTAAGATGCTTCTGTGTGCAACTATCAAACTGACTAGATCACTGATTGCAGACTCTGTGAACATTCCTACTAATTTGCTTGCAATTTTCACCTAAAAGAGGATATTAGAGTAACGTATTTTAGCTATGTCATCTGTAGGAAGTACAGATTATAACATTTTGCTTTTTTATAGTTCTTTACAGTTTTGTCGATTATTTTGACATATATTAAGATGGAAACATGTCAGGTAAAATCTCCTATAAAGGGTAAACTCACAACTAATGGATGTGGGGAGTGTTGTAGGGGGGAAGGGCACACCTTAAATCATGGCTTGGGTGTGGCAAAATCATAACATATAACCAAAATGTTTGTAACCCCATAATATCCTGAAATTAAAAAAAATCACTGGTGTCAGTCACATGAGGAAGGGCAGATCCTGATAGAAGGGGGACCTTATAAAGAGAGTAGAAGCACCTCCTATTGCTTTTTCAAGCTCTTTTGAGGCTTTGATGACACTCTAAAACAGATAAAGATAGCACCTGATGATGAAATATTAATAACTTGCCCAAGTGTGTGGGGGGGACTAAGATTAATATAAATAAGCCTTACTGTATAAGCAATGTGATCATAGTATGTTTCCCTGAGGGATTGCTTCCTTTTGCTATCTAAAGATCTGAATAAAATCTTGGAGCAGGATAGGTATTAATATAGTACTTGCAAGGACAAACTCTGGAGTCACACTGCCTGGGCTGAGATCCTGGCTTGGCACCTCCTAGCCAGGGAAACTTGAGCAAGTTACTTTACCCTTCATTCTGTGCCTCAGTTTCTTGATAATTATAGGACCTACTCCACAGGTTTTTGTGAGGATTAAATGAGTTAATATGCATAAAGTGCTTATATAGTACTTACTAAGTGCCAGGCATTGTTCTAAGGGCTAGCTATTAAAAGTTTCATCTTAATCTCAACCATGATTTGCAGTATTTTAGGAAGAGCCATAAGTTCACTTTTGGGAGAGCAACACCTCCTTAGGTTGGCACATTGACAGTAGTAATTAGTGTGACCCAGTGGGAAGGTGAATATTGGAGGTAAATGTTGGTGCTACAAAGTCCATCTTTTCCTTTTCAAGTGGAGATTCTCTCTCCATTACTAAATTTGGAAGTACAGGGTTTTAATTATATTAGGGAGACATTGGATTTCCTCATAAACTGTTATTTTAGTAAATATATATCAAGTTTCTGTTATGTGTAGGGCAGTATCCCAGGTGCTAGAGACACTTAAAATTTGCCAATCATGTACATTTAATATGCAAGCTTCTATAAGTCAGGAACTATGTTTTATTCTTTTTGGTATTCTGCAAAATGCTTTACTCATAAAAGGAAAATAATAAATATTTTGAAAGTTTAATGTATCATTTAAGTAGAAATTGACAAATATATGAACATTGTTTATATGCATTAATTATATATACTGACATTCTAGAAATATATGTGCCTGTGACTCAGTTGTAGAAATATGATGAATTAATAAATTCAGTTCTTCAAAGATGTGAAGAATCTGTTTTGCTGACAAATGTCAGGCTCTGCTAGGCTACCCTGTTTTGGCATCCTTCCCCAACCCCAATCCCATGCCCTACCAAGTGACACTCACCTGCAGGCTTTGATCAAGTCTAACATGAGTTTGAAATTAGTTGAGGGACTCTAGTCCACAAGGGGAGTGCATCATCAGGCAAAATTCAATGACCACAGATTCCTGCAGTGTTCCTTTTGGTTCATGAGGTTTAATTCTCTGTCCTATCTCCCAGTTTAGAGAATGAGGCTTCTTCCCTGGCTTTGTTAAAGCAATCTCTTTAGGGCTCTAATACTCTTTCAAGCTCAAGACTCTGCCTTACACTTGCTAGGTTCCCCTTTTCTAGGCAGAAGGATTGAAATCTTAACACAGAAGCCTCTGCTTCCTGATTCATAATGGTCAACTTGTCTCTCTGCCTGACCTTACAAGGACTGCCAAGACTCATTGAGATGTTATTCTCTTTGCTTGTTGTACCACTCACTCTCACCATAGATTTCCACTCAACCTCCAACACTTTATACTCATCACTGCCAACCATGTGCTGAAAATAGATTCCTATTACTCTTGAATGTCATACTTGCATCCAGGTCTGAGCTTGGGTTGTCAATTCCAGCCTCTGCCTAGAGTAACTATTTTGATGAGCAACCTACAATTCTCTCAGCAAACACCAACATACGAAAACATACATGATTTTTCCTTAGTAAATTACTATCATTGTGCCTCACTATAATTCTTAGGCAAGAACAAAACAAAGAAAACCTTTACCAATGAGGGATGAGTGATGAAAAACGGTAGGTAAATGCACCAGCCTCTGCATCCTCTGGGGGAGTCAGTTCTGAAGCATGTTCCATAGTGTTTCTCAGAGAAATCCCTAGTGCGGTTGCAGTTTCAGTAGCTCACAAATGTGATTTTTGCAGTAATTAACTCTTATTCTGTACTTCCAGGGATTGACTCCCAAATAAACTACCTGGATCCAAATCCTTGTCTCAAGATCTGCTTAAAGGAATCCAAACTAAGATACCTCTAAAATTGTGTGAAACCAAAATTATTTTGCTCTCTTCCATTAAGATAGCATGTCCACAGAGACTTTTCTGAGGACAAAGTTTTTTAGCACCATACAAACACATCCTCTTTCTAAGCAATTGCTAATACTCAAAGTTCAATACACACTGCACCATTCAGGTTCTTCATTATAAATAATTTCATCATTAGCAGAAAATTAATCTATTGAAAGAGAATGAAGAAATGATATAACTGATAAAAGTGTTGGGTAATTGGGCACAGCCAATATAAAAATTTGTTGGAATCATAGTAATTCTGGGTGCTTCTCTTTAAAATTTGCATGTGTTTATTATCTTGTTAATACTGGAGTTTCCATCGCCAAATGAAATGCATTCAACACAAAATAGAGTATATAATATATCCTATGAATTATTTATAGGATATACAACATATCTTCAGGAACATTTTGTATTATCCACAATTTCAGTAAACGTAGCAACCAAAAGAGAGAGTATAAAAAGGAGGGCTAGGTTCAGAGTACCAGAGAAAGATTTTGTATTTGATAAGCTAGAAATCAAGGTGGGGTAGGACCAAACTTCAGTTCTGGGCTCCATAGCCTACTTTTGAAGCGAATTCATCAATTGTGCTCTACGCATAATGATGTAAAAGAGAACCCAACACACACACATGTGCACGTGCACACACACAAATACACACACAAGCGTGCACATATGGAGATAATTTTTTAAAGGAGAGCTTTGATCACCCTAAGTAACAGTGCAAAGGATTAGAGATACAAATGTCTTCCCCTAAAATCACTCCATCTTTCTGTTGATCTTGAAAGGAGCTCCATGCTGGCTCAAAGGAAAACAAGAAGAAATGGCCTCTCAGAGATGACAGTGTTCACTGGCCCTTCTCTCCAGTCCTGTCGGGTCCTGATTCCTAATTTTTATGCTTTTGCTCTCCTCAGTCTTTCTCAGGATACTGGCCTTTCTAGCTTTTCTCTCCCCCACAGAATATTTGTGTTTCAGATTACTTTCCCTTGACATAGCAGCTTCTATTTTCCCTTGGTTGAATTTAATTTTATTTCCTGCTCTAACTTTAACCTTTCCAAGTCCAAAACAATAATTTCTCCATCTTTGTTAGTCAAGCCAACACCTTCCAATTTAGTATCTTCTTTACATTTATTATCTCTCTGTTTACACGACAAGATATCACTTCAATTCAGTAAGCTGCTATTTGTCATTCTCTTTTGTTAACTTTTCCCCCATGCCCTTTACATTCATTTTACTCTCTATAACAGGATTTAATTAATTTTTCAAGGACTATTTCTCAATGCGGTATCCATAACTGTGATTAGCAGTGAGCTGAACTACAATGGCATTTGTCAAAGTTCTAGACTCACAACTAATTCTGCTCCACTTTGACAGTTTTGCACATCACTGATTGATAATAAGATTGCTTATGCAAAATCTTAGCATTCTAGAACAGTAAGTGGAAAATATTGACAAAAGTAAGAACACACAATGCAAGTTAAACCACAATATCTAATTGGCTTCATAACCTCAAAATGAATGTGGTACATATAATAGAATGAAATTAAACAACAGTAAACAAAAACCATGATAGCCATAATAATAAAAGGTAGGGAAAATTTAGTGAACATGTATTAATAAATCTAAGTATAGCCTACTAATTTTCAAGGTTATTTCAGTGTCTTTTATAAAAACTTTTTATTGATGTACAATTTGCATATAGACAAACACATGTCATAAATATAATGTTCAATGGATTTCCCAAACTAAATCTGTTCATGTGATTAGCACCAATATCAAGAAACAGAACTTACCAGTACAATGGCAGCCTCCCCCATGATCTCTTCTTGTTACTCCCCTGCCCAAGGAAAGACACTATACTACTTTTAATAATACAAATTATTTTTACCTGTCTAGATATTTGTGCAAATACAATGATACAGTATATATTTTGTGTCTGGTTTCTTTCACTTAACATTATATCTGTGATATTCACTCATGCTGTTATATGAAGTTCTAAACAAGTACTCAGAAAAATGTGTTGAATCAATGAAGTCAAAATAGAAGTATCAGAAAGATTTGTCATTTTATGACTCAACTGTTAAAGTTTATTTAAATATACAGATAGATCTAATAAAAGAACAAACATAGAAAGAAATAATTCAATAAACTTTTTTTTGGAAAGGAAAAAGTAAAACTGTTATCTCTACTCACAGATGACATGATTTTATACATAGAAAATTGTAAGGAATCCACACACAAGCTAACAGAGATAATAAACAAGTTCAGCAATGTTATAAAGTTCAAAACACAAAATCAGTTGTACTTACACATACTTCCAATGAACAATCCAAAAATGAAATTAAGAAAACAATCAAGATATGGAACCTTATCATTACCCCAGAAAGTTCCCTCATGCCCTTACAAGTCAATTCCCTCCAGAGGCAACCACTGTTCTGATTTTTTTTAACCATTGGTTAATTTTGCATACTCTAGAACTTCATAAAATGAAATCATACAATATGTACTGTTTTGAGTAAGGCCTTTTTCACTCAACATAATATTTTTGAAATACATTCATGCTTGTATCAGTAGTTTGTTCCTTTTTATTGCTGAATAGCGTAGTCCATTGAATGAATATAGAAGTTTGTTTAGCCATTCTCCTGTTCATGTACAACTAAGCTGTTTCCAGTTTGGGGCTATTATGACCAAAGCTGTTATGAACATTCCTGTACAAGGTTGACTGCTGTGGGTTTTTTTTAATGGCCTAACAAACATGTGGAAAAGGAGGTTCTGAGGTTAGCATGGACTTGTTAAGTTAATGTGATTGGAGAGGAAAAAAATCCAGACTGAAGATGACTAATTTGATGTTGATATCATTATTTTTTTAACTTTTTTTATTTCAGCATATTATGGGGGTCCAAATGTTTAGGTTAAATATATTGCCTTTGCCTTACCCAAGTCAGGGCTACAAGTTTGTCCATCCCCCAGATGGTGCATACCTCACCCATTAGGTGTGTATATACCCATCTCCTCTTCCCCCCCCCCACCTGCCCAACACCCCATAAATGTTATTACTATATGTGCACTTAAGTGTTGATTAGTTAATACCAATTTGATGGTGAGTACATGTAGTGCTTGTTTTTCCATTCTTGGCAGTAAATAATATTGCTATAAATAATTTTTAAAAGATGACCAGTGGGTGAATGTGAGTCTCTACAGGACAGGATCTGTGCCATATTCAATTTTTTATGACCTATGGTGTTTATCATAAATATTAATGGTAGACACAATGTGATTGTTTCTGAAATAAATGGTTAAAAATCAAAGCAAAACAAAACAGACAACCAGGAAACTCTCCACAGTTTATTACATCTAATTAGGTCCTTTATTTAAATTAATAAAAGTGACTGTCATGGGAACAAATAGGTTCTTTGGAGAAAAAAACAGGAGATGAGGAGAGAAGAGATTGTTTTATGACAAGAAAAAAACAAACCTGTTTGTAGGCTGAACTCTTCAAGTAATATTTTATATTTAACCTTCCTAGCCCTGCCATTCCCAAAACAGTTCTCTGGGCATCAGTAATTAAACTAAGGGGAGTATTTTGATTTCTTATCCTTTCTTCTCTGGGAAATTATAAACTTTTAGACATGTAAGCACAGAATCTTATTTTTAAATGTTTTTCAAGAAGTTTTTTAAGTTTTTTCTGCTTATTGTTCTTAAAATCTAAGTTAAGCTAAATTATGCCTTTTAAAATAGTTTAGTAACTACTCTGTAACATTCTAATCTCAAAGGATAAATCTGGGCTTCATATTTTCTTGTGATAGCCAACATCCAGTGCCCTATAAAGTAGCCACTATCCGTGGCTCTAATGTTTTCAACTCAATCCCTCAGGTAATCTAATAACTGTACAACATTTAGATACTATATACTATACTCTATACTATAGAATGTGACAACAAGCAAGGGCAAAGATAAAATGCTAAGATTCACTCTCTGATTGCATCATCCATCAGAGCCTTGAGGCAAAAGAACAAATTGGTGGATAGGGTTTGGGGTTTTACTGTGAAGTGGATGATTCCATTCACAACTGTTTTGGAAAGAGGATAACCTACTGTCTCTCAGATTCATTTAAATTACAAGAAGAACTATTTACCAGTAAATCTTTGTTCCCCATCCATTCATCCTCCCTAGTAATCCTTTATTGCCCCTCTTGCCCTTGCTCCCATAACCCATTTTACCTGGAAGGTATATAAGCTTCTAAACCCCACTGGGGAGTTGAGTCTTCATTCTGAGGGTTCCCATGTACAGACATTAAAATAAATTTGTAACTTTTTCCTCCTATTAATCAATCTGCCTCATCTCAGTGATTTTTCAGTGAATGTTAGGAGGGCAAGAGGCTTTGCTCCCTACATCCCCATGCATGTAATAAATTTACATACCTTTCCACCTATTAATCTGCCTGCTGTCAGTTTATCTCATGGACTTAGTTATCAAACCATCAGGAAAAGTCTTCCCTCCCCGGTGATGTCAAAACTTGAAGGGGGTCCCCAGACCACTTCTGGGAAAATTTGAGCATAAAAGTAAGTATTAATAAATAATGATAGTAACACATTATACCCAGTGAATAAAATAGTAATCTGTACACTCACACAGATATAAATAAATAAATAGGGAGAAAGAAATGCTCTTCATTACCAGATGATATCAACTAATAAATGTCAAGATATGGAGTTAGAAATTCACCATCTGGCAATCATCAAATAATAACTGATTCAGCCTAGACTCATCAGTAATTGCTAAAATGAATGGTTATACTACTGAGTGAAAGTTTGATTTAGAACAGTATATTTTCAGACTCTCAAAGTATCTTCCCAGAACTTATTTATCAATTAAAAAATGGCATTTATACAGCGAAAAAGCTGGTGAACACGACCTTAAACAAGTGATAAAAACTGAGATGATTAATAATGATTTAAGATGATATCATGTAGCTTGTTATTTGATGCACTAAGAAGACACAACCTGATTTCTGTGTTATTTATGCCAAAATTGCATAACCTAAAATTAATCATGAAGAAACATCAGACAAACCCTAACTGAATAGGATTCTACAAAATAATTGGTTTTCTCTCTTCAGAAACAGCAAAATCATGAAAGAAAATGAAAGATTAAGAACTGTTCCAGATTATAGGCCAAAAAGATTAAATTCCATAAGTGATCCTGGAATGGATCCTGGGCTAGGATAAAAAATATATATATCCTGATAAAGATATTATTGAGAAAATTTATCAAATGTCAATACAAACTGTGGCTTCAATAATGATAAATTCTTAATTCAAATTTCCAAATAGTGTTCATTATACAGTGGTTATATAAGAAAATGCCTTTATCCTTAGTTAAAAGAAACATTGAATTATTTTCATATTAAAGTATTTAGGGACAAAGAGGCATAATGTCTACACTCTCAAATTCAGAAAATATTTATATGGGAAAGGAATATGTCAGAATGTAAACATCCAGCAAATCTGGATAAAACATATACAGGAACCCTTTATACTATTTTTGTAACTTTAAATTAGAAATTACAGCAAAATTAAAGTTATAAAATTATAGTAAATTCCAATCTTTTCCTTAATTTCTCATGGTAAGTTTTACTGAATACTCTATGGCAAATGGATATAGAGATAATTTGTAATTTTAAATACTTCCTACATGCGCTGTATGTACTTTGTAATATTAATACTTCTTTGTTTTGGCATTGTCATCATTTAAATACTCCCCCAATATGTTTTATGTCTGTGTTTTAGTTTTGTGAATGTGCACTTTTTTCTCCCTTTCTTTATTTGAGTATTTTTAGTATCACCAGAAAGGTTGTAGAGTCTGAGACTGTGTCCACTAACGGTATATTTTCATCATTTTACATGCAAAGCCTAAACAGCCCAGGATAGGTTTGTATTTTAAGATCAAGTAGCAGTCTATGTTACAGAGAGTACTCTGGATCTTGCAGTCAAATTAACCTATTTCAAACCTCCTCTATGTCATTAAGTAATTGTGAGCATGGCCAAGTAACTAACTTGATCTTGTTGATTCTCAGTTTTTTATATCTTAACATGTAGGATTATTGTGTTAATCAGTTACCAATTATGTAAAATGCCTGGCACTTAGCAATAAATAAACAGGGGCTTTTAATTTTAATTCAATTTTGCTCTTTTGGAGGAGAATTACACCTTACGTTAACATTTGAAGCAGTGCAAAGAATGTCACCCCAAAATATGGATCCCTGGTATAATGAGTATTTTAAATTAAAGACCATTAGAAATCAAAGGACAGTAGAAAAGACTTCCCGCTACATAAAGACCTGATGAACACACCAAGGAAAACAATTATTTTTTTTGTTCCTCCCCATTATTGAAAGGATGGCATTGCTAATAAACTATCTAACAAAAAGAAAAAAAAGGAGAAAGATCACAGTACACAACTGCACCTTTGTTTGATTAACCACCCTGTAGCTTAACTTGTCATCTTTAAGAGTTTGTTTTTACAGCACTTGAAAAGAACTGAACAGACAGGAGTGTTACCCTCCCCTAATTCCTCAGACCACATTCCAAGGAGACTAATAAAGCCAGCCTGGAAGAATAAAAACAAACACAGCCTGTCATTGCTGCCTCCTGTTATCAGCTGTTTGCAATAACTTTTTAGCCCTTTCCCTTTATGCCAATAAAAACCCCAAACCTCTTCTCCTCAGACCCAGCACTTCTTTCTTTCTTTAGCACCATGCCGTTTCCTCCCTTGGAAAGTAAAAATAAAACATCTTTCTTCAAAACTATCCTTATCTTTGTGTCAAGAATTCTTTCTCAGTCTGTGCTGTGAGTTCCCACCCTAATGATTATCTCATTATCTATTGCAGAAAAGATAAAAAAGAATATAACCACACCTGGACAGGCTCTTTCACAAGATAATATCTATCTCTTAGGCTCAATTAATTTCTAAAGAGAACTATTACAAGTTACTCTCTGTTTCCCTGATCCATTTATTCTTCCTAGTAATTATTTATTGCCCCTCAACAGAATTACCTATAGTCCCCATCTCTGTTCTCCACTCTGAAATAAGGCTATACATTAATATGCATTTGGGACCCATTGGGATATGGGATAATCACTCTGTTGTTATCCTTCATGTGCTCATTAATAAATTTGTATGACTTTTCTCCAATTAATCTCCTTTTGTGAGTTGATTTTTCAGTGACTCTTCAGAGGGTGAAGGGGAAGTTTGTTTTCTTTTTTCCCCTTGGCCCCTATACATTTCTATAGTTTCCATGCCACTATGCAAGGGAATATGATATATTATGCCAATTGAAATAAAGCTAAAAACTGACAGTAACCTCAGTTAGGCTCTACATCTTTTCTTTTCTTTATTTTTTGTACTGGCATGATCAGAGCTCACTGTAACCTCAAACTCCTAAACTCAAGCTATCCTCCTGCCTCAGCCTCCTGAGTAGCTGGAACTATAGGCATGTGCCACCACATCTGGCTAATTTTTTCTATTTTTAGTAGAGACTAGGTTTCACTCTTGATCAGGCTGGTCTGAAACTCCTGGCCTCAAGCAATCCTCCCACTTCAGCCTCCCAAAGCATTGGGATTACAAGCGTGAGCCACTATGCCCAGCCTCCATGTCTTATTTTATCAAAGAATTTTCATTTATGGCTTCAAGTAGTTTTAAAATTTAGATAGATCTACTGGGTTTATAAGAAAAACAAACAAAAGTCAGCCCCCCTACTCTCCTTTCTACTGTATTCCCAAGTGACATTTTAGCTCTTTCTTCCGATGTTAACCTCCATATTTCTAAAAAGTGTGCCTATACTATTGGTTTCTCATTTGTCTATGTAGGAGACCAAAATATGCCATCCCAAAATATGAATGTAGGAGAACAGAAGATGCTGCCACAAAATATACCTCTTTGGCATAAAGATTATTTTGAGATAATTATTTTCAGAAACTATAAACATAGAAGAAGCTCTGAAAACAGAAGTGACTTTTGTGTGAGGGCAATTTACATCTATAAGGGAAATCTCATTTCTAAGGGGGTCTCCCTCTCTGTACCAGGAAGAGAGGGATGACTAAATCATTAAAAAGGTTTATCAGTAGAGAAGGCTGCACTTAAAATCTGCGTAACAAACCTTACCCTTGTTTACTGTGCTTTTCCTGGGCATCCTCCCATTACTGGCCTCCTCCATACACGTCTTTGTTTCAACTGAAGATGGTATTTAAACCTGAATTCAAAGCCACATATTTGAGATTTACTCATTTTTCCTGGATATCTCCCATGTATACATGAGATATATATGTTATTAAACTTCTGTTTTTCTTTTGTTAATCTATTTTTGTTAGAGTGGTCTGTCCCAACTAAGAACTATGAAGGGTAGAGAAAAAATTGTTTTTCCTCACCCACATCAATTTTACATATGATCTATTGTTTTCCAAATTCTAATGTTGCTGAGAAGTCAAATGTTACCCTTATTTCATATACTTTGTAAGTAAAAGTAATTTATTTTTTTTCCTCTGGAATATTTTAGGACCCTTTCTTTACCTGTGGTATTCTGAGGTTCCAAAGAAAGTGCACTGGAATTGACTTTTTTTATTGTACTAAACTCTCATGAGGTTCTTGCAGATGGGGACTTAAGTCTATTAATTCTAGGAAATTTTCTTTCAGTATATTTTATAGAACACAGAAAATAATTCGAGGAAAGAAATTGTAATGTTCTGAAACACTTATTTTCCTATTGTATCTCTTATTTTAAAAAATCTTTTGTCTTTATTGCAAACTTTTTTTCCTTTTTGTTTCATTTTCCAGAAAATTTACATGATTGAATATACCACATTTTTAATTGAATTTCTTATTTTTAACCATATTTCTAGTCTCTGGGGACTCATTCTTAATCTCCAATAATACAAGTTAAAATCCTCTGCCCTCTGTATTATCTGATTGGTTTTTTTTTTTTTTTTTTTGGTTTCTTTTTCATGTTGATGGCTTTCCCCAAATATTTGGTGATCATTGGTGAGACATTCATATTTACAGCTGAAATAACAAGAAGTTCATTGAAAGAACTTTGTCCATTGGTGGACTTTGTTGGTGAATGTGCTTCACAATTAAATAATCAAATGGCCAGACAGATTTTTCATTGAAAACCATTAAGTATCAGTATTTCTGGATCTTCTCTATAGGGAAGTTCAGTATCATTAGCAAATAATCTTCCAATCACTTTCCCGTGTTGTCTGAGGCTAGCTACCTGTGTTCTGGTGCTGAGTAAGAGCAGGGGACTGGAGTTTCATCTTTACCATGTAGATTCACATTTAGTCCTCTTTTATGATCTGGCTTCTCACTCCTATTTTCCCTTATGTGTTATGTAGCCAAGGCCAGAATCTCTCTGATTCAAACAACCCAGAAAACAAATCACCTATCCTTTATGGGAGTTGGGAAGGGCAGAAGTATGACATGAAAATCTAATCATTCCTGCTGACTTTATACCCCTGCAAGACTCCTACTGTCTGTGATGCCTAGTGCCTCCAATTCCAAGCCTGTTCAGAGCACTTCAAGGTAAACTGGCTATATCTCCTCATTCTGCTAAATTATTTACCCCTTCTTCTTCATCCTTTTCCCATCTATATTGTGGCTTGTGGTTATAAAGCACTTCTAGTTTTATTGAAGGTGAAATTTGTGGAGTTTTTGTTTTGTTTTGTTTTGTCTTGTGTTTAGAGATTGTTTTCAAGAGAAGAGGGTAGAAATTACTTTACTCCATCATATTAAAACCATATGTACCTCCTAATTTTATAGATATATAAACCAAGACTATGGAAGATGAAATGACTTTCCTTTTGTTAGTCCCATTGCTGCCACAGCTCTGATTAGAAATAAGTCATTTAATTATGAACCCTGTGCTTTTGTCAGCATACCACAGTAAAATAAGATCCATAAGATGACACTACTAAATTATTGCTTTCCTTTTTTATTACATACATAGTACACATTCATCTACTAAAACTGTTCCTGGCAAAATCACAAATGACCTCCATGTTGCCAACTCAATCATCAATTATTAGTCCTCATCTATTTAACTCATCAGCACAATTTACAGTATTGATCACTCCTTCCTTCTTGAAACACCTTTGTTCATTTGGCTTCCAAAACACCATTCTTAGTTTTCCTCCTACCTCATTTCTTCCTCCTTTTCTATCCTTTGGCTCTTCCTCATTTATCAAACCTTCAAGCATTGGAGTGTCCCAGAGCTCTATTTTCAGATCACAATTCTCCTCCATCTGCTCCCATTCCCTAGGTGATCTGATTTGTCCCTTTGCTTTAAATATTGTGATAAACGGTTTTAAGCATCAACTTAACTGGACCAGCGATGCCCAGATACCAGAGAATAACATTATTTCTGGATGTGTCTGAGAGGATATTTCTGGATAAGATTAATATTTCAATTAGTGGACTCAATAAAGTAGATGGTTCTCCCTATTGGTGGTGGGCATCACTCAATCCATTGAGGGCCCAAATAGAACAAAGGTTGAGAAAGGATGAAATCACTCCTGCTCTTCTGTCTCATTGCTTGAGGTTGGACATATCATCTCATCTTCTTCTGCCCATTAACTCCCCTGGTTCTCAGGCCTTCATACTTGGTCTGAATTATACCACTGACTTTTCTGGGCCCCCAGCTTACAGATGGAAGATTGTGGTAATTCTCAACCTCCATAATTGTATGAGACAATCCTCATAATAAATTTTATATAATATATATATATATGTATATATATATATATATATATATATACACACACACACACACACACACACACATATATCCCCTGGAGAACCCTGGCTAATACAAATATCATAGATATGTTGATGACCTCTAAAAGCATATCTTAATTTATTCACTAAATTCCAGACTTGTATATTCAACTAACAACTTAATATCACTCTCCATCACAGTAACTAACCCCACCTTGCCTTTGGTGATTAAGTTCTGCCACTTGGCTCTGCTGCCCTGGGATCTAGTTACTCCCATTACATTTAGGTTTTCTAATTGAGTAGCTGTAGTTCCCTCTGTAAGGTCCAGCCTACATAGAAGAGCAACCATAGCATTCTTCAAAGATTCTGAAGCTCCTCTCACAAATTTCTTTCTCAAAGTATGAATGAAAAGTATGCTTTCTGGATGCTACCAGTATGATTAAGTAGGTCTTAAATGACAAATCCACTCTAACATTCCAATCTCCCTAAGTTTCTGTGTTGCTTCTTCTGCATTAAACCAAGGAAGATTGGGAATTTCCAATTTACTCACAGTGTGCCACCTTTTGGTCCATGTTTCAGCTAACCAACTAACCAACCAACCAACCAGAGTCCTTTCTAACTTCTCAAAGCGTAACATTAAATGCAGAATCTCTGCTTATTGAATCTGTATAAATTCAGCCTGATCTAAGTTTATATTCCTTCAAACATTATTCCACACCCTTAACACCCATTTCCATACATATTCCCTGGATTTCTGCTTGTATAAATTCAAACACTCAAGTATTTGTTTTGGAGGGTAGTGCACTTCTCATGGGTCACACTTTGTATTTCACCTTTAGAAGCCTGCTGGGACTTGAGTCTAGTTATAGGACTAAACACAAAGAGGGTTAGTGTTGGTAGGTCCTGAAGAGCATCAGAATTTTTGTGCATGGCAGCTGCCTTAGTAGAGGCCATTAAAATGTCCTCAGACAATGCAGGGTTAATCCACTCAGACAAGGTAGAAAGGCCAATACCACTATGGGGAGGAAGGCTGCTTCTACTGGATGTGGAAAGACCTCTTCTACTGGCAAAGGAGGCTCAAAAGAATTTAGGGGCTCAATGTGCTCAGCTTCATTAAGGTCTTCCCAAATATCCCATGCCAACTTACAGGATCCCATTATTTCCCAATCAATGCCTTCACTTTAACAGTAGACACCCTGAAAGGCTGGGAGTTATACTTGCATTGTAATTCAGCCAATCTCAGGATGAGGTCGAGTATTTTACTTTAAGCAATTTCAGTCCTGCAGCTACAAGAGATAAGGTTCTCCCTTAGGGCATACCTGGAAGCTCTTAGGTCATATATGTAGTGTTTGAGCTGATAGTGCTTGAGCTTTTCATCCCTGAGTTCATTCTTTTCTTTCATCACTTTGTCCAGCAACAATAAGGGCAGCAAAGCAATGTCATTATATTCCTTAGCCTTCCAAATATGTTCAAGAGTATCATATACAGAGTCACTTAGCTACTTGATTTACATAAGTAGTTAATTAGAAGTAGCCAATGCAGATATTTTGTGTATCTCTATGAACAGTTTATGTCATAAGATATCAGCGATCATTTTAGTACTTGAAAAATAGTCATTAGAATCATCAAATCTAATTAGATTAGAGAACTAATTCCAAAAACCCCAGAACCAATTCAGAAAACTCATCTTTAAAATTCTCTTCCCCCAGAATCACTCTCAGTACCAAAATCTGTATTAGCCAGGATTCTCCAGAGAAATAGAACCAATATGGACATGGGGAGGGAGGAGAGAGAAATAGAGTGGGGAGGCAGGCTACTATGTAAATTGGCTCATATGGAGCCCAAGAAATCCCATGAGCTGTCATCTGAAAGCTGGAAAATTAGGAATACCAGTGGTGTAATTTAGTCTGCGTTAGAAGGCCTGAAAATTGGGAGAGCTAATAGGGTAACTCTTAGTTAAAATCAGGATTGGGGGGTGGTGGCACAGTGTAGTCTTGGAGTTTAAAGGCCTGAGAACCAGGAACTCCAGTATATTAGGACAGGAGAAGACAGAGATGAATGTCTCAGTTCAAGAAGAGAGAGCAAATTCACTCTTCTTTTGCCTCTTATTCTATTCAGGTTTGTAATGGATTAGATGATGCCCTCCTGCATTGGTGAAGGCAATCTTCTTTATTATGTCTACCAATTATTAACAAAATGTTAAGCTCTTCCAGAAACACCCTCACAGACATATCAAGAAATAATGTTTTACCACTAATCTTGGCATCTATTAGCCCAGTTAAGTTGACATATAAAATTAACTATCACCATACTATATAATTCAAACTATATGACCTTCTGGAAAAGGCAAAATTATGAAGAGAGTACAAATATTAATGATTGCCATAGGGTAAGAATGAAGGTAAGATGAATAGGTGGAGCATAGAGGAATTTTAGGGGAGTAAAACTATTTTTTATGATACTATTATAGCAGTTATTTGACATTATGCATTTGTCAAGACCCTTAGAACTTTAAAGCACAAAGAGTAAACATTAACATATGCAAATTGTTTAATAAAATTATTTAGGAGGTCAGGGAATCCCAGGATAAAATACAGAATGTGACAAAACAATCTAACTGTATTGCAAATATATAAAAGAACATCACTGAATGGAGTGGGAGGAAAAGGTGTTGACCTAAGACACTTTGGAAATGAGTGGAATCTGTAAGACAAAAAGAAAAGTAAAAAATACATAAGCACTGTACCCTAGCTGATAAAGTTGTAACCCATGGGGCTATAGGTTAATAATTTTGATACTGACATATTTCTGCCTTAATCCATTTGTGTTGCTTTAACAAAATACCTGGGACTGGATAATTTATAAAGAACATAGATTTATTTTTTATTCTTGAGGCTAGGGAAACCAAAAACAAGGTGCTGACATATTTGGTATCTGGTAAAGGCCTTCTTACTACATGTGTACATGGCAAAAGACAGAATGACAAAAACAGCTGAACTCAATCCCTTAAACTCTTTTATAAAAGTGCTGATTGCAACCTGCAGTATAGAGTCCTTATGACCTAATCATCTCCTAAAGGCCCCACCTCCTAATACTGGCACATGAATCTTAGCTTCCAGCATATGCATTTCGAGGGAACACATACATTCAAACTATAATGCTCCATCCCTAGCCTCCCAAAATTAATTCCCTTCTCACATACATCCAAAATATATTTATTCCATCCCAAAAGCCCTAAAAGCCTTAATTTATTCCAGCATCAACTTTAAATAATTTAAGTCCAAAGTCTCATCTAAATGAGATATGGGTGACTCAAGATATGATTCCTCCTGAGGCAAACTGATCTCCAGCTGTGAATCTGTAAAATCAAACAAGTTATGTGTTGCAAAACACAGTGCTCAAACAGGCATACGATAGACATTACCATTCTAAAAGGGAAAAATAGGCAAGAAGAAATGGGTAACAGATCCTGAGTAAGACCAAAACCCAAAAGGGAAAACATTAAATTTTGAGATTTGAGAATATCTTCTTTGACTACATTTCCCACTTTCTTAACACACTGGGAAGGACGTTGGGTCCTCATGGCTCCAAGTGACCACATTCCCATGACTTTGCTGGGCACAGCCCACACTGCAGCTCTCACAGACTGGAGTCAGTTACCTGTGGCTATCTCATCCTAAAGTTGCACACTGTTGGCTCTATAAGCCTGCAGTCTCATGGCAGTCCCAACCCTATGGATCCACTAAATATTGCCCTACCGAGGGCTCTTGGCAGTAGCCCCTATCACACACATCCACCAAGCATTATTCTAGAAGCTCTGTGCAGTAATCCTGTCCCTGTAGCAATTCTCTACCTGGTCCCCAGGCTCTCAGAGGCATCATTTGAAATCTAGGTGGGGGTAGACATGCCTCCGCAGTTTTGTGCACTCTCCATCTACAGAGTTAGCACCATGTGGTTGTAATCAAGGTTTACAAACTATACCTTTTGTAGTAATGGCCTGAACTGCACCTGGGCCCACTTAAGTCACAGCTGCAGTGGCCAAGGAGCACTGCATCAGAATACAAGGAGCAGAGATTTGAGGCAGCCATGAGCAGTGAGCCCCAAGGTCCAATGGGTGTCCTGAGACCCTCTCTTGCTCTCAATTTTCTAGTATGCTGGGGCTGTGATGGGCGGGGCAGCCACAAAGATCTCAGAAATGCCTTTGGGGACATTCTTTCATTTTCCTGATGAATAACATCTAGCTTCCTTCTATCCATACTAATCTCCATATGAAATGGTCACTTGCTCATATCCTTGGTATTCTCTTGCAAACATACTTTTTATTCTTCACAATCTGAGTAGGCTGAAAAATTTTCAAATCTTTAAGTTCTGATTCCCTTTTAATTATAAATTCTGTCTTTAAATCATTTCTTTCTCCTTGCATTTTACTGTAAGCAATCAAGAGAAGCCATGTAGTTCCCTGAATGCTTTGCTTAGAGATTTCTTCTGCCAAATATCCTATCTCATTGTTCACAAGTTCTGCCTTCCACAAAGCATTAGGACATGGAGACAATTTAGCCAAGTTCTTTGCCTCGTTGTAATAAGGATGGCCTTTCCTCCAGTTTCCAATATCTTGTTCCTCATGTGAAACTTCATCAGAATTGCCTTTACCATCCATAATTCTGCCAACATTCTATTCACAACCAGTTAGATAATCTCTAAGATTTAGGCTTTCTTTATAGCTCTCTTTTTCTGAGCCTTCACCAGAATTGCTCTGACTGCTTCATTCACTGCAGTCTAGTCTTTTTCTGCATGCACTTCGAAACTGTTCCAGCCTCTACTGCTTACACAGTTCCAAAGTCACTTCCACATTTTAAGGTATTTGTTATAGCAACACTCCCCTTCTTGGTACCAATTTCTGTCTTAGTCAATTTGTTCTTCTATAACAAAATAACTGAGACTGGGTATAATACTTTATAAAGAACAGATATCTATTTTCTCAAAGTTCTGGAAGCTGAGAAGTCTCAAATCAAAATGCTGACAGATTCAGTTTCAGATGAAAGCCTTCTAACTGCATTCTTACATGACAGAAAGTGGAGGGGCAAAAGGAACCAAACTTGCTGCTGCAAGCCCTTTTATATGGTGCAAATCCCACCAATGAAAGTAGAGTCCTCTTGGCCTAATTATGTCCTAAAAGCCCTACCTCTTAATGTTGTTACTTTGGGTATTAGATTGCAACATATGAATTTGGGGCAGGCAGACACGTACATTCAAGCCATAGCAATAGATATACTAGATATCAACAGTTAATTAAATGTATGATGAATAGTGGAAGCCAGGTTTCTCACTGTTGCAGTGAGAGGTTATATTAATATATATGCAAAGGAAGGAGTCTAGAATGATCCATGTGGTAATGGATTAGAGTTAGAGACATCAATATGAACTCATGTTAGCTTAGTATAGATACAAATGGTTGTTTATAAAAATATTTAAAATATGTATATACCCACAGGTTATTATCTACACATAAAATTCCTTGCTCTGTCACCATTAGGGTCTAGAAGCAAAAATACCCTCATTAGCAATGAGCACACATAGCATGCAGAGCTTGGTTTATATAGACATTCTTCAATAAAAGGAACTAGAGTTCCCTGAAGAAACCAATGATTCTAGGAATGAGGTAGGAAATTATACCAAATGGGCCTGGATTATTTTATAGTGCTAGAAAGTAATGCAAATCTAAAAATTATAAATACCAACCATTGACATTGTTAATGTAGGTTAAAGGGACATAGGAGCCAACTGAAAACACTCCCAGTAGCCAAAGCTGGGTCAATGTGAGTGAGAAAATATATAAAACAGTATTAGATTATAACTCAAGTTATACAATAAATATTCATGAGCAAATACTGGCATGCATGATTAAATAAATAAATAAATGGGGTGAATAGATAAATCTCCCATGCAGAAGAATTCCAAATAATTCATGTAGATACTCTTTCCTTAAGGAAGTAGGGCATAACTCCCCATTGAATAAGTATGGGCTGCATAGTGACTTTCTTCTAAGGAGTACAGTATGGAAAGGGGGAAAACAAATAATTTTACAATGGAAAAAAACTAGTAAGCATTACTCAGCCAGGTGATTAAGCCTCAATAATGATGTTGACAGCATGTATGTTGATAGTATGTCTATACATACATAGTATGCATGTATCTTGACAGTATGTGCTCTTGATACAATGTGAAGAAAACGACACTATATCTTTTTGGCCTTCCTCTCAAAAACCTACAACTCCACAACCCCACTTTAATCGTGAGAAAAATATCAGACTAATCCCAATTTAGGAACACTATAAAAAATACCTGACTGAGACTTTTCAATATTGTTAAGGGGAATCAAAGAAAATCTGAGAAAGTATTATAACTAAGAGGAGCCCAAGGAAACATGACAACTAATGTAATGTAGTCCTGGATGGGATCCTGGAATCAAACATAGACAGTAGCTAAAAACTAGTATGGACTTTATTTAATAAACTAAGAATAAGATATGGGCTATATTTAATAATACTGTATCAAAAGAATCAGCCAAGATGGCCAACTAGAGACATCACTTGTCATATTGTCCTGATTGGAAGATAGAATATTAGACTGAGGAAAGCAGGGTACAGTTATAGCATAGCTCAGGTGTACATCACAGGAAGAGACAAAAGAGATGTCTTGAGGACCCAACCAAGAGGAACTGTGAAGCTGAGAAGGAAAAAGATAAAGAGGAGAAGACGTAGGTGTGGACCAAACCCAGAGAGGCTTGGAGCCCAGTGAAAGGATAAATGAGGCTTCCCCTCCCCCACCTAGTTAACTTCCATGAGCACCAGGATATAAAACATACTGGAGGCACTTAAACCCTCCATAAGCCCAGGCACGACAGCTAAATAGGAATAGCAGGGTGAATCAGAGAATCCCAGGAGTTCTGATATTCAAAACAGACACTCCACAGGAGAATGGCATGAGAGACCAGAGTGCCAGCTTTCTTACACCTAAACTCTTCCTTCCCTGTACCTCTTCAAATCATGGCATTGGGGAGAGTAATTTTAGCCCAGGCCAGGCTATAACCCCATTGCAACTGTGAGAATACTGTGAACCAAGAAGCACATGAACAGCTGCATCTCTATGCCAGTTGTGCATTCCCAGATGCAGTCACCACTGAGAGCAGGCCACCACAATTTGCAAGCTTCTTGCCTGCCAGCATTTTGCAGGATTATGTGCTGGAGGCTTTGACAGGTGGGCCAGACCCAGTGACCCCTGGACATGAGAGTGGTACAGGAAGATGCAGAGGAGAGGTCTTGGATCCAGGCTAGAGTTGCAAGGAAGCCCTCACAGACATATCCAATGAAAGAGTGTGGAAGGGTGCTGAGGAACAGGAGTTTGTTAGTGTTCCCAACCCACACCCCCATCGTCAAAGCACCATATTGGATAGGGGTGCAGCACTTGGAGTGAATTAGCCTAGCCCCTGGTTCCCATGAAAATTTAATGTCTCTGGTGCACTGGCTGAATGGGTCACCACTCATTACAATAGGGAGTGCAGCTTGAGAAAAGTGACTGGTGAATGGCTGGTTCACCATGGCAAGAGCATGCCACTGACAGAGGTCCCTGCAGACAGAGAGAACCACCTCTCTCTCACTTGGGTCTTGTGGTGGAATAGGCATGCACAATTAGGGATTCCCCTATCCTCCAGCATCCTGTGAAGACGTGTGCTAGTGAGTCACATGCATGAACAGAGGGGTAGTTTGAGAGCTAGTCTCAGGCAGTGAAGGAACTCACATGAACTAATCTAATGAGACAGTGACATGGAGTTCCAGGGAGTAAATAGAGAAGGAGCTCACCTGACCCCACAGAGAAACTGTGCTAGTGGACAAGAGTGGAAAGAGCCTGGCCTGGGGCCCTAGCACTCAAGCAATTAGGCTCCTGCTTCAGAAATAGCCTTACCAGCTTGGAGAAAATGCCCTGAATTTCAAATCAGCAGCTCCTCCTAGTGGCCAGATAAGCAAACTCTGAGCTCCATGAAGGCTTTGCAAAGCCTCTCAGGCTCTCACAATCTACCCACAACTTGTCTTGCTCCTTCTCCTGCCTCAGGGGGAATAGAGATCAAGCAACCCCCGAGAGCTACCAGGTCCCTCCTAAAGTTTAGGGCATTCATGTGTCCCACCTGGGGGACCCAAGCTTACCACAAGTGCAAAAGATCATCTTGGCAGCTGGCCTTTCCGCACAAACTTCAATCAATAACAAGAGAATGACCCCATAGCTAAGCATAGCACTTCCCAACTCAAGCAAAGAAGGAGCATCTGATTCATACTCACAAGTGCCACCTACCATCCTGGAGATTAAGCTGGGGGACCCAACTCACTATACACTGTTGGGAGGAGGTGAAGACAACAGATCAGAAGTAAACTGAGAGGTTCATCAAACCTGCTAAAACACCACATAGGCAACTGAGGACCAGCACTCCTCTCCCTCACATGCTCACAGATCAATCTTTGGGGACCTGAACACAGGCCCATAAGCCACGCCTAGTACCCCCAGGTCTTGACAGAGAGGCCTGATGAGAAGGAATCAGCAAAATAACTCCAGAAACATGAAAAATCAGAGTGAAAGGACACCCCAAAGAAAAAAATAACTCCTTACCAATGGATACTAACCAAAATAAAAAGATTGAAATGACAATGAAGAAGTTTGAATATGGATTGTAAAGAAGCTCAATGAAATACAAGAGGAAATAGAAACAAAACACAAAGAAACCACAAAACAACACAGGATTTGAATAAAAAATTGCTAAAGAAATCAACTTACTAAAAAAATCAAACAGAACATCTGGAAATTAAAAATTCATTCAAGGAAATACAAAACACAGTGGAAAGCCTTAAAAATAGGCTACATCAGGAGAAAGAATGAATCTCAGACCTTGAAGACAATACCTTTGAGTTAAACAATTCAATCAAAGAGAAAGAAGTAAAAAATAAAAGGAACAAACAAAGCCTAAAAGAAATATGGGATTATGTAAAGAGGCCTAACATAAGAATTATAGGCATCCCTGAGGGTGAAGAAGAAAATACAAAAAGGTTGAAAAACCTACCTGAGGTAATAATTAAGGAAAATTTCCCTGGTCTTGCTAGAAATAACCAGATACAAGAAGCACAAAGGACTCCTGGGAGATTCATCACAAAGAGGCAACCACCATGACACATAATCATCAGCCTGGCCAAAGTAAACATGAAAGAGGTGCTCTTAAGAGCCATAAGGTAACAGGGTCAGGTAAGTTACAAAGGAAAACCCATCAGACTAACTACAGATATCTGAATGGTAACTTTACCACCCAGAAGGGATTGGAGCTCCATTCTCAGTGTTTTCAAACAGAATAATGGCCAGTCTAGAATTCTGAATCCCACAAAACTAAGTTTCTTATATGAGAGAGAAATAAAGACTTTCTCAGAGAAGGAAACAGTGAGGGAATTTGTCGAAATCTGCCATGCAGGAAGTACTCAGAACCACACTATACATGGATTAGCACAATAGATACCCACCAGTGGAAAATAACACAAAAGGTCAGAGCACAGATACCAAAATGGCTCAAGAGATAAAATGAAGCAATACATTTCTACCTAATAGGATTAACAGAAATTCATCTCACTTATCAATTATTTCAATAAATGTGAATGGCTTAAAACTGCCCACTCAAGAGACATAGGCTGGCTGAATAAATTTTAAAAAATACAAGAAAAGTATCTTCTGTCTCCAGGAAACACATCTAACCCACAAGGACTCATTTAGACTCAGGGTAAGGGATGGAAAACAATATTCCATGGAAATGGAAACCAAAAGAAAGCAGGTATAGCAATTCTCATGTCAAATAACATAGACTTCAAAAAAAGCAAAGAAAGGCAAAGATAGTCATTATATAATGGTGAAGGGAAAAATTCAACACGAAGACATAACAATATCAAATATTTATGCACCTAACACAGGTGCCCCCAGATTCATAAAGTAAAGCCTACTTGATTTAAACAAAATAATAAATAGCAGTTTCATAATAGCTGGAGACTTCAACACTCCACTGAGAATGCAACAGTCTTCCAAGCAGAAAATAAATAAAGAAACAATGGACTTAAACAGCACTCTAGAACAAATAAGAAACAGACATTTACAGAACATTCTATCCTAAAACTACTGAATATGCATTCTTCACATCAGTGCACGGAACATTCTCTAAGATTGATCACATCCTAGGGCACAAAACATGTCTCAACAAATTAAAAAAAAATTATACCATGTATCTTCTCAGACAACAGTGGAATAAAATTAGAAATAAATTCCAACAGAAACACTCAACTCTACACAAGGTCATGGAAATTAAATAAACTGCTGCAGAACAATTATTGGGTCAAGAAGGAAATTAAGATGGAAATGAAAAGATACTTTGAATTAAATGACAAAGAGGACAAAAGTTATCAAAATCTGTCATACCCTTAAATGCCTACATCTGAAAGACAGAAAGATCATAAATGAACAATCTAATGAATTGTCTCAAGGAATTGGAAAAGGAAGAGCAAACCAATCCCAAACTCAGCAGAAGAAAAGTAATAAGCAAGAACAGAGCAGAACTAAATGAAATTGACAACAAATGAATTGTACAAAATATTAATGAAACAAAATTTGGTTCTTTGAAAAGATAAAATTGGCAGCCCTCTCACTAGGTTAACCAGAAACAGAAAAGAAAGGACCCTGTTAAGCTGAATCAGAAATAAAAAAGGAGATATTACAACTAATACTATAGAAATACACAATATCTCTGAATACTATAAAAATATCTATGCACATAAACTTGAAAACGTTGAAGAAATGGACAAACTCTTGGAAACACACAACCTCCCTACCCTTAATAAGGAAAAAATAGAAATCCTGAACAGACTAATATCAAGTAACAAAATTCAAGCAGCAATAAAAAGATCTCACAACAAAAAATGTATCGGACCAGATGGTTTCACAGCTGCATTTTACCAGATCTATAAAGAAGAACTGGTACCTATAAGGCAGAAATTATTTCATAACAGCAAGAATGAAGGAATCCTCCCCAACTTGTTCTATGAAGCCAATGTCATCTTGATAACAGAGCCAGGAAAGGACACAACAAAAAGGAAAACTACAGGCGAATATTCCTTGTGAATATAGATGCAAAAAATCTCAATAAAATCCTAGCAAACCAAATTCAGCTGCACATCAAAAAAAAAAAAAAATCCACCATGACCAAGTGGGCTTCATGCCAGGATGCAAGGATGGTTAAACATATGCAAATCTATAAATGTAATTCATCACATAAATAGAGGCAAAACAAAGACCATATGATCCTCTCAATAGATGCATAAAAAGCATTTGACAAAATTCAGCACACTTTTATGATAAGAACTCTTAACAGAATAAGCACAGATGGAAAATAGCTCAAAATATAAAAGCCATATATAACATACCTATAGCCAATATCATACTAAATGGGGAAAAATTAAAAGCATTCCTTTTTAGAACTGATACTAGACAGGGTTGCCCACTGTTGCCACTTTTGTTCAACATAGTGCTGGAAGTCCTTGCTAGAGCTATCAGACAGGAAAAGGAAATCAAGAGTATCTAAATGGGAAATAAGAGGTAAAACTATCATTCTTTACTGATGATATGATCTTATACCTAGAAAATCCCAAAGATTGTGCCAAGAGACTACTGGAATTGATAAATAAATTCAACAAAGTTTCAGGTTACAAAATCAGTATACACAAACTAGTAGCATTCCTGTACAGCAACAACAGTCAAACTGAGAATCAAATCAGAGACTCAGTACCTTTTACAATAGCAACAAAGAAAATAAAATACCTAGGAATATATTTAACCATGGAGATGAAAGCCCTCTACAGGGAGAACTACAAAATGCTGAGGAAGGAAATCACAGAGGATGTAAACAAATGGAAAAACATATCATGTTTATGAATTGGCAGAATCAACATTGTTAAAATGTCTATACTACCCAAATTGATTTATAGATTTAGTGAAATCCCCATTAAAATACCAACCTCATTTTTCACAGTTATTGAAAAATAATTCTACACTTCATATGGAATCAGAAAAGACAGCAAATAGCCAAAGCAACCTTAAGCAAAAAGAATAAATCAGGAGATATAATTTTACCAGACTTCAAGCTATATTACTAAGCTATAGTAACAAAATATCATGGTATTGGTACAAAAACAGACATACACCAATGGATCAGAACAGAGAATCCAGATATAAAATCATCCTCATATTGCCAGCTAATCTTTAACAAAGCAGACAACAAAATACACTGGAGAAAACAATCCCTATTCAATTAAGGGTGCTGGGAAAATGGGACAGCCCCATATAGAAGCCTGAAACAGGATTCACACCTCTCACCACTCACAAAAATTAATTCATGATGGATAATCGACTTAAAACCTAAGACATGATACTAAAGGATTATAAAAGAAAATGTTGGAAAAACTGATAGATATTGGCCTAGGCAAAAAATTAATCAAGAAGATCCCAAAGGCAATCGTAGCAACAGCAAAAATAAATAAATGGAACTGATTAAATTAAAAAGCATCCACACAGCCAATGAAACAATCAATAGAGCAAATAGACAACCTACAGAATGGGAGAAAATATTTGCATGCCATACATCTGATAAAGGGCTGATAACCAGGATCTACAAAGAACTCAAGTAAATCAGGAAGAAAAAAATCAAGCAATACCATTAAACAGTGGACAAAAGACGTGAACAGAACCTTTTCAAAAGAAGATAGACCAATGGCCAAGAAACATATAAAAAATGCTCAACATTTCTAATTATAAAGGAAACGCAAATCAAAACCACAATGAGATATCACCTAACTCCAGTGAGAATGGCTCCAATCAAAAAGTCCCAAAGCAACAGATGCTGGTGTGGATGCAGAGAGAAAGGAACATTTATACACTCTTGGTGGACTGTGCACTAGTACATCCTCTATGGAAAGTAGTATGGAGATACCTCAAAGAAGTAAAATTTGACCTACCATTTGATCCAGCAATCCCATTATTGGATATTTACCCAAAGGAAAAAAAGTCATTTTATCATAAAGACACTTGCACTCAAATGTTTATTGCAGCATAATTCAGAATTGCAAAGATGTGTAAACAACCCAAGTGGCCATCAGCACATGAGTGGATTAATAAAATGTGGTATATGTACACCATGGAGTAGTACTTAGGCATAAAAAATGGAGAACTGGCCGGGCGCTGTGGCTCACGCCTGTAATCCTAGCTCTTGGGAGGCCGAGGCGGGCGGATTGCTCAAGGTCAGGAGTTCGAAACCAGCCTGAGCAAGAGCGAGACCCCGTCTCTACTATAAATAGAAAGAAATTAATTGGCCAACTGATATATATATAAAAAAATTAGCCGGGCATGGTGGCGCATGCCTGTAGTCCCAGCTACTCGGGAGGCTGAGGCAGAAGGATCACTCAAGCCCAGGAGATTGAGGTTGCTGTGAGCTAGGCTGACGCCACGGCACTCACTCTAGCCTGGACAACAAAGTGAGACTCTGTCTCAAAAAAAAAAAAAAAAAAAAAAAAAAAAAATGGAGAACTAATACTTTTTGCAACAACCTGGATGGAACTGGAGACTATTCTTCTAAGTAAAGTATCACAAGTATAGGAAAACAAACACCACATGTACTGAGTATTAAATTGGAACTAATTGATCTACACTCACGGGCACATACAGTAGTAAAACTCAAGGGAAATCAGTCAGGTGGGAGGGTGAGGAGGGGATGGGTAAATTCACATCGAATGCAATGCACACTATGCTATGCATACTATGCATGCACACTAACAAATGCAATGCACACTATGTGGTTGCAATGCACAGCTATGTGCACTAACGGATGCAATGCACACTATGTGGTTGATAGACGCACTTACAACTTTGAATCAAACTGTACAAAAGCAATTCATGTAACCAAAGTGTTTATACCCCTGTAAGATTCTGAAATTTAAAAAACTACTGTGTCAATATTGGTTCATTAGTTTTGATAAATGTACCATATGAATTTAAGATGTTAATAATAGGAGTAAGTGATATGCTGCATATGGGTACTCCTTGTATTATATTCACAACTTTTCTATAAATCTAAAACTATTCTAATTTAAGAAGTCTATTTTTTTATGTTTATTTCATCATATTATGGGGGTACAAATATTATTAAGGTTAAATATATTTCCCTTGCCACCCCTCCCCCCCTGTCAGAGGTTCAAGCGTGTCCATCCTCCAGGTGGTGCGCACCACACTCATTATGTAGGTATACATCCATCCCCTCCTCCCCCCTCCCACCTGCCCAACACCCGATAAAAGTGGGGTTTTTTTGACATTTTGATTACATTGTATATCTTTGCCTCTCCCTAAGAAGGGTTAGAGGTATGCCCTTCCCTCCACAATGCTCACCACATCCCTATGATGTGGGTCTACCCATCCTCCCCTCCCCCGAATCCCTGGTGAACACCACCACCATTGGAGCACCATAGTTTTAATCAGTCAGTACCAATTTGATGGCGAGTACATGTCTATTTTTAAAAAGGCCCGTTTACAAAGTGATCATGTTGGCAGATATGGAAGCTATGTATTTAGTGGCATATTTATTACATTGGACTAATATCCTTACAGAAATTGAAGTGTTTTTGATACCACAGCAATGAACACATTATGAGTATAAACTTGTCCTCTATATCCACCACATTGCCAGCACCACCATTTTGTGCCTAAAGAATGCTTTATTCATTCCTGTGGTATCCACACAGCATTGCTATACCATTTATATCTCCTGGACAAATGTAAAGGAAGTACAATGATATCTTCCAAGGCTCATGGCATTAATTGGCCTTATCAGGTGCTCTTTTACCCAAAAGTAGCTGGCTTTTATTAGAGTGTAGTAGAATACTGAAGGTTCAATTACAGTGCCAGCTAGGAAAATACCTTGCAACTCTCAATATATGGTGCTCTCTTCTCTATAATTAGAAGGCATGAGTCCAGAAATCAAGGAGTGTAAATAATAGTGGCCACTATTATTTAATAACTCATTTTTGCTTCATTCACTGGGTTTGGATGTTCTAGTGACCAGTAGAGAAATTATTGCACCAGAAAACATAGTTATGGTCCCAGTAGTAGAAGCTGAGTATGGCTACTTGGCCATTCTGGGCTTCTCATGCAATTGAACCCATAGACATGGAAGGAGATCACTGTACTGGGCAGGTGATTTGTTCTGATTATCAGGAGGAAATTGGATTGCTGTTACACAATAGGTGCTAGAAGGACTATGTTGAAAGCTAGGGTATTTCCTAGAGCACATTTTATTCTACCTATACTCAATAGTCCTGATCCACAAAAACTTGCATCATTAAAATAAAAGTCAGACATCAAAGACTCATATCCTATAGGGATTAAAGGTTAGACCATTCTTCAATAAAGATTGGCATCCAGCTGGCATGCCAGCAACGGATAAGGGCACATGTAATGCGTGTTAGAAGAAGGCACCTATGCTAATCAACTTAGCCCTCATGACCAGTTATAAAAGTGGGTTCCAACACAGCTACATTTTATGTAACTGTGTATCCCTTTTCCCTTACTGTATTATATGAACTCTGGTGTTGGCTAATATTTTATATTTTAGGTGACAGTATGATGAGATTTTATCATCCTGCTATGATACAGTAGTTGAAGGGACTCCAGCACTCCTTTATTGGGGAAATGAAGGTTTCACTCTAATGAAATACAAAAGTTGATGTTGCAAATCAAAAAGAATGGGCTGTATCTGCAGTTAGTCTGATGAGTTTAAAGAAAAAAAAATGGACTGTATGAGATGACTTCTGTTTGACCTCCTTCTAGATCCATTTTCCACTATTCTCTAACCTTTTCTTATTCACCACTACCCCTCTTCCATTCTCATCAGAAGCTGACCTATGTGGATCACACCAATGGGCTCCTATCGGTTTTGGCCATTGTCAAGCCCTCACTTTTTCTCCTAAGGTGACCAACTCTCTACAACATTCTTTCTCTCTTATGCTTTCAAGCCTATAGTCATGAAATCTTGGCTGCTATTAGTCCTATGTTCCTGCATATAAATAAACACTGCTTTAATTATCTTATTTCAAGATCCTAATTCAAGAATCAGTTTCCTGTGGGGACTGAGCCTGATTTCATAAATATATATGCATGTACACATGCACACACACACACACACACACACACATACCCCACACCATCAGAGATTTTATTTAAATAGATTTAAACAAATTCATGCTGTGGGATATTTAGTCTCCTCTCATCCCCATACCTGGATACACTATAAACATTATGCTATTATAAATAACACTGCAAATATTACACTTTAGATAAATCCTAATGGACATTTGTCTTAATTTCCTTTGGATATACTTTTAAAAGTGAAATTGATGGCTCAAAGACAGTGAATATATTTAAGTATGTTAAACAGATTTTGATTTTGCCCTCCAGTAAATTCGTGACAACTTATACTGATTTATATCAGCCATATATGAAGACACTTAATTCATTCAACTTTAGCTAAAAACTGGATATTAATATTTCATAATTTGTAAATTTATGGATAAAACATAATTTTATTATTGGTCTAATTTGCATTTATTTTATTATTTATTAAGTTGAAGATTTTCATATTCATGTTTTCCATTTCTATATTTTTTAATTAATTGCCTATTCTATCTTTTGCATTTTTGTCGATTGCAGCTTCACCTTTATTGCTTATGTTAAAATACTTGCCCCTTGTCAATATTTATTTTTGATGAGAAAAAGAGCAAAAACAAGGAAATAAGGAGAACAATGAATTATTTTCATTATAGGATTTCTGAAGAACCGAATCTGAGATATTTTTAGGGCAAATTTTATTCTCTTTTTGAAAAGTACACAATGATTATCATTAACCTCCCCAGAAACTGCATGAATAAGTTATCAACAGAAAAAAATCTTTTTTGAGTGGATATCAAAACTTATAACAGAGTATTATTTAAAATAGTAGGCTTTTAAATGCAGTCCTTTTTCACAGGAAGTGCCATTGCTTTCGATTTCTTTTCCCAAGACTATATAACTCTTCGTTTATATAAAGAGAAAAAAACTAACCTACCAATAATAAAAAAGGAAAGACTGTTCCTTGATAGAGACAAATTTGCAATCATGTATGATGGAAAGTGGAAACAGGCAAAGTCACAAAGTAATAGCCTATTTACATATTATTTCCATAAAGTTTCTTCCCCCATAGGATATTCTTTTTTAAAAAAATGGTTTGACTACACAACTATATGGGAGATTTGAAGCAGACATAACTCATTCTTTCCATTTTAAAGCAATAATACACACTAACATATTGTTCAGTCTCCACTAGGGCAGAGTATTTACTTCCAGAGTATTATAGACAATTGAAAATCAGCTTATGCTGCTCCCAGCATTCAAATGCCATTCAGGAATTATAGTTCCTTCCTGAAGTAGCATTTTCCTATTGTCCTGATGTCTCAATCAACAATATCTTCAAATCAGTCCTCATCTCTGTATCTTTTATTAGTAGTAGTACCATCATCATCGTTATTATTCCTTACTATTTTAGTCCAAGATCTCTTCCCTTCTCACCTGAGCTATTGTAACAGCTGATTAAACTGACTTCACTGTGAGTCTCACTTTTCTTTAATTCACACTCCAGAATACTGTCAGTCTAACTTTCTAAAATGCGTATCTGGCCCTTTTCACTTCCCTTAATAGAAACTTTCAGTAGCCCTCCATTGTCTATAAAGTGATAGCCAAGGTCTTTAGCATAGAGTATAGTACCCTTTATGGCCAAGCCTCTGTAAGCTTTGTCTTCTCTTCATGCCATTCTTTAGTCACATAGAAACTAAGCCTGTGACCATACTTTTTTCCATTCTGTCTTTCTGGCAAATACTTCTCTCAAAATTCATGTCAAGTGTCACATTTTTAGCAAAGCCTTTCCTGGCTTCCTAGATTAAAAATAATCAAATCCTCCTCCAGGCATTTATAGTTCACTGGGTATATTTCAATCTCAGCCCTCTTGTCACTTCACTATACTTTATAGTCTGTGCCTGTGTTCTAGGTTCTCCTTTGAGGGCTGAACCAATATCCCTACCTATTAATAACATAACATATGTATCTAACATAACACATGGCACACAGTGGGCCCTAAATACATTTTTGTTTAATCGAATGGAGAAATGGAGAAATAAACAAGTATTCACAGGAAAAACTGTATTGTATAAATGATGTTTGTTTATTAAGAATCCAGTGTAAAGTTGAAGCTTCTGCCTCAAATTGCTTATATAAAACTAATTAGGTAGAAATGGCATATGCATATAAAAATAAAAAACAAGTGCATGAGTCAGGGTCCCAACTGAAAACAGATGGCACACTCCAATTAAGATAATTTTGAGGAGGTTTTATTTACAAAGGATCTGATCACAAAGGTTTGGGCAGGGTGTAAGGAAACTACCAGGGATAGTACAGGAAACTGTTTGCACTGTTACAGTGAAAATAGTGCAGATAGTTGTAGTTGTTTCTACTTCCATTTTTATTTTATTTTATTTCAGCATATTATGGGGGTACAAATGTTAAGGTTACGTATATTGCCCTTGCCCCCCTCCCTCCTCGAGTCAGAGGTTCAAGTGTGCCCATCCCCCAGATGATGCACATTGCACTCATTATGTATGTATATACCCATCCCCTCCTCCTCCCTCCCATCTACCTGACGTCTGATAAATGTTATTCCTATATGTCCACTTAGGTGTGGATCAGTGAAATCAATTTGCTGGTGAGTATATGTAGTGCTTGTTTTTCAATTCTTGGGATACTTCACTTAGTAGAATGGGTTCCAGCTCTATCCAGGATAATACAAGAGGTGCTAGATCACCATTGTTTTTTGTGGCTGAGTAGAACTCCATGGTATACATATACTGCATTTTATTAATACACTCATGTATTGATGGGCACTTGGGTTGTTTCCACATCTTTGCAATTATGAATTGTGCTGCTATAAACATTTGAGTGCAGATGTCTTTTTTATAGAATGTCTTTTGTTCTTTGGGGTAGATGCCCAGTAATGGGATTGCTGTATCAAATGGTAGAATCACTTGTATCTCTTTAAGGTATCTCCATATTACTTTCCACAGAGGTTGCACTAGTTTGCAGTCCCACCAGTAGTGTAGGAGTGTTCCTCTCTCTCCACATCCACACCAGCATTTCTTGTTTGGGGACTTTTTGATAAAGGCCATTCTCACTGGAGATAAGTGATATCTCATTATGGTTTTGATTTGCATTTCCCTGATGATTAGAGATGTTGACCATTTTTTCATATGTTTCTTGGCCATTATTCTGCCTTCTTTCGAAAAGTTTCTGTTCCTGTCCTTTGCCCACTTTTTGATAGGGTTGTTTGATTTTGTCTTGCTGATTTTCCTGAGTTCTATATAAATTCTAGTCATCAGCCTTTATTGGATGTGTAGCATGTGAATATTTTTCCCACTCTGTAGGTTGTCTATTTGCTCTTGTGATAGTTTCCTTGGCTGTGCAGAGCTTTTTAATTTGATTAGGCCCCATTTAACTATTTTTTGTTGTTGTTGCTGTGATTACCTTTGGGGGTCTTCATAAATTCTTTGCCTAGACCAATGTCTATAAGAGTTTTTTTTAACATTTTCTTTTAGAATTCTCAGTTTCTTGCCTTGAGTTTAAGTCTGTTATCTACCATTATTTGTTTTGTTTTGTTTTGTTTGCTTGTTTACTTTTATTTGTGCTTTAAGCAACTGAGGAATTTGGTAAATAATTCTATAAATACACAGAAAATTAAAGAAATAAAAGTGATAATTCTAGCCTTCTAACACAGTTGTATGGATTATATTATACTGCTTTTTCAGTAATTAAGTGCCACATATAGTGATTATGTGTGGACTAATTTTATACCAATAAAAGAAAACTTAATTTTGGCTGAACCAATAGTATAGTTCATTCAAAATAGTGAGACCTTTTAAATATAGTATCCCAAATCTTTTATCCCCAAAGCCATGGGCACAATATAGTTCTTCCACTTCAACTAAGCAGGGCCAAGACTGTAAGTTTTTGAAGATGAGAAAACACTTGGTGTAAAGCAAATTTAACTTCTAGTCATTTCTTTTCAAAGGACAGTATAAAAATTCCTCTTGCTAGAAACTAGGACTGCATGCATTAGCTTATGGTGAGTCAACAAATATTTTGTTTGTTTATACTTAAGTTTCAGCACTGTAATTTCCTGTTACTTTGTTTCTGATTCTCATCTGTAGTGGACACTTGGATAAGATAAGATCCCCTCTGATAAGATCCCCCTTCAAGGATGTTTTGCCCCAGCTGTTGGGAATACTGTGGACAGATAGCCTCCATCTGTCAGCCTCTTCAGGGTCTGCGTCAGCTGCAGAGAGCAGCCTTGCCAAGGTCATGCCCCTTCTCTGGATGGCTTACACACAATGTCTGATCCATTCAGGAGTACAAGGGTCTGACCACTGCAGCCCAACTTGGGAAAAACTCTGCAAAGCCTTCCTTGTTCCAGCACTGTCACTGGGCCTATATCACAGCTTAGTTTCTCCCTCTGCCTAATCTTGCCTCCTTTTCCTCCCTTCCACAGCTTGAATTTAAGGTTGCTCCTGAATAAATACCCTACATACTAAAATCTGTCTCACAGTCCCCTTCCCTGGGAACCAAACTGTAAAAATTTCTCACTCTTCTATTTTGCTGCATCACACTGTGTAGCATGGCTTTGTGAAATAACAGGTCAGTAAAGAGCTGACTCCAATCATAGGTGGCTGGTGATAGACTGAGAGAGGGCCCTATCCAAATTTCTTAGACCTAGCATGTCCACAGGGCATGTAATATGCTCTAATGTATAATAATAAACTTAGCAGCTATAAGGGACTGTGAGATACATGAAGAAATACACTGATAGTAATAGAGTATTAACATTATACTCATTATAGTAATAGAGTGCTAACATTATGCATTATGTTAGACACTTTTACATCTATTCTCTCATTTAATCCTCATTAGGAATCAGGTGTCATAGGTAATGTTTCTCCCCATTTTACAAGTAAGGGAGCTGAGGCTGAATGAGTGTAAGGGGATTCACTCAAGGTCAACAAACCAAGACTCAAGGCCAGATCATCAAACTCTAACTTAGGGTATAAACCTCAACTTTGGTCTCATCTGAATCCAGAGCCTAAAAGTATTTTTCCCCACCTGTATTAGAAAGGGATTGAGCTTAGCTGAACATACAAATATTCTAATAATGATGACATAAATGAGATACAGTTTATTTCTCTCAATATGAAAGTTCTAAGTTAAGTAGTAGCTAACTGTTTAGGAGCTGAAGGATGTTAGAGCTGAGGTTTCAAAATCTGTTGGATTTTTCTCCATGTCCCCTTCCAGCATTAAAAATACTTTTCAAGAAGAAAGAAGAGAGAGACCAAAGGGCAAAAGGACAAGTATACACTCATTTAGCCCCTTTAAAAAGCAGTGACTTCTGATTACATCATAATGGCCTTAGTTATGTCACCTGGGACTGCAGTAGTCTGGAAAATATATTTTTTTCAGCCAGGACTCTGTTGACAGCTTAACAAATTGAAGTTCCCTTTGTAAGAAAAAAGGAGACAATGGCTATTGACTAAGAGGCAACTAACTCCCATATCTGAAGATTCATCTCAACGTTTTCTAAAAGTTTTGCAGGTAGTCAGGTTAGGTTCCCTGGGAAGTAGACTCAAAGATGAAGATTTGTGTGCAGGTGGATTTTAGAGGAATGCTCTTTTGAATAGTATGTGTAACAGAGTGTGGAAAAATTTGAACTACAATATAGTTGTAATAGAGACCAATCAGCTTTTTGGAAAGCTTCAAGCTTGGGTGGTCCTTAAGAGATGTCCCAAATTGAGGCAAGGGGGCTGAACTTGTATCCTGCATCACCGAGTCATTCAATGATGGCTTCCCCTGAGAGAGAGATGTGACCTTGGAAGAGGCAGCCATTTCAGACAAGGGAAATTCCTGGAGATGGACTCAGGTCTAAACTTGGCAGCAACCAACACTCCTGGGAAAAAAGTGCTTCAGGCCTAAAGAGGAAATCTGGACAGCACATCTCAGCATCCACAGCATCGGCTAATAAGTTGACCCCCATATGGTGAAGTGGAGACTTTTCGTACTGATCTTACAGGATATGTTAGACATAGTGGCAAGAGATGCACAAAATAAGAGCAAGCACTCCCAGATATGCTACTTTTGATGCAAATGCTATAGCACTACTTTTTGCAAAACTCCCACTGTAACCTTAAATAAGCATGTAGTTCCTGTAAAAACTGGGCTCTTATGAATAAATATCTGCTGTCAGTTAATCAATTGGTGACTTCCAATGAAGTAAAACAAGTGGTTAATCTCACCAGCATTTTCAAGAACTTAGCCTACCAAATGTTGATATAGAGAAATGCATTTGGATAATGCAATTTATGAAGATGATGTTTTAGAGATGCTTCTAGCCCTTAAGAAGACTTTGTACAAATTAGAAAAAGTTGCCCTCTTTGGGCAAATGCAACGTTGAGATAAGGTGATCAGGTTGGCAAATTCAGACTTTGTTAGCCCAGATATCTTTCTCTAACACTTTACCATCATACATGGGTATGACACAAGTTTTCCACACTCCTGATTTCAATAGATCCTAAAAGCTGCATTAGCTAGTTTTAGAAAAGGGTATTATCATCCTATTATACAAATCAGGTGGTTCAGATTCTTTAAATGACTTACCTGAGGCCACATGGCCAGTAATTGTCAGAACCTGGACATTTTGATGTCCATCCCAATGCTTTTTCCAGGAGACTATGTTGCCCTTGTGGACCAGATACTAACCACAACAGGACTGTGCAAAACAGTGATTAAAATAAGGGCTGTGATAGATAGGACTGAGGAAAAAATGCACCTGTAGAGAAACATGATAACTAGCTTTGTGTGCTAAAACTGCCAACAGATTATTGAACTTAACACACTGTATAAGAAGGGATGCACTTATAGAGAAATATTTAAAAATCTCAAAAACTGAGTTACATTATACTTACCTTTAAAATGTGTGTGTGTGCACGTATACAGATACATTCATACCCCAATTGTTCTACTGTTCTAAAAGTGACTAGAAGGATATATTAAATGTAAGAAAACACAATAAATTTAAAATAGAACTGAGGAAAGAAAATTAGAAGGGTTCTACAATGGAGCTAAGGAAAAGGCAAAAAATGCACACCATCAAAGCTCTTTTAGTTGCTATTGTTAAGAATAGACAAAAAAATTGGCTCTTTAGCTTTCTAGCAGAGAAAGTGAGAAGGGAAACTTGGTTCTTTATGTAATTACCAGTGTCAAACAGATTAAAAAGGCCAATTTATCATGAATAATACTCCTAAAGTTCTTCAAAAGTAGAACACATGTAATAAACTACATTATCTCGACATATTTAACTACAACTTACAAGTAGTTTATTAATCTTAAAACATGTGTTATTTGTTCTCGGGTTACAAAAGGAATGTGTTCACTATAAAAAATTCCTAAAATACATAAAAGTTGAAAGAAGAAAATATTATAATAATAATCCACCATAGAGAGATAATCACTTTTAATACTATAGTATATATAATATCCATATATATGCTATGTGTATATATATTTATGTGTTATAAAATATGTTTCTCTATTATGAATAAAAATGTAAATAAAATTCATTTACTTGAATTCTGATTATTTTCTTATGATAAACTGCTCAAAAAAAGAATAAGCTAGGTAAAAAGGCATAATTTTTTTTTTATAATTTATATTCACATTCATAATCTGCCCTCTGGAAGAGTAACACCAATTTACACTTATTTAAAATGTATAAGAAATCAAGTTGACTTTTAAAGTAGCAAAGTGATGAATTGGTGAATCTATCCTCCATAAAAGCAAAGAAAATACTGGCAAAGGCAAGCAATCAAAAGCAACCACATATGAACTCTGAAAATTAACCAAAGGCACAGAACAAACTGAAAAAAATTTGTTCAAGGAACACTATTGGATTTTGGTAAGAACAGTGGGGTCTGTGGCCTTTTAATTTGAGTCTTCTCTCATGCTCCCCTCCCCACCTCAATGGCATTGTAGCTATGAAAAGCTGACAGCCTTATAGCCAACAGAAAGCTGACCTCTTTTTGAAACTCTGTTAAAAGCCCAGCCCCAGAGCACAGTCAATATTTTGACTTGACCCCCAGCTCCCTATAAAAACTCCAATTGCAGGGTATCCTTGCTATTTTATTTTTTTTCATTATACCCATGTAACAAAACTTGCTTCTTGATTTGACTCAGAGCTCAACTATGTGAAACAAACCTTATCTCCAAGGTGTTGTTGAAAACAATAGTCATCATGGAATCATTAGCAGGACAGTTGTCTAAGACTGTAATTTCAGCTGAAGCAAATAAAATCCTGGCCAAAAATGATAAAGCTAGACCTGGGAAACTAAGAAACCATAGGAGACTTTAAAAAGCTTTTACATGTTTCTATGGGTCTAGAATGTTGTGTGTATGTGTAGAGCTGAACTGAGAAAGGAGAGGACCCAAGTCATTCAATTCTGTTTGAACAGAAAAATAAAAAATAAAAACAAACAAATAAAACTTCTGTTTGAACTTGAGGCCCTGTACAATCAGAAAGTGAAAGCTAAACCTAACTTTTATGCTGCCTAAAGTTTGAAGACATACTTTTACACACAGATCCCTTTAGCAAAAGGGTTGAAGACTTATCATTTCAGGTTACTTAGGGAAATCTTACAACTGATCATTGGCTGACTAATAAACTATACTGACTCAGAGGTCACCTATAAGAATTCAGGCTTAAACATTTTTTAAATTTTTTCAGTTAGAAGAGAACTCAGTTACCACACACAACAGGGAATATGAAATATATAGAATTAGTCAAAGAAAGTCATTAAATAATCAAACAGAAACCAGAGGAGAAAAAACAGGAACAGCAACAATACCAAAGGTAGATGAAGGGTTCTAATTCTAATTGCCACAATATATCATTGAAAATGTCCAGTTTAAAAACATATATGAGGTATGAAATGCCAAGAAATTATGAATCACACAGAGGGAAAAAAGCAAGCAACCAAAAATATCTATTTGGGGCCCAAATTTTGACTTAGACTAAGACTTTAAATAAGCTAATATGAATATATGCTAAAACTAGGTTTAAAGAATAAAAGTATTGCAACTATGTCTCACCAAATAGAAAGTATATACAGATATAAAGAATAAAATAAATAAATAAATAAAAGTTCTGGAGTTGTGGAAACATGGAAAATCCACAAATATCTGAAATGAAATAATACACCACTGATAGGAATGTAAAATCATACAATTACTTTGGAAAATAGTTTAGAAAATTTTTAAAATGTTAAATTAATTTTACTCTAAGTATATTCTACTTATGATTAACTGCTCAAAAAGAATAAGCGAGGTAAAAAGGCATAAATATTTTTATATTCTACTCTTAAATATATACCCAGGAGAAGTGAAAACATGTCCCCACAAGGATTCATATGTGAGCATTCATAGAGAAACAACCTAAATGTCTTTCAAATGAGAAATGAATAAAGAAAATGTGGTATATCCATGCAGTGGAATACTATTCAGCAATAGAAAAGAATGATATCCTAAAACATGCTAGAACATGGATTAACCTTAAAAATGCGATGCTAGGTGAAACAAGCTACAGGCAAAAACCAATATCATTCCATTTATATAAAATGTTCAGAAAATACAAATTTATAGAAACAAAAAGCACATTAGTGGTTGGCTGGGGCTAGAAATGGAGCTTGACAATAAAGAGACATGAGGGACTTTTGGGGGTGATGGAAATGTTCTTTAAATTGGATTATGGAGATGTTTGTACAACTCTAAATTTGCTAAAAATCATTGAATTATACACTCAAAACAAGTGTATTTTATGATATATACTTCAATAAAATTTAAAAATAAAAATATTCTGGAGATTTAAAGTATAATAATTGAAATGAAAAATTCACTATAATGTCTCACTAACAGAGCTAAGCTGGTAAAAGATTGATCAAACTTCAAAAGAGGTCAATTAATATTCAGACTGAAAAACAGAAAGAAAAATAGAATAAAGAAAAATAAACAGAGACTTAGAGACTAGTGTGGTGCTATCAAGCTTACCAATATACACATAATGGAGGGCCCAGAGTAAGAGAATAAAGAGAAAAATACAGAAAAAATATTTGAAGAAATAATGTACAAAAACTTCCCAAATTTAATGTAAAACATTAATCTACACATTCAATAAGCACAAAAAACTCCAAGTAGGAAAAACTAAAAAAGATCCACAACTACACACATTATTATCAAACTGTGAAAAGTCCAAGACAATGAGAAAACATTAAAAGTGTTGGGGACTGACGTTATACTTTCTTGGTTTAAGAATTAAATTTAGTGAGTAATGTACGTGCCCTGCACGAAACATTTAAGAGTAATGTGCTCCAGACAAGGTTGCTGCCTAGGGGCATAACAATAGGCCTGAGTTTCTGCATTGAGGCAAGAGCTGCCCAGCCCCACGATAAGTGGAGGCCTGGAGGCCACACAATAAACACATTGTTCCTTTAATTGCAGCTTAGCCCCATAAGATGGCTGGTTAGTCAATGATGGGTAAGATCCCTTAAGAGAAGGACGACCTAAGATAGGCACAGCCACAAGGGATCAGCCTAAGAGGAACTGGGGATGAAAAATGCCCCCTGTGGCTGCCTTGCCCAACCTTGCTTATCTCGGTCTGTGATCTATGCTTGGCACCTTGAGCAACTGCCTGGAAAGCTCAAGTCAGGGGACATCTGTGCCCTTAGGCTATGTGTACCAGAATGTATAGCCATTGCTGCAATGCCTGGGTGGTCACATACAAGGAAGTAACTATGATTTTTTAGGGTATAAAAATAAAACGACTGGTGTGTTTAGCACTGCAGTCTTGTAACCGTCTTTGTGTGTGTCTGTGTGTCTTTTTGCATTCTGGTTCATCCCCCATCCTGCAAACAGGCCACATCAAAAAGCAGTAAGAGAAAGACTCTTCCTATACAAGGTATCCTCAATGAAATTAACAGTTGATTTATTGTCAGAAACCATGGAGTCCACAAGACAGTAGGATATCACGATGTATGGTAAACTGCGATTAGATGAAAATTTATAGCTTTATATTTCTACATTAAAAAGGAAGAAATATCAAGTGTATGAGTTTTTACCTTAATAATCTTGAAAAAGTAAAGCAAACTAAATCAAAAAAACAGAAAAAGTAAAATCAAGATTAGAGATAGAAAACAGAAAAATTATTGAGAACATTAGCAAATGTTGGTTCTTTGAAAAGATCGACTAAATTGGCAAACCAGTAGCTAGATTAACCAATGATATATATATATATATATATATATATATATATATATATATATATATAGAGAGAGAGAGAGAGAGAGAGAGAGAGAGAGAGAGATTATATACAGATTGCCAAAAGTAGCAAGGAAAGAGGGGGCATTACCACTGACCCTTCTAAAATTAAAAAGATTATTATAGAATTATATAAAAACTTTATGCCAACAAATTCAATAACTTAGATGAAATGACAAACTCCTAGAAAAAAATAAATTAGCAAACTTGACTTAAGAACAAATAGAAAAACTTAATATACCTATGTTAAAATTATTAATTTGGAGGCCATTAAGCTGAAGTGGCTCCAGCAGCCTGAGTTCCTATGTAAGCAAACTGAAACCCAACTCAGGTACTAACAGTAAAATGAAACTTAAGCTTAACCAATCAGAAACTGCCAATTTATCTTTAGAGACATTCCACCAGAATTATCCAAATAAAGCTACCACTTTAACCAAATATTTTTCTTGCTTTGCTTCCATGTTCACCCTATAGAAGTCTTCCCCTTGCGCCCCTTCAGTAAAGTTCCCAAACTGCTTGCAATGGAACTTAACAAGACAAAAAGCTCTAGACCAATATCTCTCATAAATATAAATGCAAAGCTTCAACAAAATATTAGCAAGCCAAAGCCAACAACATATAAAAAGAATTACATACCATGACCTTATGGAATTTATTCTAGGAATGCAAGATTGTTTTTTTAAGGGTAAAATAGTGTGATATCTTTCTTTACCCATCATAAGGGTCATGGCCAACACTTCTAGAACAAAAGACAGGTTAACAAAAGAGAAGCATAACAAATTTATTTAATTATAGTTTTATGTGACACAGGAGCCTTCCGAAATGAAAACCCAAAGACCCAGAGAAAACTGTTTTTATGCTTAGGATCTATGAAGAATTGTCAGCCACGTAGAAATGTGATTAGACAAAAAGGTATGATCTAATGGTAATAGTCTGAAAGGGGAAACCCAGGAAGGCCTGTATGTTCAGGCCTTTCTAAGCACCCAGAAGCATTCCTTTTTTCTGGGTATGGGGCAGGACCCTCTGAAATGAGAGGCTTCAAGGGAGAAGGTAGGGAGTATCCCTTCTAGATATTATGGTTTGCTTTGGAGGAGAGGGGTACTAGTCTATATGACCTGCCTTTGGGAAGAGGAATTCTGGTTTCTGACATTCTTAGGGGAAGAAAGAGGGGATGGAGACAGGAGGGCAGAAGGTCAGAGAGACCTTGCTTCTGAGGCCTTCCAATCTTCTATAGTTCAAAGTACTCAGCATGTTAAGGTGCCATATTTTTCAGTATTGTGTTCTGAACCCCAATAGTTTAACATCCAAAAACCAGTCAATGTAAACTGTCATATTAATAGACTAAGGGAGAATAATCACATGATCATCTTGATAAACACGAAGAAAGCATTTGACAAAATCCAACAGTCATGCATAATAAAAACTCCAAACAAACTGGAAATAGAATTGGAAATTCCTCAACCTGTTAAAGAGCATCTACAAAAAAATTTATAGCAAATATCATACTTAATGATGAAAGAATGAAGGCCTTCACCCTATGATAAGAAGTAAGGGAAGGTTTCCCATTCTCACTACATGTTTTCAACATTGTACTGGAGGCTCTATACAATGCAATCAGACAAGGGGAAAGAAAGCATCAAGATTGAAAACGAAGAAATAAAACTGTCTTTACTTGCAGATTACATGATCCTACGTGCAGAAAACCTTAAAGAATCTACACAAAAGAAGTACCAGGAAGAAGAGGACTCTTAACAACTCTTATCAACAGAGAAAACACCAATTTAATACTGAAATCTGCACAACAAATCTTACTAAATAACCTTTGATTACTATACTATCTTGGTCACCTTTCCATAACTTACACCCTTATCCATTCAAAAGAAAAAACCCTTTTTCCTTTGTTTTAGCCTAATATTATATATAACTTGGGTTTATATATAAACCAAGTTATAACCACCTCTTTGAGTTATTCATCTGGATACTCTCATGTATCAGTGGCCTGCACGTGCTAATAAATTTGTTTTTCTCTTATTAGTCTTTCTTTGGCCAGTTTCATTTTAGAGCACCATCGGTAAAACCTAAGATGAGTAGAGGAAGATATTTTTTTCCTCCTCCACAATTATTATAATTCCCACCCTAGCATTGTGCCTGGCACCTAGTAGGTGCTCAGATAATATTTGTTCAATGGATTAAGGCAACCCCCTCTACCAATGGATATGTCACCTAAGAAAAATGCACTGAACCTTAGAGCATAGTTTTTATTTTTATTATTATTTTTTTTTGTTTTGCATTTTTTTCTTTTTTTTTCCTTTTTTTTAAATTTATTTTTTCCAGGATATTATGGGGGTACAAATGTTAAGGTTATGTATACTGCCCTTACCCCCCTCCACCCTCGAGTCAGAGCTTCAAGAGTGTTCATCTCCCAGTTGGTGTGCATTGCATTCATTATGTATGTATAAACCCATTCCCTCATCCTCCATCTGCCCAACACCCAATAAATGTTATTCCTATATGTCCACTTAGGTGTTGATCAGTTAATACCAATTTTCTGGTGAGTACATGTGGTGCTGGTTTTTCCATTCTTGGGATACTTCACTTAATAGAATGGGTTCCAGCTCTATCCAGGAAAATACAAGAGGTGCTATATCATGGTTGTTTCTTAGAGCTGAATAGTACTCCATGGTATACATATACAACATTTAATTAATCCACTCATGTATTGATGGGCACTTGCGTTGTTTCTACATCTTTGCCATTGTGAATTGTGCTGCTATAAACATTTGAGTACAGATGCCTTTTTCATAGAGTGACTTTTGTTCTTTTGAGTAGATGCCCAGTAATGAGATTGCTGGATCAAATGGTAGAATCACTTGTATCGCTTTAAGGTATCTCCATATTGCTTTCAACAGAGGATGAACTAGTTTGCAGTCCTACCAGCAATGTAGGAGTGTTCCTATCTCTCCACATCCATGCCAACATTTATTGTCTGGGGACTTGTTAATAAAGGCCATTCTCACTGGAGATAAGTGGTATCTCATTGTGGTTTTGATTTGCATTTCCCTGATGATTAGAGATGTTGAGCATTTTTTCATATGTTTCTGTCTTCTGTCTTCTTTTGGAAAGATTCTGTTCATGTCCTTTGCCCACTTTTTGATAGGATTGTTTGTTTTTTCCTTGCTGATTTTCCTGAGTTCTAAATAGATTCTAGTTATTGGCCCTTTATCAGATTTGTTGCTTGCGAAAATTTTCTCCCATTCTGTGGGTTTTCTGTTTGCTCTCTTGACAGTTTCTTTGGCTGTGCAGAAGCTTTTTAGTTTGATCAGGTCCCATTTATTTATTTTTGTTGATGCTGTGATTGCCTTTGTGGTTTTCTTCATAAATTCTTTACCTAGGCCAATGTCTAAAAGAGTATTTCCAATGTTTTCCTCCAGAATTCTAATAGTTTCACACTTAAGGTTCAAGTCTGTTACCCAGCGTGAGTTTATTTTTTTGAGAGGTCAAAGGTGTGGATCCTGTTTCAGTCTTTTACATGTGGCTATCCAGTTTGCCAGCATGATTTATTGAATAAGGATTCTTTTCCCCAATGTATGTTTTTGTCTGCTTTTTTGAAGATTAGTTGGCTATATGAGGATGGTTTTATATCTGGGTTCTCTGTTCTATTCCACTGGTCGATGTCCCTATTCTTGTGCCACCCCCAAGATGTTTTAATTAATATAGGCTTGTAGTATAGTTTGAAGTCTGGTAAACTGATACCTCCCATTTTGTTTTTATTGCCTAGGATTGCTTTTGCTATATAGGGTATTCTCTGGTTCCATACGAAGCATAAAATTATTTTTTTATATATCTGTGAAAAATGATGGTGGTATTTTAATAGTGATTGCATTAACTCTGTAGATCAGTTTGGGTAGTATAGATATTTTAACAATGTTGATTCTGCCAACCCACAAGCATCATCTTCCACCAATTTACATCTTCCGCTATTTCCTTCTTCAGTGTTTCATAGTTCTCCCTGTAGAGGTGTTACCTCCTTAGTTAAACATATCCCTAGGTACTTTATTTTCTTTGTTGCTATTTTGAAGGGAATTGAGTCTTTGATTTGGTTCTCACTTTGTTGTTGGTATATATGAATGCCTCTGATTTCTGTGTATTGATTTTGTATCCTGAGACTTTACCAAATTCATTTATCAATTCAAGGAGTCTCCTGGTTGAATCTTTGGGGTTTTCTAGGTATAATATCATATAATCAGCAAAGAGTGAGAGTTTGATCTCTTCTGCTCCCATTTGGACACCCTTAATTCCGCTCTCTTGTTGCTATAGCGAGGACTTCCAACACTATGTTGAATAGAAGTGGAGATAGTGGGCAACCTTGCCTTGTTCCAGTTCTAAGTTGGAATGCTTTCATTTTTTTTCCCCAGTTTTTAAATAATATTTAATAGTTGTAAATGCTTCCACAAGTAGTATCACATTTAGTTACCATAAAATCTGTTAAGTATTATTAATTTAATTTTACAAAAAAAATATACTGAGGCTCAGCATGACTGAATAACTTTCTTAGTCTATTTGTGCCCCTGATAGGGCCTCCATTTGCAAGCCCAGTCATCTTCTCACAATTGCTATGCAGCTGCTAATGGATCAATCTTAGACTAACATATAATTTGTTTCCTCACTTCCTACAGTGAGGATTGCCTTTTGCTGTATATAATTTTGCTGAAAGCAAAAGTTAGGATTTGAATCACCTATGGATTACAGGGGAAGAAAAAATCTTTTTTCTATTACCCTCCTAGGTTCTCTGTATGCGGCCCTTTGAATTGGACTGACAAAAGACAGATTAATAAGAAAAAAACAAATAGAAGTTTATTAACATGCACATTACAAATGTAACACATGAGAGTGCCCAGGGATGAGTAAATTAAAGGTTTGGTTAGAACTTAAGTCTATATAAAATCTTAGCAAAGAAAGAATACATTTCTAGAGAAGTGCCAAGACAAAGGTAAAGGACTTTCGTGTCTCTAGGGGTAGCAAATTGAAGGAAGGCAAATATATGGGAAACTACTAATGGATAAAGGCTAATTAATAAAGTTTGTTATGTAGATTTCTCTATTCCTGTCTCCAGGTTGGTATGATTCTAAAATTTTCCATAGTCATTAACTATTTTTCTACCCAATAAAGAGTGGAAGAAGAATACTTTTTAAATTTATGTACTGCTGTTAGGCAAATGGGGGAGGGCAGAGATCTTTTCTTGTATCTGCTTCTTCTCAATTGGCTTCAGCCCAAAATAATCCTTATGACAAAGTGCCATAATGGGGCAGCATATTTTGTCACCCTAAGGACAAATAAGAGATTGACTGCTTTTAAATAAAAGGATCAAATATCAGGACAGAAATGCTACATCTTCCAGGAAGAAATGTGGTCCTGGTCATGATGGATCATACATCTGAATCTTCTTCCTTTTACTTTAATTGTGCAGTTACATTGTCTGAAGCACAGCCCCAAAATGGTGCCCAGAGGCTGTGCCTCATTGTTGAGGTGACACAGGATTTGCTGTCCCTATTCCCAGCAATTTCAAAGACAGACTTTGTAGGAGTATGACCTGTGGTTTCAGGACAAGGGAAAGGTCCCACTCAGAAGGGTCTTATGTTAGTCAATTATTGTTCTATAACAAATTACCCCCAAAATTAGCAGTTTGAAACAATAAACATTTGTCAATCAGGAATTCAGGAGCAGTTTAACTGAGTGATTGTGGCTCAGGATCTCTCATGAGGTTGCAGTCATCTCAAGGCTAGATAATCTACTTCCAAGCTCATTTATATGGTTATTGGAAGAACTCAGTTCCTCACTGACCATTAGCTAGAGACCATAGTCCCTTGCCACATGAGCACGCCCATAGGCTGCCTAATTGTCCTCTTAACATGGCTATTGGCTTCCTTAAGAGCAAGTGATTCCATAGAGATAGAAAAGAATCCAAGATGGAAGCCTTAGTATTTTATAGCCTAATATCAGAAGTGATATACCATCACTTCTGCCATATTCTATTGGTTACACTAAATAAAATTCATACAGTGTTGGAGGGGACTACACAAATTTGTGAATATCAGGAGGCAGAGATAATTGGTGGCCATTTTGGGGGGCTGGCTATCACAAGTCTCTTCTCATCTTGAGGGGGTAGTAAAGCTATTTCCCAGAATTCATCCCATCAAAGTAGGAAAGGATGGTAAAGTCAGCTATTGAGAAATCTCTGGCAGAATCTGAAGTTGGCTGCTATATTGTAAATTTGGTTAATATTCCTATAAGCTGACAATGCATGTGATATACAAAATGAGGATACTTAAGGAATTAGCTGTGGTATTACAGCTAAAGATAAAAATGGGAAATTACTTCATTAGTTTCCCTGATTACAAAAGCATACTTACTTTGACAGAGGACAGAATGAGCATGCAAATGGGCAAAGGCCTAGTTAGTGTGGATTTATGCATATGTCCACATGCACATGCATGTATAAGTACTTCCATGCTAAACATTTCAAACACATCTTATGAGATATTTGGCTGAGAACTGACATTTGAACTAAGGTGTTCTCTCCCCTAAACACACTGATATAAAACACAACTGCTATGCTGTTCTATAATATTTGTATTTACATAGTTTAATATGTAATATTTTATAATATTTGTATTACATAGTTCATTATAACATAGCCTAAAATGTCCATGAATTAGAACCAGATACCAATTTAGGCAATGTAGATAGCTCCTATGCCTTTGCCCATGCTTTCATCTCTACTTAAATTTCTGTCTCCACTCCCAACTCAAGAATCCTTCTTCTGTCTGTTGAAATCTTATTCATATGTCAACTTTTATATGATTTCCCTTATTATCCTAAAATCAAAACCAATTATCACTGCTTTACCTTACTCATTTACACATTATTGTTTTTATTCAGCTCATCATAAATTGGACTCCAATAGATGCAGTGTTCATTCAGGAAAAAGAGGCAGTACATCTTGTTTCTATATATGGCCCTGAGCATCCAGCAGACTTTGTGAATACAGAAAGTTCTTACAGAAAAAAAAGGCTGATTCTGAGAGCTTGCTCATTAACAAGGCTCCCTGCAGGGAAGAGAATGCAGAGCAGTGTAAATACTCAAAGCATGTGGGTTGATTAGAATATATATCTTACACATATGATAACCAAATATACAGTGATTTGACAATAGTCATGCCAAGTGATACTATTTATACTTATTTCACATTTATCCATATCAGAATATTGTTTTCTAACCAAAAGTCATTAGGTACAGTATTCATCACACCTAAAATAAAGAGGAAAACTCAGGATTTGCACTGGGTGGTTAATATATCCAAGAACTGCCAACTAACTAGAAAATGTTTAAATTGTATAAAAATTAAAAGTGGTTGTGCTATAGCAAATAATAGAACAGACCTGTATTCCAAATATTTTGTAAGAATAGGAGAACTATCTGGAATAAAATGTCTCTCCAGATTCAAAGACAACAAAAATCAACAGATTTACTCCATACTTCTTAGGGATAAAAATATTTTTCTCTTCCATATAATTTCCCCTTCGGCTAGCTACATATCAGCAGCAGAAATCCTGAACCTCTGTAAGTAGTAGACCAAAAACACAAGAAAGAATTTTCAGTACTTTATAGAACAAATCCTGGTAATGTTTACCTATTTGTGGTTATCTAGAGGATTGTTATTTATAGTTCCTGCTCTTTTGCAAAAGAAGAAGGAAAAATTAGCTCTCTCCCACCCATGGCTTTGGAAACAATGGAGTTGTGTTGTCATAACAGTAAGGGACTTGGCAGCAGGAACAGGGTAAGTTGCCAGATGCCCCCCCACAAGCAGTCATAGTTTTCCAAATGTGTGTACTATGGGTTTAGTCTAAGTCAGAAGAGTCTCAGAGTGAGTGGTATTTGCACTCTACAGAAAGGAACCAAAAAAATCTGAGAAACAAAACAAGGAACTGGGGACTACACTAATAAATTGGGTCCAAGATTAAGCCAGTGAATACTACATGTATCTGAACCATATGTTCAGCGTATGAACCATATGTTTAGCAAAAGAGGTAGAGTTATTACATTTATTTAAAGAGGAATATGACAAATGAGAAGTATAGAAATGAAACAAATACTTTGGAAATTGTTCCCTAAAAAATGCATACAGAAGCTACAAATCAGCCTGGTGTAAGACTAACAAAACTAAAGTCCTAAGAGAGAATACTGGATTCAAAAAAGAAATATCAGTAAGGCATGACTTTCAAAACATTTTCTCCCATATAATTCATATTTTTTTTAATTTGAAAAGAGCTAACTCTGAACTAGTGATGGCCTCTAGAGCAACTAAAATTCCTGGAGAATTTATATCCAGAAATTGTGAGCTGAGGCAATCAAAACCAGCTCACACTAAAAAATATAACTAGAGACTGTTGCTGAATTGTATTGTCAAGGCTCAGGAAACAATACCCCAAAATTATGGCACTTTGGAATACTAAACACTTTGAACTAAAATAGGAAAGCTCCGAACTAAGGTCTCTTTCTGTCCTTCCCCTTCCTCCCTGTCTCTCTGATCCTCTTTCTTTCCTCAAGCACAGAGAGGGACTCCCTCTGGAATTTCTTTATCTGACTAAGAAAACTTTTTCCAAAAATAATGAAATTGTCATAAGATCCCTCTCTAGGAATCTCAACAAATAACCAAGAAAGATTAACCACCAGAGAATGAAAGAGACTAAAAATCATTACCATGCCCAGACAGACTTTTCAGTTATTCTTCTGAAGGTAGTTCTGAGAGATTTCCTGGAAGACTATCTTCATAATAAGACAACTTATGTTCACAGTGATGTTTTGCTCCTCACATTTCTGCCACTGCTCTCAGAACTCAGAAGAACTTTTGCCCAGGCCATTGACTTTTGAGGTCATTCATTTCTACTAAAAGTCATTTACTAGTGCTCTAAATTTACCTAGAGGCCACCCTCACTCTCCTCTCCCCTCTGAAGAGGATATTTAAGCCTCAAACATCTGGCCCTTCTTTGAGTCTCATGTTTGTAGGACTTTCATGTCCATATGCACATTAATAAATTTGTAAGTCTTTTTCTCCTATTCATCTGTCTATTGTCAGTCATTACAGTGGGTGGAGAGGAAGCTTTCCCTCTATCCCTATATTTGAGAAATATTAGAAGGATATAATTAATTAGAAGAATACAATAAAGTAAGTTGAAATCAAAGGTTATCAGTGTTATATCTCTGAAATTAAAGGTTCTACTGCCCTAACCCACCACCTTACAATACACAATAAACCCCAAATAACTCAACATCTTGATTTAAAGAATATTTAGAAATAACCAAAAGCTTTCACTGGAAGGTAAATATAACCATGTGTGAAACTGCCCTTAACACAAATCAATAATGGGGTACAAGGCACGAACTATGGTAAAGACCTAGCTAAAAATAAGTCACAAAAATAAATAAGTTATTTTTAGCTTAGCTAAAAATAACAATAATAATTAGTCACTGAACCCATGTTCGCTTCTCTATAATTGCCACTCCAAAGCCATACAGCTGGTGGTCATAAAGAGTCTTAACTTCTCCCCAGAGCTGGTATCTATAAAGATTCTTAACTTTCTCTGTAGATAGTAGCACCTAAAGATTTCTAAATATACTCAGTAATTTGTCACATTTGTCCTCCTGGAGATGAATTCCAATGGTCCTTTTTGGCTCTTCCTTCTCCTTCAACTCTGTAGAATTGGATTAAGTTGGCTGAATTCTTCTTGAATCTTTCTCTGTGAAACTGTATGTCTTCTGTTATCTTCCTACTATAGTGATAATTTCTTATTCTCCTTTACTGTTTTACTTTCCTTTTTGTGTAGAGACTTTCTAAAGTTCTCATTCCCTTGTTATTCCAAGAATTTAAAAATTTTGTGCATGTTGATAACATTAAAATCTACATGCTAGCTACTACTTGCTCCTGAATCCTAAAATCAGAATTAAAGGTTATTGTCATATAATGTCCCCTGAATATTTCTTCAGCAGATGAAGTACAACATAATTAGAAAGGAACTTATGAAGGGAGCATTTCCATTTCTACCCATGAAGGATTAGCTGATCTCAGACTAAATCTCACAATGAAAACAAGTATAAAAGCTATTTCAATACAAAAACAATTGTATGAAGATACTTAAGAGCCAGAAGTTGAAAGACCAAGATCCCAGAGAGAAGGGAAATATATTGAGATATAGCTGACATTATGCATGCCATCCTCCCTTGAGGCAATTTGAAAACACATGAAGCATAATTCTCAGGATTCACGAACAAAGCAACTGCTAAAAGGATGAAAACCAGAGGTCAAAGCCCACCATGGAAAAAGTGTCCTAATAAACACTTCAGGATTTTAGTTGATACTCCAGAATGACTATACCCTAAGAATAAAGGTGAATTGGAAATAGAGCATTTCCAACTAGAACAAGGTAATCTGTCTAGTTCTGCCTTTTATCTGAAGAAAATTAAATCTCCACTAGAGGAAAAGAATATTATCCTGAGACTCTACAAATTTTCATATACAATGCCCCACATTCAATCAAACATTAAAAATCATGCCAGGAAACAGAAATGAATGACCAAAAATCAAGAGCAATAAAGACATTTAGAGCCACAGATGATCCAGAAATTGGAGTTACAAGACATGGACTTAGCGGGACAAAACTTCAGCCAAAGACAAACCAGGCATCTTATAGTATGGCAAGGTGAGGTAAGAATACTGAGTGTCAAGCCTAAAGGGAAGGAAATTAAAAAAAAACTCAAATTTGTCATTTTTAAGCATGGATATCTAACACATTTGATAATATAACAGATCACACTTTCTAAAGGACATAAATCTCAAAATACTTTTCTACTGCCATTAGTAATGGGAACAAATTCCTAAGTTTTATTTTACAAAGTTATTCCAATTAATGCAGTTTCTTTTTGCTTGCTCATAATAAAAATATAAAAGCAAAAATACTTTATAAATATTAAGTCATTAAGGAAAGTAGGTTAAAAAAATAGGAATTTCTTCCCAGAGAATTGAAATTTATTTTAAAAGAATCAGATGGAAATTCTGGAATGGAAAATATAGCAACATGAAATTAAAAAGTGATTGAATATAATTGACAGCAAATTAGCACAACAGAAGAATGAAGAAATGACCTGCAAGGTGGTTGGTGGAAAATATGCACATTCAAATACAGAGAGACAATATGAGAAATGAGAAAAGAGTATAAGAGATAGATGGGATATGGAAAGTGGTCTATCATATGTATAATTTATGTTTCTGGCAACACTAGAATGAAATAATGAAGTAGAAGTAATATTTGAAGAGATGCAAACTAATAAGTTTCTCAAACTACATTATCAAGAAGTTTTGTGAACTTGAACTCTATAATTATAAAGAAAATCACACATAGGAATACAATCATTAAAATGATTTCAATAAAAGACAAAGAAAAAAATTTAAAGGATACAGAGAAAAATTACATATTCCAGCCAAATTCTCAACAGATACAATGGAACCCAGAAAATAGTGGAATGATATACTTGAAATGCTAAAATAAATATACCAACTTTGAATTTTATACTCAGTGAAAATATCCTTCAAAAATAAAAAGAAAAGAAAGATTCTCAGGAAAACAAAATCTTATTGAATTCTTTAAAGAAATACTATAGGAAGAAGGAAGAAAAAAGAAGGAAAATTATCTGAGTTGGAATTATGATAATGCAAGAAAGCATAAAGTGCCCCAGTTAAGGATAAATATGTACATAAATTGACTACTCGAAATAATAATACTGTCTATAGGGTTTTAAATATATGGAGAATTAAAATTCATAACAACAATTCACCAAAAGAAGAATGGGGACATTGGAGCTAAAAAAATTTTAAGATTCTTTCATTGCACAGAAAGTGATAAAAGACCTAACTTAAGTTACACTAAAGTAAGTGAAAGATGGCTGGGCATGGTCGCTGACGGACTCACACCTCTATTTTCAGCACTTGGGGAGGCCAAGGCAGGAGGATCACTTGAGGTCAATATGGCAAGACCTCATCTCTACAAAATTTTTGTTTAATTATCCAGGTATAATGATACACACCTGTAGTCCCAGCTACTTGGAGGACTGAGGCAGGAGGATCACTTAACCCCAGGTGTTGGAGGCTATAGTGAGCCATGATCATGTTACTACATTTCAGCCTAGATGACAGAGCAAAACTCCATCTCTTAAAAAAAAAAAGTCAAGGGCATATTTGTAATCTCTAGGGTAAAAATTAAAATAATAATAATATATGGAAAAATTAATAGTGAAAATAAAATGTTTAAAAAACACTTGATTCATTCAAGAAAAAAGGGAGAAAACAGTTAAAATTAAGAAATAAAAAGAGGAAGAAGTAGGAAATAATATATTTAAACAAATATATCACAGTTAAATTAAATAAAATTGAACTCAATTCTTGAAATAAAATACTGAGATTGTTATACTAAGTTTAAAAATCACATACAAACACAAAAATGCTTTGCTGCTTACAAGAGTCATGCCTAAAATATAAGTGGATCAAAAATTTCAAAGAGATTGTGAAAAATGGTGGAATAGGGCTGACCTCTTGACCCTCGGCTCTCAGAGTGAGAGGTGAAGAAGGCAGACAACCACACGCAAGTCATCTGCACCTTCTCTGGATCGGCTTCACAAGACTGCAAAGAGACACCGGGATACGGAAATTGTGGACAATAATCAAAGGTAAACCAAAATTCTTCCACAAAACCCAGGGAGTCAGAAATATAGTGGGGAGGGAGCGCGTCCATGCGTCTGCTGCCCCACGGGGTGGCTGGAGGAGGCATTCCTTCTCCCCTTCACAGGGAGACGATCCCTTCCCCACCGATCCCCACACCCACACAGGCAAGGAATTGCCTGAAGTTGGTGGGAGGTGGCAATGTGGGCAGACAAGTGGTTTGGAGGGGAGTCTGGAGCAGGCAACATTTTAAATTCTCCGCAGTGCCCCGCTGAAGCAGTGGCGGGTGCAGGAAGGGCCTGAACCCAGCAGCCACTTCCCAGCATCAGCGCACCACGCCGCCCTGTAGTTTGGAGACACCACGGAGGGCTGCACTGGAGGCGTTTTTCAGGCATCCCCACTACCCTAAACCAGCTGAACTGTTCACACTTCTGGAGAAGTCAAATTTTTGAGCTCCCAGTGCTCTGCTGAAGCGGTAGTGGGTGGGGAAAAGGTCCGAACCAAGCAGCCACTTCCCAGCCCCGCCACCCTGCTCCATAGCTTGGAGACACCATGGAGGGCCACACTGGAGACGTTTTTCAGGCATCCCCACTACTCTAAACCAGCTGAACGGTTCGAGCTTCTGGAGAAGGCATCTTTTTAAACTCCCAGAGCTCTACTGAAGCAGTAGCAGGTGGGGAAAAGGTCTGAACACTGCAGCTGCTTCCTAGCACTGACACGCTGGCCCATAGCTTGGATACACGGTGGGGGGGCCACGCTGGAAGCGTTTCTCTGGCACCCCCCACGCTAAACAGACTGAACTGTTCTGGCTTCTGCAGAAAGCAACTTTTTGAGCTCCTAGTGCTCTGCTGAAGCAGTAGCGGGTGGGAGAGGGTCCAAACCCAGCAGCCGCTTCCCAGCTCTGCTGCACCACTCCGTAGCTTGGAAACTATGTGGAGATCTGCACTGGAAGTCGGCTCAGGCATCCCCTCTAACCCCAACTAGGTGATCTGATAGGGCTTATGGAGAAGGCAACTTTTTGAACTCCCAGAGCTCTGCTGAAGCAGGAGCAGGTACTGAACCTGCAGGTTCAGAACCCAGCGGCCATTTCCCTCTACCACAGAAATGAGTGCCAAATCTGGCATTCCACCTCAGGATGCTTCCAAGACCAGGAAGAGGGGACTCTACCTTAAAGGAGGCTTGGCCTTTGGGTACCATTGAGGCTTTGGCTGGCGCTGGATAGACAGAGGGAAGTTCCCCACACATAATCTACTGGGTCTCTCCAAGTGGGGGATTTAGGGAGGGCAGTGGTCATTTGAAGCCACCCTGCCAAACCCAACCCAGTCTTCCACCAAACAGGGGACCTGTGGTGTCAGCGCCACCAAAGCATGCCACCACCACCCCATAGCTTGGAAACGCTGTGGAGGCCTGCCCTGGTAGTGATCTCAGTCTTCCCCTCTGCCCTAACCCAGAAGGTGGCCTCAGAAGCTGAATTTGAAATGGTGGAAAGGGGAGAGTTGTGTTTTGTTCAGTGGCTATCTCACAAGTTTGAACCTGGGTGGTTTCTTGGTGCATTCTGCTGTTTGTGATCTGTGCCCAGAGAGCAGTGCTTGTCATAGCAAGGCAGAGTAGCGAAGGAGGCTGCTATTCCTGAGGACTTGAGGAACCCTAGGGAGTGGCAAGACATTCGCTTAACACTGACATACCTGTATATCCTTTTTGGAGGCTTAGAGCACAATACAAAGATCTTGGGATACATTGATAACTGACTCCTTCTCACAAACCACAGAGAACAAAAGAAAGAGTAAAGTCAGTGCCTAACACAGTGCCTCCCACTTCAACCTAGTGGGGGAAACTGGTCTCCATCTCACTAGAGTGAACAATCCCTTGAGTGTCTAAGCAAGGGACCCAAACCCACTAAACTCTGTGGACACAAGGTGAAGACATCAGGTCAAAGATAACCCAACAGGCTAAAACTTCTCTTAGATGATACAGGACCAGAACACATACTCCCCAGCTCTTCCAAGGATCATCACTTTGGAACCCAAGAATACAGCTCATAATCGAGTTCCAGCACCTCTGGTCCTCACCAAAGTATCAAGATGAGGAAAAACCAGTGAAAGATAACAGGAATCATGAAAGATCAGAGAGAAAAGTCACCTCCAAAAGAAAATACTCATTCTCCACCAACTTACACCAACTTACATGATATGATTAAACTAACAGAGGAAGCATTCCAAATATGGATTGTTAGAAAGCTCAATGGAATTGAAGAGAAAATAGAATCCCAACATAGAGAAACCACAAGAACAATCCAGGAAATGAATGAAAAATTCTCCAAATATATAGAAGTAATTCAGAGAAACCAAGCAGAAATTCTGGCAATGAAGGAAACATTCAAGGAACTCCATAATACAGTGGGAAGCCTCAAAAACAGGATAGATCATGCTGAGGAAAAAATCTCAGAGCTTGAAGATTATACCTATATGCTAAACAAATCAAAGGAAGAAAGGGTGCACAGAAAGACAAGACGAAAGCTTACAGGAAGTGTGGGACTATGAAAAAAGGTCAAATCCAGATTGATTGGGATTCCAGAAGGGGAAGAGGAACATTCACAAGGGTTGGAAAACTTCTTTTACGGATTACTGGAGGAAAATATGCTGGGCCTGGCCAGAAATCTGGATATCCAAATACAAGAACCACACAGAATTCCTGGGAGCCCAAAATATGAATAGGCAATCGCCTCCTTATATGGTTATTAAGCTGACCAAAGTAAATGTGAAAGAAGCAATCCTCCATACAGCAAGGCAAAAACAACAAATAACCTACAAAGGAAAGCCTATCAGACTAACAGCAGACTTCTCATCTGAAACCTTACAAGCCAGGAGGGAGTGGGTACCTATCCTTAATCTTCTAAAACAGAACTAAGCCCAACCTAGAATTCTTTATCCGGCAAAATTAAGTTTCATCTATGAGGGTGAAATAAAATCCTTCTCAGACAAGCAATCGCTGAAGGAATATGCAAAGACCAGACCAGCCCTACAGGATTCAGAGTCCTGCCTTCCACAGTGAACAGGGAAATAGACACTCCTCAAAATAAAATCCTCAAAGAATTAAAGTCTAAGACTTCGAACTTCATGATGGCTCAAAGACTAAGACAAAGCAACAGGACTTCACCCAATAATATGAATGGAAATCTTCCTCCAATTTCAATACTTTCAATAAATGTAAATGGTTTAAACTGTTCTCTGAAGAGACATAGACTGGCAGAGTGGATAAAATTCCACAAGCCTAGTATTTGCTGTCTCCAGGAAACACATCTAAACCACAAAGATCCTCCCAGCTGAGGATCAAGGGATGGAAAACTATCATCCAGGCAAATGGAAGTCAAAAGAAAACAGGGATAGCTATATTACTAACAGACAACATTAGTTTTCAATTAGCAAAAGTAAAAAAAGAATAAAGATGGCCACTTTATAATGGAGAAAGGGAAGATCCAACAAGAAGATTTAACAATTCTTAATATTTATGCACCCAATGCAAGAACACCCAATTACATAAAGCAAACCTTATCCGAACTAAATACAACTTTAAACAATACTGCCATAGTAGCAGGGGAATTCAACACACCAATAAATGAACTAGATAGATCCCCAAACAGAAATTAAGCAAACAAATAAGGGACTTAAACAAAACTCTTGACCAAAAAGTTCTTACAGATCTCTACAGAACATTCCACCCAAATAAAGTTGAATTTACATTCTTCACAGCAGCCCATGGATCCTTCTCAAAAATTGATCACATAGTAGGCCACAAAGTAGATCTCAAAAAATTCAAGAAAATAAAAATAATACCAGGTGTCTTCTCTGACCATAGTAGTATAAAATTAGAGTTCAATTCTAACAGAAATACACACCACATCACAAAGTCATGGAAACTAAACAATCTACTGTTGAATAACTATTGGGTCAAGGAAGAAATTCAGAGGGAAATCAAGAGTTTCTTCGAACAAAATGACAATGGAGCTACATCTTACCAAAACTTGTGGGATACAGCAAAAGCATATCTGAGAGGAAAACTAATAGCAATAAATGCTCACATCCAAAAAACAGAAAGATTAGACACCAACAACCTAATGAATAGACTCAAGGAATTGGAAAAAGAAGATTAAACCAATTCCAATCCTAGCAGAAGAAAATAAATATCTAAGATCAAAGCTCAACTAAATGAAATGGAGAACAAGAGAATTATACAGAAGATCAACAAAACCAGAAGCTGGCTTTCAGAAAAGATCAACAAAATTGACTGCCCTCTGGCTAGGCTGACAAGAACTCAAAGGGAAAGGACACTAATAAACTCAATAAGAAATGAAAAAGGAGAGATCACAACAGACTCCACAGAAATTCAAAACATTATGTTTGACTACTATAGAAATCTATATGCCCAAAACCTACAGAATGAAGATGAAATGGACAGACTCCTGGACTCATACAACCAGTTCAACCTAAGTTCACCCAGGAGGCAATTTAATTCTTGAACAGACCAATCTCAAGCTCAGAATTTGAAGCAGTAATTAAAAATCTCCCTAAACAGAAAAGTCCTGGGCCAGATGGCTACACTTCAGAGTTCTACCAAACATACAAAGATGAACTCATACCTATACTACAGAAATTATTCCACACCATTGAGAAGTATGGTAGTCTTCCTAAATAATTCTATGAAGCAAATATCACCTCAATACCAAAGCCAGGAAAGGATGCAACAAAAAAAGAAAATTACAGACCAATATCCCTCATGAATATAGATGCAAAAATCCTAAATAAAATTTTAGCAAATAGAATTCATCAGCACATCAAAAAAGTAATTCACCATGAACAAGTGGGATTTATTCCTTGGATGCAAGGGTGGTTCAACATATGCAAGTCTATAAATGCAATTCACTTTATAAATAAAATCAAGAACAAAGATCACATGATTCTGTCAATAGATGCAGAGAAAGCATTTGACAAAGTCCAACCTACCTTTATGATAAAAACTCTTAACAAAATAGGCATAGATGGCCCATACCTTAAATTTATCAAATCCATTTATGACAAACCCACTGCTAATATCATTCTAAATGGGGAAAAATTGAAATCATTCTCTCTTCGAACCAAAACTAGACAAGGATGCCCACTTTCTCCCCTCCTATTCAACATAGTGCTCGAAGTCCTAGCTATAGCAATCAGACAAGAGAGGTGTATTAAGGGCATCCAAGTCGGGGCAGATGAGATCAAACTCTCACTCTTCACTGATGATATGATATTAGACCTAGAAAACCCCATGGATTCATCCAAGAGACTCCTAGATTTGATAAATAAATTCGGTAAAGTTTCAGGATATAAAATCAATATATACAAATCAGAAGTATTCATATATGCCAAGAACCATCAAGCAGAAACTCAAATCAAAAATGCTTTACTATAGCCTTTACTATAGCCTCAAATAAAATTAAATACCTAGGAGTATACTTAATGAGAGATATGAAAGATTTATACAAGGAGAACTACGAAACACTAAAAAAAGAAATTGCAGATGATTTAAACAGAAGGAAAAATCTACCATGTTCATGGATTGGTAGAATCAATATTGTTAAAATGTCAATATTACCCAAGGTGATCTACAGAATTAATGCAATCTCCATCAAAATACCATCAGCATTCTTTACAGATCTAGAAAAAAGAATTTTTCTCTTTGTATGGAACCAGAGAAAACCATGTATAGCCAAAGCAATCTTAAGTAAAAAGAAAAAACTGGGAGGCATCAGTCTTCCTGACTTCAAGCTATACTATAAAGCAATAATAGTTAAATCAGCCTTGTACTGGCACAAGAACAGAAGCAACAATATCTGGAATAGATCTGAGATACCAGAGATGAAACCATCTATATACGGCAACCTAATCTTTGATAAAGCAGGCAAAAATATACTATGGGGAAGAGATTCTTCAATACATGGTGCTGGGAAAACTAGTTAGCAACATGCAGGAGACAGGATCAGGATCCCAATCTCTCACCTCTCACAAAAATTCACTCAAGATGGATAATAGACCTTAATCTAAGGCATGAAACCTTAAGAATCCTAGAAGAAGATGTTGGGAAAACCCTATTAGATATTGGTCTAGGCAAAGAATTTTTGAGGAAGACCCCCAAGGCAATCACCTCTGAATCAAAAATAAACAAATGGGGTCTGATCAAATTAAAAAGTTTCTGCACAGCCAAGGAAACTATCATTAGAGAAAATAGACAACCCACAGAGTGGGAGAAAATATTCAGTCTCTACACTTCTGATAAAAGTCAAATAACAAGAATCTATCTAGAACTCAAAAGAATAAATAAGAAAAAAGTCAAACAACCCCATCAAGACATGGGCAATGGAAATAAACAGAAACTCCTCCAAAGAAGACAGAATAATGGCCTGAAAACATATTTAAAAAATGTTCAAAATCGCTAATCATTAGAGAAATGCAAATCAAAACCACAATGAGATACCACCTAACCCCAGTGAGAATGGCCTGTATCAAGAAATCCCAAAACAACAAATGCTGGCGAGGATGTGGAGAGACAAGAACACTCTTACACTGCTGGTGGGACTGCAAATTAGTGCAACTTTTGTGGAAAAGAATTTGGAGATTCCTCAAACAGCTAGAAATAGAAATACCATTCGACCCAGCAATAGCATTGTTGGGCATCTACACAAAAGAATATAAGTCTCTCTATTATAAAGACATCTGCACTTGAATGTTTATGGCAGCACAATGCACTATTGCACAGTCATGGAAACTACCCAAGTGCCCATCAATTCATGAGTGGATAACTAAAATGTGGTATATGCTCACAATGGAATATTACTCAATTCTAAGAAACGACAGTGAGCTAGCACCATTTATGCCATCCTGGATTAAGCTTAAACCCGTAATACAAAGTGAGGGGACACAAGATCTGGAAAATGGACTACACATCTACTTGCCATCAAATTGGTACTGACTAAAACTATGGTGCTCAAAAAATGTTAGTATTCACCAGGGATTTGGGGGGCAGGGGGGGGAGACCCACACCTTAGGGATGTGGCAAGCATTGTGGGGGGGGAAGGGATTACTTCTAACCCTTTTTAGGGAGAGGCAAAGATATACATTGTAACCAAGATGTCTAAAAAAACATAAATAAATGAATGAATAAAAAAATTTTCAAAGAAAGAGAATGACAAAATTTATACTGAAATATTACTAAAGATAAAGAGACACAGTTAGGTCCATCAGAGCAAGATGGCGAACGAATACCACCGCCACACAGAGTGTCTCTGCAGAAAAGACAGATTCTAGCAGAAATTAGAGTAAAGAAGCAAGAAGATGAGCATACAGCAGACCAGGGCCAGAAGGAGGGGTACCTGAGACCCCGGGAGACTCCACGGGAGGAGGCTGCAGAGGAGAACTGGAGGCTGAGACTACCGGAGCAGCCCGGAGACCAGCGGCAAGGGTAGGTGGATCTGCTATTTCCCCTCCCCTACATTTGGGACTGCTGGTGGGCTCCCCAGTGGGTGGAGAGACCTGCGGACATCAGCCCAGAGACGTCGGCCACCAGCCAGCGGTGAGCCTGTAGCAGACGTGGCACCAGGTTCACAACTTCCTCCCAGCACCTCCGTGTGCACAGACCCGAGCCGAGCGGCAGGCATTATATTGCCTCCTCCTCCCCTCCGCCGACCCTACCCGCAGCTGCCCAGAGAGACAATACAGCCACCAGCCAGAGGAACCTCCAGGGAACGGGACCTTCCCTTTTGGGACCCTACAGCTGACTCAGGGGAACTCAGACTGTGAGCTCCCTACCCGCCCGCCCTCCCAGGTGCTGCTGGCACGGAGTTCCCAGGAGAACAGTGCCGACTTAGAGGCTGAGAGACATAGACCCAGCTTGGGCTCCCTGTGGGTGAATTGGGACCGGAAATCCTCTCCCTGGTGGGGATACAGTTTGAACTCTGGGACCCAGAGGTCGGACCTGTAGACCAGATCCCCTGCACCGAGGGCTAGCATTGCCTGGGGCACAGAAGGGTTATACGTGAACAGCCTACTGAGGTGTGTGTGCCTCCAGGGGAGGATCGGCGTCCTAGAGGGCAACCCTCATCCCAGGAGGAGGCAGTGCGCCTAACCCAGGTGGCGTTAATGTGCAGGGAAACTCCCCGCCGGCATCACAGTCCGGGGAGGCCTGGTGGCTTGTGGTCTGGCCTGCTGGCAGAGGCCCAGGAGTAGCTGCAGAGTTGGGGAGGGTGGAAAGAAGTGAGGCCCGCTCCAGCCTGCGAGTCTCAGACAGCCCCACCTTCAAACCCAGACTTTCTGGCTGAGCAGGAACATTCCAGCCTCGCCCTGACAGATTTCCCTGGAAGCAGAGAACAGAACTTTGACCCCTGCTAACTGCCTGAGGGCAGGCTTACCCAACCCAGCTCCGCCCAGAACAAGAGCTGATAACAGGACACAAAATCAACAGCATAGCCTGTTCCTCCAAGCAAACGCCACCTACTGACAGGGACGGCATCTTGCACAGCCTTTCCACGGCACTCACTGACTCAATATACAAGGAGTGGTCCAATTTCACCCACAGACACCACCTAACGCCTCAGAAACTAAACAAGGTGTGTGAATACCCAAACAATAACTTAAGGAAAGAAACAACAACTGATCGACATGGGAAGAAATCAGCAAAAGAACTCAGGAAATATGAAGAACCAAACGGAAAACACACCCCCAAAGAGGAGCACCAGCCCCCTAGAAATGGACACCAACCAAAGTCAGGCAACCAATATGACAGAAGAGGAATTTCGTATGTGGATCATAAGAACACTCACCCAGCTGCAACAACAACTCAATGAGCAACACAAAGAAACCACAAAAAGCCTCCAGGATATGGGAAAAGAAATAGACACAATGAAGAAAAGTGTAACCGAACTCCTGGAAATGAAGAATCAATTCAAGGAACTGCAAAATACAGTAAAAAGTCTCAAAAACAGGGTAGATCAAACAGAAGAAAGAATCTCAGAGCTTGAAGATAACTCCCTCCCATTAAAAAAATCAGTCACAGAGATAGAGCAGAGACACAAGAGAAAAGAGCAAAGCCTACAAGAGCTGTGGGATTATGTGAAGAAACCTAATGTGAGGGTCATAGGGTTACCAGAAGGGGAAAGACAACACTCAAGGGTTGGACAAGCTGTTTGAAGATATAATAGAGGAAAATTTCCCAGGCCTTGATCAAAATCTTGATATACAAGTTCAAGAAGCTCAGAGGACCCCTGGGAGATTCAATGCAAACAGGAAGATGTCACGACATGCAGTCATCAGATTGACCAAAGTATCAACCAAAGAGGCCCTTCTAAGAGCTGTAAGACAAAAGAAGCAAGTAACATACAAGGGAAAGCCAATTCGAATAACATCAGACTTCTCTAATGAGACCTTACAAGCAAGGAGAGACTGGGGCCCCATTCTCACTCTTTTGAAACAAAACAATGCCCAGCCTAGAATATTATTCCCAGCAAATATAAGCTTCATATATGAAGGAGAAATAAAAACATTCTCAGACAAGCAAAGGCTCAGAGAATTCACCAAGACAAGACCAGCCCTACAAGAAGTACTTAAAACAGTGTTATGCACGGAACATCATAATAATAACCAACAAATATAAAAACAACCAAAACCCAAAGATATTAAAGGCCAGATATTACAATGGCTCAAGACAGAAATCATAGCAACAACATCCAACCCAACAGAATGATCAGTAATCTACCTTACCTATCAGTTCTCTCAATAAATGTGAATGGCTTAAACTCTCCACTCAAGAGACATAGGCTGGCTGAATGGATAAGAAAATACAGGCCAAGTACATGCTGTCTTCAGGAAACACATCTAACCTGAAAGGATGCATATAGACTAAAAATAAAAGGGTGGAGATCAATATTCCAAACAAATAGAAGCCAAAAGAAGGCTGGTGTGGCAATTCTAATTTCAGAAGATTTAGTTTTTAAACCAACAAAAGTAGTGAAAGACAAAGAGGGTCATTATATAATGGTGAAGGGCAGAGTTCAACAAGAAGAGATAACAATTTTAAAGATAAATGCACCCAACTTAGGTGCACCTAGTTTCATAAAGCAAACCTTACTGGATCTAAGCAAATGGATTAATAGAAACTCCATAATCACCAGAGATTTCAACACCCCACTGACGGCACAAGACAGATCCTCCAAACAGAAAATTAATAAAGAAATAATGGACTTAAACAAACCCTGGAACAATTGGGTCTGATTGACATCTACAGGACATTCTACCCAAAATCCACTGAATATACGTTCTTCTCATTAGCTCACGGGACATTCTCTAAGATTGACCATATCCTAGGAACAAAGTAAATTTCAAGAAATTTAAAAAAGTAGAAATCATACCATGTACCTTCTCAGATCACAGTGGAATAAAAGTAGAAATCAACCCTAACAGAAACTCACATTTCTACACAAAAACGTGGAAATTAAACAACCTCCTTCTAAATGATTACTTCATAAATGAAGAAATCAAGACATAAATTAAAAAATTCTATGAAGAAAACAACAATGGAGAGACAGGTTATCAACACCTCTGGGACACAGCTAAAACAGTTCTTAGAGGAAAGTTTATCTCCATAAATGCCTATAACCAAAAGACAAAAAGATCACAAATAGACAATCTAATGAAATGACTCAAAGAGCTTGAAAAAGAAAAACAGACCAACCCCAAACCCAGCAGAAGAAGTGAAATCAACAAGATCAAATCAGAACTAAACGAAATTGAAAACAGGGAAGCTATTCAGGAGATTAATAAAACAAAAAATTGGTTCTTTGAAAAAATAAACAAAATTGACACACCATTGGCTGAGCTAATGAAAAGCAGAAAAGAGAAATCTCTCATAACTTCCATCATCAGGAACACAAAAGGAGATATCACAACTGATCCCAAAGTGATTCAAGATATAATTTATAAATTCGACAAAAATCTTTATGCACACAAACTGCAAAATGTGGAGGAAATGGACAAATTTATAGAAACACACACCTTCCCTAGGCTCAACCAGGAAGAAATAGATTCCCTGAATAGACCAATCTCAACAGCTGAAATAGAAACAGCAATTAAAAATCCCCCTAAAAAGAAGAGTCCCGGTCCAGATGGCTTCACACCCGAATTTTACCACACTTACAAAGAAGAACTAGTACCTATCTTGCAGAAACTATTCCACAACATCGAGAAGAACGGAAACCTCCCCGACACCTTTTATGAAGCGAATATTACTATGATACCAAAACCAGGAAAGGATGCAACAAAAAAAGAAAACTACAGACCAATATCCCTAATGAATATAGATTCAAAAATTTTCAAAACAATCCTAGCTAACCGAATCCAGATGCTTATCAAAAAAATAATCCATCACGACCAATGGGCTTCATCCCAGGGATGCACGGATGGTTCAACATACGTAAATCTATAAATGCAATTCACCACATAAACAAAAGCAAAAACAAAGACCGCATGATTCTTTCAATAGATGCAGAAAAAGCTTTTGACAAAATTCAACACCCTTTTATGATACAAACACTTAAGAAAATAGGCATAGAAAGGACATACCTAAAAATGATACAAGCCATATGTGACAGACCCATAGCCAACATCATACTGAATGGGGAAAAACTGACAGCATTCCCACTTAGAACTGGAACCAGACAAGGCTGCCCACTATCTCCACTTCTGTTCAACATAGTGCTGGAAGTCTTGGCTACAGCAATCAGACAGGAAAATGGAATCAAAGGTATCCAAATAGGGGCTGAAGAGATCAAACTTTCACTGTTTGCTGATGATATGATATTGTATCTAGAAAACCCCAAAGATTCAGCCAAGAAACTCCTGGAACTGATCAATGAATTTAGTAAAGTCTCAGGATACAAAATCAATACACAGAAATCAGAGGCATTCATATATGCCAACAACAATCAAATTGAGGACCAAATCAAAGACTCAATTCCCTTCACAATAGCAACAAAGAAAATAAAGTACCTAGGAATTTACTTAACCAAGTAGGTAAAAGACCTCTACAGGGAGAACTATGAAACACTGAGAAAGGAAATAGCAGAGGATGTAAACAGATGGAAATCCATACCATGCTCGTGGATCGGCAGACTCAACATCATCAAAATGTCTATACTACCCAAACTGATCTACAGATTCAATGCAATACCTATTAAAATCCCATCAGTATACTTCACAGATATAGAAAAAATAATTTTACACTTCGTATGGAACCAAAGAAGACCCCGAATATCAAGAGCAATTCTAGGCAACAGAAACAAAATGAGAGGCATTAATATGCCAGATATCAAACTATACTACAAAGCTCTAGTAATTAAATCAATATGGTATTGGCACAAAAATAGGAATATTGACCAGTGGAACAGATGTGAGAATCCTGATATAAAACCATCCTCATATAGCCATCTAATCTTTGACAAAGCAGACAAAAACATACGCTGGGGAAAAGAATCCCTTTTCAATAAATGGTGCTGGGAAAACTGGATAGTCACCTCTAGAAGGCTAAAACAGGACCCACACCTTTCACCTCTCACAAAAACCAACTCACGCTGGATAACAGACTTAAACCTAAGGTATGAAACTATTAGAACTCTAGAGGAAAAATTTGGAAACACTCTCCTAGACATCAGCCTGGGCAAAGAGTTTATGAAGAAGTCCCCAAAGGCAATCACAGCAGCAACAAAAATAAATAAATGGGACATGATCAAAGTACAAAGCTTCTGCACAGCCAAAGAAATAGTCATGAAAGTAAACAGACAACCTACAGAATGGGAGAAAATTTTTGCATCCTATGCATCCGATAAGGGACTGATAACTAGAATATACTTAGAACTCACGAAAATCAATAAGAAAAAATCAAATAACCCCATTAAAAAGTGGGCAAAGGACTTGAACAGAAACTTTTCTAAAGAAGACAGAAGAATGGCCAACAAACATATGAAAAAATGCTCAACATCCCTAATCATCGGGGAAATGCAAATCAAAACCACAATGAGATATCACTTAACCCCAGTGAGAATGGCCTTTATCAAAAAATCTCCAAACAATAAATGCTGGCGTGGTTGCGGAGAGAGAGGAACACTCCTACACCGCTGGTGGGACCGCAAACTAGTTCAACCTCTGTGGAAAGCAATATGGAGATACCTTAAAGCGATACAAGTGAATCTACCATTTGATCCAGCAATCCCATTGCTGGGCATCTACCCAAATGATCCAATGACACTCTACAAAAAAGACACCTGCACTCGAATGTTTATAGCAGCACAATTCATAATTGCAAGGCTGTGGAAACAGCCCAAGTGCCCATCAATCCAAGAATGGATTAATAAAATGTGGTATATGTATACCTTGGAGTACTATTCAGTTCTAAGAAACAATGGTGATATAACACATCTTATATTTTCCTGGTTAGAGCTGGAACCCATACTACTAAGTGAAGTATCCCAAGAATGGAAAAACAAGCACCAGATATATTCACCAGCAAACTGGTATTAACTGAGTAGCACCTAAGTGGAAACATAGGTACTACAGTAATAGGGTATTGGGCAGGTGGGAGGGGGGAGGGGGGCGGGTATATACATACATAATGAGTGAGATGTGCACCATCTGGGGGATGGTCATGATGGAGACTCAGACTTTTGGGGGGAGGGGGGAAATGGGCATTTATTGAAACCTTAAAATCTGTACCCCCATAATATGCAGAAATAAAAATAAAAATAAAATAAAATTTAAAAAAAAGAGAGAAACAGTTCAAATTTAGAAAGGTCAATTCAACAAAATATAGCAATCAAAAATGGACATCCACCTCATAATATAGCTTCAAAATATAGAAAGCAAACACTGACAGATCGACAAGGGATAAAAGACAATCCCAAAATAACAGTTGGAGATTTCGGCACACCTCTCTCAGTGGATAGAGCCAGCAAACTCAAATAACTAAGAATACAGAAGTTTTGACCAGTACAATTAAAAAGCCTGACTTAATTGATATATATAGGTACAGGACATCTATGAAAAAAACCCACAGCTAACATCATACATAATGGTGAAGGGGTGAAAACTTTCCCCTTACAATCAGGAATAAGACAAAGATGTGCTTTCTCACCATTTCTTTTCTTTCCTTCCTTCCTTCCTTCCTTCCTTCCTTCCTTCCTTCCTTCCTTCCTTCCTTCCTTCCTTCCTTCCTTCCTTCCATCTCTCTCCACTTCCCAGGCTAGAGTGCAGTGGCACTATTCACTGCAACTTCAAACTCCTGAGCTGAAGAAATCCTCGTACCTCAGCCTCCCAAGTAGCTAGGACTATAAGTGCATTAGATCACACCTGGCTAATTTATATCTTTTTAGAGACGGGGTCTCTCTATGTTGCCCAGGCTGGTCTTGTACTCCTAGCCTCAAGTGATCTTTCTGCCTTAGCCTCCCAAAGTGCTGGGGTTACAGACATGAGCCTCTGCACCTGGCCCTTCTCACCATTTCTGTTCAAAATTGTATTGGAGATTCTAGCCAGAACAATTATCCAAAAAAAAGCATCCAGACTGGAAAACAAGTTAAACTATCTGTACTCACATATGACATGATCTTGTATATAGAAAACTCTAAGGAATCTATATAAAAAATTACTAGATCTAACAAAAAGTTCAAAAAGGTTTCAGGATACAATATGCACATATAAAAATCAGTTGCATTTTTATACACCAAAAATGAACAATCAAAAAATGAAATAAAGAAAACAATTCCATTTATAATAGCATTAAAAAGTATAAAATATTTAGAAATAAATTTAACAAAAGACATGCAAGCCTTCTACACTAAGAACTAAAAAATGTCATCGAAAGAAATTGAAACAACCTGAAAAATGGAAAAACCACCCTATATTCATGGATTAGAAGACTTAATATTGTTAAAATGACAATATTCCCCCAATTGATCTACTTATTAAACCCAATCCCTATCGAAATTCCAATAGCCTATTTTGCAGTAGTTGACAAGCAAATCTTAAATTTTATACGAAAATGCAAGGGACCTCAAATAATAAAAACAATCTTGAAAAGGAGAAAAACTTTGGAGAACTAAGACTTCCTGATTTAAAACTTACAACAAAACTATAGTAAAGATAGTGAAGTACTATCTTAAGGATAGACATATAGATCAATATAACAAAACTGAGAGTCCAGAAATAAACCTCTGCAACTATGGTCAATTGATCTTTGACAATGGTGCCAAGACGATTCAATGGGGAAAGAATAGTTTTTCTACAAATGCTGCTGCCACAACTGGGTATCACATGCAAAAGAATGAAGTTTGACTCCTACCTTATAACAAATAGAAAAATAAACTCAAAATATGTCAAAGGTTTAATTGTAAGAGCAAAATCTATAAAACTCTTAAAAAAATATAGGTGTAAATCTCCATAAATCTGGATTAGGGAATGGTTTCTTAGCTATAACACCAAAAGCACACATAACAACAAAAATAACAAAAACAGATAAACTGTAGTTCATTAAAATGATTTTGTACTTCACAGAATTCTACCAAGAAAGTAAAATGGCAACAAAAAAATGATAGAAAAATATTTGAAAATCATATATTTGATAAGAACTTGTATCCAGAACATAAAAAAACTCTTAAAACTAAAAAATAAAGATAATTCCATTTAAAAATGGGCAAAGGATTTGAGTGGATATTCTCCAAAAATAATATACAGATGACCAATAAATAAGTATGTGAAAAGATGCTCAATATCATTAATTATTACAGGAATGCAAATCAAAACCACAATGTGATATTACTTTATACACACTAAAATGGCTATAAATAAAATGGCAGACAGTAACATGTTGATGAAGATGTAGAGCAACTAGAATCCTCACACACTGCTGCTAGGAATGTGAAATGGTACAACTGCTTTGGAATTAAAAACATATGCCCACACAGAAACCTACACTTTAATATTCATAGCAGCATTATTCATAAAAGCCAAGAAGTGGAGACAACCCAAAAGTCCATCAATTAATGAATGGATAAACAAATGTGGTATATTCATACAACAATATTATCCAGTGATAAAAAGGAATGAAGGAATGATACATGCTACAACATATTAATAGATGAACCGTGAAAGCATTATGCTAAGTGAAAGAAGCCAGACAAAGGCCACATGTTATGTAATTCCATTTACACAAAGTGTACAGAATAGGAAAGTCAATAAAGACAAAGAGTAGATTGAGTTTTTCAGGGGCCAGGGAAAGAAGAAATAGTGAGTGACTGCAAATGGTTCAGTGTTTCTTTTTGTGGTGATAAAAATATTCTGAAATTAGATAGTAGTAATGGTTGCACAACTTTGGGAATATACTAGAAACCACTGAATTGTATCATTTAAAAGGGTGCATTTTATGGTATGTTAACTATATGTCAACGTTAAAAAAAAGAATAGCTCTATTTATTACAAAGAAAGTGAATCCATAATTTAAAGCTTCCTAGAGCCCAGATGTCTTGTTCAGTAAAGTATTGTTAATATTTAAGAAGAAAATATTAGTAATTTTAAGAGAAGAGAAAAATCCTCTTCTAGAGACTAGAAAAAAGATGCACTTCCAAGTAGTTTTGTGAGGTCAGGGTAACCTCAATACTAAAATCTGTAAGCACAAATAAGTTTGATTATAGGTAAAATTATGTTATGAACACATAACATAATAAAAAACCTAAATAAACATTTTAAAATCATATCCATCAACATATAAAAAGATAAAAGTCACGAACAGGTAAGTTTATTTCAGAAATGCAAGGTTGATTTAACATTCAAAAATCAATCAATGCAATTCATTACATTAACAGGAAATAAAGGAAAAAAACTATATGATTATCTCAATGGATGCAGAAAAATATTTGACAAATATTTAGTATCCATAGAAACAGATAGGAATTTTCTTTATCTTGTACAGAGTTATCACACACATACTAACAACCTTCAGCAAACATCATAATTAATGATGAGTTACTGAATGTTTTTCCACTGAGATTTAGAATGAGGCAAGGCTATCCATTGAGTCCAATTCAATGTAACATGTACTAGAGATGCTAACCAGTGAATCATGTAGATTTTAAAAAGAAATAAAATTGGCACAGTTATAAAGGAAGAAACAAAATTGTCATTATTCACAAATATATTATGCGATAAATGAACTTAGCAAGGTCACTGGATAAAAGTCAAAATACAAATATCAATTTTATTTCCATATACAGGGAACAAATAATTACATGATGAAATTTTAAGAAAACAATGCCATTTACATTATCTTATAAATCAACCATCAGGAATAATTCTAAGAATACATGCACAAAACCTCCATACAATATTACTGAGAGAAAACATTATCGAGGTTTTTGGATGCTGGTAAAAATCATTTGCTAACTGATGCTATTGCGGTCTGTAAATTTCATTTCATATCTCTCTCATTATTCGCTTTTCCACTTTTAAAACACTAGTACAAGATTTTATGGCCTTGTGCATCAGCTATTATAATAGTTTTAAAACTATCTTTTTGCCTATACCCTCCCACCCAGGCCTAATTTATCCTACTCACTGTTGCCAGATCAATCTATCTATCACTATCCTGCTCAAAAAGTCTATATTTCAATATAAAATGATGACTAGGTAACTATCAGCTATTTTGCATGATTTCAAGGTTTGTCTTCTACTATTTCCAATTCTAATACTCCAACCAAACTAAAGTTATTGCTCTTCTTTGAATATATCCTCTGTTATTCCATTTCTCGAAAAATGTTTTTCTCCCATATAGCATACTTTTCTCTCATCTCTCTCTGTAAAAGCTTTGGCTAACCTTCAAAACATTACTAATTTATTTATTCCATTCAGAACATGTTTAGAGTAATTTGTAAATGATCAATAAATATTTAGTTGAATATTTCACAAATAATAAGCCACTGGACCCCAATCCCTCCTCCTAGAAAAACAATCCTTTATAGCATATGTGGATTTGCAAAACTCCCTTGAGTTTAAAGGCTCAAGTTATATTTGACAGCTTTGGAAAGCCAGGTGATGAAGGATAAGCTTATGTCATTAGAGAGAGTGAAGTACTCATCATATTTCATATTATATGGATCAACTCAAATCAGAGCCAGATGGCATGAAGTTTTCCATATGGATGAGGACTAGTGTAAGAAACTAGCAAACTTATAAAGTTAGAAAAGATCCAAGAGAGACTTAAGTGATACCCACAATATTAGGTCCCAAATATGTGAATCTCAAAGAACCTCAGCTCTAAAAAAATGAAGGAACCATTTCCAGAGACTATTTGCAAAGTAAGTATCAGACATAACAGATTTCACAAAGGTCTGACCCTCTCACATAACTCAACGGCACAAGATAACAGTATTTAACTTGGAATAATGTTCAAAGACACTTTTGATTTTGTGTAGCACAAATCATCTCTTATCTCTAAGGAGAGAAGCACAGATGTCCAGCTTATTAGCATAAAACAAGAATTGCTTCAAGATTCATATAACATTGGTGATTCTTTTAATTCTATTCAGCCTAACATATTTCAAGTTGGAGTATGGCCAGAGGATTCTTTGCTAGCAACACATCATTATTAATTTATGTTTTAGTTTTTGAATAAAAATTTTGACACCTACAAAAGAGTCAAAAGAGTAACACAATGAATAGCTACATATATTTCATCTAGATTTACCAATTATTAGTATTTTACCACCTTCTGTTATTAACATTGAACTTGGCTAAAAGTAGAAAACAATAACAAAAACTAAATTAAAAGTGAATTATAATTATGTGACCAATGACATGACAATGTCAACAACTCCGGAAGTTTCTGAAGACATATATTAGTCAGTGATCCATGGTAAGGAAGAGTTCTGAGCTTACACATTTTTGAAAGCATTCTGTGAACTGTCAGTTTTAAAAAATACAATTTTGGAAATGTGCTGATATCTTCCTCCAGTGCAGTACAAATTCATACACAATTAATGATGTAGCACAGTGGGAAACAAACAAAATGAACACAAAAAAACACCATACCACAACACAATTATTTATTTATACTCCAGATTGTCCCACAAAGGATTTAAAGTTGTGTTCAAAAAGACATGCTGTACAAAAGGATACAAATGAACATGTGAATGGGTTGGTACAAGGAGAGAAAAACAGGGGTAATATTGGAATTACAGAGCATTGGCTCCTAAAAGTTGCAACAACTCAGCTGTTTGCTTTCTAGTAGATAAACAAAAAGTAAACATGATAATGAACATAACTCATAGAGTCCATAAGATTAAAAAAGCAAAGTTTGTTCTAGGCAACTTGATTGCTTGAGATATATAAATCTGAGAGCGGTTTTTTCTACGGATTCTAAAAGAGAGGAAACTGTGGGAAGCAATAGAGGAAGTTTATGATAAGACTAGACCATGAGCTTTATTTGATTTCAGTCAACACCCTCAGGCTTAGTCAATGGCCTAGTGCCCAAATTTCATTTAGTAAAAACAATTCCTCTACTGAATGGTTATTAGGCACTAAATAAAGCAATTCAAATCTTCAGCTCTCATAATCTTATACCCTGACTCTAAGATTAAATATTCAGAAAATTCAGTGCAGACACATAGACAAAGGTACATGAATGGATTGGGTTGGAGACAGAGGTAGGGGGAGATGGGAAATTCATCAATGAGGTGCAAAGATTTTTCTCAGCAACAACATTGATTTTATGTCAAATTATGTTGAAACATTCTAAATCTCCAAAGATAAAGAGTACAGAAAACGTTATACTCCTTTTTTCTATTACCTTACCCAGTCAGGTAATAGATAATCTATACTCTCTCCATAATAACAAGTCAAATATAATGCTAGATAGGAATGTAGGAAAACATATCTTGCCATTACAATTATTGCATCTATATTTGTACACAATGGGTGTAGCTAAAGTTGGAAATTTCCTAAAGGAAAATTTGAAAATCTTTATTATCTCTTGTGACTTCCATTACTGAATATGATAGGACAAAGAGATCTGGTTTATACATTCTTGACAATGAATGCTGTTAGGTTTGTTCCAGGTGGAAACTCAAAAAGTATGTATAGGATGGAATGTGATTAATGGAAAAGTTAGGCTTGTAAAATAATAGCTGCAGGAGTCTGGAGAGTCCCCAGACTTTGTAAAACTAACAGACAGCTGCAGCCATTCCTATCCCCCCTAATAAGGATGAAGCTACCCCCTCCTTTATCTCTGCAGAATCAAACCAGCGCAGCAATCCCAGAAATTGGTTGTTTTTTTAAAAAAAAAATTATTGCAGTGACTGTTCTGGCCCAGGTACTCAATCCCCCTGGAGAAACTCTCTATAAAACCCAAGGCTTTCACCTCGTTCAGTATGGATGCTTTTTTGCCTCTACTTAGTGGAAACATTTCAGGCATCCTCAAACTATGTCCGACCCGCAGGCCACATGCAGGTGTTTTTGCCCGTTTGATTTTTTACTTCAAAATAAGATATGTGCAGTGTGCATAGGAATTTGTTCATAGTTTTTTTAAAACTATAGTCCGGCCCTCCAATGGTCTGAGGGACAGTGAACTGGTCCCCTGTTTTAAAAGTTTGAGGACCCCTGCATTAGATACTTGTATAGCCTTATTTCAGAGGGAAGGGAGAAGATGGGAAATATAGGTAATTCTGTTGAGAGGCAATTAAGGATTATTATGGAGAATGAATCGATCTGGCAGAACAGAGATTAACTTGTTAATGGTTCACATTGGAAATTGAATGAGCCTGAGAGACAGACATTATCTTGTGAAAGAGTCTATTCAGGTGTGGTTCTTTCCTGCAATGGATAATGAGAAAACAGGGAGGGGAAGGAAAAACAATTGTTCTCTTTGGTGTGTCCATCCAGTCTTTACATGGATGGGGGACAGTCTCTTCCAGCTTCTGTTGATCTCTAAGGGCCTTTAATTCAAAAATACTCATTATAACAGGGAACCATAATTTGGGGTAAAGTTTCCTGTGCTCCTTAGAAGCCAAGCTATTTGGCATGAGCAACTGGAAGAATAGAATTATTAATATCATTTACCAGTAAGGGGAAGACTATTGCTGCAGGAGCAGATCCCGGGTTAGGGATGTGGATAGGGACATATTAAGTTTGACGTGTGTATCAGGGTTCCAAAGGAAAACAGATGGTACAGTTGAATTAGGTTAATTTGGGAAGAGGTATAATAATGGAACTATTTACAAAGGTATAAAGACAGGAAAAACACAAAATATACTGCATAAACCCTTGGCTAAAATCTGTTGGACTTTTTACAACCCGCAGGCCTGACAGGATAATGAAACAGAAGGACTGTGTGGGACTGTGCAAAAGGCTGAGAAAGGGGCTGAAACCTTTCTGAGAAATGCAGGCAGTACTCAGCAACACTGCAGGGTGGGAATCAAGGGAATAAATACTCCATCATCATCTCCTCCTTCCTGTTTATTCTCCCACTGGTCTTTCTCATTGTCTAAATCCAACAGGAAGCCAGAGAACAAATGAGCCCTTTAATATAATTCATGGAGTTCAGCCTTTCATAGCACAGAGCAGGATGAAGGGTAGAGGATAGATTGGGAGGAGTAAATGAAAGATATCCAATACATCCAAGAGAAGATGTTGTGCTGGTTAATGGTTTGACATGTCTTTTAAGAGAAAGATGCCAAACTCAATTGAGAAAGATTTTGCTGAAGCCCTATGCGTTAGGACTGGTTGAACTGATATACGACTTTGAGTAGAGGAAGAATTCAGAAATTGTAACTCCATATAAATGCTATTATTGACTCTAGAATCATTGACATTTCTTACTATATTAAGAAGTAGGCTATGAAATAGTTGGTAAGTATGCTACCTTCCAAGAGCTTATAGCTGGATTAAAATCACTTGTGTTCTTCCATACAGGAAGCTCCTGATGATACAACCAAAGAAAATTTCCTCTTGTGTGAGCCCTTGTAAAAACTTTACTTTTTTGAATACGCTGACACACAAAATTTCTTTGCCAACAATAAAAACAAAACCTTGATGCTCTATGGATAGATGGAATTTATTCAATGCTTTGACACTTCTGGTTATGTTTCTTGGATTTAAAGGAGCTCCATCCAAAACTCTGACTCATTATTTTTTGTTTTTTAAATAAATTCCATTTTTAGAAAAATTTTAGCTCTAAAGAAAATACATGAAGATAGTACAGAGAGTTCACATATATCCTGCACATAATTTCTTCTACTATTAGCACCTAAAATTACTATGGTACGTTTGTCACAACTAATGAACCAATATTGATACATTATTATTAACTAAAGTCCATACTTTATATTCAGTTTTCTTTTTTTAATTAATTTTTTTATTTCAGAATATTATGGGGGTACAAATGGTTAGGTTACATATATTGCCTTTGCTCCACTGGAGTCAGAGCTACTACAAACATGCCCATCTCCCGGACAGTGTTCACCACACCCATCAGGTGTGAATATACCTGTTGCAGCAAGGTGTACAGCAAGTGTTATAGCTAGTTTTACAGCTCTTGTTACAGCACTTGACCAGGGAAAGAACTGAGCAGCACACGAACAGAACTGTCTTTATTCCTCCATCAGGCTCAGCCGACTTATGACTTCTGATCCCCCCTTCCTTGGTCTCCTGCTTTTATACCCTTGGTAGGACTCCAAAAAGCATCCAATCAGCAACAAGCTTTAACATCCAATGAGCAACAGTGGGATTCAAAAAGTACCCAATCAGGATCGCACAACCAGTGCGGTCTGAGCGCAGGCCCAGACAGCAGGCAGGGCCCGGTGGCACGCTGGGCCAGTGGCTGGCGGGGCCCAGCCCAGCGGTGTGCCCTCCAACCGGCCTCGCACAGTGCCAGCCCACGGGGATACGGAGCAACGTGGAGGCGGCAAACGGCCGCATCCCAGCACCTGACGGTTTTCGGCATCATACCTATCCCCTCCTCGTCCCCCAATGAATGTTACTTCTATATGTACACATAAGTGTTGATCAATTAGTACCAATTTGATGGTGAATGCAAATTGCTTTAGTTTTCACCCGATGTCATTTTTCTGTTTCACGGTATCATCCAGGACACCGCATTATATTTAATCATCATGTCTCCTTAGGTTTCTATTGGCTATTATGCTTTTTCAGACTTTCCTTGTTTCTGGTAATCAACACAGTTTGGAGTGAGATGGAGCAGGGACCCTTCTGAGGGGCCTGCCAGATACCCCCTAAGCATGGAAATAAAGGAAAAATCTTGAGTCCCTTTAAAGGAAATTCCAAGCACCAAGCTAACCTTGAAAAGTAAATGAGCAACCTGATAAACAAGAAGACAGTGATAATTTAAAACAATAGTCTCACAAGCAAGCCAGAGTCACAAGGTGTTTTGGTCACCTACAGAAACTAAAAGATAACATTTTAAAATATGTTCTTGAGTTGTTTTTCAGAAACCCAGAACCCCATCAGATGGAAAATGCCCACCATTATCATTTAGACTTCAGATAAGAGGGAACTGAGGACTGAACTCTAACCACATTCTTTGTTCTAAATTTCTTCCTGAGGGACCTAGAGAGAGTCACACCCATAAGCCACACCTTAGCATTCCTTTCCACTGACTCTAAGTTTTTGGAGTCCCTTCAAAAAGGTCTTGCTTCCGTAAACAATTGTGAATCAAAAAATCTTTGAATCCACCTATGACCTGTAAGCCACTACTTCAAGATATCCTGCCTTTTGGGGCCAAACCAATGTATAACTCCCAAGTAATGTTTCATAATTTTGCCTGCAACTCTACTTTCCTAAAATGTATATCTGCCTTTAAAAACTCTTGCTTATAAGTGATCAGGGAGTTTGGGTCTTAAGCATTAGCTGCCTGTTCTCCTTATTTGGCACCATGCAAAAAAATGCCCTTCTTTTTCTTGCTGCAAATCTTGGTGTCAGTGTTTGGCTTTGCTGTACTGGGTGAGCAAACCCTGGTTTGGTTCAGTAACAGGAGGAGAATTGGTCACGTTTATTATAGAATGTTTCTTAATTGAGATTTGCCTGATGCCTTTCATGATTAGACTGGGGTTGTAGGATTTTGAGATCTCAAAGATAAAGTGCCAATTTCATCATGTCATATAAAGGGTACATACTATCATCCTGATTTATCACTGTTGATTCTGTCTTGGATCACCTGGCTGAGGTATTGTCATATTTCTTTACTGTAAAGTTAGTCTTTTATTTTCCTCTTTACATACTACACCCTTTGGAAGGGAGTCAGTGTGCACAGTCCACTCTTAAAAAGTGAGAAATTATGCTCCACCTCCTTGAGGGCAAAGTATCAACATAAATTATTTGGATTTCTTCTGCATAGGAGATTTGTCTATTCTCCCTTATTTATTTATTCAATCATTTATTTATAATAGTATAGACTCATAGACATTTATTTATAGTTTGGGTTATTTCGTTGCTTAAATTGCTGTAGTTGTGGCCATTTGGAAGCTCTTTTAGTTGGTTCCTGTGTCCCTGTGACATACATGTAGGGTTGGAGGGTTTTGTTTTTTTTTTTTTTTTTTTTTTTTTTAGCACTTTCTCTAGTGCTGGCCCTACAAGATGCTTCAGGCTCATCTTATGTATTTTCTGCCTCAGTACTAGAATCAGACATTTGTCCAAGAAGCCCTAAGTTCTTTTACTGAAGAATAGTATTAGAAAACAATACCAAGGCATTAGGTACACTTACTGCTACTGGGGTGTAGCTTCTAGGGCCCTTAAGCTAATAGAAGAGGGAGATATATGTGTGTACATTACCCCATGCATATACATAATGACTTGTATCTATGGATATTTCTATATGTAACCATCTATATCTATGTAAACCTAAGCATAATTTCATACTACTATCTCTAACTCTATTCTATTACCACATGGATCACTCTAGTCTTCATCTCATGCTTATCCATAAACTCCCACTCCAACAGTGAGATACCTGGCTCCCACCATCTCTCATCCATTTACCTCATTGTTCAATTTCGCTGTACATGTATAGCAGTACCAGAATTGTTAATCCATACCCCAATGGGAAGTAAATTTACCAACAAGAGCATAATGCTTATATATAGTTTCTTTTGCCTTTAGCTTTACAGACTCCATTTATTTCCAAAGTTTCTTTGGTTGGCACTCTTCCCCCACCCCCATTTCATTGATGTTGTTTTTTATATTTGTAATATATTTAGATGATTTTGTAACATTCTTGATTCCATCCTGGGATGTTCCTACCTCCTAAATGATTTAATTTGTATGCATTAAGAATCTGTTTTTTTAAAGTTCAATGGGTTTAGACGTACTGCATAGTGTCATGCATTCACAATTATAATACTTCAGAGAATATTTTCACCATCTGAAAAAACAGATAAACAAAAATCCTTCTGCTCCACCTTTTCACCCTTTACATTCCTCCTCCCAAACCCTGGATACCACTGATGCTTTTACTGTCACTATAGTTTTGTTTTTTCCAGGATGTCATGTAATTGGAATACTATAGTAATTAGACTTCTCATACTGGCTTGTTTCACTTAACAATATGCATTTAAAATTTTTCCATGTCTTTTTATGGCTTGATAGCTCATTTTTTCATCCCTGAATAACACTCCATTATATGTATATGCCACAGGTTGTTTATACATTCTCCAACTGAAGAATTTCTTAGTTGCTTCCAGTTTTTGGTAATTATGAATAAAACTGCTATAAACTTTATTATGCATGTTTTCGTATGGATATAAGTTTTCAAATCAGTTTGGGAAGTTCCTAGATGATTGTTCAGTAGTATGATAAGACTACGTTTAGCTTTGAACGAAACTGCCAAACTGTTTTGCAAAGTGGCTATATCATTTTGCATTCCTATCAACAATGAATGAGAGTTCCTATACTCCACACCCTTGTCAGAATTTGTAATGTGAGTTTTTTAGATTTTACCCTTTCCAATAGGGTGTGTAGTGGTATCTCATTGTTGCTTTAATTTGTAATTTCTTAATGACAAATGAATGTTTATTTGCCATTTGTATTAATATATCTTCTTTCATGAGGTGTCTGTTCAGATCTATTTCTTAATTGGATTGATGGTTTTCTTCTTGTTGAGTTTTAAGTTGTTTATAGATTTTGGATACAAGTCCTTTATCAGATAATTATTTTGAAAATATTTTCTCCAAGAGTGTGGCTTGTCTTTTCATTCTCTAACAAAGTCTTTCACAGAGCAGAACATTTTAATTTTAATAAAAGCCAAGAGCAATTTTTTTCTTTCATGGATTATGCTTTTGATGCTGTATCTAAAAACTCATCATCAAAGGTCACTTACATACCCTCCTATGTTTTCTTCTAGAAGTTTTATAGTTTCACCACTTTCATTTTGGTATATGATCCATATTGAGTTAATTTTTCTGAAAGGCGTAATGTTTATAGGCAGGTTCATTTCTTCCCCCATAGGGATATCCAATTGTTCCAGCATCATTTGATAAAGATTTCTTTCTCCATTAAATTGCCTTTGCTCCTTTGTCAAAAATAATTTAACTATATTCATATGGGTTTGTACATGGGTTCTCTATTCTGTTCCATTGATCTATGTGTTTGTTCTTTCACCTGTACCATGCTGTAGTTTTATAATAAGACTTAAAATCGCATAGTGTGAGTCTTACAACTTCTTCTTCAATATTGTGTTGGATAGTCTGAGTCTTTTGCCCTTTAATGTAAACTTTATAACCAGTTTGTAGATATTTCAAAATAATTTATTGTGCTTTTATTAGGATTATATTGAATCTATGGATCAAACTGGGAAGAACTTACATATTAATAATATTGAGTCTTCTAATTAATGAAATTAAAATATCTTTCCATTTATTTAGATCTTTTATATCTTTCATAAGAGTTTTATAGTTTGCCACATATAGATCATGTATAAATGTTATTGATTTTATACCTATTTCACTCTTTGGTGCTATTTTAATTGGTATTTTAATTTCAAACTTCAGTTGTTCTTTGCTGGTATATAGGAAAGCAATTGACTTTTGGCTATTAAGCTTGTATCCTGTGACCATGCTATAGCCTCTTATTAGTTCTAGGATATAAAAAGAATTTCTTTGGGATATTCCATGCAACCAAATCATCTGTGAACAAAGACAGTTTTATTTCTTCCTTCCAAGTCTGTACATCTTTTTACTTTTTCTTCCTTCCTTTCTTCCTTCTCTCTCTCTCTCTTTCTTTGTCTTATCACACAAGTTAGAACTTCTAGTATGATGAACTTTTTAAAATTTTTAAGCATTCTTAAATTTTTTAAATAGATTTAAGGGGTACAAGTACAGATTTGTTACATGGATATATTGCACAGTGGTAAAGTCTGGGCTTTTAGCTTATCCATCACCAGAATAATGCATGTTGTACCCAATATATAATTTTTCATCCCTCACCCACTCCCACATTTTGGTGTCTCCAATATCTATTATTCCACTCTGTATATCCATGTATACTCATTGTTTAGCTTCCATTTATAAGGAAGAACCTGTGGTACTTGACTTTCTGTTTCTGAGTCATTTCACTTAGGATAATGGCCTCTAATTCCATCTGTGTTGTTGTAAAAGACATGATTTCTTTTTTATTGTAGAGTAGTATTCCATGGTATATATACCCACATTTTCTTTATCCAGTCATCTGTTGATAGACATGTAGGTTGATTCCATGACTTTGTTATTGTGAATAATGCTGCAATAAACATATGAGTGCAATTATCTTTTTTTTTTATAATGACTTCCTTTCCTTTGGATAGATACTCAGTAGTAGGATTGCTGGATCAAGTGGTAGGTCTTTTTTAGTTCTTTAAGAAACCTTCATAATGTTTTCCATAGAGGTTATATTCATTTACATTCCCATGAATAGTGTATAAGCATTCCCTTTTCTTTGCATTCTCAACATCTGTTAATAATAGCTATTCTGACTGGTATAAACTGATATTGCAGAAAAAAATAAAAATAAACTGATATTGCATTGTGGTTTTAATTTTCATTACTGATAATTAATGATATTGAACATTTTTTCATGTTTTTTGTCCACTTTTATGTCTTCTTTTCAAAAGTGTCTATTCATGTCCTTTGCCCATTTTTTGATGTTTTTTTCCCCCTGTTGAGTTGAGTTCTTTATAGATTCTGGATATTAGTCCTTTGTCAGATGCATACTTTATAAATATTTTCTCCCATTCTGTAAGTTGTATGTTTACTCTATTGATTATTTCTTTTTCTGTGTAGAACCTTTTTAGTTTAACTGAGTCCCATTTGTCTATTTTTATTTTTGTTGCATTTACTTTTGAGATCTTAGTCATAAATTCTTTGTCTAGGCCAATATCCAGAAGAGCTTTTACTTGGTTTTCTTCTGGGATTTTTATAGTTTCAGGTCTTAACATTTAAGTGTTTAATATCTTGAGTTAATTTTTATATATGATAAGAGATGTGGGTCCAGTTTCATTCTTCTGCATATTGACATCCAATTTACCCAACACCCTTTATTAAATAGGGTGTCCTTTTCCCAGTGTATATTTCTGTTGACTTTGCCAAGGATCAGTTGGTTGTAGGTATGTGGCTTTATTTTTGGGTACTCTATTCTGTTCCATTGTTCTATGTCTATTTTTATACCAGTACCATGCTGTTTTGGTTACGATATCCTTGTAGTATAATTTGAAGTCGGGTAATGTGATGCTTCCTGCTTTATTCTTTTTGCTTAGGATTGCTTTGGCTACTAAGGCTCATTTTTGGTTCCATATCAGTATGATGTTAAATAGGAGTTGTGAAAGATGACATTCTTACTTTGTTCTCAATCTTGGAGAAAAAAAAATATCTGCTTTCACAATCTTAAATTTGATGTTACCTGTAGGGTTTTTGTAGGTATTTTTTTAAGAAGTTGAGGAAGTTTCCCTATATTCCTAGTCTGCTGAGTGTTTTTTTCATGAATAGGTGTTGGATTTTGTCAAATATATTATCTGCCTAAACTGATATAATCATGTGATTTTTCTTCTTTAGCTCGCTCATTAATGTGGTGAAACCCATTCACTGAATTACAAATGTTGAACCAGCCTTGCATATCTGGAATAAATCATACTTGGTCATGGTGTATAACTCTTTTATATATTTTTGGTTTTGACTTGCTAATTTTTTGATAATTTTAAATCTATATTTATAGGAGTTATTGGTCTGTCATTTTCTTTTCTTATAATGTCTTTATCTGGTCTTGGTATTAGTGTAATACTGGTTTCATAGAGATGATCTTGGAAGCATATACTTTGCTTTTATTTTCTGGAAGAAATTGTAGAGAATTTGTATCATTTCTCCTAAAATGTTTAGAGGAATTCATCAGTTAAACCATCTGGGCCTGGCTCTTTCTTTTCTTCAATAGCGCTAGTAATCTTCTTTGTTTATTTTTGTGTGAGCTTTAGAGGTTTTGTTTTTCTAGGAAGTGGTCTATTTCATATGAATTATCAAACTTGCAGACATAAAGTTCTTCCTAGTATTGCTTTCATTATCCTTTTTATATCCATGGCTCAGTAGTGATGACCTAACTTTCATTACTGATCTCAGTAACTTGTGGTTTTGCGCTTGAGCGTTCTCTCTCTCTCTCTCTCTCTCTCTAACTCTCTCTCTCTCTCTCTCTCTCTCTCTCTCTCTCTCTCTCTCTCTCTCTCTCTCTCTCTCTCTCGTTAGTCTGGCTAGAGGTTTGTCAATTTAATTGATTTTTCTAAGAGGCAGCTTTTGGTTTTATTGATTTTCTCCATTTTTTTCTGTTTCTAGTTTAATTGGTTTCTTCTCTATTATTATTTCTTTTCTTTTGCTTGCTTTTGGAATACATTTTTCTTCTTTCTCTAATTTTGTAAGGTGAAATGATAAGTTGCTGAGTTTAGAACTTCTTTTCCAATATATGGATTTAATGTTCTATATTTCCTCTAAGCACTATTTTCATTGCATCTCATTTTGATAAATATCATTTTTTCATTAATTCAAAATATTTTTTAATTTCTTGCTAAACTTCTTCTTTGAACTATGTGTTATATATATATGTGTGGTTTTATTTCCAAATGCTTTAGGATTATCTAGCTATCCTGTTATTAATTCCTAGTTTAATTCTATTGTAGTTTGAGACATACATTGTATGATATCCTTTTAAATTTGATAAAGTATGTTTTGCAGCCCAGAATATGGTTTTGCTAGGTTAATTTCCATGTGAGCTGGGGAAGAATGTGTATTCTACACTTATTGGATGGAATGTTCTATAAATTCCAAATATATAAATTTGACTGACAGTGCTATTCAACCTATTTTTACTGATCTATATCCTTACTGATTTTCTACTTGCTTGATCTATAAATTATTGAAATTGGAGTGTGGAAATCTCCAACTATAATAGTGGACTTTTCTATTTCTCCTTTTAATTCCATCAGTTTTTGCCTAACATTTTGGCACAGTATGGTTAGGTACATACATATTAAGGATTCTTATATATTCTTGGAGGATTTGCCCCTTTATCATTTAATAAGGCCTCATGTTATCCCTAATAATTTTCATTATTCTGAATCTACCTTGTCTGAGATTAATATAGCAACTCCAGCTTTCATTTTATTAATGTTAGCATAATATATTTTCTCCATTCATTTATTTTTAACCTATTTTATTCATTATATTATAGTGGATATTTTTATAAACAAAATATAGTTGTGTCTTTTATATCCATTCTGACAATATATTTTCTTTAGTGGTTATATTTACACCATTCATATTCTTTTTATTTCACCATATTATTGGGGTACAGATTTTAAGGTTTCAATAAATGCCCATTTCCCCCACTCCCCCCACAGTCTGAGTCTCCAGCATGACCATACCCCAGATGGTGCACATCTGACTCATTATATATGTATATGCCCACCCCTCTCCCCCCTCCCACCTGCCCAATACCCTGTTACTGTAGTACCTATGTGACCAATAAGGTGCTATGCAGTTAATACCAATTTGCTTGTCAGTATATGTGGTGCTTGTTTTTCCATTCTTGGGAAACTTCACTTAATAGTATGGGTTCCAGCTCTAACCAGGAAAATATAAGATGTGCTATATCACCATTGTTTCTTAGAGCTGAATAGTACTCCATGGTATACATATACCACATTTTATTAATCCATTCTTAGATTGATGGGCACTTGGGCTGTTTCCACAGCCTTGCTATTATGAATTGTGCTGCTATAAACATTCGAATGCAGGTGTCTTTTTTGTAGAGTGTCATTGGATCATTTGGGTAGATGCCCAGCAATGGGATGGCCGGATCAAATGGTAGATTCACCTGTATCGCCTTAAGGTATCTCCATATTGCTTTCCACAGAGGTTGAACTAGTTTGCAGTCCCACCAGCAGTGTAGGAGTGTTCCTCTCTCTCCGCATCCACGCCAGCATTTATTGTTTGGAGACATTTTGATAAAGGCCATTCTCACTGGAATTAAGTGATATCTCATGTAATAACTCCAGTGATATCTCACTGGAGTTAAGTGATATCTCTTGTGGTTTTGATTTGTATTTCCCTGATGACTAGAGATGTTGAGCATTTTTTCATATGTTTGTTGGCCGATCTTCTGTCTTCTTTAGAAAAGTTTCTGTTCAAGTCCTTTGCCCATTTTTAATAGGGTTATTTGTTTTTTTTCTTGCTGATTTTTGTGAGTTCTAAGTATATTCTAGTTATCAGTCCCGTATCGGATGCATAGGAAGCAAAAATTTTCTCCCATTCTGTAGGTTGTCTTTTTACTTTCATGACTATTTCTTTGGCAGTGCAGAAGCTTTGTAGTTTGATCATGTCCCATTTATTTATTTTTGTTGCTGCTGTGATTGCCTTTGGGGACTTCTTCATAAACTCTTTGCCTAGGCTGATGTCTAGGAGAGTGTTTCCAACTTTTTCCTAATAGTTTCTATAGCTTAGGTTTAAGTCTGTTATCCAGCATGAGTTGATTTTTGTGAGAGGTGAAACGTGTGGGTCCTGTTTTAGTCTTCCACAGGTGATTATCCAGTTTTCCCAGCACCATTTATTGAAAAGGGATTCTTTTCCCCAGCGTATGTTTTTGTCTGCTTTGTCAAAGATTAGATGGCTATATGAGGATGGTTTTATATCAGGATTCTCACATCTGTTCCACTAGTCAATATTCCTATTTTTGTGCCAATACCATATTGATTTAATTACTACAGCTTTGTAGTATAGTTTGATATCTGGCATATTAAGGCCGCCCATTTTGTTTTTGTTGCCTGGAATTGCTTTTGATCTTCGGGGTCTTCTTTGGTTCCACACAAAGTGTAAAATTATTTTTTCTATATCTGTGAAGAATGCTGATGGGATTTTAATAGGTATTGCATTGAATCTATAGATCAGTTAGGGTAGTATAGACATTTTGATGATGTTGAGTCTGCCAATCCATGAGCATGGTATGGATTTCCATCCTCTGCTATTTCCTTCCTCAGTGTTTCACAGTTCTCCCTGTAAAGTTCTTTTACCTCCTTGGTTAAGTATATTCCTAGGTAATTTAATTTCTTTGTTGCTATTATGAAGGGAATTAAGTCTTTGATTTGGTCCTCAATTTGATTGTTGTTGGCGTATATGAATGCCTCTGACTTCTATGTATTGATTTTGTATCCTGAGACTTTACTAAATTCATTTATCAGTTCCAGGAGTTTCTTGGTTGAATCTTTGGGGTTTTCTAGATATAATATCATATCATCAGCAAACAGTGAAAGTTTGATCTCTTCTGCCCTTATTTGGATACCTTAAATTCCATTTTCCTGTCTGATTGCTTTAGCCAAGACTTCCAGCTCTCTATTGAACAGAAGTGGATACAGTGGACAGCCTTGTCTGGTTCCAGTTGTAAGTGGGAATGATTTCAGTTTTTCCCCATTCAGTGTGATGTTGGCTATGGGTATGTCATAAATGGCTTGTATCATTTTTAGGTATGTCCCTTCTATGCCTATTTTCTTAAGTTTTCGTATCATGAAAGGTTGTTGAATTTTGTCAAAAGCTTTCTCTGCATCTATTGAAAGAATCACGTGGTCTTTGTTTTTGCTTCTGTTTATGTGGTGAATTGCATTTATAGATTTACATATGTTGAACCATCCCTGCATCCCTGGGATGAAGCCCACTTGGTGTTGGTGGATTATTTTTTTGATAAGCGTCTGGATTCGGTTAGCTAAGATTTTGTTGAAAATTTTTGCATCTATGTTCATTAGGGATATTGGTCTGTAGTTTTGTTTTTTGTTGCATCATTTCCTTGTTTTGGTATCAGAGTAATATTCGCTTCATAAAGGGTGTCAGGAAGGTTTCCGTTCTTCTCGAAGTTGTGGAATAGTTTCTGCAAGATAGGTACTAGTTCTTTGTAAGTATGTTAAAATGCGGGTGTGAAGCCATCTGGACCGGGACTTTTCTTTTTAGGGAGATTTTTAATTGCTGTTTCTATTTCAGCTCTTCAGATTGGTCTGTTCAGGGAATCTATTTCTACCTGGTTGAGCCTAGGGAGGCTGTGTGTTTCTAGAAATTTATCCATTTCCTCCACATTTTAAGGTTTGTGTGCATAAAGATTTTTGTCGAATTTATAAATTATATCTTGAATCTCTTTGGGATCAGTTGTGATCTCTCCTTTTGTGTTCCTGATGGAAGTTATGAAAGATTTCTCTTTTCTGCTTTTCGTTAGCTTAGCCAATGGTGTGTCAATTTTGTTTATTTTTTCAAAGAACCAACTTTTTGTTTTATTAATCTCCTGAATAGCTTCCCTGTTTCCAATTTCGTTTAGTTCTGATTTGATCTTGTTGATTTCACTTCTTCTGCTCGGTTTGGGGTTGGTCTGTTTTTCTTTTTCAAGCTCTTTGAGTCATTTCGTTAGATTGTCTATTTGTGATCTTTTTGTCTTTTGGTTATAGGCGTTTATGGAGATAAACTTTCCTCTAAGAACTGCTTTAGCTGTGTCCCAGAGGAGTTGATAACCTGTCTCTGCATTGTCGTTTTCTTCATAGAATTTTTTTTATTTCCGTCTTGATTTCTTCATTTTTGAAGTAATCATTTAGTAAGAGGTTGTTTAATTTCCACGTTTTTGTGTAGAAATGTGAGTTTCTGTTAGGGTTGATTTCTACTTTTATTCCACTGTGATCTGAGAAGGTACATGGTATGATTTCTATTTTTTTAAATTTCTTGAGATTTACTTTGTGTCCTAGGATATGGTCAATCTTAGAGAATGTCCTGTGAGCTTATGAGAAGAACGTATATTCAGTGGATTTTGGGTAGAATGTCCTGTAGATGTCAATCAGACCCAATTGTTCCAGGGTTTTGTTTAAGTCATTATTTATTTATTAATTTTCTGTTTGGAGGATCTGTCTCGTGCCGTCAGTGGGGTGTTGAAATCTCTGGTGATTATGCAGTTGCTATTAATCCATTTGCTTAGATCCAGTAAGGTTTGCTTTATGAATCTTGGTGCACCTAAGTTGGGTGCGTATATATTTAAAATTGTTATCTCTTCTTGTGGAACTGTGTCTTTCACCATTATATAATGACCCTCTTTGTCTTTAACTACTTTTGTTGGTTTAAAAACTAAATCTTCTGAAATTAGAACTGCCATGCCAGCCTTCTTTAGGCTTCCACTTGCCTGGAATACTGATCTCCACCCTTTTACTTTTAGTCTATATGCATCCTTGCAGGTTAGAGGTGTTTCCTGAAGACAGCATATACTTGGCCTGTATTTGCTTATCCATTCAGCCAGCCTATGTCTCTTGAGTGGAGAGTTTAAGCCATTCACATTTATTGAGAGAACTGATAGATAAGGTAGATTACTGTTCATTCTGTTGGGTTGGATGTTATTGCTTTGATTTCTCTCTTGAGCCATTGTAATATCTGGCCTTTAATCTTTGGGTTTTGGTTGTTTTTATATTCGTGAGTTTTTATTACGGTGTTCCGTCTGTAACACTGTTTTGAGTACTTCTCTTAGAGCTGGTCTTGTCTTGGTGAATTCTCTGAGACTTTGCTTGTCTGAGAATGTCTTTATTTCTCCTTCATATATGAAGCTTAGTTTTGCAGGGAATAATATTCTAGGCTGGGCTTTGTTTTGTTTCAGAAGACTGAGAATGAGGCCCCAGTCTCTCCTTGCTTGTAACGTCTCATTAGAGAAGTCTGGTGTTTTTTGAATTGGCTTTCCCTTGTATGTTACTTGCTTCTTTCGTCTTACAGCTCTTAGAAGGGCCTCTTTAGTTGATACTTTGGTCAGTCTGATGACTGCATGTCATGACGTCTTCCTGTTTGCATTGAATCTCCCAGGGGTCTTCTGAGCTTCTTGAACTTGTATATCAAGATTTTGAGCAAGGCCTGGGAAATTTTCCTCTATTATATCTTCAAATAGCTTGTCCAACCCTTGAGTGTTGTCTTCTTCCCCTTCTGGTAACCCTATGACCCTCACATTAGGTTTCTTCACATAATCCCACAGCTCTTGTAGGCTTTGCTCTTTTCTCTTGTGTCTCTGCTCTATCTCTGTGACGGTTTTATTTAGTTGGAGGGTGTTACCTTGAAGCTCTGAGATTCTTTCTTCTGTTTGATCTACCCTGTTCTTGAGACTTTCCACTGTATTTTGTAATTTCCTGAATTTATTCTTCATTTCCAGGAGTTCGGTTAAACTTTTCTTCATTGTGTCTATTTATTTAGTGAAGTTTTCTTCTAGGTCCTGGAGGCTTTTTGTGGTTTCTTTGTGTTGGTTATTGAGTTGTTGTTGCAGGTCGGTGAGTATTCTTATGATCCACATACGAAATTCCTCTTCTGTCATTTTGGTTGCCTGATTTGGGTTGGTGTCCATTTCTAGGGGGCTGGTGCTCCTCTTTGGGGGTGTGTTTTCCGTTTGGTTCTTCATATTTCCTGAGTTCCTTCACTGATTTCTTCCCATGTCAATCAGTTGTTGTTTCTTTCCTTTAGGTTTTTGTTTGGGTATTCACACGCCTTGTTTAGTTTCTGAGCCGTTAGGTGGTGTCTGTGGGTAAGATTCGACCACTCCCTGTATAATGAGTCAGTGGGTGCTGTGAAAATGCTGTGCAGGATGCTGTCCCTGTCAGTAGGTGGCGCTTACTTGGAGGAACAGGCTATGCTGTTGTTTTTGTGTCCTGTTATCAGCTCTTGTTCTGGGCGGAGCTGGGTTGGGTAAGCCTTCCTTCATGCACCACCAATGCCATTAGCAGGGGTCAAAGTTCTGTTCTCTTCTTCCAGGAAAAGCTGTCAGGGCGGGGCTGGAATGGTCCCACTCAGCCAGAAAGTCTGCGTGTGGGGGTGGGGCTGTCTGAGACCCGCAGTCTGGAGCGGGCCTCTCTTCTTTCCACCCTCCCCAACTCCACAGCTACTCCTGGGCCTCTGCCAGCAGGCCAGACCACACGCCACCAGGCCTCCCCAAATTGTGATGCCAGCGGGGAGGTTCCCTGTGCAGGAACGCCACCTGGGCTGGGCGCACGGCCTCCCTTTGGGGGGAGGGTTTCCCTCTAGGATCTGCCCCTGGAGGCACACACACCTCAGCAGGCTGTTCACAAATATTCCTTCTGTGCCCCAGGCAATGCTAAACCTCGGTGCACTTGATCTGGTCTGCAGGTCCGACCTCTGGGTCCGAGAGTTCAAACTGTATCCCCACCAGGGAGAGGAGTTCCGGTCCCAATTCACCCACAGGGAGCCCAACCTGGGTCTGTGTCTCTCAGCCTCTGAGTCAGCACCGTTCTCCTGGGAACACCGTGCCAGCAGCACCTCGGAGGGCGGGCGGGTAGGGAGCTCACAGTCTGAGTTCCCCTTAGTCAGCTATAGGGTCCCAAAAGGGAAAGTCCCGTTCCCTGGAGGTGCCTCTGGCTGGTGGCTGTATTGTCTCTCTGGGAAGCCACGGGTAGGGTTGGCAGAGGGGAGGAGGAGGCAATATGGCGCCTGCCTCGCGGCTCGGGTCTGTGCACACGGAGGTGCCCAGAGGGAGTTGGGAACCTGGTGCCACGTCTGCTACAGGCTCACCACTGGCTGGCGGCTGGCGGCGGCTGTCTCTGGGCTGGTGTCCGCAGGTCTCTCCACCCGCTGGGGAGCCCACCAGCAGTCCCAAATGCAGGGGAGGGGAAAGGTGATTTATCCACCTACCCTTCCTGCTGGTCTCTGGGATGCTCCTGCGGTCTCAGCTTCCAGTTCTCCTCCGCATCCTCCTCCCGTGGAGTCTCCCGGGGTCTCAGGTACCCCTCCTTCCGGCCCTCGTCCGCTGTATGGTCGTCTTCTTGCTTCTTTTTTCTAATTTCTGCTAGAATCTGTCTTTTCTTCAGAGACACTCTGTCTGGCGGTGTTTCTCGTCTGCCATCTTTATCCTCCCCCTACACCATTGATATTTTAAATAATTATTTATATAGTTGGTGCAATGGACTGAATGTTTGTGTCCTCTGAAAACTCACATGTTGAAATTCTATCCCCAAATGTGACAGTATTAGGAGGTGGGGCCTTTTTATGGTGATTAGATCATGAAGGTTGAGCCCTTATGAATGGCACCGGTGCCCTTATAAAAGGGATCCCAAAGAGCTCTCTCACCCTATTTCCACTATGTGAGAATACAAGAAGACAACAGTCTGCAACCCAGAAGCAAGCCCTCACCAGAACTCAATCATGCTGGCACCCTGATCTCAGATTTTCAGCCTCCAGAAGTGTGAAAAATAAATTTCTGTTGTTAATAAGCACTTAGCCTATGGTACTTTGCTATAGTAGCCAGAACTAACTAAGACAAAGATATTGGCAATAACTCTCTGGATTCACCTGTATCTCTATATTTCTGAGGAGCAGTTTGCCCTGTGACCTCAGTTCTCTAATGAATCCAAAACAATGCATTGATTCTCAGTTTTTTTAGCTTTTTTTCTTATTGTAATGATGGGTGTGATGACTTAGCAGCCCTTTATATGTCAGATCTGAAACCAGAAATCTGGCTCGTTGTTCTTTGTTCTGACATTCCTTCTAATAAAGCCAGATAGAAAATTAGTCTCTGTCTGTGAAAATCTTTAAGTCTAGCCTCAACAGGCTTTATAAACCACACATTTTAATAAACCACTGATCTAGCCTGGGCACAATGGCTTAGGCCTGTAATCCCAGCACTTTAAAGAGTCCAAGCATAGAGGATCGCTTGAGCCAAGGAATTCAAGTCCAGCCTTGGCAACAAAGTGAGACTATCTCTACAAAACGTTAAAAAATTAGCCCGGCATAGTGGTACAAACCTGTAGTCCCACCTACTCAGGAGGCTGAGGCAGGAGGATCACTTGAACCCAGAAGTTGGAGGCTGCAGTGAGCTATGATCATTCAATTGCCCTTCAGCTTGGTGACAGAGCAAGATTCCATCTCTTAAAATAAAAAGCCAAGGATGTATTCATAATCTCTAGGGTAAAAATTAAAATAGTAATAAGGTAATGCAAAATTAATAGTGAAAATGAAATATTTAAAAAACACTTGATTAATTCAAGAAAAAAAGTAAACCGTCAATATCAAGGAATAAAGAGGAGAATAAAAGTAGGAAATAATATATTTAAACAAATATATCACTAGTTAAATTAAAATTGGACCAAATAGTTGAAATAAAAAACTGAGATTGTCATACTAAATTAAAAAAGCACATACAAATACAAAAAGTCTTTGCTGCTTACAAGAGACATGCCTAAAATAAAATAAAAAAACAAAAGCAAACAAAAGCTGGGTGTGGTGGTATGAGCCTTAGTCTTGGCTACTTGGGAGAATGAGGCAGAAGGGAAGATCACTTGAGCTCAGGAGTTTGAGGTTGCTGTGAGTGTAGCTGTAATCATGCTGCATTCCAGACTGAGTGACAGAGTGAGACCCTGTCTCTAAAAAAAAAAGAAAGGAAAGAAAGAGAAGGCAAGGGGAGGGGAAGGGAAGGGAGGGGAAGGGAAGGGAAGGGAAGGGAAGGGAAGGGAAGGGAAGGGAAGGGAAGGGAAGGGAAGGGAAGGGAAGGGAAGGGAAGGGAAGGGAAGGGAAGGGAAGGGAAGGGAAAGGAAGGGAAGGGAAGGGGAAGAAAAGAAAAAAGAAAATAAAATAAATGAGAAAAGAAAAGAAATCACTGATCTAGACTAGAGGTAGAAGAAAGAATAGAAATGTGATGTGCTTAAGTGGTCCATGCCATTACTTACCTCCAGATAAATTTCAGTCCCTGGAATGGCATTCACAAAATGAACTCATCTAATTGCTTAGGGCTTAGATCTGGAATTTTCTCTGTGGCCTTGGTCAAATTTACTCAATCCTGCTACACCTCAATTTCTAACAACTATAAAATGAAGATACTAATCATTGTCATATATGGTTTTCTGAATATTAAATGAGATAATATATTTACCAGTACAAAGTGCTCCAGAATTTGGCTCCCACTCTTCAATTCTTAAATATTATAAAAATTAACATAACATATATGTAATTCCACATTTTACATAAATGTTTGAAAATAATAGGAATGCAGTCAATGTTGACCAATAAAGCCCAGATGCTTTTGAAATGCGGAATCCCTTGCAAGAGAACACTGTAACCAAGAAAATGATAAAAAATGAGGGCTCTCCTATAATGCAAGGCATATCTGTTATGGACTACATGTTTATGTCCATACCCCAAATTTATATATTGAAGCCCTAATCTGCAATGCAATGGTATTTAGAAGACCCTTTGGGAGGTAATTCGGTGTAAATGAGGTCATGAGGGTAGAGCCCCCATAGTGTCTCTATAAAAAGAGGAAGAGAGATCAGAACTCTTCCTTTCTTTGCTATGTGAGGACACAGTGAGAATGCTATTTGCAAGACAGGAAGAGAACCCTCACCAGGGGACCAAATCAGCTGGCACCTTGATCATGGACTTCCCACTCCCCAGAACTGTGAGAGATAAATTCCTACGGTTTAAGCCATCCATTTTATGTTATTTTGTTACGGCAGCCTATACTAAGACAGTCAAACCACTCCTTGCTTGAAAACCTTTTGGAGACAGACAACCTCACAGGAAAGTAAGCAAAACACTTGAAGAGGAAGTTTTAAAATAAAGGATATCCAAATGGCCGATATGTGAATATATGAATATATATGTGCTCAATATCATTCGTCAGGGAAGTGCAAAGTAAAACTTCCAATAGACAATATCAAAAATTGTCAAGGATGTAGAACAATTGAAACTCTCATACACTGCCAGTGGGGGCATAATTTGTGAGAATCTCTTTGGAAAATTCTTTTGCAGTATCTATTAAAGTTTAATATACACATGCCTTATCACCCAGAAAAATGAGGCAGTGAAAGGAAGGGGCACAAGTTGGGGGTTGCTTTTGACATTCTGGTAATGTTCTAGTTCTTGATTTGCATGCTGGTTATACAGGTGTTTCCACGTTGTCAAAATTCATTGATCTGTATATTTATAATTTATGCCCTTTTCTCTACGTATGCTACACTTCGATAAAAACGTCCAAAAATTTTAGTAAATTAATGGATTCTCAGAATGCTGCTCACACATCTCAGGTTGGCATTTTGGGGGATCTGATCCCTAGCAGGTCTCCAGTGCATCATCCTTCAACACTTATCGATATTGGTTACATCTTGCTCCAGCTATGTTTCACCTCCTGAAAGTTTCAAATTTATAAATGCTGTCTCTTGCCTTTAACTCTTCATTAAGCAAGCCAGGATCATATTGTAGTTATTAGGGTGAAAATAGGAGAGGATAGTAATAAACCAACCTTATTAAACAACAATCTTAACCCATCATTGAGGTCCTACCTCAAGTATCACCCCATCTTCAAAGCTTTCCTTCAATCTTCAGATGGAGGTAAACCCATCTCTTCTAGGTCAGCAGAATTTTAAATATTTCTCTACTATAGCTCTTATCTTGCTATATTGTAAATGTTTCCTTACTTGTATTATCCTGATAACTGTGAACTTCAGGTGAAAGCAAAGCCTTATTCATTTTTATATTCCCAGTATTTAAAGACTGCCTGTTTCATGCCAAGTATCATGCTATGTTTGACGAAAGAATGGGTGTTCAAATGTATGAACGAATTATCGAGTCATGGAATATTAGCTCTGAAAGTCATCTTGAAGGTCCAGTCTACTGTTTTCACTGCACCCAGAAAACATGGAATTGTCTATAGTCACATGGCTAGTTACTTGGAGACAGGACCAGAACCTAGTCTATTTTCTAGCCACAGTTTTTGTTTATTTCTGTACAGTTTCTTAGAATTTTATTTTAAAATAATATTAGACTTACAAAGAAGTTGCAAAAATAGCCCAGGGAACTCACATATACCCTTCACTCAGCTCTCACTAATGTTAACATCTTATATAACCATAGTACAATGACCAAAATGAGGAAATTAACAGTGATAAAACATTATTAACACACTTACAGATTTATTTGAATTTTCCCAACTTTCCCACTAAAATCATTCTCCTATTCCAGGACCCAATCCAGAATTCCATATTGGATTTGGTTTTCAGGATTCTTTCATTTCCTCCAATCTGAGAGCGTTTCTCGGTCTTTCCTTGTCACTCATGACCTTTAAGCATTTTGCCACTGTAAGACTTCTATTTTTATCTTTGTAATTAATAAATACCTTGGAAGAGATACTTTGAGACTATGCATGCCCAAATGTGGTAGTTGTTGCCTTCAAAATCTAAAAAGGCCGATCTCCAACGTACTTCCCAGGCACACTGTATTAACATCTATCATAGATTTAACTCACTGCAGAGCAATAATCTCTGTCTGTTCCACATATCTGGGAGCTCCTTTAGAGCAGGATACGTCTTTCTATTGCCATGGCTTAACATGGTCCTTAGTTTATTGAAACTACTTTCTAACCGTATGACCAGGCAAATTATAGGCAAATAGACAAATTATTACTTAACTTCTAAGCCTCAGCAACAACTGCATAGGGGAATGCTGTCCAGACCCATTTACCAACATAATCACAGGGCTGCCGGTTTTGAGTATGCTCTATAGAGCAAGAAAGGGCTTTGCAGCGGGTCCAGTTTGTTGTGTTAGCTTCCCTGTTACTGAGGCCTTATGTGCCAGCACAATTAAGGGTATTTGAAAATGTCTGTGGCAAATAGGGATTGTATATGAAGCCTCTAAAAATCTCCCCTAGGATTACTGTGAGAGTTAAAGCAGATAATATATTCGAAGTGCTTAGAACAGGGACTGACACAAAGTACCTAATCAATAAATACTAGTTTTTATTTATTATTATTAAAGGCACTCTTTACAATGTTATGGAATAAATGGATGAATCAATGAATAAGAGCAAGAGAAAAACTGGAAAGTCAAGAAAAAAGGTTTTGCTCTCAGATGAGTTCTAGTAACTACACCAACAAAGTTTTATAGTGCTCCATGAACTTGAAAACATTCTTAAGTATACAAATAGTTTGGTTATATATCAGTGATTCCTAACTAGCAACCCTATATGATATATTATCAATGATGTTATATACTTATACATGGTAATGATTATGTTCCCATTGTTTTAAAATCCCAGGAAAAAAACCAATGCTTTCTTATTACTCAAGGGTTCTGCTTACTCTGTGGAAAGAACTGTCTAATCCACTATTTCATAAAAAACTAGATAGCAACAGCAGAAGCTTGTTAGAGTGTCAAGACCAGGGAGACTTTTGTTGGAGCAGTGGTCTCCAAAGTGGGATGCTTTAAGGCAGATGGAGGAAAACATACTTGGAAGAAGGAAGAAATATTAGAATTTCAATTTATATCTACATATGAATAAAAAGGAAGAAAGAAAGCTCTACCACTATTTGTTATGATCCTTTATTAGATCCATGAGTCTAGAGTCATAGGTCACTCACAGTTCAGTGCTTCCCTCATCAGATTGCAAAATGAAACAAGTTACAACATATTGTTGTTTACATCTACACAGTTAAGAAGATTAATGGCTCATATCATCTCATTCTAACTAAACAAACCCTCATAAAGTGATCAAGGGGCTAGAAATGATTTCTGCCAGACAGACGATGGATTGATGAATAGATATATGGATAGACTGATCGATCGATCAAGCATGACTTTAAGGTAACACTAATAATGTAAACTCAAGCAAAAAAAAAAAAAGGCAGGGCTAAAACTTCCATTCCTACTATGAACTCTTCATTCCACAGTAAATGAGATTAAAGAAAAAAGAAAACCAGCAATGATGATTTAGTCAGGTCTGACCAAAAGTTCACAACAAACTTGCAGGATTAACAATAAGATTATTTGAAATATGGATTTACATCTACTATTATTAACAATAAACATCTCCCAAAGTGTTTACTTTATATCATAGCCTTTGTGAAGGACAATTCCAACTGTAGCAGTCACTAAAACCAAAGATGTAAATGCACTAAACCTTGAGCTAGGTTCTGAATCACCGTACTATAATATTAACCTGAAATTTCAAAATTATTGAAATTTATAATGAATTTATTTTACTCTGGGAGTGTCTAGAGAGGCTCACTATGCATATAAGCATTTAAATTAGCAAAGTTAGGAACAGTCTAAATATTTAAAAATAGAGAAATTAACAGTAAATTACAATATTACCATATAATGGACTATTAAGCAGACATTTAAAATCACACTTGTTAACACTTATGTATCTATGTTGAAATATTCTAACATTTGTAAATAAGCACATTTAACAGTGTATATATGCTAAAATTATAACTATAAAATTACTTATAGATAATCTTGAAAGCAAATAAAATTTTAAAATAGTTTATTAGTAATTTAAAGAATTATGGATCATTTCCTTTATTATCATTATTATCATCATCATTGTTACGGTGACACCATGCATGGAAGGCCAGGCGTGGTGGCTCATGCCTGTAATCCTAGCTCTCTGGGAGGCCGAGATGGGCGGATTGCTCAAGGTCAGGAGTTCAAAACCAGCCTGAGCAAGAGCGAGACCTCGTCTCTACTATAAATAGAAATAAATTAATTGGCCAACTAATATATATAGAAAAAATTAGCCAGGCATGGTGGTGCATGCCTGTAGTCCCAGCTACTCGGGAGGCTGAGGCAGGAGGATCGCTTGAGCCCAGGAGTTTGAGGTTGCTGTGAGCTAGGCTGACGCCACGGCACTCACTCTAGCCTGGGCAACAAGTGAGACTCTGTCTCAAAAAAAAACAAAAAACAATGATTACATTAAAAGGAAATTGAGCCATATCACGGACCTAATTTGTCAGTTTTAAAAATGTGCTATAGCTGAAAATAGAGTATATTTAACAATCAGAGTATTATACAAATGTATATGTTTACTTTTCAGTTACCAATTCCCCAAGGTTAGTTTCTTCCTTTCAAAGAGTTTTTCACAGATCCTCCTTTTTTTCCTCATTATTTTATTTTAGATCAACAAGAGTCAGCTATTTGCATTCAAAATAATCTTAACCTATTCTAACATGAGATACTTTTATTTGGAGAACAGATTGGGTATAGAGGTGTGCATATTAACATTGAAATTCACCCCAGAATTTTCATAGTGCTATGGATTTTACATATCCAGAAACTCCTTTGTTCTTGATATTTTTTTATTCTAAATAGTTTTATTGGTTCTAAATAAAATTGTGAAAGGTATATATTGCTCTAGGTAATCCCTAGAGCAACCATTAAAAATATTGTACAAAGAGAAATACTCAAAAGCACTATAAATAAATAATGGAATACTAAAAAAAAGTTCAAAAATAAACAAACAAAAAAATAAAATAGTAGACCAAAATCCAAATAACATCAATAAGCATGTTAAATGTAAATGATCTAAATACACCAATCAAAAAACAGATTGTCAGATGGGATAAAAGAAAACATGATACAAACATAACTTATACACAAAAAAATTAAACAACTCATATGTTTTTCAATGGGTGAATGGGTAAGTGTTGAAACACCATACCATGGAATATTACTCAACAATATAAAAGAACAACCTATTGGTACACGAAAAAACTTGATTGATTCTTAAAGACATCATGTTGTGCAAAGGAAACCAGACTCAAAAGATTACACAATGACGCCATTTATATGGCAGTCTATAAAAGATAAACTATTGGGATGGAGAACAGATAAGTGTCAAGGGGTAGAGGTAAGGGAAGGACATAACTATAAGAAATAGCAAAAAGAATATTTTTGGAGTAATAGCACTGTACTAAATTCTGATAATGGTGGTGGTTACATGAATCTATATGTGTGTAAATTTTTTTATCTATATGTGTGTAAATCTATATGTGTGTAAATAAAAATATTTTTTATTTCAAAATATTAAGGGGGCACAAGTGTCTCTGTTACATGGGTGAATTGTATAATGCCAAAGTCAGGGCTTTCAGTGTGCCTGTTGCCATAATAATGTTCATTGTACCCAGTAGGTAAGTTATTAGCCATGGTACTCCCCTTCCCCCTTCTTGGTTTCCAATGGCCTTGACACCTCTTGGTGCCCATGTGTACCCATCATTTAGCTCCTACTTATTGAGAACATGTGGTGTTTGGTTTTCCATTCCTGAGATACTTCACTTAGGATGATGGTCTCTAATTCCAACCAAGTGGCTGCAAAAGACATTATTTCATTCTTTTTTCTAGCTGAGTAATATTCCATGGTACATATGTGTACACACACACACACACACACACCACATTTTCTTTATCCACTTTTTTTTTCCATAGATAGTATACTAATTTGCAGTCCTACCAAGAGTGTACAAGTGTTTCTTTTTTACATCCATGCCAGCATTTATTGTTTTTTTTTTTTACTTTTTAATAATGGCCATTCTCATAGCAGTAAGCTTGTATCTTATTGTGGTTTTAATTTACATTTCCCTAATAATTACCTCCTTCTTTTGTTTCCAAGTGGCAGTGAACCATTTTCTCAGTTACCCTGAAATCATTAATTTTCACAAAGGAAAATTTATTAAAACTATTATTTTTTAAATTTTTCTCCTCTCCTCCAGTTGCTCCTGCTCAGTCCCTTAGTCTCCTTTAGAGCCATTCTTCCTGTATCCATCCCTTAAAATCACTACCCCTGGGTTCTGTCCTTGAACCTCTTCTCTTTTTATTTTATAGCCATCCTAGGCAAACTCATCAATTTCTGTGAATTCATTCATCACATAATTATATGCTGATGACTCTTAAGTAGGTTCCTCCAGATCTCTCTTCACATATTTCATGAGATTGCCTTATAGGCTACTCAAGTATAGTATGTCTAGAGCTGATTCATTTCTCACTTTTCCTGTCTCTTCTACCCTTCTCCCTCCATCTTCTGCATTGCCTATTTCTGTGAAAGGCAGCATCAGACCTGCTCCAGTCACCCCAGATATTCTCCCTTTATTTAAATTTCCAAATCTAATCAGTCACTAAAACCAGATGACTGTACCTCTATGATATATCCTGAATCCATTTTTTGTCTATGTACTGTCATTACCAATGTTATTATAGTAATATAAGTATGCACAACCTCTGTTACAATGAACCATCTCATATCTAGTGTCTCTACCTTCATACTTTTCCCACTTCAAACCATAGTCCAAACTTCAGCCAGAGTATCTTTGTGAAATGAAAATCGTTATGTATCATACTCAACCACACAATGCAGAAATGACTCCCCACAACCTATGTATGTGATAGAGAGAAGAAGCTCAGCCCTTCTTCAATTTTTAGTCTTCAGCCTCCTTTCATACTAGCGTATGTTGTACTGCACACTGTAGCCATTTTGAAATATGACAGAGCCTCACGCATTTCCCTGTGGCTGGGCAACATAAGTCCCCCTGCCCAAGTGCCTTTCCTCACAATCATTTACTTGGAAAACTCCTAAGCATCCTAGAGGGCCACCTCACCTCATCCTCATAGCCATTCTTAATTTCTCACTTTGGGTTGGCTGCCCCTACTCTGTGGTCCCACATTATCCTGGTCTTACTTTATCCTCATGTTTTCACACCAATCATACCCATTTACTTGTCTAGAGGGCAAGTACCTGGAGAGTAGGGAGTATCCTCTCTTATTGTTGGTGCATCCTAGAACCTAGCTCAGAGCCTGGCACATAAATAGAGCAAGAAACAAACAAGAGACTGGTGGTTATGGCAGTGAGAAGTGTCTCCTTTCCCTGAGGGCTTCTGAGGCACGGGTCACTTTTCTGCACTCTGCACTTTTCTTTATGAAGCCAACAAGGAGAGCTAGCCACATGCAAACTTAAGAAGTAACTCTTCAGTCCCAGTACCTCACCTAACACCTTTCTGCCCTTGGCATCCATATCCTTCATGTCCTCTGAAACCTCCAGTCCATTGTGATCTGCTCTAGTCTGGCTATCACACTGAAAAATGAAAAACATATTGGAGAATCTATGATATACTGATACAATATTGATTTCCAGGAGAAGTTGTCTTTTGATTGGCAACAATTTTGACTCAAAAGAATGAATCCTAAATAGTAGTATTTCAAAATGCTTAACAAGTATGTGTTTGGGTGGGGGGAAGGAATTTAAAACACTGCCCTAAATTCTTTATTACATCTCCCCTAAAGAGGTTGGGGTCCTTCCCTTGAATCTGCGTGGACTTGGGAATACTTCAACTAGTAGAGCATGGCAGAAATAAAGCAATGTTTCTTCTAAACCTGAGTTATAGGTCATGCAGTTTCCACGGGATTCTCTTTAAACACCCAATCTCTGGACATCCCTCTTAGGATGTTCCTTTTTAGATCCATCTGCCATGCTATAAGAAGTTCCAACCATATGGAGAGGCCATGTGCAGTACTCCAGTTGACAGCCCCAGATGATCTACACTTTGAGTCATCCCAGCCCAGATGCCAGGCATGTGAGCTAAGAAGCTTCCAGATAATTCTAGCCCCAGCCATTCAATTCACCCCTAGTCATTTAAATGTTTTCTAGTAGAGGCTCTAGACATGTTGTGGCAGAGACAAACTATCACCACTGTGCCCTGTATGAACCCCTTACCCAGACTCTGTGTAATAACAAGTCTTGTTGCCTAACACCACTTAGTTTGGAGTGGTTTGTCACATCGCAATAACTGCAACAGTAAAGATGGGGCATTAGGGGAGGAAACACAACTCTATGCCTCTCAAATCACACCGCAAACATCAAATCTGACCATACAGAATAGTGGATTTCAAAGATCCCACAGAGTACCAAGGAAGAAATGTATTTCAAGAGCTATGGAATTAAGTTTTAGCTGACACTGAGAAATTGGCTCTCCAGCAAACCAGAGAGGAGAGGCAAAGACTGATGTGTAGATTTTTCCAATGTTCATGGTATAAATACACTGTCCTAACCAATTTCAAGCTACCAGCATAAAATTTCAGAAAATTTACAAATCAGTACTCACAAAGCAAAATAGGTAGGCTCCAACACAACACTGGGACCATGACACTCTGGTGACGCAGTTGGCGCCTCTCATACTCCTCAGCTCATCCTTAACAATGCTATGCTATCTGAAAAGAACTATATTGGATACCTCAGATGCCTAGAATTATGTGGCTCTCTCCAATAATCAGAAACTGGAAATCAGAAGGAATAAGACATAATGGGTTGGCCTTACATACATTTTTCTGCCAACCGTGTCACCATCTTAATTTAACAAACTCTACTCCATGAACTTCTGGAACTTTATCCATAAAATCTTTAATAAAATGTATTCTCCTGGCAAGTGTCCCTCACCATAGCCATAAGTCGGCTCTAGCTTTAGCCGTTTTAAATAGAAAAAGATATACTATACCAGTTTAAGAAATTTTCAGAATCTCCAGAAAGACCAGGAAACCTGGTTTAGATGTTACAAAATGAGAACCAACAATAGCCAGGAGACACACCTAATCACATCACAGTATTCCCTTAGTAGAAACTTCACTAGCATCTTGCCTGCCATAAGCTGATATGACACCAGATAAAACTTCAGATAAAACAGCTCAAATCCTGGCAACTACACTTACTAGCACTGTGTCTTTAGATAATCTATACAATTTATTGAGTCTATCTCTTATGTATTAGTGAGGTGCAATTCTTTATAGACACATCTTTTGTACTTCATCAAATTTTCTTCTCTTCACTTGTCCCTTGATCTCAGCTACTGGCTTCACTTCAGCTGCCTTTGTAGCCAATTGTGGCAGCCACGAAGGTATACTTTTCTGATCTCCCTTGGAGAAAGAACTTGCTGATCAGTCTCCAGGAGCACTTAGCTGACACTTCCTAATTGTTAGCACTCCATCTTTTGAGCTGAGACTTGCTCTTCCCTGGAGGCCCTCAGCCAATGTCTGAGCATGACAAACTATACTCTGGGTATTTGGGGGCTTGGTTGAGACTTTGTCACATCTACATCAGGTTTGTGGCTCTTCCTTCCTCCCTCTTCTCTTACTTTCTCCCACTTCCCTTTCATGGGCATCAGGTCTGCATTGTGGTCTGAAAGCTTTCTTTGTCTAATCCTGCTTCCTCCCCCTTCATCTGTCATAGGCATTACCTCTTCAATAAACCTCATGTACTCTTAATTCCATTTCAGCATCTGCTTCCTAGAGGCCCCAACTGATACAGTGACCAACTCTATGTGGGCTAGCGTTGTTCTACTGTCTGAAGCTAAGAAGCCACATGCTTGCAGTTTGACTCCTACAGCCACATCTATAGTCCAGTGAAATGCCACACCACAAGGAGTGGAATCTGGTTTCCAAAGCAGCTGCCACAGGGCTTGATGAAGCTACCTGGAGGAATGAGAGAATTTACATCTCCCACCCCTTGGAAACAAATGTTAACCAATGGGAGACAGAAGATGGAATCAGGCAAATAAATTTCCTCTCCTTTTCTTCCTCTGATGGAATCTTCCAAAGCATGGTTTCTCCAAACAGCTTGTGCAAAGATGTCCCCATATCTGACTGGGTGGACCTGCTGAACATTCAGCTGTGTCTCTTCAGGGCTTGTGATGAACAGGCACCAATATAATAAGAACCTACTTTGTTTTGTTTCCTAGTCTTTTATGCCTATTGGCCATATCCTTCTCTCTTATAGCCCTGAGAATGCCTTTTCCAAATAAAGCATTAGCCCTTAATTTTTGCACAAAAATCTGTTTTCTAGGGAACTTAGCTAATAAAAATATTCTTTACAGAGTTGTTAAGACAGTTAAATTAGATAATGTGCCTAGTATAGTCCTGGCAAGCAAGAGGCACTCAATAATATGTAGCTTAATCCTTGCTTGGCTGTCTTTCAGGCAGCAGGATAGGACCTAGAATGGGAGAATGAGAGTTTCAGAGTCTGTAGAGAATACGCAAGTACTGATTCCAGCTTCCCTCCACCTTGCCTGTTCTGAAATACTGTGAGCTGCATCATTGCATGGCAAACTAAAGCCCAGCACTGTGTGAAAACAAAACTTGTTCATATTGGGTACCTATTGCAGGACATAACAGTCACCTGAAGCAGTACAGAGTAGGAGAGTTTTCTTTCTGATCTTGGAAATTGGCTTCTTTATTGATTGCCTTGTATAGTCAGAGTAGAATTCTTCTACATGTGAAAATGCTCTATGAATTGCTATATTGCATCTATAAACCATATACAACTTGTGAGATACCACATATACATTTAGGAGAAATGATCCAAAGTTAGCATTTATGCTAGTTCAAGCGCTAGGAACCAGAGATCACTGTGCTTTTTAGAACAGAAGGTTTGACTATCCAGGATATGTGCTACCTGTATCTGTTTTTAATTGGATTTGTGGTTCAGGTGCATGAAGGTAGATAGCTAGCTAAGAAAACAGTAGAGCAATTTGTCCATCCCAGATGCTGTAGATTTGCCTCCCCTGGGGTGAAATTGCTATCTTGTGTCAGGACTCAGGAGCATTCAGTGAGAGGTGACTGTAAAAATGGTAGGTCAAAGTTCCAAGTGATCAAGCTATTACATTATCTCTGTACATTTGTGGAGCATTCATTGTAGCAAGATAAGTTGAGGCCACTTTGTATCAAGCTTATTCCTCCCAGCAATCTAGGTAGGAGGGAACTATCAGAAAAATAATCAAATAGTCCTCATTGCCAAGCCTGTTCAAAGGACAGGAGGGTTAGCTCAACGTTTCTCAAGATGAAATCTATGGACTCCCTCCATTAGAATCCCTGGGGTGGCCCAGATGATTCCTTTCAAACAAGCACCCTGGGTGATTCTGATGAGTAGTAAACTTAAATACCTCTGCTTTAACTGAACTAAATGATTATCCAGTCCAACTTTTTACATGCAGTTCCCAGGAGGAGAACAAACACTAAATGAGAAGGTTTCATGATGGACAAGGCTCTCTCTCTCCCCCTGGAGAGGTGAAATGGAACAGAGGTCCCTGCTGTGACATCCTCCAAAACAACCTGTATTTGGCCTTTTCCTAACTGCAAACAGGTTGGACTCCAGGCTGCGGGGATTTTGGTACCTAGCTAAAAGGAAACTGAGTTGGAGATATATATAGTTTATGGAGAATGGGCAAAATTGATGTAGTCTGCAACCTAACCAAGTTATTGCAGGTGGTCCTAGTATAGCAATGGCTTCCAGGTATACTCCCACTGTCCACTGTACCAAATTGCCCTGGGTAATAAAATAAAGGGTAGTAACACAAAGGCATCAGTCTCACTGGTGTTCTTATAAGAAGAGATTAGGACACAGGCACAGAAGAAAGACATAAGAAGGAGAAAATGACCAATTACAAGCCAAAGAGATAGTCCTCAGAAGAAACCAATCCTGCCAACACCTTGATCTCGAACTTTCTAGCCTCCAGAACTGTAAGAAAATAAATTTCTATTGTTTAAGCCACTCAGCCTGTGGTATTTTGTCATGGCAGCCCAAGCAAACTAATACACCAGCATTTGGTATTCTCACTAATTTTTATTTAGCTGCTCTAATAGATGTGTAGTGATATCTCATCAAGGTCTTAATTTGCATTTCTTTAATGGCTAGAATATTGAACATATAATCAACCATGTGCTTATTTTCCATATGCATATTCTTTTTAGTGAGTTCTTTCCTTATGTCTTTTGTCCATTTCTATTAATAGATGGATTGTTTGATTTTTTGTGGTTGAGTTTTGAGAGGATTTTTTATATATCTATTCTAGACACAAGTTCTTTGTCAGGTTTGTGGTTTGCAAATATTTTCTCCCAGTCTGTAGCTTGTATTTTTATCTTCTTATCAGTGTCTTTCACAGAGCAAAAGTTTTTAATTTTGACAAGGTCTAAGTTATTGAGTTTTTTGTTTTTTTATGGATCATGCTTTGGTATCAAGACTAAGAACTCTTTACCAAGCCCCAGATCTCAAATGTTTTCTCTTATGTTATTTTCTAAAAGTTTATAACTTTTCATTTTACATATAAATCTACAAACCATTTTGAGTTGATTTTTTTTTAATATGGTGCAAGATTTAGGTTGAAGTTCCTTTATTTCTCTATGGACATCCAATTGTTCCAGCATGATTTGTTGAAAAGATTATCTTTGCTCCATTGAATTGTTTTTGTACCTTTGTCAAAAATCAGTTGGTCATACCTGTGTGCAGCTTTGTTTGGATTTTCTATTCTGTTCCATTGATCTATTCCTCCACCAATACCACACTAATACCAATTGACATTTGGTATTATATATCTACCTCCATCAATATCACACTAATATAGCTAAAGTATTCATACATAAATATTCTAGCTATAAATATGCCTAAATATCAGGTAGAGTGCTTTCTTATAGTTTATTTTTCATTTGCATGATTTTCAGCATACTAGAGGCTGTGCCTCTCCATATATCCTAGAACAAGCTTCAATATGTATACGAAAACTTGCTGGGATTGTGGTAGTAATTGCATAGATTCCTACAGATCAGTTTGGAGAGAATTAACATCTTTGCCATGTTGAGTCTTTCAGCTATGAACATGTTATATCTCTCCATTTATTTAGATCATCTTTGATTTCTTTCATCAGCATTTTAATTTTCAGCATACAGATGACAGACATATTTTAAGTTTATACCTAAGTATTTTATATTTTAGAGTAATTATAAATGCTACTATGTTTATAATTTTGGTTTCCACATGTCCGTTGTTTAGATGTACAAATACAGTTGATTTTTGCATGTTGATCTGGTACCTTTCAAATTTGCTAAACTCATTTATTTGTTCTGGGAGGGCTTTTGTCAATTCCTTGGCATTGTCTATATAAACAATCATGTGATATGCAAATAGGGACAATTTTATCTCTTTATTTCCCCCAGTCTATATGGTTTTTTGTTTTGTTTTTTTGTTTGGTTTTTTTTTTTTTTTTTGAGACAGAGTCTCACTCTGCTGCCTGGCATGGCATCAGTCTAGCTCACAGCAACCTCAAACTCCTGGGTTCAAGCGATCCTCCTGCCTCAGCCTCCTGAGTAGCTGGGATTTTTAGTTGGCCAATTAATTTCTTTCTATTTTAGTAGAGACGGGTCTCGCTCTTGCTCAGGCTGGCTTCAAACTCCTGACCTTGAGCGATCCGCCCACCTCGGCCTCCCAGAGTGCTAGGATTACAGGCGTGAACCACGGTGCCTGGCCTATATGGTTTTTTTATTCTCTCTCCTTATTACTCTGGCCAGGACTTCCAGTGCTATATTGAATAGCAGCAGTGAGAGTGGACACCCTTGCCTTTTTCCTCATCTTAGGAAAAATAATTTAGCCTTTCATTCTTAAGTGTCATTTTAGCCGTGCATTTTTGGTAGACGTTTTTATCACACTGAGGAAGTTCCCCTCTATTTCTAGTTTTTAAGGATTTTTATCATGAATGTGTGTTGCATTTTGGCAAATACTTCATCTGCCTCAATTGATATGATCATGTGATTTTTCTTCTTTAGTTTGTCAATATGGTGGATTACATTGATTTTTCAAATATTGAACCAGCCTTGCATCCTTGGAATGAACTCCACTTGGTTATGGTATATAATTCTTTTTATATTCCTGAATTTTATTTACTAATATTTTGTTGAGAAGTTTTACATCTATATATTCATGGGGAACATCAATTCCTAAGAGCAGAGTGTTGTGGATTTTCTAGCTTTCCTTTCAGTTATATATCTCTTTTGTTTGGTACATATGCATTTGCAATTGTTATGTCTTCTTGGTATATTGACTCTTTTACCATTAAATAATGCCTTTCTTTGTCTCTAGTCTTTTTATTTGCTCTGAAGTCTACTGTATTAATCAGGGTTTTCCAAAGAAACAGAACCAATAGGATAAATGTATACATAGATATATGAGAGGGGATTTACTAGGGGAATTGGCTTATGTAATTATGGAGGCTGAGAAGTTCCACAGTGTGCTATCTGCAAACTGGAGAACCAGGGAAACTGGTAGCATGGCTCAGTCCAAGTCCAAAGGCCTGAGAACAAGGATAGTCAACAGCGTAACTATCAGTCCAAGGCCAAAGACCTGAGCATTTGGGGGGCCAATGGTGCAAGTTTCAGAATCCAGAGGCTGGAAAACCTAGAATTCTGATGCCCAGTGGCAGGAGATGTGTGTCCCAGCTTGAGAAAAGAGAGCAAATTCACCTTTCCTCCACCTTCTTGTTCAGTCAGGGCCCTCAACTGATTGGAAGGTGCCTGCCCACAGGGGACGGCAGCCTTACTCAGTCCACTGATTCAAATGCCAATCTCTTCCAGAAACACCCTCACAGGCGTACTCAGAAATAATACTTTACCAGCTATCTGGATATCCCTTAATCCCATCAAGTTGATCTAAATTTAACCATCACATCCACTCCTGCTTTTCTTTTGAATAATGTTTGCATGTTATATATTTTTCCATCCCTTTATTTGAACCACCTATATCATTATTTTTGAAGTGAGTTTATTGTACACAGCACATAGTTAGGTGATTTTTCTATCCACTTTGCCAATCTCTGCCTTTTAATTGATGCATGTAGAAGATTTGTGTTTAATGTAATTATCGATATGTTATGCTTTAAGTCTGTCATTTCATTTTTGTTTTCTGTTTGTTCCCTCTATATTTTTGCTTTTCTCTTTTCTTATTCCAGGCTTCCTGTGAGTTACTTCAACATTATTTAGAAGTTCATTCTGATTTATCTATAGTGTTTTTGAGTACATCTCTTGGTATAGATTTTGTAGTGATTGATATGGGTATTATATTATATCTACACAACTTATCATAATCAAATGACATTAGCATTATACCAATATGAATGAAATGTACCTTCCTTTGTGAACCTTACCCTGTGCTGTTTATAATTTTTTTTTCAGTTTTTTCCTAATGTCCTTTTCTTATTCCAGGATCCTGTTCAGGATACCATATTACATTTAGTCAACATGTTTCTTTAGACTCTTCTTGACTGATAGTTTTCAGACTTTGTTTTTGATGACCTTGACAGTTTTAGGGAATACTGGTCAGATGTTTTGTAACAGATCATTCAATTAGGATTTGCCTGATGTTTTTCATTATTAAACTTGGGGTGTAGGATTTTGAGAAGAAGGCTGCAAAGATAAAATGCCAGTCTCATCACATCATATCAAGGGTGCATGCTATCAACATGACTTATCACTGACGATGTTAACTTTGACCTCTAGGCTGAGGTAGTGTTTGGCAGATTTCTCCACTATAAAGTTACCGTATTTCCCCCTTTTATACGGTAATCTTTGGAACGAAGTCACTATGCACAGCTCACACCTAAGAAGTGGGGAGTTATATCCACATTGTTGATGCTAGAGTATCTAAATATATTAGTTAGAATTCTTCTGCATGAGACATTTGTTTATTCTTCCCCATTCATTTATTTAGTCAATCATTCATTTATATTAGTATGGACTCAAGGATATAATTCCTTGGGCTATAATTCTGCACTATTTTATTAACTTTCTTGCTCAAACTATTCTATTTTTTTCCATTGAGAGTTATTTCAGTTGCTCCTGGGCCCTTATGATATACCCCCATCATTATATGAGTTTGTTTTTGAGCATTTCCTTACATTTTTTAAAATATACCACTAAAAGTCATAAAACACTTCCTTACTTTCCATCACAACAACATGCTCCAGGCTCATCTTGTGTATTTCCTGTTCAAATTCTAGAATTAGCCATTTCTCTAAGGAGTCCTGGTTCTTTTTATTGGAGAATGGTAGAAACCAAGATCTTTGGTCTAAGTGTGTTTGTTGCTATTGAGATGTTATTGCTTCTAAACCTTTTCAGTGACAAAGTAATGAAATATGTGTGAGTATACTAACCTATATGTATACATATATTTATAAATATGTCTAGATATCGCCATGTGTATTTATTATATAGTAAGGTAAATAAAAGTTCATACTGATGTCTCTAACTCTAATCCATTACCACATATATCATTCTGGCCTCCTCCCTTTGCTTATCTGTAACTTCCAATTCAAACAATGAGAAATTTGGCTCCCATCGTCTACTATCCATTTATGTAATTGTTCGATTCAAGTATACAGGTATAGTGATTTCAGAATTATTAAACTGTGCCACTCTGAGAAATAATTTTATCAAGTATAGTATTTATGTACACCTCCTTCTTCTTTGTGTCTTATAGACTCCACTTATTTCTAGAGTTACTTAGGTCAGCACATTTTTCCTAACAAATCACTTTGTACATAATTTTATATACAATTTGATATTCTTCTTCTTAGGAAAGAAGAAGAACTTCACGATCCACAAAACAAGAAGTTGCCGTTATTAGAAGTCTCGGTTCATATATGCTTTTCCCAATATGTAATGGTTTGAGGCAATTAGGGACAAGCATTTTCACACTAAAGGGGAAGACCTAGTTAATACATGAATATCTTAAGAAAAAAATGAACACTAATAATGAACTATCAAAAAATTAAGAAAATAATCACATTTAAAATAACATCAAAAATAAGAAAAAATCTTAGGAATAAATTTAAGGAAATAAAAGATCTGTGCACTGAAAATTGCACACAAACACATAAGTGAAATAAATTAAAATAGACATAAATAAATTGAAAGATATTCTGTGTTCATAGATTAGAAGAATTAATATTGTTAAAGTGTCCATACTACCCAAAGCGATCTACAGATTCAATGCAATCTTTATCAAAATTCCAATAGCATTTTTCATATAAATAGAAAAAACAATTCTAAAATTCACATGGAACCACAAAAGACCCTGAATAGCCAAAACAATCTTGATCAAAAAGAACAAAACTGGAGGCATCACACTTTCTGGTTTCAAATCATATTACAAAGCTTTAGTAATCAAAATAGTATGGTATTGCATGAAAACAAACACATAGACCAACACAGAACAGAAAAAGAGCCCAGAAATAAACCCACACATATATGGTCAACTAATTTTCAACAAGGGTGCCAAGAATATACAATGTGGAAAGGACAGTATCTTCAATAAATGATGTTGAGAAAACTGGATATCCACATGTGAAAGAATGAAATCAGACCCTTATCTTATATCTTACACAAAAATTAAAGACTAAAATATAAGATCTAAAACCACAAGCTCTTAGAACAAAACAGAGAACAAGCTCCTTGACATTAGTCTTGGCAATGATTTTTTGGATATGATACCAAAACCACAGGTAACAAAAGGAAAATAGACAAATGGGATGGGATTATATCAAACTAAAAAGCTTCAGCACAGCAAAAGAAACAACAAACTGAAGAGATAACCTATTGATTGGGAGAACATATTAGTATTTGCAAACCATACATCTGATAAGTGGTTAATATCTAAAATACATAAGGAACTCAAATCAATAATAAGAAAACAAATAATCTGATTTAATAATGAATGAAGGACCTGTCTTAGTCTATTTTGTGCTGCTATAACAGAATGCCATAGACTGGGTAATTTATAATGATCAGAAATTTATTGGTTCACAGTTCTGGAGGCTGGGAAGTTCAAGATTGAGGGGTCAATATCTGATGAGGGCCTTCTTGCCTTCATCATCCCATGGCAGAAGGGCAAAGACAGGGCAAGAGAGAGTGAGCGAGAGGGGGCAAAATTCATTTTTTAAAAGAAAACCACTCCTGTGATTATGGCATTAATCCATTCACTTCACCCTCATGGCTTAGTCACCTCTCATTAGACTCCACTTCCAAAAATCAAATAAACCCATTAAAAAGTGGGCAAAGGACTTGAACAGAAATTTTTCTAAAGAAGACAGAAGAATGGCCAACAAACATATGAAGAAATGCTCAACATCTCTAATCATCAGGGAAATACAAATCAAAACCACAATGAGATATCACTTAACCCCAGTGAGAATGGCCTTTATCAAAAAATCTCCAAACAATAAATGCTGGCGTGGTTGCGGAGAGAGAGGAACACTCCTACACTGCTGGTGGGACTGCAAACTAGTTCAACCTCTGTGGAAAGCAATATGGAGATACCTTAAAGCGATACAAGTGAATCTACCATTTGATCCAGCAATCCCATTGCTGGGCATCTACCCAAATGATCCAGTGACACTCTACAAAAAAGACACCTGCACTCGAATGTTTATAGCAGCACAATTCATAATTGCAAGGCTGTGGAAACAGCCCAAGTGCCCATCAATCCAAGAATGGATTAATAAAATGTGGTATATGTATACCTTGGAGTACTATTCAGTTCTAAGAAACAATGGTGATATAGCACATCTTATATTTTCCTGGTTAGAGCTGGAACCCATACTACTAAGTGAAGTATCCCAAGAATGGAAAAACAAGCACCAGATATATTCTCCAGCAAACTGGTATTAACTGAGTAGCACCTAAGTGGACACATAGGTGCTACAGTAATAGAGTATTGGGGAGGTGGGAGGGGGGAGGGGGGCGGGTATATACATACATAATGAGTGAGATGTGCACCATCTGGGGGATGTTCATGATGGAGACTCAGACTTTTGGGGGGAGGGGGGGAAATGGGCATTTATTGAAACCTTAAAATCTGTACCCCCATAATATGCCAAAATAAAAAAAATTTAAAAAAATGTATGCATTCAGGATTAAGATTCCAATATATGCTTTTAGGGGGACATATTCAAACTATGGCAGACCTAAATAGACATTTCTCTAAAGAAGACATACAAATGACCAACAGGTATATGAAAAAATTCTCAACATCACTAATCATTAGGGAAATGCAAATCAAAACCACAATGAGATATTGCCTCACATCTTTTAGGATGGCTATTATTTTTTTAAAAAGCTAAGTGTTAGGGGGGATGAGGATAAAAGGGAACCCTTGTGCACTGTTGGTGGGAATGCAAATTAATACAGACATTATGGAAAACAGCATTGGAGGCTCCTCAAAAAATTAAAATTAGAAATACCATATGATCCAGCAAACCCATTTCTGGATACATATCTAAAAAATTATAATCAGAATCTCAGAGATATCTGCACTGCCATGTTCACTGCAGCATTATTCACTATAGCCAAGATACGTAAACAACCTAAAGATCCATCAAGAGACAAATGAATAAAGAAATTGTATATTTACAATCTGTACTTACAACAGAGTGTTATTTAGCCTTAAAAAGAAAGGAATCCTGCTATTTTCCACAACATGGATAGATCTATGGGGCATTACGTTAAATAATATAAGCCAGACACAGAAAGACAAACACTGTATGATCTCTCTTATATGTGGAATCTAAAATAGCCAAACTCACATAAGCAGAGAGTAGAATGGTGGTTTCCAGGTGCTTGAGGGAGGGGGAAATGGAGTGGTGATAGTCAAATGGTACAAAGTCTCACTTATGCAGTATGAATAAGTTCTGAAGGTCTGTAAAGCAGTAGTGCTTATAGCTAAGTATTGCATACTTAAAATTTGTTGAGAGTATAAATCTTATGTTAAGAACACTTATGTTAAGTGCTCTTGCCAAAAAGAAAAAAATAATAAATAAATAAGTAAATAAATAACAATAATAATAAAGGAAGTGATGGATATGTTTATGGCTTTGATGGTGATGATGATTTCATGGGTACACACTTAGCCCCAAACTCATTAAGATGTATATATTGAATATGTACAGATTTATATGTATCAATCATACCTCAGTAGAGTGGTTTTGAAAAAAAAGAAAACTTTAAAATTCTTAAAATCCTATAAAAGTAAATTATTTCAATGCAAGTGATTTATTGACTTCAGAAATTGCTCTAATGTCCACAACTAGAAAATACCTGGGGCAGTTACAAAGGCAGGTGAAGAAGCTGCAAAGACATTTCCCTTTATGTTGATAAAAGATGATGGAGAAGTCTCCATCCTGGATGACATTTTTAATTTTAATTAAACAGCTCTCTAGAAGCTACCTTGAAGGGGGAAACAGAAACTTCTGTGTTTTAGGGTGCAAAAAATTACGATGCTGGGTGCAAATGTCAGTGCAGATTTCTCCATATCAGTACTTTATTAGCACCGCATATATGTTTTTGTTAGTGCTCTGGTTCATACTTGACATAAGTCTTAAGTGATATGTTTCAAGCCTATTTTGTTCATGAAGTTATTTTTAAGGCACAGTTTTAAACATATGGTGTTAATAAGAAAATTTATGTATTAGAGTTTAGTGTTTACTTCTTGGCTCAAACACTAAGTTGTGAGTACATCCTTCCCAGGCAAATATTTTATCTCATTCACATTTGTAACCCCAACTTCTAGCACAGTGACTGCTAGGTACTTAAATATACATTATAATATAACTTAGCATGTCCATCTTATTTCCTTTGGGTCTCTCTGAGTTCTTGGCCCCTGGGCATGCCTCTTTCTTCTCCAAGCACTCACCCTCACCTTCACATCCTGGTGAGGTAAGGTGGCCCTCTGCCTTGACAGCCTTGAGATCTACCCATCAGAAATTCAAAATCAAACATTTCACATATACCTGCCAATTAATAATTGATTTGGCTCAATATTTTCATGGCAGGCCCTACTTCTATATTCTGTTTGCTGTCAGGTTCAGTGATGGCTGCAAGAATGCCTAATTTGTGGTTTCTGCCCACTTGAAATTGTTCTTATTTCTGAGATGGAATTCCTTTCAGCCTGCACAATCAGCTATAATAATAACTTGCATTTGTAGAGCACTTAAGTTTCCAAAGCACCTTCCTATGTTATCTTTAATGCCCCCAATGACACTGAGGATCAGACAGGGAAAATATTATCCCAGTCTTCATAGAAGGTCCAGAATAGTTAAATGACTTAAGAAACATAGATTCTATCCCCACCTCTGACACTACTGCTAACATTTTGACTCCCCTAACTTTTAATACAGTGACTGTATGGTGCACATGTGATTATACCATGAATTTATCTCCTATAAAAAACTCATCTTCAAATAGAAAAAAACAATTTTTTAAGTACAAGGTAAAACTAATTTTCAAGTAAAAGAATGGAGTTTATTTAGAAGGTAATTAACAATTTTTAGACATTTTCCATGAGCCATCTTGATTTTAGGAATTGTTTAAAGGGTCAAACTTTCTAGAAAGGAAACTTATAGCTAATTGCTGAAAGCTTACTATCTGCTAGTATGGCATCAAACACACAGTTACAAATTAGCCTGAGGTATCCTTTGCAAACTCTGACTGAGAACTGAGGATATCTGATTCAGGGCTTGTAACTCAAGCGTTTCAACCCCACCCCCTATGTAGAATATAATGAAATATTACTCTGGACCCTGCAGAAAGCAGGGCTATTCAGCCCCTAGTAATTAATCTTTGTAGTTAAGAACACAAAAGCCTGAGTCAGTTTAATTATATATATATGGACTAACACGATGATGGCAGAACAACACAAACAGATTCTTGCTGAAGACAGGGAAATTGCTAAAATACAAAAGTACCATCAACCAGGGATAGATAGATTCTTGCTGAGGCTTGATCTTAATCAAACCAGATCTCCTTGGGTACTTGATGGAGTTTATTTAGAAGGTAATTAACAATTTTTAGACATTTTCCATGAGCCATCTTGATTTTAGGAATTATTTGAAGGGTCAAACTTTCTAGAAAGGAAACTTATAGCCAATTGCTGAAAGCTTACTATTACTTGATGGGACTTCCCAAGGAAGACTTTCAATTGCAGTATAAAGAGCACCAGCTATTGGAAGAGTCTGATTTGATCCCTTAGATAGTGTTGATTGTAAGATATATTTCACATTTATAACATATCTGAGAAAATAAGAAACATTCCCTCAAAGGTATACATTGGTTTTAAAGGGCAAAGTGATTTACAAACTTTATTTTATTTTTAATTTATAAAATTTATTTTTTTAAAAATAGAGACAGGGTCTTGCTCTTGCTCAGGCTGGTCTTGAACTCCTAAGCTCAAGCTATCCTCCCACCTCGGCCTCCCAGAGTGCTAGGATTACAGGCATGAGCCACCACCCCTGGCCAATTTACAACCTTTAAAAGGTAAAAAATGTCTACGGAGAATTGAAAAAGCAAACTCAGTATTTGTTGAATGAATGATTGAATGAATGTTGGCTTTGATGGATAAAACCTCAGAGGGCTCTGATTCAGATCTCCTTTGTATTGCTTAAACAATAGGAAAGGAACCTTTCTTTGAGTCACAGTTTCCTTCTAAAATCATGCTTTTTTCCTTTTCCTGAAGGTGATCAAATGAATTGGTGAACTTTCAGGCCTCAGGAAGCACAGGTGCCCAGGAGTTCTGAGGAGTTCAGAAGCAAGAACTTACACCCATCTCATGCCCAGCTCCAACTTCATGACTCAACTTGAGAACAATGACATGAGGACACCTCTTATCTTTGTGTCATAGTTCTCAAGTTTCAGATCTCAGGAGAGCCCAATTCACCCAACTTGGCCCATGAGTGCACCCATAGGGTGGAGGGAGTTGAACGAGCACAACCAAAAATCCCACCAGCCCCATCTCTGATAATGGGCGAGTGGCAATTTCGAAAGAAAAAGTAAAGTGGTATTGTTACCAAAAGGAAATGGAAATTGGGCCTTGGTGCAAATTGGAAAAAGTTGTCCCTGTAAGTGGGTATAGTAGAAAGAGACATCCTTTTGCTATCCCAGAGACAGAATATTTAGCCCCCATTTACCCCCTTAGTGGCCATTTTTGTGAAATATACAAACTATACATATGTAGACAATGGTCATAAGGGAAAGAGATGTCAGATGCCTGCTACTTAAGGATGCTGAGTGACAATAACTTTGATTAAGAAATCTGATACTGGAGAAGGGGAAGATGGCGGACGAGAAACACTGCCAGACAGAGTGTCTCTGCAGAAAAGACAGATTCTAGCAGAAATTAGGGAAAAAAAGCAAGAAGACGAGCATACAGCGGACGAGGGCCGGAAGGAGGGGTACCTGAGACCCCGGGAGACTCCACGGGAGGAGGATGCGGAGGAGAACTGGAGGCTGAGACCACCGGAGCAACCCAGAGACCAGCGGCAAGTGTAGGTGGATTTGCTGTTTCCCCTCCCCTGCATTTGGGACTGCTGGTGGGCTCCCCAGTGGGTGGAGAGACCTGCAGACACCGGCCAAGAGATGGCTGCCGCCAGCCAGCGGTGAGCCTGTAGCAGACGTGGCACCAGGTTCCCAACTTCCTCCGGGCACCTCTGTGTGCACAGAACCGAGCCGCGCGGCAGGCACCATATTGCCTCCTCCTCCCCTCCGCCGACTCTACCCGCGGCTGCCCAGAGAGACAATACAGCCACCAGCCAGAGGCACCTCCAAGGAATGGGACCTTCCCTTTTGGGACCCTACAGCTAACTCAAGGGAACTCAGACTGTGAGCTCCCTACCCGCCAGCTCTCCCAGGTGCTGCTGGCACGGTGTTCCCAGGAGAATGGTGCTGACTCAGAGGCTGAGAGACATAGACCCAGCTTGGGCTCCCTGTGGGTGAATTGGGACCGGAACTCCTCTCCCTGGTGGGGATACAGTTTGAACTCTGGGACCCAGAGGTCGGATCTGCAGACAAGATCCACTGCACCAAGGGCTAGCATGGACCGGGGCACAGAAGGGTTATACATGAACAGCCTACTGAGGTGTGTGTGCCTCCAGGGGCAGATCAGCATCCTAGAGGGCAACCCTCCTCCCAGGAGGAGGCCGTGCACTGAGCCTATGTGGCTTCCTGTGCAGGGAACTTCCCGCTGGCATCACAGTCCGGGGAGGCCTGGTGGCGTGTGGTCTGGCCTGCTGGCAGAGGCCCAGGAGTAGCTGCAGAGTTGGGGAGGGTGGAAAGAAGCAAGGCCCGCTCCAGACTGCGGGTCTCAGACAGCCCGACCCCCACATGTAGACTTTCTGGCTGAGCGGGACCATTCCAGCCCCGCCCTGACAGCTTTTCCTGGAAGCAGACAATGGAACTTTGACCCCTGCTAACTGCCTGAGGGCAGGCTTACCCAACCCAGTTCCGCCCAGAACAAGAGCTGATAACAGGACACAAAATCAACAGCATAGCCTGTTCCTCCAAGCTAACGCCACCTACTGACAGGGACGGCATCTTGCACAGCATTTTCACGGCACCCTCTGACTCAATATATAGGGAGTGGTCCAATCTCACCCACAGACACCACCTAATGCCTCAAAAACTAAACAAGGTGTGTGAATACACAAACAATAACCTAAAGGAAAGAAACAACAACTGATCGACATGGGAGGAAATCAGCGAAAGAAATTAGGAAATATGAAGAACCAAACGGAAAACACACCCCCAAAGAGGAGCACCAGCCCCCTAGAAATGGACACCAACCAAAGTCAGGCAACCAATATGACAGAAGAGGAATTTCGTATGTGGATCATAAGAACACTCACCAAGCTGCAACAACAACTCAATAACCAACACAAAGAAACCACAAAAAGTCTCCAGGATACGGAAAGAGAAATAAACACAATGAAGAAAACTTTAACCGAACTCCTGGAAATGACGAATCAATTCAAGGAACTACAAAATACAGTGGAAAGTTTCAAGAACAGGGTAGATCAAACAGAAGAAAGAATCTCAGAGCTTGAAGATAACACCCTCCAATTAAATAAATCAGTCACAGAAATAGAGCAGAGAAACAAGAGAAAAGACCAAAGCCTACAAGAACTGTGGGATTATGTGAAGAAACCTAATGTGAGGGTCATAGGGTTACCAGAAGGGGAAGAAGACAACACTCAAGGGTTGGACAAGCTGTTTGAAGATATAATAGAGGAAAATTTCCCAGGCCTTGCTCAAAATCTTGATATACAAGTTCAAGAAGCTCAGAGGACCCCTGGGAGATTCAAAGCAAACAGGAAGATGTCACGACATGCAGTCATCAGACTGACCAAAGTATCAACTAAAGAGGCCCTTCTAAGAGCTGTAAGACAAAAGAAGCAAGTAACATACAAGGGAAAGCCAATTCGAATAACATCAGACTTCTCTAATGAGACTTTACATGCAAAGAGAGACTAGGGCCCCATTCTCACTCTTTTGAAACAAAACAATGCCCAGCCTAGAATATTATTCCCTGCAAAACTAAGCTTCGTATATGAAGGAGAAATAAAAACATTCTCAGAAAGCAAAGGCACACCGAATTCACCAAGACAAGACCAGCCCTACAAGAAGTACTTAAAACAGCGTTACACACAGAACATCATAATAATAACCCACAAATATAAAAACAACCAAAACCCAAAGATTAAAGCCAGATAATACAATGGCTCAAGATAGAAATCATAGCAACAACATCCAATCCAACAGAATGAACAGTAGTCTACCTTACCTATCAGTTCTCTCAATAAATGTGAATGGCTTAAACTCACCACTCAAGAGACATAGGCTGGCTGAATGGATAAGAAAATATAGGCCAAGTATATGCTGCCTTCAGGAAACACATCTAACCTGCAAGGATGCATATAGACTAAAAATAAAAGGGTGGAGATCAATATTCCAAACAAATAGAAGCCAAAAGAAGGCTGGTGTGGCAGTTCTAATTTCAGACGATTTAGTTTTAAACCAACAAAAGTAGTTAAAGACAAAGAGGGTCATTATATAATGGTGAAGGGCACAGTTCAACAAGAAGAGATAACAATTTAAATATAAATGCACGCAACATAGGTGCACCCAGATTCATAAAGCAAACCTTACTGGATCTAAGCAAATGGATTACTAGCAACTCCATAATCACCGGAGATTTCAACACTCCACTGATGGCACGAGACAGATCCTCCAAAGAGAAAATTAATAAAGAAATAATGGACTTAAACAAAACTCTAGAACAATTGGGTCTGACTGACATTTGCAGGACATTGTACCCAAAATTCCAAAACGTATATACCACTGAATATACATGTTCTCTCATCAGCTCACGGGACATTCTCTAAGATTGACCATATCCTAGGACACAAAGTAAATCTCAAGAAATTTAAAAAAATAGAAATCATACCATGTACCTTCTCAGTTCACACTGGAATAAAACTAGAAATCAACCCTAACAGAAACTCACATTTCTACACAAAAACGTGGAAATTAAACAACCTCCTACTAAATGATTACTTCATAAATGAAGAAATCAAGATGGAAATTAAAAAATTCTATGAAGAAAATGACAATGGAGAGACAAGTTATCAACTCCTCTGGGACACAGCTAAACCAGTTCTGAGAGGAAAGTTTATCTCCATAAATGCCTATAACCAAAAGACAAGAAAATCACAAATAGACAATCTAATGAAACGACTCAAAGAGCTTGAAAAAGAAGAACAGACCAACCCCAAACCCAGCAGAAGAAGGGAAATCAACAAGATCAAATCAGAACTAAACGAAATTGAAAACAGGGAAGCTATTCAGGAGATTAATAAAACAAAAAGTTGGTTCTTTGAAAAAATAAACAAAATTGATACACCATTGGCTAAGCTAACGAAAAGCAGAAAAGAGAAATCTCTAATAAGCTCCATCAGGAATATAAAAGGAGATATCACAACTGATCCCAAAGAGATACAAGATACAATTTATGAATACTACAAAAATCTTTATGCACACAAACTGGAAAATGTGGAGGAAATGGACAAATTTATAGAAACACACAGCCTCCCTAGGTTCAACCAGGAAGAAATAGATTCCCTGAGCAGACCAGTCTCAACAGCTGAAATAGAAACAGCAATTAAAAATCTCCCTAAAAAGTAAAGTCCCAGTCCAGATGGCTTCACACCCGAATTTTACCACACTTACAAAGAAGAACTAGTACCTATCTTGCAGAAACTATTTCACAACTTTGAGAAGAACGGAAACCTTCCCGACACCTTTTATGAAGCGAATATTACTCTGATTTCAAAACCAGGAAAGGATGCAACAAAAAAAGAAAACTACAGACCAATATCCCTAAGGAATATAGATGCAAAAATTTTCAACAAAATCTTAGCTAACCGAATCCAGATGCTTATCAAAAAAATAATCCACCAAGACCAAGTGGGCTTGATCCCAGGGATGCAGGGATGGTTCAACATACGTAAATCTATAAATGCAATTCACCACATAAACAGAAGCAAAAACAAAGACCACATGATTCTTTCAATAGATGCAGAAAAAGCTTTTGACAAAATTCAACACCCTTTCATGATACGAACACTTAAGATCTCTATCAGAATACAGTTGTTAAGGTCTATTTAAAGCTTTTTTTGTAAAAGAAAGATGTCCATATGATGTGATGCCACCGTGTAAATGTATTAATTAATAGAAAGATAGTGGATATTTGGACAGATTCATATAGATAAGGAGTATTAAGTATATTCAGAAATAACTGCTGCTTACTAATACATTAAAACCACATTTTATACTTTGTGTATCAGCCGCAATACCAGCAAACAGTAAGTAGAGTGCTTTCTGTACCTCTAGCACTTAATAAATGCCTATTGATTAAAGCAATCTGAATCATTTCTGAGCCATTTCAGATATTATGTATGTCTACAAGTTGAACATGTAACCAGTTCCATGAACCCCTATGTTTTTTATAATACTCTTAACGAACTACTTGACCCTTTAAGTTGTTTCCCAGAAATGATGGACTCTAACTCCTGGCCTCAAGTGATCCTCCCACCCTGGCCTCCCTAAGTGCTGGGATTATAGGTGTGAGCTACTACACCTGGCCTGAAATGATGGATTTCCTACAGGATAAAGGAGTTGAGTTTCTGAAGGGTCCAGGGCAGACTTCCTGCCATAAAAATTCACCATCTCCCACAACCTGCCCCCAATGCAAGTAGCCCCTTGGTTACACCACAACCTAACCCAAGGCACATCGCTTCCCCTTTAAAAGCCCATGGCATCTTTTAGTCCGAGAAACAGATATGAGGCATTCTCCCAACAAGACATTGGTCATATTAAAAATTCCTTTCTTCATTGGCAACACTCGTTATCTTAGTAATTGGACCTTTGTGCAGTGAGCAATTGGACCTAGACTGAAATCCCCTTGCAGTTTTAACAACAAAACACTGGAAAATGATCTTCAGACATATAGAATGTGATTTGTTGTCTATTTTCTAGTGCTTCTTGATCATGGGCCCAGAACTCAGGGTGTCTTAAAATGTTTGTAATAAAAAGTTTGGATAAATTTTATTTAGGTTTTAAATTGTTGGAAATCACTGAATGAGAAGTGCATGTTTTCTTAAGGATAGATAAAGATGAGTTAGAATGGCTTTGCTGGTATTTTTATGTACTTATTAGTTTTATGCTATAAAATATGGTTAAGATTGTTTAGAAGTTAAAATTTAGAAGAGATCCCACGTAAAGTTTGAAGATCTGATTTTATGTTGGGATCTCACTACTTAATTCCTCAGGGATGTTGGATGCATCATGTCACCTGTCAGAGACTCAGTTTCCTCTTCTCTAAATTGGTAATTATTTCATGTTACATATTCACCAAATAGCTTGTGAATAAAACAAAATTCAAAACACTTTTTAGAGGTATACATATGTGTATGGAATTTGAATATTAATTAAATTAATTAATTTACTTATTTTCTCATTCCACAGATATTGATTAGGCACTTATTACATACCCATATGGAGGTAGGGATGAGAACCATGGCATGAAGAACAAATAGAAAGAATAAAAAATTCTTAAAATAGAGTTAAGGAAAACAAAATGAAGAAAATATGTCCCCTGCACTTGAAAAGTTTCAAGTCTAGCAAAAGAGATAAATGTGTGAACAAACAAGAAATACAGTGCTGTGTGAGCCAAGAGGAGGGACTAAACAGCAGCAAAAAATGTCTGGGAGGGTTTCCTCAAAAGAGTTGATATTTAGGTTGGACGTGGTGACTCAAGCCTGTAATCCTAGCATTCTAGGATGCCGAGGTGGAAGGATTGCTCAAGGTCAGGAGTTCAAGACCAGCCTGAGCAAGAGTGAGAACCAGTGTCTACTAAAAATAGAAAGAAATTATCCGGACAACTAAAAATATATAGAAAAAATTAGCTGGGCATGGTGGCACATGCCTGTAGTTCCAGCTACTTGGGAGACTGAGGCAGAAGGATTGTTTGAGCCCAGGAGTTTGAGGTTGCTGTGAGCTAGCCTAATGCCACAGCACTCTAGCCCAGGCAACAGAGCAAGACTCTTTAAAAAAAAAAAGAGTTGATATTTGAAATGGCCTTAAATTTTGTTATCACCATGCAGAGAGGAAAACAGAATTCAGAGTAGAGACAGAAAACATGTAACATTACTCTGACATAAGAACATGAAGAGAAATATGGGAACAAAGTGACAGGCAGGATTTATAGGTATCTTAGGTTGGATTCCCTATGAGCAAATCATATGATGAGGATTTATGCATAAATAATTAATTAATTGTGCGCTTCCAGGAGAAACCATAAAACAGAGAGAGAATCAGGAAAGAGAAAATGAGGAAAGAATGCAAAGGTCTGATTTCAGGCAATGTCTCACACAGAGAAGCTTCAGCCTTGCCCTCAGGGTAATTCTGGAATATAAGTCATGCCTAAGAATTGTTTGTCCTGAAGAAAAAGAACCAGCCCATTGTCTGAAGATCACCCAGGAGGATGTCAACTCCCAGCTACTTCTTTTTCTCTGTTTCTAAAAGACAAGCAACTCTACCACATGGATAGTTCTCTGAAGTAGTGTTGAGGGTCTTTGGAGGCAAAAGCACACCAAAGATGGAAGAGAAGAGCCCAGAAATAGTAAAGGGATGCAAAGGGCATACAGGCTGACATTGGCAGTATCTGCTATAGCTTCATTTGGTAAGATAGTCTAAGTTAGGTTGTGGATAATCTTATAAGCCAGTGATCTTCAAACATGTTTATTTCACATGCCTGCTAAAATAATTATTAGAAATAACAACATGTACTTCCTCTGGGACTTTTGAGTTAGTATCTAAACTTTTATTAAATTAAGATGGCTGCTTTGTCAAAGTTAGATGGCTATAAGAGGATGGTTTTATATCTGGGGTCTCAGTCTGTTCCCTTGGTCTATGTCTCTGTTCTTGTGCCAGTTCCATGCTGTTTTAGTCTTATACTATAGCTTGAAGCCTGGTAACTTGATGCCTCCTAATTAGTTCTTTTGGCATAAGATTGCTTTAGCTATATGGAGTCTTCTCTGGTTCCATATGAAGCATAGAATTATTTTTTCTAGATCTGCTAAAAACGATCTTGGTATTTTAATAGGGATTGTGTTGAATCCGTAGATCACTTTAGGTAGTATAGACATTTTAACAACGTTGATTCTGCTGATCCATGAGCATGGTATGGTAGTCCACCTGTTTACATCCCCTGTTATTTCCTTCTTCAGTGTCTCATAGTTCTCCCTGTAGAGGTCTTTCACCTTTTTAGTTAAATATATTCCTAGGTATTTTATTTTCTTTGTTGCTATTGTAATGGATATTGAGTCATTGATTTGGTTCTCAGTTTGGTTGTTATTGGCATATAGGAATGCTACTGATTTGTGTACCTTGATTTTGTAACCTGAGACTTTGCTGAATTTGTTTATCAATTCTGGTAGTCTCATGGCAAAATCTTTGGAGTTTTCTAGATATAAGATCATATCATCAGCAAAGAATGATAGTTTGACCTCCTCTGCCTCCATTTAGATGGCCTCGATTTCCTTCTCTTGTCTGATTGCTCTGGCTAGGATTTCCAGCACTATGTTGAGCAGAAGTGGTGATAGAGGGCAACCTTGTCTGGTTCCAATCCTAAATGGGAATGCTTTCAATTTTTTCCCATTTAGTATGATGTTGGCTATGGGTTTGTCACATATGGCTTTTATCATTTTGACGTAAGTCCCACCTATGCCTACTTTGTTAACTGTTCTTATCATAAAAGAGTGCTGAATTTTGTCAAATACTTTTTCTGTATCTATGCAAAAACTTACACTGGGGAAAAATAATCCTTATTCAATAAATAGTGCTAGAAAAATTGGATAGCCACATGTAGGAGACAGAAATAGGATCCGCACCTCTCATCTCTCACAAAAATCAACTCACGGTGGATAACAGACTTAAACCTAAGGCATGAAACTATAAGAATTCTAGAAGAAAATGTTGGGAAAACTCTTATAGACATCGGCCTAGGGAAAGAATTTATGAAGAAGACCCTAAAGGCAAACGCAGCAACAAAAATAAATAAATATATGGGATCTGATCAAATTAAAAAGCTTCTGTACAGCCAAGGAAACTATCATGAGAGCAGACAACCTACACAATGGTAGAAAATAGTTGCATGCTACGTATTTGATAAAAGGCTGATAACTAGAATCTATATAGAACTCAGGAAAATCAGCAAGAAAAAAATCAAACAACCCCATTAAAAAGTGGGCAAAGGACATGAACAGAAACTTTTTAAAACAAGACAAATGGCCAAAAAAAATGTGAAAAAATGTCCAATATTTCTAATCATCAGGGAAATGCAAATCAAAACTACAATGAGATATCACTTAACTACAGTGAGAATGGCTTTTATCAAAAATTCCCCAAACAATAAATGTTGGCATGGATGTGGAAAGATAGGAGCACTCATACACTGCTGATGGGACTACAAAGTAGTACAACCTCTGTGGAAAGCAATTGGAGAGATCTCAAAAAGCTAAAAGTAGAACTACCATTTGATCCGGAAATCCCATTACTGGGCATCTACCCAAAGGAAAAAAAGACATTCTATAAAAAAGACACCTGCACTAGAATGTTTGTAGCAGCACAATTCACAATGGCAAAGGTGGAAACTACCCAAGTGCCCATCAATACATGAGTGGATTAATTAAATGTGGTATATGTATACTATGGCATTCCACTCAAGAACAAAAACAATGGTGATCTAGCACCTTTTGTATTATCCTGGATAGAGCTTGAGCCCACTCTTTAAGGTGAAGTATCACAAGAATGGAAAAACAAGCACCACATGTACTCACCATCAAATTGGTATTAACTGATCAACGTTTATGTGTACATATAGTGGTAACATTAATCAGGTGTTGGGCAGGTGGGAGGGGAGAAGAGGGGATGGATATATTTACACCTAATGAGTGCAGTGCACACCGTCTGGGGGATGGACATGTTTGAAGCTCTGACTCAGGTGGGGCAATAGCAATATATGTAATATAAACATTTATATTTCTATAATATGCTGAAATAAGAAAAAATAATAATAAAATTAAGATGAAATCTAATATTAAGCCGGCATTACTCTAGTACCCAAACCAGACAAAGACATTACAAGAAAGGAAAACTATACACCAATATCTCTCTGAACTTATATGCAAAAATACTCACTAAAATATTAACAAATCAAACCCAACAATATATAAAATGGATAATATATCATGACCAAGTGGATTTTTCCCACAAATGCAAGGGTGGGTTAACATTTTAAAATCTCAGTTAATGTAATTCACCATATTTAGAGGCCACATAAAAAAGCCATATGATTATATCAATAGATGAAGAAAAAGCATTTGATAAAATACAACATAAATTCATATAAATACTCTTGGCAAACTGGGAAAACAAGGCAACTTCCTTAATTTAATACATAGTGTCTAGAGAAAAAAAACTATTCCTATAGTTTTTCATACTTTATTAGTGAGAGACTAAATGCAATCCTTAAAGGTAGAAATAAAGCAAATATTTTTCTCTCTCACTGCTCCTATTCAACAAAGTACTGGGAGACTTAGCCAATACAAAAAGGCAGAAAAGGGAAATAAGAAGTATGCAAATTGGAAAAGAAGAAATAAAACTATCTTTGAAACAATATAATATAGAAAAATTCCAAAGAAGCTACAAAATAAACCTTCCTTATAACTAATAAATTAATCTAGCAAGGTTGCGGGGCACAAGATCCATACACAAATGCTAGTTGTATTTTTATATACCAGAAATTTAAAATTCAAATTAAAATCATGATATCATTTGCAATAATATTAAAAATTAAGTACTTAGATATTGTGATGGCTTTTTTTATGTGTCAGCTTGCCTAGGCTATAGTCCCCAGTTATTCAATCAATCTAGGTGTTGCTGTGAAAGGACTTTTCATATATAAATAAAGTCCATAATCAGTTGATTTTAAGTAAGGGAGATTATCCTGGACAGCTGGTGTGAGCCTGACTTAATCAGCTGAAAGGCCTTAAAAGCTAGGCTGAGGAGGGCGAGAGAGAAAAAGAAAGAAGGGAAGGAAGGGAGGAGGGAAGGAGGAAGGAAGGAAGGAAGGAAAGAAGGAAGGAGAAAATCTATTTGTGGACAATAGGTGGTTCTTCTTGCTGGTGATCTCTTTATTACCAGCTATTACAATTATATAAGCCAATTCCGTGTAATCTCAATCTCTCTGTCTCTCTCTACACACACGCACACACACACACACACACACACACACATATATATATATATATATATATATATATATATGAGAGACAGAGAGAGAGAGAGAGACATATATACAGATATAGATAGATAAATACCTCCAAGAAACTGACAATAAAAAATGTTGGCAAGAATGCAGAGCAACGTGAACTCTCATTCTTTGCTTGTGGGTATGTAAAACAGTATAGTCATTTTGGAAGACAATTTGACAGTTTCTTATGAAATTAAACATAAATTTACCATAGGACTCAGAAGACTTCTAGGTATTTTTCCAAATGAACTGAAAGTTTATGTTCACAGGAAAATTTACATGCAAATGTTTTAGCAGCTTTTCATAATCTCCAAAAACTGCAAGCAACCAAATGTACTTCAGTGGGTGAATGGATAAACAAACCATGGTATATCCATACAATGAAATATTATCCAGTGATTTAAAACAGTAATGAGTTACTGATTCATACAACATAGATAAATCATAAATACATTTTGCTACATGAAAAAAGCCAGACCCAAAATGACATATATAATTATATTTATATGCCATTGTCAAAAAGGCAAAACTATACAAATGAAAATAGACCAGCTTGCCCAAGTTAACAGCGTTTATGGAAGTGGGAGTGATTGATTATCATGGAGATACACAGGACAATTTTTACTGTGAGAAAACATTCTGTGTCATACTAGGATGGTATATACATGACTTAGTGCATTTGTCAAAACCCTAAGAACTGTTCATCACAAAGAGTAAACCTTAAAGTACACAAATTAAAAAAAAATCAACCAGAATGTCAAAGGATCTCTGACATGATACAAACTGTGACAAATTAATATAACTGTACAATAATCTTATTATATAACCTCAGTGAATGGTGGGAGAAAAAGGAGCTGACCTGAGTAACTTTGGAAAATTGTCTTTTGACTGAAAAATGTAATGCTGAAAGAAAAAAGAACTGTACATAAATAATGCACTCCAACTGGTAAACTTGTTTCTCAAAGGGGTGTGAGTAAATAATTCTGAAAACTTTAAAGTATATATATGATTGAACATATAAGTACATAAATGATAGATAATGAAGTTATCTTTCTTACTGTCAATGAAAGAAGTTACAAATAAAACAGGGAGAAGACTGGAATGAACTGTGTGGATTAGGGTTGGAGACAGTAAGTATTAATTCATCTTTATCTTAATATACATATGAATAAAGACAGAATAATTATAGATATGTGTATATACATTGGCTAGTATATATGTACGTGTGTATAAATATATATGTGTGTGTGTGTGTGTATTTTTTTCCTTGCTTATTGTGCTGAGAAGGCCTAAAAGAAGTGACACCCCCCAGTAGCAATAAAGCACACCCAGTGCTCAGATTTGGTTTGTAAATGTCATTGTTTAATAAAAGACTAGTGTTCCTTGGAGAAATGGCTGATTCTAGGACTGGGGCAAGAAATATACAGGATGAGCCTGGAGCATTTTGTAGTGCCAGAAATTAAGGAATTGCTCAAAGAAACAAAAGAATGGGAGGATGCTAAAGAAAACAGTCGAGGCCTGCAAAAAATGGTGGAGTAGAGGTAACTCTCCGGACTTCTTCTCCCAGAGAAGGAGACATAGATCTTGGTCTCCTACATGCGAGTGGATCATCCCACTACAAGGACAGCCTTGAGAATCCGCAGAGGTACAGTGCAGGACTCCCATAAAAGGATACAAGGTGATCGGGAAATAAAATTGCGTTCTCTGGAGAGTGCAGTGCAAACAATAGGGCTCATTGGAGGGCACTGGCCCGCCAGGCCAGGTGGTGAAGTGGGATCAGACCCACAGGAGAACTCCTTGCTTCCTCATTGACCTCCACACCCACCCAGCCAGAGACCTGTCTGAAACTGGTGCAAAATCGCAGCAGAAGAGGGTGCGGTTGATGGTGAGAGGTGGCAGCGTGGTCTCCCCTGAGCCCCGTGCTAGGATGGCTCCAAGACAGAAAGAAACTGATCAGCGGGGACCCGGGAGGCGGTTAGAGGTCTCACCTCCGGTAACCTGCAAGACTAAGAGGGGGCTCTAAGCTGGAACTGCCCCTGGCGAATAAAACCACACAGGGCGAGTCAGTAAAAGCGTGGGCTTGGACTGAACAGGTGGGTGGGCAGGCGGCGGTGTGGAGGAACCCGCGGGGCATCCTACTGAACCAGGCCCCCAACCCAGCACCAGCTGCATCCTAATCAGTCACCCCCAGTACTGGTGCCCTATGAGTGGACTAGCGATCGCCATTGAGGGGGTCCACAGCCCAGCTGGCAGCGGCAAAGCCTCCTGCCCCCGCCCAGACTAGAGTCTCTCCTGGCATATGCCGCCCCTACACAATCTGCGATCAGCTCATCAGGTCTGGCTCCATCAAGGATCTACTGAGAAGCCTAGCAGCCGAGGGGAGTCACAGCCACTGGGGCGCTGCAGTGCAGGGCAAACTGGGGAGATACTGCCTCCCTGAGCCCGCATCTCTCTTGCCCAAAGTGGTAGGCTCCACCCCTGGAGGCGGGGCAAGACAAGAAAACCCACTTTCCCCAAAAGCTACCACTGTCAGGGGAACCTTCCAAGTGTGGTGGAAGAGCTCCCCCCAGTGCTTGATCAAGAAACTACAAAAAGTAGTCGACTGAGCTCCAGCAAGTGACCCAGGATGGGGAGGACCCAACACAACTCAAAAAATCAAGACAAAAATACACACCCTAGGAGATACACCAGTTCTCAAGAAACGCAGCCTGAACAAACCCAAAACACTAAAATAACACAAGAAGAATTCCAAAATTGGATTGTTAAAAAGCTCAATCAAATGCAAGAAAAAATGGATAATCAACACAAAGAAACCACAAAGAAGATACAAGAATTGGAAGAAAGATTCACTAAGGAGATTGATATCTTGAAGAAGAATCAATCAGACATCCTCAATATGAAGAATTTATTCAGGGAAATTCAAAACACAGTGGAAAGCCTCAAAAATAGGGTAGACCAAACAGAAGAAAAAATCTCAGAGCTGGAAGACAACTCATTCAAATCAAATAAGTTAATCACAGAGCTAGAGCAGAAAAATAAGAGACATGAGTAAAGCTTACAAGAATTATGGGATTATATGAAGAAAAATAACCTGCAGGTCCACTGGATTCCCGAGAAGGAGGAAGAAAAAACCCAAGGATTAGATAAGCTTTTTGAAGAAATAATTGAGGAAAACTTCCCAGGTCTAACCAGTAACCTAGAATTAGAAATACAAGAGGCCAAAAGGACTCCTGGGAGATACAATGCAAACAGGAAAACACCACACCATATAGTCATCAGACTGACCAAAATATCAACAAAAGAGACTCTCCTACAAGTGGTGAGACGCAGGAAGGAAATCACATATAAAGGTAAACCAATCCGAATAACTCGAGATTTCTCAACTGAAACAATACAAGCAAGTAGGGAATGGGGACCCACTTTCACTCTTTTAAAACAAAATAATGCCCAGCCTAAAATCTTGTACCCTGCAAAATTAACCTTCATATATGAAGGAGAAATAAAGACATTCTCAGATAAGCAGAGTCTCAGAGAATTCACCAAGACAAGACCAGCCCTACAAGAAGTACTCAAATCAGTGTTACGCATGGAACACCATAATAAAAACTCACGAATATAAAAACAACCAAAACCCAAAGATTAAAGCCAGATAATACAATGGCTCAAGAGAGAAATCATAGCAACAACATCCAACGCAACAGAATGAACAGTAATCTACCTTACCTATCAGTTCTCTCAATAAATGTGAATGGCTTACACTCTCCACCCAAGAGACATAGGCTGGCTGAATGGATAAGAAAATACAGGCCAAGTATATGCTGTCTTCAGGAAACACATCTAACCTGCAAGGATGCATACAGACTAAAAGTAAAGGGTGGAGATCAGTATTCCAAGCAAGTGGAAGCCAAAAGAAGGCTGGCGTGGCAGTTCTAATTTCAGACAATTTAGTTTTTAAACCAACAAAAGTAGTGAAAAACAAAGAGGGTCATTATATAATGGTGAAGGGCACAGTTCAACTAGAAAAGATAACAATTTTAAATATATATGCACCCAACTTAGGTGCACCCAGATTCATAAAGCAAACCTTACTGGATCTAAGCAAATGGATTAATAGCAACTCCATAATCACCGGAGATTTCAACACCCCACTGACGGCACAAGACAGATCATCCAAACAGAAAATTAATAAAGAAATAATGGACTTAAACAAAACTCTAGAACAATTGGGTCTGACAGACATTTGCAGGACATTCTACCCAAAATTCCAAAACGTATATACCACTGAATATACGTTTTCTCTCATCAGCTCACGGGACATTCTCTAAGATTGACCATATCCTAGGACACAAAGTAAACCTCAAGAAATTTAAAAATATATAAATCACACCATGTATCTTCTCAGATCACAGTGGGATAAAAGTAGAAATCAAACCTAACAGAAACTCACATTTCTACACAAAAACATGGAAATTAAACAACCTCCTACTAAATGATTACTTCATAAATGAAGAAATCAAGATGGAAATTAAAAAATTCTATGAAGAAAATGACAATGGAGAGACAAGTTATCAAACCCTCTGGGACACAGCTAAACCAGTTCTGAGAGGAAAGTTTATCTCCATAAATGCCTATAACCAAAAGTCAAAAAATCACAAATAGACAATCTAATGAAACGACTCAAAGAGCTTGAAAAAGAAGAACAGACCAACCCCAAACCCAGCAGAAGAAGTGAAATCAACAAGATCAAATCAGAACTAAACGAAATTAGAGGAAAAAGTTGGAAACACTCTCCTAGACATCAGCCTGGGCAAAGAGTTTATGAAGAAGTCCCCAAAGGCAATCACAGCAGCAACAAAAATAAATAAATGGGACATGATCAAACTACAAAGCTTCTGCACAGCCAAAGAAATAGTCATGAAAGTAAACAGACAACCTACAGAATGGGAGAAAATTTTTGCATCCTATGCATCCGATAAGGGACTGATAACTAGAATATACATAGAACTCATGAAAATTAGGAAGAAAAAAATCAAATAACCCCATTAAAAAGTGGGCAAAGGACTTGAACAGAAATTTTTCTAAAGAAGACAGAAGAATGGCCAACAAACATATGAAGAAATGCTCAACATCTCTAATCATCAGGGAAATGCAAATCAAAACCACAATGAGATATCACTTAACCCCAGTGAGAATGGCCTTTATCAAAAAATCTCCAAACAATAAATGCTGACGTGGCTGCAGAGAGAGAAGAACACTCCTACACTGCTGGTGGGACTGCAAACTAGTTCAACCTCTGTGGAAAGCAATATGGAGATACCTTAAAGCGATACAAGTAGATCTACCATTTGATCCAGCAATCCCATTGCTGGGCATCTACCCAAATGATCCAGTGACACTCTACAAAAAAGACACCTGCACTCGAATGTTTATAGCAGCACAATTCATAATTGCAAGGCTGTGGAAACAGCCCAAGTGCCCATCAATCCAAGAATGGATTAATAAAATGTGGTATATGTATACCATGGAGTACTATTCAGCTCTAAGAAACAATGGTGATATAGCACATCTTATATTTTCCTGGTTAGAGCTGGAACCCATACTACTAAGTGAAGTATCCCAAGAATGGAAAAACAAGCACCAGATATATTCTCCAGCAAACTGGTATTAACTGAGTAGCACCTAAGTGGACACATAGGTGCTACAGTAATAGGGTATTGGGGAGGTGGGAGGGGGAGGGGGGCGGGTATATACATACATAATGAGTGAGATGTGCACCATCTGGGGGATGTTCATGATGGAGACTCAGACTTTTGGGGGGAGGGGGGAAATGGGCATTTATTGAAACCTTAAAATCTGTACCCCCATAATATGCCAAAAAAAAAAAATTAAAAAAAAAAAAGAACTAAACGAAATTGAAAACAGGGAAGCTATTCAGGAGATTAATAAAACAAAAAGTTGGTTCTTTGAAAAAATAAACAAAATTGACACACCATTGGCTAAGCTAACGAAAAGCAGAAAAGAGAAATCTCTAATAAGCTCCATCAGGAATAAAAAAGGAGATATCACAACTGATCCCAAAGAGATACAAGATATAATTTATGAATACTACAAAAATCTTTATGCACACAAACTGGAAAATGTGGAGGAAATGGACAAATTTCTAGAAACACACAGCATCCCTAGGCTCAACCAGGAAGAAATAGATTCCCTGAACAGACCAATCTCAACAGCTGAAATAGAAACAGCAATTAAAAATCTCCCTAAAAAGAAAAGTCCCGGTCCAGATGGTTTCACACCCGAATTTTACCACACTTACAAAGAACCAGTACCTATCTTGCAGAAAGTATTCCACAACATCGAGAAGAATGGAAACCTCCCCGACATCTTTTATGAAGCGAATATTACTCTGATTTCAAAACCAGGAAAGGATGCAACAAAAAAAGAAAACTACAGACCAATAAGGAATATAGATGCAAAAATTTTCAACAAAATCCTAGCTAACCGAATCCAGACGCTTATCAAAAAATAATCCATCACGACCAAGTGGGCTTGATCCCAGGGATGCAGGGATGGTTCAACATACGTAAATCTATAAATGCAATTCACCACATAAACAGAAGCAAAAACAAAGACCACATGATTCTTTCAATAGATGCAGAAAAAGCTTTTGACAAAATTCAACACCCCTTCAGGATATGAACACTTAAGAAAATAGGCATAGAAGGAACATATCTAAAAATGATTCAAGCCATATATGACAGACCCATAGCCAAGATCATATTGAATGGGGAAAAATTGAAAGCATTCCCACTTAAAACTGGAACCAGACAAGGCTGCCCACTATCTCCACTTCTATTCAACATAGTGCTGGAAGTCCTGGCTACAGCAATCATACAGGAAAGTGGAATTAAAGGTATCCAAATAGGGGCAGAAGAGATCAAACTTTCACTGTTTGCTGATGATATGATATTATATCTAGAAAACACCAAAGATTCAACCAAGAACCTCCTGGAACTGATAAATGAATTTAGTAAAGTCTCAGGATACAAAATCAATACACAGAAATCAGAGGCATTCATATATGCCAACAACAATGAAATTGAGAACCAAATCAAAGACTCAATTCCCTTCACAATAGCAACAAAGAAATTAAATTACCTAGGAATAACCTTGACCAAGGAGGTAAAAGACCTCTACAGGGACAACCATGAAACACTGAAGAAGGAAATAGCAGAGGATGTAAAGAGATGGAAATCCATACCATGCTCATGTTTTGGCAAACTCAACGTCATTAAAATGTCTATACTACCCAAACTAATCTACAGATTCAATGCAATACCTATTAAAATCCCATCAGCATTCTTCACAGATATAGAAAAAATAATTTAACACTTCGTATGGAATCAGAGAAGACCCCGAATATCAAAAGGAATCCTAGGCAATAAAAACAAAATGGGAGGTATCAATATGCCAGATATCAAACTATACTACAAAGCTGTAGTAATTAAAACAATCTGGTATTGGTACAAAAATAGGACTATTGACCAGTGGAACAGATCTGAGAATCCTGATATAAAACCATCCTCATATAGCCATCTCATCTTTGACAAAGCAGACAAAAACATATTCTGGGGAAAAGAATCCCTTTTCAATAAATGGTGCTGGGAAAACTGGATAGCCACTTGTAGAAGGCTGAAGCAGGACCCACACCTTTCACCTCTCACAAAAATCAACTCACGCTGGATAACAGACTTAAACCTAAGGTATGAAACTATTAGAATTCTAGAGGAAAATGTTGGAAACACTCTCCTAGATATTGGCCTAGGCGAAGAGTTTATGAAGAAGTCCCCAAAGGCAATCACAGCAGCAACAAAAATAAATAAATGGGACATGATCAAACTGAAAAGCTTCTACACAGCCAAAGAAATAGTCATGAAAGTAAACAGACAACCTACAGAATGGGAGAAAATTTTTGCATCCTATGCATCTGATAAGGGGCTGATAACTAGAATCTACTTAGAACTCATGAAAATCAGCAAGAAAAAATCAAATAACCCTATTGAAAAGTGGGCAAAGGACTTGAACAGAAACTTTTCTAAAGAAGACAGAAGAATGGCCAACAAACATATGAAAAAATGCTCAACATCTCTAATCATCAGGGAAATGCAAATCAAAACCACAATGAGATATCACTTAACTCCAATGAGAATGGCCTTTATCAAAAAGTCCCCAAACAATAAATGCTGGTGTGGATGCGGAGAGAGAGGAACACTCCTACACTACTGGTGGGACTGCAAACTAGTTCAACCTCTGTGGAAAGCAATATGGAGATACCTTAAAGCGATACAAGTAGATCTACCATTTGATCCAGCAATCCCATTGCTGGGCATCTACCCAAAAGTCCCAATGACACTCTACAAAAAAGACACCTGCACCTGAATGTTTATAGCAGCACAATTCATAATTGCAAGGCTGTGGAAACAGCCCAAGTGCCCATCAATCCAAGAATGGATTAATAAAATGTGGTATATGTATACCATGGAGTACTATTCAGCCCTAAGAAACAATGACGATATAGCACATCTTATATTTTCCTGGTTAGAGCTGGAACCCATACTACTAAGTGAAGTATCCCAAGAATGGAAAAACAAACTCCACATATACTCACCAGCAAACTGGTATTAACTGAGTAGCACCTAAGTGGATACATAGGAACTACAGTAATTGGGTATTGAGCAGGTGGGAGGGGGGAGGGGGGTGGGTATATACATATATAATGAGTGAGATGTGCACCATCTGGAGGATGGTCACACTGGAAACTCAGACTTGTGGGGGGAGGGGGGAACGGGTATTTTTTGAAACCTTAAAATTTGTACCCCCATAATATGCAGAAATAAAAAAAAAAAAAGAAAGAAAATAGTCAAAAAACTGAAAGAGCTCCCAACGTCTAAAGCTGGAACAATTTGAGTAATAAAGCACTATATATATATGTATATATATATATATATATGTATATATATATATGTATATATATATATATATATATATATATATATATATATATATATATATCCTGTGTGACTAGTTTGGGGAGCAGATTTGACTTTCTCTGGTTGATCCTAAGTTGGAAGCAGGGATAAAAATTAGAGAAGCCATCAGTTTTTAATCAAGTCCTGGCCATTTGGAGCTGATTATAGAGATTACTGTTTGGCTTCCTAAAATATATTAGAGATTGCAGCCTGACTTTCTACAAGTCTGACTTAGCAGAAAGCAGGCTGGCTTCCTGGGCTTGTTACTATGGATAATGGGTTGGTTTTTGAGGCTGGTTTCTGCAGGTTAGTTATAATTTCTGTTAATGTTAAATTTTTAATTTTTACAAACGTGAAGGGCAAACAGAAATTCCCCATGCTATCTTTGGGACATTTCTGTAAATCTGAAAATAATTCAAAATAAAGTTTATTTAAAAAATATGTATCCCCTTAGGCACTTTTAAGTTGACATCTAAACTTTTTCATCACAAGTTTAAATATTTGCAAAGGGTATCATTTCCAGCATATTATAAATATTGTTATTTTAAATTAAAACTGTCACATCACTCTTTTAAATATATTCAAAGGACTATAAATACCAAAGCAATTTGAACCATGATCTTCAATTTAAAAAATACATGAACAAGCTCTTCTCTTGTCAGAAATATTAAATTATTCCTTTTTCTCCTTGAATTTATATTTCCAAATTACTTCCCCTTGTCAACAGAAAAGAAGCCAAGCTGTGTAAAACAATTTAAAGAGTTTTATTCTGAGCCAAATTTGAAGACCATGACACAGAGCCATGGCCAAAAAGCTTTGAGCAAGTGGACTTGCTGTGGTTGGGTTACAGTTTAGTTTTATACATTTCAGGGAGCTAGGGATTACAGGTAAAGTCATAAATCAATACGTTGGAGGCATACATTGGTTTGGCCTGAAAAGGTGGGCCATCTCGAAGTGGAGGCTTACAGGTTATAGGTAGGTTTAAAGATTCTTTGACTTGTAATTGGTTAAAAAATGAAGCTTTTGTCTAAAAGCTTGGAATGTTTTAAGATAAGGAAGTCTCCAAGAAGGGAGGGGGGCATGATGAGGCATGTCTGGCCTCCCTCCTCCTGGCAGGCAGTTCAGTTTTAAGGTATCCCCTTGGCCAGGAAGGGGTTCCATTCAGTCAGCCAGTTGGACGAAAGCCTTCAGATTTTATTTTAGTTCACATCCTACATAATTTTATCCTATTGGGATACATTTTTATGCTGCAAAACTCCATTGATTACCCTAAATACCACCCTGCAACAAGAATGTATATATAAATTGAAACTTTAATTTTTAAAATTACCTGTGACCTTAAGGCTAAATTGTTAATTATAATTATATTTCAATCCAAAAGAAATTTTTATTAGTAGCACACATTTGATCAAAATGTAATATATTATACAATTTGATAATTATCAAACCTAAGGAGTAATTACTTTTTTAGAGATGCTTATTGCAATGAGAATAATGCAGGTTATTTTTGCCTTAAGGAGGACTTTTGACACTAACATTTGTAATTGTCTCTCTACTTGTTACCCAGGAGGTATAGCTCAGGGCAAAGTTCCACAACAGGATTTTGATTGAGAGAGAAGTGTGCCTTTCTTTTGTAAAATAGGATAAAGGAGATTGTGAAATAAAAGTGGGGTGTGGGGAAACTCAGCCTGAGGCCTTGACCCCAAGTGCCTTTTCATACAAAAAATAAAGATAAGAGTAAATATGAAAGTTTAGTGTTTATGAGTGATCCCCTGTGATCCATTTGGCAAGACTTCATGCATTCCTGGGAGTACAAATTTCCCAGTCTGAAAACCACCCTCCTGAGAATATTGAAAGTGTTGGCATCTATTCTGAGGCCAAAAAAGAACTGAGAATGACTGGAACTGCCAAACATAAAAGATTCGTGCTTTAGAAAGATAACCCAGACCATTGTTTTCTGTATGGATGAAAGAAAAGAGGGAACTGAAGGAGTTGAGTTGGTGCAGTAGAATAAATCTTGCAAGAATCACAAGGTGTGAGCTCTAGCCTTCCTAGGTAGGTTCCTATTTATCAGACAAAGAGACCCATTAATGGTAATCATCTCCCCAGGTAGCCATTTGTCCTGGTATTCTAGTTCTCTAAGCATCAGGTAATTCTTATTCCAACAAGTTGAACCTATTCAGATAGAACAGAGCATATTATAGAACCACAGTCCCTGTGATGACAACACAGCACGGTGAGTCTAAAGCAGCTTTTGTCTCTATGTATTTGGATGGAGACATTTTATCCTTAGCACTTTTCACAATGTAGTTGGGACCCAATTTAAGGAAACCCTCTGCCAATAAGATCCCATTTAAATGAATGCAAGAGCAAAACCTGGGTCCTTGCTGGGGACCTTTATATCCCAATAGACAAATGTATCAATAGATTTTCTGACATGAGCAACCCTGTATTTTTAGATTCCTCTATCCATTCAGCAAAGAACTGATTAAATGCCTAGATATGCTTTGGGAGGAGTGCTTACCTAACAGGCTCCATGAGCAAAATTTCAATGACCCCTATATGTGTTTTTATAATCCTCTCCCTTAACTACTTGACATTTTGAGTTGTTTCCCAGAAATGGTGAATTTTTTGCAAGACAAGGAAGCTGGGATTTTAAAGGCCCCTGGGCAGCCTTCCTGACTCCAAGACTCACCAATCTCTATTACCTGCCCCTAATGCCTGTAGCTTCTTGTTGATTATACCACAACCTGTCCCAAGGTACATGGCCCCTCCTTTAAAAGCCCATGATATCCTTTAGTTAGAGAGAGAGATTTGAAGCAGTTTCTCCCGGTCTCCCAACAAGACATCTGTCATTCATATTAAAAATTCCTTTCTTCATTGTTAATCGTCATTGTCTAAATAATTGGATCTTTGTGTGATGAACAACTAGACCTACACAAAAACTCCCTTGCAGTTTTGACAACACTTTTTAGTCTAAATTTAGATACCTATAAAATATTAAATATTTAATATAAATAAACTCTTTCCAAATATTTTTCTGATTGTGGGTAGGTAAGTTTTGTCTGGGTAATACTAAAAATGTGTTTTAAATGTTTTATATTCTGGGTTAAGGAACAATGTTGCTGGGGTGAAATGATACCTTGACGGTAGGCCTACTAAGTGCTAAAAAGGATTACCTCCTTGACCAAACCTTTATCACACTCCTCTGAGCCCTCTTCTCTACTAGACCTCATCCTTGACTTGCTATCCTTGGCCTGCTGCCCTTAGCCTGCCTAGTCCAGTTAAGCAGGAATCTTATTAAGCCAGGTTAGCAAGAATTCACCTTCCTTGATACCTAACCAGGTTCCTCTTTGTAATTTTCCATCCACTAACTCCCTCACTCTGCCCATATTGTGTTGAGTTGAGTTCAGCCTCTCTTGCCTACTACAATAGTCTTGCAACAAGTCTTCCTTGCCTGTTTAACTTGTCTGTTGCAATTTTTATTTGACAATTCCAGCACTCTGTTGAGTATGGTAGCACAAAAGTATGTGAGACCCACCCTCTGCCATCTAAGAATGTTCAGTCCATGGGCTTTCCATTAATTCAAGGGCAATTCATTTACAATGTTTACTATCTTGACCTCTACCCTATTATTGAAAGCCCACAATTCCCTTAAAGAAGCAGACCTGAGTCTGTACTTCTGGGGCTTTGCAGCTTTTCTCTCTCCCTCCCTTCCTCCCTTCCTTTCTTTATTCCTTCCTTCCCTTTCCTTCTTTTTGCCAATTTAGATGGTAAGGAATATATGAAGATGCATGGAATCTTCTCTGCTTATCTGGTGATAAAACAGGATGCTCTAAGAAACAGGTAGGTTCCCTTCTTGGTGCCCAGCAAAGTCAAAGGACAGATTATCAAGAGAAGCCCAGACAACATTTTTTAACACAGGCAGTCCTTCTAATAAGTTCTTTTTGTTGACACTCCCAAGCTCATCAGTGTGTCCAATACCAAGGAGGCCTGTAAATCAAATCACTGTTGATCATGCTGTTCTCAGTTTAAGAATATGTCAGTTGGGTCCTCCAGGAAGGAGATGCTGAGAATAAGTTAGGAGTATGATAGGTCTGTTGGAGGAATAATTTCCTGAAAGATAAAAGGAAAGGAAGTAGAATTGGGCAGAGAGCATCTCAGATGGCAAGTCATATCAAAGTCTTAGTCAACCCAATGGAGAACTCCAGAGCAGATTGCCCATTAGAGGAACCTCATATTGGACAGTAATGGTGAAGCTCTAGTAAGCCCAACTATACTAAATCTTTGGCTAGGGACTGCACAGGAAGAATACAGACTTTACTCAAAAGCTAAGGTAGATCCTGAAGATGCTGCACCTAAATAGCAAGTTCATTTCTGAAGGGAGATCTGAATGACAGAGTTTCACACTGCCAAAAAAAACAGACATTGTAGCATAATCAGGAACTTTCCCTAAGAGGAAAATTGCTATGAAGCATGGCCTTCCTTCTTTCTGGGTACTATAAGAATGGGCAAAATGATCACCGTGGCTTTTTTAACCCTTAACTTATAAAATATAACGTATAGAAAATTACACAAAACAAACATATACAACTCAAGAATTTATCACAAAATGAACAGCCACATAACCACCATCCAAATAAAGAAATAGAATATTGCTAGCATCCCAGAGGTCTTCCATGTCCCACCCACCCCTCCTTCTACCACAAAGTTAACCAATATTCTGATTTTATCATTATGATTCTCTGGGTGGTACTTTAATTATTCAGGCGAATATGTTAAAGTGAGCTTCTGCCCAAACTCAAAAACATTTAATTTGGTGGTCATTAATATTGTTAATGATTTCTTTGAATACAGGACCCCTTTAAATCTTAAGGTCCTTCTAGTAGATCACAAGGAAACTTGGGGGCAAAGAATGAAGGTAAAGTAGTAAAGCCCTAACTGAGTTCATCTGAAATTGAAATAACACATGTAAAATTGCAAGGTATATAAACAGAGAATGTGAGAGTAGATAGTTAACCATACTCTGATTCACCACCAGATTTTCAGAAATACTTTGGCAGAGATCAAGGTGAACTTATTAACACAAACCATTGTCAAGGACAGGGTTCCTCCAGAGACTCACAGGCTTACTTCCCCAAAGTGCCAAAGTTGTCTTTCTCCTCTCTTAAGACTATTTTGAAAGTAGCTGGTTAAGGGGTCCAGGAACCAGGATTCATCTCCCACATGCCCTTTATTAATCTTTTCTTTAAAAGGATTTAAAAATAATATATTCTTATAAAATTAGAATTAGAAGTATACAGAATTTAAAAGTAAAGTTCCTCTCTTAGATTGGATTCCCCCCAAATAGACTCTGAGATTAGGATTTAAGGACAAGTAGTTTATTTGGAAAGCCAAGGAGTATAGTGAGGGAGTTGGGAAATGACACAGGGGAGGGAAGGAAAGTCAATAAATGATGATGTGTCAATGAGTAGGTTCTCAGGGCACAGTTGGGGCTCTATTCCCCTGTGTAGGATGAAACAAAGTTAGCAAACTATAGCCCCAATCAGGCTCACTGGCTATTTGTATAAAGTTTTAATGGAATAGAGCCACACCCTGTTTTGTTTACATGTTTTCTATGAGTTAAATAATGATGAAAGACAGTGTTACCCTCAAAGCCTAAATATTTATTCTCTGGCCCTACAAAAAAAAGTTTTTGAGTGCATGGTACAGAATATGCCTCAGAGTTCTTCCCCCTGAGTGTGGGAAGCTGAAGTATTTATCTACCACCACTCATTCCTCACTGGCTAAGAGCTGAGGATGCTAACTCCTCAGACTTTCTGGCTGACTCTGTAGACTAAACAAACACACTTCTATGTCCAGAGGAAGCCCTCCTGTAGAGAGTTACATGTACTTGCAGTAAGAAACTGTAGACATGTATAAGAACAATAAATGCCAAGGAGATATAGGCAGGAAAATGATACTATCTGCTACAATTTCTATCCCACATACCTGTCAATTCCAATCCCCACAGGTAACCAACCACTTTACCATACAGTTTGGTATTTATCTTTCCAGATGTTTCTCTATGTATACAGAATGTGTTATACATATTTGGGTGCACTGATTTATTTTGGAGTTGATGCCAGAGAAGGCATGAAAGAGAAGGGAGAGTGAAGAAATTAAGGAGAAAAACTAATAAATATTTAGGTTATTTTGCTGATAACTGCAGGAGGCAACTGAGAACACTCTGAGTGCTTTAGAATTGTCCTCTTGTTGCTGGCTGTACCAGAGGGTGTTAACTTCCTCTTACTATGGGGCTTCCCTCCTTGAGGACTGAATAAGCTTCTATGACTTTGGTGAAAACTCTGAGGCAAAAAAAACTAGAGCAATAAACTAGGCATTTGAGGTGGAATGTTGACAACACACATAAAAACTCCCCAACATAGTTGCACTTAAAATTAGGGATAGGCCAGGGGACTATGGCTAGGGGAACCAAATTTGTCTACTACTACAAGCCTAAATAATGCTTATGTAGTTAATTGTTTGTATGGCCCTAGCAAATCTAGCCAGATTAGAAAATAGTCAATTGTGGAATCAATGAGTTATAAGATACTCTGAGATAGCAATTTGTCCATTCACTTGCCTTTGGATAGGCATACCCATTAATTATCTTTGCCAACCATTACAATAGATATCACTGTCTTCTTTGTTCAGTTCTATTTTAGCCACCAAGTTTCAAATGCCATCTATGCTTTCCTTACCTAGTATTCAAAGCCTCATGGACATCTGTGGTTCTGATATGAAAGGAAGTGATTGTCATATTATTCATTCCTCTGCCTGAAAAAGTACATGTATGCATCTTTGTCATAAGCAACTCACAATGATGTATAGATTTGATCACTTTTGCCAACTATAGATAAGTGAGATATATTCAATTTGGATGATTCTTGCTTCTCTGAAGATAAATTTCAAGAGGATTGTACATTCATGACTCACCTGCTTCTCTAGTGAGAAGCAGGTGAGTCATTTTTAGAGAGCATGCCTTGGTTGTCACACTCTTTGCCAAACATTGTGATTTGGGCTAAGCAGACGTTCAACACCCATTGTTGAAACTAAGGGTTAATTCCTTCATCAGTACTTAATAGTATCCAACTGTCACTTGACCAAATACATCATCTTGTACATTGTGGATTTTCTATCCTGCTTATTCTAGGCAGCTAAGGAATACATGGAGCCAGAAGGTAAAATTCTTTTATGCAAAGTGGTATTTCAGAAAACAGCACTGCAGAAATGCCAAAAACTTAATTCACATTACTTGATTTGTGATGTGTGGAACTCAGAAGGCAGAACATGTTTATATTTATTTCACCCATTGATCTGTCAGTACAGATTAAAGTGAGAGATGTGTACAAGAAATGATGCAGTAGGGCCTCTGTTTAGTTATACCTTGAACTTCACACAACAGTCCAAAACAAGAGCAGAAGAGCTGGAAGCTCAGTAGAGGCCAGATCTAGGAATGTCTTAAAGTAGCTAAAGAGTTCAGACAAACGCCCATTTAGACCAGCAGCATGGAGATCTGATGATGAGAAATCATGTAGAAGTGTAGCCTTCTGATTTCAAGATTATTCTTTTTAAGTACCAAAGGAGGCAAGTAAAGTTTCATCTTTCTCTGCTGCACCCATTTTAATAAAAGGATTTGTTATGTCAAATTTGGATTCCATCAAAAGGCCACACTTAAGGACCTAGAAGGCCACAGGTTCCCCACGTCTGCAGGAGCAGAACATCAAACACCATTAGGCAAGACCTCTTGTATACTAAGAGAAACCTGTCCCTACTGTGGAAATCTATGAGTACCAGCTGTTAGCTATAGCTTTAGAGATAGATGACTGTGCGGTTATTTTGGAAGAGGGGGTTTCTTGTGGAAGTGGGGGGTGGATGTCAAAGGAGTTATTATAATTAGGCCAACATTAAATAAAAAATTTTTCAATGAAATATTTAAAGAGATAAAATCCCTGAACGTGGAAATGACTTATTTTTAAAGAAGTCGTAGCATTGAAGTCTTGGGCTGTGACAAAAATGGAAATGGTACAACATAAAAATGACCAGGTGAGAAAAGCCATGATTGAGTTTCACTTCAGCTCCATGGAAGGTTTGGAAATGATTTGGGGCCCAGTGGCCTTTAGCTTGCACAGACTCATAGAAGCACACATGGTGGGGTTTTTCATTTGTTTGTTTCCCAGGGATAAGTACTAAAATTGGCCCCTTTTCATGGCCAATAAAAGAAGGAATTGTACTACTCATTTCATCTCAATTGCATGCCACATATGAGAGCCATCTGTAGATGGATTGATTACTAAGTTATAGATAAGTGTGGTACTAGATGATTTTTTTTTTGATGAAAAAACACTTATAGATGGGGATGAAAGCTAAGAATTGTATAGTGCAGGCAGCCTTTAGGAGATGACCTTTTATTCATCACCTTCACTGCTGAAGCATAGGGGTTGTTTTTAGCATAGGAAAGATTTAAATTATAATTAAGAGGCATTTGTAACATTCATTTACACTGGAATCCTTGTGGCATTGGCACCTCTTTTTTCTGATGGCATCAAAGTTGTCATGGGAACAAAGAATCAGCGGCTTAGAGCATCCAATTCTCCCTTCAAATACTCACCATAAAAGAAATTTTAAAAATATAAAAATCTGAGACAAGAGAACTCATTTTGGAGCACAGAGTCAAATTCTGACACCTCAGAAAAAATGAGGTATATATAAAGAAGGGTGAGGGAGAAAAAGAGGAATTAGAATATTTGCAAACAAGAAATCAATACTTGGCAAATAAAAGCATTAAAAGATCATATTATTACACCTGACCTCTTTACTACAAACCAAAACAATATCTGTTACCTCTCAACCTGGTAATTATAAACAAGAAAAGAAGTGATGTAGAACTACAGCAGAAACAAAGAAACAATTAAGAGGTGAATAGTCTTGTGGTCTCAATTAGTGGCAAGGTGACCTAAGAGACATTCAGAGCAGAAGAAATACATAATGACTCTTTTTAAAATAAACCAAGCATATTATTTTAAATGAACCATTGGAAATAAGAAAAAATGAATAGCATAAGCAAAAATTGAATTGCATGATGGAGTTCAAGTACAAATTACCATTTGTTTATTTTTCAGTCTCTTTTAGAGGAAGGTCAGAGAACTCAATACTGTATTAAAATGCAATTTTTATGTCTGTGAGTCTAGTATTGCTGCTTATGTAATAATCCTCTTTAAGTGGAAAAGACAGATCAGCCTAGCTATGGGCTTCAGCACAATCAATGTTTGCCTCACACAAACCTCTAGACTTCCTAAGGATTTTCCAACCATTCTGTGCTTTTTTGCCTATGATAAAAAGTACTGGTTAAGGAAAATCTATTCCATGGAGGAATGAGACTAACCAAATGCTGTTTGCTTTGCTACCAATTCTGGGAATCATGGTGTAGAGTTACATCTTTGGCTTGTTGGGGTATATGGAAGAAAGAGGAAAAAAGAAGAGACCTAAATGCTATTTTCTTCTCATTTAAGAATATAGTTAGTGGGCAGATTGACATTTTAATCATGGGTTTCAACTCATTGCTCTTTTGGATTAAACAAGTGCCTTTAAATGCCACCTGAGTTTTAAATGGGAGAGGATGTGGGTTGTAGTTTATTTTGAACCCTGCTTATTTATTTCTAGTTAATGGAAAGGTGAACTGTTGCTAGCTGTAAAAATGTATAGAAAATTAAATCAACATAACCCATTAACACAGTGAATAAAGGTATAGTATAAATAAGAGTGAGGAACTCATAACTGAAATATTTTAAATTAAAGGGTATACAAAAGCATATCAAATATGACTCCATAGAAAATATAACTCACAAGGATTCAGAAAACTTGTGGTGTTTTTGGAAGGAGTCTCAGCCTTTGTGCGTTTTCTATTTTCAAATGATTCTTTGTAATAAACCACCTTGAAACACAGTAGATTAAAACTATAGTTGTTTATTCTCACTTATGCATCTGTGGGTTGGATAATCAAGGTTACACTTGGCTGGTGGTTCTGCTTCAATCTGTGGCTTCAGCTCGGCTTGATCCCTTTTTTGCAGAGCTTTGAAATTGCACAGATCTTATTAAAATCTCAGGTTTTTCAAGGACTAGCTATGGCTTTTGAGTAAATCACTAAATCTGATTCTGATATCCTTCTTTGTAGTTACTGCCAGTGAAAATATTATCTGTTGTAGCTAACAACTGCAAAATTCAGTGACAACACAATAAAAGGTTTTTTCTCATTTCTGATAGGATCTTGTGCAGTTCAGACATCTATCCAGGGCAGCTTTCTCTTCTAAACCAGGGCTTAGCAAACTACAGGGCCAAATGTGGCCAGTCCCTTTTTTTAGAAATAAAGTTTTATTGGAACATAGTCATAGCCATTCATTTATGTATTGTCTATGGCTACAATGGCAGAGTTAAGTTGTTACAATAGAGACAGTATGACCCACAAGCCAAAAATATTTTCTACCTGGCCATTTATAGAAAAAGTTTGATGACCCTTGCTCAAAGCAGTAAATCAAGAATCCAGGCTTCTTTAATCATGATTCCACCATGATGGAGTCTTTTACCTTAAGATACTCAGAGAAGAGAGAGAATATGGGGAAGGCGTACTATTTACTTCCCTGCCTTCACCTAGAAGTGAAACATACTACCACTTCTCACAGTTCACTGGCTAGAACAAGTCACATGCCCAACAAAAGAGCAAAGCAGGCTGAGATATTTTAAAATTTTACATTTGATGAAAGAGAAAAAGTGAAAATTAGTATTTCTAAAAAATAATAATAATCTCCCATAACATTGATAAATAGGAATATTCAGACCCTTAAACACTAAAATTGGTAAAAGCATAAAAATAAATATTCAATTCAAAAAGTAAAAAAAAAATCAGAAGAAATAAGTTCTAATGTCCTATAGCAGACTGGGGTGACTATAGTTAGCAACAATATATTGTATATTTCAAAGTATCTAGAGGACTTGAAATGTTATCAACACAGATAATTACATTCTTAGAGCAATGTTATGTACCCTGAGTGCTTTTTCCCTCTGCCCTCTCAATTCTGATTGAGTTGGGTATGACAAGATTGACCTAATTTTTATAATCAAGGTGAAAGATACTCCAAACACTCTGACTTCATCATTACAGTTTCTATGCATGTAAAAAATACTCACATATACCCCATAAATATGTAAAATATTAGATAGCAATAAAAGAAAAAAATTTCTTTAAAAAGTAAGAAAAAATCAACAAAGCAGAAAGAAGGAAATATGAAATATAAACTTAAATATATGAATTAAGAAAGAGAAAAACAATAGAACTAATATATAAATCACAAGCTAGTTCCTTGAAAAAAAATAGAAAACTACAGTCTAAACTAGTTATAAAAAAGGAAAAAGCACAAACAGAGAAAATACACAAAAGACAAGCTAGAACTAACCACTGAAACAGAGGAGTCTTTTTCTAAAATTGTGAAAGTTGATTATAAAAATTGGGTCAATCCTATCATACCCAACTCAATCAGAATTGAGGGGGACAGGGGGAAAAAGCACTCAGGGTACATAACATTGCTCTAATAATGTAATTCTCTGAAAGCCTGGCTGCTGAAACAGCCTGCTATAATCCTAAGATTAGTTTTACCTAGTAGCTGCTAAAACGACCGGTTCTCACTCTAAGACTAGTTTTACCGACCACCAGCATTCACCAATCAGAGCTTGCTAGCTCCCAAAAGCTTCTCAAGTGCCAATGGGCTGCCTTTCAAAGCAATATGTAACATTTCTCTTTCTAATAAAACTCTTAATCTTCTTCTTTGTTCTTTGGACATACCAAAGATCCTTTCCAAATAAAATATCTTAAATTTAGAGATTTGTCTCTATATTATGTTTGACTCTGACAAAATCATAATGTATTGAATTATAAAACTTCATGAAAAAGAAATTTAAAAACCTAAGTGAATTAGATAATTTTCTAAAACATATATAACTTATCAAACTCACCCTAATAGAGATAAAATGTTTAAACAGGCCAATTTTTATAGACTAAATAGAACAAGTTATTAAAGGGCTCCCCAATAAAGCATTAGGCCCAGATATTTTCATAGGCAAATTCAACCAAACTTTCAAAGACTAGAAAATCCTAATGAGTCTCAAAAAGTTTCAGAGCACAGAAAAAGAAAAGTTTTCAAAACTTTTTATTTAATCTACTAAATTTTGATATCTAAATCTAATAATTATTTAACAATAATAAGAAAACTACAAACCAAACCTATGGATTTTTTTGTTTCATTTTACCTATAATCCCAGCACATTGGGACAAGTTATGAATTTTGATACAAAAATCCTAAATGAATATACGTAAATTGAATCAAATAACACCTTAAATATTGGATGCCATGACTAAATGGGTTTATTTCAGGAATAACAAAACAGTTCAATATTAGAAATTTCATTAATACAATTCAGTATATCAATAAATCTAAGAAGAAAATTAATATGATCATCTCAGAAAACACTAAAATTAGTATAAAAGTTCAGTATAAAATAGTATAAAAGTTCAACACCTATCCCTAAAAACACTGAATAAAATAGGCTTGATGGATGCTTCCTCAGTGTGATGCTTCCATCAGTTTCAAGGCCAACATCTTCCTTAATGAGGAAACACTGAACCATTATTGCTGAAATCAGAAACAAAGCCCACTCTCTCCTTTTCTCTTCAACATTGTATTGGAAATATTTTCCAGTGTAATGAAACATGACAAAACAATTATAGGCACAAGAAATTAAAAAGAAAAAATAAAGCAATCTCTATTTGTAGAAGATATTATAGTATCCCTTTAAAATGCCAAGAGAATCACTAAAAAATTCAAAACAATAAAAGTTCAGTAAGGTAAGAAATAAACATATGGAAATCAAATACAGACACACATTCAAATACAGACACACAGTCAAATAGTAGAAAATATAATGAATGAGAAAGCCACATTAACAATAGCTGAAATAAAATAAAATATCACGGAAAAATCATAAGCAATTTGCAATGCACTTGTGAAAGAAATAAAAGTTTTAAACAAATGGAAAAAGTATGTTATGTTTTGGATAGAATGATTTAGTATTATACAAATGTCATCTCATCCAAGTTAATATACATTAGTTTGAATCATATGAAATTACTAATAGTTGACCATTTTTGATGTATCAAAATAGCTATCTCATGGTTCAACCTGTACTTAAGAAAAGAGAGGAAATGAGTATTCATTTATAATTTGTTAAAAAAAAAAACACTAGAAAAATAAATCAGAAACTAATTTTTAAAATGGCTGCTTATAAAGGTAGGAGAAAGGAAGTACTGATAAAAGAGATGTATAAACTAAAAAAAAGTTCTAAGCCCCACAACCAACAGAACAGACACCCTTTTGGCCAAAGGGACTCCAGAAAAACCTGAAAAACTGAATTCCTGGTCAAGATGGGAAGAGAAGTGAAACATGTCTCATTATACCTTCTCCCTTTTAGAATTTAGGCACAACAACTAACCAGCATTAGTATTAAAATAGAGATCATATGACTGATAAAACAGACTCTTTGTAGCAATAAGATACCAAATTATAAATAATACCTAAGGCCATGCAAGGCAAGGGTTAAGTCACACTTTACAATCCATAAAATCTAGTTAAACAGGTCTTTTTTTGTTGGCATGGTATCCAATAACAGACCCCCTTATCTTAATTAAGCATTGCTTTCTACTGACTCCAAGTTTTAGACAGATCCTTACTCCTTTAACCAATGACAAATTAAAGAATCTCTGAATCTACCTATAATATGTAAGCCCCTGCTTCAGTATATCCCACCTGGTAAGACCTAACCAATGTTATACCTCCATTATATTGATTTATGATTCTACCTGCAATTCCTATCTCTTTAAAATGTATAAAACCAAACTTTAAAGTGATCACATTTGGGTATACTTTCTCAGGACCTCTTGAGACTATTTCTCCAGGCCTCATACTGGCTCAGAATAAACCTCTTTGAATTATCTTACAGAGTTTGTTTTTTTCCTACTAACAAATGGAAGTGGATCTTCTTTGAAAATAGTTTTATAAATAAAGTTTTGATTTTTGAATCATGTAAATGTATTAAATATACAAAAATAAATTTATATCAAAAAGAAAAAATAAAACTTAAAACTGAGCATAGATGGAAACAGATAAACCTAATTTTATATGAAATTAATAATCACATAAGGAAAAGAGCTATTTCAAGGGATTATTTGCATATCTACCTGTACACCCTTAGACATTTAAAAATATGTACAGATATATCTGGTTTTTTTAACACAAAAAGAACAGCAAAGAAATCTTAAACTTAACTCAGTCATTAAAACAGTAGGAATATTGGGATTGTAATTTTGCTATTATATTCATATTGTAGGATAAACAAGGAAATAAATAGTTAACTTTTTAGGGACCAAAATTATAAGTGTTAGAGAAAAGAAATACAAAGATACAATGAAATATTTAAAAAGAAACTGTGGTATTAAATTTGAATTAGAGGTATATTTTAGACAATTTAGTTCATGTCAATATATACTAGTTTTGTCCCTGAATGGTACTAGAAGCAATGATATCCCAGTGGTATTGAAGATAGCTACCACCCAGATTTCGATGTATAAGAAATATTTCCCAGTAGAAAAAATCTACATAAAGAAAATGGCTGAATACACATCCAGGAAAAGGGAAAGTAAAAGGGGACCCTAAAAGATTCTATGCTAGCAAGTAAGGAAGGGCTTAAAGAATAATGGGGGCATGTCAAAAGGATACAGGAGCCAGCATGAAAGGGATTACACTGGCCAAATCAGGGAAAATTTGAGAATCAAAAGACTAGTGATTATTAACTGGTCATAAAACACTGAAAAAATTTAAATAAATGAACCCATAATGATAAAATAATATGACTTTAAAAAATCTGCTGTTTTTGGAGGACTTATACTATAGTTCATTTCCAGCTAAAGAGAGAAACTCTTTTTTTATAAATGTAAGTCAACTAATAAAATCACAGAAAATCACCATTCTGCAACATCCACTGAAACATTTGATTCAGCAAAGATCACAAGTCAATAACAATAGCTGTAGTCAGGCAAGTGGAGGCCTGAGCATTTCAGGGTTACCTTTGGGGAGGACCCCAGGGTGTAAGGGCACATGATCAGGGTTATATACCCTTAAAAGAAGGTCTGGCAAGGTCACACAGGTTGGCTGGGATCCAGTCAACGTGCTAGTATCCTAGGGACTTAATTCTGAGAAGGAAATAAAAGTAGTCAGCAATGGGATAGATAGCAGAAGCCTAGGCCTACAGACTGGATTAGAGGGGACAGCTGCAGCTCAGTGAACATGAGTTATGCCCAGTGACAGCTCACTCACAAAGTCGAACAACTGTACACACAGCACACTGCTGGTGAGTCTGGAGCTCCTTAGGACTCATAGTGAGTCATGGTTCTCATCAATAGTGGATTCTAGGAAGACCCTGGTCAAGCTCCTCTTTATAGTCCTGAAATTTTATAAATGCTCACTACATATTACTAAGTTTATTTTGGAAAAGTGTAAAAGGATATAGCACTTTCTAGAAAATACCGGCCCTTCCCCAGATTCCTGATTCCTACTGAATTTGACTCTTCAGTTTAACAATATCCTCAAGTGGCTCTTAAGCACCTGGCAGGGCAGACACTTGTAAGGAACTTAGTGGAGATTAGTAGGGTGGGTGCAAGTGGTGTAACTGAGCTAAGGAGGATGGTTCTTGGTACTTCTCAAAATCCTCCATCAAGTGCACACCCCACTCTCCTCTTTCTCTCTCCTTAATCCATATCACCAGCTTGGGAGCAGATGCCTCCTGCTTGTGAGGATGTAAGAGGAGCTTTAGGGGAATGGAACGAGAGAAATGTGTCAAGAGAAAAGAAATTACCCTGATGACAAATAGGGAAAAGGACTAGCAGATAAGGCTGGAAAAGGGACCAAAAATGCTATGGAAGAGATAGAGGATGGATTTCATGCTGTTCCCTTACAACCTTAGTTGCAGTTTCCATTTTACTGGTGGCCTCTTATACACCAAAGTCCTAATTTGAAGGATTGATTCTGACAACCAAAATTTCATGACTTTTAGGAGATGCTCCCACAATGACTTAAGGAAGGTTATATAAATTCTCTATGCCTCAGTCTCTTCATTGGTGAAGTGGAAATTATAATAGTACCTACCTCATATGGCTGTTGTGAAGATTAAATGAGTCAAGCAGTTTTCCCAACATCACAGAGCCAGTAAGTAACACAGCTGTGATTTGAACCCAGCCACGTGCCTCCAGCACCCATCAGTGGTTCTGAACCACTCTGTTATGCTGCCACTCAGCAAAATGCAAAGAGAACTTAGAGTACTGAGAAGCAGTCCCACCTTCAATCATAGCTTTGATGAACAGCCATTTCCAGATCTTTCTCCCTTGTGATAATCCAGAAGCCTTAGAGAAACCTGTGGTTTTTCTGCCTGTTGTGAAAAATCCCATTATTGTGGCTGTCCTATGAACACACTGAGGACTGACTATGCTCAGGAGACAATTAACTATCAGTTAATAGAGTTTTGGGCCTGGGATAAAAAAGCTTTGTTGGTGGCCACATCAGGTGACTTGGAGAAATGTTTACAAAGGTGAGTGATGATTGTATTCACTTGTACCACAGAGAAAGTCTTGGGGTTGAGACTCTTGAATCGTACCTGTTGATGAAAGCTATTGTCAAAGCAACACAAGATGAGGAGAAAAAGAAATTTAAAAATGGGATATAAAGTGAAGACAAGTGTGAGACCAAAATAGCAAGAATTGCAGTGTGTTATGATAAACAAACCCATAAGCTTTAAAATCAAACCACCCTGAATGACAGAGCTGTGTGACCCTGTTAAGTACCTCCATCCTTCCAAGTTTCTATTTCTCCATCTCTAAAATGAGAATAATAACATCATTTCACAAAGATTCTGTGAACGTTTCACAAGATAAGCTATGTAAAGTGTCTATATAGAGCCCTACAGATGGTAGCCACTCAATAAATGGTAGCTGGTATTGTTTAAGGCATGTCACGTAATATTAGATTTTTAAGGAGATAATAGATGCAGCTCTGCACTCAAACCTCTACACAGAGGTGTAGAGGTTGTCCATAAAGCCAGTGCTTGCTTTTAGTGAAAAATATACTCACTAAGAGTAATATTTACAAATACCCATTTTCTGTGTGTGCTAGCTGCTCCTTATTTACAGAGTAAGTGAAGAGAGAAATAAAATATCCACTTGAAGAACTTCTAGTCAGCTAAGTAAGACAGCACAATTACAAACCTAAGAGAAAAATAATATTTGTGCATAACCAAATACAAAGAAAGCCTTTCAGAAATAGACTTGAGATCAAGGGTGAAAAAATAGCATTAGCTCAAATTCTAAGCTTTACATTAAATACATGCACACCACTGTTCTTTTGTCATTTCAAATAATACTAATGATTAAAACTTATTCTTCCACCTGTTTACATCCTCTGCTATTTCCTTCTTCAGTGTTTCATAGTTCTCCCTGTAGAGGTCTTTTACCTCCTTAGTTAAATATATTTCTAGGTACTTTACTTCTTTGTTGCTATTTTGAAGGGAATTCAGTCTTTGATTTGGTTCTCCCTTTTACTGTTGTTGGAGTATATGATGCCTCTGATTTCTGTGTATTGATTTTGTATCCTGTGACTTTACCAAATTCATTTATCAATTCAAGGAGTCTCTTGGTTGAATCCTTGGGGTTTTCTAGGTATAATATCATGTAATCAGCAAAGAGTGAGAGTTTGATCTCTTCTGCTCCCATTTGGACACCCTTAATTCCACTCTTTTGTCTGATTGCTGTAGCAAGGACTTCTAGCACTATGTTGAATAGAAGTGGAGATAGTGGGCAACCTTGTCTTGTTCCAGTTCTAAGTAGAAATGCTTTCAATTTTTCCCCATTCAGTATGATATTGGCTGTGGATTTATCATATATGGCTTGTATCATTTTTAGGTAAGCCCCATCTATGCCTATTTTGTTGAGCATTCTTATCATAAAAGGGTGTTGAATTTTGTCAAATACTTTTTCTGCATCTATTGAGAGGATCATATGGTCTTTGTTTTTGCTTCTGTTTATATGGTGAAATACATTTATAGATTTGCATATGTTGAACCATCCCTGCATCCCTGGGATGAAGCCCACTTGGTTGTGATGGATTATTTTCTTGACAAGCACCTGGATTTGATTGGCTAGGATTTTGTTGAGAATTTTTGCATCTATAGTCATAAGGGATATTGGTCTGTAGTATTCTTTTTTTGCTTCATCCTTTCCTGGTTTTGGTATCAGGGTTATGTTTGCTTCATAAAATGTGTTGGGGAGGCTTCCATCCTTCTCTATGTTGTGGAATAATTTCTGCAGGATAGGCACCAGTTCTTCTTTGTAAGTGTGGTAAAATTCGAGTGTGAAACCATCTGGTTCAGGGCTTTCCTTTTTAGGAAAGTTTTTTATTGCTGTTTCAATTTCAGTACTTGAAATTGGTCTGTTCAGAAATTCAATTTCTTCCAGGTTGAGCTTGTCTATACTACCCAAAGTGACCTACAGAGTCAATGTAATCCCTATTAAAATACCATCATCATTTTTCACAGATATAGAAAAAATAATTTTACGCTTCATATGGAACCAGAGAAGACCCCATATAGCAAAATCAATCCTAGGCAATAAAAACAAAATAGGAGGTATCAATTTACTAGACTTCAAACTATACTACTAGGCTATAGTCATTAAAACAGCTTGAGATTGGCACAAGAACAGGGATGTTGACCAGTGGAACAGAACAGAGAACTCAGATATAAAACCATCCTCATATAGCCAACTAATCTTCAACAAAGCAGAAAAAAAACATACACTGGGGAAAAGAATCCTTATTCAATAAATAGTGCTGGGAAAACTGGATAGCCACATGTAGAAGACTGAAACAGGACCCACACCTTTTACCTCTTACAAAAATCAGCTCACGCTGGGTAACAGACTTGAACCTTAGGTGTGAAACTATTAGAATTCTAGAGGAAAACATTAGAAATACTCTTCTAGACATTGACCTAGGTAAAGAATTTATGAAGGCAATCACAGCATCAACAAAAATAAATAAATGGGACCTGATCAAATTAAAAAGCTTCTGCACAGCCAAAGAAACTGTCAAGAGAGCAAACAGACAACCCACAGAATGGGAGAAAATTTTCGCAAGCTACACATCCGATAAAGGACTGATAACTAGAATTTATTTAGAACTCAGGAAAATCAGCAAGGAAAAGTCAAACAATCCTATCAGAAAGTGGGCAAAGAACATGAACAGAAATTTTTCAAAAGAAGACAGAGTAATGGCCAACAAACATATGAAAAAATGCTCAACATCTTATGCAAAAAGCCTACACACTTCAGTCAAGCACATCAGTAGAATGATTTGGGAGCATAAATATTTTTTCAGCTACTTGTGATTTCCTATGAATGAAAAGGAATCTGCAGGCTAACAAGCTGATCCTCATCAGCCAAGCTGGTTCATATGCACACTGTTCGTGTGAAGTGCCCAGGGTCCAGTCCACACCATTGAGGGCCATTATTTTCCGTGGAACTTGAAACCATCTTTATCAGTGATTTCCAAGAGGGGTCCCCAGCATGAGGGCCGTTAAATATGGGTCCTCCAGCACCATCAGGGATAGGCACTACTGGAGGAATCATTGCATTCCCATATACAGAAAAAGGCATACCCCCAACTTTAGGAAAGTCCATATAGCCTGCAGGAACATGCTGATGGAATGTACCAGAAGGAGTTACAATTCCTGTACTATCTCGCTCCATTGCTTGATGCTGTGAAAATACTCCTGGATCAGACATTGGTCTGTGAATCATAGGATTTCCTATCCCAGGGTTACACCAGTCTACTTTGTCTTGATTGCCGCCAATCCCTTCAAAGGACCAGATGCCACTATGCCCTACTGATGTAGACAAATTACTCCCAATAACAGATGGAGCTGAAGTTCCAGTTTGCCTGATATGTGCAGAACGTTCAGTCCCAATAGGGACTGGAACTTTCCTGTCCTGAGAGACGCTGCTGGGCTTTTCTTACCCTAAAGGTACTGATGAAGGGGCAGGAGATGGTGCACGAACTCCAGAAGGTACCGACTGTGCAGAAGAATCATTTGATGCTGATGAACATGGAGTCAACAAACTAAGGGGGAAAATGTTGTCTGTTAAAATTAGCAGCTGTCGGTGCTCCTCCAAGGGATGCCCCAGGTCCATACATCTGACCTCCTGAAAGGTTTGAGGCAAAGTTTCCCAAATGTGTAGAAGAAGGTGTTACAGAACCATATGGTGAGTCCATATTGACAATACCTGAGGGACTTGGAGAGGGTCTCTGTAATGGTGGTCTAAAACCCGGAGCTTTAGAAGTATCAGACTGATGTAAAGGATCTGAATTTGGCAAATACAAGGATTTTCCTGATAGCATAGTTTCTGGTGTTGACTGATATGAAACAACAGATCCTCCCCAAAAGGCATGAGCAGAAGTAGGGCTGTTTTCAAACAATGTGTTAAAAGGCCCAAATGGTAAGGGGTCACTGAAATTGGGAGCAACAGGCTTATTTGCTGGATGTACTGAATTCTGACAAGCACTTTGTGTACTTAAGGTTGAAGGTAGCTGAACAGAAGAGGGAATGCTGTGAGGTCTTTTGATGGGATTGACACTGAGAACTAAAACAAATGAATTCTGCACTGGAGCTGGATTCTTGTGAGGGGCAGTTGTGCCATGAGAAGGTGGCCTAATAGGAAGGGTTTCCATCTTATGAGCAGGCTGGGAGCATCCTATTTGTGTCTGGGGCACAGGGTAAGTCACTGGGGCAGAAGGCACCGCCACTGGAGCAGAACTCGTTGTTGCTAAAGGAGGAACAGTCATTCTAACTTCCAAGGGAGGAACCTGAGACTGCTGAAGAGGTGGTCTTGGCTCCTGAGAAACAGATCCCAGAGGTTGTTGCTGAGCAGAATGAACTGATGAGCTCCCAGAAGAACTTTAACATCTCTAATCATCAGGGAAATGCAAATCAAAACTGCAATGAGATATCTCCTATCTCCAATTAGAATGGCCTTTAACAAAAGTCCCCAAACAATAAATGCTGGTGTGGATGCGGAGAGATAGGAACACCCCTACACTGCTGGTGGGTCTGCAAACTAGTTCAACCTCTGTGGAAAGCAATATGGAGGTACCTTAAAGAGATACAAGTAGATCTACCATTTGATCCAGCAATCCCACTACTGGGCATATACGCAAAAGATCAAATGACACTCTACAAAAAAGACACCTGCAATCGAATGTTTATAGCAGCACAATTCACAATTGCAAAGTGGTAGAAACAACCCAAGTGCCCATAAATACATGAGTGGATTAATTAAATGTGTATATGTATACCATGGAGTACTATTCAGGTTTAGGAAACAATGGTGATCTAGCACCTCTTGTATTTCCCTGGATAGAGCTGGAACCCATTCTACTAAGTGAAGTATCTCAAGAATGGAAAAACAAGCACCACATGTACTCACCAGCAAATTGGTATTAACGGATCAACACCTAAGTGGACATATAGGAATAACATTTATTGGGTGTCGGGCAGATGGGAGTGGGGAGGAGAGGATGGGTATATACATACATAATGAGTGCAATGCGCACCATCTGGGGGATGGACACGCTTGAAGCTCTGACTCGAGAGGGGAGGGGGGCATGAGCAATATATGTAACCTTAACATTTGTACCCCCATAATATTCTGAAATAAAAAAAAAACTTAGACTAGGGTCTAGAATGTGGTAAACACTATGTGAGTGCTATATATTTATTAACTTACTTAGTACTATAACAACCATATGAGGGTGATCATTTTATTGTGCCCATTTTACAGATGAAGATACTGAGGCACAGAGAAGTGAAGTAACTTATCCAGCATCACACAGCTAGTAAGAGGTAATGCTGGGATTCAATACCAGTCTGCTCCAGAGTCTTGGTCTTAGCCTGATGCCATAACATGTCAGATATTGAATCAATTTCCATCAACCGATAATTTGCATACATACATAAATGAAGATAAAGGCAAACTAAAGAAAAATTAAGTGTTGAGGGTTTTTTTATTTCCTGTCAAATATAAAGTGATATAACCAACATGGAGACTGTGCTGGTGTGACAGTAGTTCAAAATTGAATCCATTTAATGTGAAGAATGTTTTACTGCTGTTGAGTTTCCTCTCAGTTTCCATACGGCCAAGGATAACTCAAAGCATCTATGGATATGCTATTCTGTACTGCTCCTAAGCCCTGAATAGTAGCTCTCAGGCTCGTCAAGCCAGCTGCAAAGTGTAGCTAATCAATTACAGCAGCCAGAAATAGTATATATTCACAAGTACAGCAGCAGCCTTTAACCCACAGAGCAAGGCCATTTCAGAGGATAGAAAACCAAACCTTGCAGCTGAACCCCCAACTTTCACCCTGACTTTCCATCCTTGGCAGCCCCAGAAAAGTAATTTTCAGCTTAGTCTCTTGCTGATAGTCATCTGCGTCACAAAACTATTATCCACCCTGTGCCTTCCTACTTAACTCAATGTGTTCTGAGCCTGATAACCAAGACGGCTGTGGAGGCACTCAGGACTGAAGTTAATAGAGAGACTCAATTGCATTTCACCCCAGAGGGGGCTGCTTACAGGTAGGTCAGTGCTGAGATAATCAGCCAAGCAGCTTATGCCTCTGCTACCCCAGCTATTGCCGCTGGTGGTTTCATAACCTGGGAAAATTCAAACACACTTATTGACAAATAAAAGCGACAAAGGGTCAGGTGGGGGGTGGTAAACTCACAACTGATGGATGGGGGAAGAGCACACTTGTAGCCCTAGGTTGGGCAAGGCAAAGGCATTATATGTAACCAAAATATTTGTGCCCCCATAATATTCTGAAATTTTTTAAAAAAGTAACTGAAATGCAAGGAAAACTACCTTCTTATCTTTTAAATCAGGACTGGACACAGTAAAGTAACATTTCCCTAGGCGTGGTTTTGTTTTTCCTTCCAAATACTCCTCCTAAATATTTTATGTTAGATCTCAGTTTTTGAGACTGAGAAACAATGTTAAGTCAACAAGCCTGAGATAGCCATGGCTTGATCTGCAATTGAAAATGCCAGTGATAATAAGCCCTAATTGGTTGCTTAAGTGGAGAAAGATGTGATTCATGTTTTTATACATTTCTACGGTCTTAATTTATCTCTTGCTAAGCCAAGAAGTATTTTTATAGAACTATTTTGTTCCAAGTGCTGTGGTTTATATACGATATATCTTTATCAAATATATACCAGATATGTCACACACTAAGGATTCAAGTAAATAAGACACAATCCTGCCATCACAGGTTTTGACTGTCAGCTGCATACTTCTACATTGACTTTCAGTCTTACCTAGGATCATAGATTATACACAAAAGGGCTACTGTTCCAGGGGGCAGATCCCTCAAAGGGAAAGAGGAAAGGTGTCAACATGACTTCCTTCTCTTTATCCTCTCTTTGTACAATGGAAAGCGAAATAAAGGGATGAAATGCTTTTCATTCTACCAGGAGGCCTTAAACATAAAAAAAAAAAAAAAGTTTGGATATAACCTGATCATTCAATATTTTTAAGAAAAGAGGTGACTTTATTTCTTAGGAAAATATTTTAGATAGTTGAATCTGGAAACCATGCAAAATTGATAGAAATAAATATTAGAAATAAGAAGCCCAGTTTTAAAAAAATCTACTTTGGAAATTAGGGAATGGTAATTAGATGTAGTTGGGAAGACACATCTGCTTCTAGCCAAGATGAAATGATAGGACTATATTGACCCTCTCACCTGAAACAACTAAAATCTCAGACAAAAATATGCTATAAGGTGGTTCAGACATTGGATATCAGATAGTATAAGAAAATAATTCTTATGAAATGAGAGATAAATGATTTAAACCCTATAATTCCTGAAGTGTACTCTAAGACAGAGTTTACAGGTCACGACGCAGGCAAGGGGAACCCAAGAGGAGCTCAACAGTCTTCCTGAGTTAAGAAGATGAAATTGGGAGTCCAAGAAGGGTAACGTTCACAGGGCAGAGTAAGAGAGAGGAGATAGATGCATAAAGACAGAGCTCTAGAGATTTGAAAAGGGTATTCCTTAAGTCTTCAGCTGAGGACTGACCAGCACAATAGGGCAGGGGTCCTCAAACTTTTTAAACAGGGAGCCAGTTCACTGTCCCTCAGACCGTTGGAGGGCCAGATTATAGTTTAAAAAAAACTATGTGGAGGGGAAGGGCATACCTCTAACCCTTCTTACGGGAGAGGCAAAGATATACAATGTAACCAAAATGTCAAAAAAAAAAAACAACAAAACACCTTTTATGGAGTGGTGGGCAGGTGGGAGGGGGGAGGAGGGGAAGGGGGTATACTTACATAATGGGTGTGGTGTGCACCAACTGGGGGTTGGACACGCTTGAACCACTGGCACAGAGGGGAGGAGGGGTGGCAGGGGCAATATATGTAACCCCTACAATATTTGTACCCTCATAATGAAATAAAAGGAGGAAAAAAAAACTATGAACAAATTCCTATGCTCACTGCACATATCTTATTTTGAAATAAGAAAATAAACAGGCAAAAAAACCCGCATGTGGCCCGCGGGCCGTAGTTTGAGGACGCCTGCAATAGGGGAAGAAAAAAACTGCCTGGGGCTGAGAAGAGAACCATCCAAAATCCCTTTAGAGCATATAGGGCTGTGTTTCTACCAACCAGAGTGGAAAATCCTTGTAATTCACGGGACAGTGGATCAAGTACTAAGAGTACTCAGAAGGGTACAGCCACAGTAGTGGGGAAAAAATTAGTTCTAGACTAAAGGCTGATCTGGTTCCACCTAATAAAGCTTAAAAACAAGACTTGAAAGGATTAAAATGTTTTCAAGTAATCTAACTACATTCAAGAACAAAGCTCAAGAATATTTACAGGAAGACAAAAATATCCAGCACACAACAAAGTAAAATTCACAATGCCTGGCATCCAATTAGATGTCACCAGGTATGCAAAGCAGCAGGAAAATGACACTGATAATGAGGAGAAAATCAATTAGTATAAGCAAACTCAAAAATGATATATTAGAATTAGTATATAAAGACATTAAAATAGATATTTTTACTATATTTGATATCTTTAAGAAGGCAGAAAAAGATTGAGCATGTTAGAGACATAGAAGCTATACAAAAGACACATTAAAAGTTTATGGATAAAAACTAAACATCAAAGACTTTAAAAAATGCCCTGGATAGGGTTAACAGCCAAATAGGCACTAGGGAAGAAAACATTAGACTCCAAACTATTGCAATAGGAGTTATAAAAAATAAAATATCCAGAGAAAAAAGACTGAAAAATGATCATGGAGAGGAGCTTCAAGCTAACTGACTAGAGACATCTCATACTCACCTCTTCCACACAGAATAACCTAAACAGTGAGTAGATAGATAATCACACTTTGAATCGGTCATTCAAGAGAGAACACTGGAATTCAACAAAGAAATGATAGGAAACACCTAAAGCAATGAAGGAGAGGGAAGTGAGGGCAAACTACTTGGCCAGGATTGGCGGGGAGCCTGGAAAAACTCCCCAATGCAGGAAAAGGGTAAGTGAGAGATCCCCAGCAGTCCACATTCACACATAGACTCTTGAGATCCTAGCTACAATAGAGCCCCTCCACCTTCGTGGACCCTGACACTAACATAGAGAGTTGCCTAGAGACCATACAATGGCACTACTTCAGAGAGGAAGCTCATGATGTATCCCACACACCTCCCGAGTTCTCAGAAGCCACAGTAAGGTGTCATTTTGAGAACCCATCCACAAACAGACTGTACCCTGCCCTGGGGCTCAACAGCAAGTACATGTCCACATTCCTGGAACACCACTGACATCCCCACCCTGTGGCTACCATTGTGGCTGCCTATGGCCACCAGGGCTAAAGAGCAGGACACTGGCTGTGACCCTACTGCCTCCAGGCAGTGGAGCCATGGCACATTTCCATGCATCTAGAGTACCCCACCCAGAGCTGCCATCGCTATACAACCAAGTCTGAAGCACAAGCTAAAAGTGAGTTTGCCACCTTCCTGCTTACAGTTGTTGCCACTGAAAGCAACCCTACCCTCCCAAGTAGCAGGGCCACAACATAGCTGCTGCTGCCTCCCACCCAAGCATTCTACCAGGGGACTGAAAATCAACCCACCTCTGTTTACCATAGTCAGCACCTGTCTGTACCATTGAGGGGACTGAAGACAAGCATGCCCAGCTCAGCTTTACCCTTCATGCCAGAGCATGTAGTCAGGAGCCTGGGGATCATCCAGCCCAGTCCACTACCATTGGCACCTGAGCATTCCTCCCAGGGGACCAAGGTTGGGCACACCCACCTTGCCACTACCAACACCGTTGTCACCTACCTTCATGCATCATATGATGCCCTGGAGACTGGCCCACCTAGCCCATTATAGCCACTGTCAACACCAGCACACAACACTCAGGACCCAGAGGGTTGTCCTGCCACTACTACTGCCATCATCCACATCATGCTTCCTTCCAAGTGGCCCCTAAATTCATCCATCTACCCAGCCCACCACTGCCACTATCAGCATTTGAGCAAGCCATCTGTAGGCCTAAGAATTAGACTGCCCGGTCCTGTTGACATGGCTATCAGTACATGCCGCCCTGAGGCCCAAGAACAGGCATGCTAAGTTCACCACTGCTACCATTAGGGCCTAAATACTGGCCTCCCTGTCCCCATCAAAACTTCACCATAGCCTTCACTAAGAACAACACACTAAGGCCGGGCGCGGTGGCTCACGCTTGTAATCCTAGCACTCTGGGAGGCCGAGGCGGGCGGATTGCTCAAGGTCAGGAGTTCAAAACCAGCCTGAGCGAGACCCCGTCTCTACTATAAAAATAGAAAGAAATCAATTGGCCAACTAATATATATATAAAAAATTAGCCGGGCATGGTGGCTCATGCCTGTAGTCCCAGCAACTCGGGAGGCTGAGGCAGTAGGATTGCTTGAGCCCAGGAGTTTGAGGTTGCTGTGAGCTAGGCTGACGCCACGGCACTCACTCTAGCCTAGGCAAGAAAGCGAGACTCTGTCTCAAAAAACAAAACAAACAAAAAAAAAACAAACAAACAAAAAAAAAAAGAACAACACACTAAACCATTGAGGAAATCACAAATACCACTAATGCTATCTATAGCTGAAGAAATCCTATAGTGACTATACTACTGCATGCACCAAGAATCAAAGCCAAAGTGCCCTACCCAACCAACAGTATACCTACATATTCAGGAAAAAGTCCTTCCCTATGAAAGCAAATTCAAAAAAGTGGAAAAAGAGACTATTATACCAGATGTGTAGATATCAATATAAGTACACAGGAAATATGGAAAAGCAAAGAAATATGACACTTCCAAAGGAATGCAATAATTCACCAATAACAGATAATAATTGAAAATAATTTATGAAATCCTGAAAAAAGAATTTGAAATATTGATTTAAAAGCAGCACTGGGGGATTGCACATATGGGGGGGGGAGGGCCAATATTTGTAACCCTAGCAATGTTTGTACCTCCATAATATGATGAAATAAAAGGGAAAAAAAAAGCAGCTCAGTGAGATACAAGAGAATACCAAAAACTATACAAAGCAGAAAAACAATTCAGGGTACAAATGAGGAATTTACCAAAAAGGTAGATCTCCTAAAAAAAAAAAAAAAAAAAAAAAGAACCAAACAGAAATTCTGGAACTGAAGAATCCATTGAATGAAATACAAAATACATTTTAAAGCTTTAACAATAGACTATATCAAGCAGAAGAAAGAAATATCAAAACTTGAAGACAAGTCTTTTGAAATAACCCAATCAAGAAAAAATACTAAAGAATGAGCAAAGTCTATGTGACATATATGATACCACAAAGTGCCCAAATATTCAAATTTTTGGAGTCCCATAAGGTGAACAGCAAACAAAAGAGTTAGTAAAGCTACTTAATGAAATAATAAATGAAAACTAGGAGGAAATATTTGCAAATCATATATTTGATAAAAGACATGTGTCCAGAATATAGGAAGAACTCTCAAGTCACAATAAGAAAACAAAACAATCAAAGAAGAAATATGGATGGCACATAAGCACACAAAAAGATGCTCAATATCATTAGTCATTAGAGAAATTCAAATTAAATCCATAATGAGATTACATACCTATTAGAATGGCTATAAAGTTAGAAATCCTGACAGTACCAAGCATTAGCAAGGATATGAAGCAAGTGAAATTCTTATACCCTCTAAATGGGAGTGTAAAATTGAATATCTACTTTGAAAAAACATTTTGACAATTTCTTAAAATGTTATGCCTAAAATCTGACCCAGCCATCCCACTTCTAGGTATTTATGCAAGAGAAATGAAAACAAATAAGCTGACAAAGACTTGCATGTTTGTTGCAGCCTTATTTGTAATAGGCAACAATGAAACAGCCAAATCCCCATCAACAGATGAATGGATTAATAAATTGTGCTATATCAGCTAGGCACAGTGGCTCACGCCTGTAATCTTAGCACTCTGGAAGGCTGAAGCGGGTTGATCCTTTAAGCTCAGGAGTTTAAGCCCAGCCTGAGCAAGACCAAGACCTTGTCTCTATGAAAAATAGAAAGAAATTAGCTGGACAACTAAAAATATACAGAAAAAATTAGCCAGGCATGGTGGTGCATGCCTGTAGTCCCAGCTACTCGAGAGGCTGAGGCAGAAAGATTGCTTGAGCCCAGGAGTTTGAGGTTGCTGTGAACTATGATGATGCCATGGCACTCTAGCCTGGGCAACAAAGTGAGACTCTGTCTCAGAAAAAAAAAAAAATGTGTTATATCCATACAATGGAATATTACCTGGTAATAAAAAGGAACCAACTACTAAAACACATAAAATAGTCAAAATCTCAAAATTATTATGCTGAGTGAAAGAAGCCAGACCCTCCCCCCAAAAAATAGTACATACCATATGATTCCATTTATTTAAATTTCTAAAAATTTTAACTAGTCTATAGTGACAGAAAGTACATCAATGATGGTCTAGGGATTAGGGGATTAGCAAAGAGCAGGAATGAGGCATGAGTAAAGCATTACGAAGTGGCAAAAGAACACTTTTGGGGGAATGGATATGTTCTTTATCTTGATTGTGGTGACAGTTTCATGGGTATATACATGTCAAAATTTATCAAATTGCACTTTAAATATGTGCTACTATATGTCAATCATACCTCAAAAAAGCTATTGAAAAATAAAAATAAATGGTTAGCAAAATACTGGTGTCACTACCATAAATGCAGAATTTGGAAAAGGTCAGATGAGTGTTACTGATAGCTATATTCAATGAACTCACCTCTAAGCCAAGCTGTAACGAGAATAAAACTTTGAGCTAAACTAAGAAACAACAGAAGGCATGCTATAAGAGAGCCTTGGAATGTGGAATATTAATAGGTGGGCAGTGGTATCTCTTGGAATTAATGTGTTGAGAGGCCTACAAATGGGCCCTCACTACCCACTGTCTACAATATTGATCAGCACCATTGTTGTTACTAGCACAATCTTACAAAGTGAGAGTCCTGGAGTAAATGCAATAGCATTAAGAGTGCTCTAGGGCCAGGATCTGAAAAGGAAGGCAGCAGGAATTTCTATAACAGTATGTTCCTAGAGGAGTCTTTGGCCAGGAATTCAAATGAGCAGATCCTTTTTCTGAAACAATGTTTTCTGACTTTATTTTTTGATAACTCTATAAAAAATTGCTGTTCATTGCAAAATAAGCAAAGAAATAACATACAGCAGAAAGAGATTTTCTTTTATATTCCTAATCCTTGTCCCCAAAGGTAACTACTTATGTATGCACATTTTGCCAGGCTTTATTTATGTAACATATATACACACTTTTAAATTTCATTTTGATTTTTATAATGATGAGATCATAACTATATGCCTTTTTGGAAAATACTTTATTCACTAATCAACATGTCAAGGACAGCCTTCTTACCAACTCACTTAGACCTACCTACTTCATTCTTTGACCTGGACACATTCATATTATTTATGTATTATAACTTCTTAACCATTCCTTTATTGATATAAATTTTGACCATTTGAAATTTTTGTGCTTACCAGTAGCTCTGTAACTATAATCCTGTTAAAGTCTTAAGTACTTGTGCAGATGCATGAAATTTTATTTTGCTGGTTATTCCTAAAGTGCTTTAAACAGGTATTTATTCACACTTTCTCCAACTTTATAAGTACCTATTTCTCCACAGCTGTGTCAACACTGGATTGTATCCATTCTTTAACTTTTTCTAACATGATATGTGTGTTAGTTTGCTAGGGTGGCCATAATAAAGTACCACAAACTGAGTTAGCTTAAACAACAGAAATTTATCATCTCACAATTGGGGAGGCTAGAAGTCTGAGATCAAGGTGTTGACAGGGTTGGTTTCTTCTGATGGCTGAACTTGTCACATGTTCCTTCCCTAGCCCCTGGTGGTTGTTGGCAATCTTTGGTATTCTTTGGCTTATAGAATCATCACCCTTATCTCTGTCTTTATCTTTACATGATATGATATTTTCCCTGTGTCTGTCTGTCTCCAAATTTCCACCTTTTTTAAAAGACACCAGTCATATTGGATCAGGGGCCCACCATGCTCCAGTATTACCTCATCTAAATTAATTATATCTACAATTATCCTAATTCCAAATAAGGTTACATTTTGAAGTACTGGGGGTTAGGACTTCAAAATAATTTTAATTTTGGAGTGGTACTAAATATAATACACATTAGGCACACAATAGGCATGAAATATTTTATTATTGTTAAAATTTTGTATTAATCAGGGTTCTTCAGAGAAACAGAACCACTAGGCAATAGATAGATAGATGTCTTCTATATGTATCACCTTTATATATCTATTTATATATTGATATGTATGTATATGCCTCCTATTGTTTCTGTTTCTCTGGAGAAACAGAGAGAGAGAAAGGGATACTATAAAGAATTGGCTTGTGCAATTATGTGGGCAAAGAAGTCACAAGATCTACAATCAGGAAGCTGAAGACCCAGGAGAGCCAATGGTATAATTTCATTCCTTGTCCAAATGACTGAGAACCAAGAGAGCTGACAGTATATAAGTTGCATTCTGAAAGCCAGCAGGCTTGTGAACAAAGAAGAACTAATTTTTCAATTTGAGTTCAAAAGCAGAAAAAGACCAATGTCCCAGCTCAAGCAGTCAGGCAGATGAAGTTCCTCTTAATAGCCCCCAGGTCTCCAATTGGCTGGATGAGCCCCACCCACATTAAAAAGGAAATCTGCTTTACTCAGTCTACCAATACAAAGGTTAATCTCATCCAGAAACACTATCACAGACACACCCAAATAATGTTTGCCCAAATGTCTCAGCACTCCATAGCCCAGTCAAATTCACACATAAAATTAACCATCACAAATGTGCACTTTAATATAAATAAAATTGTACAATTTTGACATGTTTATTAATCATTTTTTTCCTTATTTTGTGAATTGCTTGCTTATGTCCTTTGCCCATTGTTCTAATGGAGGACCCATTTAAAATCTCTGTGCTTGATTAATTAAAAAGCCATATAACAATTAATAAGCATGTTGAGAGCAGATATAAGCACCAATAATTCAAAACTATTTTTATTTTCAAATATCATCTTCCAGTGATTTTTCATTATGAAAGCTCATTGTTGCATGGTAGCGGCCATAATATATAATGTTGTATTATGATTTTTTGATTTATTTTACATCAAATATTAAAATATCATTTAATATCCTATTCTAAAATAAAAGTAGGGAGGAGAAGGCAATTTAAAGAGGACATTTGCTGAGACATAATCCAAGGTTAAAAGAAAGTTTGTAGTTTTATTATGTTTCTTTCTCCCTCTACTTCCTCGATAACTGTTTTTGTCCCTCATACTGCTTTGTTATTCACTCCACAAATGGTTTAGGGCAGTCCAAGATTAAATAATACAGCAAAGCCACCAGCTTTGACTCCTTCAGTAAGTGCTCACAGTGGGCAAGGAACTTGCACATTGGAAAAATATAAGCAGGGCACGCTGTTAGCCCCTTAGCAGTGCTGACAGTTTGTGTAAACTTTGACAAGGCAAGGCAGATTGTCTTCTCAGATATAACTTGGCAAATTTTGCTCACTACAAATGAGTACTACATATACTAATTTGAATGGAGTTAGGCCCAGAGTATAAGATTCTGGAAAACAGTGTTTCATTTAAATGAAAAGAAAGTCATATCCAATCAGGTCCTGAAAGTCACACACATAGCAAAGGATCTTTCAGATATACAGAGCCCAGCCTGCCTGAAAGGCTGCCTCTCTCCAAGGGCCTCAGGTTATTTCCCTTACACCCTAAACAGTTATTTCTTGAAAGACACACCTGCAGACCAGCTTGAGGCGATTTTTCTTGAGCATGGCAGACTAGGGCATTGGGAAAAAAGCTGCACTTAGTATTAGAGACCTAGAAAACTAGGAAAGGAGAGTGACTTTCTCAAGTTTATACCTGTAATGAGTACTGGGACAAGGATACTGGTCTTCTGTTTACTAATGTGTTTATTTAGCTATCTGTTCTTTTACAAATAAAGAACTACCTCACTCATGACTTGTAATATATGTCAAATACTAAGCTCAATGCCTAGCATATAGTAACAAATTGATAGTTGCTAGTGACTGGCATTACTATTATTAACAAGCATAATTACATTTTCATGATTGTAGAAGAGCCTTTCCTTCCCCATTTCATAGAATCATATAAATGTTAAAACTCCAGGGTCTTAAGAGAGTAGTAATACAATTTGCTAATCTTACAGATGAAAAATCTGAATGCTAGACCTGGTCAAATCACCCAGTCAGTTAGTTAGTTGTGGAACCAGAACTGGAAGCCGAGCTTCCTAGCCCTCAGCTCTTACTACTCCATCCCTCTCTAATTTCACTTTTGGCCTGGCTCATTCCCTGACAAGCAACTCTTACAGGCTAGGTGTTCCCAGTGCCCACACCTCTGCTTCCTTTCAACTTTTCTAAAGGTTCCTCCAAAGAAAGAGAGTAAAGCCTCCTTCATTTTTACTCCTGATCCATGCTCATTCCTAGCAGGGTAAGGTGTGTCCATCCTGACCTCAATTCTCATCATAATTCCCTTGGTCATTTCATCAGCTACAGCAGCTTCCTTCTCCAGTTCTGTCTCCTTTTCCTCATTACCTGTGCCCTACCGTATCTGTCAGAATAATCTATGTATCTGGACACAGGATTGCTCATCCCAATTTTCATTTAAAATAGATTATTTTCCCAAAGGCAGTAGCCAATGTCTTATGAAGGAAGAAAGAACAGTTCATTCTCTTTCTGCTTGATTAACAGATTCACAATCATCCCTATTAAGAGCACCTAATCAGAGGGCTTTGATATCTTGCTTCTCCATTTGCTTCCTAAAATGGAATCCATATAAATATACATCTTCCCTGGTACAGTCTGGACGAACAAACCACAGAGAATAATTATTAAAGTTTGGGAGGAATCATAGGTTCTCATCTTCTTGTGTCATAGATAGAGAAACCGAAGCCCCGAGGGGTTCAATGACAGCTTCTTGGACCCAGGAATTGCATGATTGAGTTTACTGGATCACACACTAGGAGAATTGGTAAACAAGCCTTAGAAGTTTGATACTTCAGAAACATCTGCAATATTATTTTTCTTTTCTGGATATAAGTGAGGAAAGAGGAGGCAATATGACAGGCTGGCAGTAACAACGGAAAGATATGGCAGCTCCTCTGGAAGAGATCAAAGGGGTATTTCTGCCCTACCTTCCTCTGAGTTTTTAATATACTGTGGGAAAGGGAAACAAGGGCAGCACATCCCAAAGAGGAAGCGTCTGGATCACAGGTTTTGGAAAGGAGTACAATCTCTATTTCCTGAGCTTTCTGGGAAAGCTGGAACACATGTGCCTGAATAAGAATCAGCTTAAAAAGCCAAGTTCATCACCAGGGAATGTGGGTTTGCCTTATTTATGACCACTGAAGTTGTGTCAGTAAGCAGAATGATAATTATGAGTACAGCCTATACCAGGGTCCAAAAAAAAGTCATACACACACACACACACACACACACACACACACTCCCACACATATCAATGCCTTTTCCTTTCTGGTCATTGTATTTGTCTGTTTAACATTCTTAGAGGTAGCAAAAAGTTAGGGAACAGTTCTGGGACATGGACCTGAGTGTCCCATATGACATATTCATAAGGGCAAACACCAGATGAAAGCAATGCATATTTCATTAAACTAGTATACAAGGGACTTGAATGAGAAAGAATACTCATAAATGTCATAGCTAAATATGAGACCATGGACATGGAAGGACTAAAGCCCAGGTTTGAGTATACAGTCCAAGACACAAAATCTATTTCTTTTTCCTTTTTACCTAGTTACTCCACTTTTGTCTTCAGCTTTTAGAACTTTGCTCTGCAGTATACTGTCTATGTAAATCACAAAAGATAAAACTTCTACATTAAATAGGTCTAATTCAGGATCATAATAAAATAAGAAAATAATTCAGGATCATAATAAAAGTACATATGTACAGGAAGAGAGCAGATTGAACAAACTCATGTCAAAAACATGTTTTTAAAGGCATAAAGCCACAACATTTGGAAAAACAAGTGAGGACACAACAGTAACAAAATTTGGGGAACTGGAAAGCTGATGGACAAGCAGGTGTAAAAGCTTTTAGGAGATGTAAGAACACTGAATCTGAAGAGAGCAATAAGGAAAGAACATAATGTGCATCGACTTACATAACAAAATTCCCAATGGCAGCATTATGTACCTCTAGAAGTGGGGGAGAGTAGGGAAAAGGAAAGATCCCAAATAAAGAAGATGAGTTTAAAATCTATTTAGGAACCAATTACATCCCTATATACACTCCTTTGTTCCTTAAAACTTCTTCCACTCACCCCAGAACATTATTGGAGATTTATTTTCTGGAAAGTTCAAAAGTAGGGTCTTTGTGCCTGGTGTGTTCTAGGTCCGTCAAGATACTGAACAGACTTCTCCACAGACTTCTTTCTCACATTGCTCTCAGAATTCCAGTCACCATGCCTTCACCCTCAAGGCAAGCTACTAGAAGAGTCTTCTCTATGGAATATGGCCAACCCAAGAGGAAAGTCCTAATCAAAATTCCCCCCCAAAAAATGGCCCAGGTAGATAACCCTATGGTGACATTCACAGTTGACAAATCCCACTCATGCTAAAAGCTTCTAATCAGCTTTCTAGTGTCCCTCTTGTAAATGTAAACAGACAGCCAAGGATCACCAGGTAAGCAGGAAAAAAAGCAATTAGAGGAAACAAGTACTTTGTTTAACCTTTCTTCTTCCTGCATAATCTATCAAGACCTCACAGAGCTGAAAATATAATATAACCATGAAAAAAAGAATAGGACAAAGAGGAACAGAGATTTAAAAAAAGGAATTTTAAAAATAAAAATACAAATACAGGCATATATATATATATATATATATATATATATATATATAAAACATTATAAGTATACACATAAATGCATACATTTAATTATATACACCCAAGGTTTTCTCTAATTCTGTCCTTGTGGTCCATGCCCAGTGACTGCTGTATGATTAGGTACTATAGAAAGTAAGATTGCTTCTACAAAGTCCAAGATGCATCCTGTGTGTACTAAATTACAGTCCACTAAAATAGTTTTCTTATAATGATACTATAATATATACCATTTGTTGAATAGCTACTATGTACTAAGAATTAAACTGGATACCTTTTATACATTTTTTTCAATTAATGCTCACAATCCTGCAAGGTAGTATTATTAGAGAGGTTAAGTAACTGCCTGGCACTTGGCTAGTAAGTGCTAGAGTTGTGGTATAAACCCAAATCTGCCCAAGTCCAAACCCTTTGGAAAGCAACATGGGTATTATGATTTCCATTCAATGGCTGTCTCCATTACCAGCAGATTTAGAGTCTTTGCTTAGGTCCAGCTTGGCTTGTCTGCCTTTGTCATATTCTTTTGTCACTCTCTTCCTCACAGTCTTTTGAACACAAAATATCTTATTCTTGGTTAAAATAATGCTATCATTTTAACACAAATATATATATATATATATATATATGTATATATATATATATAATTTTTGAATTTATTTTCCTCAGTTTATTATTTCTCTTTTCCACCAAAGATTTTTTTTTTTCACAACTGTGTCTAGGCACATAGGCCTGACGAACTCTGGCATGGATTTTAAATCTTGTTATTCAGAGCCCATATTTGTCATCCTTTCTGCTGAGCGGGCCATTCTGATAATTGTTTGCCTTTTTAAACTGCTGAGTCAGCCCCAGAGAGAACTGGCCATCTGTCAGCCTAGTAGTAGAAGCATAAAATCCAGGTTAAGACATCAGTTCTGCCCATTTAAAGGCTATTATAAATTAGGGATTTATTCATATAAAGCTTTCAGAGTGGTATAGGCTTCTTGGTGGCATGAGTCTTGTTTCTATGGAATATAGCAGGGAGATTATCATATCCTATTTGCTCTCTGACCTTCTCACTTTTTGGCCACTTCTGGAGCCTCGTAGGACCCTGCTTCCTAAAAGGGTGGCAGTATCTGACCCACAGCTTTATAGGGCCTCAAAATAAATTTTCTCAGTACACACAGATAATGAGCCTTTGAGAATTGAGTCATATTGACCCACTACCCAGATATCTTCTGAGGACAGACAGTATTAGCCATATTATCTTGGTACTTGCTAGCTTCTGTCATAGAGGCTAGTTTGCTCTTCATTCTAAAATTTACTGTGATTTTAGACTTCTGCCTGTATAACCCCTGACTTCAGGATCCCTCTTGCATACTTTTGGGATTAATGAAAGAGGGTGTTATAGGTAATGCCCTACTTAACAAACACATTAAAATATGATTTTAACCTACTCTGTTTAGCACAAAAATTTGAAGAATTTCTCAAAGATTGGTCTATGAGACACTTATATCATGATAATATGGGAAACTTGGATTTTAAGTCAGGGTTCCATGTAAGCACAGCCTAATACAAAAGGTATTCTTGTTTGTTTGTTTCTGAGACAGAGTCTTGCTCTGTCACCCTGGCTAGAGTGCAGTGATGTCATCATAGCCTCAAACTCCTGGGCTCAAGTGATCCTCCTGCTTTAGCCTCCCAAATAGCTGGGACTACAGGTGGGTGCCTCCACACTTGACTAATTTTTCTATTTTTAGTAGAAATGGGGTCTCACTCTTGCTCAGGCTGGTCTCGAATTCCTGACCTCAAGCAATCCTCCCACCTCAGCCTCCCAGAGTTCTATGATTACAGGCATGAGCCACTGTGCTAGACCAAGGCAAAAGTTTTGATACAGGTAGTTTCTTAGGGAATTGAACTCAGGGAGCAGGATTGAGCACTTTAAAAAAAATAAAAGAGAAGGCAGACAAAAGAACACAAGTATGCATTATCAAGTTGGTCCCTTCTACTGATGACTGGTGTTTAAATTTGAAGAGATGTCTAAAGACCTTAATGGAATGGGGTCTCACACCTATTAACCTGAAGATGAGAGAAAGAAGTTTTAATCCATTGGATCTCATCTTTTATTGATTAAGGGTTACTTTATTGGTCAAGGGTCACTGGACCAATAAAAGAGTGTTAACTCTTCCATATTCTGAATTACTCACTTGTTACTGCTAAGTAGGCTCCAGCAGCCATTCCATGCCATTGTGTCAGAGAAACCTGGGGTAAGAAGCAAGAAATATGAGGTGCTGACTTGGGGTGAGGTGCTATCCAGGTGTACCTATGTGAAACAGACAGAAATCTACTTAGAACTGTTTACCATCAAGGCTACTAGAACCCAAGATGGGTCCAAAATTATAGGCAAAAGCTTAAGGGATTTTGATACAGCATGAGAAAATGCCAGTTCCTGGTTATCATCCATTGTTATGGGTAGAATTGTGTCCCCTTAAAGTTCATATGTTGAAGTCCTAAACACCCAGTACCTCAGAAGTGATGTTTAGAAATGAAGAATTTCTAATTCTAAATTTAGAAGTGAAATTTAGAAATAGGGTCATTGCAGATATAATTAGTTAAGTAATTCTTAACTTTCTTAAATTGGAGTAGGGTGGGCTCCTCATCCAATATGACTGGTGTCCTTATAAAAAGGGGAAATTTGGACACACACACACACAGGGAAAATACCACATGATGCTGGAGTTACACTGCCACAAGTCAAGGAACTACCACAAATTAGGAAGTAGATCTGGAACAGATCTTTCTCTAGCACTTTCAGAGGGAGAGTGACCATGCCAAAACCTTGATCTTAGGTTTCCAGCCTCCACAACTGTGAAACAATAATTTCTGTTATTTAAGCTGCCTAGTTTATGGTGATTTGTTAGAGCAACCCCAGGAAACTAATACACTCGTGATCCATTGGCTCACAGTCCCTGGGGGTATGGTCTATACTTCCACACTGCTAACAAAGTTTGCAGGTAGTTCTATGTGCCCTCCAAGTTTAAGAAACCTTGTCTAGGGTGAAATAAATATTGTAGTATCTGAACCCCAGGGAGAGTGAATCCAAAACAGCATGCTTTTGTCCAAACACTCTTCTGAAAATCCAAAACAATACATTGGATGCAGAACACCACCTTTCATGTGGGGAAGGAATTCTCATTCCAAATGTCAACTCACATAGCACACTTTACGTCATGGTAGTTACTCAAAATCAGAAGCTGCAAAAGTGGTAAAGGAATAGCTACAACTTCACTTCCACCCCAAAACATTTGTACAGAAAAAAGTGGATAAATAAAGAGACACAATGCCCCCATACCTTCTCAACCCCTATCAAAATATGGATATTTACATGCACATGTGATGCCTTATTGTGAAATAAATAGGAACAAAATGAAAACCATGCTTGGAAAAGGTAGCACATTATGAACCTGTTATTTCAAAATGTAATAGAAGTGTTCGGTACATGTCAATGTTAAAGAAAATACAGAGGAAAGAAGATACAGTTGGGAACACTAAACAGGAAGCCATTGAAACCATCAATAACTGCCTATTCCACCTTTATAAAGAGTGAAACCACTTAAGAGCAGAAATCAGGTCTCTCCTCCTCTCTAAGAGTAGACACATGGTAAGTGTTTGCTGAGTGCAGAAACATTGAACAATTTCTGAGACACAGAGTTCCTGCTCTTAGTGGACCCTGATTCTTGCTCTAGTCTAATGATTCCTCTATTATTTTTCAATAACTCTGTGCATCTCTTGGGCACTATGCTTAGGGCTGAGATATAACTTGAAAGGATATGACTTTGAACTTTGGCTTTGGTTTGCTTCACCTACTAGTGACTTCTTCCAACAGACTGTAGTTCATGCTATGCCAGCCTACCCCAGCACCAATGCCAACTGCAGTGAATGAAGTATCTACTATTCCTTGGCAATTTTCCATTGATCTCTGGTGTTAGGCACTCAGTAAATATTCAAATGAATTTTCAAAGAATGAAAAAATGAGTGAATGGATATGGCGTAGGAGAGCACCTGTCATGTGAACAATCATTTTTAGAGTGGGGGTAATGAAGGCTGGAAGAAGATCACCACCACTTGAGAGTTTTCAAAGCAATTTCATATAAATTACTGAAAACAGAGTAAATACCAAAGCACATACAAACTTAAAATATGGGGAAGTAGAAAACAAGAGCCTCAAAGTGGAGCCTGCCTACAGGAGAAGAGGGGAACAGATTTGGAAGGATATGTAGAGAAGCAAAACTACTTTTTTTTGATGGGCAAGAGGTGTTGGAAGAGACATTGAGAGAGAGAAAGAGGAGAGAAAGAAGAAAGAGGTGTAAGAGAGAGTCCAGAGAGTAGTTGCTTGACAGATTTACAACAATTGAGGATTTCTTACAAGCATCGGGTTTTTAATCCTAACTTGAGTAATTTTCTCTTGTGACTAAATGACTCCTGAGTAAACAAAATGGCCACCAATAGAATGTAGGCTCAGTGAGGGCAGGGATTTTTGTCTGTTTTCTTTATACCAAATAAAGCCTCATGCAAAATAGGGGATAAATAGAGGCATACGTAAAAGCACAAAGTTGGAGACATGACCCAGGCAAAAGGATGATTTTGTAATCTGCTTGCCCTACAGCTTAAGTTTAAGGGGTTTCTAACTAATAAGGAAGGTGTACCAGGATATAATCCATTTGCCCCTCTAGACCTGTGCTTCATCTTTCTCCATCCTGCTCTCTGCCATAACAGCCTAATCTGTATAAGCTATATCAATGCCTTTCTTTACCTTTAGTTTCCAGTTAGGTTTGTCTTATGAAAACTCTTGGTAGAAGACCAGGAAGAAATTAGAGTGATGTCAGGGTATTTATTTCCGTATCTCCTTCCCTGCTAGTTTGTCTTGAGCTAGATGGGTTCCTCAACCAAAGACAACCTTCTCTATAAGACTCTTGCCTTCTGTGTTTCAGTAAGTGCTTTCTCATCTCCCTTTAGGCTGAGTAGTAGTAACATCTTTGGAGTTACCAACACTAAGCTTTGAGATTCCTGCAATATCTGTTATGGTTCCCCTATATCCCACTCACAGCTTTATAAATAGTGCCTTTATTAGTCCTCCCTTGAATTATCCTAATTCAACAGCATCATTTGTTTTCTATTGGATCCCTGACTAATGCAGGAAGAATTCAAATTAGCTTTTTTGGCCGGGCGCGGTGGCTCACGCCTGTAATCCTAGCTCTCTGGGAGGCCGAGGCGGGCGGATTGCTCAAGGTCAGGAGTTCAAAACCAGCCTGAGCAAGAGCGAGACCCCGTCTCTACTATAAATAGAAAGAAACTAATTGGCCAACTGATATATATATAAAAAATTAGCCGGGCATGGTGGCGCATGCCTGTAGTCCCAGCTACTCAGGAGGCTGAGACAGAAGGATCGCTCGAGCCCAGGAGTTTGAGGTTGCTGTGAGCTAGGCTGACGCCACGGCACTCACACTAGCCTGGGCAACAAAGCGAGACTCTGTCTCAAAAAAAAAAAAAAAAAAAAAAAATTAGCTTTTTTTTCTAGAATAACCCTTTTAATGTGCATCTTATCCTGTAAAAATTACAGCTTATTAAAAATGGATTTTTATCTGAGATGATGTAAAGGGTGAAGGAGGCAAATATTCATATGAGAGGGAGGGTTATGATTGCTGATATATATGATGGCTACAGCAAAGGCAAACCAGTAACTTATATTTCAACAAACATTTCCTTGTTGTGCATAATAAATCGGTCCATAACATATTATTCTGAAGAAGATAACAGATTTATAAACCAGGAAAATATGTAAAAATTACCCAGCTTGTTCTTTGTATGAAGCCATCTATAACATTTTTTTCCTGTGTTTGGAATGATTATATCATGTTGGAGGTAGAGGGTGGGGAAACCTGAGAAATATTTCCCCTCAGCATTGCTTGGTTTCATATATACTGAAAATAGTGTGATTGTTTAATTATCTTATTTAGATGCATTTTAATGACTAGAACCTTAATTTAGGGTTCTATACCCCAAAGGAACTTGAAAATATGAGAGAATTAAATGACGAGAAACTGATCTCTGATATGCAAATCTATTTAATTAAAAATATATTTGAGTTAAATAACTATAGATGGAAGTGTGTCCCATTGTGCATTTAGGTCAGCACATTGGACAGGCATGATTTTTAATAAGTCATTAATCCTTCCTATTAACACTGTACAACCTTCAGAAATAATTAGAACCCCATGCTCTTTGAAAATAAACCCTTGTCCTCCATTTAGCTTACAATTTACCATGACAGAGGCCAATTGGTATATGATTTACCTCTCTCTGGATTTAAGAGCACCAGCTTGATTAGAAGATTGTCTGAGTTTTCTGTGGCAGGCAAATATAATCTAGGAGTAGAAATTAGTCCAGAATTTTTCTCCTTAAGACAAGATATCTATTACTTAATTTAAGGACAATAGAAAGACAGGGAGATAAGTTTCTTATAACTTTATTCATAGTCACCCTCTCACATCAACAAATAAAGCAAGGATATTGGTCAGCACCTTTTTTCATACCCTTTCTCCAGGAATGTGATTCAAGGGGTCTAATCTGTCCCTTACAGCACCACTACTAGCAAGGTAAAGGTGGTAGAGTTGTAAGAAGCATAGTTTCTTAGTCTGGGTGCTCTAATCAACAGAACCTGAAGTAAGAATTATAGCATTGCTATTTTACTTGGTATAAGCCCACAACAGTGAAAGTGTGGAAGAAAAAGGGCAAAGAGGCAAGATAAATGATATGATTCATTATTGCATTGGCCACAGCCTCATGATAAGTCAAGAAACTAGAGAACAGATAATGTGGCATGTATGACTCTGTGTACCAGGATTCCTCTGAAAGATACAAGAAGAAACCACATTTCACAGCAGTCCCTGGAAAGGAGAAAGGAAGAGAAATTTATCTAATCAGTTCCCTCATGTCTCCTATTTTCCATTGGCCACGGTTTACCCCATGAAGAACTAACTCCCCTCTACTTCTGGATTGCGTGATCCAGCCCCTTGGCAGCCTTTCAGGAAGCCAGATACCCCCGAGTGTGGTGTCTCATCTAAGTACGAGGATGGAGCGGGTGTTAGCATGGATCAGCTCAGTGTATGGGTTGTATGGGCCATGCAGGTCCCAGGATGTAAGTGACTCCAGCCAGCATGGGAACCTCAGCAAAGACAGTGATAGTGGAGGAAACTGTGAAGCAAATGACCCCTTCAGAAAGGGAGAGGCAGTCAAGAGAATATGAGGAAGTACACAAGTTCATGTCCAAAACAGGTATTTAACAGACACTTATGATGTATCATGCCACACAACATCACTGCATCCAATTTCAGTATAGGTGAACAAGTCACTGCACATTACCAATATCCCACATTCATGTGGGAATTGCTTTGCTGCCTCAGAGCTTTCTCTCAAGCCCAGGAAAGCTGATCAACTCCACACAGGCACAACCTAGAGAGATGGGAGTCTGCATACCTCCCAAGGGAAAACTTTAAACAATGAAGGATGAAAATCCACAGATAAATGTCCCAGGCCTGATGGAATAATCACAAGGTCCCCATGGAAACAGAGCCTCGGTTGCCCAGGAAAAAATCAGCTCATTCATACACATTTTATTGGCTTTTCCCCTTCCATCTCTCAGTTTCCCTATTTCCTTCTTTGGGACTAAACTACCTGTTCTCACATTCTTGTGTCAGGCTTTGAGACAAGCTAATAGAGGGTTTTTATAAGTCAGTAAAAGGCTTTTGAGGCTCATTGCTAAGGATTATGATTTTAGTCCGTAAGGGAGAAGCATAGAAGCAAATGTTTAGAGGTTAGTATGGGGATTGGGGGAGAAGCACATGTGGTACAGACTCAGCCTCATGTGAGACTACACTCTAATGAACAACTGCAAGGGATCCTAAGGACTGTGCTCTACAGCCATAAGAGAAGTGGTGAAGGTCTCTGTAGGTGTTAGCCACCAAGAGGGACCTACCCAAGCCCAGCCCATGCTGAATGACCAGCCAGGGATAGAATAAAATAATGACAGTATACCATTATAGACAGAGGACCTGGTCTCTACAATGGCTATCTAGCCCCACATAAACCTGAACCCTGTGTATGTCCCATGTACATAACTGGGGGGTTGGGGAGCTCTAGTAATACATGAGATGAAATTTCCTAATGACCAAATCATCAGGGTTCTAAACATATGAAACTTAATTTGAAGAAATAAAAGAACGTGCTATTTCCTATAACTGAGGGTTGCAGAGTAAACTCATCCTTGACACATATACATGTGGTAAAATCCTGTTTTCATCTAAAAGCAGCAGCCAAGACCTGCATAGGAAGCTAATCTGAAGGAACTCTGGAAGCCACAAAGTTATGTTCTTGCCTGATGAGCCACTTTTGTTCATTTAAGTCCCAACTGAACTAGATGTTATAGCCACTGTATTGCATAGCTCAGTTGAGAGTTTTGTTATATTGTACATCTTACTTTCCCATTTCCAAAGGCAGGTAAACATTTTCACCCCTTGTAGCAGATGCTGTTGGTGACCTACCAATATTCTTGCTACTTTCATCATTCTTGTACATACTGACATCTTTCTACTGAAAAGGGGCTTTCTCTGGCTACAGTACCAAGCTTCTCCTACACGTGGGACAGGCTGGAATTTCTAAGGGGCCTTATGCCTTCGTGAGAAGCCTTCAGCCAATGATGGATGGGAGCTGGTGGATAAATACCTAACTTCCTTGCATGTCATGTAAAACAACTCTGAAGCATGCCCTACACAGTGTCTCAGAGGTCCCCAGTGGGATCAAGTTTCAATTGCTTAGGGCAGTTAACTGCCCATCACCACACCCTGTATTGATTTCCTTCCATTCCATCCACCCCCCTACTGGTGCTTCCTGTGATCAGCTCTCAAATAAACCACTCAAATGCTTGTCTATGGGTCTACTTTTGGGGCAGCACAATCTAAGTCACTCTTCTTCCCTGAGTATTACCAGATCCAACTTAAGTCAATGCAAACTGATATGCCTAACTTGGAGCTGGAGTCTAGTGTTGTGGCTTCTGTGACCCCTTATTGATTCTATTCTGTGTGAAGATGCTACTGAATGAGTCACAGTTTCTCTAACCAGGTGTGTGTGTGTGTTTAGAGTTTCCTTCCCTATTGGTAGGTATTAGTACTTTGGGCTTATATACTCCACCATTAAGGCCTGAACAAAACAACTCCCAATCTTTAGGATAGTGATTTTTTTTTCCAAATTGTACAACTCAGAGCCCTTTCAGGGGCACAATGTGGGAATGATGGGACTTTGGAGACTTGACTTCCTCCACTTTAGCCAGAATATCAGAACATCACCATATCCCCACTTCCATCTGTTTCATATATTGAGGAGGAAATAAACATACATACACACATATATACACATACATGTACACACACATATGTATATGTATATACATATACTCAGTCTAAGATAAGTACAGGTAGGAAATATCTACATCATGTGCCTCATGATATGATGCACTAAGAAGGACATAGCACTATATCATTGATACCCCTATTCTATTAATGAGAGAGCAAGCAAATAAATCCAAATTGAGGGACATTTTGATGATGTGCTGGAACTGGCTCATACATACCAGCTCACAAGGGCCAACCATGCACAGTTCTTTCTAAGGGCACACATTCAGCAATATTACATTGCTAGTTTGACATCAGCCATGATAAGAATATTTACACCAGGGAAATCAGCAAATGCTACACAGCAGGACATTTTTTTTCAGAGAGACATGTTAAACATTTACTAGCACACTGCTGAATATTCTACAAAATAATTGTCCTGTACTCTTTGAAAATGTCAGTGTAATGAAAGACAAAAAATGCTGAGAAAATGTCTCATATTAAAGGAAACTAAAGACGCATGAAAACTAAGTACATGAATAATATTGGATTGGTTCCTGGATAGGAAAAAATTGTGTTCTCAAATATATTATTAAAACAATTTGTAAAACTGGAATATGAACTATAGATTAAATAAAACAAATGTGTATTTCCTAACAACAAGGATATTTTCTTACATAATGATGGTATAATTATTATCAAATAAGAAAATTTAATATAATGCAATATTATTTACTGGGTAAAGGGGAATGATATATTCAGCATACTCTCAAATGGTTCAAGAAAAATAATATTTATAAATATATAGAGAAAGAATGGTAAAACAATGTGGCAAGATGTTTCCATTTGATGCATTAGGATACAGGTATACAGAGATCTCTGTACTCTTCTTGAAACTTCTCTGTAACTTTGTCATATATATTTAACTTTCTATTTTGAGATAATTTTAAACATATGGGGAACCCATTAAATCTTGCCAATCCTCAAAGAAATACACAATGAAACATTTCAAAAGTTATATTTTACACCAATTAAGTAATAATTGAATTAAAATAATAGAATCATTTAAAATGATTAACACTGGCAAATCAGGTGGAAATGTTTGGTAGATTATAAATTGCTACATTTTGAAAAATAATCCAGCAATATCGCTAAAGCTGTCTAAATAGTCATATTCCTTTGATCAAATAATTCCTCTTCTCAAATTTGAGACTATTCTGTAGTGCAAAATTACAAACTAGCACAACTGTCTTGAGGAAATACAATTGAGTAAATCATGGCACAGAAGCCCATGAAAATCTATAATTACTAAGATTGTATAATAACCTAGAAAAATTATTTTATGTGAAAAATCAAAATATAAAATATCTATGCTACCATTATAATTAACAAAAGTGAAAGCATCTTCTCTATAGTATGGTAGAATTCAGGGAGAGATTTTTCTACTTAAGACATCTTTAAGTTTGTGATTTATGGTTAATATTATACTATTTAATTATGAAAAATAAGTTCAGGGTAGGATTTGAACTCATACACTGACCCTACCACACAATTTTCCCATAGCCTGAAGGTGCATGGGAAAATAAAAAGGACAGGTTGTTAGGGACCGGCTTCCTGCACCCCTCCAGGCAGACGAACAAAGACACCAAGGATGCAATCACTCAAGAGGAGCTTTATTTTCTGGCTAGCCAGGGTCCAGGCCCTAGAGTGCCAGCGCAGTGGTCGCTCTTACAGGCAAGGACCCTGACCAAAGCTGGGGCTGCCCTTTTATCCCCCCTCCCTCTTGAACACCGGCGCTGCACAAGCTGATTGTGCGTGTTAGTCTTTAAAATGATTGGTGGGGCCGGGCGTGGTGGCTCACGCCTGTAATCCTAGCACTTTGGGAGGCCGAGGCGGGCAGATTGCTCAAGGTCAGGAGTTCAAAACCAGCCTGAGCGAGACCCCGTCTCTAAAAAAAAATAAAATAAAATAAAATAAAATAAAATAAAATAAAATAAAATAAAATAAAATAAAATAAAATAAAATAAAATAAAATAAAATAAAATAAAATGATTGGTGGACTGGTAGCCCGCCGGCAGCAAAGGGGCCTTTCTCCCTTATCTGGCACCGTACCTATGCGTCTAGCTGCAAGCAAGCGATTCTCAGAAGCAGAAATATGCGTTTAGCTGATAGCTCTACCTTTGGGCCCCAAGCTAGCAGTTTCCAGAAGCCGATTACTCCTCCCCTGGGCCAATTTTCTGTTATCCGGGCTCGCACAAATGAGCCAGCAGCTTTGGACTGCAACCAGGCCCTTACAAGGTCTTTTGGGATCATTGGTGGATCTTTCCTCCCTTTTCAGTACCCTTCTTCCTAATGTCCCACATCTCAGGTACATGCTCAGTGCCCTCAAATAGGTAAGGAAAGCATATGTGATACGTAGTTATTCCCCACTAGACAGCAATGCCATATTTCCATTCCTAAGAGGATTCACATTTTCAAAATACTCAGAAAGTGTTTACAGAATACAGTGACAAACCCAGCCTTGTGCTAGATGCTGTAAGCTTCAAAATACAGTTATAGGGAAAAGATCACATAATGAAGTAATTTTTAACAGAAATTTCAGAGACACTTGAGGGTGCAGCAAGGAAAGAGGTATGAGCAACTTTCTCAGGGACCATGAATAATGTCACAAGAGCAGCAAACTTCATCTACCACTCCTGTTCTGAGGCAATATGTTTCATACAGACTCTACACATTCGTGATTCTTCTTCCTCTGTTACCCTGTCAGCTCGGGCACCAGCAGATTTGATATCATTCTTCATTCTGAGTTTTTCTTTCCCCCAGTCACTTGTCCATAAATTTCTCTCACCATGTCATTGAAATCTGTCCCAACATTCCTGACAAATTCTTCATGCGTTTACCTCGTATCATCCATAACATTCCCTTTTCTAGGAATTCTCTTAATATTTAGCAACAAAGATTCTAGTTAGTGTTTTTCCACTGTTCATCTTCTTACAAATGCAGAAAAAAAAAATCAGCTCTCCAACTAATTGGATCATCTCCATGCATTTTTAAGAAAGGATGCAAAATGGTCAAGCTTGCTTTCAGGAGTCTTCAAGGCATTCTTTTAGCTGTTTTACTGAACTTCAATTCCCTGTGCTTGCTCGCTCACTCACTCTCTCTCATTAGCTTTCATTTCTTCCCCTGACAAACATAACAGCCAGAGTCGAGAGAGAGGATGTGGGACAGACTGTTTTGACAAGTGCAATTGCAAAGGAGATGTTCATTGCAGCCATAAAGGAGCTACTTTGAAAGCTTTTCCTGTGAAATAGTGTGGGAAACAGAGAGAACACAATGTAATCATATAGCTTATAGTAAATTTGTAATGTGTGTGCATAAATATTACTCTATTCTTTTGCTTTGTATAATATGAGCTTGCACAGCTGAGAAATATAGAGATCTGATCATTTGTGTGAACAAATACCCCTTATGTCATGGGATTGGCAAGTGTCGAGACTGGCCAGGTCTCTTCCATTACCCTAGAGGAGTTGACTCTAGGATGGAGCATCACCTTGTCATCTGTATTGTCTCACTCTCTCTAATACCCTCTCCCCTTCCCCTTCCCACTTGTAGTGGATCTTGTGGTTTGTGCACAATCCAGACCCCGCTTTAAGACTAAAGGACTTATTTTTCCAGCTGCTGGGAGTGTTGGTGGTAGATAGCTCTCTGTTTTCAGCCCCTTATAGGGATTGCTTCAACTAAAAGAGTCCTCTTACCCAAGATTATGCCCCCCCTTCCTATTCAATAACTGGTCAACATAAAACTATAAAGGCCTAGTCCACTCACCACAATTTGGGTCAACTCAGAAGAGTCACCCCAGCTTCAGAACTCCACGTGGGGTTGGCTGAGACTTTGGTTGAGGTTGCATTTTAGCCCAACTTCTCCTTCTGCTCAATTCTGTGATCCTCCCTTCCCTTCATATAATAAATACCCTGCATGCTAATTTCTTTTCAGAGAAAGAATTCTGCTTCCCCAAGAATTCAATCTGGAACCCCACTTTAGATGTTTTAAGAAGAGGGATTCCATACAGAGAATTATGCTACAAAAGTGTTGGAAAGACTGAGGAATAAAAAAGGGGCAGGTGATATTCCCAGAGGTCAGGAAAAAGCCTCTACTGACCAGGTAGGTTCTAAGAGCTCTGTTGATTTAATCTAAAGAAAAGATCACATATGGAACAATTGCTGAAATAAGTGCCAAATTAACTATGTGATTATCCACAGCCATTCTCCAAGACTCAGCCACCTTCTGTAGAAGACAAATAGGCAAATTAAGTGGTGATGTGATAGGAATCATCATTCCCAATTTTTCATGGTGACACTACTATTTTCACTTACTTTAGAAAAGTAATACTGCTTTTGATTGATTATCCTGGTATGGAAGGAAAGTTCCAGAAGTTTTCACTTGGCCATTCCTACTATAATGTCCCTCAGTCTATGAGTCTAGGAGTCAATGTGGGGATTCTGTCAGATTCTGAGTATGTCTACCCCATATGATTCCAGATCTGGGGAAATAATAATAGTCTCAGCCTAAAATTCTATTAGTCACCTAACCTCTAGCCACCATTCTGGTTGGTGGGTCACAGTGGCATTTGAGAACTCCAGGACTAGCATCAACTCTGAGCCTCTATCTGGTCATCCCTGATGTGACTATTTCCCATTGTCCACTCCATAGTCACTCTGATAAATGGCTCCAAGTCCACTGGAAGAAGGCTGAGAAGCAATTTATAGTATATGTTCATGGCAATGTAACAGGAATCCTCCCTAAAGGGATCCAATATCCCCTTTACTCAAGGAACTCTGATTCTGTGACCTGGCTCAGACCTGTGGACAGAGTGAGAGACCATGGTTGTCACTGTAATAATTCAAGTCTCTCTTCACTAGACCTAGATTTTCCCCCTAATTATATACCTCTCATAAAACTTCAGTCAGTTTATGTGGGTACTTTTGTACCTTTCAGAAGCCCACCCTTTCTTTTAAGACTGAAACACTTTGTTCAGAGTATTGGCAGCAACAGTCCTCAGCTAAGTCCCTCTTTGGAACTTGTCTGAGAATAAAGACAAAGCTGTGTTGCCCAAGATCATGCCCCTTTCTGGGAACAGCCTATATCCAAAGACTAGTCAGTGCAGGGGCATAAAAGCCAGGTACCTTTGCTCCAAATAAAAACACTATACAAGTCCATGTCAGCTTCCTATGCCTAATCTTGCTTCCTTCACTTCCCCATGGGTATTGATCCCAAGAGCACTCCCCAGTGAAATTTCATGCTGCAAATCTTGTCTCAGAGTTAAGTCCTGAGGAAGCTGAACTGTGACAATAGGCTGATAATTTATTTCTGTCCTAGGGACACTGAGATCAATAAATCATCCCCAAAGATCCCTACATGAAAAAATTGATTGCCACTCTGGTTCTGCTGCCCATTTTCATAATTGCACTCACTTTTTCTCTAGCGCTTAAATGCTTTCCTTTTGCCTCTACCATTCTGAGATTCCCTTCATCTCTCTCACTATCATTGCTAACCTGAAGAAGACAGCTGTGGCAAAGCTTCTAAAGATCCTCCACACATGCATTTCTCAGTGCCTCAGGAAGAAGGAAATATGTCATATACAACTTTCCAGTGGAAACAGTGGGAGAGAAAGAGGGTGAGTTTGGGGTGGGGGGTGGGAGAACCATACACAATAAATTCACACCAACATTCCTATCTCTTTTGTAGCTCAGGAAGCAATACCCTCAAATACTGGTGCTTTGACATGTTAAGGGTCCTTAGAAGCTGCCTCAGAATCAAGGTCCTTCTAACTTTGTCTTGCCCATGCTGTGCCCCCAATCTCAAGGAGGAACTCTCTGAAATTTCTTTATCTGACCAAGAAAGTTTCCCTTTTGGAAAGAAACACAATTGCCTTTCTTCTCTCCCTGAAATCTCATTATCTATTTCAGAGAAGACAGAAATGCAATGATACCTGGACAGACTTTTTCATAAAGATAATGCCTGCCTCTCAGATTCAAATTTCAAAGAGAATCATTTATAAGTTAATTTCTGTCTATTGTTCTTCCTAATAATTATTTGTTGCCCCTCAAAAGAATTTTCTACGTTCTCTATCTCCCCTTTCCCCTATGGAAAAGGGTATATAAGCTTCCTTACCGATTGAGCTATTGGATAATCATCTTCCTGTGGTTCCCTCATATTACATACATTAAAATTTTGTATGCTTTTCCTCCTATTTAATCTGTCTTTTGCCAGTTGATTTTCGGTGAACTTTCAGAGGGCAAGGGGGAAGTTTTCCCTTGGCCCCTACACTCTCTCAGCCCTTGTATTCCTTGAGGCTTCTTCTGGCATTTTGGCTTACTGCTATAGGCATCTTACTGAATACAGATGCTTCTCAACTTTCATGGGGTTACTGTAACAGAGTAGTTGTCCCTCCTCCCATAGATATGGAAGCATAAAACTGAGAGGGGAGTATATAACAGGGAATGGCCTAAAAAAAATAAACTGCAAAAGTATTTTCTGTCTCTTAGAAATTTCCCCCCCTCTTTTGGAGAACTGAAACCTACATCCCTGCCTCAGGCCAGTGGTTGGGGGGAGCAGGGAGAAGTCCTTTTGTTCTTGCAACCCAAGCTGATGCCAGTCCCCCCACCCGGGTGGGGCTTTTTCTTTGGCTGAGATGGGACAATTAGAATAGTTAACCACAATAGCCGAGAGCTGAGAGGCCCTCCCTTTAAAAGCTCTGTATTTCTGCTTATGTTCAGAAAATTTGGGTTTTGAGATGAGGTCTACCATTTTCCTCCTTTGCCAGCAAATTAATAAAACTTCTCCTTTGTCCTTCTCTTTAAGCCACTTGTTCTTGTTCTTCCGATGCAGCCTCGAGGACAAGTGGCCAAGCTTTCAGTAACAGATTTGGCATCCCTGGTGTGAGCCATTGGCTTCCCAGTAGAATGGCACCCTGAGAATACTGGAAGAGACAGGGAATAGCTCCAAGTCAAGCCATGGGTGGGAGCATCACCTTTTTCAGGCAAAAAAGAGATTCCTAGAACATGCCAGGGCATGATTAGCTCTGAAGACCGCTCCATCCATCTGAACTGATTTGAGAAGAAAGAAACAGATTTGGGAAGTGTCACAATAGCCATGGCCATTTGTAAGTAAATGTAAGTAAAGCCCCCCCACACACACACACACACCAAGACCCTGTTTCCATCCATTTGAGGGGGGGGGGGTTAGACCTCCCTATTGGTTTAGAGGTGCCATTTGTGGGTGTAAATGTAGCAGTTTAGTGGGGCAGGGGACCTGGTTTGGATTGAGCTCATTTGTAGTTCCCAGGGAACCAGGGGTGGATTGGGAGATGTTGGTTCTCATGTCTGAGATAATTTGTTTCTCATTTGTCCCCTTTCGATTAGGAGATGCTGATTCTCAATTGAGAATTTGGTTCTCATTTGTGGTTCCCATGTGTTCGGCTGTGGCATTTTGTATTGGGGATTCCCTGTATTGTCTGTGTTTGTTTGCAAAGTTTTGTTGCAACATAGGAAAGTTCTATCTAAAAGTCCCTTGGAAAGAATTTTGGCTGAATGGTAACTTATGTGTAAAGAGAATGGTGTTATTGTAAGCCAATGTATGTGCTGGAGCATGAGAAGTGGCTGTTAAAATGCAATCTTAAATTGTACTGTCTTGTAACTGAAAGTATTTTGTCAAAAGTCAGGTAAATGAGACAAGATCCCACATGTATTGGGTTATTGGGTAGAAAATGTTCGATTCTGTTGTTTAATTCCGAAGTTGGACATTTCATGTTTAATGACCTAATGTAATCTTAAAGGCCTGGAATAAAGTTAAATTAATGGTTTAAACAGTTGAATTCCTTTGGCAGAATGGAGAACTGGTGGGCACAGCCCACCACCATATGGTGAGGGGCTGGGGGAGAGAGTGCCTGTGGTACCCCATGGCCAGGTACCTGTGAAACAGGGTGGGGAGGAGGCACAACGACTCCCTGGGAGGGAGTCAGGGGAGTGGCCATGGTGCCCGTGGCCAACTTGGCCAATCTGGCCAATCTTCAGGAAGGTGCTACTGATCTGCCGCCTGCCAGAAGCCGCAGCCAGCAGGGAAACAGTCCCTTCCCCTGTCTGCACAGATCCTGGTCCCGGAAAACTGTGTCTTATGCCCGGCAGAATTCCTATCTGCCTTTGGTGTTTGCCTAGAACAGGAGCAGGGTACTTAAGGAAATTTCTTCTTATTTACATGCTGCTGTTGCTGTGTGGGCCATCTGTGGCCAATTTGACAAAGGCAAGATCAGAGGACCAGGGATCCCCCATGCTTTCTGCACTTACCCTGGTCTGTATGAATGATAAATGCATGATCATGGGAGAGCTGAGAGCTGCAACCCATTGTTGTGTGGGAGAAGGGTGGACAGCCTGAGCTCCAGCCTACTGAGTGCCCGCTGCTGCTGTGAGGGATGGAGGAGAGCGGGACTAAAATTCTTCAGCCACATGCCCACTAAATTGTAACTCTGCCCACTAAATTGTAACTCAGAGTAGGAATGATCTCAACTTCTAGGACCAGGCAGAAAACTCAATTTGGCCAGGGGACATTCTGTAAACAGAAAGGGACAAATTATGTACAGTTAGTATGCTTTTTGTAGAAAGAAAGGACATTAGAGAGAAACTTGCCCAAAAGTTATAAAGGCCTTCAGATAGTAGGAATCACCCAGGAGAGAAAAATTTTTTTAAGTCTAGAACTCAGATGATGAAGAAGGAGGCCAGAGCCCCCTGCCTCCAAATATCCCCACAGGAGCCCTGGGAAAAATTGACAGTGGGGATTCAATTGGTGCCCACCTGCATGGGCAGAAGAAGTCCAGTGGGGGACCCTTTTCCCTCAGATGCAGCCCTGTCCTTGGCACCAGCTACACCCAGCACTCAGTGACCCAGGCAGACAGCAGCGGGGAAAGGGGCCAAACAACAGTGAGGCAGCTATAGGCAAGCTAATGGGAACTTGAATGGTATTCAGTAACATTTAAATGAGAGGATCCTGGGACTAGAATGCCTTTACAGTGCTCTTAGGCTGTGTTAGGAGTTTTAAAAATGGTTCTTCTGTTTGATGAAAGCTTAGCAGTGGATTTGTGAATGAACCTGTAATCGGACTGATTTGTAAACTTGTATTAACTTATCTGGGGTTCCTAGGAATGGTGTCTGGATCCCAGACTTCAGACTGATGGTAAAACCTTTATATGAGGCCCTTAAGGGAACAGCTTATGACCACCCCACTCTGGATTTGTCTGACTTGTAAATAATATGAAAAACAAGGAATGAGCCTTAGAGTCTTAGTACAGATGCTGAGAGGTATCCCAAGGCCATGGACATACTTCTTGAAGCCACTGAACAATATTGCAAGAAGATGGCCTCCTTGATAAATTGTTATTAAAGACTGTGTCTATTTGCACACTTTTGCCTTTACAACATGACTGTTTAAAGGTTTTGGAGACTGTATTTTAACAGGGTGGATCTATCAGATCAGCCAATGCCAGAACAAGATTGGGAACTTTTCACTGGTGGAACAGCTTTATAGACAACGAAAGACTGAATATGTGGTGATCACGACATTGGCACTGCCACCTGGGACTTCATCCCAGAAAGCTGAGTTGCGGTTATCAAGAGGAAAAATGTAAACATCTAAATATGCTTTTATGATTATACATGTTCATAATGCCATTTGAAAGAAAAGGTATCTCCTGACAGCAGGAGATAAGAATATTCAGTATGCCACAGAAGTAATGGCCTTGATAAAAAGCCATGGCTGAGCCCAAGCAGATGGCCAGCATTGTAAAAAGAAGTCAGACCACTAGCAGAGCTGCTAAGATGGCCACTAGAGGCGATCTGTTCTCTGGGCCTTGATACCCCAGCTAGATTTAGATCCATTTTAAAGCTAAAGACTGGGACTCTGCCATTTGGGATGGCAGAACTAAGAATCTTTTGTCCAGCCTCTTTGAAGACACCTACACACATTAGGGGTGTGATGCCTTCATGGATTTGGGGAATCTCACTTGGGAAGATCCTGGGTGCAATGACTTGTTTATATGCTAAATGTGGTCCAAAGACAAAAAGGCAACCCACTGCACAGGAAGCCCAACATGTAGGGGCCCAAACCCTTTTGATGATTGACAGTTTTACTTGGTATTAGCAGATATTGTTTCAGGCTCAGAATGGGGAGAGCATCTAAAGCTCTAAGATGGGCTCCTACCAGGAGCTGCTGGCCCGGGACAGAGCCTTTGCCAAGTTCCTATGCATGTATGCCAGCATGGAGCAGGAACAAGCCTCAGGGGATAGGAGGGTGATGGACATCAGCAGTCCAGGGAAAGAGGCCAAGCAGGTAGAAAATGGCATGCTGGTGATGGACACTGTGCTCAGGTAGCAGCAGAGACAGGTCAACAGCTTCTTGTCCTACAGCGAGGATGTCAACAAGCAACACAGCAGCATGGCTGAGATACAGAAATCTGAGATCAAGAAGGAAGGGACCTAGAAACCAACAGAGGCAGAGGGGGCTCAGACAGCCCCATTGTTAACAGGACCCAGGAACCCAGGGAGCCCTGCGAATTTCACAAGGTAACTACTCCATGGCGTTGTTGCTTCCTCCAGTCTGCACCTGGTTCTACTGCACAATGTCCTGTGATCACTCAGAACTCGAGCAGTCTCAGTGGGAACCTGGTGTGCCTTTTCTACACAGTGGACTCAAGGATTCCACAGGTCGTCAAGATGTTCATAGGCTCCCCTCCTCCATGGACACGTTTTTGAATTAGAGACAACCCAGCAAGTAAGCAAAGTCTTACATCTAGAATAAAAATTACATACATTCTAAAATCTATACAGAAAAGTAGAATAGGGTATTGCTCTTTGTCCCCTTCCAAATAAGGATATCCCTGAGAAGCAGGCTTAAGTTGAGCCTCTAAGAAATAGTTTATGAGTGACCTTTCTTAGCACCCTGAGGTATGATAATATAACCATGGATTAAAAAAAGCAGAGTAAAGCAATATGCCAAATGAGTGGGTGGGTCAGGTACTAACCTTTATGCATGAGTTTGCCTCTTTCAGGTCTCCACCCCAGTTGGAAACAAAGAAGTGCAAGAGACCCTATGGAATGTCTGTAACAGCTAATACATTGTTGAAATTGTCAGAAATGAAATCTTGGGTCCATCATACCAGAGTAAAGAGGTGTCCCATGGAGGAAGAGAACCAAGCCCCCACTGTAGAGGCCAGCCTTTAGGTAATCTAAGGTAACCATTTAAGAAAAAAAAAAAAAATGAAAATGTTGATTTTTTTTTTTTTTTTTTTTTGCTAACCTTTCTTTATTTGTTCTGTCTGTTGGATGGAGAGACAACTCCTTAGAGTGAAGATTTCCTCAGGCTATTGCCTTTTCTGTTGATCTGTATTTGTATTTGTCATGCTAAACCTTGTTCAGTGCTGTATGTGATTTCTGATTTTGCAGAAGCTGGTCTTTCAGATCACCTACAGCAGACGTCCTCAAACTACGGCCAGCGGGCCACACGCCGGTGTTTTTGCCCATTTGTTTTTTTACTTCAAAATAAGATATGTGCAGTGTGCATAGGAATTTATTCATAGTTTTTTTAAAACTATAGTCCAGCCCTCCAACAGTCTGAGGGACAATGAACTGGCCCCTTGCTTAAAAAGTTTGCGGACCCCTGACCTACAGGGTCTAACTACTAGCTCTGCACTCAGAGGTCACATGTTTCTTTCTAGCCCAGTCCTGTATTAAACATTGTCTACAAGGTAACAGTCCATTTTGTCTTGCCAATCCTCACTGTTACAATTATTGCTTATGATTTTTTCTTCTGTTGTTGTAAATATACTGTCGAAGTTTTTCAATGACATACATAAGTATAAACCTTCCATCTAAAACATCACCCCCATTTCAGCAGGAAACAGCTTGATGACTACGTTGCCCCTCCTCCCATAGATATGGAAGGGCAAAATTGAGAGTGGGGATTATATAATACGGAATGACCTGGGAAAAAATGGCAAAAATATTTTCTGTCTCTTTGAAACTTCCCCCATTCCTTTGGAGAACTGAAACCTGCATCTCTGCCTCAGGCTAGTGGTTGGGAGTAACAGGAAGAAGGGGGTTTGTTCTTGCATCCCAGGCTGGTGCCAGCCCCCCCAGGTGGGTCCAGGTGGAACTTTATATTTGGCAGAGATTGGACAATTAGAATAGCTAACTACAATAGCCTAGGGCTAAGGGGCTCTCCCTTTAAAAGCTCTGTATTTCTGTTTATATTCAGGAAATTTGGATTCTGAGATGAGAAGGTCTACCATTTTTCCTCCTTTGCTGGCAAAATAATAAAACTTCTCTTTCCTTCTCCTCAAACCACTTGTTCTTCTGATGTGGCCTCGAGGACAAGTGGCTGAGCTTTCAGGAGCATTACCTCCCAACAAACCCATCATAAGTTGAAAATATCATAAGTCAACTCACAATAATTTCAACTTACAATGGATTTATCTAGACATACCACATGTAAGTAGAAAACCAGAGTGTCCTGAATACATACTGTTTTTGCACCATCATAAAGTCAAAAAATCCTAAGTCCAAGTGAGATAAGGAACCAGCAATCCCTGCCCAACAAGCAATTATAAGACCCGAACTAAAGTCTCTGATAAAACAGGAGGTGGTGGAAAAGCTGGCCAAAACCAGTTAGAACCAAGATGGCCATGAAAAATGACCTCAGGTTAACCACACTGCTCATTATATCCTGTTTTAAATATATTAGCATGCTAAAAGAAACTCCCACCAGTGCCATGACAGTTTACAAATGCATTGCAAGGTAGCTTCCTTCAGTGAAGATAGTACAGTTTTCAAGCAAAAGAAGAGCTACATCTGTCCTGAGAGAAGTCCCAGGTATTTTATTCCTCTCAGGTCTGTGTTCACAAACTGATGGTTCTCTTTCTGAATGCCAAGTATGGGTCTCATTTCTCTTTACACTGCCCAACACATGCTCATGTATACAGAGTACATGTTGTTCTTTCATTACTTCATGGGATTTCTCAAGTTTGTCATTAAGTAACATTCTTTACATTCTCCTATTTTTTTATCTAGATTTACTCAAGATGAAAAGTATCCCAGAGATGATCCTGGCTTCTATAGAGCAGGGGCTCCTCCTGCCATAAGGCAGCTAAAGTTGAGTGATAAGAGCACAGGGACAGATGTGCCAGGTCACTCACTGCTTTATTTATCCTTATAAAAACGGTTTAATTATGGGCACACATACCTCACTTTAAGTCCTTTTATATGTACCATCTATAAAAAAGAAAAAGTCAAGTGTTCTCTTCTATGACTTACATTGAAATATAAGTAGAGCAGATATACATTGGGGGTGAATAAAAACATTAAATCCTTTGTAAAAGGCAATAAAGTGCCAAATCCAAGCCCCGAGTTCTAGAGTGACTTGTCTAAGGTCACACATTTAGTAGAGCTGGGTTCTGTCTCTAGCTTATACCATCTAACTCCCATTTTAGTTCCCTATATGGACAGAGGAGGAGGTATATCATGCTTACATTTAAAATAGGGTTAGGCAGAAAAATCACAAAACAATAGTAATAATTATGGTGAAAATCCCCATTTAGTTTCTGTTTAAAAAGTGAGAATCAGTACTTGGGAAGTACTATGAAATAGGTAGTTACTGATCATTATTCATTCTCTCAGGGGCACTTAAAATCAAATCATATAGTCTAGCATCTCAAGACCTGGTCATTTAATCAGGCAGGATCTGGCTCCTCATCTGAATGTAAATCCCAAGGACTTTGTAGCTTGAACACATGCACACAAGGCATCATGGTTCAGGAATTAAGCATATATTTGTGGAAAGATGTTTTTCTGCCATGAATGCTATTTCTTGTTCTAATTAATCAGCTTCATTAGATTCTACTTTTTCCACCAGCAGAAAATCCCCTAGCCCAATGCAAAACAAAATCATGTAAAAGCAGACAGTTTTTTCCTCCTCTATTCATTTGCAATTCTTATGTTCACTCATATATATTTTAGGCACTGATGTATGATGAAGCTATTTATTTTCTGGAGTCAAATGTGGCATGATTTTTTTTCTTCTCTCTTCATTCTCTCAGAGGCACTTAAAATCAAACAGTCTGGTTCACTATCAACTCTCACATTTTCTTTGCAATGATTGCAAGTTCTTTTCAAAATTAAAATTTACTATAACAGCAAGATACTTCCCACTGTTTTTTCCAGCTTTAATAGTGTTAAGATATTAACAAGTATAATGAATACAACAATTATATTGATGAGTTCTCATTTATATGAAGTATAACAAAAAGGATCAAGTAAAGTTCAGTTGGTCTTGGAAAATCCTGCCAACTCCCAATCTGAATAAATAAAAGCTATTAATGTCTGGCTGGTTATTATGGGCAGTATGTTGTTTAAAGACTGATCTCCTAGAAAATGTATAATCAAAGATGCTGAAGTGTCAGATACCCAAAACCCATCAAGGAAATATATACATCACTAAATTTTCATTGGTGCCTTAGAGCTTCCTAATTATATAGCAAACACCATGGCCTTGTGTTAAAAGCATTTTGCCAAGAGTTATTTCAAAGTGGCGGAGTTAATGCTGTTTTGTCTAGAGAAAGAATGTCATAAAACGACTCGCTGCCACTTCTTTTTGTTGTTAGTGAACAGGTCCACAGCCTCCCTGTGGCCCAGATTTAAACTTAGTAGAAAAACAACCTGGGTTGTGCCTTCTTGTCTTATGGTAAGGAAAAGAAAAACAAACAAAAAATGGTAGAGTATAAGGGCAGGAACTTTTTCCCACTCTAGCCCTCAGTCTTTGCAGAGTGTGTCAGACCTTGCACAGAATGACCCTTTAAAGAGAGGACTAAATAATACACCAGGTATTTTTAAAAGGTTGCAGTGAATTTGTATTACATTTATAAATGTAAGAATTGAGAAACCTTGTTCACCTAGGTAATTAAATGAATAGAAATAGTTTCATTATAGCAAAGTCAATCCATTCCAAGTTATATGCCAAAAATCAAATAGCGGTTGTATCATCAGAAAGCATCTTTAATGATGTATCAGTTGATAATTTAATTAGATTCCCTTTCAAATTACCTGAAAACAAAAACATGATTTGCAACAGGATTTGTTATCTAGTCAATTCAGTCATGCACTTTCTCATTTTTCTGGTGGGAAGTATATTTTAAAAAGGACTTTACTTAAATCCTGTTACTCTTCCATTTAGAGGCACCTTGTACAATATCATATGCACAGAAAGTGTTGGGAAAATTGAAATATTGTTACATCTTTATACATTGCTTTTTTCTTATAATGTAAATTAAATGTTTTCATCAAAACCTTGGAGCTTAAAATAGACATTAAAACATGGATGAATAAGATTTCTCATGCTCTATTTCATTACTAAGAATGTTGAAAATACAGAGGAAATAAGCTTTGTAAAGATTGATATTTTCCATAACACTTTAAATTCTTTTTGACTATTCATATTCCAAGAAAGACAAAGTATGAAGCCTTGTCATGAATTGTCACCTGGATGAAATAAGGCATGGCATTGTCATTTTTTCAACACTCATTTCCATTTTCTTTCAGGGACTCTCCCTCAGGAATAATGTATGCATTCTTATAAAAGATCTTGCCTCTTCCATCCTCTGAGTATTCTCAAAAGAAATTTGTCATTGCCTCTGTTGCTCCACTCTAAATATATAACTAAATTCAGACTATTCCAATATGAGCCAAAATACTCCAAGTTTACTCCAATGCCTTAATTCACCCTTAAGAGAAATGTACATTATCAGTGTAAAACATGAAATCTCATAGCAGATTTATGATACCTTGGTTAAAGGAAGCTTGTGTCTCCATGTCTAATGTCTAATTGTCTGTATGTTGGTGCCCAGGATGTTTTTACATCCCAGAGCAATGCACCTGAGTAAAATTTGGGATGAGTGAGAGGCAAGTCTGCGTTTCATAAAGTGGTAAAAGGACAACTATGAAAGGAGAGGCGGAAAGTAGAATCTTCATGATATCTGACTACATGTATATTCTCACGTTTAGCAAATAATACATACTAGAATTTAGAGTCTAGCAATTGATTCTCATAAAACTCTATGCCCATGTATCCTGTTATGGACTAAACTGTCCCTCTCCCAAAATTCAGATGTTGAAGCCCTAAGCCCTGATGTGGCCCTAGGTGGAAATAAGGCCTTCAGAGAAGTCATTAAGGTTAAGTGAGATCATAAGGGTGGGGCCCTAATCCAATATGACTGGTGCCCTTATAAGAAGAAGAGACATCAAGGGTATAAAAGCACAGAGAAAAGGCCAGGTGTGGACACAGTGAAAAGGCAGCCATCTGCATGTAAGGAAAAGAAGCCTCATCAGAAATCAATCATGATGGTACCTTGATCTTAGACTTTCTGCCTCCAGAACTGTGAGAAGTAAATTTCTGTTGTTTAGGGCAATAGTCTTCTCAAGCAGACTAATACATACCATTTGGAAAGTCTTAATATATCTTTAGGGGTTACACACCCTCATTTGACTGGTTGGCCCTAGTTTCCAGTTGCCAACACTCTATCCTTGCTACAAGGTATAAGTGTTTAAGTCTGTCCACTGCTCAACTAGCTAAAACACAGGCTGCAGTCATGCCCCATGTGGGGAAAATCAAAGGGTTACAGCTGTTGAGGTTATTTTCAGTAGGTCACCCTGGAACACACTTCTGATGCCCAAATCACATTCTTTGGCCAACATCTGATTTCACCCACAATCACTGTAAATAGTCCCACCCAAGCTCAGGAGTCCTATCTTAAGCTTTCCACAGTCAACTTTCCATCTGCCTGGGAGCCTTTTCTGATGCCTTGGAGCCTGTTTTACCAAGGGGCAACAACACCACAGCCTAGAAATACAGAGGCATTTACAGCCCCCAGATTCTAAACTTCATAAGAGATTGCAGGCAGGAGATAATTATCTCAGCCTCCCTGCCTTCTGGTAGACAATGAGGAGTGGGGAGGCTTCCTGTATTCTTCCCAGAAGGTCTTAGCAGAATAATGGTCCTGTTCCCCACAGAGGCAACCTCCATAATGCATCCTTAGGGCTTGGTCCTATCCCCAGAAACAGACCCTGAAATAAGGACTTGTGTGTGAGCGATTTATTAAGGAAGTGTTGCCGGCAGAGAACGGTAAGGATGTGAGGGAAGCAGAACAGGGCTGGGAAAGAAACAAGCAAAGAATGAGATTTCAGGTAAATCCCAGCCTTGGGGAATTCTGGAATGTAAATCACACCACTGAGTTTGTCCCACCTGGAGGCAAGGGAGCTGGGCTCTCCTACAGGAGTAACCATGGGCTGTGGGGCACCCTGGGGCATGAGGGGCCAGGGGAATATAAATTTCCAGGCACTCTTGGTTCTCAGTGGCTCCAGATAAGGCAATTCTAACAGTTTCAGAGTGCTTCTATAATGAAGGCTATAGGTTTGAGCCATTAAGAGCAAAACAGAGAAGCTGGGAGATTAGGCAAAGAGAGTCATTATAGGGGATCTAGACAACAGTAGCAACATAATTCACTGCATCTTCAATCGCTATATTCTCCTTCCCTGTCTCACTCTCCCCATCCCTTCACACTTTTTTCCTGAGATCTCTTCTCAAATAAACTCCCTGTACCAAAGGCCTTGTCTGAGTTTCTGCCTTCTAGGGAACACAAATGAGTTAGCTTTGAGAACAGCGGGTGTCTGCCTCCTTGGAACCAACACTTCTTACATGACTTTGAGCTCAGCATGCAGGGGGCAATGGGAGATGTGCACTTTGTTGGAAGACAAAATGATTGTGTGGGACGTTTTTCAGAATAATGGGCACCAACTCACATTTATATTACTTACCTAAGAGGAGCAGCTTGCAGGCTCTTCCCGAAACTGGGAAGACTTGCTGTCTACATCTAGGCATGTTTAGAGCAGCAGCTTCTCTCTTTAAAGTTGATTTTATTTATTGAGTAACATCTTACCATTTACCTCACTACATACACAGTAAGAAACTGTTTTGTATAATTAGCATTACGCGAGTGCTATTTCCACTGGCAGGAATCTCCCCAGTAGGAGGAAATTTAAAGTTTCACAATCAAGCTTGTTATAATTTGCTGTATTTATTTTTGGTAATTCTATATCAGTGCCATGTGCTATGGAAATAAAAGCAGAAAACTGTGTCTTATAAAACTGGCTAATTTTCCTGAATGTACTCCCTGGTGGCATAGTTAGACCACTCAGATTTTCCCTACCTTGGTCCTTCCTTTCTTGTCCCACTCTCAAAAATAGGCACTAAGTTGAGATTACTAAACTCATTCTTTAAAAATGTCTCTTTAATAGACCACTGATAGCCTGGAAGAAAATATTTACAAAACACATATCTGATAAAGGACTTGTACCAAGAATATAAAGAACTCTCAAAATTCAACAATAAGACAACCCAATTTTTAAACATTAGACTAATTTTAATAGACATTTTACCAAAGAAGAGATACAGATGGCAAATAAGCATGTAAAAAGACATTCAGCACCATTAGTCATTAGAGAAATGCAAATTAAAACCACAATGAGATACATACATACACTATAGAATGGCTAAAAGAATTTTTTTTTTGAGACAGTCTCACTTTGTTGCCCAGGCTAGAGTGAGTGCCGTGGCATCAGCCTAGCTCACAGCAACCTCAAACTCCTGGGCTCAAGCAATCCTGCTGCCTCAGCCTCTTGAGTAGCTGGGACTACAGGCATGTGCCACCATGCCTGGCTAATTTTTTCTATATATATTAGTTGGCCAATTAATTTCTTTCTATTTATAGTAGAGATGGGGTCTCGCTATTGCTCAGGTTGGTTTCGAACTCCTGAACTCAAACGATCTGCCTGCCTCGGCCTCCCAAAGAGCTAGGATTACAGGCATGAGCCACCGCGCCCGGCCAAGAATTTTTAAAAATAATAACTGACAATACCAACTGATGAGAATGTGGAGTAACTGAAAGTCCAAATGTTACTCATGGGAATGCTCTTACAGTCATTTTGCAAAACATTTTGGAAGTTTTTCCTCCCCTTTCTGAGAGCAGCTTATTTCCAATGATTGATCAATATAGGAGTATAAAGAGTCAGACCACCTGGCCCAACTTGGGACACCTCTGAAGTATCCTCCCAGCACCAGAGTTCCTCCATGGGATTGGCTGAGTTGCTTCTAAGGACTACACTGCAGCCCAATTCCTCCCTCTGCCCAGTCATGATTTCTCCCTGTCCTCCATAGGTGTTGACATCAAGGAGTACTCCCCAGGAAACCTTCTGCCTGCCTGCTATTCTTCATCTTTAAATCTGCTTCCCAGGAAACAAAACCTGCGATACCCCTCCTGCCTAGTTTCTTCTTTGAAGCCTCTGGCATTTTTGTTTAGCATTATATGGGACAATCCCCTATATGAAAGAGCTAAGGAGGAACTAAGCCCCTTGTTTAAATAAAAATAAATTAATTAATTAAATAAAATAAGATTTAAGTCTATGGAAAGCTAAGGAATGTTACTTCGAGGAGTAAAGACAGGGTGCTGTCCAAATGAATTCTGAGTCAGCCTCTGGTCTGCCAAGGCTCTCAGGAGTAATTACAATTTAACTCTACTGCAAATGTATAATGCCATCATCAGCCTCTTCTCCTAACCTCCTGGATTGCTCTGTGAAACAAGTTGCATTCACTAGGGTGTAGACTTTGAGATGGATATCTGTGTGCAGGAAGTTTACTAGGGTGGCCTCTTAAGATCAATACCTGTGGGTGAGGTAAACTGGATTGGGCAGGAGGAGAAATTGGGTTGTGATGCAGCCACAACAAAGTTGTGGTAGGCAGAATGATGAATACCACATGCACTCACACCACCACACACACACAAGATGTCCACGTCCTAGTCCTGAAACCTGTGAATAAATTACCTTAGGTGACAAAAGAGACTTTGCATATGTGATTAAGTTAAGGATCATCTTGAGATGGAAGATTATTCTGGACTATCTAAGTGGGCCCAATGTAATTACAAAGGTCCTTCTAAAGAAAAGGAGTAGGCAGAAGGGTCAGAGTCAAGGAGAAAAGATGTAAGGATGAAACCAGAGGTCTGAGAAGAGATAAGATATCTTATATGCTGATAGTTTTGAAGAGAGAAGGAGTCACAAGCCAAGGAGTACAGGTGGCCTCTAGAAGGCAGGAAAGAGCAAGAGAATGGATTTTCCCCAAGAGACTCCAGAAGGAATGCAGCCCTGTTGTCACTTTAATTTTAGCCCAGTGAGATCCATATCAGACTTCAGACCTCCAAAACCATAAGATTACAAACTTGTGTTATTTTAAGCCACTAACTTTATGGTAATTTGCTACCATTAGCAATAGGAAACTAATATAGAAAGCCTTCACCAATTCCACTAGAGAGTTCTGAACTTTCAGAGTTTTCCCAAACTGGGTTGATGGGCTGGGCATTTATTTCCCCAAATAGACCATCTACTGGATGCAGGCTGCTCCCAGAAAAGGATGTGACCTTGACCAAGGTAGTTTTTTTTGTTTGTTTGTTTTGGTTTGGTTTTTTTGGTCTAGGGCAATTCCCAGAGAGGACTTATAGCATTCCCAGGGGCTAATCGAATTAGTGCATTAGTCCTAGAAGGATGAGGAGATGGATTTTGGTGGCTTACCCTGACATCCACTGTACTCTGAAAATCTATATACTTTCCCCTTGCAGTACTGATATGTAGAAAATAAATTCAGTTAGATGTGCTCTTACCAAGCAAATTAAACTCTTTTATTCCATGCTAACTTTGGCATTCTTGAGCTTACCTGCTTTGTTTGTGGGGAGGGGGTGGTTTGCATTTAAGTTCTTTTTGTCTCAGTTCCCTTGGGTCTCTAAAATTAAGAAAAGCTTCAGAATACAGACTTTCCCGGAAACTATTCAAGGAGCAAGATCAATACAGTTATTCTGAAGCATGCCAAAAGTGAAATGTAAATACTGTTTAACTGAGGACTGTAGAAGAAAAATTAGGAATTCATTTTAAGAAACACATTGCTATGAATTAGATCTTTGAGGAATTCACCAAATGATGCAATTCTAATTTCACACATGGTATCAATGTAATTTGTTGAAATATTATAAGAAACTGTTAAATGAATGCTGAAAGGGGGTAACAAGTGAATTCATTTTTAATATAAGAGTTATAATTTTTGCCACTCTGCATTTTATTACTTCAATCTGGTATCATGCATTGATTATTAGAATATAAAAATACAACAATTCCTTTGCATGTGCTACCTTCTAATCTAGATGTCCAAATTCTGTATAGAGTATGAAATATTTCCATTTCCACATGTTCAGACACTCATTACATCTTGTTCAAAGTAATCCTATAGTCTGCCTACTTGTCCTGCTCTCAGCCACCACTCCAATCCATTCTGCACATTGAGGCCAGACTAATCTTTCTGAACAACACCTTTCTCTATGCCATGTTTTTATTCAAACCCTTTCAGAATATCCTCAATGTAAGGCTAGTTACAAAATCTTTTCTCTGGAATTAAAAGTCCTCTATTTTATGTCCCTAAAATAGCTTTCCAGCTTTTCCACTAACTTCCATTATCCACCACCATCATATCTATCCTACGATTCAGCCAAATTGTAATGCTTTCTGCTCTCTGAAAACTCTGTACTGGCCTGCTTTTGTTATTACTCTTCCTTCAACCCAGGAACATTCTACCCATTCTTAGTAGCTTAAATTGTATACATCTAAAAAGTAAATTTATAAACCACCACATAAAGTCTTTTCTGATTCAACTAACTAGATGTGATCTATCCCACTTTTAATTCTCCATAAAATTCCTGTCCTAGTTATGGATTATTTTGATTGTAGGTTATAGAAACCCATTCAAATGGTTTAAATTAAGAGGAGGACTTATCTAAAATATAAAAGAGGTATCAAAACCCCTAAAGTCCCAAATAGCAGCCACAGCCCATGAGATTCAAGAGAAAACCTCACTCAGAAAAGCAAAATATATTGCTAGGAAAAAGAGAAAATCAGTTCTCAGAAATTGAAAACATGATTTATGACAATACAAATAAATGGGTTGAATAGCAGCATGGACATAGTTGAAGAAATTATCTGAGAGAATTACTCTGCTTGATCTTCCAGTTCACTAATTAATTCAGCAAAATGATGTGGGGAAAGTGAAGACAGAAAATGAAAGCAGATTAAAGGGAGGAGGTTACAGATACTGCAATTCTAGATGTTGTTAGTAATAGCAAGCACTAGCATGGATATGAGATGCATAGTTTCTAAAATACTAGAGGCAGTCTGGGACAAAGAGTACGAGGAGTGGAGAATGCAGATATCTTGTTCATTCATTTCCTTTAAGTTTTGCAAAAATAATAGGTGGAAGGGATCTTAATTTTGTTTTAATTTGCATTTTCTGCATTACTATTGAAGTTACTCAACTTTTCATATGTTTATTGGGTGTTCATATTTCTTCTGTAAATTGCCTATATATTTATATATATTGCCCATGTCTATTGGGTTGCCTTTCTTATTAATTTATAGTGCTTTTTACATATTATAAATATTAAAACTTTGTTTATAGACTGGGAGGAAACAAAGTATATGTTTCTTGTCTTTAAACTTTATGTTTTTTGCCATATTTTTAATTATTTAGAAAAATGTGCTAGAGTAAAATATAGGTGAAGGCTAATGATATTAGGGTCAGAATGTCCATTTTTCTTCCTCTTTCATTTCTTTCCTTAAAGGAAAAAATATAAAGGAAATACCGACAAATCTAACTACAAACTAAGAACTTAAGAATTCTACATGGCAACCAATGAAGTTCACATTATAATAGCAATATGATTGGCTTCCTACATGCCAGGCATTATGCTAAGGGCTTCATATGGATTAACTCATTAATCCATATACCTACTTTATCAGATAGATATTATCATCATTTGACAAATGAGGAAACTGAGGCACGGAAAGACTAAGTACTTTCTCAAGACCACAGAGCAGCTTAACAGCAAAGGAAGTATTTGAACCCAGGCAGTCTATCTAGTTCCTGAGCATATGCTTTAAAGCATTGTGCTATAACTCTGCCTCTCAGACAGCCAAACTCTACAGAAAAATATCTTTCCAGAGCACAGGAAAGTTGAATATGGACATATTTTTCACCAATACCTGGGTACTGACCCTGCTTTCTTCCCTATGATGATGTTGCCTTGAAGGTACTGAATTCAGCTCAAGAACCAATAGAGTCCAATGTTTGTGAAAATTGCCATAAACTGAACTAGAGAGATTCTTGGCATATGTTCTTCCAGAATAGTTATGTAAGGCACAGTATAAACAGTTTGTAGTGTAGCAACAAATGAGTTGTTTTGTCAATTCTGTACCCTATCAGGGCACCCCAGCTGCCTCTGACACTCTTTGTGTAAGTTGAAATAAAGATATGCTGTATCTGTCCCTTTTCCATATAGTACCTTATTTCCATGAAGTTCTAAATCCTCAATAAATACACTGGGCATTTTAAAAGGAGAGGGAGAGAGAAGGAGAGAGGGAGAGAGGAAGAGAGGGAGACAGGGGGAGAGAGAGAGGGAGACAGGGGGAGAGAGAGAGGGAGACAGGGGGAGAGAGAGAGAGAGAGAGTGAGTCTGTCTGTGTGTGTGTGTGTGTGTGTATGTGTAAATGTGACACACCATAAAAAGCGATAAAAAAGAAATAAAAAGCATGTTAAAAACACCCTATTCCCACAATCAGAACAATCCCAAATTCCCTGGTCTATGTGAAAAACAAACAAAAAAGTCTTGTTGTGAATCATGAACCTGCATTTAATGGGATAAATAATAAAAGTAATATCCTGTGCCAGTCAGGGTCTCAGCAGGAAACAGATGGTACACTCAAATTAGGATAATTTAAAGAGGAATTGTTACAGGTAATATCCCCTGGGAAGCAGTCTCTGAGATGGAGATTAACAAACAGAAAGTTTATTGTGCAGTCCTCTGAGGATCAAAACTTGGAGAAGAAAAGCAAGCAAAATTGGGCAGAGAAAGAAAATGGGCTGGTAATGCCATCTTAACCAAGGTGTTGGCAGACTCTAACAGGAACACTGAAGCTGGGATGGTCCTTCAGAATTGTCCCAAGTTGGGCTGAGGAGGCCAGGCCTTTATGCCCCCTGCATTAACCAGTCACTGGATATTGGCTGTGCATGGGTAAGGGCATCACCTTGGGCAAAGCAGCTCCCTCAGCAAAGGGAAATTCCCAGAGGGGACAGGACTGATACCTGAAAGCAGCTGGTTGAGTATGTCCTCCCACCCTGCAAGGGGATCTTAAAAACATAGCACAGCATCCACTACAGGGTTTATTAAAGGAACTATTTTCCAAAGAATATGTAAGATATATGAAAAATCAAGTAAAAAATTATCAATAACTTCATTCAAAGAATGAAATGTTATCTCTCTCAACTGAGAGACTGAATATGCAATGGACAATGGCCAGACCATATATAAAAATAGAACTCTTACCCACAACCTAGAGCAACCAGTCCAGGAAACCAACCCATTATTTACAGTGACCAGCCCAAGAAGCCAGTCTGCTATCTATAAGTCAGACTTGTAGAAAGTCAGATTGCTATCTCTAATAACAACATGGAAAGATAAATAGTAACCCCTATAACAATCAGCCCAAAATGGTCACGACTTGATTAATACCTTGCAGCTTCCCTAATTTTTGCTTCCTTTGCAAACTTATGACCGAGTAAAGAAAGCCAAATATGCACTGCTAACTAATCACATAGGATACCCTACTTCTAGTTCACAACACCCCCCCAACTTCCCTATGTCATAGCCTCTAATCATGGCATACCTGAAGCCTTCCCTTTTTTTCAAAAGGCTTCCTCTGCCTGCCTTTAAGTCTCTGCCAAAACACAAGTGACGGTGGCTGACTCCCTTGCTATAATAAGCTCTGAATAAATACGTTTTGTTTATTCTCTTTCGGGTTGTCCTTGTTTATTTCCACACAATGAAGCCTCCACTGAGAAGAAGACTCATGACAAATCATAAGAGGACAATTTGCCTAGTCCTGAGGCATCTGGACCCAAATCTGGAGTTTCTGAAAGTCATCTAAGAATTTGCTTTGCTTTACAAAATAAGCATTCAAAATCATGAATACACCAACTTGCTTTTAAAATATATTTCAGTGGACAGCAGACCCAGAAGGAAGAGCAAGTCTGAGGCTGCATACACCAAAATGATGTAAGAAAGAGCCTTCAACATATAGTATAAAATATACTTCAAATTTAACAGTCCAGTTGACAAGTTACACTTCTAGTTATTCCAAATATTTCACATGAGAATATACCCTGGGGTGAGGTACTTTGTTTATATATGACTAGGCAGCTTTGAGAGAAATCAGCTACAAGGCTGAAAAAAGTTACTTTCTTAATTACAAAGGAGATACATTGTGTTCTCTTCTTCCCACCCTGAATAACCATATCCATGGAAACTGAGTAGCTTTTGCCTGAACAAGGGGCTCTTGTTAAGATCTACTTGTTCCAACATAGCCCTGCTTAAGAACTTAACTTTCAGGCCACACACTAACATATTAATCCAAATAAATGATTCATTCTGGACAGTTTCAGAATCACAGCAGGCCAGTAGGAATGGTCAGGCAAAGGAGAATGGAAAAATTGTGCCTTCAAATAATTTAGTAGGTAGTTAACTATATCAAGCTGTCCCTGGGTGAAACTAACTCATTAACCCTTGTTAACATCTCAGCAGGCCTTAGTTTACCATATTAGCTGCATTTAGAGCCAAGCCCCTAGAGAAAGGACTCCAAATGGATTCAGTTTAAATGAGAGGGGTTTCTGGAAGGCTTGGAGTTACTACAAAAATACTAATAAATGGCACATGAATCATGTGTTTGAGGTTGAGTGGAGAAAACATTGATTTTAGAGCAAAATGGAGTGCTATGAAGAAAATCAACTTTACCTATGGCTGACCCTGACCCTTAACTTGACTAGTTCATTAACAGATTATGGGTAGAAGTCTTTAGAACATAGAAAATTTATGATTAAATGCCTGCATTGGGGAAAAAGGGGTGGCTACTAGAGATTACTTAGTGAATTATTATTCTTCATCTGTCCAGCCTATCCCCTCCTGACCACCAGTCAAGCCCTCTTACCACCAACCCACTGTAAGCCATAGGGTAAATGAAAGGCCTTTGGTGAGGCCAGGCCTTGCTCCTTATGACTATTTTATTGCCCACTTTGGCTTCTGTGGGGAACTGATTGGAGAGGCACTTCATTTCTCCTGTGGTCCCCAAAGATCCTGTACATACTTCTCCAGCTACGTGGTTTAGAGCTTGCTCCCCTATCAGAGTGAAAGGGAAAAAGAACATTTATAAAATGTTTCCTATAATTAATCCTCATACGAACCTTATTAATTTCTTATTATTTACAATTTACACTGAAGGGGATCAGAATGTGCTATCTCCAAATATGCCACTTTGACATAAGAATTATTTTGGGCTAAAGGCAATTAAGAAACAGCAAGAAGGCAAAAGGAACTCTCTGCCCTCTTCTTTTCTACCTAAAAGCAGAGCATAAATTTTCCTCTGTGAAGGTATCCCCCTTCTCCCCTTTATGGTACCAGAAAGAGGAGAACTACTAATCACCAGAGAGAACACTGTAGATGGCACTGACTTGGTCTGCATATCAAACCTTACTAAATAACTCTTATCTTCCATTAGTTTCTCCCATATATTTACCTTTCTACAATACTGCCCCTAAAAATCTAAGCCACTTTTCCTTTGTCTAATCATGTCTCCATAATGTATTGCCCTTTGTTAAAATGGTATATAAATTCTTCAAATCTAACCATATTTTGAGGTTTTAACTTCTTTTCTGTGAAACTCTTGTGTACATGCATAATAAACCCTTTCTTCTGTTAACCTGTCTTTTGTCAGTTTAATTTTCAGACCCAGCCACTGAACCTAGGAGGGTAGAGAAAAAGGGTTTTCTCCCCTACAACACTAACACCACTTTATAGAACGGAAAGTGACCAGAGAGATTGAAGGTAAAACATCTGGTAGTCTGTGCCAGAATTTGAAACCAGTCAGTCTGATTCCAGTCTCTATGCTCTTTCTTAACTACTCCATTACAACTTCACGTTACAGGAGCAGAATTCTTTCATATAGCCCAGTAGCACACAGGGGCTACATTGTATTAAAAATACATACTGAGTCTTTAACTACTAGAATCATATGCAGTAAAGCAAAAAAAAAAAAAAAAAAAAAAAAAAAAATTGCAGGGAGTATGAGATGAAAGCCTGGAATTTGCCATCCCCTCAGAAAATGTCAACCTGTGGCACATGCCCATTGAGCAAAGGATGGGTAGAATCTCTTGAAGTGTTTAAATCCCTCATTGTTGTATATGATTGCAACAAGATGATCATCAAAGTAGGATTTACAAATTACACAGTTTATTGTCATACAAAGAGAATTTTTTTCCTTAGGTTCACAATGCTTAAAAAGGAGGAAAATAACATGAACAAATCTTACAGGGAGAGAATACACTCACTAGAAAAGGTAAATTAACCACATAGTGAATGAATTCCAAAATTATTAATGTCTAGTTGCTCAATTAGGATGGAAGCAGGCCTCTGTGGACAGTAAAATCAAATTAAAGTTTGAGGTGTACTTTTTTTTTTTTTTTTTTTTTTTTTTTTACAAATGGTGCCTTGGGAGAGATGGTATCCAATGCAATAGAGGTCTGTGACAATGGAGAGCCACTATGCTAGAGAGTGGTGCTGGTGTTGGGGGCAAGGCTTCAAAGCTCAAAGGCTAATAGGGTGAACTCAAGCTATTGGAGAAGTGGCCAACAGAATGCAGCCCAGTCATAGCATATATTCTCCCACATATGGGGTCTAATAAAACATCATGTCTCTCACATAGCAAATTATGTACATCTTTAAAATCATTTCCAAGCTACATAACTCTCTTCCATTCCAGTTTGCTGAATATATATAGGAAAATTCACAAAATATGATTTCTGCTGGTCAACAGAGGGCAGCTCTGAAGCCCCCTGCAATTGGAAAGGTACAGGGCAGTGCTTCTAATGGGCTCAGCAGGAGAAAGTACAGCCAGGAAGATAGAGGGAAGAGGGTGAACCTCAGGGAGGGTTCCTCCCAGCAAGGCTGCTGTGGGAAGGCAAGGGACTGAGTGTTTCTGACAGCTCTTCTATTTCCTGCTACCCCATTGTATTGATAAAATATCACCCAAAGGCTCCTGAGCTTGGACCTGATGGAAGTATTTGGTTGTGCTATGACTGATGTCATGCACATATCCATGCAGCTCCCAGAGGCTCAGGGTTTGTTCATCAAGGAAGCTACAGTCCACCCTTCCATCATATCAAGAAGACATTCCAGGTGGTGAGCATGAGGCTAATGTCTGCACCCCTCACTTGGACAGAACCACTTGGTCTCACATCATGGGACACAAGCTTTAAACAGAAATGGCAGATGCTGTGTGTCCCACCTCATTACCTAATTCCTTCGAATTAAAAGCAATAAACATCCTGCTACCTTAAACATATCATGTTTGTTCCACATTAATAGAAAGTCTATGTTCTAGCTGTAAGTATTGGATTTCAGGTCATTGGTTAATAACAATTCATTAATTTAAAACAAACAATTAGAGCATTCATTTGAAAGGTGGTGACTAGATGGGGAGCCTGAAATAACCCCTTTCAGGCTTCATTGAGTTTGGTATCAGGTGACTACACAATGACAGACTTTGGATACATGCATTGACCTCATTGTCAGAGAGCTTTTTATAATACATACACATTCCAGGAACAATTATGGGAAAAGATAAGAGAGCAGAGGGGGAAGAGATAGGGACAAAGAGAGAAGGGGAGAGGGAAGGGGACAACTAGAGAGGGTAAGAGGAAGGGAAAAAAAGAACAGGACCCAGAGGCAGAGAACAAGAGAAAAAGTGAGGGGGAAGGGAAAAAAGAAGAGAAACAGAAATATCTTCTATTATATACCTTATGAGTTAGAATTTTAGGGAAAGAAAAACAATAACATAAAGGATTTGTTTGTTGTTTCTTAATGCAAAGAGGATTTTGATTGCCACTCCACAGCTGGCTATACTCCATCATGATGGAACATTTATTTTAAGAAAAAGAACTAACAGAATAACTTAAGCAACCCTAGGGGGAAAGAAGAGACACACAGAGGAAGAGGAAGGTTGGTAAAAAGAGGATGATGAGGCTTTAAACTTATTATTGCAATGATACAAGGGAATCCCAGGTAGAAGAGGTTCCAGAGTGGTGCTGACCTGATTTTAGTGACATTTCTAATTCTCCCTGGAAACACTCAGTAATTGATAACAGGTAGATTTTATTTAGAAGGGAGAAGAGAGAAGAAAAAGTCATTAGTTATCAATTGCTGTTAACTATTTTGGCTCCCACCTTGCATTAAAGCAAAGATTAAAAAGAATAGGTAGAACAAGCAAAAATAAAGGTGAGAAGCTTCCAAGGGTTTCTTTCTGACAGTGGTGCAGTACACATCTGACAGAGACAGGGGTCCAGAAACAGACACCGGGTGCTACAGAAAAAGTATACACACAACTACAGTTAGTTGCACTTCATAGGGTTTGACCAGATGGCATTTCTTTCAGTATTTTTCTGTGTAAAATGATATAATATTAATATTTGGTTTATTCTTGGTAAAAATAATATTTTGGCAGGGACTCACAAAAGTAAGGTGGGCAAGTGTAGAGCTTGGTATCATGGTTTGAGGACCACCACCAGCAGCAGCAGCAGCTAGGAGTGGGTTAGAAATGCAGAATGTGGGCCCCAACTAGGCAGACTGAATCAGAATCTACATATTAATAAAAATCCCCAGGAGAGTCATATGCAGGTGAAGGTTTGAGTAGTCCCATTAAGAGAAAAATGGCATGCTAGCATTTCAAGTATCTATTAGAGGCCTTTGTTCTGTCTGAGATCCTTTGTGCTTACCTGGGTATACCCTTGCCATTGACTTTTTGTAAACTCCATCCTCTTCCCCATCTCACAGCCAAGGCAGACAAACCTAACTGAGTAATCAGTGGTGTGCCCCAGGAGCACTGTCCTGAATTGTGCAGGTAAAAAGTGATGGGGTGGTAATCTGGCTTAGCTTTTGTGTGCATTCATGCATGCATGTCTCTTTATCAGAGGTCCTCAAGCTTTAGCATGCATCAGATTCACCTGGAGGACTTGCTAAAATGGATATTGCTGAACCCTAGCAACTGAGTTTCTAAATCAGTAGGCCTGGGGTGGGGCCTGAGAATTTGCATTTCTAACTCCTTCTAAATGCTGATACTATTGATCCAGGAATCATACCTTGAGAATCAGTGGTCTCTATCCTTCATCTACTCCACTCCCTCATATAAAGACATTCTCCTCTATTTTTGCCCTTTAGAATCTTGTTCTCTGCTAAGTGAGGAGAAGTAGCTTAATGTGGTAGGAGATATTAGGTCTTTAACCTGTTATATTCAAGAGAACAGAAGTTTTACAAATATTTTAGAAGGAACTCCCAAGAATATATGGTCTTCAATTATCATCTTTAGATGATATTTTAAAAGTAAGTGTTTATATGTTGAGGATGGGGGGTTGTTTGGGGGTAGGCCGAGCCATGCCGTGTGCCCCAGGTACCATCGCCTAGATGGTTGGCTTCTCTTGGCCCTGTTATTGAACCAAACTGGGGTCCACTCATCTAGTACAGCTAAGCCAGACACTGAAACCAAGAATTAAAGCAGAAGAAAGAGGCATTTTTATTGCATGGCACCATGAAAGGAGAACAGGTAGCTAACACTTAAGAACTAAACTCCTTGATGGCTTGCTTACAAGCCAGGGATTTTAAAGGCAAGGGTACATTTCAGGCAGGCAAAATTATAAATCAATACCTGGATATTATATTAATATTAATACATTAGCCTAGACCAAGAAAACAGGATATCCTGAAGTGGGGGCCTACATGGTCATAGGTGGATTCAGGGATTCTTGGATAGCAAGCAGAAAAGAATGTTAAGATGGGTGTGACTCTTCCCAGGCCCTTCAGGGAGAATCAGAACAAAGAATAGAGGTCAGAGTTCAATTCGTCAGTTCCCCCTTATCTGCATTTTCCATCTGGTGGGTGTTTCTGAAAAACAACTCAAGAACATATGCTTAGATGTCATCTTTTAGTTTCCATGGGAAGCCAAAACATTTTCTGACACTAGCTTGTTTGGAGGTCACTTGGTATTCCCATTCACTTTTCAAGACTAATTGGATGCTCAGAACTGCCCCTGAATGGACTCAAGATTTTCCTTTATTTCCATGATTAGGGAGCCCGGCAGGCCCCTAAAGGGGTTCCTTGCTCTGTCTCAGCCATACCAATAGGACCATGAGTTCGCTTCTGCAAATAGTGCCAGCAAAGCATGAGTCACTCTGCCAGGAAGATCTTTCTTTATCATAAAATTGAAGGAAAAAAAACCTACCTGAAAAGTAAAGAGGGAGCAGTCTTTCAAGATCTTTAGGAGACAAGTAGGTTATTTGCCTTATTCTAAAATGTGAACCTTTCTTTTTTTTCAGAGACTGTAATGAGCTCTAGAGACAGAAAGGCAAATAAGACATGGTTTCTAGATCTAAACATGCAACTGCAGGATATTTTGGATAATATAATACAGGTATGAACCAGGTGCAATAAAAAGAGAAGGGAAACTAATTCAGCCCAGAGGTTAGGAGGGCTTCCCAAATAAGGGATAGAAAAGCGAACTAAAATGTTTCACCCCAAAATATACTTTTTGACATATTTTGAGATGGCTGTTCAGAGAGCTTGCAACAGAAGAGGCCTGAAAAGCTGTCCTTCTTGGGGGGAGATTTGTATCTGTAGAGAAAATCTATACTGATACAGCCATGCTTTCTCTGAAGCCCAACCTTGTTCAGATCTAGGAAAGATTAATTGAGAGTCTGACACCTTTAAAGGTCTGAAAGAAACATTTACCATCTATTCTCTCTGAGGGCTGCCACTTGTGGGTTTTATCTGTATAACAAGGCCACCTTTGCTTTCCAGGCTTTTCCCCCTCTCCTTCCCACAACCTGTTTTGCCATGCTCCAAAATTCTACTCTTTCTGTAACCTCAAGATGGTATAAAAGCATCAACCATCTTGCCTTTGAGTTTTTATATCCTATATGACTCCTGCATACATGCATGCACATAATAAATCTGCATCTCTTTTTTTCTGTTAATCTATTATCAATTTGTTTTATAGACTCAAATTATCGAGACTTCAGACAAAACCTTTAAACTTCTTCACAATGGTTAATGTGATTATTAAATAATGATCAGGAGTTACTTTAAGCAGGGGATTAACATGATAAATATTTGTAAAGAAAGAATCCTTGAAAGAGTCAAGACTTGGGATGGAGACTGGTAAGAAAATGGTTGGTGTAGTCTATGGAGAGGACATCTAAACTAGAAAATGACAGTGGAGGACAGGAAAGATGGATAGTCAGGAGATATTAAAGACATAGACTGATATCTATGTCTCTATGTCTATAACTAATATCTATGCCTCTAACTAATCTAGGTTTTAATAATTCTAACCATAGATTATTTTCATGCAGAGTCATGCTTCTCAAGGATAATGCCCAGAAGTGTGGCCACAGCCCATTAAGCCCTGCCTTCTGAAGAGGACTTCATCTTCTTTCAACCCTCTACTATCAGGATGTAGAGGTGAAGGCAAAACTTTCCCTTCATCCTCTGAGGATTCATGGAAAATCAACTGACAAAGACAAGTTAATAAGAGAAAGGCATACAAATATATTAATGTGCACTGGAAAAAACCACAGGATGATTACCTCAATACTCCAATGGGGGTACAGAAGTTTATATACCATTGAGGTTAAAGAAAGAATGGGGGCTTGGATCTTGGCCAAACAGGTTATAGGAGTGGGAGAAGAGGAATCTTGGCTAGCAAAGGTGGTCTTGTTATGTAGATTAAACCTCACAGGTGGCAGCCCTCAGAAAGAATAAGTGGTAAATGTTTCTTTTAGACCTTTAAAGGTGTCAGATTCTCAGTTAATCTTTCCTAGATTTGGACAAGAGAAGGCCCTCAGAGAAAGCCTGGCTACATCAATGCAGATTTTCTCTACAGATGCAAACCTTTACCACAAAAGACAGCTTTTCAGAGCTACTTCTGTTTGTAAGCCCTTTGAGATGAATCATCTCAAAATAGGTCAAAGAAATATATTTTGGTTTCCTTTAACCGCAATATTTTTCCCTTCATTTCTACTGATTCCTCTAGAAATGACCACAGTGTCAGTTCAATACTTTTGTTTTTAACAATCCCAATTGAACAGGATTCCTCATGAACCATGTCACTTTTATGTAAACCCCAGTATATTCCCTGACCCTGCTTCCTTCCCCCAGGTACGAACTCTGTCAGCAGCCCTACTGTACATTTGACTGGTACCTGGCCTTCTGGGTGTGAACTAAAATAAAATCTTAAGGCTCACCCCTCAACACACCAGCTGATTAAATAGACCCCCTTGTGGCCAAAGGAATATCCTAAAACTAAATTGCCTGCCAGGAAGAGGGAGGTCAGACATGCTTCATCATGCCCCCCTCCCTTCTTGGGGACATCCTTTGTAACCCATTAACAGGCCTTAAGGGTATGCAAGACAAACCTGCAGGTCCTCAATTTACACAACAAATCTGTGTCTGGTGGCTTATCTCTGATAAACAGCTCATGTTAAAACATTCCAAGCATTTGGACAAAGCAATATATAACATGTAAGAGAAAGAAAGAAGGTATATAGAGATCTATGAGGTAGAGGGAATAAAGGTAGTATTAAAATAGAGAAGTGGTGATATTAAGGGACGAGGAATTATATATACAGACAAAAAATTCTAAGATCCAGGTTGCCAATGTTCTTTGAGTTAAAGGGCCAATCCTCAGGCACACAACATATACAACTTAGAGCTCTTAGGCAAAGGTAAATGGGGGGTAGTGTTCCACCAAGCTGCTCAGCATCATAGTTGTTAGCTTAAAATAATGATGGTGACTTCAGAGTAGTGCAATAAAGAAATTCTGACATGGAGAAGTAATTTGTTTAAGATCCATTAGTCTAGTGATTAAAAAAGACAAAACTTTTTTTTAACTTCTCTAGTAGTAAAAAAATAACTTTTTGGTGGGGATGGGGTAAAGAAGAGGAGAGAGTCAGGAGAAAATGTGTATGTGTTTGTGAAGGGATAAAACAAGTGTTAAAAAGCAGTTGACAAATTGATCCTTTATTCTTGTTGTCAGGAACTCTGAGAACCCAGAATGGCTACAGGTAGAAAAAGGATATATAGATCCACCATTAGCAATGCTAGTGGTGCCCAACCTATATCCTCCTCATATTCACTGTGGTGATTTTAAAATATGTTCACAAATTCTTTGATATGCCTCCTTTCACAATGTGGAAACTGATAACTCCCCCTCTACCTAGAAATCACTAGAATTAGTGATTTGCTTCTAACCAAAATAGAATATGGCAGAATTAGATAATGATATGTGACTGCCAAGACCAGGTTGTAAAAGGTATTGCAGTTTCCTTCTTGCTTTCTCTCTCTTGGATTGCTCACTCTGAAGAAACCAGTTGCTATGTTTTGGATACTCGACTAGCTTTAAAGAGGGGCCCACATGGTAAGAAAATGAGCCCTCCTGCTAACAGCTGTATAAGTGAGCCATCTTGGAAGTGGGTCCTCCAGCCCAGTCAAGTCTTCAGATGACTGAAGCCCGGCTGACATCTTGAATGCAACTTCATGAGAAATCTCAATCCAGAACTACCCAGTTAAGCTGATTTCCTGATCCATAAAAACAGTGGTTTAGACCCAACAAACATTATCTCACAAAATATGGGAGTAATTTGTTATCTACTTGTTATCCAATACATAATTAATATATTCACTATTCTAGTGCATGCCAACCCAACAGCTACCCACTGAAGGCTCTTGTAACTGTGTGCCTAAGAGCTTTCTCCAGCTGCTGGAACCCACTCATCCAGCATGTAGGGTCAGGCAAGAAGTACTAAGGAGTCAGCATCCCCAGAAGCAACCCTCAATCAAAGACAGAAAGTTTGTTGGATAAATATTTCAACCATCTTATCCCTAAATGTACAGCACCATCTTCCAGAGGTCCCCAACAATACTGAGGCCCAGGTGCTCATAGGTAAGTAACCTGCTCATTTAAGCACACTTTATTGGCTTCTATTCCATGTCCATCTTACTTCCCCACTCCCCTACCCATAACTACTGGCATCATCTCCCAAACAAAATACTGCTACTCAAATCCTTCCCTCAGGGTCTGCTTTTGGGGTAACCTAACCTGAGACACCATGAAAAAATTGTATCACAGCCTTTCTATTAAAATAATATAAAATTATGGGAGAAAAAAATATACAGTAAGGAGGCTGGATACAGTGATACACACCTGTAGTCCTAGCACTCTGGGAGGCCAAGGAGGGAGGATCACTTGAGGCCAGGAGTCTGAGACCAGCCTGAGCAACAGAAAGACCCCATGTATACCCAAAATAGAAAAATTAGTTGGGCATGGTGGCATATACCTGTAATCTCAGCTTCTTAGGAAGTTGAGGTAGGAGGATCACTTGAGCCGAGGAGTTTGAAGTTACAGTGAACTATGATGAGGCACTGCACTCCAGCCTGGGCAACAGAGTGAGACCCTGTCTCAAAAAAATATATATACAGTAAGAAATTAAGAAAAATGTTCTTTTTTTAAAAGACAAAATGACTATTCTTGATCATATAATAGCTTTTAGTGCAACTGTGCCTCTCACCACTATGAATTCTACAGCTCATTGTTAAAGACTAGGATAGAGAAAGAATAAGAGGGCTGAAGACACAGAAGGTATAGTTGCTTCATCTTCAGTCTGGTATAGTGGAGATCTTTAGTTTGGGGTGCTAACCTTGAAGAAAGTGGCTCTGAGTAAAGCATTCTTTAGATAAACAGCTCTATCCTCCCCTATTCAAACTGGTTTGGGTCAGGATTGCCCGTAATAGGATTTTCTGAATTGGAATTAAAGAAATATAGTTCTCTAGCAACTCCAGGATTCACATATATACACCTTCCCAGCTTTACCAACAGAGATGTTTGGGCCTGATTTTTGCCTTGAGGAGAAAGCCTGAGAGAATAAAGGTGAAACAAAGACAGAAGCAGAGAAGGAAGGGGAAGAGTTAGGGTCCACAGGTATTTTAAGCCCTGGTTCCAATTATTCCTGAATTCATTAATATCTCTGGCCCTCTTATCGATTACTTACATAAGCCAATAAATTCTTTTTTTGCCTTATCTAATTTTGAGTTGCAAGTGAAAGAAACCCAACATGTGAATACTGATTAATACATCTTATTTTAATAATCCTAAAATAATCAGACATTTCTCTTCTTGAACCTCCAGCTCCCAAACTGGTCTTAATAAGGCTAATTGAGTTTAATTTAAATGTCAACTTTCACCTAAAAAGAAATAGAGGCTATACTAAAATAAATAAATAAATATATATATGGCAGGTGCTTTACAGAGAGAAATTTTAGTCTATGTGCATCCTTGCAGGTTAAATGTGTTTCCTGAAGACAGCATATACTTGGCCTGTATTTTCTTATCCATTCAGCCAGCCTATGTCTCTTGAGTGGAGAGTTTAAGCCATTCACATTTATTGAGAGAACTGATAGGTAAGGTAGATTACTGATCATTCTGTTGGGTTGGATGTTGTTGCTATGATTTCTGTCTTGAGCCATTGTAATATCTGGCCTTTAATATCTTTGGGTTTTGGTTGTTTTTATATCCGTGGATTATTATTATGATGTTCCGTGCATAACGCTGTTTTAAGTACTTCTTGTAGGGCTGGTCTTGTCTTGGTGAATTCTCTGAGCCTTTGCTTGTCTGCGAATGTTTTTATTTCTCCTTCATATATGAAGCTTAGTTTTGCAGGGAATAATATTCTAGGCTGGGCATTGTTTTGTTTCAAAAGAGTGAGAATGGGGCCCCAGTCTCTCCTTGCTTGTAAAGTCTCATTAGAGAAGTCTGATGTTATTCGAATTGGCTTTCCCTTGTATGTCACTTGCTTCTTTTGTCTTACAGCTCTTAGAAGGGCCTCTTTAGTTGATACTTTGGTCAGTCTGATGACTGCATGACGTGACGTCTTCCTGTTTGCATTGAATCTCCCAGGGGTCCTCTGGGCTTCTTGAACTTGTATATCGAGATTTTGAGCAAGGCCTGGGAAATTTTCCTCTATTATATCTTCAAAAAGCTTGTCCAGCCCTTGAGTGTTGTCTTCCTCCCCTTCGGCTAAACCTATGACCCTCACGTTAGGTTTTTTCACATAATCCCACAGCTCTTGTAGGCTTTGGTCTTTTCTCTTGTTTCTCTGCTGTATTTCTGTGACTGATTTATTTAATTGGAAGGTGTTATCTTCAAGCTCTGAGATTCTTTCTTCTGCTTGATCTACCCTGTTCTTGAGACTTTCCACAGTATTTTGTAGTTCTCTGAGTTGATTCTTCATCTCCAGGACTTCGGTTAAAGTTTTCTTCACTGTGTCAATCTCTTTGTTGAACCTTTGTTCCATTTCTTGGAGGTTTTTTGTGTTTTCTTGGTGTTGGTTATTGAGTTGTTGTTGCAGCTGGGTGAGTGTTCTTATGATCCACATACGAAATTCCTTTTCTGTCATATTGGTTGCCTGATTTTGGTCGGTGTCCGTTTCTAGGGGGCTGGTGCTCCTCCTTGGGGGTGTGTTTTCCGTTTGGTTCTTCATATTTCCTGAGTTCTTTCGCTGACTTCTTCCCATGTCGATCAGTTGTTGTTTCTTTCCTTAGGTTATTGTTTGGGTATTCACACACCTTGTTTAGTTTCTGAGGCGTTAGGTGGTGCCTGTGGGTGAAATTGGACCACTCCCTGTATATTGAGTCAGTGGATGCCGTGGAAAGGCTGTGCAAGATGCCGCCCCTGTCAGTAGGTGGCGTTTGCTTGGAGGAACAGGCTATGGTGTTGATTTTGAGTCCTGTTATCAGCTCTCGTTCTGGGCGGAGCTGGGTTGGGTAAGCCTGCCCTCAGGCCGTTAGCAGGGGTCAAAGTTCTGTTCTCAGCTTACAGGGAAAGCTGTCAGGGCAGGGCTGGAATGGTCCCGCTCAGCCAGAAAGTCTGGAGGTGGGGGTGGGGCTGTCTGAGACCGCAGTCTGCAGCAGGCCTCGCTTCTTTCCACCCTCCCCAACTCTGCAGCTACTCCTGGGCCTCTGCCAGCAGGCCAGACCACAAGCCACCAGGCCTCCCCGGACTGTGGTGCCGGCGGGGAGGTTCCCTGCACAGGAACGCCACCTGGGTTGGGCGCACGGCCTCCTCCTGGGAGGAGGGTTGCCCTCTAGGACGCCGATCCGCCCCTGGAGGCACACAGCCCTCAGTAGGCTGTTCGTGTATAATCCTTCTATGCCCGGGGCAATGCTAGCCCTCGGTGCAGGGGATCTGGTCTGCAGGTCCGACCTCTGGGTCCCAGAGTTCAAACTGTATTCCCACCAGGGAGAGGATTTCCGGTCCTAATTCACCCACAGGGAGCCCAAGCTGGATCTATGTCTCTCAGCCTCTGAGTCGGCACCGTTTTCCTGGGAACACGGTGCCAGCAGCAGCTGGGAGGGCGGGCGGGGTCCCAAACGGGAAGGTCCCGTTCCCTGGAGGTGCCTCCGGCTGGTGGCTGTATTGTCTCTCTGGGCAGCCGCGGGTAGGGTCGGCGGAGGGGGGAGGAGGCAATATGGCGCCTGCCGCGCGGCTCGGGTCTGTGCACACGGAGGTGCCCGGAGGAAGTTGGGAACCTGGTGCCACGTCTGCTACAGGCTCACCGTTGGCAGGCGGCGGCAGTCTCTGGGCTGGTGTCCGCAGGTCTCTCCACCCGCTGGGGAGCCCACCAGCAGTCCCGAATGCAGGGGAGGGGAAACAGCAGATCCACCTACCCTTGCCGCTGGTCTCCGGGCTGCTCTGGTGGTCTCAGCCTCCAGTTCTCCTCCGCAGCCTCCTCCCGTGGAGTCTCCCGGGGTCTCAGGTACCCCTCCTTCCGGCCCTTGTCCGCTGTATGCTCGTCTTCTTGCTTCTTTCCTCTAGTTTCTGCTAGAATTGGTCTTTTCTGTAGAGACCCTCTGTCTGGCGGTGTTATTCGTCCGCCATCTTCAGAGAGAAATTTTAAAACTGTCACTTAACCCTCATAATTATTTTTTAATGATATTCTCCTATCATATATTAGGAAACCAAGGCTCAGAGAAGTTAGGAAAGACTCGTAAAAGTTTGCCCAACTAGTATCATTAGATCCACAGATGGTCCCAAAGCACTAGGCTGGAAAAGGAGAAAGACCCAGGCCTTCAACTTCCTCCACGTGTCATTGACCTTGAACTCTGATTCTTGAAACTCTGTGAGGTCATATTTATCACCTTGTTGTTTTTGCATTTACTTATTCCCCAAGAGTACCCCTGTACTCACAGAAAGAAGATTCTACATGTAGCAACCATGGCAGTGCACCACTCAGTTCTCTCTCCAAGAAAGTACTTGTCATTCAGCTATAAGAAACACAATGATCTGACAGTTTCCAGCTTTTGAGCCAAGGCTACAGCTTTCTGGGAAGCCTCAGCTGATGCCTGAGTACAGCAGGGCTCCTAGAGGCCAGCGATTTCCTGGGCACCGTGGGACTCCTCTTAATGAGCTGTCTTTGCTGTGGGGCTCCCCACTGGGTTGGCCAAGACTTTGTCATATTTTTATGACAGTCTGAAGCTCTTTTGTTCAGTCCTGCTCTGTCCCCCTTTCCTTAGGTGTCAGATCAGCATCATGGTTTGAAGCTTTGCCTGCCCAATCCTGCCTCCTTTCTGTGTTCCCTCTCACCTACACTTACCCCTCAATAAACTACTTGCACTTTTGATTCCATCTCAGCTTCTGTTTCCTGGAAGACCCAACTGGCACACCAAACAGTGAGTGAAAGAGCAAGAGAAGTAGGATTCAAGGAAAAATTGTGTTTTGCAAGACATATTTTCCTACAGATAAAGCAGCTGTGGTAGAGCTATGCAATTCTAGTTTAGTAAAGCAGATTGTGCTAAACATGCCAAATGACTTCTCTTAGCTGGAGGGAATGCCTCCCTGAGACCTGTCAGGCACTAGTATTTATGGGATCATTTCTATCTTAGTGATCCAGTCCCTCTTTATGAGGATGATTGCTTTGCAGCCTTGCCATAGGTATTTACCATCAAGGCCATTATAGCCCACTGAGTCTTCCAGGAGAGAAATCCAAGTTGATAATTAACATCCTGAGGAAGGTAATTGTGAAACACTTAAGCATGGGGCTATAACTTCTGGCTCAGTGTCAGTAAGGACAACCTGTAGGGCATATCATACTTAATGAGTCAGTAGCTACCCAAGATGATTATAAAAACCCAAAGCATATTATTTTTATTGCCATGTGCAGGAGCTGCACATTATGTCATTTTAACCTATTTTGTGCCTCCTTTACCAGCTAAATAACCACCATTCAGGAGTGGAGGAAATAAATGATTCTCCTCATTATTAAGGAATGTTATATGTCCACAGTATGTTTTTCTAAATAGGAAACTTGCAGGGTAGGAGCTTTTCTCCTTTCCCTCGTGAGTTAATTTTCTGTTTTAATTATGTCCTTCTTACTTTGGATTTAGTGGAAAGTGGTGGATAAACGCACATCACAATCCACAGACAGAGCATGCATTGGAAAGGAGCAGAGGTTGGGTTTGACCTTGAAAAGAAAAGCTGCAGCATCACCCTTCAAATAAAAGGCAACTATTCAACCAGCAGTTTTAGAGTCTTGCTCAACTTCTCTGCTAGTTTCAATCATGGATGGTTTATATGTAACTTTCCATTGCTCCCATATGGATGTTATTTCATCTCTACTTATTTCTTATAGTTTCCTCTCCTTAGCCTCTATGCTACAGTACATGTGGCTCTACTCACTGTGTACACAAAATAGATGACTTTTATCATAGCATAATGGTAACAATTTGGATCTTCTGGTAAACAGACACGAAGGACAAGTTAGGAGTACAAGACATGTATTGGAGAGTAATGTCTGTGAAAGGTAAACAGGCAGAAAGCAGGATTCAGCAAAGAAAGACTTCACATCACAATGCTAATCAGATTCCTATGGAAAAAAAAAGGGGGGGAAGGAAGTAAAATCCAGCAGGCAGAGCCTCGGAACGCAGTGCAGATGTGGCAAGTCTGGACAGTACAGTGGAGATCATGAAAGAGAAGAGTGTCCATTAACAGAGTCACACATTGGGCAAAACCAGCCAGGCTCTAGTATACACCCACCATGCTCAGTCTCATTTATTGTGTAGGGACTGCCCAAGGAAAGCATGGCCTTTGCTCAAATCCTGTAGTGGATCCCAAAGGTAATATATAGATAGAGGCTGTCAGCAGACGCCCTTCTCATCTTGTAACTGATTGGCAAGTTCTTTATTGAAAGGAGTTCCAAACAGCACACTTCCACGGCCACCACAATAACCCAACTGTAACACAAACAGCAAAGGCTTATTTCTCAGGACGTTATATGTTCTTTGTGGATTGACTGTGGTTCAATTCTGTTTTGTCCTCAAGTTCAGGACCCAAGCTAAGGAGAGCAGCCACTATTTAAAGCATTGCCAGTAGCTGTGGTAGAAGACGAGTTCTAGTAGGTTTCACACTAATAAAAGCTCACAATTCATAGGCCAAAATTGTTCACATGGTCCCATCCAACCACAGACGGGCAAGAAGTTTAATCCTACTATGTACTCGGAAAGTGGAGAGAAACAAGCAACACCAACAACAGTGAGCAAATTAGTTAACTCCCCAAAGTCTCCATTATATTCTACTCAATAAAAGAATTTGTAGGCACTCAATAAGGCCAAATGTTTGCCTTGTTTTTTTCCCTGATAACTTATAAGTAATCATTTCTTGAAGAACCCTTTCTATTTATAGCAGTGAAGACATTAAATCTTTTTATTTTGTAAGGAATAAATGCAATGCTCCCTTTTGGTTATTTGGAAGCAAGGAAAATAGAAACTCACCATTGGGAGAAGAACCATTGGGGTTCCAGTTCTTTTGATAGTTAGCGGAAAATCAACCAGCACCCTGACCCCCACCCATTTCCACTAATATTAAAACTCTTAAGTTTTCTGAGAAAGTGGTAAGAAATTTTGCTGTGAGGGAAGAAGTTGAGGCCCCAAACTATGTCCTGAGATTCAAAGTTACTGAAACCAATTTTTGTGGTTCAAAATGTTTTTGGTTAAGGCCTGGTATTAGAGAAAATAGACACAATTTGATAAAGAAATCTTCCTGAAAGTAGAAAGAGACTGGACCAAGATGCTGGCTTCCTCACCAGGATTTACATTGCTGAAGGTTTGTGAAAAGACCAATTGAAAATTCTCCACCAAAGCTTCTGCTGGTCATAGGATTTAGCCCCAGAGACATACTTGTGAGTGGAGATACTAACAAAGCCTTGTAGGTAAAGAACTGTGACTCAGAGACCCAGGCAAGTCTGGGATAATCTGTAATTCCGACTAACACAGGAAATCCTAACATCAGATCAACAACAGCACCTCAACCATGACAGATCATTTAATAGAGATGCTATTGAATTACATGTCAAGACAAGTGCAACTCCTTGGAGTTCCAAACAAGTTATTTACTTTTCTCCTCTTTGAGGTGCAGCAAGGTGTACCCTTAGAGCTAGCTAAACCACTGTTCTTATGCTTGTTACAAAGAGGGGGAACCCAGAGAGCCAGGCTGAACTCACTGCTAATATGAATGTAGGAAGAGAAGAGTAGCTTGAGACATTGTACTTTGGGACATTATTTTTCCATGAATCTAATGTGATTCAGAAAATGTTAATATATACAATTATGTTTTAATACCTCGATAAGAACCCCAATGGTCAAATTACTCTGTTTTTATATGACCTGTCCTGATTCATGGAGATCCCATTTAAATACAGAATTGTACACATCACAATCATTGGTAATATTTCTCTCTCAATCATTTTCCCCACGCCTGCTAAAGTAAGATCTTCAGGCTGGGGGGAAGGAGGAGGAGAGGAGGAGAGGAGGAGAGGAGGAGAGGAGGAGAGAAGCACTATATTTCTGAAAGTCTCTAGGGGACACTTTGCCTGAGCTTACAGGAATATTTCACTTTGCCACTCCACGGCATCAGCCATCTCTCTTCTCCTGCTGTGCTTCCCCATAGCTGAGCTGTCAGCCCACTCATGCCCTCAAGAGCCAACGTCCTTCAGTTTATAACAACCTGTCATCATAAGTGAGGGCCCTGGTACTGCCACCCCTTGAGAGAACTTAACAGGGTCACTCACGGTGTTATTCAGAGCCTTTGCCCCACCTCAGCTGGGCTACATTTTCCTCGGAAGCAGGGACAGTTCCTCTCCTCTCATCTTGGCATTTTAAATGTTACTTTGAAAATAAAGCTGCACTATTTTAGATCCTAAGTCCAGGCATTTCAATGTAACCATTCTGTCATTTTCTCCAGTGTTTTCTCACCCCAGAACTTACACATTGGTCAGTAGGGATTAGATCAGAGGATTCACTGACCAGTAGGCCATGTTAATATATTCTCAAATTTATTGCAACTTCAATCAACATGGACATTATTAGGAAGGATAGTTGAGACAATCCAATTTGTTATGGGAAGTTATTTTCCAAGAAACTTCTTGGTCCCTCATTGAAGGAGAAACTTGGTGACCTCCAGCTCCACCAAGCAGAGTCAAGAAGCTCACAGAGAGACTGTCACTACACATGTAGAGACTATATTGCCCCATGTTTAGTGAAACACAGTGGCTGGACAATGTGGATGAGAAGCAAGCATCCCGATTAAAGGCAGGGATTAGATGTCTCTACTTCTCCCTAGTATTTAGACTCTATCCTCTCATATCTGTTATCTGCAGAGCACTAATCTGTTGTGACTACAAAAGGTAAGAGGCAGAGAAACAGGGCAATGCCTTCCTTCCAGGTGACAGTATATTATGAGCACAGGTACTAATGGGAAGGTGGCAAATATGTTGGAAAATATGCTGACACATGCAGCATTAGCAAACGGGTATTTTTTCATTGGGCACTGTAAAATTCAAAGAAAGTTTGCAAAGAGGCAGAGTGAAAGAAAATTTGGATTATTATTTTAGAAACTGATTTTGAAAGAAGGAAGGATTTTTTTTTTTTTTAAAAAAAGGCTTGTTACTAGAAGATACAGCTGACCTCAGAAATAAGCAGATGCGTTTCCACCACTAGGAGACAATTTTAGAAAGGATTCCCCCTTGTTAGCTCAAGTTTATTCTTATCCCTAAGCACAAACTGCCTAGGGGATTTGGAAGAGGGATGATTGCAGAATTGCATGTTGAGAGCCAGAGTAGCATAATAGTGGGGAATACAGACTTCGGAACCAGTCTGCCTGTGTTGAAAGACCATGGCTGTGACATTTAACTAGCTGTGTGCTAGTGGGCAATTGACTTAAACTCTCTAGGTCTCAGTTATCCCTATTTGACCGATGAGGTAAGGATGTCTACCTCACACAACTGTGTTAAGAATTACATAGCCATATGTGAAAGTTCTTAGCACAGTTTTTGGTACATAATCACTCAAAAGACGTTCTAATATTTTATTACAATTTAATTTTAAGATTGGCATCGTAGAAATCAGAAATCTAATATTTACTCAGATACTTAGATTCGGAGCTTATCTGGCTTTGAGATTTTGTTTGAAAGAATAATATCATTTACTTAAGTAGATTTTAATTTTTACAATTGTTTACACAAATGTGCAAAAATCCATAGTTGTATTACCAAATGTGATTAAGACCCACCATCTTGAATCTTATGGAAAACAAGTTCCCAGCAAAGCAGGACTCTAAGATTATAGTACAGTGCTGACATCTGGTGGCAAACAGCCCTGAAACATAAAATTGCAGTTCTCCCATGTAATGCTTCTAGAAGGTGAAGCCTTCGTTGGTTGACTATGTTTTAGAATCCCTTCAAGTTCTAAAATATAAATCAGCCTTAAGCTTTTTATAGAAAATAAATCCCAAATGACTAATAAACATATGAAGAGATGCTTATTGCCCCTAAAACCAAGAAATGAAAACTAAAACAAAACGATACCATTGTGCTATTTTATACCCAACAGATTATCAAATAGGAAAAATTCTGATAATATCAATCAGTGATCAGAATGTGGAAAAAATGGGTACTGAACACTGCTGTCCAAATATGAAGTGCTATTTTGCTTCACCAATAGAAATTTAGCAGTATCTAGTAAAAGTGAAGATATGTATGAAATGCAACTCAGCAATCTAATTCAGGCTATATATTCTAGACTTCAGGAAATGTCTTTGCTCAAGGAGATGTGTTATAAGGATACAAAAAATACATGGCAGTATTATTTGTAATAGCAAAAAAATTGGAAACATGCTAAATGCTCAGTAATAGGAGGATGGCTCATTTGTCATGCATGCACTTAAAAGCATAAAGCAGTAAAACTGAAAGAACTAGAGCTATATATATCAACATGGATAAATCTTGAAAGCAACAGAGTGAAAGATACAAACTTCAGAATGACATATATAGTATACTATTTATGTGAACACAAAAACACAAAAAAAATACTGTATTGTTTTTAGAAAACTAAGCATATAATATGAAAATATAAAATGGCAGGAAACTCACCAACTTTAGGACAGTGTTTATCTTTGGGAAGGGAGGAAAGATAATAGGATTGGGAGGGAAAATAAAGGGAGATTAGCGACATCTACAATTTCCTTTCTTAAAATTGCCTGTTCTCTCTGGAACTTTTATACAGAGTGATGTTAACTGCATTCTTCAATAATTTTCTGTATATTTATATACATACAATGGAATATTATTTAGCCTTAAAAAGGAATGAAATTCTGACACATGCAGCAAAATGAATGAACATTGAGGACACTATGCTAAGTGAAACAAACCAGTCACAAAAGGACAAATATTGTATGATTCCACTTATACTTAGTACCTAGAATAGGCAAATTCAGAGGAACAGAAAGTAGACCAGAGGTTATCAGGGGATGGTGGCAGGCAGGAAGAATGAGGAATTATTATTAAATGGGTACAGAGTTTGTTTGGGATGATGAAAAAGTTCTAGAGATGGATGGTGGTGACGGATGCACAAGAATGTGAATGTACTTAATGCCATTGAATTGCACACTTAAAATGTTTACAATGGTATTTTACCACACAAAAAAATTTTAAAGACCCATAACCCAGCTCCTGCACTTTGGAAAACTACTCAAGTATGATAGAGAAGTATGATATATCTATATCTGTGTTTGCCATTGTAGTACAGAAGTCAGTGGAGAGCCAAGGAGCTGGCTGGAGCTGGCAATTGTTTCATTAGAGCTGTAGTAATAGGATAAAACCAAAGTTTAGGGTTTGGTAATTACAGACCAGAATGATTTTATTTCTTCTTAAAATACTAGCTTTTCCTGCTCCCTGACCAACAGTGGACTGGGGCCAGCTGGACTTGCTTATTTTTGAGCAAGGTCTACTCCTTCCACTCCCCCTGTGCCCACCTGTGCAGGGGAAGTGCAACTTCAATTTCCTGAAGAGTCTGGGTTGTGGTGACAGGATGCCAGAAGGTGGCAGCAAAAGATCATCTAGTGGGAAAGCCCTGCCAAATGCCCAGGAGAGAAGAGAGGTGGCAGCATAAGTTGGCTTTGACTGCTAGGTCCCCTCCTCAATTCAGGACTGAGCCTAGTGTAGTAACACCATGACTGGAGCCAAGAGAAACATACCAGGCACAGGGTAGTCAAGAATCAATAATTCAAGAAAGGGTACTTCCAAAGGGAGGGTAAGGATAGCAAAAGAGGTGAACATGACCAATTAAATTCACTGGACACTTCCTATGTTCTAGGCTCCATGGACCCAAAGCTGGGGAATAGCAATCTCTTCCCTAGAGACATAGTCTAGTGGGAGAGATAAGACCTGTGTGCTTATATGAGGATAAAAAGGAAGACCAAGTCTCAAGGTTTTCAGAATGATGCCTGTGCGGGGTATTTTCCTTTGCCCTCCAGATCCACTTTCTACCCTTTTTCTTATTGCTACCTGCCTGAAGAGGCCGATCTGTGTAGATTGAAAGCCAGAGGACAAAGGCACCTGTAAACGTGCTGGGGAGATGAGAAGGAAATAGAGGCGAGTGCACTCAGGCTTTTATTCCCGTGACTCCCTCCTTTTCAGGTTGCCTTGGTCTGGCCCTCTTGCAGAAGGCCCTTATTCCTCTCAAGGGGCCTGCTCTACAGGATTCTCTCTCATTTTAGTTTCCAGTCACCACTCTTTCCCTCTCATCTGTTCTGATTTAGTTATAGTAGCAGCTGCCTCTGGTCTTGGGTTCTGCACTATCGCTTGTAGCCCTCTCCACCCCACCTATGCTTTAATTAAACCTTTTGTAAATAAACCCTCCCTAAAAGATCCTATTTTGTGTGTGCCATCTGTTTCCTGCCTGATATGCCACCTAGCTAAATCATATTTATCCTCTACAACTAAGTTCAGATAAAGATGAAGAATAACAGGAGTGGTTTACATGAAGGCTATTCACATGCCTTTATGGAGGACTATGAGTAATTCGGTATCACCAGAAAATGTTATAAGACTAGACATAGCAGTTCAGTTGAAGCTGAAAGGGAGTTAATATGAGACATAAAACTCTCTTGATCTGGCACTCAGCATCTTAAACTCTCGTTAGAGGGAGAAAGGTAGTTCTTGAAAGGCATTGATTAATTTAGTGCTTTAGAATTTTAGATATAGCTTCCACTCAACCTAGAGAATTGGGACAGTAGTTAAGGCAGAGAGTTAGCATATTGAAACCAGGTAGAGAAAATTTACCATGACCTAAAAAGATGAGAATTTGAACCAGGTTAATGGCATTTGGGATGCATTTGATAAATATTTAGGTGGTAAAAACCAATAGAACCAGATATGCAAATATCAGGGATGTCAAAGAATAAAACCAACAGAGGTTAAAAAACTACAAACTTGAATGCTATGGTTTGAATAACCCCTCCAAAACGCACGTTGAAATTGAAATGCCATTGTGATGGTGTTAAGAGGTGGGACTTTTAAGAGGTGATTAGGTCACAAGGGCTTTGCACTCAGGAATGGATTAATGTCATTATCACAGGAGTGGGTGAGTTATCCTGGGATTTCAGCCCCCTTTTTCTCTATCTTGGGCATTCTCACCCTCTCCTCACCATGTGATGCCTTCCACCATAGGATGATGCAGTAAGAAAGCCTTCACTAGAGGTGATCCCTTGACCTTAGACTTCCCAGCCTTCAGAATCATAAGCCAAATAAATTTCTATTGTTTATAAATTACTTGCTCTCAGGTATTCTGCGATAGCAACACAAAATGGACTAAGATGTTGAGTCTATTAACTTCCCAGGCAAAGGAAAGCATCCCAGTGAAGAAATGCACTGATTATTCACTGAGGGAAAAAATATAGAGATTTGTAAGTGCCTGAAAGGGGGTTTCATAGTGGTTATGCTAATTGAGGATTACAAACTAGCACTTTAGATAACATAGAATGAATCCATAGATCTGACAAGGTAAGTTTACTCAATTCCTACCATTCATTGGTGAGGAAAGCATCGCCAGTTAGGTCCAATGAATGGCTGGCTTACTAAGGACACTAAAAAAGCATGTTTTTTAAAAACCAGCTTCAGCCAGTTATAGCCAGTTGTAAAGGCACACAACACTTAGTTTTGATAGTTCCTAGGCAAGTGCTGATATGAGGGGGACATTTTCTTTGGTGGTAGGGGCAGGAGGAAGGTAGGAGAAGTGATTAAAGAGTTGAAGATCCTCTCAAGTTATTGGCTTGCATGATGAGTTGGATAAGGATATCACTGACTGTGATCCTGAATACAAAAAATTATAGTCAATTTTTTTAATTGAAACAGGTAAGGAGAAAGAAAGACATCAAGGCCATAGTGAATCTGAAGTCCCAGTGGGATGGATAACCCTGCAAAATACAGTGGTCTGGAGTAAGGCTTGAGACACAGTTCTTGGAGTCAGCTGGGGGTAGTTTAGATAGGAGGCAGCATCATTCAAGAAGAACATGAAGAGAGGATGACAGTGGAAAAAGAAATACTATGACAGTTAATTTTGTATCAACTTGGCTGGGCAAACAATGCCCAGATATTTGGTCAGACATTATTCTAGATGTTTCTTTGAAGGCATTTTTGGATGAGATTAACATTTAAATTGATGGACTTTGAGTAAAGCAGATTTCCCTCCATGTGAGCAGGCCTCGTCTGATCAACTGAAGGCCTGAATTGAACAAAAGAATGACTCCCCTTCCCCAACCAAGGAAGAAACCAGCCAGCAGACAGCCTTCAGACCTGAACTACAACATCAGCTCTTTCCTAGGTCTCTAGCCTGTAAGCCTTTGGACTTGAACTGCAGATTTTGGACTTGCTAGCCTCAATCACATGAGTCCATTCCTTAAAATAAATCTCTCTATATACACATCCTTTGGTTTCTCTTTCTCTAAAGAATCCTGAATAATACAGACATTTATCCCTCAGACTTTTTGCTATTTAAAGAAGTAAAATAACCTTTTTTCAGGCAGAAAAAAATCTTTCCTACAAGGGAGATCCTTAAGAGCAGGGAATAGACATTAGTCAAACTTATACCACCCACCCCCTATCCCATTATCCTGCTCTCCATCCAGGAAATGGAGAACCGATTTTCTGTTGCTTACAATTTTGAATCTAGTGATGACACCAGATGACAACTCTAGTGATAGGACCATTAAGGTTCCTCTTGACTGGCCATCAGAACTCTAAGAGAAAAGAAGAGACTCTCTCTCTAAAGGGATTCATGGAAGACAGGGCCAGCTTCTCCACATCTGGTCCTTGCAAAGTCTTATTTGATACCAAAACCAGAAAAAGACATGCATGCTCTGCATTAAGGTCATTATCTTTCCTACCTTTCCTAATGAAACCATTCACTTCCTAGGACTGCTGTAACAAATTACTACAAACTGGATGGCATTCAATAGCAGAAATTTATTCTCTCTCAGCTCTAGAGGCCAGAAATCTGAAATAAAGGTGCCAGTGGAGCCAGGCTCTCTCTGAAGGCTCTAGCAGATGATCTGTTCCATGCCTTTTTCTTAACTTCTGGAGTTGCCTGCAATCCTTGGTATTCCTTGGTTTGTAGGGCCATCGTTCCAATCTCTATCATCACATGGGGAGGGGGGTCATTTGGTGGACTAGTCCTAAGTGGGATTCAGGTGCTCTATTTATAGTACAACTATACAGCTATTTTCAAATTTTGTGACTATATTGCCACCATTCTGACACTTTGAGCCCCACACTTCAGTTTCTCTAGCTGGCTAAAAAGCCATATTCACACCAAGGGGACATGACAGACTTGGCCACAGACTGGGTTCCAGATGGTGAGTATCTGGCAAATGAGGTCAAACAAACAGCCACAGAAGATTATTTAAGAAGTTATTATAAATAGGAATATATTAGAGACAAAAAATGTCAAACTCTGGCTTTCTGCTAATACACAGTTCCTCGTTCCGAATATTTCAAGTAGCTTTCATATGCTAGGGAGAAATGACTAAGTCAGTCCCCTGCATCTTAAGAATTGTGTCTAGTAGCTGGAACATACTCTATTATATTGGATTTTAAGTGTTGAAATATGAAATATTTGGGAATACAAAACAAATGTTTGATGGTGCTTCATGAAGCAAAGGGAATTGCTTGATATGCTGCCAGGTATTACTAGTACATTCTTAGATATTAAAGTTTCACTGGGCTATAGATACTCAAGATAGGGGTACAGGCTATCATAGGAACCAGAACATAAGTCAGAAAAGCTAGAAATTTAAGCAGTTTCCATGTTGCATCTTAAGAGTGTGAAGCAGGTTTTCCCAGCTACCCATGGACCTCTGTTTAAAGTGAAAAAACTAGTTAAGGAGAACACATGAAGGTCACTTGGCGAGGGTAAAGTTACTGCACAATAGATTCAGAAAGCTCAAGGCTACAGCAGGTGGACACAGCATGGCTCTTGAAAAGTGGGGTACCTCAGTTTAACACCCCTAATTTTGGGATCCTATTCCTTTTCTCAGGAGATAAAGACTTGGCCCGTGATATCAAATCCCAAGTACTCCTTCAGAGTGAGAAGCAACCACTGAAGTGTACTTAGGATTAACAGTGTACCTTCAACTTAAGTGATTGAATTCCTTAGATAAATGCAGCCCAATGTCCTGATTTAAAAATGAAAAAAATACCAATGCCTATTTGCTGGTTTTGACATTGTACTAGAGTTATGCAAGATGTTACCATTAGGGGAAATAGGTAAAGTGTACAAGGGACACTCTGTACTATTTTTGCAAGTTCCCAGGAATCTGTAATTGCTTCAAAGTAAAACTTATGTAAGAGTATCAGAGATCTTGCCCAAAGTCATAGATCTTTTAAAAACTTATAATTAGATCCCAGGCCTGAGAGAATAACTTGTTTAGCCTTATGAAATACACTACCATAGTAGGGATCACCCCAACCCATGAGCTACAGGCCAAAATAAGAACCCCTAATGTAGTATACTGCTTAAGTTGTGGGTCTCTAACATCTATGGGCTTTTGAACTTCACTGGGAAAGCACTCTTTATTTTTACTGACTCTAACTTAAATTTAGTACTTCCTTCAACTAATAGTAATACATTCAAGACACAGCACCATTAGCAGAACCATTGAATTTGTTACAACAGAAGCTACCTATTTTCATTTCAAATTATCTTGTTTCAGATCTCAAATTATAACGTGTTTATCACTATTTCAAGATTATAGTAGTAAGTAGACTAACCACTAGATTTCACATGACTGTTCTACAGGTATTAGTACAAGGCAGCTGCCCAGCTCTGGGTCATGTGGTTATTCAGTTACTAAATAATGAAGTAGGAAGTTATTTCATGGGTAACAAAGACACCTAGCTATGTTGCTTTCCAGTACTCCCTGTCTAAAGTTGTTTTTCAACCTATATATTGAAGGTGGTGAGTCATTCCTGTTAAGTTTTTGCAAAACTAGCACCCTCAAATGAGAGCTCTTAACTCTCCTTAAGGCAGTATGACTTTTCTAACAATACATGAACTAGAAGGGTGAACCAGGCATGTTCAGACACATCTGATAGTTGAGATAACTTTAAATTATACATCTTAATAGTTACTACTAAAAAACTATACAATGATATAGATCATACACAGTATAAATGTAAATAGGTGTTTTTCTACTTATATTCTTTATACCATGTTAGGAAATAAAGACATGAAAAAAGGCACATGCAAGGTTATTTTATGAGGGATATTTATGTATTCTGTGAAAACAACTTACATTTATAATTTGAAAAAAAAGCCAGTTACACTTGAAAATAATCTCTCTAGGAAGGTACAGAAAGCTATAACTGCCGGGCGTGGTGGCTCACGCCTGTAATCCTAGCACTTTGGGAGGCTGAGGCGGGCGGATTGCTCAAGGTCAGGAGTTCGAAACCAGCCTGAGCGAGACCCCGTCTCTACCAAAAATAGAAATAAATTAATTGACCAACTAAAAATATATATACAAAAAATTAGCCGGGCATGGTGGCACATGCCTGTAGTCCCAGCTACTCGGGAGGCTGAGGCAGTAGGATCGCTGAGCCCCGGAGACTGAGGTTGCTGTGAGCCAGGCTGACGCCACGGCACTCACTCTAGCCTGGGCAACAAAGTGAGACTCTGTCTCAAAAAAAAAAAAAAAAAAGAAAGAAAGAAAGCTATAATTGCAATGCTGGAAGGAGTGTTCTATCAAGATAAAGCTGCAAGCTCAAATTTTGTCAATTTCTTTGAGAAAATATAGCTATTTACACCTAAAAATATATTAGAACTCTTTCAAAAAGCTTTTTTCCTTTGATGGCAAAGTTCAGCCATGGATTCATAATCTTCTGAAATGTCAAACTGTATAAAAGATCTTGGCCTAGTCAAAGATGGCCTATTAGGGGTTTTTTGGTGACTTTGAGATACAATTAATATATGAAAAAGTTAATCCACTTATGATGTACACTCAGTTTTTTAGTATATTCACAAGGTTGGGCAATCATCGCCACTATCTGATTCCCAAATATTTCATCACCCCCAAAAGAAATCCCATACCCACTAGCAGTCATTCCCTTTTCCCTAGCCCCTGGAGACCAAATTCATAGAAACAAAATGAGTGTTTACTTTAGGTATTACACATAGATGAAATCATAACATGTGGCCTTTTGTAACTGGCTTCTTTCATTTAACATTTTCAAAGTTCATTCCTTTTATAGCTGAATAATATTCCATAGATATGTCAAATTTTGTTTATTCAGTTAATGGGTATTTGAGTAGTTTCTACTTTTTTGGCTATTAGGAATAATGCTACTATGAACATTTACATACAAGTTTTTATGTAGACAGGCATATACACAAGAGAATTTAAAACGTAAGAGTGGAGTTATTGGGTTGTGTGGTAATTCCATATTTAAGATTTTAAGGATTTTTCCATAGCAGTGGGGCCATTTTACATTCCCAGCAGCAACAGATGAAAGTCTAGTTCTCCACATCATTACTAACATTCATTGTCTGTATTTTAGCTATCCAAGTGGGTATAAAATGGTATCTCATTGTGGTTTTGATTTGCATTTCACTAATGACTAATGATAGAGTATCTTTTTATATATTTATTAGCCATTTGTATATTTTCTTTGGAGAAGTGTCTATTCAAATCCTTCGCACATTTTTAAGTTGGGTTAATTTCTCTACTGTTGAGTTATAAAAGGGCCTATTGATCTTAGGGTGGAAGCTTTACAACTAGAATTTAACTCAAAACCTTGGTGAATTTCAAGTGTTTTTGTCTTGCAATGTGAATTAGGGAAGCTTTAATTCATTTTGAAACAATATCTTGAAATTGAGATTTTTTCAACCCTTATATCCATTAAATAATAAAAAAATCAGAACTTCAACATCTAATCAGCTGTTCAATGATGCCTTGTCCAAAGACCGCCCCCAATTATCTTCTAATTCAAGCTAATCAGTCTTCACATTGATGTCTTTGAACTTTAACTTATCTGTGCTTAAAATGTATTGTCAGAAGGGGGTTCAAGACAGCTGCCTGGATGCAGCTGGGGTGTGCCTCTTCTTTAGGGAGGAACCAAAATACCGAGAAGATATCCAGGACTTTGTGTAGATCTGGGAAAGAATTCTGGAATATAACAGGCATGACAGGAAATACCAAGGATAGAGGAAGGGGGAACAAGCCTGCCTGGTTGGGATCGCTGGGAGCCATGAACAGCCCCTGGCAAGAGGTAAGTTAGAGACTTCCAGGGTTCCATACACCTCACAGGGACCTTTACAATTCTAGCTACAGGAGAACTCCCTGACCTCCACAGGCCTCCAGAATGGCATGGGGAACTGCCTGGAGATCATGCACAGCCACTGCTCTAACTCACATGGAGTTCCACAGGCTTTGAGCACTGGGAAACTGAAGCATGGCACTATTCTCAGAGCTCAAGGCTCTGAGTCCTGCCCTGAAACTACTGTTGTCACTGCAGACTGCGATGCCAGGAAGGGAGATGGGAACCTTGGCACTCTCATGCACCCAAAAGATAAGTTCTGCCGCTGCAGCTATAAGTTATTGCAGGACCAAGGTGTGTTCTGACCACATGCCCCATGCCTGCCAGCCCACCTGGTTGCTCCCATGTAGAAGAGCATGCCCTGCCCCATGGCAGGCCAACAGTACAACTGCCTTTGACTTGCCTGAGTGTTCTACTGGCAGCCTGAGACCAGCATGCCTCTCCCTATCACAGTCAGTGTTTGGATTCAGGGGACCTGAGGACAGGTCTCCTTGCCTGGTCCCATGCCCCTAGGACTTAATCATGCCATTTGGGGACATAGGAGTGAGATATGTGATCTGATCTCAAGTAGGGAAGGAGCCCCCAGTGGTGAAAACTGAAAGGAGAATGTGGCATGGGTACTTGCTGCAGTATGGTAGCTGGGTACCTCTCCCCTTTTCAGGCTGGCTAGGGAAGGCTGTGCCCTGAAGGCCACATTCTCTGCCCTAGGCAGGGAGTCTCACAGCCTGGAGCAGCGCTTCATGACCTGAACGCAGACTGCTTGTGACTGGTCTATTTTGGCTTGCTGCTGGCAGCCAGATGCTGGGGGAGATCTGCCAGGTAAGTGGTGTAGTAGCTGAGCTGGTCTCACTACTGCCTGGACTGTGGATTCCAGGATGCTCCTCTCCCCTGTACCCATGCAGACTCTTTGGTGTGGTGAAAGAGCTTCTGCCCCTCCCTAGAAGCTTACTCCATCAATCTGGCTGTTGCCTCCCCCCAACCCCCATGGGGATCAGTACTTGTGCCTGCTTTGGGGGAGCTTAGGTGCAAGCTTGCCCGTCCTAGCCCTTCCAGGTTTTTCTCCTCCACCTTCCTTGATGGCAAAACATAAGACAGACCCCTGGGAGTTCCAAGGCCACATTCATTGCCTGGGATGTCCCAGTACTTCTCCCGATTAACAAAAGCCAAGCATAGATCCCATTGCCACCACCACAGATGCCTCTCCTAAAAGCACCACCTACTGGTTAGGAGGTCAACATGCACAGCTCATGACAACATTTGCTGACACAGTTGTACAGCACTCATCCAGCTCTTACCTACAAGCACCAACTACTGGCCTGGAAGATGTAATGCACAACCCAATACAATTCATGCTGATAGAAGTACATGGTGCTAGGGAATGAGATAAGATTCTACAGACCTTTATCTCCCCATCTTTGCAGGAGGCAGTGAGTCTGCTCACATACCTCATACCCTGCTACTACAACCTACAAATAACTAGCATTTGAGAAAACCACACTGTAGGCCGGGTGTGGTGGCTCACACCTATAATCTTAGCCCTCTGGGAGGCTGAGGCAGGAGGATGGCTCAAGGTCAGGAGTTCAAGAGCAGCATGAGCAAGAGTGAGATCCTGTCTCTACTAAAAATAGAAAGAAATTAGCTGGACAACTAAAAATACATAGAAAAAATTAGCCAGGCATGGTGGCACATGCCTGTAGCTCCAGCTACTCAGGAGGCTAAGGCAGGATTGCTTGAGCCCAGGAGTTTGAGGTTGCTGTGAGCTAGCCTAACACCATGGCACTCTAGCCCAGGCAACAGAGCAAGACTCTGTCTCAAAAAAAGAAAGAAGAAAAAAGAAAGAAAACCACACTATAGCTATCTATAATCAAAGAATTCATACAAAATCTTGGCCCCCTGAAAGCACCCAGAAGCAAAGCCAAAAGACCCCACCAACATACACTATAGTCACACCCTCAAGAGGGAAAAAAGTCCCATCCAAACAAAAGTAAATGTAAAAGTAAGTGACAGCTTCTCCAGATGAAAAGGAATTAGCATAAGAACTCTGACAGTATGAATAAACAGTAACAAATCAACCCCAAGGAGCACACCAGCTCTCCAGCAATGGATCAAAATGAAAATTCCAAAATGACAGGTAAAGAACTTAAGATATGGATTTTAAGGAATGCTCCATGAGATCCAAAAGAAAGTTGAAAACACAAGCTAGAAAAACAATTCAGGACATAAATGAAAAAATTCACTAAAGAGATTTAACAAAAAACCAAACAACTTATGCAAATGAAATACTTGAAGTAATTACAAAATGCAATTGAGAGCTCAAATAACAGACCAAGCAGAAGAAAATGTTACAGCTTGAAGACAGATCTTTCAAATTATCCCAGTCAAATAAAGAATAATTTTAAAAATGGAGTAGATTAATAAAATATGGTATATGTATACAATGGAATACTACTCAATTATAAGAAACGGTGATCGAGCACCTCTTTTATTTTCCTGGATAGACCTTGAGACCATCCTCTGAAGTGAAATATCACAAGAATGGAAGAATAGGCACCACATGTACTGTCAAATTGGCACCAACTGAATAATACTAAGGTGCTCACATGGTAGTAATATTCTTCAGGGATTGGGGAGCTGGGGGTGGGTAAACTCACAACTAATGGACAAGGTGAGCATTGTAGGAGGAAAAGTGCACACCTCTAATCCTGGCTTGGGTGAGGCAAAGTTATAACATAACCAAAATGTTTGTACCCCCATAATATCCTGAAATTTTTAAAAAAAACATGAGGTATGATAATACAAAAAATAAACTAAAATTCTAGACTCTCTCTTGTGTAGAAAAAGAACAATGGAAAAATAAAAATAAAGCCTTTGAGAAACATAGTAATATGCAAAGTGTCCAAACCTATGAATGATAGGTATTCCTCAGGGAGTAAAAGAAAATGTAGAAAGTATGGAAAGCTTATTTGAGAAGATAATGGAGAAAAACTACCCTGGTCTTGCAAGAGATTTAAACATCCAGATACAAGAGGTTTGGTGAACATCAGGGAGATACATTGCAAGACAGACTTCACCAAGGCATATAGTCAGACTATCTAAAGTCAATGTAAGAAAAAAATTTAAGTAGTAAGAGAAAAACATAGAGTCACCTATAAAGGAAAGCCCATCAGACTAACAGCAGACTTCTCAGCAGAAACCTTACAAGCCAGGAGAGATTGAGGTCCTATTTTCAATATTCTCAAAGGAAAGAATTGTCAGCCACAAATTTTGTATCCTGTTAAACTAAGCATAAGTGAAGGAGAAATAAAGTATTTCCCAGATAACCAAACACTAAGGAAATTCATCATCATTAGATTAGCCCTGCAAGAAATGCTTAAGGGAATTCTAAAATATGGAAACAAGAGGTTAATATTATCATTATAAAAACACATGAAATCATAAGACTCACAGGTCTTATAGAACAATTATACAATTGAGAATACAAAGTAAATAGGTAACAAATTAACATGACAGGAACAGAACCTCGCATATCAATACTAACTTTGAACATAAATGGACTAAATGCCCAACTTGAAAGATATAGATTGGTGGTATAGATGAACAGAATCCAAACATATTGGCATTGGCCCAATTATTAAGCCCAGGGAGAGGTAGAATAAGTCCTCACTCAATGTCAATAGGCTCTTAAACTGCAACTTTAAGCAAATTGATGTATAATGAAACCAATCTTACCACAAGCTAACCAATATAAACAAGAGTTCCTATGGCATATGTCTGGCCTCAAAAACAAACTAGAGACCAAAAAAAACTTCTAATATTAAACACTGAAATTAAATTTGAGCTATATATACACTTAAATATGAATAAAGCCTAGTAAGAATTATTTACTCACTGATTCCAGTTCAGGGTTACAGGTAGCTGGAGGGCACAGGGCAGGAACCAGCCCTGGACAGGACACCATCCCATCACAAGGTACACTCACATACCGTGTTGATGCACCAATTCACCTAATGTGCACATCTTTGGGATGTGGGAAGAAACCAGAGTGCCTGAAGAAAACTCACAAAGACATGGGAAGAAGTATGCAAATTTCACACAGACAGTGGTTTTTTTTTCCCTACAACATTATAATGAAACAACACTGAAGGAAATGATGTTATTTGAGGACCTGCTGTATGTGGGGATGGAAGAGAACGTGACCCAGCCCAATGGCACATGTCCAAGTAGCTGACCTCCAGTCATTCTCAAATAAGTAAACTTGAGAATGACTAAAGGTCAGCTACCTTCACCTCTCCATACATATTTGCCATCTACCTCCAATGAACAGGAGATGCAACCGTGCAGCCAACTGTGTTTACGCTAGCACCCACAGAGGGGGATGTCACGCAGCTATACCCAAGGCCCAGGAAGCTTTTGCCCCTACTACTAGGAAGCACCTGGCCCAGTAGTAGACATTAACCAGCAAGACCCTACATTCTATTTCCCATCCTCATGCTCATCCTTTTGAGAAGTGTCGATGAGTAAACCTGTCTCCGAGTTGATGAGATGGTCTATAAAAGAGAATTAGCAGATTTGTGAACCAAGCCTTGGTTTAACAGGCCAGCAGCAACTGTAAGCCACTTATTGATGGATAGCCCCTGCTAAGGGTAGGGCAATGTCTCACAAGACCACTGCTGTCAAGCTACCCAGGAAGAAGCAGATTATTTTACTGAGCCTTGGCATTCGGGTTCTTCTAGCTATTAACCTCATCAGCATTACCATAAGATCCAGTCACTATTTTTCAGCTTTGCCACCAGACCTATCTATATGTCCTACAGTGCCCTGCCTCTTATATTCAGAAGTCTACGTGCTCCATCTCTACAAACATTTCAAACACAGAGACAAGGAAGTTGTCTCTACATTTTATGTAACTGTAGAACTAGCCTATGCTCAGGAGCTATAGCAAAATGAGACTCCCTTTTGTAAGCCAGACAGACTAGGTTGACACTAACTTGCAACAGGGGTTATTCCAGAGCTCGGCTAATAGAGTCCATCTCTGTCACATGACTGAGATCAGAGTGTTGCCTATGCTTTAATTGCTTCACATGTAAAGGCCACAGATTTTCAGTAAGCTATCCTTCTGGGATAACTCCAGCCTTTCCAGCCCTTAGAAAAGGCTTGTAGGGTGTTACTAAAGCTGGAGAAAACAACCTAGCTTAGGCAATGAATGAAATTCACCTACTCACAGCGAGGACAAAAATCCAAGGTTATGGATGGAGTTAGGCAGTTTACCTGAGCATTGTCTCCCTGAGATTCTGCTGCAAGAGGCTTCTGTTCATCTCTTCCTTCAGATACATGGAATACAGAGATCTATGGTAATTAAACCCACCATAATAGGTAACATTTGAAAAGCTCCTTGTAACACCTGAATTTGACTTAGAAACAGATGTGGGAACTTGAAGATCTTGCACTTTTCCAAGCTATGAACATCCCTGGATTTTGTATGAATTTTCCCATGGCTGTTGTGATACTACGTACCTGGTGGACATAGTCAAAGAAATGGTATTTTTCAGACTTAACACAGGTACCACATTTACTCCAGTTACCAATTCCTTCTTAGAACTTTACAACTCTGTGACCAAATCACCTTATTTCCAATCCTAGCCATATTTAGAGGATAAGTTTAAGGCTCTTCCAGTCTGTATCCATATATACTTCTCCATCACTCCCAGGCATCTAAAAGTACATTAAATGGGTTTGAAAAATAGCCTTGCAATTTTATTTTTCAAAATGGCATGCATGAACCTACTTTAGTGAACAATTGCTCACCCCTAAAAATTGCAGTTGGTATAGTTGGTGTGGAACTACACCAACTATAGCTTCTGTCCCTCAGACACCCACCATTGAATGCTCAAATGGACAATACGTGGGGAATATGACTATGCCCTAATATCATGGGACCTGCACATCCCCAGCTGCCAGTCACTTGGCCTTCTCACATCAACAGACTCTGTCATTCATGACTTCCTGGATTTTTAGACTAGTTACCATTATGAAAAAAGTAGATTATCCTCCATCTGATTTGGCAACTTGACTTTAACCAGCCACTTACCTTTAAGATTTCTTACATCTGAGTTTGAGACAGCATGAAGCACCAAAGCTTACTAGTTCAGGCCTCCCTTTGCTTCCAACAGCATTTGGATTTCCTGTGGAGCCACTCTGGCGCCACCCTCAGCTCCATATGTAACCAGCCTTTTCACATCCTCCTTGTTATTTTGCCAAACACGTCTCTTCTATTCCTTGGGGTCCCCAGTGGTTTTTAGGCCCCAAGGGCTATCACAACATGGACATAGCTGAGCTGAGCCCCTGTCCTAAGACAAAACTGCTCATATGTTAATGTCACCCCATGGGTACCTGAAAGAGTAGCCTTCTGTGAATGCCCAGTGAGATTCAAATGCCACTACATCCACATGGCACCTTCACATGGTAAGGAGTAGTGGTGCAGCTGGGTAAACTTTTATAAAGTAAAGCCTGACTCAGAGCACCAATGGTCTCTGGAAACCAAAATTTCTAGACAAAGTCTGCAAAGTTTCAGGATCCAACAGAACTTATGCACAAGATAACACAGCAAGTTAGAGGCAATGATCAGTGTCCTTGCAGGTCAAATCAAGCCCCTAATACCTTAAAGGATATGACTTCATTCAATGACTTTAGGCTAGTTGCTTAGGCATTTTAGAATAGTACATAGGCCTTTTAAGAGGTAGAAGTCACTTGTGGGGGGGGGAAGCAAAGTCTGAAACAGTCTTTTAGAAAGACAAAAGGTCAATAGGAAAAGTAGTCAGATCTGCAAACAAACTAGAAAACTTAAAATGAGAAGTAAGGCAGAACAGAGAGAGAAAACCAGTGGGATCGCCAGTAGTAAACTTTAGCTTTTAACAGTCACAGGCATGGGGAACAAGACTGTGTCCAAGGAAAGGCTGTAAGGCTATTGGATCAAAAATTTCAAAAGGCCAGGCTGTTTTATATAAGTCCTCTATGTCATGAGCCAAGCTGTCCCTCCAAAGATTAACTCCATTTGATTACTGAAGATCCTTATCAAGTTATAGCCAAGACTAAGCATTTGTTGAATTCCGTTTTCCAAGATAAAACTGTTTAGAAGCCAGCCTAAAGGTATTTGAATTTCTTCCTTATTCTTAGCTGGAAGACTGAGCCAGTTGTGTACAGGGGGATGGGCAACTTAAAAAACAATATCCAACAAACTCAGCTCTTTTCCCTTCTGAAATCTTACACTGGTGTTTTTTGAACAATTTTTCATGAGAAACTAACCAACCCACTGGCCACATATCTTAGTTCGATAGCCTAAAACCACCAGAGACAAAGCCAAAGTCAGATTTGTTGATCCATTACAATAAGGGAGAGTGGACAACAGAGGAATTATGGAATGACTCTCACCAAAGGACAATGTGGTTATTATAGGATTTGGGGGAAGGTGGAGTTTAGGGAAATGAGCTCAAAGCAAAGCAGTTCAGTGTTTAAAGGGGTCAACATCAGGACTAGACTGCAAAGTAGTCTCAAATTCCTGTGTCCTTAGGGATTACAAAGCTAAGATAGATGTGGGACATTGTATACTGAAACCCTTTTTCTGCATCTGAGTTGGAACCCCCAGGTTGCTTCTGTCAGTGACTCGGATGCTCTAGGCAACAATAAGGAATTTCATGTTCCTGATCTAATTTCAAACACTTAAGTTTCTGATAATCTGATTTTAGAGAACAAGTTTCTCAGTAAAAAAAACTACAGTAGTTACTCAAAGAAGGTGGTGTACATGACACTTCACAGTTGCAGTGACCTGGAGAGATATGTTCTTTCCTGATAACTTGCAGCTGGCTTATCTGCATCTGTTGTAACAACTTGATGAATGGAAAGGCAGATTTTTACCTTCTCAATGTAAGCTAATTTTTACTATATCACATCTAAGCAAGGCATTTCCACTGCCCACGATTTATCTGTCAAGTGTTTTAATAAAATGAAGTCTTTGTTCAACTCTTATTAGGTCTAAGAAGTTCTAATAGTACTACAAGCAGGAAAAACTAAGGTCATTAGTGATTTGCAAATGAGGAAACAGGATAAAAAGCTTTCTAGAGTCCTAAACATATTATAATAGAAAGGCAAACTCATGTGAATAAAAGTTAGATTAGGAAAAAGCTATGAAGGCAACTTATTGAGCAAGAGTCTAGAAAATGTAGGGTTAGTCAGAATAGAAAGAACCAGATTTTCTAGTTATTCTACAGTAGCAAGAACTTTTCAGTATAAACAGCTGTCGTTAAGAAAAGGTTAATTCCTTGCTAACAATGAGAAAGTCCTTTGTTATTGCTTCTTATGATTTAATTAAAGAAAGCAAACCCCATACTATTAATTTTGGCCAACTGATTTCAGAGCCAAAGACAAGTTACATTTGAAAATTACCAATATTTGAGTATGATTGCAATATGAGGCCATTTCTACTGTCTGAGATGAGCAAGCATGCAAAGACTCCACAGAACATGGAGGGCAGTACTGCTGTATCTTAGGCTGATTTTGAGTTAAGACCAAGAACTTGCTTGGCTATGAAAAATAAAGAAACAGTCTTGTTACCAAGCAATAGGCTTGCTACCTGACACACACAAGCCAGTACTATGGTATCAGCTCTTAAAAGCTTTATCGCTAGTCAACCAGCAAGGAAATAGGAGGCAATGCTGAAATCTATCTCCCGGATCTGGAGGTGGGTCAAGCTTTTACATCCTTTCTAACGAGTCCCTGGTGATACTGGTGCAGCCAGTCTGCCAGGCTTGTGGTATTAACAATTAGGAGGTGAAAGCCCTTTCTATTGCACAGTCATGGGCAATTTTGGCTCTTCATCACCTGTAACAACTTAAGCAATAGTTAATCAGTTTGAGCTCTTCCCATGATTAAAAGTCCCCCATTTTCTTGTGCATTCAATCTTGAAGAAAATGGGGCAATGATTGTCTAGCTGCTTCCTGCTTTCAAGGGGAAAAGGTCTGGTTTTGAAGAATGAGTTGTATTGGATCAGGGGGTATTGAAATATGAGATAGCTGTATGCCATCTGTACCTTGACCCCCCCCCAAAAAAATCCTAAAAGCAAAAAACCAACATACATAGAGCTCTAATTCCTAACTTAAGCAGACCCTCAAAAATAGATCTTATTCCCAGTAGCTTAAAGATCAGGTGGCATTAATAAAGCCTTGGTCCAGTAACTTGGCTAAGCTGTCTCCTTCAACTGCTGTTTGCTTCTGGCCTCCCAAGTCTGATCAGGCAGAGACTGGTTTTAGATACAGGAATGGCTTTATAATTCAGAGATCCGGGAGCCCTTTCTATCTTATTTTTTTCTTGAAAAGTAACTTGTGATCATTTCAGGGTTCACAAGCTTATTCCTAGGTGGAGAAATCAGTTGTAGGTTTACATAGCCATCTGGTATTAGAATGACTCAGCCCTCTTACTTCCTGTTGCCCACAATAAGCTTAACCTGTGTGGGGATTATAAAGGGGCAAGGAGAGTCTTGACTATTAACAGGTACTATCTTTACTCATGAATAGTGAACCTAGGGCTTAATTCCTTTGAACTCTACAGGTGGATGAGTCACCAGGAGAATTTCATAGGGTCTATTCCATTTGGGCTATATATGTATAGGAACATCTGTAAGAAACAGACAAGAAGCACACTCATGTATAGCAGACAAAGCCACACTCAGAGACCGCACACACCCCATAGTATCCAACTCACCTACAACGTGATTGTTTATCCAGCAATCCCATTGCTGGGCATCTACCCAAAAGATCCAATGACACTCTACAAAAAAGACACCTGCACTCGAATGTTTATAGCAGCACAATTCATAATTGCAAGGCTGTGGAAACAGCCCAAATGCCCATCAATCCAAGAATGGATTAATAAAATGTGGTATATGTATACCATGGAGTACTATTCAGCTCTAAGAAACAATGGTGATATAGCACATCTTATATTTTCCTGGTTAGAGCTGGAACCCATACTACTAAGTGAAGTATCCCAAGAATGGAAAAACAAGCACCAGATATATTCTCCAGCAAACTGGTATTAACTGAGTAGCACCTAAGTGGACTCATAGGTACTACAGTAATAGGATATTGGGCAGGTGGGAGGGGGGAGGGGGCGGGTATATACATACATAATGAGTGAGATGTGCACCATCTGGGGGATGGTCATGATGGAGACTCAGACTTTTGGGGGGAGGGGGGAAATGGGCATTTATTGAAACCTTAAAATCTGTACCCCCATAATATGCCGAAATAAAATAAATTAATTAAAAAAAAAGAGTACAATAGTTAGGATGGGTGCGGTGGCTCACGCCTGTAATCCTAGCACTCTTGGGAGGCCGAAGCGGGCGATTGTTCAAGGTCAGGAGTTCGAAACCAGCCTGAGCAAGAGTGAGACACCCCCCCCCAACCCTGTCTCTACTAAAAATAGAAAGAAATTAGCTGGACAACTAAAAATATATATAGGAAAAATTAGCCAGGCATGGTAGTGCCCAACTACTCGGGAGTCTGAGGCAGAAGGATTGCTTGAGCCCAGGAGTTGGAGGTTGCTGTGAGGTAGTCTGAGGCCACAGCACTCTAGCCCAGGCAACAGAGCGAGACTCTGTTCCCCCCCCCCCAAAAAAAAGAGTACAATAGTCTTAAGAGTCTCCCATATAGCATTTTATAGGGGTTCAATTGGAACCTGCTTCTAGGGCCCACTCTTCTTCTAAGCAGGATAACAGCCAAGACCTTATCTCAGGTTAAGTTGGTTTTTTGATTAAATCTCCCCTGAAGTCAGCAAGCCTCTCTCCTTCCATATGGCCTCATGTGCATATACTAATACTACCATGAAAGCATACTCACAATCAGAACAATTGATTATCTTTTTTTGTTCTGAGATGTAAAGCCTGTGTGAAAGCAAAACCTTCTGCCTTTTGAGCAGATATACCTGGTAGTACAGCCTCAGCTTCCAAAGTTTTCTGAAAGTTGGTGATTTACTACTGCATATCCAGCTTTCCAGAGACCTTTGTCCATGAAACTGCTCCCATCTGTAAACATCTCTAGGTCTGGGTTTTCCAAAGGCTTATCAGTGAAGTTAGACCTGCTAGAATAAACTTACACATTCTTCTGCAGTGTTTAGAAGCAGGGTGGCTGGGTTTAATGTGGATATTGCCTTTAATTTTATGTTTTAGTTGTTTAATAGAGTAGCTTCATCTCCCAGAAGTCAGTTAATATACTTTTTATTCAAGAAGAGATCGTACACAGTGCAAGGTATGCACTATGGTAGGTTGGCCCAAAGTGAATTTTTCAGTTTCTTTTAAGAGATTACACGTTGCAACTACTGCTCAAAGACAAACTAGCCAATCTCAGGTTATAAAAAGTCTATAGTTAGTTAGAGGAATGCTGGGTCCCATCATTCCTGGTCACTATCAGCAAGTTGTGACATCTGGTGGGCTGAGTTATGGGGATTTTCTTCCTCCACCCACCATGGACAGTTAGGACACTCCCATTTTCAATGGCCCTCTTGTTTACAATACATACACTGTTGTGGCCCTAAGGATGGACAGTACTTGTGGCCAAGTGGTGGAGCCTCAGGGCATCTTACCCATGACTGTTTCCCCCATTAAGCACCTTAACTGGGTTTTGATTGATCACAGCTGAAAGAGGCAGTAAGTAGTGCAGTTTGTTTTGTATGACACTGCTTAGTCTCTTCCTGGACTTGGTCACAGCTACTAGATATCCTAAAGCTAATCTTAACCAAGTCATTGACACCCCCAATCCCCTCTCTGCTCTCTGTAATTTTTTTATGTTGGGAGCACTCTGATGAAATTTACACCAACCAGTTTCATGCTTTCTGGGTATTCCAAGTCAATGTCAATATGCTGTCTACAGACTTCAAAAACCCCTTCAAGAAAGAGGTATTCTCCTTTGGTCCATGTTGTACTTCCTGGACCTTATTCAGGTTTTGGGACCCCCTTTTGCATTCCAGTTATTAAATACTCTTTGTAATGGTTTAACTTTGCCCAGTCTCCAGGATCATTGTGATCCCAGCCTAGCTCAGCCCTACTTATGGCCTGTACCACCAGAGCTCTGATTGGATTTTTTTTAAAGGAATACTTCACAAATTTGCATGTCATCCTTGCACAGGGGCCATGCTAATCTTCTCTGAATCATTCCAATTTCAGTATATGTGCTGCCAAAGCGAGCACATGATTGGATTTTTAACTTGTAATTCATGAAGCCTCTCGGCTTTTTAGTTTAATCAAGGGCAATCACAGCAACAAAAATAAATAAATGAAATAAATGGGGCTTGATTAAATTAAAAGGCTTCTGCACATTACAATGTTATCTCTCAATTTAGAATTTGAGATTTTGATTTTGGAACATTTGTCAGATATCAAAGGTTTAAAACACTTGCTATCACGGGTGACTGTAAAATAGTACAAATATAACCCAAAGAAAATTAAAACCATTTCATATTTGGAAATGCTTCCCACATGATTTTAATATACTAAATAAGCCTAATATATCTCTTAGGCTTCCAGAGGACCTAATATCCAAATAGTTAGTTTGAGGTCAAAAAGAGCAACCCTATTTTTCAATGAACTGACCATCCACAAATATACATTTTATAGTTTCCAGAGACATAGGCTTAAAGTTCATCCACCCAATTCATTCATTTTCATGAGACAGACAAATCTAGCCATCATCCCAAGCTAAATTTTCTATCAACCAATTTTATATTACTACATTCCAAGCAAGTATCATGAAAGTAAGAATCTTAAATACATTCGTATTTCTTGATAACTCAGAAAACACAGCCATTTTAAACCAACAATCTTACATGAGTCCTATTTGCCAAAAGATTACTAAATTGCATGAACTGGAAAAAACATTTGGGCTTATTTGCTTGATTTATGAATACTCATTTGTTTTCTCTATTTCTTGGCTCATAGCTAAATATTGCCCAATACCAGAAAATACAACCTAGAGACCAAATATTGTTACACAGATCAAAGACAAGCAGAAACCAGAACCAAACTTCAGTACCTCAGCAGTTATAGCTTTTTAGTATTGCCCTTATCCTCTGGGACTCTAACCCACAATCCTGGACTGAAAGGATAGGACTCTAACCCATAATCCTTATGATGAGATCAAAGTAAGTTTAAGGTGTAAGTACATATTAATGAGGTTACTCACCCAAGTATCTGACACAAACACACAAACAGATGCAGAAGCTATTCCTTTTCTCAAAAGTGAGATTAGCACTGAGGAACCTGAAGCATCACAATGGAGTAGCAAGGAGCTCACAGCCAAGCCTCTAGACAAACCAATCTATATGGCCACTCAGGGTCAGTGAAGAGGGACCTGTGCCCTGTCAAGGGCCTACAGTGCCTCAGGCAGACTTTGTCCCATCTGGGCTGCCAAAATTGTTACTGAGCAATGGACTCACTGCCAGATGCACATAGAAGCTAGTACTATGGTGCCAGCTTTTGAGAAAAGAAAAACCATTATTTCTAATCAACTAGTAAGGAGACCAGAGGCAACCCTCTCAGGGGTCCTCAAATTATGGCCCACGGGCCACACGCGGCCCGCTGAGGACATTTATCCGGCCGGCCAGGTGTTTTTGCCGCCTGTCCTGCTTAGTAGCCCACTTGTCCTAGGCCCAGAGTGCGCATGTGTGGAATGTGCACCGTGCTCTCCAACGGCCCTCCAACGGTCTGAGGGACAGTGAACTGGCCCCGTTTAAAAAGTTTGAGGACTCCTGCATCTGTATCCCTGATCTGGGGGCAGGTCAAGCTTTCTAATTACTCCCAGGTAATGCCAGTGCGGCCAGTCTGCCAAGCTGGTGGTGGTAACAATTAGGAGATTACAGCCCTTTCTATGGCGCATGCCCAGGAAATCTTGACTTTGGGTCACCTGTAACAACTTAAGCAATGGTTAATCAGTTTGAGCTGGTCCCATGATTACAGTCTCATCCCAACTCAATCACTTACTAACTTTGTGTACTTGGGAAACTACACATACAAAGGCTCGGTTATTTTAGTCATGGAGCACAGATCTCATGGAGATGCCTAAAGACAAAGTGAGATCAAAAGTGGAAACACTTTGTGAGTTGCAGAGCACCATACAATGTAAAGTATTAGTGCTGATGGGCCAAGATTCTGGTCCATTTGAGGCAACTTTTAATGCCAAGAAGAAAACCAGAGAACACCACTTTTAAGATTAGCCCTACTGTAACAGAGATAATCCAAGGGTGGATCCCTCAGATCTCCTCCTTAGCTCTCTAGGCATATAGTAGGAAATCACTTTCTGAAGTTGTTAGAGTGTTTTCTGAAAAATCCTCTTGATTAAACTCACAGCTCCAGCACTGAAAGTTAATTGTATTCTAAATAGAATTGACATAGGAGAGAATCAAAAGGAGAGGCAAACGAGAACATAAAGAGTGTCTCAAATCCTTGATCTATGGTTGTCTTATACAGTGATAGTCTCTAAAATACAAAGTACCTCAAAATAAAATTTTAATGTCTGATTTCTTATTTGGCCCAAGTAGCTGAGTTAATTAGGCAGAGCTTTCTAGTTTAGAACTAAATGGCAAACACCAGACTTAGACGTAGAAACTTAATGCCATTTAAGAATAAAATGGATTAGAGTAGGAGAAAGTCAGAAGTGCCTGTATTAAGTGTTCTCTCTGCTAAATTATTCTACTAGAACGGTTCTTCCAGTTATTTGCTAAAACTCCCACGCATTGACTGCACTTCAAAATTTACATGTTTCATCTTGACCAAAGACAAAATAAAATCAGCATTCTGCTCTATCTCATGGTTAACAAACCATGTTACCCAACTGTACTGCCTATTTCCAAAGACCAGGGAATGACAGGAGAAGAAAGCAGCAAACAGAAAAAAAATTAACTACAAGAAAAGCTACAGTTCCTAACCAAAAGACCAAAGCAATTAAGAAGGAAGGAGCACCTACCTTGACGACATTCAGAAAACTTAAATGATGTTTGGCTGCTCTCTTTGTATAGACTGACCTCCTGAACTGCTGGTTGAATACTGACACTTGAGACTTATTTTTGACCTTATCAAATATGTGTTCCCTTTTGGCTCAGATATATTCCTATTAGGAAATCATAGCCATCAAAAGCCTAATGTTGGGAATAAATTTGATGACATTCTAACAAAATCTATGGTTTAATAAATAGTATTATACCAATGTTGATTTCTTAGTTTTAATAAACGTACCATGGTATGTAAGATGTTAACATTAGGGGTAGTCAGGTAAAGGATATACAGAAATTCTCTGTATTATTCTCTTCTCTAATTCTTTTTTTTTTTTTGAGACAGAGTCTCACTCTGTTGGCCATGCTAGAGTGCCGTGGCATCAGCCTAGCTCACAGCAACCTCAAACTCCTGGGCTCAAGCAATCCTCCTGCCTCAGCCTCCTGAGTAGCTGGGACTACAGGCGTGTGCCACCATGCCCGGCTAATCTTTTCTATATATATTTTTAGTTGTCCAGCTAATTTCTTTCTATTTTTAGTAGAGACGGGGGTCTCATTCTTGCTCAGACTGGTCTTGAACTCCTGAGCTCGAACGATCCGCCCGCCTCGGCCTCCCATAGTGCTAGGATTATAGGTGTGAGCCACCGCACCCGGCTTCTAATTCTTAAATTATTTCAAAATAAAAAATTTGTTAACCAAAAATCCTACTGTATTGCCAGCACTGCACTACTCCACAAGGCAATGGCTGGCCTCTGACAAGTGGATATATTCTTGCTCTATCAGCTGTACACTTTCTACAGTTAATTCAGGAATATAAGGGAGCTTGCCAGGCATCAGGCAGCACTGACTTCTTTGATAAAGAGGAGGAATATTTCTAGAAACAGAGATCTGTCCATGATGGGAGAGAATGAGGGACTCCACAGAACTTGTCACTGCCTTCCTATCTCACCCCTTCACCAGTAGTAACTGGATTCTGGAGTCCATCTAGAGGGCCTCCCAAGGAATGTGACTGTAGGGGAAACTTTCACTACTGGACAGACTGTTGGCACTTTCTCTTGCAAATGCTCTCTTCGAGAATGCTTTTTTGCTACTCCATTGGCATGTGGGATAAATGTTGCCAGTTTAATTTGTAGGCAGGGAGTTCTCTATAGACACACATTGACAGTCTGCTTTGATAGGTGGAGTGTCTGCTTAGGCAAACCTAGTGGTGATTAGCAACATCCTAGACACCTCGTATTGAGGCACTCCTGCTGAGGATTCATAATAGTAATATAACCACAGGAGCCCTTTAAAAGACCTTGGTGGGTATTTTACTCAATATGAGTATTTTGTGCTAGATGACCTTTTAGCTAGTTACTTCCTTGTAGATGGTAGATTATTTACCCTCTCTTAGTTGTAGGGCCCCTGCCTCAAGTTTGGTATGTATTAAAGCTAACATTCTCTGCTCCTTTTCCTCAATATAATCTGCAGCTTTTCTTGATGTTTCAAGGAGCTTTAAAGCCTCTAGGTTAAGCTTTATTTATTTGCAAGCTCCATTACTAAGCTGCCCAGGTGACTCAGTGAAAGCTTTACACTGAAAAAGCAAACATCTCAAACCAACTCAATCAACTGCTTTTTCTCAGTCTATCAAAAACTTTATGTCATTCTTTGTCCACTATATTTAGGTGAAAGAAAGATAATATGAATATATGTTGAATGGGAGCTAAGAGGTGGGAAATGAGCAGGTTAATGTCTTGTATCATTTGCTATAAGATTCAAAGAGCTCTGGGACTATAACAAGGAAAGAGACAAGCTTCCTGCCTTCATGGAGCTTACCTCCTCTTAGAGGAGAAAGATAAAAATCAATTAAATATACACATTGATAAAATAGTTATAAGTTGTCATAGGTGCTATGCAGGAGACAAGAAGGGGCTGAGATAGGGAATACAGTGAAAGGAAGGGGGAACTCTACCTTGGAATGGGTTGTCAGGGGAGGCTTCTCTGGAAAGATAACATTTGAGCTGAGACCTAAAGAAGGAAAGAACCAGCCCCACAAAGATTGGAAGGGAAGCGCTTTACAGGTAGAAGAAGCAGTTTGGGTAGGGAAGCTGGGTATGTTGAAGCAAGTGAAGGCTGGAACACACTGAGCAAGAGGAAAGTGGTCCAAGATTGGATTGGAGAGATAAGCAGGGACCAAGTGATACAGGGCCTTGTAGGTCATGGAAAGGAATTTGTGTTTTGTCCCCAGTATAGAGAGAAGCCATGGAAAAACTTTAAGCCAGGGAGTTACATGACCTTTGTTAGCCTTTAAGATTACTTTTGCTGCTATTTGGAATGATGTGCAAAAGCAGAGCAGGAGTAGAATGGCAAAGCCAGTTTGAAGCTGTTGCAGTGCTGCCACATGAGGAAGATACCAATGGAGAGTAGTAAAAGTGGGCAGATTCAGGATGTATCTTGGAAAAAGAAAGCGCTAGATTCTCCCATGGATTAAATGTATGGGGTGAGGGAAGTGAAAAAGACTAAGATAACTCCCAATTATGAGTTGAATAACAGAGTCAATAGGGTTGTCATTAAAAAGTTAAGTTTTTAAAAATTGGATTTTTAAACAGATAACAATCTCAATTCTTAAAAATAAAGGTTTATACTTTTGGTTTTTAAAGTTTTGTGTATTTTAGAATCCGTTGTAGACTTTTTTTTTTCTTTGAGACACAAATGTGTAGGCCCCACCCCAATTCTGAACCCAGCTGGGAAGACACTGGGCCCAGGCATCTGTTCTTATAACAAGGCATGCAGGGTTCTGATGTCAAGTTTGGGAACCACTTTATTAAAGAGAAAAACATGAGATACACAGAGCAATTTTTCTAAAGAATAGATAATGAATCAGGTTTACCTACAAGTTCATCGAAACTACTATTTCTGGTTAACAGAAAAATAGTATTCAAATAACAATGATAAAGAACTCCTGAACATTCTAACAAAATGTGTTTCTAAAAGATATGTTGAATGACTGGGAAAGAAGCAAGGCAAGTAGCAGTTTCTAAAGGAAAAAATTATCTCTACTTCCATGGTTCTCTGTTTGAAATGACTTATTTTGCATCGGTAAGAACATCTCAGGTAGTATAATTATTAATATAGACACACAGAGTCATTTACGTAGTCGATAATAACAGGTATTTTTGCCAAAGTTTATAGAACTCTAAAGTGTTATTGATACTATTAAGAAAATAATAATGAATTCAGTATTCACTGAAAAGCACTATAGAAGACACCATGGAATGTTGAGTACATAAGGTCAGAAGCATGAGTGATGGTTTACAGTGATGAATAAAGGTGGAAAGGGATAGGGTGTCTACCACGTGACAAATTTCCAGCACACATTATTATTCTGAGTCCTTACAAGACCACTGTGAGACTGAAGTCATTATGTTCATTTTAGAGATGAGGACACTGAAGCTCAAGGACATTATGTACCAGACTGAATTCCGCTGTTAGTAAGCATTAGAACTAGAATATAAACCATATATGTCTGGTTTTAAAGCCTGTCTGTGCTGTTTTTGTGGGTACATTGGTAGAGAAAATCAAATCATACAATCATGCCCCCAAATTCTTGGCTAATCCTTAATGGAAATGTAGGACTGTAAAAGAATTGCTGAAAGCTGAAATATTTCTTCCTCCTAATATGTTGGATCAAGTCCACCAGGAATAAATATGACTTTGGCATGAGCACAAGACAAACAGGCATAGTAACAGGAAGTATATTTAATTATGTTGTATAATCACTCTGCTGCAGCTATGTGAATCACAGTTCTGGCTCTTAGGATTGAATCCTTGAGGTTTCCTGAAGATTGCCTTAAGCCTGATGTAAATTAAGTAAACATATTTTTTCCATGAGAAAGGAGGGGTAGGTTTGGATTTTGGTAAATTAAATACAACTTTAGGTTAAATATAAATTTGAGGAGCAATGATAAGGCATTAAATCCATACGAGGTTTTTGCCTCTGATGAGGCACTGATGCCCTTGGAGATATCATTCATCATACAAACACAGAAAGCACAAAGCACATTTTTCCAAGGTTTTTAACATCATGAATGTGGCATAGCCTTCCGAAAATTAAACAGTTTTAAGTGCAAGATTTCCTGTAATGCTTTCCTCAAAACCTAGAAATGTTGATTCTTTATTTTTTATAAATTATTGGTTTACTTGCGCTCTGTGGGCCACAAGATAAAATCAGACTTTCACGTGGAAGAACCCCTCACTCTTGCCTACCCATCATGGTGGATCATTGCATTCGTTGCCTATGACTAAATGACAACTTATCCCAAAACTTAATGACCTAAAACAACAAATATTTATCTAACAGTTTCTGTGGTTCAAATATTTGGGAATGACTTAATGGGTGGTTCTGATTCAGGGTCTGCCATGAGGTTATAATCAAGATGCTGGCTAGGGCTGTAGTCATCCAAAGGCTTGATCGGGGCTGGAGGGTCCTACTCCAAACTCACTCATGTGCCTTTTGGCCAG